>NC_137655.1:5555307-6967807 GCF_963422515.1 Blennius ocellaris | reverse complement strand
TATAAAAAAATAAAACCCACCTTTCAGCAAGTCGTGCAGCTGTTTGCTGACAAAAACAACAACTGCCTCTGCTTTTCTGTTTTCTTTCTTCACTGTAATATTATAACTACGGTTTCCTTTATTCCTTCAGTGAGCAGAACAGTGATCTGCTTTTCATCCCTCAACCTGACAGCTCCACATTGATCATTTATTATGCCCGGTGCTTTCCAGAGCCATCGATTGCGCGGAGGGGGGGGGGATAAAACAAAACTCCTGGAAGTGAAGCATGCGTCTTGGTTAACGTGTACAGTCTGAGCCTGATGAAATTTCACACTCACTTCCTCCTCCAAGCTGGTTTCTGAGGAGAAACGTGTCGCGGATGGACGATCGTCTTAAAATGTGATATCTTCGAAAATGTTGGAGACATATGTAAACGTGTAAAAGAGGTAGAGCCTGTAAACATTATAGATACAAACATTAGCAGGGGAGAGAATAAAAAGGCAATTCATTGTATTGGTGAATTAATGAATTTTAGATCAGAGTATTTAATTAAAGTAGAAACTTTGGTTGATGTTGAATGATTTTTGTCTGTTGGGATCCATTGCTTGTGTTAAAATCTGTGTCAGAGTTGAACTATTGAACTCAGTATGATCATTTCCGGTATAATAATATTATTATACATACTATCTCTATTGTTCTCTAACGTATTTATTCATCTTCATTACATTAAGGCCCCATTTACACTATTTCTTCTGCCCATGTAATGTCCATGGACTTACCATTGTTAATGTTTACAGTGTGTTATTCTGTGATTTCATTATAAAAACAAACAACAACAGGGTGTTAACATTAAAGCTAACATGCTATCTGCTTAGCAGAGGGGGGTCAAACTCATTTTAGTTTAGAGCTCATTTTAATTCAGTAAATTTGTATCATATTTTATGATTAACAACCAATACTTCCTCTTATCGTAGTGCTAAAATGAACATTATGGAAAAGTATATGTGTTTCTGAATATGTGCAGTTTAAACACTTTTCTTTCAGCTGAAATACAGTAAGACTGATGTATTTGATGCGTTTCTTTTCAGGTTAAAAATCTACAATCACAGTGTACTGTGATTCCAATGTAACGCCGGCCTGAGTAGTGTCAAGTGCAACTTGGGTTATTTCTCCTTCTCTACTCCTCGCACTCAACTTTCCAACATGAAGACCAACTCCGATGACTACAACGTATTACTCCGCCACTAGTCCCCAAAATAGTCCCGCTGCCACACAAAGAATTAATCTCATTTATACCAAAGGAATAAATCTCATCCACAAGGCAGCTGGCACTACTGCATCACTTATCTCTATATTACATTAGTACTGGATCATATAAACATCTTATTAAATTGACTGATTGAAATCAAGATGAGATTGGATGAGGTGGTGTCACTGTTAAAGGTCAGATTAGAGTTCATAGAAACTGGAAGTCTGATTTCTTGGAGCTCTGTGAATATTTCTGTTGTGCATTTTTTTTAATTGCATTTGTAAAGCACAAAGGAGACAATGCTGAACATCATGCAAAAAAAAAAATGTTTAATTAAAAATTAAGAATTAGTATTTGGTGTTTCACAACAAGCTCAATCAGTCTATCAATTAAACTCTGGCTCCTATCTGGGTAAAGCTGAGCTTCACGTCATGCAAGTGTCACAAGGTCACAGTGCAAAGAATTGTGGGATTGATCCACTGCATGACCCAGATAACGTTGTGGGTGAATTTAAACCTGCGCAGCAATGTGATCATGTCATTCATTGTTCATGTAAATGGAACCAAATGATCTCTCAATCTGTGAAACAGTAAATATAAACAGCTAATGTTTTTGTATGAAGATGTTGCTGATGACTTATTTTCTAACCCAATAGGACAATTTCTCCTGTTTCAGCTGCACCCTGCCCCGCTCATATATCTGGATCATGTTATGGATCTTGATACTTTATTATTGATTTAGTTTCCAGAATATGATTCAGATCTCTCTCAGAATGTTTTCTCGTCTGCCTCGGCGAGCAGCCAACCGCTCTATTGAGCTTGCTTAAAAATTCATTCATAATTTCCCAATTAGATTAAAGGCGGAAGTTTTCTTCTGGATAAAGAATCTGAATGGGAAATTCGCTGCTTCGCTGACAAGTCAGCCAAATGTGATCAGAATTCGTCAACAGGTTTTAGAGTTCGCGGACAAACAAACACCTTCATGTCTCGTGTGTTTCCCTCAAACTCCGGCCGGACTGACACTTCTCTCCCTCTGATCTGATGGTGGTGATGTTGTTCCGGCCTCTGGGAATCTAATCACTCTAATGTTCGGCTGTAAATCACCGTCCTTCAGAAGTAGGACCCCCCTCCTACCCCCCCCTCTCCTTTTCCATGCGACTCCTTCCATATTGTGATTCTTCCCTCTGAATGTGAGCTGGTGCACTTATTGGTTGGGGCGAGGGCACCGGCTGCCTCTGCTCTCATTGGACGCCTCTCCTCCTCCTCCCATTGGCCGCCTGGAGGAGGGAGGGAGGGGATGTCACCCGGTTCTCCCCTCCCTGTGGCGGAGCATGTAAATGTAAAGACTCTTTTCTCTGCCTGTTATCTGAGTGACTCTGGCTTTTGGCGAGTGTGTGTGTGTGTAGAGAGGAAGAACAGTGGTAGAGAGAGAAAGAGTGAGAGAGGGAGGGAGAGACAAGCGGCGGTTTATTCTTCCCCCCCTTCAGCCTCCCCGTCTCCCTGCTCCCTGTCACTCCATCCCTTCCACCCTCCAGCCCTACTCCGAGCCGGACCGAGACCCCCCCCCCCTCCAGACCACCCCCGGGACCCTTTGACTCTCCTCACTTCTCCGTCCCACCAACAAAAAGAAGAAGAAGAAAAAGAAAAAAAAAAGCCAACCCAACACCTCAGAGCAGGTAAGATCTTCTTTACTCTTCTGTTTTCTCTCCACTCTCTCCTCCATGCATATTTCAAGCCCCCCCCCCCCCCCTCAGAAAAGTGACACAGTTGCAGGAGATGCTATCAGGGAGGTCAGCCAGTCATATTCCACCGTGATAGCAACTTCCTCTTCCAAGCAATCTCCCTGCATATCCCCCCCCCCCCCCCCCCCCCACTGCTGGTGTTTTGGTTTTCTTGTGAAGTGCTTTTGGGCGATTCAAGATCTGTGGATCACGGCGCCTAACCCTGACCCTAACAATTGCGTTATCAGCCGATCTGCGTGCTATCCAAAGATCTATTATTTGCCCATCGCCAAAAAAAAAAGAAGAAGAAGAAAAAAAAACAAAAAAAAAGCGCCGGACAATTTCGTCCCCTCCAGCTTCTGTGTCTAATTGATTCCTTTTAACTGTTTCTGTTAGTTGGTGTGGGCTATTTATAGAAGCTGACGTGCCAGGCTCGCACATGCTCTGGCTTGGGGGCACTTTCTATCACTCCCATTCCCCCCACCTCCACCTCCACCCCCCCAATCCGGTGCCAGGACGGAACAAACACCGACCGTCCGCCGGCTGCAGAACACATGACATTGCACAAAGTGTAATGACTTTACAAGGCAGTGACTTGCTTGATTGAATCAAGCAATCCTTTCTCCGAGCTGGAGAACTCCAATATTACCATGGCCCATAAAGCATCGCTGGCAGCACAGAGAGAGAGAGGGAGAGAAAGAGAGAAAGAGAGACGAGGGGGGGGGGAAAGAAAAACTGCTTAGTTCTTCAGCCGCACATCCTGTACTTCACCAGGAAGGGGAAGTGGAGTGAGTGTGTGTGTGTGCGTAGTTGAGACAGAGATACTGCTAAAGTGCTTTAGACATCAATACTGCCAGCTAAGAGATTTCAAAGCCACTCCATCATTTCTGAAAATTGGACCTTACAACAATGTCAACAGCTGAGGAAACGCTCCTCCTGAAGCGGACCAATGCTTTTTAAAAGGGTTTTTGCGAGGAAAAAAAAGAAGATAAAGAGGAAAGCCGGAGTTACACACCCTATTAATTTTTTATGGTTTTTTTTAATCATAATTGATGCTCAGTTTATGAGTGGAGGGGAATCATCCAGAAAGCTTCTTGTTAACAAACATGAACAGTAACAAGAATATGGTCACAAATTCATGTATCTAAGAGCTAATAATTTATCATTACCACTTCAGTCGAAAGATTCTGATTCATTTCTGACCATTAAATTGATGATTATGTGTGTTAGAGGTCGAAGTTAAAGCTACAAAACAAGTGATAGCTTTACAGAAATTATGCATCCATGATGTCTTCAAAATGTGTTTATTTTCTCATCAATCTTTAATTAAATCATATTGATTCTTTTCATTTTAAAATGTAATTTGCATCTAAAATGATTTCATACATACTTTTAAACATGTTGTGGCATTTTTCCCAACTAATCACTGAAATTAAATAATCATGTAACTGTTTAAAAGTCATTAAAGTAATCAGTGGTTTCTTGCCTAATTGTTTCATCCCCACATTTACTGCATAAAACCAGATTAAATTCTCACCAGCCAACCAACTCTAAAGGCATCTCTCCACTTATGTGACCAGGAAGAGCATAAAATCTGTAAATCTGATTAATGGTGAACAAAGAACCTCATGCGCATGTCGTCACTCCTTCCATGTTCATGACACAATCATGTCTATCCATAGAGAACCGAGTAAAAGCATATATGAACGTCAAATGCACATTTTTGCCGTTCACACAAAAAACACAGAAAAGACAGAAATGCTGAAATACTTAGTGATTAGTGGGTGCTGTTTGTTTTTGTATTGAACCTACACACACAAATGCCTGCAGCAAATGATCTGTGATAAACATCAACAAAGGTGAGTACGCCGACATTTGTATGGACAGATGTTGAAGTTGGATTGGCATTAGAGTGACTCAACTATAAAACTACCAAGTCCCAGGAGAATATGGACTGAGTGTCATGACACTCGGGAGGATAACAATGTTGTTATTGTCCATCTACTCACACATGTGCAGAAGAACCATTCACCACTGCTGTGGGGCACCTGCGCAGTAGCGGCATTTCAGAAACGTTTAGGTCTTGGGAGCTGTTTTCATTCACTAAACCAATCTCTCTCATTCAGTGTCTGTTGGGTTTAGTGGTGATACTTGGAACATTTCCTCAAAATTGTTAATACACCTTAAGGGCAGCTTTGTTAAGTTTTGACATCATATTTTGATATTTCAATGTGCTTCGAGGTTTTGCGCCAATTGTGTCTTAACTTCTTTGGAAAATGCTGTAAAGTGTCAAACTCCTGTTTGATTGGAATCCTATTGTTTCTATCGTCGGTTCTTTAAATTCTCACCTCCATTGTACAGCCTGTTGAGCTTTTATTACTTAAAACATCAAATAAAACACCTCATCCAGGTTCAGTCTTGTGTTTTAGTCAACTAATTTCCAATTTAGTTTTTTTGGGTCGAGCAAACAAGAAAATGTCTAAATGCATATAATTTGTTGCAGCTCTCTTCAAATAAATATTGTAGCACTAAACCAAATTAGATAGGTTACATGAATGTGACTGGTCTTTTCTGAAATGAAAACACAAAAATGATGCCTTGTTGTGTCCCCTTAGATGAGCTCAGACATATTTGTTTTGAATTAGAGCTACAAAAGACTATCGGATGCAAATCCTGTCCAGAATACAACGGAATTAATCCAATAAGCAGTTTTTCTTTTTTCTTTTTTTTTTTTGGGTGAAGAAGAAATGATAAGAGAGAGCTTCTCTCGCAGACAGCCTGACCTTTCATACTGTGATAATCATTTTCTAATTTCCACTAAAAGAGCATCTGTGACAAAGCCTTCTGGGAACTGGGAACGTCCCAACTGGACCGCCTCGGGGAGGAGGGGGGCGGGGGGGGGGGGGAGTGGGTGGGGTAGTTGAGGGGCGGGGGCGTCATTAGTATCGAACAACAGCACAAAAACACCCAACATCCTCGATCCTGAAAATCTGACAGCGAACGTCACCCTCGGTCTGCATATTTACGAGGTTTTTGGCCGTGAACGTGTCGGCGCGGGGAGAATTTACGAGGCGTCCCCACATTCAATCCGTCAGGTGTCGGTTAGTTTATTAGGAAGTGTAAATTAGAGCAGGGGGGATTCAGACGCACAATGAAGCAAGTCACAACTGCTCATCGTCCTCATGCGGACGCAAGTCCATTTTCACCCAATAAGACAAACCTTCCTGTAAAAACCCATCAACACATTGAGTCTGTGTTCGGGGAGAAAAGCCAAATGCAAACAAAAATGTAGTGAAAGACTTTTGCAGTTAAAGTGGTTTTAACCCATTAGCATGTCTGAATATGTGCTAACTGATGCATACTTTACTTTTTGCTCAAATCAAACCATCTGCAAGAAAAACAACGGATAAGAGTGCTAAACACTCACAAAAACCTCCTCAATACTCATGGAGGAGGGTTTTTAATCGATTACTGAAGATTTACCTTTAATATTTCAGTAAATAGTCATTTAAATGTTAAACGCTATGCTAAATACTTTTTTCAATTTGATGGTCAATGGCAAAAAAATGAGGAAGATGGACTCTAATCAACATGAAGTTTTGATTACACCACCTTGTATCACACTTTTATACAGAAACTGTGTTCAACTGTCTGATAGAAATCCCTGCCATATGTCTGTGGTTCACTTTGGGTTTCTTCTTTCTTTGAATTATAGGACCAGTTGATATTGAATGAACCAACCACGTTACTGAAGAAACATACTTTTTAAACAATGCTATATAATATTGATATATAACTCAATATATAACAGCACAGGCAGGAGGGCTGGAGGCATCGGGTCAATTTCAGTGGAAAGCAGAGATGTCAAACACATTTTGTGTTCAGGGGCCACATAAAGTCCATTTACATCCTTGGTGGACTGGACCAGTAAATGATTGCTTATAATAACCTTTAAATGAACACTCGAAAGGTTTTCTTTGTTGTGGCGCACAGTGTACGTCTACAGTTTTGCAAGATCAGTACTGTAAATGACAACAATCTAAACATAAGGGCAATTAAAGAAAAACATTCTGGTGCAAAATACAGTGAAATGCCTCACATACAAAAAAAAACAAACCCTTAAATAAATTCTATTTTGCCACATTGCTTGGTGGGTTTGTGGGGCCAGTGTTGGCCTGCGATGTTTGACACAACTGCTATAAAGTGAAAAGTGAAATTTAAACTGAGAACTGTCAAAGGGGTAAAGCAGTGAGTATTTCAGATCTCAAAATTAATATCCAGATGCCACCACAGCAACCAACTATTTGGATAATGGGGTCCAGCCCTAGTATTATGGCCGTTTTAATATCCGCTATTCTGCTCAGCTTGATATTTGCCAGGAAAACCTATCCGTTCTCCACATTTGGCAGGTTGTCCACTCATTACGGTGTGTTAACATTTAAATATGCGCCTGTGCATGCTGTTTCATCCACTCAGGAGACGCTATCTACTCTCATTAGGTCCGCTGGTTGGAGGTGCTATGGTATACTGAATTTATTCGACCTGTTGCTCTACATATAGCACATTTTTTAAACGTTACCAAATAATAACATGGAATTAAATTATTTTATCGAATATCTATTTGTCTATTTCAACTTTGTTGCATTCTGGGTGTCTGATTATACGTTCTCCGAGTCAACAAAAATGCAACTTTTTGAAAATGCTTTGATTCCATCTCCATAGACACATCTGAATTCACTACTTTTCTGAAATGCTGCTACTTCGTATGCACACTACGACAGTAGTAAATAGCTCTTCTGCACAACTAGATGGACAATAACAACATTTGCATCAAGAGTGGCATGACTCCTAGTCTATATCCTTCTGGGACATTGGTAGTTTGTAGTTGACAGTCCACTGAACAACAATCCAACTTCGATGCATTTCCATATGAACGTCGATGTTCCTCCATTGTTAATGTTTATATAGTTCTGTTTTCTGCACGTCTGTGATTTCGTTACAAAAACTGCCAACAGTTCCTACTTTGTGGCCCGACATGAAAGCGACTTAGTTTTCAGCATTTCTGTCTTTCCCATGGAAACTGACATTGTTTTCAAAACTTTTCTGAAACAAAAATGCAAACGGTGCGCGTTGCCGTGTAAACAGGACCTAATTTTTTTGTCTTTGTTAATAATTACCCCAAGATCCAGTCTCCTCTATTTAATTCTGGACTGAGATCGGACTGGGTTTATAAGATTAGCTGGTAACGTCAGTAGAAATAGCAGAAATATCGGTACAAGACAATTAAATACTGGTGTTACCTTTGAAGACATGCAAGTAAAATAATATTACTACACCTATCGGAATCCACAATACCCAATTGAAGGTCTGTATCTAATGAATTTTATCATCTGGTATGAAACTGACATGATTTTTCAAGAATTCATGGCAAATTCAAGAAAAAATTGCAAATTCCACTGAAGGCGAGACAGGATGCAGAAAACACTGCATGTGTGCTAATAAAAGCGAAGCAGCCGTCACTCCCTGCGATGGCCGCAGCACTCCCATCAGCTACTTTAATGCACTCCCCGCCCTCGCTGTCTGACTGTAAGTCCTCCTCAGAGTGCATATGTTAAAAAAAAAAAAAAAATCCCTTGTTGGATGAGATATTTATGAGCCTCTGGGATGTGTTTGCACGCTCGTGCTCGGCTGCACTCGAGCGGCCTCGCAGAATGCAGTTTCCACGTCACGAGAGCCTCAGACGTACGGGGAACGTATGACTCACAGCCTACTTTTAATTATTAAAGTCGATCCTGATTAGTTGCACGGAAACACATCTGTCAATTAAAAAAATAAATAAACTCCACTAATTTCCCACTTGTAATAAACTGCCCCTCTCTCTGCAAAAAAAAGGCGGCTCGCATGAATCCAGTGTATTCAGTTAGGAGCCGCTTCCTCCGATGTAAAGCCAATGCTCGGCGCGAGCAGCTGGCCCTTTTGTGCCTTGGCCCTTTCCGAGCCGTTCCGGATCTCCTGCTGGCCTGGCTCGGGGCTCACAGTGTGCCGGGGGTAGTCTGGGTAGGGCGCTGGCTCGGGGTGGAGAAATTCCGGGAAAAAAAAAAAAGAAAAAAAAAGAAATCTGGCTGCTGTCACCCAGATATGTACTGAAAATGGACAAAGACAAAAGGAAAGTGGAGAGATGACGCCTTAACTGGATACTGAGGTCTGCTCAGAGGGTGATATGCGATTTTTAACTCTTTATAGGGAATTTAATGGGATATTTGGTAAATGAGAATTTTATTTTGACGAGACTGATAAATGTTATTTATATGCAATGAAAATCTTGTAGAAAGTGTAAAATGATTCACAACTTACTACTAAAAACATCTATAAATTGGCTTATATGACCTAATGTAGCAACTCATACATCTAAAACCTGTTGTGATATACCTGTTATTTTCATGTCAAATATTAATCTCAGTAATACAGAATGATGACTCTTTTATATTCAATGTTGCCTGTTAGTCTTGGTCTTTCAGTAGTTATCTGAATCTTTATGATGCCAACGACCACCTTTGTAAAACGTTCATATTTTTAGGTAAATTGATCATCATCTCCACACTAGAATTTGTGACCTTTTCCTCAAACACAGTCAAAAGTTGCACATTGGAATAGGTTACACGTAAGTATTAAAATTTTTTGTGAGATTTGATAACAAATCATCGAAAAAATATATATTTTATACGTTAAAAAACGTAGATTTTCCATACGAAATTTAAGGACCAATGGAGTTCTGATTTTCCTGATAATGTGACGCAGCAGTTTGTAAACAGATCAAATCCTTTTTTTTCAACCCCCAAATTTGAGCTCTGTTACACTTGAAAGTAAGTGGATTTAATACAATTGAGAGTGCAACTGATTCGGAATTGTGTGGCCTGATGTGTTAAATGTAAGATCGAATGCATAAATATTAAATATTAGCTTCTGTAACACATATTTCAAGAAAAAAAAAAGAAACCTGCCTCAATTTAAATATACAATTGACACAAGGCCCGGTTTACGGGACATTGTTTTAAGATGAAAATGAAATGCAACTGGCGCCCAACGTGAAACTTTTCAGAAACACACTGTGTCCATTTCCATGGAAATCCAAGAAACAAGAACGCAAAAACATTTTTATAACATTTACAAGAGTTAGAACCCAGACAGCCAAAAATAGGACTTATCTTGCTGGTTAAACGCTGCGCTTTCACTTGAAATGGGGCCTGTTCATACACAGCCTCGCATTTCTGCCATCAATTCTACATTTGCACGAGGAAATATCTTCAAGAAGGTGAAACCTTTCATTCCAACACAACTCTACTCTGGATGAACATGTGATCAAACTGTGGGTAGACTTCCTAATTGCAATAAACAGTTGCAGTGGAGGTAATTAGAAAAGCTCATGAAATATTGAGTACAGCTGCATGCTGGGTATTTCTTTTCCCGCTGTGTCAGAGCCAGCCGGCCCACCTGCGGCCAGGTGGGACCATCCGTCATGTGGGAGTCCGATACTGACGTAGAAAACGGTACAAACACTGGGAGTCGGCCTTTTTTTTTTCTGCCCCTTTCTCTCTTTTATACCGAATAGTAAGCGATTGTCACCGAGCTGGGGAGAAGACAGGATGTGTGGTGTCGTAATTCATAACCGAATCCCTCCTGGGGAAATTTGCGGGGGCGTTCGAGGCATTAAAAGTTGAACATTTTAAAAGTTGAGAGAATTATGGTTGCGTGTGGCGTGAGAGCACTCCGACTGGCTGATGTAATTTAAGCCAGTGAAGGTTTGCGATCAATCTGAGATGATGAAGAGTGGAGGAGGCGGAGGAGGAAGGGGGTTAAGAAGCAAAAGGTGTGGCAGGAACAGAGCTTTAGCCTCCCCTGCTGCTTTCCTAGCATCACTCTGGGTGGTGAAGTGTGGTCACCCCCCCCCTCCCACGTGCTATTTTTACCCTTGCTAATACAGCGGCGGGGTGTTGGGGGAGCTGGGGAACCGGCTCAAGTGTTGAAGTGACAGGAAAATATTATTGTTGGCTTGGAGTAAGAGCGCTGCAATGATAAAAAAAAAAAAAAAGAGAATGCAAATACCATGGTGGAGCTCTGACTTACAGCCCCGTGTTATTTAAAAAAAAATCATTTCTCTTTATCCGACAGGTGTTGGAACATAGATGGAGGCTATTTCCAGGCATTTTTAAGATGAAGCTGAAGTAAATCATAGGTCAGGAGTTTAACAGCTCATGTGTGACCCTGCCTCCTGGAAGTGCTTATTTACTACAGCTCTGTTTTACGCTCCGAGAGCGGCTGCAGTGAAGGGTTTTATTTACAGGACTGTGCATCATGTTTGGCTGGACCACAGCGGCAGGACAGCGACTATAAATATGACTGACTGATTACCGCTGCTGGGCTGAATGTTCTTAACCCCTGTGTCTACTTAAAATTAAAAATGCTTCTTCCAAAATGCTTCAATGCAGACCGGTAACATCAATATGGGATTCTCATGTGATATTCGAGCCAGTCTGGTGGCTACGTTAAATCTAATCTATTATTTAGGTTTTTGATTTTTTTTTTTTTCTCTTCACCAGGTTGCAATGTAGCTCAGTGTTTCTCGATTGGTCCAGCTACGGGACAGAAACATATTCAGCTTCTCAAACTCCATTCAATTAAAATGAGGTGCAGTTTGTGACTGAGATAGTGGAATTGAACATTATGTTAACGCAAGAATACGTTTAATGACAAGTGAAAAAATGACCATGAAATGGGGATGAAGAGATGGAAATATTTCCTCATGAGTGGCATTTATTCAAAAACCCATATTTTAATGCACAAATGTGAAATACTGTATAAAAGTTTGAGTGAAAAAGGAAAACTCTTATTGTGTTTTGGGTGTCGGAGCCAATGAAAACGCAACTTTTTGAAAACAGCTCCCAAGGTGGAACTTTTCCAAAACACTCCAAGTCTGTCTCCGTGGAAACGGGGAGGGGAGGGGGCACAACTTTGAGAAATCGCTGCTACTGCACATGCTCACCACAGTCATAGACAATTGTAGAGCGTAGATGGAGAATAACAATATTCAACTCATGTCATGTCACAACTCTCATGAGTCCATATTCTCCTGGGACTTGGTGGTTTGATAGTTGACAGTCACCCTTCATAACAATCCAACTTCATCGTCTGGCCACACAAATGTCTGCGGACTCACCATTTTTAATGTTAACAGCATATCGCTCTCTGCCTATGTGTGTGTCATTACATCAAATAAACAACAACACACACTAGTCACCTGTCATGAAAACGACATAATCTTCAGCGGTTCTGCCTGTCAAGACGTGAAACATTTGAGATGAAAAGCAAAGCGTTTCTGTCCTATAAATGGAGCCTAAACTGAACACTGGTGTTTTTGATCTACTTTGCCACTGATATCAAACCCATAGCTGAAATTCTGAGTCATGCCTATGTTTTGTCATGATCCATCAGCATGGTTAAACCAACTGTGTGTTGTGTTCTTCTCCAGAGTGGAATGGTGGTTGTCAACTCACATAAGTAGCCGTATTTGCTTCTGTTCGGAATTTCTATCGGGACTTTTTGTTTTTAAACCCACTGAAAGGAAGATGTCGACCAGGCTTTTGAGAAATCCCCGATGTCGCTAACAGCAAACAGCTAAGATTTTGCATCAATACAATTAATACCTGTGGCAACATACAGGTAGAATAATAGCAGATCAGTTGTTTTTCAACAAGCTTGATACCGGTAACAGCCGTAAAAGGCTCCAATGTGACAACTAATGTAGATATACATCAGGCATATCATAATTTTTGTTCTTGTTGTTTATTCAGTCCGTGGAATCAATCTAGTATCCAAACATTAAATATGGCTTTTAAAAACAGAATGAATTTTGTTGTTCCAAAATTAAAACTGAATTACGGCTAAAAATGTAATTGCTTGCGTGTGATATGCAACTCTTCCAGCATCAAGAACTGCAATTCAATATGTACTGTCTTTTAAATAGCAAATCTTGCAACATACATGCTACACAATTGCATATGTAAATGCATTATACAGAATCTTTGAAGGATGCTTGCATCGTGCGATAAAATCATGGAAACTTATCCTGATGTGTTTTGCCAAGGTGAAGGATTTGAAGAAGGTGGCGAGTAAAACATGAACAGTAAACAATATATAGGCTTCTGTGTGGATGTTTTGTACATTTCCATAGTGGTATAGGATGAACCTCAGTGTTGGTGATTGTCTGATTATGAATGATGTGTAGAAATACATTTTGGAGTATCATCAAAGAGGATATCCACTCATATGTACATCATCTGATGAGGAAGAATGTGATGGGGGGGATTGGTTCACAAAATGTGTCAGATATGAACATACAGTATGTAATGTGTGTGAAAATACTATGTTGACCTCTCCTTAAACAACATATACAAAGTATGATCAATTAAAATAGAGCAGATTATGATCTAAATGAGAAAAAAATATTTTTCCATAACGTTTTTAAACCAGGTGATGTACTGTAGATGTAGCACTCTGACGCTTTTCTTCACTGAGCCTCTAACAAGTAATGTCATTAATTATTGAGAGGTCTGCGAGGGGAGTGTCTTTTTAAATCCTGCCGCCCGCCCACTGACTTCCTTGCTCAGACTCCTTCGTGTCTATGCCAATCCTCTCAGTCGCCCTATTCTTTACGTTACAATACAAAGATCTGACCTCTAAATCCACCGCTCGCACAACTACTACATGGAAGCTGGTGTGCATAAAATATGTGTTTATCCATCACAACCATTGTTCCTCTGACACGGCCTCAACAGCCGGGACGAAATGATGAATGCGAGCCTTTTCTCACCCCGACTTCATAACGAGGGTTAGACTATTTATCTCAGCGTCCTTCAGAAGTGGAGAGGAGACTTGTTTTTATATATATTTTGTTTACCCTAATGCTGATGTTTTTTAATCTACTCACACAAAATGGAAGTAGCTGCTCAGATCTGCTTGAGACTCGATAATGTTTCTTAGGCCCCTTTTACACGTTTTTTTTCCCATTTACATTCCAGAAAAGTCCCCTTTTACATGCCAACCTTTTGAAAATAATGTCTGCTTATACGAAAATGGCCAAAAAACAGAAAACAGTTATTATTTTAATGTTGGGCCACTTGCGGGTGCTGTTTTGTTTTTGTAATGAAACTACACACACACATGCAGCAGAGAACAATACGTTATAAACATTAACAATGAGGAGAACGCAAATGGTGAAATGGAGAGATGACGTCATTGGATTGCCACTGCGGGTCACTGTCAACTATAAAACTACCAAGTCCCATGAGAATATGGACTCGGACTCGTCACACTCTGGAGGCAAACATTGTTATTGTTGTTATTGTCCATCTTCTCGCACGTGTGCAGAAGAACTATTTACAAGGGCTGTCGTGCACATGTGCAATAGCAGCATTTTAGAAAAGTCATGTTTTCTCCCTTTCACACAGAGTCAGAGAGTTTTCAAAAAGTTCCACCTTGGGAGCTGTTTTCACAAAGTTGCTCTGAGCACCACTGTTGTGTAAATGGTCTCCTGAAACGGAAGGAACGTTTTCCATTTTCACTTGAAAATGTCACGTAAACAGGGCCTTATTCTGGCAATATTGTATCATGATCACTTGTGGTAAATGGATTAGAGACTTCAGGTTATGAAAATGTCCAAAAGTATGAATCAATGTTTGCAGGATGAGAAGTGGTTAAAATGAGCTTTTTGTGTTCTTTGAAATAAACTTGCTTCAATACAGCTGATAATGTCAAAAGATGGAACCACAAAATAGTGATGAGATGGTGATGAATAATAAAGCATTTGAATACACTTACAGGTGTGCAAAACTATTTATTTATAAAATAGCATGTGAAAATAAATGTTACAAGGAATTCCTGGGTTAGACGCAACAGTCTTCCAGATACTCCGATTTCCCAACATGCATGTGAGGTTAATTGGTGACCCTAAATTACCCCTAGGTCTGAATGTGAGTGTGTGGTTGTCTGTCTGCGTCTCTGTCATCTGATGGACCGTCCAGGGTGTATCCTGCCTAACCCTGCCCACAGTTAGCTGGAAATGGCTGAATTGATTTTGGGGTACTCCTAATATAAATAACTGTTTTGCACTGCAATAAGTAAAAAGACATTCTCAAAGCACCTCTTCAAAATAACAACTCCAATTTGTTTAATGCGCGTTACCAGCACTAAGACTTGATTAAAAAAAGGATTTATGTTTTCAATTGTAATTATTTATTTGCAATCAACCACAATGTAGTCAACATTAAAGTATTTAATTAGAAAAGTTCTTCAATCTTAAATTCCAACTGATTTGTACGATAAGCCAATTATTGAATTGACAGAAGATTTTCTTGACCAAATCAAATCAACACCTGGGCCCAGCAAAAGCAATGCAAACAACATTCAACATTTCAGTTGATAACAGGATACAACACTAAAAGCAGAGAGTATTATCTTGTGGCACCTTGGTATACTGAAGGAAACTTTGTCAGGAAGAATGTTTAATATGTAATATTTTTAGTAATTTATTATTGGAAATTAATGCAATGGAGTTCCGGCCCTCTCAAGAGTTAAATCTCCGCACTTCATATATGTTTTGGTTCTACTGCTTCTTTGATTTCTCTTAAATCATTACCGTAGTTTAAGGATTCTAACAGACTGATTACATCATCAACATGATGATTCACAGAAAACAGAGGAGAAAACTCATTGTGTCCCATTTAAATAAATAATAATAAAAAAAAAAAAAACATGAGGAAATCAAGCGTGCCTGGAGCTTACAGTGAAAACTCAAGTCTGGTAATGTCAGGCGAAAGTGTAACAGATATTCCAAAGCTCATCTCTTAGCCGGCGCTCTTGGCACTCGCCGCTGCCTCTCAGCGTTTTTGCTTGATTAAAAAGCACCCAGGAGTTAGTGAGCGCGTGGTAGGTGCGAGCGCACACCCTGACAGCTTAACATACTGATTATTCAAGCCTCTTAAGCTAAGCCACGGTACTCGAGTGATGAGCGTCAACTCCCCTCTCTCCCTCGCGCAGGCTCCTTCTTTCCCTTTTATTTTTGCCTTGAAAGAGTGGAAAGCCATGACAGCTTGCAGAAGGCAAACCTGTTGTCTGGGAAGCAAGAGGGGGGGGGATCAGTGACACAGTGATTCATACACTGCCGGGGGCTTTATTTAGACATAATCCAGCCAATGTTGGGTCTACTTTTTGTGGGTCGCAGTCGCCGGACTGTGTATTGTCCTCCGTCGCCCCACGGGGAGCGTCACTCCGGTGATGAGTCGGATACATTTGAGGTCAATACGTCATAAGATACGAAAACAATACACACAACATGACGTGGAGGAATCTGTCATCTCGAATACGCTGGTGTACATTTCATCCCCTTGTGCACCGTTATCACTTCCTTCTGCTTTCTATTGTTCCTATTTGGTTCTTGCAAATGAGAACGATTATTCTGATCCACAAACAGTGTTTCTCTTCCCATTGAAGTGCCCCTCAAGATGAATATGATTCTGTTGGTTATCATTGGTTGTACTGCAGTGTCATCCCCCCCCCCCCCCCCCCCCCCCCCCCTCCCCTTTTTGTAAGCGGGCTGTGTGCACGCTCGGGTTGCTGGCGAGGCCGCGGCTGCCACCGCCGAGCCACACCTGACTGACAGATTGGCCTCAGCTGGAGGCCGAGACAGGAACAGACACTTCGGATGCTTGTGATTCAGTGGCGAACCCGACTGCACACATGCACAGAGGACGGCTGCATCAAGCTCAACTGCAGCTGCATGCAACTCCTATTGTAGATCAATCTGATGGTTTGAAAACCATTTTGAAAAGGATTTTGCTGGCAGGTTTGTAAAGATTGTGACCAACCTTGGATGTGCATATATAATGAATTTGGTGCACGGATACAGTGGGAAAATATGTTGGTTGTAAGCCGAGTCCACAGCTGGTTTTTAGGTGACGTCTTGCATTCCACTTACGTTTATCTAATGCAAGTGGAAGTAAAATAAATGTGCATCTGCTCATTTTGTTCGTATTCTGGCCTTGGAAATATTTCTAATACAACTTGGTGAATAATGGAATAAAAGGGAAATTTAAACAGTGCGAGCATGAGTCAGAGTAGGTCTGTTTTATTTATGCTTTAGTCAACTTTCATAAGGGTTCAGCTCTGAATTCAGCAGCTTTTGACCTTTTCTTGACTGAAAAAACAGAAAAGGAAGAGAGAGAGACAGAGACAGATGGGGGGGGGGGGGGGGGGGGGGGCGAGAGAGAGCACCTGTGGTGACCACACATGCCTTCACCCAAGTTAGCGGTCAATCTGCGAGGATGCAGCAAAGAATTTGAGTGTCCAATTCAGAGCAGTTTTCCTTTCCAGTTTGCTAATGACCCCTAATTTGGACATTTAATAAAATTATTTGATTAACATATTTAAAATGTAAAAGTATTGACACCCAATTGGTCATCATTGTACATTTTTTCATCATGATGCATTCTAACGTGCTTTAGTTGGCAGGAGTCATTTTCAATGTGGCTTATTTCAATAATCTCTGAGCGTATTTCGTGTTGGATTCAAATCAGGACTCGATGCAAGCCAGTTGAAAACAGTCCATCTTCCCCTTTGTGCTGCTGAATGTGAGTTTTGTTCAGTCGGGTTCCTCTAAGGATTGAAACGTCTGGGTAAGCTTCAGATTTCATCAGTCTTGAATATGTTTCTCGTAAACAGGCAGTAAAGCAGCCCAATAGTATGATGGTACCTCCACCATGTCTCACTGTCAATAAACAGTTTTCTTTCATTTCATGCGTCTTTCCTGCAAAATGTGTCCTGGAGAGTTTGAAGTCTTATAAAAGCTGAGCGCAGCACTTTATGTAGTTTCTCTCCCCTGCAGCCCACCCATCTCACGTGTTTGTACCTTCGAGAACAGGGAGAGGAAGCGTCCTACATATTACTCGCCATCACGCAGCTGTTCAGGCTCTTTACAGGCTTGCTGTGTAGAAAAGACCTCAAGTGGGTTTCTTTCTTTTGACTGGAATGGAGCAAATTAAAGGCAGCGGTGCAGCGGCAATTCAGGTTCATGGTGTTCACACACACACCTGCACACACAACTTTGTCTGGATTAGTCTGCTTTTTAACCACGTCGCTCCCTGGAGCACCCAGAGAGGACCCCCTGTTGAAACTGTGTGTCAGAGTCGACTTTAAGTTAACTATAGCTATGGGCAGTTCTCCAGGTTGACTGTTGATACCGTTGATGGTTTTCTTTCACATGTACATTGATCTATAACCTTAGAACAGGCAGAGACTTCAAGACGCCCCTCAAACCTCTTTCCCACACAAAGGGGTCTTGGATGTCAGCCTGTAAACCACCAACTTAACCTTTTAGTCAATCCCATTTTAGTGTTCATTGCAGCGAGGGCTCAGTTTATTGCCCCTCTGTAGTGATGAGGTTTATTAATGTGGCGACTGGACGAGAGAGATGCTGTTAAACACAGATGAATGAGATGAATAATCACGCTTTGGCTACACAAGAAAATCCCAGTTGATCATGATCTTGTCAATAAAATGAATTGGGATTTTTTTGTTTTGTTTTTGTGAAGGAAGATTATGTGCTGGAAGGATTATATAAAATTTTTCATATTTTCACTGGCATCATTAAATATGGAATAATGTTGATGTTTCACGATTATTTCCCCCCCCCTTTTGATTAATGTATTTATCCATCTTCATACAGTTGAACAAAGAAAATCAGTTCGAGTTACTCTAATTTAAAGGCTATTTTGTCATTTAACTAGTCCGGTTCACTCAGGAGGAGATAGGCCTGTAAAGATAGATAACCCTGTTAGGCAAAATATGCATACTGTTGTGGCTGTTATTGCCTTATTTTGGCAGTTATAAAACAAATCCTTCATTTTTCCTGGGGAAAAAAAAAGAATCAAATGTACCTGAAGTATACCTGTTTGCGTGGCATGCTGCATCTCTAAATAAAGAAATCTGAGCATTTTACTGCCAGTAAGATTTTAAATAAGGCATAAAATCTGTCAACATGTAGAGAAATCGCATTAAGGAAGAGCAATATTGACGAAAGCACAGCTTGGTGGAAATGTTATGAAGCAGACTTGAAGACAGCCATGACAGCAAGTCAGCACATTACTGAATTACAGGTGTAGGTTTCTTGTGTGTGGATATATATAGTTGGGTTTTTTTTGCAGTTAGAAAATCATGCAAAGAATCTCCCAAGTCGCAAACCTGCATATAAACCCTCCAGTTTAGTCTTTTTTCATCCCTCACTTTCAAGGCAGTAGAAATCAAAGCACAACATGACTTTATGTTTCCCTGACACACTTTTCCTTTATTTTTCTTCTATGAATATATCTATTTTTTTTTTCTGTACCACAGAACAGGCTGCAAAGTCAGCACGAATGCTGCCAAGTAAGCCTGAGCAGATGTAAAAAAAAAAAAAAAAAAAAAAAAAGGAAAAAAAGCATCAGGAGCTTGAGAAAATATTTCCCCGGGTTGCTGCTGCCGTCGTGTGCTCAGCGCCTCGGGTAGTGGGTTTGACAGGGAGGGGAGGAAAGCGTGATGAAATAGGGGCCGGTCTGAAGTGGGAGAACTTCAAATCCCATTAGCCCAGCCCAACAGTCATTAATCACAAAAAAATTGGAAGACACTCGCCCCAATCCCGCTTCATATTTGGACCAAAATAAAGCTGCAACTAAGCAAGCTAACTGCAAGCTTCATCGCGCTCCCTTCTTCTTTCTTCTCCCTTCGCTTTGGTTCCACATTAGGAGACAGGAAATGCTCTTAACCCTCCCTTCTTCCTCTATTATTCATCTAATGGAGGACTGAAACTGTGTCAGAGCGACTACGCTCTTTTTCCTGTCAAAAACTCGTTGTTTGCTCGTGCTCTTATCTGGGCTCTGTGGTGAGCTGTCACCTTGTGACATTAGAGATGTGACGTTGCGCAGGCCTCGTCTGTTTCTGATTAGCACAATGATCTCGAGATTAGCAGTCTTCAGAGCCGGGTGGATGAGCCACCCTCACAGAGCTCCAACCAGGTTGCATCCCAACAAATATCCGGTAAATTCTTTTATACTGTGTAAAAATGTGTACTATAAGTCACACCCGAGTATAAGTTTCTCAGACACACTGAACTCGTCCAAATGCTCCATTTCTCTAAGTGCATATTATATGCTTTTTAGTTTAAATCAGCATAGTGTTAATCTCTCAGTTCATCTGTCAGTCAAATACAGTAAAATAAGATTTTATAAGGTTTTGGTTGGATTATAATGATGCGTTTTAACTCAAACTATTGTCCTCAATCATGATTTCATCACAAAAACATTTAGAAAAAATGTAATCACTTCACCTGAGGTTTTTCCTCGTCCTGCACCCCTCTAAAGACTTCCAGTTCCCCCAAAAGAAAGCCTACCCCACTGATGGTAGCCCATAAGGACACTTTACTAACACGCTGTTCATGCAAATACACCAAATACATTAAGGCGCACAGACTTTCCGTATATTTTTTCATCAACATACAGTATGCTTCTAATACAACTAATATACATCATCGTGCGTGCATCATCGTGCGTGTGTGTTTGTGTCTATGTATGTATAATAAGCGGAATGACTACAAAAAGAGGCATTGAAATGTAGGAGTTTCTTAATTCCCCCCCCCCCCCGCCTCTCTGTGTGGGATTAAGTGGTTTAAGACTCGCAGACATCAAAGCGTTTTTCCGTCATGTACGTGTTCAGGAACGGCTCCACTGGAGGTGCCAGGATGTCAGAATGCAGCTCAGGATATCAGGCTTCCCCTTATGCACACACGCTTGCACGCTGCACACACACAAAGCCTACGTGCGACTGACACTAAGCTTTCAGAGACGACGTATGTTCGTATAAGCAAACTGGCGCAGGTGGCTGCTGTGTGTGTGAATCTTTACATTTGCTCATCAAGTTAGCTCGTCAGCGGTTGCAACTCGCAGCATGGAGTGAGAGCGGATTTTCACCTTTGATGTGCGGCTTCATTCATTTGCATCAGAGCAGCGGGGGCTGCTGAAAGGTCTTCTTAGCCACTGACCTTATTAATGTGGTTAGATCAAACGCTCGTTTGACTGATTCTCGCCACCGTTTAGCGGCAGGGATCTCTGCTGCAGGGTCAGAGCATCGAAGGGGGTCGGAAGACAATCTTTGGTGCGACCGGATCTTCATTTATGGGTCACTGAAAGTGCAACGCATACAGGAAAACGATAAATAAATCAAAAAGTGTGTGAGGAATGTCAAATATTTTCTATTCTGCACTTTAAGAACAACTGATATTTGCATATTCAGAATGAATACACTTTAATTAATTGATTCAAACAGCACAGGACAACATCAAACACCGGATTTATTAAAGGGGTCATATTTTGCAAAATTCACTTTCTAATGGTTTTCCAACAGTAATATGTATCCCCATACCTGGGAATGATGCCCCTGAAGTAAAGGAAGTCTGTCCTCTCTCCCTGGCTTGTTTCAGTTTTTAAAAAGTGTATTGCAAATCAGAAATCAGACCCTATATAGTGTGATCTATCCCAATCAAGGTCGGGTCTCTCTTTGACCCTCCCACAATTAGACAACTCTGCTCTGGCACATGGCACCACCAGAGGAAGTACTTCTTCCTCTTCTCAAGATGGGCATAGCATATTCTGAATGCAGCTCCTATGATCCAATATTGAAATGGCTCAAAAAAAATTAATAAAAATAAGGAAAAGCTGGATTTGGAGCAAAAAACTTTTGACTAACGACACCGATTTGAAAGTGTTGAAAAGCTGTAAAACATGAACCCTTTAAAGATTTGCTTGTATACAAACAAATGCAAACGTTCTGTTGGTCATGCACGTATTGAAATTAATGTCATACAATATGGGTATAAATAATTACTTTTAGCTACTTGCCAATACCGAATACTTAATTAAATGCCATAACGTCTTGGGGCAAACTACCTCTGCACAGCCTCAGCATCTACAGTACGCATAATGCAGTGCATAGCAATAGTAATGTAAATAGCAGGTCAGGAAAGTATCTGTATTGGCCAATACTCAAATTTGAAAAAATCCGATCGGTAATTGGGGCCAAAAAGTGCGATTGGGACACCCCTAACAATCACCAACCCCAAATATACACACAGACGACTTGCAAATCATTGCAACATCCCACTTTAAGTGTGGAGAATGTAACTCTCAAAAAGCTTCTTTGCGTGTGTCTGATGGGAGTAATCAAACCGAGCATCTGGTGTTGAAAGTGAACAAATTCACTGGAGAAAGAAGGAAAGTGAGTTAGTTCAGCATTATTAAATCTGTAATTTACCACCTTAGGGAGCAATCAAGCTCCATTTGCAACACGTCGGTGTTTGAGGGGAGAAAATCAGGTAATACGGCCCATCAGGAAAAATGACTGGTCAACAGTTTGCAACTGGTAATTTATCAGATTTATTAGAGCTGGCACTTTTCTTCTTCTTCTTAAAAAAAAAAATGGACGAATAAGGGGAAAAACAGCTGTGCAATTTCCATGCAGAAAGGGCGGGGGTCTGTCTCATGATGCATGAAACACATTCAGCTGACTGTGTATTTATATACGGCGGAGAGAAGACACAACGGGCGGCTTAGAAACGCTTTAAAGTGGAATGTATAGAAGTTAAATGTAGACACTGTGGAGCCGGACGTACAGCAAGTAAAGCGATAAGAGAGTTCCCTTCTGGAGATGTGAGTGGGATTAATAAGGCTCACATCCCCCCACTGCAGGAAACACGTTACTCATAAAGCATGGCCGAATCAGCTCAACTATAATTAGAGTGATAAAAAGGGTGTGGGGGGGGGATGTTGATCATTTCTTAAAGATTTGCATTCATTTGTGTCAGAGTGTCCTCACTGGAGAAAAGAGAAACTCTTGCGTTATGGGAATAAACACGTCCTCTGATGGGAGTGGGGAACAGACTAGGGGAAATCACAACACGTTTCAATTAGAAAAACAAACAGGGAGCAGATCCCAGCAGGTGGAAACACGCTGAAATCAAAGGTTTGCTCCTGGAATTGATTTAGCAGGTCCCGACAGGCTGCTGATCAAGGCGCTGACTGATGGTGAGACTCATTTATTGAACAAGTCGGCGCTGATACGACCGGCTGTTAGTTGGAGACAATACGCCCACTTTCCTTTTTGGCATAATAATGCGTTGGATATTTTATTTTTCAAGGCATGTTTGTACAAAAATAACAATCAATGACAGAATATTATCTTGTACTGCACTTTCTTAGAAAAAACACACACATTTGATGGAGTAATTTTCTGGAGTTAAGAATCTACTCTTCTTTTGGTTAATGTATTCCATTTTCTCCTGAATGACAAATTGGGAAGATCAGAAAACATCTCATAATAAAGTCCTCAAACAAAAGTCGTGTGGAACCAGGTGAGAAAATGCAGCTCTGAGCACAGTTGTCATCTAAACAAATACCAAAAACGTAACTAAGATGATCAGTTTTCAATTCCAAATGTTGGCGCATAAACAGCACCTTAATAATGTGCATAATTTTTTGGCCAAATTCAGATTTATTTGCTGTAATGCTTCAATAAGCTTAATAAGTTCCTCCACCAACACATCCAACTGTTGCACATTTTTGTGCTCGTGTCGCACTGACACACGACTCCACAAAAACTGAAGTGCAACCATTTCTGAAAACAAACAATAGTTATAGTGTCTAAGAATAATGATGGATTATTGTGCTGAACATACGGCACATGAAAATTATTATTTTTGTGTAGTACCTGAAACTGAAACAAAGGTGCGGGTAAACGTCTTCGACCTTATTTTCCTCTGGGTGAAACGAAGGTGCGATTATGTCAGAAGAAACACAAACAAAACCGTCTTCGGGAAATCTGCGATTAATATTCAGAGCCCTTTGTCTCTGCGCTCATTCACACAGATGTCACAAAGGATGAACTGATTTGAATAAGCAGTGTGAAATGTAATTTATCAGATGCGGTAATGTAGCAGCCCAGAAAATTGTACTGACAGGCCCCGGTTTGCTCCTGTATTTATCTCTGCCTTTGTCCTCTGTGCAGTTTGACTTTCTTCAGTGGACATGCTGGTCACATTATCATATCTCGTAGGGTTCGGCACCCAGACGGAGATTACCATCTCACTTTTTTTTTTTTTTACCTCAAACACAAAGAAAGACTATGGAACATAGTTGAAAAAAATGTGGATGAGTTGGATTGAAAACTTCAGAGCTGTTAAATAAAAAAAAAAAAAGAAAGAGCACAAATTAAGACACTTTTTTTGTTACGTTCATGTGGATATAATTACTTTAGTTTCTTTATTTTAAAGTTTTTCTCTGTTGCTGGGGCAATAAGTTTTGAAAAAGTCTTTTTCACCCTCATTTTCATTTTCAGCATATTCGCCGTGTGGTGCAGCTTTATTTTGCTCAGGATCGCACAGTGATCACTCCTCAGCTGTGGGAATCGAACTAGCGACACACACAGAGCTCAAGTCAACGTCTATACCACTAATGCTCACAATACGAAGAAGCGGCCAACCGCAGTTTCTTACCTGTATCTGTAATAAATTCTACAAACTCAGAAGGGACAACCCAGGTCCCGTGTTTCCACCTAAAGTTGATACTTGTTCAAGGGGAAACTCCCTTTATCCAACTTGGGAATCAAAACTAAGGATTAGGAATATGACTTGAGTTTTTACATCTTTTTCTTCATGTGAAACTCTACATTTCACATCTTGCAGCACACGTAATTCGTCACTGATCTCTCACTGTTATCTCTACGATACTGCACATGGCAAACTGTGAACACATTCTGTGTTAAATTGCTCTGTCAAGACACGCTGCAATGATACTGCGCCCAATAGGAGAAGTAAATATAGTTATACAAGATATGAATTTTAGTAGGACGTTAACATCTATAGCATATCAGTGTTAACTTCTCATCAATATAGTGAAGATTTGTTTTCAGCTGTGTGCATTTATACACCTTTAACGCTTCATTATTCGTGTTTTTTTTCTCCGTGATTGTTAATTGAATTCAGGTCAGTATGCATTATTCGGTGTGTTAGTGAAGCTTTAGAAGCGCATTTTCTACAAGATTTCAGTATTTAGTTATTCATCAGATTTGACTGGAGGCCTTTTCTTTACAGACTGACCGCTCATCCACCTCATTCTGGTGAACATACTTCCTCAGAAATGCCTCAAGGGACCTTTTTTTCTTTTTCCGTTTCAAATTTGGCACAAATACATCACTGGGCACACAATGGAGATTGGATTTTGGTCAACGATTTTCTGTCACGGTAATAAATCAGGTCCATCTGAAGGAAAATGTGGTTTCATCTGACCTAAACATCCACTGAAACAAAGCACTGACCAAAAGTCACGGTGACCACAGAAAAACACATTTGTTTTAAGAGTTTTTGCACTTCCCTTTCTCATATGTGCCAGACGAAAGTTGCCGTTTTATATCTCAAAGGTCAGTTCAGCCTCATAACGTTCCATCAAGCAACTTTCTGGACATTTCTTTTCAATCAAATCTGAACAGAAGGACCAGATATTGCTCACTCACAGAGTTCATCTTCCTCTTAATATCTTCAAACTGTTGTGAGTGTAAAGAGCAGTGGTATCCAACCTGTGGTCCAGAACCACTTTGAGGATGAGGATGTCAGAGAATGTAAAAGAAATAAAACACGACACCCTTTACAATTTTGTCTTGTTGAGAGCTGATCCCAATATTTCAAGTGTAAATGCCAAATTTTAGCATATTCGTTTCAGAAAAGCTTTGAAAACGATGTCTGTTTGCGCGGAAAATGGCTAGAATCCAAAAAACAATGTAATTGTAGGGCTTCAAAGTCCTCACATACAGGATCACTGATTGAATACACAGATAGGGGCTTTGCAATCATTTATAGTGGTAAACTCAACTGCCTGCGGTAGTTCTCATGTTTTCAGTGGAAGGGACATTCTACAAAATCCTCAGATATTAAGCCAATTTCAGATTCTTTTTATGCCAATGATTGGTTTGTTTTTTGTGATCAGGAAAAGCTCTGTTACATCATATGTCTTAAGCTCACTCAAATCTGAGGTCGTTTGCCTCACTTATTGCGTACCGGGAAAGGGCGGAGACATGCCATCTATCTTGATGCACTGTGCCGTCTATGGGCTGGACCAACATGGCTGTAAACTGGTACTTGACTGGATGATGGAGGTATATAGCCATGAGGCAATAATTCTGCTTTATTGATTGTCATGGTGCGTGAGGTAGCAGCACACTTCATGGTCATATAATAAAACTGGATAATTAAAATGACTGCAAGTGAACATTTTTAGCTATACTTTGAGCTAAA
Source organism: Blennius ocellaris (assembly GCF_963422515.1). NCBI lineage: Eukaryota > Metazoa > Chordata > Actinopteri > Blenniiformes > Blenniidae > Blennius > Blennius ocellaris. The sequence goes on along the minus strand of NC_137655.1, from coordinate 6,941,440 downwards.
ATGTGTGGTTTTGTTGCTAAAGCTCTGTATGACAATGTTAACAAAAAAAGAATAATTCATTTTTTTTATTGTAAAACAAATGCTGCTCATGGTAGAGAGCCTGTTGGCTCAATACTATTCTTTATTATGATCATATTTGTGGAGCAAATTTAAGCTGGCTCGGGGAATGGTATGTTAAAACACACACACAGTGCATGCAGATGCAAAAAGGCACAACTACACAGTGTATAGACTATGCACATTGGCAGTTGGTCTTGTCTTATCAACACTTGACTGTGAAGGCAGCAGACCCCCCCCCCCCCCCAACACGCACACCCACACCCACACACACACACTGATGAGCAGGCAGAAAGGCGGACCACTTTGGACATAAATATGTCCCGCTTTGAGATATACAGCTGGCAATCCCATCTGCAGCTGAAGCCTCACCGATTGCTTTCTGCCCAGTCCCTACAACTCATGCAGGCCCGTGGTTCACCGGACTAAAACATGGCCTTGCTTGCACATGCGTCCTGCACAATCGCAATAAATGAAATGGTGAAACAAAGCATATCTAAGCAAATATTTCACCCTTGTTGCACCCAAACCAAGAAGCTGGATGACACCACTGAGTTAACAATGTTTCCATTGGCCTTTGTTTGTTGGCTCTCAAGTCCTATTGGTAATCTACATTAAGAAACAAAAATGGGGATGGGGGATGCTCTGGTCTTGGTCCTCACTTTGTCTCAGCTCCTTAAAGTCTTGGTTCTAAATAAATTGTAGGCCTTCATCTCATACGAAAAGTTATTAAATTACATACCAATACATGTGAAGGACGTACCTGTTGGGTGATAAGCATCAGGGATCACAAAAGAGATGTATGAGCTACAAATATGTGATTAGGAACTTTAAGATTGCAACCACATGTGATAATGTTGATGAGTATTGTGATAATATATGTTTTACTGTAAATACAAAGACTTGGCCATGTCTTTGTCTTTTTGTATCATATGTGAATCTGCAGTTCCAATCAGAGGCATTTTAGAAGCAGATTGGTTTGCTTATATTGATAGTTTTGAAATATGTTGCAGTCCCAAGCAAAAATAATTTTCCTTGATTTTCCTTGAACTCATACTTAAAAAGAAGAAAAAAAAAAGGATTCACCTCGGAAACAGTTACACATTGCAGCCCTGTATGAGCTTCACCATTCATGACATCAATGATCCTTAATCCCGGAGCACCATCCTGCCAAAATAATCTGCTGTGGGTTTCAGATTTCATGAAAGCCTTTAGCAAAGGCTTTAAAAGAATCAGCCAGGTGAGGGTAGGAGCAAAGAAACGCCACCTGCTACCTGATGTAAAGACATCCAAAGGAAATGTTTAATCCACTCACAGAGAAAACGAGACACTCAGCTTCCATCCAGCAGGACACTGACATCCTGGCCTCTGTCCATGAGGCACTAAATGTGTCTCGGGAAGAAAATGCACTTCAATACTTCAGTGAGGAAGTAATAAAGGCAGACCAACAGTTCGAGAGTCATCTATGTGAAGAAAAAAAATGGCTCCATTACTGATGGCAATCTGAACGTGGCCATGTTCCCCCTTGGTTAGAGGCTCACCTTATCAAAAGATGACAAGCTCCATCGTAAAATACTGAGTTGGAGCACAGAAGCTTGATGAATATAGTGGACGGTAGCACGTGCTGATGGTTTCATTTGGTCAGCAGCATCTTATAAACAGAGAACTTGTTGAATTTTATGTTGTTAGTCTTTGGAGCTCCAGTGCCTAAGGACTCCTGGCTTCTTGACATTAATTTTGACATTCTGTCAATTTGAGGAATAGAGTGAAGTGAAATAACCAGATCAAGTCTTTTATGAATGAACTTCTCGTCTGGTTTGATCTCAGTGCAGCTAATGTAAAAAAAAAAAAAAAAGAAAAGAAAAAAAGGCTTGTCCAAAGCACTGTGTTGCTTCTGTATTGTTTCTAAAACTCAAAACAACATGTTCAACCATGTGGATTGCCAAGTGTTGTTCATCTGTCCAGTTGTATTGACCTTTATTTTTGTCATTTGTTGTTCACTGATTGATGTGAAGCTGCCATGAAGTTACAACAAGTTTGGTGACATTGAATCATGTCTATTAGAAGCAGAAGTTGCTCCACATGGTATCGGCCCATCCTCATCTCTCACCACTTTCTCAGCAATCACCTTCTTCCTCTTCCTATTGTTGGACTCAGAATGATCAAAATGTTGCTGTGTAAACATTTCTGAAACAAAAACTGAAAAACAGTGCCTTTTTCACTGGAAATATTGCGGTGAAAATAGGGCCTAAGTTGTCAAATGATAAATGGAGCTATCCATGACCCCCTTTTCATCTCATTCAGTTGGTCCAATAAAGATGTTTTAGGTTATCTGTTAATACTTTAACGCCATAGCTGTATTTCTATATTATAAAAGGTTATCCCTGCAAACTCCAAGATGTAAAAATACACATCAAAATCGAGCAAACTTCAGGTCTCTAGGACGGGGAAATGTAGATGGACAGTTGTGTAACAGCTATATGCATTGCTGGAGTATTCATGTGTTGTCCTCATGCAGTGTCAGTATTTGGCCCAAAAAAAAAAAACACCTCTGAAGCAGAAATCCTTAAAACGCTGCCGTTAAGAAAGCTGATGCACACTCCCCAATAAACACAGCAAGACTAATCTCCCCCCTCGCGATCGACGAGGCCTAGTCATCCTCCACACAATGGCTTCAAAGCCCAGCATTTTGCCACGTCCCAGACTTGAGTGATGGAGGCACATTTTCTCACACAGGGTTAACCAAACAAGCATTTTTCAGCGCTGCAACATTTGCTAAAAAGCTCGACGGGGCCGACTAAGCTCCCGTGATTGGTCTTTGTGTGTGGAAGGGGCCACTTAAGTGCTGCGCAGCCCCTCGCGAGTGTATTTGTAGGCATAAGCATTTCCTCTGACTTTTCGCCTGCTTGCACTGAGCATTTCGTTTGTGTCCTTGAGAATGTGTCGGTGTGTGCGGACATGGTTCGCCGCTGGGTTTCGCTGCATGTGCACGATTCAGTGTGTATGTGTTTTTTTTTAAATGCCCTGCTTTCCTGTAGCAGCGTGGTATAGTTTGTTTGCGTCACGTTTAATTTAATACAACACCCTGATAAATACAATAAATACTACAGTGAGGCAGGATTTGATAGGGATGCAGAATAAAAGCCAAAATCACCGGCTGTGTTCATGTACAAAATGTCAGTCATCACAGGGAATTTAATATCTGAGACATGAAAATGAATTGTATGAGGTCAAACAATTAGTCATCTGCAGCAATTCCAACCGAAGGTTCATGAACCCTTATGGGCCATGAGAAATCACCGGGAGGGGCGAAAGCTTTGTTGGCACTAAATTCATCAACTTCATCAAACTTCCCAATGCTTTTACATATTTTCTCCTTCTCTTCAGCAAAGTAAGTTATTGCAAGATATCTTTGACATGTTTTGACTGGATCATCCTATCTTCGTGACACACGAATCCAATAGAAAAAAAAATAAAATAAAAATGTAGTGAAATTACAGACCAGGAGTCTAATATTTGTAATATTATTGTACAGTACAAATACTGTACAATAACATAATACATTACAATATAATGTAATGCAAATAACATAATACATATGGACAAATTAATGGCATAATAAACCTAATTGAACTATTCCCATTGATTTTAATAGAAGACTCTGGCTTTAGCATGTGACAGAGTGTCACTGTAATGTTTCAGGCAAATCTGAGATTGGACAAGAGGTCCACAGCCTTTCTTAGATAAACTCTGGGGTAAATATCAAATAAGTTGGGAATAGTGTGTCACAGCTAATATCTGAATTAAAGATGAAAAATCCCTTTTCAAATATTGACTTTGGAAGCATGAATATGAATACAACAAAAATACATTTTTTTTTTTTTTTGCAGTGATCATTGTTTGGTATTGTTTTGTTAAATCATAAATAATTGTCTCCGTTTTAGAATCTGCCACAAAAAAAACCCATATTTTATGCACCTTAAACAAGGGTTTTTCTAGTTAGACCACAAGTTAGCAGTGTTTGTGATTCATTCTCAGCCATTTCTACCAAAGAAGAAGTCAGTGCTCAAAATTTCAACAAAGTCTGAACGACTGCTAATTGAATCAGAAAACATTGAACATTTTCTCAATGCATACAAGTGTTGTGTTGTTTAGAATGTTTCTACACAATATTGAAAACCAGACTTCAGTCAGTTCACACCACTATTTATTCAAAAGTATGCAGGCACCATTATCACTGTGAATAAAGAATTACAGTATTTTCCGCACTATAAGGCGCACCTAAATACCTCAAATTTTCTCAAAAGCTGCCAGTGCGCCTTATAACCCGGTGCGCCTTATATGTGGAAGAATTGCTCTACTCAAGACTGCTATTTGACAGCTGAACAACCAGAAGCTTTTATTTTGACAACTCTAACTTCGCAACCAGAGCTTCAGAGCGGACGACACTCCGCACAACACCTTAATCACTCATGGTTGCACACCAACATTCTAACAAACCAAAATAAACTAGATGAAATAATTACTTCCTAAACTGGGGAACAAAAACACAGCATAAACACAATCAACACAACACCAAGCCCAACAACAACCCACAATAACCTCCAACAACACAAAACATGAATTCCCATCATGCCTTGCATCCTGAGCTCCTCAGTGCAGCCGATAGCTGCAATGAATTATGGGAGTTTCCGTTTGTGGTGTTTTAAATGCAATTATTGGGGGTTATATTTGGTTTGTGGTGTCGGTAATAATTGTGTTGTGTTGTGTTTTTGTTGCTTAGTTCATGTAGTTTAGTTTATTACCGGTAGTTGTAAGTTGTCAACCAGCAGTGAAGAAGGTTTTTTGTGTAGTGTCCTCCTGGCATAGGCTGCAGGTAGGACTATCAAAATAAAGTGCGTGTACCTCTCTGAGTGTTAGAATCAGTGGAAAATGTAACCGAATGGCTTTGAGCTATAATGGTTGCTGACCACTGGTCTATTCCATGTGCCTTATATATGAACAAAGTTGTAAATTATGTCAATCAATGTAGGTCTGCCTTATAATCCGGTGCGCCTTATAGTGTGGAAAATACGGTATTGGAAAAAAAAAAAAAAAGCAACTTCTTTGAAACTATGTAGAAACATCATTCTCTGCCAAACATTTTATTAACTGCAGCCAACAAGATTTTCATAGCAAATGTGCAACAATAACAATATAGATAATTAGTCTCATTAAAACATCCAGGAGCCAGATAATATTACAAATTTCAAGTCGAAGGTAATCGTGTATGGAATCCAGCCGCTTTACTTAACACTGATCAATACGTTCACATTTGACTGAAGAAGAGCTGCTACTGCTGCTGCAGTGTCATTAAATCACATGGAAATGGCACCAAGCTGCTAGAGATTGATTCTATAGAAACTCTTTCATTATGCCTGCATTCACCTTGTTTACATGAGACACTGGTATGACCATTATTCTGCTTTTTATACTTGTCATACTGTACAATACAGAAAGGGCATCAAGCATGGGAAGCCAAATGGTTGATCAACAGTTTCAAAGATTTCAAATCAAGGTTAAGTACAAATCGATTAAGATGCTAAACCAGTAATAAAATAAATTAAGAAAAAGCATCGCTCTGCGAGACAATAAATGTCTTTATTGTTTGTCCATCCGTTATTGTTGGATATTCACTTTTTTTATTAAAGTTTAAGCTATACAATGAGGCACAATTTTCTCAGTCCTACACGTGTAATTACATCTGTTTCTGTTCCTGCTCTGTATCAGTGAAATGCAAATGTTTCATAATTGCAAGTCTTCATATGATCTGCTCATTGCAAAATGTATGATAAAATGTTGTTTCATAACTATATAAACTAAATAAAACGTAACTTATCACGAAAAACACACACACACACACACACACACACACACACACACACACACACACACACACACACACACACACACACACAAACATCGTTGTTTCAATAGAAACATTGTGTAAATGGGGTTTAAATAGCTGTTTATAACCCGGCCTGTTGCTTTTGGCCAGGACAACGTCCTAAAAACACATTGCCAGCACATCCGGTACATTGTCATATAAATTGTTCCAGCTCAATACATCACACTCCTTTAATGGAAAGCCACTGTGCAGCTTCTGCATATGATTTGACTTAATGTGGTAGACAATGACTTCCTGTGTCTGTATTGGGACCACATCACACTTTGAATCACACTCACCCTGAAGTGCACTTGTCTGACTGTGTGGTGAGATGTTCCATTAGCACAGAGACAACGACACACAAATTCAGTTGTTGACTGCTGTTACAAACGTGTTTCTACAAATTCAGTACAAACAAGTTTTAGTTTGTGCAAAATCATGTACTAAAGTGAGGTTTCATCCACCAAAAACTAATAATGTGGATGTTCTCTTCCCGTTTTATTTTTCTGTGGATAACGTGGCGAAGCATCTGAGCATTTTGTAAAGTTTACAATTCAATGTATCAGTAAAAAATGTTTTCTTCATTTTAGTTTTCATCACGCATGTAATCATCACATTACTGAAAATGTGGCTCATTTAATTCAATGTACACATGGCTGCTTTCTCTTTTCGGTTTCCTTTGCATGCGTGACACAAGGGCAGAATTATTTTGAGTGTCTCTGATAAAATAATCTGGTTTACTGATAATTACAGATGGGATAATTGTCTGGGTGGTCCACAGCATACACACATTGATCCCAAAGTCAAATCTAAAATTGATCATGATTAAAACTGCTTTGACAAACTTGTTGTAAATACTATGCAGCTAATTCCTCTCTTTGAATAATGTTTTTTGTATTTTCCTATCACTGTATTGCAGACGTGGGCTTCATAAGGTTCGACGTCACTGATCCTCAATCAAACAAAAATCACTCAGCACAATGTGGGCAAAATTGGCTATTTATTATTGGCTTTATTACACTTAGAATAGTAATTATATATTATTGGCCCCATCACAGAGTTTGTTGCAATATGGTATATCATCATGCAATCAACCATTCATCAGTATGCCCCCCATTGTTAATGTTTATAGCGTATTGTTCTCTGCTCGCATGTGTATGTGGCTTTATTGCAAAAACAACCAACTCATGACCTGGCATAATAACTATACAATGTTTTGTGTTTCTTTCATTTCTGGACATCGTTTTCAAAGTGTTGCAGTGGAAAAGCGAAACTTTTCTGAAACAAAAAGGCAGAAAAACTGTTTCCACTTAAAATGTGATGTAAACGGGGCCCCGGAGCCGAAATGGTGCACAAATTCAGTCAGAATTGGGTTTTTCCATGTACCCTCATACCACTTGAACTTCATATTTCACACACGGCCCTCTACTGCCCCCCCTCCCACAAACCACGCATTGGTGCACTTACTTGTCGAGTCTGAGGGAGACAAAAAAAAAAAAAAAAAGGAGAGGGATGAGTTTACCATGAGTGAAGGGTGAGTCCTTCAGCAGACGGGGTCAGTGCTCTAATCTGAGGAGGCGATGATATTGTGAGGATATTTAACGAGAGGATAAGAGCAGAACGCGAGGGGAGGGAGGAAGGGAGGGAATTAGCCTTTTTAGATATCATTAAACATTAATACTGTCGGGGGACCGGAGCACACTGGGGTCCTCTTCATTGACTTTCATGCTGCGCGCTAATAGCGTTTCACCTCCGGGGACCTCCGCTCCACCCCCACCCCCACCTCCACCGATGCAGAGCTAAAGCCACTGGATGATCAGATGGCCACCCCGCTTCTGAGGATGAGATTAGTGTGTGCGTGTGTGTGTGTGTGTGAGATAGCTGTAGATCTATCTTATGAGGTTATGCACGCTCTCCTTCTCCCTTCTCGGCTCACACAAACCATTTAAAACTATTAAGATCCAACGGGTACTTGCATACATTAACAGCAACTTAAACCTGAATGAGACTTAAAACAGGGCCCCCACTGAATTAAATTCTTGCATTTAGTGTAATCCCTGCACAATGCAGTTACAACCAGACAGACTGTTGATCAGAATGTCGTTTAAGAGGTGATTCAGTGAGGAATGTGTGAAACTCTCAAAAGTGCTGATTTAAAACCTGTTTTTTTTTTCAAAATTGCCTCTATGAAGTTCTCCGAAACATTGCAGTGAAGCCAAACACGGGTGGAAACATCCACCCTCGAGTCTCTTGCTCCTTTTTCATGAGTGCAAATCAAATATTGACCCTCCTGTGACTGAATGCTCAACTCCATCGGATTCCACAGTGGGTACATCTGAAAACATTTAATTCGTCTTTTTGGTGAAAACACTAAAATCCAGGGAACACCAACGTCTTCAGCCGTGTCCTTTAGAAAACAACCTTTCAGTGACAACCCATTGCTTCTGCATTTGCATTTGCTGACGTTGGATCAGCCTGAAATGTGATTCTTCACTTTTATTTTGAGTATGATTCCAAATATCAGATCTCCATGGGATAATAAGTTTGATTTACATTGATCGTTATTTTGTTCTCCGCACACTTTACTATATATTGAATAAAGACTTTCAACTGCAATATTTCACTGAGATCTTGGATGTGTTATTTTAGTGTCCCCTTTATTTGTTTGAGCAGTGGATACCACCTTGCACTGTCTTGTCTTCGGTTCCTTTGTCTGTTGCATTAAAAAAACAAAAAAAACACTCATGATGATCAGTGATTCTATGAGATCTTGACGAGATGAAAATATGAAACTGAGGAGCTTTTCCTAGTATATTTTGTGAAGTTGAAGCACGTTGCTAATCACATGAAGCACCAGCAGAGGGCAGTGAGTGCCTTTAAAAAGAGAAGAGGGGGGCTGGATTAAAACTGCTGTGGGTGTCACACACGCCATGTGTTCCCTGTAATATAACTGGATTCATTGTCAAATTATAATGCATAATGAATAATAATGAACTTTCTCTTCCCACAGACTCTCCTGTCTTATCCTATCCTATCCTCCCTTCAGAGTCTCTGAACTATCTCAACAGCACAACGTAAGAAACACTTGCAGCACATTTAAAGCACACATTGATTTTAGGATATGTATTTTTATCAGCATGTGCGTTCGGATATTTCTTGAAAGTTGCATTTTCCCTTCCCGAACAGATCCTCTGAATCCACTTCACTACAGTTAATTTGATCTTCTGCTGACCGGGTGCAGCAAAGTAAGTAAATCCTCCCTTCTTTTGTCATCTGAACACATGCACTTAAATTCCTTTTATCCCCACAGCCCAGGTTTCATGGGTGTCTGTAATGTACTACTGAATCTTAAGAAAGCGGACGTCCCTGACAAAGCAAACGCAATAGCAAATACAGGCCCTTTTAGGTATCAACAGTCATATTTATAAACCATATGAGCTTAAATGAGGCTTAAACACACATTTTCACAGGCTAATCACAATTCACAGTTAATAAAAGGGTACAATTGGATATGTCATACAGGGAAAACACATTTATTTTGTGTTCGGTATAATGAATAAATGATTCCGACCCAGAATATTGCAATCTGCTACAGTTTTCAGGAGCGTCATTTCAGTGTGTGCGCTTTAACTTAATTAACTGAATCCACTTGGAACATTTTCTTCTGCTGAATGTCATCGTATTACATTAGGCAGGAATACATTTAAACAAATCATCTCGTAATTATTTCTGGAGATGAGAAAAGTTTAGGTTTGCAGCTGAAAGTGTTCGGAGCCCCTTTGGAAAGCGGCCAGTTATGAGGAGAACCACTTAACCAGTGCAATTAAAGTGAGATGAGTTGTAAATGTTACCGACATGTCTATATTTTTATTGCTTTTGCTCACATTCACAGCATAAAGGCGGCAAGTCATTGCCATGTGGAGAAATGTAGTTATGGTGTCCACTCATTGAAATATATGTGGCTGTGTTTTGCTAATGAGGAAAATGGGCAGGAAAATGTGTTTGATATTGATTGTGTAAGACACTCTGTATCAAAGGATTTGGGCCTGTAATTTTGAATTTCTCTAGCATGTTACAGATGGATGGATAGACTGAATTGTTATTCCACATAACTATCAACTATAAAACTCCCAAGTATCAGGAGAGTATAGACTGGGAGTCATGAGATTGTGGAGGTCGCCATTGTTGTAGTTGTCCATCTAGTGAGTATGTGCAAAAGTTTTTTCTTTGTATAAACTAACACTCAAAAGATTATGCAAGTTCTTCATTTTAACAAATCCAAAATCTAATTTTTATAGTCAACATTGCCAACGCAACTATATTTTAACGACGCATAAGTACAAAGTCAACCTTTGCAGCAACTTATTCATCAGTGTTTCACTGAAGGACTGTTTAGATTGGCAGAGGCGGGGATCAAACCAGCAACCTTGGGTGTAGAAGAAAGACCCTCTGCAGCACCTGAGCCTCAGATCCTCACTCTTCATCCATGTCACGTTTTCAGAGCTGTCAGAGTAAACAACATGTGATGCTTGTTGACATTGGAGTTTTAGCTTTGAGGTGATTGACGGCAGAAATTAAAGAAAGCTTCACATGTTTCGACCGACTGGCCAAAATGAATACTGATGGTCCAATAAATGTGCGTGAAGAACAAAAGAATGCAACCTGTGCTGTTGCAGTAACCATTAAACAACTTAACACTCCATTAAAGCACTCAGTCACAATCCTTCCCCGATATATATGCGTTGCATTTACGCAAAAAAAATTACTTTGAATCTACTGCTTCTACCAACATTGGGTATGCACGTGCACTGTGCATCATATTTCCTTCGAAATAGCAGTGAGATGTTACTGGTGTGGCTGGATGGGAGACTGACCTTGAAATCCCACAATAATGATGATAAACTGAGGCAAGCTGATCTGCCCTGATTACCACCAGCCTCAATATCATTAGGACTTGCACTGTTACGCAGTACTGATCCTCGAAGGAAGAGTATTTTTGGTTCATTCTTTTTTTTTTTTTTTTTTTTTATCGACCGACTTCAGATGACCTTTATGGAATTTAGGGTTTGATTTGGTTATAAAGTTGAAAATAAGTATGGAAATAACTAATTACTATTAAATAACTAATTAAGCCAGAACTCCGAGTCCAGATTCTCCTGGGACTTGGTAGTTTTACAGTCGACAGTCACCTGGAGTAGATATCCAACTTGTCCGTCCGTACGAATGTCCATGTTCTCCCGTTCTTTATGTTTAGAGCATATTCTTGTATTATTGTATATTCAATGTAGTTAACCTGGAATGCCAACTGCATTGTTTTTAGCATTCCTCCTATTATTTGTGAAATGAAAACAGAAAAACGCTTTTGTGTAAATAGGGCCTTAGTGTGAAGAAATACATAAAATTAATGCAAAACAATTGCACAAAACCTGAAAATTGTACGTATATGAATATTTTTAAATTAATCTTTTCTTTGCAATTGTAATCAATTCTAATTTTTGAAGTTACCCACCGTGTGGTATCTTCCACAACCCCTACATGAGATATATTGTTCAAAAACTGTTGTGCAATGTTGAGGTCGATTTACCAGGACTTTGTAATGGAGTCACATTTTAATATCACCATTCTTGTTTGAATAAAGTATATTTACCTTTCATTAACAATTTTACTGAACTCTATCAGCTCCATGTCCACAAGCAATCAAAACAACACATTGCCATGCAATTCACATTTCCGACCATGTCTCCCCGTTTAGATCCATCGACTGGTAATTCCACTTACCCGATTCCACTGGAAGGCTGGAAGCCACGGGTCACATGACCTGGAAGAAAAAAACAAGACGACTTTTGGGATCCGTCTTCGGTCAGACACACCTTATTGTTATTGCTTGCACACACTGAGTAACATGAGTGATGGGTTGCTGGATGCTTATTGTCAGTGGAGAGAGAGAGGCCCTGGTTGGCTTCAAAAAGAATCAATCATTCGCACTGATAAAGGCTTTACCGAGAATACCAGTATTCATATTGACGTTGCACACTGCGATGCGTTTTTGAAGCAATTTAGTGTGGCTTATCTTTTTGAGAAGTGAAATGATCAAATTAGCTACTGGTAGTATGAGATAATAAACACAAAACATGTACAGAAAACATTTTCTACAATGTAGTATCCTCTGCTGCAAGCATTTGTAACGTGTCTCCCTGTTTGGACTCAGCATGGGCTGGCTATCAACCTGAAGGGAAGTCCAAAGGCTGATGAACTGATCTGTGTGAGACCAACATTGCTCTGGAGTCCTATATGTCCTGGGAACCCAACGCCCAGCACAAATCTGGTGAGTAACTAAACTTTGTTCTGTTTGTCAAGGTGAAATTGATGGGATTAATGCCCTCCGTTCACTTTTGGTCAATCTTGCAGCTGATATTGGTTGATGGAGGTTGTGTGACCGTCATGTTGAAATGACCTTTCAATCTTGTGGTGTTGTTAACTTGGAACTAGAAAAAAATAAGGAAATAATTTCCAATATTAAGCTCTGTCTATTTCTTGGCCTTATATAAAGGGTTCTACTGTCTGTACCATTTCATAAACGTCGGTACCAAAATGTTTCACTACAACACGGCCACAGAATTGGTGGTGATGCCGAGTCATGCGTGGATGCACAAGTACATCATCGGAATAATGTTTCTGCTGCCACAACTCGACAAATTCACTGTTTCTTTAGGGGGGAAATCCTACAAACTTTTTCCTTTTGCATTTCAACTCATCAATTCGTCAATTTGTTTGGTTGTCGCAACCAGCAATGTATTGAACATTCAGGGCTACTTGATAAAATGGTCGTCTCTCCATTGGGAGGATTCAGGTTCCATTCGCCATGTCCTGTCCACATGTTGAAATTTCATTGAGCACCTTGCATGCCACGAAGAGATATCATCACATTTACCTTTCCTTTTATACTCTGTGTTTCCATCGACAATTTCTATCCATTTCCTCTATGCTTGCTTTCAAAATCATCCTCCTTTCTTCTCAGTTTAAATAAGTTCTGGCTGTCACTGCAATTCAGACACTTAGTTTGAGAGCTAGAAAGCTGTACTCATAAATAGTCCAGCCAATCAATCAGACTAAGGTCACAGGAATTGGTTAATTTCATTTCAATTCCATGGCAACCTGTGGCCATGAGACAGTGTTCTGCAATTCTATTCTCACCATGGCTGACGCACTCGTGAACTGGAACTGCTGCTTTGTGGTTGCATGTGTGCAACAAGCAGAGAGGTCAGTGTTCAGGTGAGGTATGCAGTGAAGACTATCGACAATATAATAGAAGGTATTTAGTGTAGGTTTTCTTTGAATATGTTGGTCTTTTTTACAGGCTGACAAAATCTAATCGCTGTTCAAATGCAGCTGAACGTACACGCACAAGCCAGAATGTCGCACGTACATACACCAATCAATCCCAATTCACTGGAGTGACGGTGAAGGTATGCAGACTGAAAAAAAAAAAAAAATAGGGCACTCTTGGATATCTCATGACGTCGTCTCTCTGGGAATGAACCACTCAAAATAAAGAAGAAAAGTCGATCGAAGTAATGATGTTGAACTCATTTAGAAAACAGTTTGTACAGAACCCTCATTATGAGGTTTCTGTATTCAAGTATCAGTATTTCATTTAAAATGATATCTATTCAGACACCAAGTTGAACCGCATTCTTTCTTTTTCTTCATCACAGCTCTGGATATTTCCGTTACTGGTCAGGTATCATGAACACATCCCAGCCCCTGACATGTTGAGCTTCTGCATGTGTGGAGCATTTACACTGCCCTATTAGCATTAATCCATTCAGGAAGAAAACCTTATTCAATCAGTGGGGAAGTGGACATATTATATATAACCTTTGAACTTGAACCTTTGAAAATACATTTATTTAAAAACAGAAGTGAATATTGGGATGAGATGCGAATTGATCCAAAAAAAGAGAGCAACCTGGCCGATGTATCACGCGTGCGACGTGTGCCCCACTGGTGATAGTTGACGAGCGTGCCTGAATGCATCATTAAACAAAGAACAAATGAGCAAGCTCGTACCTGGCTGTACAAAAGAAAGCAGAATATTTCTGCAGTCACTGCTGAAACATTTGGGACACATGGACCTTGCCACTTGTAATGACACGTTCGGCCTTGTAATGTGGACTCTGAAAGGAGCTGCCCTTGAATGACAACTGTTTTTTTTTTCCCTTTGTCTCCATGTGAATCAAATGTTAAGTGAATTAACTCTGCAGGGATCAAAGGTGCAACAACAACCAACCAGAGAGAGCCACTTAGTGAAATTTATAGCTGTGTAGAGAGTGAGGAGTATGCAGGAAGTGCACAGAGCGGAGCGTGTTTTATCCCCGAGAAGCTCCAACTGCTTTCCCCGAATGGTTTTTGTGATCGCCCAACCTCATAAACACTATTTTCACTTGGCAGTGTTGACATTTCTCATGCTATAAAGACATATTTTTAGGGCAAACCATGACAAACACAATTACAAAGATGAACATAAATGTCCAAACGCAAGTATGTGAGTCGACTGCGACGTGCTTTTCAAATGGCTCTCAGGAGGCACTAAAAATATCATGCAGCCATGAAGCTTGGCTGATTTTGAACACTTGAACATGATGGCAGAGATCATCAACCTCTTTGAAACAGGAGTTTCTACAAAGTAACACGAAGGGCTGCTTGACTGTTTCAAATCACGTCATCTCCAGTGACCATCTTATTTCTTTTTCCCCCCCGACGGCTCTGATTGAGCTTTTCAAAAACAAGAACAATCAAAAGAAAAATGTTCCTGCTGGGCAAAACTAAAGAAATACGGGATCGCAAATGAGTACAGACACTTCTAGAAAAATAATTCAGCTCTTTTGAGTGACCCAACCATTAATTTTACTTACTGTATTGAACTATTTAAACAAGAAGTTTACCGTCATGAAGCTCTCTTATAAACACGTTTTGGTAAACATGTGGTCTGTGAGGAGGTATGTTTCGGGTGAGAGAAAGTTTGCCCTTTCTTCCTCAAGTTGCTCAAGAGCCCTGAGCTTTTCTCGCCAGATTTCTTGTTTCATAATTTAATTCAGTTTTTATTTATATAGCACCAATAACAAAGCAGTCGCCTCAAGGCACTTTTACTGAGAAAAGCCTCATTATTCCACCTGTGCTCGCTCATCATGGGCGACGATGGAAAAAAAAACTCCCTTTCTCAAGAAAAAAAAAAAGCACCTAACCAGCCTTTCTGTTGTTCTGGTTGTAGTTACAGTAAGAGATGAAGCGATCGTTTTGTTGTCCTTGTTGCTATAGGCCATCTCTTGACGAAGCTGTCACTGTAAATGAGAACCAGTTCTAAATTAAATTACCTGGTAGTGCAATGGTCAAAGAAAATAAATAAAGTATGACTTGTTTCAAATCATGAATTTCCTGTGATCCTGCCCAAAGGTAGATATAGAGAAAGAGAGAGTACAGGCTACAGGAGAGAAGAGTTCAGTGTCCCAATAAAATGTTTGAGGCCCCAGAAGTAAAGCAAGTCTGTCAACTCTTTCACTTGCTTTTTCCACTTTTTAGCTAATGTGTGCTCATACGGGTGGATTCAGAGATTCAACATTCGTGACGTCAAATTGAAATCCAAATCGTGCTGAGACATCAGTCCTTTCACCCATGCTATATTCTGCAGGTCATCATAAACTGCCTTTGTTGTGCATTGGAGACAGGACAGTTCTGTACCCTTCTGCATCGAGATAGAGAAATCAAGATCAATGTGAAAACAATATTGTAGAGTGCCAACACTCATAATTTCACAACTTGCAGTCAAAATTGTGCATACTATAATTATTTCTCGACTAAAATCAGCAGAGTAGCACATCAGAAGTGAAATGGTTACATTTCAAAGTGTCGTCCTGCAGCAGTGTCGTAGTGCTCCTTTTGTTCTGTTTGTAGTGAAGTCATTCACCCGTGCTCGTTCTTGCCTGTGAATACACATGTACGTATGTTTTCAGCACTTTAATAAGAGAAAAGCCTCACACATCGATCCCCTCAACCGAGGACTGGTGGGGACTGATAGGAGAAAATCAGCCCATACTGGCTCACTTTCATAACCCTACAGGGGAACAGGGCTTATACTCCTGCTCTATATGACCATAGTATGGAGGCTGCATGCCATGCACACAGATGAACTAGTCCTGGAGATTTAATACAATTGTGTACATATGGTTTGGGCAATTTCTTTAGGTACGTTAAAACAGTCATTAGCCAAGAACGAATTTCACTGATTATTATAGAGACTATGTTGCCAGATAGGAGGCGTCTCAATGCAACTGAATCGGCATGAAGTGGTGAAGCCACTTTGGTAAGGAACGAAATGGCTTCCCAGACATGACCAGGAATTAGTTGCTTTGCGATTGTAACTTGAGCAAGTCTCTTCTTATTTAGGGGGTCTCAGTAGTGGTGTATTAACAATGTGAGCTGCTGTTGTGATTAGCTGAGGAGTGAGCGCTGTGTGAGACAGTCTGACTGGCAGAGACTTTGTTTACCCCACACACACACACACACACACACACACACACACACACACACACACACACACACACACACACACACACACACACACACACACACACACACACACACACACACACACACACACACACACACACACACACACACACACACCACGCATGTGAAAAAACACTTGTTTGATGATTCACCAAGTTTGCAGGTTTACTCACAGCACTGAATAATCTGTCTCTGCAGAGCAGGTATTATATTAAACAATTTATTTTCATTTACTTCCAGGCACTAAAATATCCGGTGTCCTCATTACTTTGTGATTAGTGGAGCCCTCTGTGGTTTTTTTCCCCGAAGTGGCAAGGAATGAGCTATAAAGGCAGCTCTGAAATGTTCAGTAATGTAATTAAGTCAATAATGAATGAGCTGGTTGATATTAGTTTACATAAGAGAATCCACGAGACTTATTTACCCTTGTTGCTGTGGGGCTTTCCCGAGCTCCAAACATCAGTTGGAAGCCCGTTCATCTGGCTACATCGACAATGAAATGTCTTTCAGATTTAACGTTTGCTATAATCCTATGTTTCTTTTTTTTCTTCCACATTTATATAAACTTGCATTGTGTCTGTGGGAAAGCAAGCAACAGGGGGTTAATTAAAGTTGTCCAACCAAGCTAAACTAGACTTGAATGTGAACAAACCTCAGTGTTGCAATATTGTTTAATAAATATTTCACATTTTGATATTAACCCCCAATATTGCACCGTATTTTTATTCCATTATAAAGATTTCAAATATTTGCTCAGTTCAATGATGATTATTCGTGCTACGCCTTTTGTTAAACCGAAAATCCAACAAAAGTTAGCTGGACTTGAAAATATTGTGTAGACGTCGCCATAGTCTGCACTGCACATTCAGGCATGTTCGCACAGCAGTGGAAAAACTGTATTTACGGTTTACTAGTCATTTCAGCAACAAGGTCACCTGCAGCATTTCCATACAACACGTTTCGTTGGCGGGGAGATGCCCGGTGTATTATACCAAGACTGTGCTGAAATGGCACCACCTAAAGTCGGTATCTGTCCGAAATGGATTCATTTCCATCTATTCACGGGTTGTTTTATGTCATGATCCGGCAAAAGTTCCACCAGAGTGCGTATCATTACAGATTCAGCGCATGGCCCAGACTGAATGTGTCATAGAGGCAGAAGTCATCATGGTACCAAATCTGGGATGTGTCACTTTGCAAGCAAACAGTGGAAAAAATGCTGCTTTTCTTGACAGTTGATATGCTTCAAGACCCTGCCGTTGAGGGCTTACATAGAAAGCAATGGCTGTGATGTTTTCGATGGACAACCTGCACCGGTGTGTGTTGGCCTTATATTTCCAGCCCAAAACGAGTCATGTGGAGACACCGGTCACGACTTTCAGGGAATGGCATTGCTCCATATTGTGCTTGTTGTTGTGTAGTGGTGCTGCGGAACAGTTTCTTTTTTTTTTTTATCAAGTGCTGTAACTAAAACATGTGGCCATGGAGCCAGGAACTTCTAAATTGGACTTCAGATCTGATAATGCAGCTGTAGACTCGACGCCGTGGTCGGTTTTGATTAAACAAAAAGCCACAGTGCAGCTGGTTTCTCTTCCATCCCTCCCCCACAAACAACTCGCAGCTGGATGAAATGGCCACGTCTGATAGTACGTTAATGAATAAATCCCATTCTTAATGCAGCGGCGACTGAGATCACTCATGATAACATGATTCCCAAAAATCGGAATCTGGGGCCAGAATGTGTTTTCCACCCAGTGAAGTGAAATGAATACTTGGCAGTCAGCAAATAACGCCACATGCAGAGAGAGATTCACTTTGCCGCTTCGTCCTTGTTCGCCGTCTTCCTTTGATACGAAGCGTTTAGAGGCTTGTCGGACTGGCACACATAATGTGACACGATTCTCAAAGTTGAATATTTTCAAACATTTACCTACTGCATGGAGCTGCCAGATAACTTTACGATGGATACAGAGAGGGGCACGGGCTGTCATTTGCTTATTTGCTTGTTTGGCTTTGCACGAAAGGAAGCAGTTTGTTTGTGATCAGCTCATCTAACGGGACAGTAAAAGGTGCATCTTCACTCTGATGTTCACAAAGTTGCATCTTTTGCAAAAAACTACGGGGAAGAAAGAGACAGCGGTGGCAGCTCAGAAATTATTATTTAGCTATTCATAACATCCCAAAAATTGCTTTTAGGGGTTCAACTCAAATTTTAATTGAATAATCAGTGGATTATGTTCTCCATTACATGATTAAGTCGTTTGGTCTTAAAAATATCTCAAAATTAAGAAAAATGTTGAGAAGTGTTTCCTGCTGAGGCTGACATGCTGCTACAACAAAACATATTCAGTTTATCGTCACAGGGGACTAAATGACCCAGAAAATGAGCTGGAATAATAGATTTTTTAGCATTAAAAGGAAAAACAACATGCATCGGTAAACACTTTTTTTATTCCCCAGTGTTGAAACATGAATGCATCATAATCTTTATAGCCCTCATCTAAAAAATTTTAATCACTTGGAAGAAAGGTCAGTATTTTGGATGTGCAATTCCAAAGTTTGTCCAACTTGTTTAAGTGTAAAGTTGGAATACAGTACATCATAAAAGTGTTCGTATCAAATGCACTTTTAATTAAATCTTTGATGGTCAACAGAGAATGTTCCTAATATACCAAAAAATAATCCAAGTCCTTAAAAAGAAATGTCACTTCTTTGAACAAAACAGGTGGATTTTAAGGTTGAAGGTTTTCAAAAACGCACGGTTTTGATTCTATTTCACTTGTAAATAATTAAAAATAATTGAGGATATGTGTCCTTGAAGGATAGACAGGGATGATGATGATATCTATTTAAATGGAGAGCTGTGACAGTGTGATAAAACTAGTTCCGAATGTGAGGAACTGATTCTTGTTCCTTATGTTGAATCTGGTTCCAAACCACAATGCTGTGAAAAGGCCTGTTTTTTGTGTTGTGCTTTTTAGGAGGCCAAAAAGAAGCATAAAGTGATCCAAAGCTCTACTAGATTAGCAAACTGTGAACTTTTTGTTAAATTTGCTGCTTATTGGAATAAAGAATAAATCCTCTGCCTCTAGTACCATACGGAATTGCAGCTTCTTATTTTCCATTTTTGATATCATTTCTTTACATCTTGTTGAATCGTATCATATCGCACCAAATCGCATTGTTTAGAATTGAATCGCCATCACATCAATATCGAATCGCATCGAATCTCCACAACCCAGTTACACCAGTTATACAAAACTAAGGTGATGTATAAATGCCACCACTCCTATTAGTATTCATAATCCTCCATCACCAACATCAAAAGAAATTCAGAAGCCTTCCAGTGAGACAGCCAATAGTCAGACACACGTTTTGCTGTAGATCCCAAGTGTTTAAGATAAGATTTTGTTTAATTATACACATACAGTATGGCAGTGAAATGCAGCAACTTTCCACCAGGCTCATATAAAGTTTTAAAAATATTAACATAAATAAAAACACATAACCGGGAAATAAATACACAAATAAGATCAAATAAGAAAAGAAAGAAAAACAAACAATACAACCTCTCCCCGCCTTGGTTTTCTTGGACTTCTCAAGTCTAACTTGGACAACCTCAGCCCACAGTTTGTTCTCTGGCACAACCCCAAGAACTATCAGACTCCAGATTAGGAGCCACTGATCGACAGCGCTGTCCCAGTAAGCACTACTAATGCTAAATCCCAGTCATTATGTACTGTAGACCTGGAAGATGAAGCTGCTGTTGCTCGTTTGGGGACAATCGCAGAGTGCCAAGGCAGAGCATTTGCTGCAGGATCTCGACAGTAGAGCTGGAATTTGATGGTCTGAGCCTCCTGCCCCCTCCATCACGTCTGCAACGAGTGGATTTATGTTTGTTGCTCTCTGTCTCCGTTCTCTCCCTCCATCCTGTGACCCCAACCGGAACAGCCGCGAGTCTGAAACTCTGAGTCTGCAAGTTTCTTCCTGTTAAAGGGGAGTTTTCATTTCCACCGAGTTCTTTGCTTGCTCTTGGAGAATTGTTTTTTTCTCTGTAGAAAGTGCATTGCGTTAACTGTATATTGAATTGAATTTGAAAAGTTATCTTTTATTGTAATTATCAGATGAAGACTACACGCTTGCTATTTTATCAACATATTCCAAAAGAAAAGTATACCGGCGTCAGTCACATAGCAAAGACGTGGGTTCTTTTTCAGATGTTTTAATCGTTCGTCAAGCAAACCAAACTCCAAACCCCAAAACAATGCACAAATTGCTACATAAATGCATAACCAAAGGGAAAACGTAAAACATACCACTTTGGCCTCTTTATGGCTAAGGCAGGGATTAGATTCTTTTCTTCTTCAACAGTCTCCACAAATATACGTTTCCTCTCAAGTCCCGAATGCCACTTTCATTCATCAGTAGCCCGGAAATATAAATACAAGGACGAGTGTACACGCCCACATTACACCAAAACCAAAATACCCAGCGGATTCTTAATCAAACAAAACACGTTTGTTACGAAAACAAAGAAATTACATTTGCAATATCATACAAGAAATAAGAAATGAGTAAAAGCAAATATAAATTAAATACTACAAACTTAATCCTAATGCAACAGTGCCATCTATTGGCATGAGCAAAGGTTGTGCAACATGACAGCCTTCACAAAGCTGAATAATTCCACTGAAAGGTCGACAAGTGGTGTTTTGAAGGAAATGTCTCTGCTGTAACAGCATATAAAATAATAAATAAATAAACATTACTCTAAATCACACAAAGTGTGACAAGCGGCGACCAAAACAAATTTGAATGTATTACCGGTACCTGCTTTGTTTCTGACCCACACTGGGCAACACTCCCGGAAGTTAAGAGACGCATGTAAAGAGAAAATCTCTTGTTTTCAGTTCAAAATCAATCACAACTTCTCAGTCATTCAAATAAATCAGTTCCTCTCTTGGGAATAAAGAATCCAATTGTTTATGAGAATTAGAAGTTGGATTGGTATGAAACAATATGTACCGTTAAGCATGAATAGTATCTCGTTTTCGTACAGCATTAGATTTTTTGTGTCAGGCTTTCCTAAATTCAGGTACTTGGAGTTTATGGGTAATTGGACGCTTCATTCTTGGGATGTGATCTGAAACGACTGCTCGACCTTCAAGCCTGAGCTGCTTTTTTTTTTTCTTTTTTTTTTTTTTTAATTGGTTAATACAAACATAAAAGCTTCAAGATGTTTAGACGTTGTGCTTATTGGTATTTATGATTCTGATAAAGATCCAATCTTATAATCGATAAATGTAGAAAAAGTAATTCCAAAGATCCCGTTTTATTGTCGCTGTATTATCCTGCTTACAAAGTGAGAATACTCTGACATGCACAATATATTTTGATGCAACATTTAATAAGTGTCTGGCTTGTGGAAGCAGGATGTGATCGGAGGGTTCAGACAATGCCGCAAGCATTCGAGTCGAAGAAGAAATAAAAAAAACCGAGCGGGGCGTTTTGGGAGGTTGGTTTAGTTTTGGACTCAAAATGTGTTCTTCCCACTTGTGTTATGTTTCATTTTCGGAAGCGCCACCACTTGATTTGTGTGGTTCATCTTGGAAAATGCAGTCATGAAGAAAAGTGGATCACGGGGAATGAAATTACACTCGGTGCCGAGTCATTTGTTATCAGCCGAACAGTACGAAAAATACCAAGTCTGATGAGCGAACTACTAAATCTGAGGCTTTTCTGATAACTCCACTCCATTTCTTCTCTCTGGATACTAACTTGTCAGCGCATCCAATTTTTTTTTTTCTTTTTGCCTCTTAAAACTTATATAACAATGAGCCAGTGTCCTGCAGGAAATGATGTATTTTCAAAGAAGATGACACGTCTCCCTTTCACAGGAGTGACGAGTGAAGATGGATTTTTTTTTTTTTTTTTTGCATGGGAGAACATCCTACAGTTTATCTTGTCGTGATTATTACCTCACTGGAGCCTTTTGATCCCTTCAGAGGAGGTGAAAGTGCAGGCTGATGTTGTACTCGCACCACGATGAAAGATAATGGCTTGAACTGAAGAGGTAAATGTAACTTGAAAATCATCTCCAAACATGAAGCAGAAATACTGGGGGAAAGAAACTGGCTCAAAATAATGAATCATTAAATGTTGAATTACAATTGCAAATACATCAAATGTAGGCACTTCTAGTGGTAAATTGTGGAATGTGTGATTTTGATTGGCATACTTCTATTGTATTGGCTTTATTGCATACAAATGTCACACAGTGTGTTTCTTTACACACTTGAATAAATGAGATATTGAAACGTAATAAATACTAACATATTAACAAGAAAAGAGAAAGTAGAAAATATCAGAAAAGTACAAATACAGAATTATTCTCATATTAGAGCACACGCTGGCCTCCTTCAATGCATATATAGTGGTAACAATGTCTGGTTTTAGTTTTACCTGGGACTTTAAAAGCCATTTTTACGGCAGTCATGGATTGGTGTTCAGTAAAACTCTCATTTCATGGTGTGAGCACAAAAATCGCACACACACACACACCCACACACACGACTTATCTGTAATTTACAGACATTGACAGGAGCAAGGCCTATCAGAATGAGGAAAAAATTAATAAAAACAAACAAAAGCAGCACCGTGGAGATAAGAGCCACGTTTGCAAGTGTCATTATTGACCTGGACTGTAATTGCAAATGTGCCATCAGTAAATCAAGAAATAAACTGCACTTGTGTCTTTACACACAGAGTAATTAATGAGATATTTTACTACTTAGCCTGCCATATTTACACTTACAGAATCTTAAAATTTAATTTAATTCATGCCACTGAGTCAAGTTAAATTGACCAAATCTAAGAGGATTAACGATTGTGATACTTCTTGTTGGATTTAAAAGTGAACACGTATTTAATACGTATTCAAACAAAAGCTTCAAGCTGAACTTGTTCATGAAATACATGGATAGTGCAGTAAAATAGCAACTGAGGCTCGTTAATGATATTTTGGGTTGAAAACCGAATAGACTGCCAAGGAATTAATCACAGCAATGACCTGACAATTGTGTATAGCGTGCACGCTTCATGGCTGAGGTGTCACTCCAAATACCCAAGCACCCATGTGAGCTGTTTTACCACCTCCGACCCCCCCCCCCCCCCCCCCCCCAGGACCCTGAGGCAGCACCCTGATCTGGGGCACTTGTCATGTTTACTAGCCATGTGGACGAAAAACGAACACAAATGAAACGGTCAAACTGAAGATCAGCCTAAATATTGGCGAGTATTTTCGGATCCCTCGCCGAATGTTTACGTCATGAGCTGTGATTCGTCGCCCACATGACCCCACCTGTCGGCCAATGGCTCGGCGGCTTTGCGTGTTCTGTCGGAGAAAGGGAGGATATAATATTTATTTTCCATTTTGCTAATCTTTTGTTAGCAGCCGAAGGGGCGGTCATCTATAAGGCGCTGCATGCAGGTAAATGACTTGGAAATGATAATTCAAGACATCACTGATGGGTTTGATATTCTTTTTTTATTTGGGGGGGGGGGTGGTAATTATTTCTAAATAGCACATATATATTGCGAGTATCCCACCCCAGGCTCCCCGATTATTTTTGGGTGGATAAGAACGATAAGTGGGTCAGACACAAATTAAAAAAAAAAAATTTGTGAACTGACCATAATGGATGAATTGTATCTGATGTGTTTATTAGACCTACACGGTCAACATATGTCCTGCTGAATACAATCCTATTGCATATTTTACATTTTCTCAGATCTTTTGGTTTGAAGATGATTACACTGTTTGCAGCTATGTGTGGTAATATCTTGCATATGAGTCTATGGTAAAACATGAGGTACTGACCAGCTTCTTTGTGGGATATATGAATTTCAGGTCTTGATGCACCAGAACAATAGAAGTCTTGCTACTGATATTAAAGCGGTGCGGACTGTCTCCCGTTAGCACTGCTACAACTATTAGCTCCATGTATCTATCTAGTGACTTTGTAGGAGAAATGTATGCCTTGGAATGAAACAGTGAATGCCTGTATTGTCTAGTTGAGTTAAAATGGGGACAACTGCTTGTTAACGTAGCTCATTATCACACGCACTGTTAAACAGCTAGCGCTCCAAGCTAATCCTAGGTGGCAGAGGAACAAAGCAAGGAGCAGTCGGCTCGTGACCGTAATCTAGGTTGAGCTCTTAACCAGGCTGAATGATTGGAGATGACGGGTCACAGCCTGGTTTTTCAAAGGCTGAATGGCGGCTTGCAAGCCGAGGTGCTGTGGCACCTCTCACTGCTCCTATTTGGCTCATTTCGCTGAAATGAATTGTCTCACCAGAAACCATTTTGAAATCCTAGAAAAGCACTTTTGTTTTAGGAGTCTGCTAAAGAAACGCATATAGTGTCCTAAACAATAATGACAGTAATTTCTTGCCCAAGGCTATGATATGAAAAGGTGCCAATTGTCAGGAAGTTGCCCTCCATTGTCTTCTTCATTACATTTTAAAATAGTGTGTTTTTCTGGCTTGTATTGTAGAATTCTTAAAAACCAATCACTCATTGAAATACTGTTTGTATTGATTTTTCCGTCAGTTCCTAACAAAGTACACTTTAAAGCGTATAGATTTAGTAAGCTTTCCTTTTTCAACTTGCTTCCCTACATTGACATCCTGTCAAGAGAGAAAAGTAAATGGTAAAACGGTGAATGGACTTCACTTGTATAGCGCTTTTCAACGTGTGAGCAGTCCCAAAGTGCCTTACATTGTTAATCACATTAACCTATTGACACACGAATGGAGGCTGTGACCACGTACGGCACTGTCACTCCATTGGGAGCATTCTGTTCTGCCACTCCGTTACCCACTGCCTTTTCCACGCCGTTATCAGCATTAGCTTTCAGAGTCTCGCTGCAGACTTGAAAGTGCATCAACTTTGACTGTTTCAATGCTGAACTGTAGGTGTTGTGGTCACAGGTGGCCTTTGCCATTCGTGCACTCGTACAAGTACTGACATATGTGTCATTACAGAGAACAGGATATATACCATTAATAGTAGTTACAGTGGATGAGCAGTTTGAAACATATTTGCCTCGGTGGCAATTTCATATTATTCAGAACAGAATTTGTAAAAATATAGTTTATAGTATAGTCATAGTTTTAATTAAAAAAATTTTTTTGCAGGATAACAAAAAACCATCATGCTCATACTTTACTCATTCCGGTCCATTGAGATCCAATTAAATGGTTTCCAGTCTGAGAATAACAGACACATGACATGCTCCTCTGTTGGCGGCCAAATGTGAAAATGTTCTTGGAATATGTATTTTGAGGCAATCATGGTATTTTCATGTGAAGGAGAGAGTCTGCCGGCTGGTGTTTTTGAAGAAAGATGTTACGACACAATGTGATGTTTAATATGTGTGAAATTTTGATGAAATTAGTGGGTTGTTTAGTGCAGATTTTGGTGCTTTAGAACGTGTACCACCGATTTATTTGAGTAGCATTGGGCTATAATTGTAATCCTTTTGTACTTCTGACGTAGCGTCATTTCCATTCATGCCTGACATCAACAATTGAGCTCCATGTTGCCTCTGCTGCATTTTCATGGAGCGATAATGGCATGTCTAAAGTACTGCTTGGCCTTGAGAGCACAATAAATGGACATGAGGAATGACAAGCTGGACATTCATACACACCATGTCAATGGTTGGCAAAACCCCACAATCAGGTTGTTTTTCTCTTACTTTTTTGTGGCTTTTCAAAGCTCATCACATGTACTTGGTAGAGATGGTCTGTGATGGCTGAAGTGGTTCAAGAATTCAATATGACATGATGAAAAAATGGAAGTGTAGTGAAAAGCAAATAGGATTTAGTGATGATTTCCAGGGTTTAGTGTTAGAATCTAAAACCAAAAAGTCAATATTAGTCCTGAAGGTTATTTTTTTTTGAAGAATGTCAAACCAACACATCTTCATGACCCAAAATGGAATTTGCCTTTCTTCTACATCAGCTTCATTCCTTAATGTTTTTTTTTTTCTTTGTCGATGTTTCGATGCTGCAACCTGAGTGCTTCCCTCTCCTTTCTGCAGTCTGAAAAGCCTGTTTCAAACACCTGACAGTTCGTCAGCCGCTGTTGGCGTTAATTACAGCAATTATGGGTTAACAGCTTAATGTTTGATGGGAATATAGGCCGAGCTTTAATGCCAAAATTTAAACAATGAAGCAACAAAATACCTGAAGGCAAAGGTTTAAAGAATATTTTGGTAAATTTGACATGCGATTTTTTTTTTTTTTTTTTTTTTTAAATGTGAGATTTTTTTTTACAGCTGAAGAATTTCTGCAAGCTGCTACGAGAGTATATAATAGTAAATGTACCAGCTTTGTCACAATAGGGATTCAATTCTGTCATTTAAAAGCCACATTTACACTGAAGGACTGCTTCGTGTCATAACAGCATGTGTTAATGAAGGTCTGCGGATGTGTTGACACCATCATATACTGGCGAGCATAAGAAAGAGTAGTGACTTTGTGTCTCAAGTGAAAATAGCAAAATTTCATTATGGGTGCATATCTGAAAGTGCACCACTCTCTCTGTAGACAGGGAAATTGCAACTTTTCTGAATTGCATACGTTCTCAATCAGATTGCGTATCAGTGATCTCTGATTTATGTATCAATCACTCAACTTCACTTTTAACTTTACCAATTAAAGCGCATCAAAGGTATCTAGTTGCATGGACAAAAAACTATTGCTTCGAGGATGTATAACAACTTTTTAATAGATGTGTTTAATAGCTGTTATGTTGCAGAAAGTCAGAGCGTTATCAGTTAATTTAGGCGCCGTTTACATGACATCGTTTAAGTGAAAATGGAAAAATTTTCCTTGCAGTTTGGGTATGAAGAGCCACTGAAAATGCAACTTTTTGAAACGATTATAGCGTATTGTTGTTTGCACGCATGTCTGTCTGGTTTCATTATAAAAACAAGCAACAGCGCACTCAGGTGGCCAGGCATACTATGTAGCTGTCAGTGTGTCAGCTGCTGCAATGTAAACACACCACTTTTTTTTTTTTTTAAAGTAGGTGTTGTCATATGAAACGTTGTCATGTAAAGGGGGCCTTAGAGTTGTGCAATTTTGATGTAGCTGTAGGAAGGATTGCATTAAGCGCCGTCAAGTTTCACTTGAACGAGAATCTTCAAAAACGCTATCAGTGTTTCCCACAATACAGAAGTTCAGATGATACTCAAGCTAATGCGAATACACCACAGACTCGGAAGCACAGAGTTGAACATGCGTTTAAACAGGAGAAAGCTTAATTAAGCAAAAATATCCCATTTTGTTGTTTTTCTTATAGTACAGCCAGCAAGCCATCTCTGTTAATTTACAGCACACTTTGAAAAGCTTGAGGCATTTAGAGAGGAGATGCAGTGTGACTGAGCAGAACACAAGCAGCGAGAATAAGAGAGCGTGTCGTTCATGTACGGTGGAGTCACATCATTAGGAGCTTTATAGACCAAGAGGGGAATCTTGGATTGTGCCCTGAAAGAAACAACCACTCAAAATAGGCTATCTGGAACTCAAAAGACAGTGATCTGATTTCTTTTGTCCTAGTTTGAAATTGTCCTGCTGAGTTTTATGGGACCACACCAGGTTTATCCCAATTTTAAGTCCAGGGAGAATTCAGGCCAGACATGGTCATGTTTCTCTGAAATTATCTCGGAAAAACACACCCATCCACTTAATTGGATCTACTAGTGCAATCTACTGACCAAGTGTATCAGCTTTTTTGTCAAACAGTTTTTAATATCACAGGATTTTCATTTTAGAGGTCATACTGTAGTAGTGCAGTTTTAGCTCATCTGCTCTGTGTTATGTGTTTCTAATATCAATCTATCCCATTAATACACTTCGGAAACCCACAAACACAATCTACTTTCTCAAGAAATGTCTTTGACATGTTGAGACAATTATGCGTCTGTTAGCACCAACAACCTGCAAGCACAGGATATACTTAAAGCTTTACATCATTATTTCCTTGAGCCTACGCTAATGGATTTTATTGTACATATTTAATTAAAGTTTTCAGAAAGGTGTTTTCCAACAGAGTGTTTCACCCTGAAATAATGTAAAAGTAAAATAAGCTTAGAGAGATTAGGTTATATGGCCTTTTCTTTTTTTCTTGCTTTTCTGGAGTCATTCACAAGATTCTCAGATACTCTGAACTCTTTCTGCTACTTTGTTTCTATGTTCTGAAGTATACATTACAATTTTAGGTTTAGTGTTTTCCTTTTCTCAAGATTTAGCTTGCACTGTCAATTAATTATGGTATTTTTTTTGTTAAAGTAGCAGGATTGTGTCATCAATCAGTGACATCTAGTGGTACTAGGTGGTATTTACCTGTGTTTCGTTGATAAGGGGCTCCTTAATAAAAGTCACATGATCAGCCAAGCAACATATAGTCTAGAAAATATGGTCGTCATTTTGTGTAAACCTCTTTTTAGTTAATAAACACAGGAAATAAAATTTCAGCATGTGCTCGTTGTTGTTTGACTGAAAATGAAAGAAAAATTGTCTGGGAAAAGAAAAGCTGCCATTAATTGGCAGTATGTATGTGTACATTGGAAAATGTGTAAATTACACTTTTTGCCACCTCTTCAGCAATCATTAAGAGTTAATCCTAAAAGGTAGAAAACCACATCGAGTCCTGCTGGAACTTAATACATTTTTAAAAAGCAATGACGGTGCCCAATAAATCTGTTGTATTGTTTTAAGGCATCGCCTGAAGGAGCAGCAGTAAACAGATAAGGACAAATTTAATAAGAGAAACAATTAGTAAAGCAGTGAAAATTATTGCATAATAATCCGTGCTTGGGGCATGATGCCAGCTTCTATACAATATCCACAATGCAACTGGGGACCAGAGCACTTTGGCTGACTGTGGTGACAGACGTTGGAGCTTGTTAGCAGTTTTAGTGGTGGCGTAAGCCCTTTTCACTGCAGACACTGATCATTGGACCTGGAGCCAATTTGACACATCACACGAACAGACGTTTTGTTTGTCATCTTTTTAGGCATTAGCTTTTCTCACTCCTGTTGAGGTGTTGCCAATTCTCCTTCATTAAAAAAAAAAAAAAGTATCACCAAAAGGTGCAAAAAAATCCGACATGCTCCAAGTTGACAGTTTTGCTTAAGATTTATTTGTTTCGACAGCACATCTATCATTCTGTAATAACCAGATGAATTTAATTACTAAGCAATATAACGGAAGGCTGTAATTAGTGTCCTCCCTCCTATTAATTATGTAAATTTGAACAAATATTAAAATCATCTGATGTCCCCATCCAAGAGCCGGTGATTTTCAGTTCCTCAGCCTGATTAGAATCTCTCACCAAAAGCCTGCTATGCCAGACACAAGTTTTTAAAGAATTCCTAATGAAGCAGAGAAGGACACCCGCCACGCTAGGAGAATCATACAGAGCAGACATCAAGGCGCTGCTGAAGATCACAAGGCACTATTTTGGTACCGAGCAGCTACATATCAGCCGTGTGAGTGGCCTGTATTCTCTGAACACATTAAAGTCAGAAAAATGTAACACAAAACCTGCAACAGAATTCAAATAGTGCCTTCACATCAGATAAGTTGTCTTAGTGAAAGTCTCGAATCGCTGACTTCCACACCTCAAAGATGGGCAAGCCATGCAGTAACCCTGCAAATATAATCTCAATTCAAAACCACACCGCAATCGCTTTGGAAATGATCATATTGATTCATGGATGATGCACTTGAACTGCTTTGAATCAAGCATCAATCTTTATTTGAGCCTCAAATAATTGCAATGTCAGAGGGTGTAATACCTCTTTAATTTTCACATTTCTCTAGAACTTACACATTTTATAAATGAAAGCAGTAGGGGTATCTCCTGGGCCACACAGAGAAACTGCTCCCGACTCGTTTCCTAAAGATACACTCTTGTAAAGTTTGCTAAATGTCATGTTGCATTTGATTTAATAGAGGATTTTTAACTTTTCCCCTTTTGTAAACACGTCTTATAATGCATCTTGTAAAGGCTAAGAAATGTACAACATAGCCACAATCAGGCAACAATCTGGATGGATGGATGGCGCCACCTAAAGCCTCATTTACGTGATGTTTTCAGGTGAAAACACAAATCTTCCGTATGGAACAATGCAACCATTCGGAAGGACTGCTCCAGTTCTTTGACATGTGCGTGTAGATGGATAACAACAGCAATGGTGGCCTTGAGAGCGTCATGACTCCCAGTCTCCTGGGACTTGGTACATTTATTGTTGAGAGTCACCCAGTAGAGCAACTCAACCTGGTCGTCTGTACATACAAATGATGGTCTCCTCATCATTGCTAGTGTTTATAGTGTAGTGTTCTCGACGTCTATGAATGTGTGGCGTCATTATAAAAACAATATCACCAACTCGTGGTGTTCACTTGGTAGAGTTCACACACAATTTTATATGCATATTCATCTGGTTTAAAAAAACAACAACAAAAAAACAAACCTTTTCCACCTCTTCATTTTAGTCTTGTATCGCTTCAACTTTGTCTGCACTGGAGTTTAAGAAAAAAATGTTGACCTTATACTCCAGATTCACAGAGCAATACTTTTTATGAATCATCTCTGAACAACTCCTCCCAACAATCTCTGCGGCCACCATCAGCTACACCCGACCGAATGTCAGAGGTCACAATTAGGCAGCTGTGATGTGGCGATGGGGCCTCAGCGGTTTCCATACAGATCATTCCTTCATGACACCGGAGAATTTATGCAAGGTTGTCATGCTGCTGAACCAATTTGGAAGCAATTTTTTACCTCCTCCATGGTACCATGCGATGGATGAAAATCTCCATCTAAAGTGCCCAAAACTTCCCCACAGCTCATCAGTGAGTGGAGTAAAACTTGAGTTTTGGAGCTCACTTGTTTCACCCTGTTTACTGCCTAAACTTTTAGCACAATTGGGGCAGTTACGCCAATTTAAGCATCTTCTCTTCATCTTTGTTTTTCATGGATTAATATTGTGGTGTGAGCACAACAACAGCAGTAGCCTCAGGTTGTGTCTGGCTGGAAATTAGAACCTGTAGTAAAACAACCCTCTGAGAAAAAAAAAATATGGAGATTGGGATGGAAACTCTCCAGGGGCTGTGTGGTGAAAAAAGTAAAACACTCACCGAGCAGGTAACGATAGCAGGACGGGCCATTATAATGGGTGTTCGGAGGAGGAGTCGACACATTGACGTGAAGTGAAAAGATACAAAGTCGTTGCATCACAGCCATCAACCCTTACAACTATTTATTAACCAATCCTTCAAGCATTATAAAGGTGAACTACTTCACGTCACGTGCAACCTCTACACAGAACCTCCAGGGGTGAAGGGACTGCTATGCCCTGCCTGATGCACTGTAGGCCCATCATTATACAGCAACCCGAGGAGCTCATTGGTGGACTGAATGCCAAATCCTCATCCAAACACACTGGAGTGATGGAAATACCAAGGAAGTGGTGTTTTACACCAACTGAACCTCATCTGTTTTTATGTGTACATAGCCCATGAATAAGGCCAACGCAAGGTTCTAGGAATGATCGCATGGTTTTCTGGACCCTCTTTGTTCTGGACGTTATGCGTGAAGCCACTACACTGCCCATTAAGCAAGGCCCTTTGCATCACATGATATAGGATATTGAGGGGTCAGAGCTAACTTTTAAATTATGCAGAAACTGCTGCTTTATTATGCCTTCAAGGGTCCTTCCAATAAGATTTGCATAGCATGAACGTAAGAATGGGCACATTGTAAAAAGAACATCAAGTCATGTCACAACTTGTTCCACACAAAAAAGTATCTTTGACTTTTCAGCACAGACACCCATGAAGGGAGAGGAGTCTGTTTGACTTCATCTTAGCACAAAGGCAGACGAGAGGAAAGTAATTTAACCAACTGTAATGAGGGCACAAGAGGAAGACTTTAATGTCTGTGAAAGAAGCCTTTTACCAGTGCGGGCATTACCACCGAAGATTCTGCAAGTCATCACGCAGCACCTTCAAGCCAACATTATTACAGAGAGGTATTCATGTTCGCGAGTTGAGCTCATGCATTCATTATGGTGTGTCTGCAGAGCGCAGGCCTTCTGTGATAAATGACGGCAATGAGTCTGCTCCTGTAGTGGCCGGTGTCACGATTTGCAGAGCTCTGCAGCACGTCTCCCCTGTATTCATCCATCCTGTAGTGCGAGAGTGGAGGAGGACGCCTCTCTACGCTCATATGGTGTCCAATTAAAAATACCACACGAAACGAGCGAAGACTCGGCTTTCACATGTCAGACTGTTTTGCAGGATGCATGCAGATTACAGGCCTAAAGGGGGAGCGAGCAAGGAGTAGTAGACAGAATATGATTACACTCAATTTACTTGGGTTTCGCAGCACAATTATGTATCATTCATGGAGCAAATATTGTGTTTGGGGACCTCATAATAATGATGTCAGATTTGCAGACACTACAGCAATTTATTTTAGCCTGAAGTAGTTACTGTCTTTTTATTTATATAAGGAGTTTTGTGTATAATAACTTTAACATCACATCAAAGTCAATATGTTTACAAACACACCGAAATTTGTATCATCAAACTGATTGTATGTGTCTCTTAAGTGTCATGATCTTTGGAAACCTACCGCATGGGATTCTGGGATATGACAGATGGCATCATGGCAGCTCAAGCGCATATATCAACATGTGACCAATTCAGCCTGAGAAAAAGCCATCCTTTCTCAAAGAAATAGTATTCAAGCCACGAGAATAGTGTTAAATGTTATGAAACTGACTGTTAATTCCTTTTTCCAGTTTGAATCGAGAGTTTCCGTGACTGCAAGATGTCAAAAAACCGGGGTATTTTCCGTGAAACTTAAATGGTGGAAATACGTGTTTGTATGAGTGTAATGAAGAATTCTCTTCAAAAAGGTATTAACATACAAGAGATGTACATGAACAACTAAAACTGAGTCCTACATTTTTCATGTTTCCCATGTAGATTCTGGTAG
The DNA here is from genome assembly GCF_963422515.1 of Blennius ocellaris. Classification (NCBI taxonomy): domain Eukaryota; kingdom Metazoa; phylum Chordata; class Actinopteri; order Blenniiformes; family Blenniidae; genus Blennius; species Blennius ocellaris. Next base: position 6,907,810 of record NC_137655.1, on the reverse strand, counting down.
AGCAACTTTAAGTTCAGCATAAAAATGGCATAAGTCATGGAAAATTCTGCTCTTTTTGTGTGTAAATGTGAAATGTGTGCACACGGTCATTAACATGTGCCTTTTGCCTTATGTTTGCAGGTGACTGGCTGGCTGGAAAACCACCAAACTCCTTCTCCTTCTGAGGACATCCGAGCACAGGGTCGCTCTTACCTCCCCCTAGCATGGAGCCCACCAAAGTCCAGTCAGAAGGTGGCCTCAATGTCACCCTCACTATCCGCCTCCTCATGCATGGAAAAGTAAGCAGACACATAATTTTAGAGGCAGTTAGAGACGGAGGGAGGAGGGGAGGGTGTTTATATTTCACGACCTTTCCAGAAACCTGTTAGGGAATACAGCAACACTGATTTAATTTAGCTCAGACTGTAACAGTCACACACACACAATTCTACAGCATAAAGCAAAAGGCTCCACCCATTGACGTATTGGATTCACTAACCAGAGCTGCATCTTAATCATCACAACTCTCAATCTAACCTGGAGGTTCTCAAAACATGACAAGACAAAATGTGTCGTTAGAGGACTTAAATCACATTACCTTCCATTAAATCCACATAATTCTTAACACCCTCTGTAGTCCACTTCGTTAGAGATTTGTGCATTTATATATGGTCTGCAGATTGTTCAGTTAGAATTTTGCATTACAGTGCAAAACTTTCAATATAAATTATATATTGCATATATCTTATAAGCAAGGACAATGTTAAGTATTTGATTACACAAAGTCAATAGCTCAACGCCCCACTAATTAATTTGATAATTTATTTTTGAAAAATACATTTAAAAAATGTGTAGACGAAAGGCCCTGGCCCACACATTTCTTCTGTTCTGTCCCTGCTATAGCACTTCTGTTCTAAACTGCCGTTAAATCCTAAAAACATGTCAAATGTTATTGAAAGCAGGGTTTTGTTCCTCGCAAGGTATGAAGAACCTCACAAATATGGTGGTTCTCCCAGGTTTTTAGCCCCAACAACAGACAAATACAACTGTATATAGACATGTCTAGGGGACATTTTGGGAGACACTGCATTGGCCTCAATTTTCTCAGAAGTATTCTCGACTCCCAATCCAGTTGCTGGAAGCAACCAAAGTAAATAGTTAATGATGTTGCTAAAAATCTATTGTATTCCCAAAGCAATTTCTTTTGAAAAATAACATACAAAGATCATTAGGTATTGTACATCACCACAATTACGGGACTGATGAGAACCGAGAGATTAAAATTCATAGCAGGCAAGGAATATTTTAAAGGAGTTAAATGTTGTGTATGTATAAGAGTATTAGTGGGGCTTTCCTTGTGGCTTGGAGGTTGATGCAGTAATAAAAGAAATCATTTCAGTCCAGATGAGGGATCCTTGTTGCATGCAATTCACAATCTGTGTACTCAATCAATCTACTCTTTCAATGTTGCAAGTTGTGAGCGGAGTGTGTGAAAGACTTTCATATTTCAGAGTGAAGCGACTACAAAAATAAGCACTAGCTTTATTATGCTAAATTGTCCATGTGCTATGTCTGCGATGTTGTATATGCATCAAAATTAAGGCCTCCACACGACCCATCTACACTGGAGCACTGTTCTCTTGGTTGTGCTGCAATGTTAAAGTCAAAGAATTACTCATACTGGGATGAGGACCATCGATTAGAAAATTCAGAAATCTAAAACAATCCAGACACAAATCTTCACACACATTCTTAAAGGAAAGAGTTTGAACCACAGTGCCATTGTGCAGCCCAGTAAATGTCCCATACACTGCATTTCCAAAGCATGAGAAATCGTAGCCATGGATCGTGCTTTTCCTGAGCAGCCTCACCCCTGGAACATCTTGCACACAAGTTGTGTTATGCATCTGAAGCAAAACATCTCTGCACTTTCTGCAGCATCAATCATTGCTTTTAAAACTTCAAGCCTTTATATTATCTAAAGGTGAAGTATTATGTGCCCTGCAGGTGGCGGGGGATGCATTTAGTTTTCTGTGCCTGCGGTGTACTTATTGTACAGTCATAAAGACATGCATCTGGAATCATTTCAGACTGACAGGCACACATCAAGAATGACTCCGAGTCTAGCCTTTAAAGGTGCCCTGCTTTTTGTTCTCTACTTATTCTTTGTTTACACCACTCAGACTGGTGACATAGCCCAGACTATAAATAGCATATCTTTTCTCCTTTGCTTGTAAATCCTTAAGTCTTGGTCAGAATCAGAAATGTGTTGCTCATGTTCAGTCACCGTGGCCTTTCCCCTCCCTGCCATACAGGAACTCTATAATTTCAGGATGCCCGACAGCTTCCAGCACTTGGCCACATATTTAGTTTTTTTTTTTTGTCTGCCATTGGAGATTTTAAAGGGCACCGTATGTGTTGACTTGAGTGGTGGTTATGTAACAGCAGCTCAGGTTTGAGTCTGTCGGGGCGGTTCACTGGAGGTGGGGCAGCTGGAGAACTCACACTATCATCCCCTCAGCTGGATCGTGCAAAGACTGAAGCCAACATTCTCTCCTTGCCTTGTGAGGTGATTCAAAGCCCAATGACCCAATGATTGTTTCAATAACCCTGCACCCAGCCAGGGCCCCAGCCATGACTGCCATGGGGGGGGGATGACCCATATCCATTTTTCCTCTGCATCTGTGGAATAACTGCTGATCCCTCCAACATCTACTGGGCTGGATTAGATACTGGAACATTTCACACATGATCACCCCTCCAGCATTTAATTGTTAGCTTTGCCCTTTCTCTAGACTGATCCCATTGAGCCATGTAAGTCTCTCTGCCACAATTACCAAAAGTATGGCTGCTTGAGACACTTTAATACAGCTAAACTTACTCTGAATGTTTTTCTAGTGTCCGTGACCTGTGAAACCAGTTTAATGAGTTTTCCTTGATTACATAAAAAAAAAAAAAGTGGCCAGGTGGCCCTAATACATTAGCTATTAAAAATAATGACTTATTGGACGGTTGCTGTGATGCATTCAGGTAATTCAGTTTATTTGTGAGTTGTTTGAAAATCATGAAATATAATCTGGATGTCATGGCTGCCAATTATTTAACTGAGAACGATGAACAGAAACTCTCATGACGCGAATGCTTATTGCAAGCTGCCAATACAAGGCAGACACTGTGTGCGCAGGCTAATGTTAAAGCTACTTGCAATGTTCTCCTCCAGCAACAGTTTTTTTAAGTTCAATAATAACCAATAAGAAATGGCTTCTGAGTGCACCAATGCTAAAAGCTGACTAAAAAAAGCCAGAGAGATACAACAGCTTTTTTTCTTTATTTTTTTTATGAGCAACAAGAAACAGCGTTTCATATGTCATAACATAAATCAGTCACTCCCTCTTTAATGCTTAAGTTGGTGGTGTCACAGTAGTGCATATAGTTTTGCAGAATTTGTTAACTAATCATTTTGATTCACTGTGAATGCTATTTTCCCTGTTCTGGTTTTCTCAACTGTTTTGAAACCATCCCTGATTGGATTTTGTTGGAGTGTCATAGCGGCACTCTGTTAATTCAGTAATACTGAATTGAATGAATGAATGAAGATTGTTATTTGGTTCCCACCGGGAAAGGTTATCGTCTTTTGAAGCAAAAGAAAACACTGATTTGCAAACAAGGCTTTGCATAAGGAGCTGGTGAATAGAAATGGAAACTGCTGCAGCGCAGTAAGCGGCCGGCAGCTTTTACGTCACATTGGATGTGACCCTCACAGTCACAGAGGAGAGGTCAGGGAGTGTTGGTGCTTGCGGCCAACTTTAACTCTTCTGCTCTTTTCCCCAATGAGCTCCAAACAACCTCGTAAAGACTGAATACATGCATACGGAAATTGTGGCCTTCAACACAACTGTGTGTATCGGACACTCGATACTTGTTCGGGGAAATCAACAGCAAGCAGCTGTAACACACTTTGCATTCACATGCAAGAGCTTATTAAAGCTTATTTGACTAAAATTCTCTTTTTTTTCCTCTCTTTTGTTACTGCAGGAGGTTGGAAGTATAATTGGAAAGGTATGGAGCACTTTTATTCTATGATTAAAAAGCATATTGTGTTTTTGTGACAGTGTTTGAACCATACATATGCCTCTTTTTTTTAACCCCAGAAAGGAGAAACGGTAAAAAAGATGCGAGAAGAGGTAAGTGAGAATTTAAAATATAATTTGCATTAAAAATATATACTTTTGACAGCATGGTCACACCAGTGATTCTAAACCTTTTTCGTGAGCGACGCACATTTTTACCTAAATAAACCTTGGCAACCCCCATCACACAATTATAAAAATATTTTTTTCAAAAGAAAATTGCAGGTACTGCATTACACACAATATTTAAAATACAGATAAATGTTTCAATTCTTTGACAAGGAGTTATTTTCTCTGAAGTTAAACTCTTTGTGGTTACACTTTCATTTGCTAGTTTTTCCCACCACAAAATATGCACTCAGCTTCAATTTTGGCCATTGATTCAATGAAACCATGTCATATTCTGTGGAACTCTCCAAGTAGGCAATTGTTTTCATTTTTGCCAATTAATATTTCTCTTTAGCCTGATGCTCTAAATGCTGACTCGCCTATTATTAAGGCGTTAAAAATGTTAAACTCTTAAAATCAAGAGTACTTTATGAGCACGCCATGACTTTTTGGCGTCCCCCATGTGGGGAGTCGGGCCCCTCTGGTGGAATCACTGGTCCAGGGGTTTTATGGCAACACATGGAGAACAAAGTGGATATCAGTGACCCAATCTATTTTTTTTTTTTGGAGAACCTCTCAGATTGCCTTCATCTAAACCCTATCTGGATTCCCAGAACAAACATATTGAAGCAGGAGGTTTTCAAAAATAAAAAAGCAATAGGCAGTTTCCTAGGTAAGCTCTCGATCCCAGAAAACAACACCAGGGCTTTCTATCAAATATAACCTAATTTTGATAACTCATCCCAGGCAGAGCCCAGGGGCCCCCTGTGATCTCTGGCAGCCAAGAAGGATTTAGACTGGGTACAGGGTACCATCGGTTCACTTGGTTGTGAACTCCTGTATGCCAAACCTCTTTCATTTCATTGATAAAGATCTACTGAGGTATATACTGGGATCGCACAATAAGAACAGACAATGGTCATTCAATTGGGCCAATCCTCTTCAATGCACTTGTATTGATAGGTTTCGCAAATGTCCATTCCAGGTTAAAATCCATACCGTGATTACACCACCTGTAACAACTGTCAATATTATTCAGTGTGTGAGACAGTGTGTTTTTTGGTTTTTTCTTTCTTTCTTAGAGTGGAGCACGGATCAATATTTCTGAGGGCAACTGTCCAGAAAGGATTGTCACCATCACTGGACCAACAGACACCATCTTCAAGGCTTTTGCCATGATTGCCTATAAATTTGAGGAGGTGTGACTGGATTGCACAATTAGTGACATGATTATTTTCTGTGACATGTTGAACTCATACGAGCATGCAAGCCATCACATACCAACCCTTCTGATCAATATGCGCTCACATCATTTGTCTCAAGTTCTGAACTGTCATTGCTTATACATTGCATATATTAAAGACGTGCACACACACACACACACACAGTTTAAATTACATAGTGACCAGGAATAACTTAAAGACCTGCTGTGTAAGTCAATGTTGATTTGTTGAAGTAGAAATGCCACAAGAAACCTGATCATATACAATTTCCACAAGGGGATTGGTAAAGTATTAATAGTTGTAGGCTGTGGATGACCTAGTAAGACCAAGTAAATCTTGGCCAACCATGAACCTATTCTCTTCCTTGATAAATGTATTGTTTAGCAATCTCATCTGCTAACAGGTGAAAATGAAAAATGAAAATGATAAAAAAAAAAAAAAAAAAAAATTCTAATGATAAAGGGGCAGTTTAGTTTGTAAAAGATATGCTATTCCAATCCCAATTATGCCAATTGAATTCACCATGTTGCCCTTCCTATGTGTTGAAAATGATTTACCATTTATTTACCTTACTTTTATGTAGTAATGTTATGGTAAACTATTCGAAACAAAAGTGAAAGTAACTTAACTGTAAGTGATCTTTGACTGACTGCTGTGTTCCCAGTGATCCGTTTTGTAACCTGGAATATCAATGAGTCAGACATTGGCAGACACACCCAAAGAGCAGCACGCATTTAGGTTGCAAAACAGATGAAAATAACTGAAAGGACTCACTGAAACAAATGTGTCATTGCAGGTCATTTGTCGCCCTACAGCGACTAAACAATTAATAACCTAAGTGTTTGAGGTCACACAGAGAACATTAAACTCCTTGTTAAATGAAATATCTGTTGTTGTTTTCTAGGACATTATCAATTCCATGAGCAACAGCCCAGCAACCAGCAAGCCCCCGGTCACTTTAAGGCTCGTCGTGCCAGCCAGCCAGTGTGGCTCTCTCATAGGGAAAGGAGGGTCCAAAATAAAAGAAATGAGAGAGGTATATAAACCTTTTTTTTTTCCCCTTGTTTTATATCACCTATATAGTTTTATTGTCTTTTCTCCTTTTAGAGATGTCCCTGGATCCATTTGGGAGTAGCAAAGCGTGTAATCTTACACTATCGCACAGAGTCCTCTAATAGAGTCTACAAGCCTAACGCGACAAAAGCAGATGATTACTCCTATTGTGAGATGGTTCAAATCTAGAAGGGACAGCAAAGCATGGTGTGGATCCATACATTGACAAGAGGGCTTTTTATCACCATCATTGTGACAACATACAGTAAGAATACTATTCAAAAACTGTAGTTTACCGAAAGATTGATTAAACATCGAGAAAAGCAGTGTGAGCAGCATGATTGCACTACAGCCCAAGGCCACATCAGTCGTAGGTGTTTAGGGCCTGCATGTGATCACCACTTGTTGCAAATGGGCCTTTGTTAATAATGAAGTGTTCAGCCTTAAGGAGTGTCCTTCGAGTTGTCTTTTTGATGCAAGGCAGGACTCTATCCCGACGCTCAGTTAACACATAAGAGCACTCTTGATTGTACAAGTGCCATTCTTTGTCTTCATTTCAATGATATGTTGGAGGAAGCAGCATCATTTTCATCTCTTTCGTTAGTCCTCATCACCAATGAGTTTGTCAGAGCTTTGAGAAGCCTGGAACACCTATGAATCGACAGTGGTTAGAGCTGCCATGTTAAGAAAAGTGAATTTTCTCGGTACCATGGATAACCATATACCAATCCATCTCTTCTTTACCATGTCATCCAACTTAGAACATAATCTGCTAAGGCACAAGCAAGTCAAAGCTAATGTACCAAGGGGGTAAACAAAGCAATTCAAAATAAATATGCAATATCTGGTATTTGTCCCAGATTTAGCAAAACGTTATGGTAATGTATTAATGTACAATGCACAATGTGACTGACTACATCTGAAAACATTTCATGTTTGTGATTGTGTCTGTATTTGATACATTCGAAAAGCGCAAATCAGCGCAGCCTTTCTTTTAAAGGCTGCGCTGTTGCTGTGACTGTGGTAATAATCCATTCATCAGCTGGCTCTACACAAGTTTTTATGCAGATTTTCCTCTAAGGTGTTTTTTTTGTTGTGCCCCCTCCTAGGTCTTGCGGTCTTTTTTCTAATTATTTCAAGTTGCTCTTAATTGACTTAAGTTTTTCGCAAAAATCAAATGTATGCATGGGAACAAACTGGATTAACAGGGGGAACTTGCAAACTCCATAAAGAGAGAAACAAACTGGAAGTATTACGCCACTCCGCTACCCACTAGATAGCATTATAAAAATTATATCCGTTTTTTGTTTGTTTTTGCTTTTGTACAAAGTGCAGGTGAAAAGACACGCAACTGGCCACGAAAAACTCTGATGGTATATACAATTAAAAAATAATGCAATCCATCGACACAGAAAAAAATATGGAAGTCTATTACGGATTTTGGTGGTACTAATTACTTATGTTGGCATGAGATCCATGAATTGATTGAAATGATTTAACACAAAAAAAATTGTTGGAGTTCAGTGAAAAATGTGAACTCAAGACCATCACCAACTTAGAATTCTGATTCAGATAATTCAATAAGCCTTTAAAGAGCTTAGGTTGCTGCAAAGAAAAATCTGTACAGCTACCACTTTCCAACAGCCGTCACGAAATGAAAGCTGGAAAAGTACAGCAATCACACTAAGGATGCACATGTTCACCCTCAGATATATACAAATGTAAAAGCTTGACAGCACATCAAGATGAAGGCAGACCGAATATCACAACTACCACAGAGTTCTTTTAAAGTCTGACATGCAGTCTTTCAAATCCTAATATGCACAAGGAAAAGTTGTTTGGCAACACTGATCAGTCATCTACCAATCACCTGCAATTGAATGCCTGCACACTTAGAAATACCGTTACATGTGTTAGAATTAAGTTGTATCAGTGTGTGCGAGTCCCTCAAACTTCCTCACTATGCTCTAGTCAACAGGGGCCCAGGTACAGGTGGCAGGAGACATGCTGCCCAACTCCACGGAACGTGCGGTGACAATCTCTGGGACCCCAGAAGCCATCATCCAGTGTGTCAAACAAATCTGTGTAGTCATGCTGGAGGTAAAGGATGAAGTATGGGAAGACTTCTGAAAACAGACGCTTGCTTTGGGATGTTTCTACTGTGGCTGGGGGATATTTAGCACACATGACATTTTAATGGCGAATGGTCAGAATCACCAACCATGTCCATAACCATCTGTCGGCTTGTGCTTCTGAAGTGCGAAAAGGGTTGTTTTGTCTATTTCCATTTGATTGCAGCAATGACAGAAGGGAAGTGAGGATTTATATATTGTGAGTGTTCTCAGGGTCGTGATTAAATAAGCTCGATGCATTTTGGTGAAAGCAATCTACAATTATTGTGACAGTTTCCATGGACGACTATACAAAACTGAACTGACAGGTAAAGCATGATACTGTCAGCAACATTCAGAAGGCTGTTGCTGTGTCTGGATATTGTCTTTGAGGATATGATACCTAAGTCAGCACTCCTCCCACCACAGCACAGCACAGCAGCTACAGAAGAAATTTGATTAAGCCCACTCCACAGTCTTGAATAGCCGTGTTGCTGCAGCACAGCATGAATCAATAATTCTGTGTCTTTATAGTAAGTTTTCAACCCCCCGACTTTCTTGTTGAAACCACCTCCCTGCAGGCTTTGATATACAAGCCGGTGCATTTATAAGAAAACAGAAACATTGCCGTGCATTTAAGCACAATCACACATACGAAGCTTTTATGCTCCAATTGCCAAAAAATGTAGACAGCTAATACCTCCCAGTTTTGTGGATCCTTCTTTCTTTGTTCAAGTGAAAAGAATATTCCAGTCATTTTCAAAACCTACCCACTAATTCTGACATTCCTCACAGTCGGGGACTCTGTTGCCTCTTAGTCATCTTGTCCTTTGTTGTTGAGAGCTGGTTTCATCTTGTGTGGGACCTGTGCAATGTGATTATGGAGAGAATTAATACATCTCTATGGTCTGATTAGCAACTTAAAGGGATTTCCAGTTCATGAGAGGTCTCAGAGCAGCTTCCTTTTTCTTCTAGCAAAAAAATCATTCGATACCCAAATAGTCACATTTTCATCACACACACACGGTATGGTACTTATACATACATGTTAATATATACATTTCTTTCTACTTGCAACAATCACTCGTCTTCAAATGTTATTTGAATATTGTAATAATGGCACCAGATTTTGACAGTCAGGTTATAGAACACTACTTGTAGCCCAAGCTAAGATGGTCCTGGCTGTAGGTTTGTATTTTGTGGTCTGGGAAGTATTGCGAGGTTACTTTCTAGCCTTTGTGAGCTACTAAATGCAAACAGTTCCATAGTTTGTGGGAAGCTTTGGAGGTTTTATTGTCATATCAGAGGCACTGATGGTTTAATAACAGTGTTTAGTAGAGGATGGCCACATTTGTCTGCTCAGCTTTTTTTTATACATAGACTGATTGTTTTTCTCTTGCTTGTTTCCTAGTCTCCACCAAAAGGTGCCACCATCCCTTATCGCCCAAAGCCCGCCTCCACTCCAGTAATTTTTTCTGGTGGCCAGGTAAGTGTTAAGCAACTACGAGCAAAGTTTTATGCATGGAGGCCTAATATGCGGTTGCTAAGTTTTTCTGAGACCCCATTTACACGTTGCTGTCCCTTTCAATGACCACGCTGCTCAGAACCACAGGATAAGCAACTTTTTGAAAATTACTCGCAACGTACAACATTTTTAAAAACACTTGACACCGTGGAAATGAGGAAAACAACTTTTTGAAATTGCTCCAACTTCGTCTCTGTGCAAGAGGGAAAATGCAACTTTTCTGAAATGCTGCTACTACGCATGAGCACCCCAACTATAGTAAATGGTTCTACTGCACATGCTCAGTAGATGGACGATAAAAACAAGTTGGCCTCCAGCGTGTCATGACTACCAGTCCATATTCTCCTGGGACTTGGTAGTTTTAAAGTTCGGAGTCAAACATCCACCCGACATTAATTCAGTCCATCAGAAAAACTCAACTCTGCATGATAAATTCAATTAGAACTGATTTTTGTGTTACGTGGGTAAAAGAGTTTAACTATCTTCCCCCTCTACATACTTTACAATCAAACTATCTTCCTGTGTCTCTGTCATATTTACAACAAACACTAGAGGGCAGAATAAACATATATTAAGCCCATATGAAGCAGCTACTTCAGTGTTTTCTGGTGAGGCCATGTCTAATTTCAAAACAAATTAGCTTTTGTCCATCTAGTACGGTACATTTTGCTGCATGCTTCTACTATAAGGAGCTGAACATATTTGCATTTTCTCAAATAAAAGGGATACATTTGAGAAAGACGGCACATAACAACTTGTAATGACTCAAATTTGGGGGCTTTTCTTTTGTCTGGAAATCATGCCCAGTAGGAGCTAAGTGGAAGACACAATTGAAACCTCCGGAGAAGATAATGCATAAGGCCTGTTTTGAAAAATGTTGATGTGCAAACACGTTCACAGCGGGCAGACAAAGCACACAAACAGCTGGGCAGCACAGAAAGAACCGCATGAATTCCACCTTTGTGAAACTTACAGGGAAGTATTGATGCAACATCACAGTTCATATTCCTGAAAGATGTGACATGACAGTCACTTGGAACTTGAATATGATGCATGTAAAGAAGATATGCCGTTTAACTCTACCTTACACATTTACAGGCTAGCCTGGGATTCGAGTAATTACTCACTCAAGACTTCAGCAGGTGTTTTGCTCGTCGAGGTGAATTTATGAATTAAACATGAAACGGCAGAACCAAAAGTGATGAATTGTAAAGAAGCTGAAGTTGCATTGCCAGCTGGTTCTAAATATAGTTTATGTACTGTATACTGAAACAGTGTCGAGAACATAGTCATTTTTCTTCCTGCTCAAAGTGGTCCTGTTTGCATTACTAAAACTGAGATGACAAGGTCCCATTACACTCCATTCTCAAAGACATAATGCTCTTGTGCTACATGCATTTCTTCAGTGTAATATTTTCAGCATCAACTATGATTAGATCCAATTGTGTAGATAGAGGGCTGCAGGACGATTGTTTTTGTTGGTTGGTGAGAAAGTTAGCATTACCTCCATTTCCTTAGTTAATAGATCATTTTGACAAAATAGTTTTTACATCATTACTAAGAATAAGACCTAACCTAAGCCATTCAAACATTATACATTGCAAGATAATTAGGCAACACACATACATACACACATACACATACATACAGGTTGGTTTTTTGATAGCCTTAAAGAAATCACAGGAAAATAGCAAATGGTATTATAATTTACTGACATTGTGACAACATGAATAGAATAGAATAGCCCAATTCTATTCCCAAGTCACATTGCTTTGATGAATCACAGGTGTACTGAGAATTTGGTGGGTCAATTCATAAAAAAAAAAAGAAAGTCTAATATTCATGAAATGTTTCTACAAAAATGAACCCGGCAGGAAATTACCTCATGAAAGGCCTTACAATTCAGATGGTTTTTTTAGAAGAAATACTCATTGTGTTGACATGTGAAATCTTTTACTTCATCATTTCAACGTTATTCCAACAAAGCAGAAGTAGGAAGAATGAAACTCCAAAACCTAAAAAAAAAAAGAAAAGAAAAAAAAGGCAAAAACTGCTCGGATTCTGAAGTGCTGCTGGTAGAAAGCAGAAAAAACAATCTCACAAAAAAAAGAAAAACACAACTTGGTACATTCTGGGGGAATTCAGAGTGCTGGTCTTTATAAGAACAAATCCTAAAGCACAAAGACATGAACATCATCTACAAAATACCTTTACAGAACCACAGAACAATAACAACACTATTTAGAATGAGGAATCAGAAGTGCTCAAACTCCAACTTGTATGCAAGGTTTGCAACTCTCCCTTCAGCACGTCTTATGCCTTAATTGTTTTAAGGTTTAAAAACAAGCAATAAATGTTTAGGCTCAGATTGTTACTTGGAATGATTCAACTTGGTTGGTTTTTAAGAATGCCTAAATATCAATTGTGTTCATATCAATCTTATCAAAAATTCCAGTCAAGTGAACACATCTCTTATAATTATATGAATATCTTTGTTGATAGCTTTGTTACAAATCACACACTACATTTTTGCACAAATGGTGAGTTTGGTGACATTTTTAGAAAGTCATTAATAAATGCCATATTTGAAAAACATGTTTGTATTGGCTTTCTTTACAAAATGCCCTAAAGGCTGCCCACAAGGTCTCTGCAGGGTTACCGCTTGCCTGCGGGCATTACTCTGACCACCCATAGATCAGACTTCAAAAGCTCACTCTCTTTGTCTGATGTCTTTTTTTTCACTTCTTGTTCTGAAATCTGCTCTATTTTTTCTCATCTTTCCAGGCCTACACAATTCAGGGACAGTATGCCATACCACACCCAGATGTAAGTTGGTGGTCTCTTTTCAATCAAATCAATACACACACCTGTGCCAGATTTATAAGCTGAACCGATGCTCAATTTTAAGTGACAATCACTTGGATCGAGACAGGTCATACATAAAAAATGACCAGACTGTCTGCACATAGTTTTGAGGTTGGAGTGATTGGTAATAAATTGGTGAATCCTGGTGCTAATGATAAAGGCACGGTTATACCAGTTTTGATGGAGACACCCCTTTAATTCCAGCAGACCATAGAGTCTCCATTAATAATCTGCCTTCATCTGTCCTTGTCGTCGGAGCATCTCAAGAGCTACCTTGTGTCAGATCCACTAATTCAAAGTTGCGCAGTGATTGATGCCATTGCAGGGGGTGGTTGACGCTACAATCACTCAAGCACAGACTTGACACTCTCTTCCACCCTCATTAAAACCCCTCTTAAAAGGAGAAGGCGCCTTTAAAGCATCCATCTTTCCTCATTCCTGATGGAAATGATACACAGCAGGAGGGCAGACACCCCGCGACCATGTAGGGGTTGAGAGCGCCCGCTCTGACACCATGTGAAACCGAAGGTTCTGGGCTCGTGAGCTGTAAGTGCCGACTTGAAAGCCATGTGGTAATTGAGGGGGCAAATGACACGTCTCCCTGCATTTAATTATAGTGTGCTCACAAGTGGAGCCATTTAAAAAAAAAAATACATTCGAGTGCGTGGAGATTACAGGGAAACAGGTAGAATTGAACATCAAATTATCAAGCTATTTCCATGTCCGTGACAGACAATCACCCCCTTCCTATTCTCTCCGTCTCTTTTTTACGATACTTTTCATCCTCCACCACCCTGTGTCATGGCCTCCTCCTCCTCCTCCTCCTCCTCCTCCTCCTCCTCCTCCTCCTCCTCACCGTTTCTTCACTCTCGTTTTGGTTGGCTTCATTTCTTGGTGTGACCTGTGTAACAGTAACCTCTTAGTTCTACTTTCCCTCCTAACCCTTCAGCAGTTGACCAAGCTCCACCAGTTGGCTATGCAGCAAACCCCCTTTACCCCTCTCGGACAGACCACCCCTGCTTTCCCTGGTACGTACCCACAAGGCCCTATAGATAATTCCTTCTCTTTGCATCCAGAGAAACTTTTTTTTTTTTTCTTTCCCTACCTCGCACCTTATCTCTTTTAGCACAGCATGCCTTGGCCCCTGTGGTTTCTATCCTCCTTTGATTTTTTTTCCCCCCATGTCTATATTTTTCTCTCAGAGCTGTCTTGAGACGATGCCAGAGAAAATGACACTGGGATTCATTCTAAAACGATGTGTTCGAAATTGCATTATCTCTTGGCGACAGGACACACATCTTCCCCCGAACACATTTTTTAAGGCCATTTTACTTTTTGTTAAAAGACAAAAACCTTCAGGGGAATGGGCAGGGAACACTGTGCTGTAATAATCGACTGGATCTCCTCCTTATCTGAAAGGAACAATTTCATTCAGACCATAGTATATGTAATAGCCGTCTCGTGACCTGCATGTGTGTTTGCAAAAGAGTAATTGAAGGTCTCATGAATAAACCGCTACCTGAAAAGGATATGCGAGTTGCCATCATGGGGCAAATCAGTTAGTGAATCAACAATGCTCTTGAAAGCTCGAAATGGGTTTCTGCTGGACAAACTGGAAGTTATATAAGCTGTAGATAAGCATCAAGTGAATTTTTTCTTATCTTCAATTTAACTTTCTTATGGTAAATTAAATGCATGGGTTGATAACATCAGAGGGCTACATTCGCCCCCCAAAAATCTTGGTATTATTATTAGAGGCGACTTTCCTGGCTGCTCCCAACAATGCTTTGACATTAAAATTGCTTCGAGTTCGAAATCCAACTCAAACTGGCTTGGTTCAGTCATTAGTCCCATCTATTAATGTTGCATAGAGTCATGCCAGTAGTTTCCCCATTGTCAGTTTTGTTAGCGCATTTCAGGTCAAACCTCTGAACCTTCTTGGACTAAATTGCTGTATAGAAACTGCTTCAGTTCCAGAGGATTCAAGGCAGTTGACATGGTACGAATATGAATAATACTGCTGACAGATGTACTGTAAAGTAGGGATGCTCATCGTGATGGAACACATTTCAATCAAGACTCGAGGACTATTGCAGGAAATGGAAAACGCTCAAAACGCAATCAAAAGGTAGTATTTCGTCAAAATACATCATATGTATTAAGAGCCTTGAATCAAATTTTTCAAGTCATATGAGATTTTAAAACCTGAAGTACGAGGCACTTTCTGTGCGGTATGCCAAAGACGCAAGTTCTTTTTATAAATCGTGGTAACAGGTGTTATCGTTTGAGACTATGTGGGCTAAAAGCTCAAACATGTCAAAGGAGCTCAAGTGTGACCAAGTAGCACCGTGTATAGAAGCAACCTTCAGTTAGGGAAATTCTGGCCTTGTTTACATGACATTTCAATTAAACATGCATTCATTTTGTGTTTTTATTTCAGAAAGATTTTGCATTTACAACATTGAGAAAATGATTTTACACAGGCCTGCACATGTGTGAGTAGATGGACAAAAACAACAATTGCTGCCTCCAGAGTGTCAAGACTCCCTACTGTCCTGGGACTTGGTAGTTTTATAGTCGACAGTTACCCGGAATAGCAACTCAACTTCTTGGTCTGTCCATATAAATGTCTGTGTACTTGCCATGAATGTGTGTGTGGTTTCATTATAAAAACAAACGGCGCCAAATCACGGGATGACATGCTAATCACAGTGTTTTCTGCAGTTTCAGTAAACGGACATTGTTCTCAAATCGTATGAATCTTTTCTGAAACAAAAGCACAAAAACTATGCATTTTCACTTGAAATGTCATGGAACCGTGGCGTCATTTAGCAGTTTGATGTTACAAATGTGGCTTTTAAGAAAAACAAAAACAAATCTTGTGAAAATGTTTGTCCTTTAAAACATGCATAATATACAATCTGATGTCTGCCTTTTACTGCACGAGATTATCATTTTTTTATTTATTTTTTTGCCAGAATTCTTGGTTTCAGTTTCATTCAACTTGTTCAGACTCATTCGCTTTCATTTGCTCATCATACTGGTTTACCTGTTGGATATGATGAAAGCAATAGTGTAATGGTGAAAGGGCTTGGTGGCTAAACCAACGAGGCAAAACGCAGTTCAAATGGCTATAATAGCAATGACAGCCAAAACAGCGACAAATACAAATTCACAATTCTTAATGATAGATTTCATAAATGAAACATCTGCTCATTTTGCAAACATTTTTCAAACATGTTTCTAGGGTTGATTATCTGAAAATGTATTGCAACTCAAGGCAAGTTTTAATTTGTGAAAAGTGGCTTGTCAAAGCTGGAGAATAAACGGGTCTACAACCTCCATCAGTATTACAAGAGTGGCACCACTTTCCTTTCATAACTTGCGATCGAAAATCTGTTTATTCCAAAATTATAGCATATTCCTTGAAAAACCCTTCATCGCAGGTAAGAGGCATCGGTTGAATTCAAATAATCTTTCTTGTGCTTTTGTTCTCCAACTCAGGTTTGGATGCCAGTCCACCAGCCAGCACCCATGAACTCACCATTCCTAATGATGTGAGTAATCAAAAGAGGCAATTCTCTGAAGGCTTTTTTAAAAATATATAGATACATCAATTATAACATTATATAAATAATAGATCTATATTTGTAAATCAAATGAAGAGCACACAGAAAAGAGGTTTCTAAGGTAGTGTAATGCTGAAAAAGTGTTGGTCAAAGAGACCATTGATGGAATTACTGAAAGTTTAAAACTCGACTTATATTTTTAATTAACTGATAACAGAAACATTTTGGGTGTTGTATTTTTATTAATGATACATGAATAAATGAATGACATTAGCAATAATGATCCCGCAAATTCTTAATTCTTAACAGCAGAATGCCCCCCATGAGCTGATCTGCTGACCGTGCCTTCCTTAATCCAACTTGAGTTTCTTAATCTGAACTCAACTTAAGACAATTTCATAACCCATTAAACATTTCCTGCCTTATCATATTGAATAAAAGGTTTGAAGAGAACACAGAGGTGTGCTTCCCTTCTGGATGAAAGATTTGTGGGTTTTCTTTCCTCGTAGCTAATAGGGTGCATTATTGGACGCCAGGGAACCAAAATTAATGAGATTCGCCAGATGTCTGGCGCGCAGATCAAAATCGCCAATGCCATGGAGGGCTCGTCGGAGCGCCAGATCACCATCACAGGGACCCCCGCCAACATCAGCCTGGCGCAGTATCTCATCAACGCCAGGTAACCTTTCAACTCCCGCCATCGGCCTGCTGCTCCATTTAAGTGATCAAACGTGTCCAACAGCCACGCGCGGAGTGGAGATCAAAAGCAAAGTGTGACATGTGATCATGCTGTTTGAAGAGAGAAATGCTCCACCAGTTTAGTTTTGACATCTGTGACACTGACACTTTGATGAGCTGCCTGAAAATGTACAATGTCTGTCAGGTTTCAACAGGAGATAGATGAGCCCATGACTAAATGTGGCTATTCATTGTTTTTTGGGGGTTTTTTTGTGTGTGTTGCTCTTTTCTTGGTCGTTTCTGGCAGCGTTTGTTCCTTACATCCAGCCAAGTGTAGATATTAAAATGCATTAAGTTTCTACTGGAGTAAGTGGCTCATGGGAGCTCTGCCAGCTCAACTACAGAGGCAAGCAAACTGTCTTTGAAAAGAACCTGCAGATTAGTAAATTGGATCATCAATAAATGAATTATCAATATTTAATGCTTATATCAATTTGGAAATGAGGCCATATTCTTCATGATAATTACATTAAACACAAGGATGAACTCCACCTAAAAAGGCTTAATGTGGCAGAAAGAACCACTGTGAGGACGTTTTGCAGTATGATTAATCTTGTAACCACATAAAAACTATAAAACAAAACGATCAATTATTATTAGGACATATGTTCTGCCTTTTGGTTTTAATCTTTTGATTAGCATCCTCATCAATAATATCAAATACTGAATAATTCTCAGGATTTTAGCCCTATAGATTTAAATTGAAAAATACATCAATTGAGTTACTTTCCATATTTCAATGTTTGTATAGCTGGGATTTTATTTCTTAAAATTTGT
The DNA here is from genome assembly GCF_963422515.1 of Blennius ocellaris. NCBI lineage: Eukaryota > Metazoa > Chordata > Actinopteri > Blenniiformes > Blenniidae > Blennius > Blennius ocellaris. The sequence goes on along the minus strand of NC_137655.1, from coordinate 6,889,732 downwards.
CAAAGATTAGACAGTGACTTTGGGGGGGGAAAACAATTTTCAGACTGAATATTCACCACCTTTGAGACTCATTTGATTAAAGTATGTCAAATTAGATTCAGATTCAGAAAACTTTATTGATCCCATAGGGCAATTAATTTGAAGCAGCAACACTCAGATTGCTGCTGTATTGTTCTCTGCGTGCATGTGCGTGTAGTTTTATTTAGAAAACAAACAACACTGGCAACTTGTGGCCTGGCATATGAACTACATAGTTTTCAGTGTTTCTGCTATTTCAGTGTCAACGTTCCTCATTTTTCAAAGCGTTGCTGCGTAAACACGAAACATTTCTGACAAAATGCATTTTCACTTGAAACTTTGTTGTGTAAATGGGGCCTGAGAGTATAAAATTGAATCCATACATACAAACAAGTACATTTTTCAAATGCATTACCGAAAGGCCTTCACATGCTCTCCGCAATGTACATCTGCAGACCTTCCGCACGTTGCAGGTGCGCACATGATTGTGACTATGCTCCACTCTGAGCTCACTTCCGTGCGCATTACATAAAGTAACGATCTCGAAAATATCTCTTCTGCTGCCCGGTGTTCTCCACCTTTCCTAAAATAGTTTAAGTTTCATTTCAGGAGTTCTGAGCCATTTGAGTATCTATAATTACTTTTAATTTGGGATTGTTCCGACGTGGAGACGGAGGATCTCCTGCGCAGTCGACAGCGCACAAGCTGTGCAGCCACAAATTTTGGTCTGCGTGCGCTCAAACGCAGTGGGGCGGCAGCAGACCCTGCGTAAATGTACATTGTGGAGAGCATGTTAAGGCCTTAATGCGACTTGTTTTCCTTCCTGTTCATTGAAACTTGTCGTACATTGTCAGTGCAGCTCTGAGAAGACAGAGCGTCCCAGATGTCCACAGGCTAACGCACAACTCAAAGTCAAATGTTATCCGCATTAGCACTCAACAAAGAGCGCTTTTTTCACTTCAGAATGGGATTTGAGAGAGGAGTACACAAAGAAACTAATGGCTACTGCTTCCCCCCCTCCCCATCATTCCAATGGCAGGTTCAGGGACGTGGCTGCCATGTGGAATGACCCCTCATCCATGACAACATCCTGAAGTCACCCCATATCTGGCTCTCTTTTCAGAAGCCAACACCACCACCACAGCTTTACGGTTAACCTCTGTGTGTTACCCTGTAGGACGATCCCCACACACAACTGATGTAGAGAGTGTATTTATCAAAGGGATAGTTTGACATTTTGGAAACTGGGCTTCTTCACTTTCTCTTTTCTTGTAGAAAGTCGGATGCGATCAAGCACTTCTGACTTAAATACGAAGCTACATGTCGGAGGCGGCGCTTGGCTTAGTGTTTATGTAGGAAACTGACATATTGAACCCTCCTGTACCTCACTAATTATTGTGCTGGAAAGACAAAGAGATGTGCTGAGTTAGTATGCCGACACAAACGAGCTGATTATTTCAAAGTTTTCAAAGGTATAAGGTCTATTTCCTTCCTGATCAGAGGACTCTCTCCAATAGACTATTAGTTGTTCAACTTAATAGCTCCCCTGTGGTTGATAATTTTTGGAAAAAAACTAAAAGAATATGAGCATAATTATTCCTTGCAGTGGCTCGGGGTTGGCATGGATTCCGAGCTGGCATAATAAGTTAGTGATGACAATGTATGGCTATTTAAATACCCTATACATGTACATTATATATGAAATACTACCAATGTTAGGAATATAAAATGTAGCCAGAGAAGATACCATACTGTGTGGTATCAATGCCAGATTCCATGTACATAAACTGTGATTTAGGCTCATGGTAGAGGCTTGGACACCTTTTTTTATTGGTTGATTTATGTGTATTTTGCATACACACGCGAAATCATGAGCAGATAGTTTCAATATGCAATCATGAACAGTGCAAGAAAGACATTTTTAGGATGCAAAGCAGCCAATTTTAGCCTGTTGAGTTTAAATAAACACACACTGGACAGTGAACATAATAGTGGCTGAACCTCTTTGAAATTACTAACTGAAAGAAACTGCCCGTACCAGAAATACAAAAGAGCTAACAGAGGGAAAGTCTTTCAGCAACTCACTACTGCCTCGGACAGCACATGAGTGGCATTACAAGAAATTGACATACTGCACCTTGATGAGTTATTAGAAGTTCAATAAAATCTCCACAGAGACAATTACACAACCGACCATTTAAAACGACTTCATGTGAGAAAGTGGAAAAGTTTATTTTCCCCCCAAAAAATGTCAAACTATTTCTTGAACTATTTATTTAGCATGCCTCATTCCAAGAATACTATTGCACAAACATGAGTTTCTGTCCTTGTTATATAAGATGAATTAGTCCTTTTGTGTCATTGTCTGCAAAGTAAAATGAATAAAAACTGGAAAATTAATAAAAGTAAAGAAAAAAAAAAAGGAGTAAATGACTGCCATTGAGCAATGCTGTTAAGAAAAAAAATAAAGAAGAGTGATGTGATGCCTGTGTGGAGAAATACAGCCGTTCATGACACCCATCACTCGTTTCAATCCACCGCATGGCTTTGTGAGGAGGGAAGGGGGGAGATGGGGGAGATAAGGGGTATATTACCGTAATGCTGCATGGCTCCACGGCCATATCTATGGGAGGCAAGCAGGTCCAGTGGAAAGTGAAGATACTCCGAACACGGGCACAACTTTCACTTCCCAAGTGAAAGTTCCTCTTTTACAGCTGTCTTATTTTCTGTCTGACCCCCCCACCCACCCACCCACCCACCCCTCTACTCTTCCCCCCACCCCGAACACCCTCCCTCCTCTCCTGTACCGTTTTAGGCTGACGTCTGAAGTCACTGGAATGGGCATACTCTAATTTCCTACCCGTCCTTCCTCAGTGCATCACATGACCCCAAAAAAAGCAAAAAAAAAAAAAAAAGCATTGCAGCTGGTTTAAAGATTGATTTCTCTGTGTTTGTTGATATTTGAGTTTGATTATGTATTGTATTTACTGCAAACACATATCTGCAAACACTCCTCACGTTCTTCTGAAGCCCCCTCGTCGTTTCTGTTTTCCCGGAAAACGGTTGCGTTACTGTTTTTTGGCTCTCTAGTACCCTTCACCACATCTCATGCACTGCACTGCTTTGTGTTTCCCTCGCATCTTTCACACGTCGCCGTACATTTGTCATTTTTATTTCATGCACCCGAAAGCAAATGCAAACTTGACCTGATAAACGGTTTGAAAACAAGTCGGGTCCACGCATTTGCGATGGCATTGAATACTTCAACCCAAAAGGTTCAACATAAAAACCTGACTCTTCATTTCATTCATGAGTGATCACTTCGTGCCTGCTGACATTTGCCTGTTTGTCTCAGTGCTCCATGTACACTATAAAATGACCTGCATGACGCACAAAGGTGGAAACGCGCACCGAATGTGAACAGCGACCGAAATGGATTCCCGCATTCTAAGAAGACCACTCGTGCTGGTCTCGACAAAGAAAACTGAATTTATGTCAAGTAAATGACGGCAGCCCGGAGTGGAATTCAAATGCATGCCATAAATAAGGGCCTTCTTATTCCTCCGTGCTCCGCGGCCATGCGATCATGTTATTCATGCTGCCACCTTGTAGCGACTGTCGATCAGAGTGGCGGGCCTTATGGCTGGGGGAATTGCCTTTGCACGGTTTAATGTATGCCTGCGCTCATGTGCAGCTTATTGAAAGATTTCAGGGCCTGAAAGAGGTTGCTGGGAAGTCACACTTATCGTCACCGCGTCCTGTTTTGGCTGGTTTTGTCGGAAGGAAACCATCCCACATTTGCACAATTGCATAGTGTTTCTGAACAGCATGTGCATAACATTAGTAGCCACACACTCTTTGTTATTGGTAGCGGGCTATGATGGACATACATATGCAGTATGTATGACTCCTAAGGTGTTGTATGTCTTAGCTTGTCTCACTTCAAAATGAACGATTTAGTTGACGCGAAGCTGAATGTAAGGCAAAATGTATTTAACTTATATTTTATGATAAGCTGGACTTCTACTCAAAGTTGTCTTTTTAAAGCAGGGAAATGTCAGATGTTTGGAAAGTTATTTTCAAACTATCAGTTACAGGTGATTTAATTTCAATGCATTACAAGCACGGAAAATATTTGAAACAAACTAAAATCCTAATTTCACACTTCTTTTGTCTCAGAGAAGAAAATGGAAAAGAATTTCCTCTACAAACAATATGATTTTTTATAACTTTTTTAACTGTATTTTAAAACTCAGATTATTGTAAATTTACAATCGCTTCAGTATGTATCATTCCACTTATAATTACAACAAAATATGTTTCTTTTCTGAATATTAACCAAGCTAAAGTTTAGTGTTTGTTTGGAGTTGATTAGTCACATATGATGAGACACTGTTGTTGACTTACCGTCACAATATGGGCTGCACAATATCAAAGTTACCACATATGGAACTGCCCATGTTAATATCACGATCATTTGGAGTACATCATGCAGCCTTGCATTCACTTACTTAATATCTCCCACTCTGGAGGCTTGTGAATGAAGGCGTTTACATTTGTTATTTTTAAAAATATTTTTTAATGAAAGAAAAAGTACTTTTGCAATGTTCAGCAAGAGAAGTAGATCTCATTTAGCTTCGTGCGACCGGAGACACTCTGAGATCTTCTAACCGTGCCAGAAATCTCATAACAATGCGATGTCCTACAGCTAATTACCAATCAATAGAGTTGGAATAAGAAACTGAAACATTATGCCATCAATACGTTGGTGATAAAAATGACAGTTTGCCGATTCCCTCACATGTAAAAAAGGCAACAGACAGTTGCTCGTGTCTTTAAAAGCAAAAAACATCCCAACAGCTTCATTTTAAGTGAGCTATAACTATTCAGGTCTTGATGCCATTGGCTGCGTTCGTACAGAAGAGATACAGAAGCTATTTCTTCAAATGTAAGAGAAGCTGCTGTTATGAAACTTGATTGTTTGTGCAGCATCTGACAATCACATTTGTTCGCAAAGATCACAGTCTATAGAAGCTATACTGTCATTTTTTTCAACTAACGCTATCAAGACAGACACCAAAGAAAAGCCAAAATGACTCCTACAATCATTTCTTCTTTTTTTCCCTAGAAACTCAATAAGTAGTAAGTACCCTTATCTGACCCCTAAATGACACTTTGAAAAAATGTCAATTTTTGCTGGAGTTGTTCAGACGTCATTGTGCGCTGATGACGGGAGACACAGCGCTTTGTGGTTTCAAAATTTCTCCTGAGAGTCTTATCTGTGAAGGCCAAGGTTCTTCATTTTAGCCCGGCAGTCTCATAGCTGTTGCTAAGGTTGGAGATGTCTTTTTCAGGTGGAGGTTTCTTTAATGGCAGAGCGAGCAAAAAGGAAAAGAAAACACTTGAGTAACAGACATGTAATTTCGACAAAGGGAGAACAGGAGGTTCAACAAAAACTCGACCATGGTGAAAACAGAAATTAACATGTAGACAACGTGTAAACAAACCGTTGTTGTGAGTCAGACACTGACAGACAGATGTTGCTAACACATCCAGCTCAGCTAATAAGCTAAATAAATGTTTAACTTGGCATTATCTTCAATCTTATAGCTATTATCAGTTCAGTTGCCATCGAGCCAACACTTTGGGATAATTGCATGAAAATTCCAGAGTCACGGGTGGGCTTTTTTCCTCAGTTTTTTTTTTTTTTTTTTAATCAGATGTAATTTAAAACCAATCGAGCTGCAGAATATGATCCTACAATGTAGATTCATATCAGATACGAAGTTACACAGTTACACCAATGGTTGTGTGTGTACCTTCATGATGCCTGCTGGTGTGTGTGCAGGCATCCCGCATGCAGCGACATTGCAGTGTTGCCCCATTGCAAAGCATCTCAGTTGCCTTTTCTCATTGCCATTAATCTGATTTTCATGCTCACTCTTTGCTCATGTTATCATCGAACAGTGCCGTGCAAGTTGAGCACTTCTTTTTTATGTTGCTTTTCGCTGTTCGTTCACATTTCTGTTGTGTTTCTGTGCTAGAGCAGCAAAAAACTTAAGGTTCACGCGGAGGTAATATATGCTGTATTATGCTGTTTGACGAACTGTCAGATCATGTTTGAGTTTGATTATAACCATCACCGAGGTCTGTATTGGATTTATTATTGATTGAGGTTGATTCTGAAATGTTTTGTAAAAAGGAGATAATAAAGTTTGTTTTTTCCCTTGACTGAAGACTCATTTTTTCAAATTCTTTCATTGTCACAAAAGCCACACGAAATAAAAAGACAGTTGAATCATTATATCATTTGTTAACCTTTTTTTTGACAAATGTTTGACAAAGTAATATTTTAGCGAAACAAACAGTATTGCCGTCTTTCTTCAACCACCTAAGGGACATCCACTTTTTAAGAATAGATTAGTGGTTGAGGACGAAAAGTATGATTTATAATGACCTCTAGTGGCTACAGAAATTACGACAATCAATGCAGAAGATGTCTCTAGCTCAGTGACTCCCAACAATGGGGGTCATGAAGCCCCCTTGTTATTAAGGGGCATCATATTTTTTTCAGGTTAGGGCGAGTCCTCATTTAATTTAGTAAAGTCACAAAACAACTCAGTTGAAGTGTTTACATTAAGTGTGTCATGTATTGAAAAAAAAAACATATCATGTCATATATCAAGTGTCACCAATACACAAAGGTAAGGTCACAAAGTAAGCAGCAGGAGAAAAATAGTGGCATGTCAGGCGCTAAAGAGAAAGACGAATAGTCAGAAATTAAGAGGGAAAAAAATGACGGATACATATAATATGGCTTCAGAAAAGCAATGGACAAAATTACAGCTGAACTTGTATTTTGTGGTGACCAGTCCACCACACACCTAATGATGGGATGTAAACCCAAACAGTTTATCCTCAGACAAAAGGAACTCACCGTGTCAGAATATAAGAAAACAGAATACAATAAAATATAATATAAATATTTTATTAATCCGAGACGGAATAGAATAGAATAGAATCCACAAAATCAATAGAAAAGAACGTTGAATATCAAATAAGACAAAATACAAATTGAATAAGCAATCTTAAATATTAGTATGTACAAGGCTCAATAGTGACTAATATAAGCACAGGAAGGATTGTATAAATACAGCTTTTTTTCCACATTTAGTGTGGTATGCGGTTTCTGCAACTCCGTTATGTAATTCTACAGGGTACGAGCACATAGGCTGTACTCTGCCCTCGACCACAGTTGGCTGGGATTAGCTCCTGAGCCCCGCGACCCTCAACAGGAAAATGCAGTATGGTTGGATAGATTAGACGGGATCTTGAACCGTGATATGCAAGGTATTGGATCATAAATTCTTTTTAATGTCTTGTCCGCATAACAGGTAAACTTTACCAGTTTAACCTCTTATCCAGTGAAAATGTTTTTGCTAATTAAGTTCCATACAGCAGCAGAACAATGCTCTTTTAACATTCTCAAGCCTTCTGTATGATCCCTCGGGTCTCCTTGGTTCCCCTGAATGGTCCATCATTCCAAATGTACCAAACAAAGCCTGCACGTGGTCAGTTAGTCCATACAATTGCACAACTTTGTGACCATAAGGTCAAGGCAATGGCTTCACTAAATCTCGATAATGCAAATTGCAGACAAGCTTTACAGCAATTTAGGCACTTACGGACATTTGGCTTGCTTTTCTCAAGTGATCAACGACTGACTTCTGCACAAAAGCTGTGAATTCCCACTGTGTCAAGCGCTCACAGGCACTCTCACAATGAAAACTGATTAACAGTGATAAGCAGAGTTCACTTGTTGGCGTTATCTCAGCTCTCCCAATGTTTTTAGGCGTTACGACACTGCTTTGCCCAGTAACTTCTGACTAAAATCTCGACTCAATCGCTTTTTCTCTCCAGAGGGCCAGGAGTGTGCACGAGATGGACAAAATATCAGAAACACCCCGCAAATATGATGTAATCTACAGCAACGGCACAGTCTGTATGGAACTCAAGCTAATAATGTTCAATAGCCAAGAACAGCCTGTCAGCAAAGTGTTGATTCAGCTCTGAGAAATTAATTTTTATGCCATGCAAACATCTGCAAGTTTTATCTGTCATTCTTGTCACTGACTGTGACTGTAGCAGACTAAAAAAAGACACTTAATGGGTAATAATTGCCTCATCATAAAGAAAATCAGACTTCTGGTTGTCTGATTACCATCAGATTAAATAAACTTCTATCTATTATTGAAGAAGTCTTATTCAAAGATGAAAATCTCATGGGGGAATGTATTTTCTTTTTAATCAATCCAATTACATGGATGAAATTAAAAAAACAAAGAAAGAAATCTTCCAAGTTGGGTGTTGCACCTCACCAGAGAGGTTACAAGATAACTTGCTTATGCTTCAGGTTGAGGGAAATGAGGGTAACGCAGATGAGACATGCATATACTCATGATGGAAAGTGAGCTGCTCTCCATTGCAGTTAATGCAGTTTCTCAATAAACTATGAAGAGTCTGTCTTTATAGGTCTGAATTCCAGAACAACACTCATCCAGGTGGTTTAATTCAGTTTATTATACCTTTAGTTCCTATACGAGTATTTTCTCTTTTCTCCTCTTCAGGCAAGTAAGTTTTTGCAACACACCCTTTGATATATTTCGACTGGATTCTCCCATCCTCATCGGAAATGAACCGTCGAAACAATAGCTGGTAAAAGACACTTCATCCACCACCACTGGATGGCATTTCTGATGAAGACAGAAGAACATGTTAAAGGTATGTTGCAAAAGCATAGTTGCCTGAAGAGAAGAAATGAGAAAACAATCATCCAAAGGTTTGCATCTACCTCTGGATAGTCGAGGCTACGGCAAGATCCAAGGTAAAGACACTTCCATAAAGTGGCCCTGTGGTGTTTTCTCACTGCAAGTGTTAGCTCCGTCTGAAAGTATCGCTGCTGCTAATTGGCTGTAGCAGTGTCGTGCTCTGACATTCAGCCGGAGTGTGTGCGTGCTCACAAGAGACCAACACACAGGGGACGTCTTTGTCCACAGGCATGTTGCAAATTAACAGCTTCCCTCGTCGCGGGGGGGCAACGAGAGGTCACCTTGTACATAGCTCCACCGCCAGCCCATCCCAAATCTTTCATGGGTGTTAAATGTGCCCAGTTTGAAGTCATTCTTGATTGTGCTCCCAAAGTCCCCGATTGCATTTAGTAGCACATTCACCATGGCTAAATAGGCAGAGATAATCCCTCCTGCTAAACAATTGACAACCTTGCAGGGGAAAGAGGAATATCCCTGTTCGATGTGGGGAGTCAACTGTGATCTGCAACATTCAATAACGTCATCATGGCACCCTTGTCAGCTCACACATCCCAGGGTGGCTCGCATGTAAACTGTCCTATATTACTTGAAGACGCATTGAGCACATACTGGTCCTTGAATTACCCCATCATGCATGTACGTCAGGTCTCACTGCTCCAAAGTACAGGTTCATATGAATGATTGTAGGTCTGTTGTTTCATACCTTTATGAAATTTAACAGATTCCAGAATTAATTTCAGTTTGTAAGACAACAGTGTCTACCGCTTGTGTCTGTGCACAGTGGTGTATAAGGCATTAGAAGGTTCTCTGACCGTGCTCAGCCGGGCTTATTATTGCTGCATACTTAATGATTGTAGACAAAAAGATGCTGGCAATTTTGATGGCTCCATTTTGAAGCAGTTTTACCAGTAACAAACATTTTAAATGTACTTTTTTTTTTTTTTTAGGTTTTATAACTCAGACTATTATAACTGCAATGGCTTTTTAGAATCAATTGTTTTTGTTTTGTTTTGAATCATGAGTAAAAATGTACGTTATAGTTATAGCTCATTCCTATGAAAATGCCAAACCAGTTTACTGTGTTACTGTGTGCACTTTAGAGGCGTTTAAAAAATGGCATTGTATGGACCAAACCATAGACAAACAAAAACAGTTCATTAGACTGAAAATGTGTTTCCTGATGATAGTTAAGTTTATCATAAACTAAGACCTTCTTTACACGACAATATTTCATGTGAAAATGCACCATTATGGCATTTCAGAAAAAAAATCACATTTACATAGCATAAACATAAACAATGTCCATTCACATGGAAACTGCAGTAATGCTGAGAATTATGTAGTTTTCAAAATTTGAAAGGAATGAACTATCGATGAACATTTGAAATTCCATGTTTATTGCGGGATCTGCCATCAGATTAATGGGTGCTAATGGGTGCTAATGGGCGCTAATGGGCTAATGGCAGACAGTCCAAAAGAGGACAACCTGACCAGGTCACCAGCCCATCAAATTAATCTGGCAAAGTATTTGGAAATAATCTAAACAATCACAGTAAGAGTATGCAAAGTTCAGACAGAACACCTCCAAGTCTGCAATCAAACACAGGTCTTCTTGCTGATGGGCTACAAAGCTGCCAACCTTTGTAATGTGCCGGCTATTTATATTTATAGTTTGACTTCGCATATTACTCAATTTCAATCTGCACACTGACGTCCATGCAATGTCCAGGAAAGACGTACAAAAAAACTTTTGTTCTGACTTCCCTGAAGATATCTTCTGGCGGAATGGAAATGACGTCTTGAAGATGTGATTTGGACCACTGCTGCTCAATGAACATTGTAATGTGTCTTATATTTTCACATTTATAGTTTTACTTCGCATATTACTCAATTTCCATCTAACGTATTGTGCTTCCCTTAAGATATAATAGTCAGTACTTTGGAAACTATAAGCGTGAAATTATAGAGAACCGACCATATGAAACCTTTTATATATTCTTTGATTAAAGGGTACCCTTGTTTCGGTTGGGCATGCGGCACTTACAGACATAAGTGGTTGGTAAGAAAACACAACGTACAATTCCTTAAAGTAAAAGTACAAAGTAAATCCTGAATGATTTAGCATATCAATATCCTTGTATTGGTATTCAAATTGTGTGATATATTCTTGTGTAACTATATGTGAAGCCATAAGCTGGTGATAATTCTTGCAGCGCTGACGTATTGAATACAGAGTGTGTTCATGTGGTACTAAAGTAGTGAGCCTTGACAAACTGAACAATTTCCTCACTATTCCTGCCCTCATTATCCGGCCTCGTGACAATACAGTGTGTGACAACTTCAATTACCATAGATCGTCAGCGCTCAATTAGATCCGGACAAAGGAGGGAGGGAGAAAAAAAAAAAAAAGGACACAAAAGGCAACTGTTCCTTACGGTAAAGACAAAGCAGTCACACTCCGGAACTCAGTATTGCAAATCTGAGGACATGTTCTGAAATTTAGATTTCCAAGTACAAGTATGTCACATTTGAAAAGCACTGGCGTTTTAAGCAAAGCCAAACGATGAACAGGTTGTTAAAAAGCTTTATAATTGGGAACAGTGATGGATCTTAATGGGTTCCTTATAAATAAAACCTCTCGCATGAATCGTACCATCCACTTCACAATTAACTGAGAAATATCAACACTGTGGCTGTTTTAATGGGGAAGGTTAGATTATTAGAATATAGTACTTTGTGTTAGATTATCAACATAATGACATCCTCGGTTTGGAAAAGCAGCGAACGCCGACACAAAAGCTGACCACTTTTTGCATTTGGCTCAGAGTGAGGACTCAAGATGCCAATCACTGCCGTTGGTAGAAGATAAATTCCTCTTTATTTCCAAGAAGACAAACCAAATATCCAAGTTAATAAACTCTTAACAAAATCCTCGAGATTCCAGGAAAAAATTACTGAGGCACTGCAAACCAGGACACAGGGACATGGGCTGCGACGCAAGAGTACGGTTCACACAAGAACACATTAATTGCTTGTATTAATGCGTGTTGTCATTGACCACTCTTGATCAGGTGGATACTGCTCTCAATTGGGTAACTGGTAATCCAACGACCATGCACGCCACACTGGCGTTTCCAATGGTCTCACAGTTTTTAGCATCACCATATGAATACTGCCTCATTGAACTGCAAGAGATGGCCACAGTTCACAGAAGAAGAAGAAAAACAACTTGCACTTTACAGACACGGATTCAGAGCAACCAACGACAAGTTACTTGAAATTGATGCTGCACTAGTTATTCAGTTATTGGAGTGTTAATGTACAAGTATGTTTAATCGTCAGTCGTTCGCATGCCAAGAATCATGAGCTTTGGGCTCATATCAAAAGAAAAGTAATGACTGACCTTTCACTACCATGCTCCAATCACGTTTGACCTGTAGCATTGCTGGGGTGTGAGCAGCATAGCACCTAATACTAGTATTGGTGCATCTCAACTGTTTGTTCTTTCACGTTTTTCTGCCCAAAACTCCATTCTCACTACACTTTTGTCATGTTGCGCCTTCAACATTTGAACATGGCCACTAATTTCTATTAAAAGTCAGTTCATTTTTCTCCATTTATGGTCAAATAAAATCTCAAATCAACATGCCCACCTATCTTTGTGAAAAGGCTTGGAAGTGGTGATACTACTGGCAGAATCATTACTGCGTGTTGTCAATATGGCGACAGGCCAGAGTGAAGCAGAGATTAGCCTGTCATCAGGCAAGTATGCCGAGGAGGTAATTTATTTATTTTACGCCTAATTCAAACAATGCAATGGCCACTCGGTGCCTTGAATCTGTCAGAGGAAAGAGACGGCAATAAGCAGTTGATATTACAAAACCTTTTGAGGTCAGACGGACAAAACATCCCAACAGTTTTTCGTTTGTTTTTTTAATCATCACAGCACCTTTTTTCAAAACTTGTCACTGGGAAGAAGCGCAGCTGCTCCAGAGTGTTCTCAGAGCGGAACGCTAAGCATGCTGGGTAAGAAAATGAAGCCACCCTTGGGTTTAGACTAGTTTTTAGCAGAGATTTGGAGTGGTATATTTGACGAAACTGTGGGTAAGGAAAGCAATTAATTCATCTTATGAATCATTCATGGTTTTGGGTGGGATATTTCTTCACTGAAAAGAATGAAATTGCCCGAAGAGGCTTTTTTGTGGCAGAAAGGTAGGTTTGCTGTGGTTTCTGTATACACTTTGGAGAAGATGAACCCCTATCATTAATTTGAAAATGCATAGTTCTACCCATCGCGACATTCACATTTTTAAGTCGCATGCTACGTTAACACACGCTGTATTCTGTCATTTTGCAGATTTTTACTGTTACCGTGGGTAAAATCTTTTGATTGCATGTCATCTTTATGACGTGTTGTATATTCTGTTATTTAATGGTTTAGGTTTTTGTTATATAATGCTGTAGTGTGTAACAGATTGATATATTTTGTTATGAAGTAAGTTAGAAGAAGCAGATGTTCCTTTTTGAGCATTTTAAGCTTTTGAGTGCATTACTTTTCTTTCACATGTTCAAAATAAAATCTGTTGTCTGCATGTTACACATTTAGTTTTATTTTGTGGCGTATGTTATATGGTGTGTTGTATGTTCTACTGTGTCATTGTTTTGCTGTATGTTATGTTATATGTTATGCTATCTTGCATGTTCTAGTGTGTTATATTGTTCATTGTATTGCTTTATGTTTGTCAGTTGTTGGTGTAGTCCGTCTACCACTTAAGTGAGCAGAAAGCGGCCCTGACCTCTTTCATACAATTTTTTTTTAGAAGAGTAACTCGGATTAAGTCAGTGTAATATTATATTAGGGCATATAACTCGAGTGTAAACACTACAAAACAATGTATGCATGTTATGTATGGGGCTCTTAAACCTTGTAAAACCCCATTTGCACATAATACCACACATAAATTGTATTAAAGTAAACAAGCAATTCCTTTCTTTAATGTAAAATATAATATAATTTTCACCTTTAAACTATTTCAACTCAACCATACTAAGGTTAGGGTTAGGGAGAATAAAGTACTTTAAATTAAAATACTCCATGGCAGGCCTGTTCACTGGAATGCATAGAAATCAAAACCGACTCCTTCGAGAACAACAAACAAACAAGCAGTACCTATTTAGAGCGATGTGGAGTCACGATGAAGCTGGTGCAGGTGAAGCTGTGATGTCCGGCAGGTATCCAGGGTGGCTCCGAGCTCTATCTGGTCGATGGGTCTTGTTTTCTGCTCGAAAAAACGATCCAATGACGAAGCCACAAGGAGGACGAGCTGCGTCAACTGGCTGCTCACTCACTGCTCAAACCAGCAGTAAATTCAGTCCAAAACGCCTTGACACGTTGTGCCATAGTTGCAGAAATGTGTCTTCATGCAGATTACTTTGCAAATCGTCCATAGACACAAGTTGCATCAGTTTGTAAAAGTTTGTTGAGGCCATCCACTACTCCGTGCTCCGTCTCCTCTATCTCCCACACATAGGAATATGCCAATCACGCACACCTGCACGCGCATGCGCTTTACACCTGTACGCACACTCCAAGCATCCAATCAACATCAAGAAAACTGCTTCGTGACCACAAACATTTCTTCAGAAATATGTCTCTCAGTGATTTAACTCGTTTAAATTAAATTAGATACTTTTAAGAATTTTTAAACATTCTCATGAACCTTTCGAGACATTTTTAACAAACCAAATATGTATTTTATTCACTCTTTTTTAATACACTTTATTTATTTGTTCTTTATATTTTAGATAGATAGATCGATCGATCGATCGATAGATAGATACATTCATTTATCATGAACAAATATTTATTAATATTCAAACTCAGCTACCCTGTAAAAGGATCCAGATTTAGTGACTGTAAAGATGTATTCAATCAAGACAATAAAATGCATTTGAATAGGTTTTAATGAGGTGTTTGAGGATACTTTTATGTGATGCTCACTCAACTAAACTCAGCTTTAGTTCTGAAGCATCACTTCCACTTTTAAAGCCATTGAAGTAACCTTGACATGCATGTGGGAGATATTTAGACTGTCGGCGCTGCCAGCCCACGCCAATGGCGCTCTCATTTTCAGAACTGACTGGACATCTTGGCACCAGCACTCTTGTCACTTCTGTGACTCAGCACCTTTTATTTCCCACTCACTCTATCTTTGGTTAAACTGTCTGCCTACATCCCATCTGAATGGAACTGCAAAGCTCAGAATCAGTGTCTTTTTCCTTTATTCACAAAAACTGTGAACGGTCATTTGATTTAAAAGCAAAAACTAACACAAAACAAAAGACAAAAAAAACATAGTGTTAAAGTGAATGGTATTGTTGTGTGCATCGCCACTGTGTAAGAGAAAAATATTGTCATTTTCAGACACTTAATGCTTAAAGAATGACATAGTTCTGTGGTATTAGTAGTGTAGGCGGGGTCCTGTGATGTATGGCTCCATCAGACTTTGCTCATGTGAACAATATGATGTTCTCAAAATGTCTACATTTGCTTGGATTTCTTATTCTCTTGTGACATTGATGTTGGATCCCGTTCACACAAAAAGTGAAAACACAAAACATCTTAGTAAATGATCAGATTCCCTCTCCATGTAAATGGTGGAAAACACAATTTTTTTTAACAACAATGCTTCTGCGCATGCGTACCACAATCATAGTGAATAGTTCAGATAAACATGCACAAGTAGCTGGACAATAACAACAATATGCATATGTAGAACTATTTACTATGCCTGCAAGAAATTTCCAGCTTGGGTTGCGCTCCGTTGTCGTGGAAATGGACACCCATATGAAAGTTTTCTGTTTTCCCTTGATAACGTTTTCATGGGTACGTGGGCTAAAACATTTTTTTTTTAAACTCCTTTGTGAGTTGTTGATCAATCATGCCACAATCAGGATAATCACCTGAAAAATGTGTGCAAAAAGAAATAGAATCTGTTTTCCCACGCAGTCACTTTAATACTCATTGTATAGGATACCAGTAAATCAGGCACTCAGTGTTTAAATTGGGCAAAGCATTACATTTGAAAGTAGGAAGAAGATGGGGAGATTGTGTGGATTCATATACAATGGAGAAAATCAGACAAGAAGTCACCATCAAAGTAATTGAAGTCGATTAGATTAAACAAATACAAAAAACAACATACTTAGTACGGCCATAACAGTGACGGGGTTGAAAGTTATATTTAATTCATGTACAGCAAACCTGAAAACACAGCTGAAGCTTTTCACTTCACTCTCTCCGTCTGGTTAATGTGGTCAGATCTGTCAGCTGGTGCCTTGCAGTCCCTCTGCTTCCTGCTGCGGCCGTTATCACTGCACATGATGCGGCTGCGGCGGTCAAATGAGCCACACTCCACACTGGCTCTCACTATTTCTTCTTCTGTTCATGTCCTCTTGGTTTACAATATTCCTGATTCTCGAATCACACTTTACATAAAGTACAAATCAGCTGATAAAGTGCAATAAACAACCAACATCTAATGATTTAAGACTGGTGCACAGTGGCTTAGCATTCTGACAAGTGAGAGTGGAGTTTTCATGAGTTAAAATTAAAAAGTGGAGCCCAAACAAGTCTGTCCCTTTTACCTGATCGAATTGCGCACAAAAAAATCAAAGAAAAAATGAAAACGCATAATGAATATAGATTAATTGGATGAAAAACAATAAGGGTTATATTTGCGCGTATACTGCTTTTAAAATCAAAGCAGCCAAAGTAAAGGCTGTTAGAAGGACATCACACAAACACAACTGTGTCAAAGTGGGGGTTTTTCTTAGAAGTGATTTAAAATGTGACACAGACTCTTTGACCATTATCTCTTCCAAAGTGTCACCCTTGTCAGAATGATTGACTATTTGTCTCCTTACAGTGTGTCCAAATGTAAACACTTTGTCCTTTGTTAAAACCCTCAGCTTTATTGGCGGATTCACCTCATCTCACGGTCAAAAAAGAAATAAGACAGCAATGGTTTAAGTTGAGCTCATTCTTGTTAAAACCACAATCACCTTGAGTAATAATAATATATCATCCTGGCTTAATATCCCTACTTGCCAAGCATTTCAGACTGGTCAATTATAGATATATGACTAAATATTGTAAAGAAAATCAAATTGAACTCCATTTCGTGAAAAAACAAACAACCAAATGATCTATCTATTTCTAACAACTAATGGATTTTATGCGACCACTTTTTGCTTGCTATATTCCTCCTGTCACATTTTTCAAGATGACCCAAAAACAGAGACAAAACCAAGCAAACAAACAAACAAAAAAGACATTTATGTTTCGAGGTGAGACAGTGGAAGGGCAGACTGGTACCAGCTGGCGAGAGGCAGGCGAAATAAGGGACAAATAAAAGTTACAGAACGATTTGACCACAGGCTAAAGCAATGGCAGGTATGTATAGTCTGCGGCCAAGTGGGAAATTGGAATCTGGTGGGTGGATGGAGTCAGACAGGAAGTACGGGTGAAAAGGTGGAGAGAAAAAAAAAAAGTCCTGTTCATACCAGAGGTCAACTTGGCTATTTAGAGGTCTCCTTCAAATGTGACGGTTCTGTTCATGAAGACAAAAATCACATCCCTTCTTGAGACAGCAAGCCAATGCTTTAAGCCACTGAGATTCTACATCAGAATACTTTAAGTTGCACACACTGAGTAGTTCATGTAAAAACAACCAGAAACACTTAGGGAACACCATAAGCAGAGAAAAAACCCCAATAAACCATATCATGAACAATAAATAGCCATCCAGAGTCACCATATGAAGTACATTGCCTGCAGTCAAAAGCTGCTTCTTTTTCCAGGTAGAACATCTGGCCAACAAAGAAAAGTTTCCCCATAAATAGTCTACCTGATAATTACCCTGTGATACCAAACACACCATGTACCATGTATAAATACATCTGCATTCTGCTCCCACACTAAATTGTGCTCTCAATTTGACATGCCATTATATAAAAAGAAGAAACATTTATTGTTGGTTGAGGGAAATAATTGTGAGCATCTGAGTGGTCAGCTGTTGGGCTTTGTACTATTTTGGTGAAGGCTTTGAGCATGACTGTCCTTCAGCATTATTTTTGATCAGATTTAAATTTAAACACAGATCAAACTGGGTCAGACTTAAAAAGGACTGCCAGATTAGCTCAAGATTGTTTGAAGTGGCGTTTTATTGTGGATGCCCTATGCTCCTGTCAGGACCGATGGTGCCATTGGCGAGAAAGGTCCTAAGCTTCAAGGCATATCCAGGTTAAAAGGTTTTATCAGTTTTTGTAATTTATCTGAGTATCAATACATGTACTGGAACGGAGAAACGTATTTTGAAGACGTGTTTCTTAATTGAAACATCAGTTATTCACTGTGTAAGATAGAAATGGTTGTTTTTTTCAGACATTATGATAAAAAAAAAAACTACGTCGCTCAGGATGTACTTTCCCATTATCACGCAGTGTGTATACTTTTCAGAATACATTCATTGAATGAATCAGCGGTACACTGCAGCTTATTGCACTGATGTTCTTCATCACCTCAGCAAGCACTCACTATGGTTTCCTTAAAAATCTTACATAAGATCACAGTCATTACATGTAAGCTGTCGGCCAAAATCCACGACCTCCATTTACTGATGTGTTTCCTGTGGAGGTCTCTCCAGTCACAGTTCCTGCTGAAACAGCCAGTTGAGCAATCTTAGTGATTGAAACTCTTGTCATCCGTGTCACTAAAATCTTTTCATCTTGACATGAAATCTGATTTACCGAGGCTTTGCTGCGCTTTTTTTGAGACATGCCACAGAGAACAATCGGTTGACTGCTTAACTGTGCCGTGCATGCACTGTTGGAAACATCTGCATCCGTCTCTATTCTCATATATTCCTGCTTTTACTATGCCAGGCATCCCGGGGTCCTGTTGTGCAAGTTAACCTGAATTTATACCTGATAGTTAATACATACCTCATTAAAAGTAACGCAAAAGTACTTTTGAGGAAAGTAACTTCAGTTATGCCCTGGAGTCTTAATATTCCCAGTTGCATTATTGTAGCATTGCTGTGATGGATGAGCAAAACTTCTGGGAAAATAAGTATGACAAATAGAAGTAAGTGAGTTATTGTCAAGGTGATGAGGATAAAACTATATTTTATTACATAAAGCAATGATTTACATTGCTGAATTTGATACTGACCCATTTATATTCCCCTCCAAAAAAACAATAAAACCCCCAACATAAAGCAGCGGCTGCAGACTATATAGAAAGACCAACCAGATTTATAATTAGAAATGTTGTTTTGCCAATTTGTAGGCTGCTAATGCACACAGCTACTGTTGATAAAGCTCTATATAAAACTTACCAGCAGTATTTCATGTTGCTGTCACAAGAATAGTAGTGTAGAATAAAACTGAAATGTTCTGATGTGTAAAGGGTGCACACAAGAGGGCAAAACACTACAGGAGCCCCAATCAAAATGCTTCGCTCAACATTTGTAAAGAAACAGAGACACAGTCAGTGAACATGGACAGCAGCTCTGCCGCTCTCCAGCAAAGGAAATGTAATTGCGTTACTAATTTAACAACAGTCCTCAGATAAAAACAAGTTGCAGGTGAAAATAGCAGTGTTACCATTCCACATGAATAGATAATGTGTTGACCCATACACTGCTTGTACGATACATACACTTAATAAGCACTTGTGTAATCCCATTTACATAACGTTTTCAAGTGAAAACTGTTCGCTTCCATGACAATGGTGCCTTTTGAAAACGCTTCGACTTTGTCTCCGTTGAAACAGGGACAAACACAACTTTTCTATAATGCTGCTACTGCACACCACATGCGGTAGTTATTTTGCACTATGCATGAGGACAATAAGGACAATAACAATGTTTGCCTCCAGAGTGTCATGACTCCCAGTCCATATTCTCCTGGGACAGCTCAGAGTTACCGGGAATACCAAACCAGCTTGGTCTGTCTGTCCATACGAATGTGTGCGTGTACTCGCCATTGTTAATGATTATCGCATATTGTTTTCTGTATGAATGTGTGTGCGTGTGTGTAGTTTTAAGACAAAAACAGCACCTATGATAGGGCTGACATGCGAACTTCAGTATTTTCAGCATTTTTGAAGTTTCCAAAATGTTGCCATGTAAATGCAAATGCTTTCTGAAAGAGAAATGCAACAAAAATGTCTTTCAGGGTTTAAATTTGACATGATTTAAGGTGAATGTACAGTGAGGCTATTTATCTGGATCATACATAAAGTGCCATCATAACTAGAATGATAAATTGCTCTGCTGATTCACTTCCGAGTGTCCCTGCTGCATACGTATCTGCGCATCGTTTGACATACAAGCAGCTCCAGATGTATTACAGCTAATCAGGCGGCGACACCCCTCTTCTTCACCTCAATGCTGTTCGCCGCTAATGCACAGCTCACTTGGATTGCCACCACAGTAAACGCACGTAACCACAATGAAGCGTTCTGGGCCGCGGGGACCACTTCGTCAGTGCGCGAAGTAAGTGGGCGACAGGAGGGGGGGTCCACTGGAAGCAGCTGATGTGGGGTATTTATTAGGCCCGGTGCAGCAGAATGAGAAGATGAGTGGGGTAAAAGGCCTCCTGGTGACAACTGGACCTGTAACAGCTGAAGAAATCATACCGTGCGCACACATGCACGCACACACACACTCACACACAGACACACAGACACACGCCAAACTCCACCTCGGTCCTTTATCTTCACTGTCACAGTCAACCGGTGATACATCAGCAGGCCATCTCCTCAGGGTCTTGGCAGCGTTGGATGAATGTGTTTTGTGTTCGGAGCTGTTATTCGCCGTCCCAGGAGCAATTACAGGCAGGGAGCAGTCAAATTTGTTCTAAACTGTGCGTAATATGAACGAATGGTGATCATTAGAAACGCTTCAACAGCGTGTTAATCATGAAACAAATCCAAAACTGTGTCGCCGCATTCACAGAGCTTTTACTGAACAACTTCACACACCTCTAAAACAGTCTGGACGAAGCATGTTTCGACAGGGGGGGGGGGGGAAAATCCTGACATGGTGGATATTCTTCTGCGGCTACATTAATCACAATAAAATGATACGGAGATAAACTCAGCGCGCTTGCTCATCTAGATGAATAGCCGCCTGCTCGCAGACCCCTTCAAGCCCCAGCTTCTGCGCCAAGTCTCTTAAATGGATTGAAAAGGGTTAGCCCGAGTCGCTGACATCGTAAACCCGCAGCGTCTTCCTGGCAGCGAGCGCCCGGTGTTTCTGCAGCTCCAGCTGCGCTCCAAATTCCTGACCTTGGCTGTCTTTTATCTGACTGTCACAGTCCTCCGTTTTCTCTGACTTAGGTAGTGTGTGTTTTTGGCGGAATGAGTCCACCGCTAATCCCTGATATGACCTTTCATATTGTCAGACAAAGCGTAAGAATTAATGCGTGGAAGTCCGTGTGTGTGAGAAGCGCATTGCTCAGCAGATATATCCCAAGGTAAGGTCCCTGTGTTCACATTTAAGATCTTTCTGCTTATTCTTTATAATTTACAGCTTTGGTGACAGCCAGGTGGGTTTTTATTGTTCAGAGTGACTGAATGATTGATTGCAGGTGATCAGTGTGTGATATCTGAAGGAGCAGACAGAATAAATGAATGTTGGTTGTCAATTTACCACAATTCCTCACTTCCAGGCTTATCAAAGCCTTTACTCATTGTCTACATACTGTAGTTGGCATTCTTTTTAGATCATTTTGCAGCTTTTCTAACAACGGACTAATCAATTTTAGCTACATATCTTGAAGAAATATGTTGTAAGGCCCATTTCAATGGTGTGTAGTCTCCATCCCTGAGTTCTTGGCACCTGTATATTCAGCCGTATGCAAGTCCTGTTTTGTTATTTCAGGGGTGAATTGCCCGTACACAAAGTCTGGCCTTGTTTCAAATGATTGGTACTTGTTTTCATAATTCAAAAACCTGTTTTTTGTTTGGTTTGCTGATAAAGCAACCAGATTGTCCTCTCCTCTGACACTGCTGAAAGACGCTTTTGTGTTTGTTTGTTTTTTTAAAATTATTATTATTATTATTCATTTCAGTCATTCTCAGTGATTATGATGTTTTTTTTTTTTTTTTTTTACATTTTAACAAGCCAAATTTTACATTTTGGGGACTTAAGGGAAACAAGAAACCTTGTTTCAGATCAAAAAGGTTTATGTCAACTCTCAAGTGGGTAAAGTCCAAATCTTTAATAATTTTTTACACTATTAAGCTGCATTTATTTTCAATTAGTCAGCTGCTAATTGAACACTCATCTGTGAACTTCTCTCCCCATCTCCTGCCTTGTAACCACGGTTAGCCTTCTTGATCATGGAAACAGTTTCTGTGCATTTCTCAGTCTATTATATGCTTGTGGGGCATTTTAGAAATTTACAAGTTTCAGTTTAAATTCTGCTGTGAAACATTTTGGGTGCGACATGTTGCTTCAGTTGTCAGTTATATATGGTAATACTGGTTCTACTTATTTCTGCACGGCTGCAGCATTATGTTATCAGACATTGAAATTTGGATATACGTCTCTTTTTAATAGAAGCCGCGACAAGCCAAACAACCACAAAAGTATGGCTTGTAGTCCATAAAGTATGGTAAGTAAACATATTTACTCTACACAATGTACATAAGTAAGCTTTTTTGTCCTTTATTTGTTGGTCTGGGGCTCAATGTCGAAGAAAAACACTTCCTCAACTGTTAAGCTCTGCTCAAAGATAATTGGGGTCCAGCAGAGAGATTTATGTTCCCCGAGGGAAAGGCAGGTGGTCCAAAAAGTCGGGGTAATAGTTTCCGAATTAGACCACATATTTTCCTCCGAATGTACCTTAAAGCATTCAGGCCACAGTTTCTTAGTGCCACCAATGAAGACAAACGTCTTGCTAAGTCCTTCATTCCTTAAGCAATTAGTCCGTTGCATCTATTTTGTATACACTCTGTCGGCACAGTGGACTCATTTCAGCTATATATTGATATATTCATAAAGTGAATGTTGGATGAATAAAGTTGTCTGAGTCTAACAAGGTGTGATAAACCTACATCAGTGTCGACAGTACCGGTGAGCCAACAATACAGCTCTGTGCCAAAGACTAAGCTAACAAGTCAGTGGCTCCAAAACTTTTATTATCTTCAAGACAGTAAAGAAACACAAAAGCACCTGACCACACTACTCCTAAGAGCTGGATATGCATTTTTGCAGCTATACAGATATGGACGTGTGGAATCACTGTTTAGGGAACAAGAGCAATGGATGTCAAAATGACAAATGTTGTTGGTATGAAACCACCAGAGATAGGTGCTGCGCTGCTGTATGTTGCTTTGCACCAGGTGTAAGATCCACTCCTTCATGATGGATGCAGATTTTTATCACTATAGGCTTTAGTCCTTGTCCCACTCCACCCCACCCCCATTTCAATTCTATCACAAGGGAAATTATTTACTCCGATGATACACACCTCCACTGCTCTTTGGATCATACTCAGAACAATATTCTCAATATTGTATAATGAGTTCTTCAGTGCACTACAAGTAAAGACAGACAATTCAAACAATCATAGTTAAGTTTATAACTCTGGAACAAACAAAAAGAAATCTATCGTAATCTATTCTCTTATCAGCTCGTGCAGACCAGATCAAAATAGATAACAGTCCACCTGCAATATGTAAGTTGGACTTTAAGACTTTAATAACTACATTTAAAGCTATGAGAGCAAATATAACCGGAGACCATACAATGAATTATGTCTTCAGTTGTAGTTCAAGATAAAGAACCACTGGTAATCAGGTTAATGATTCCTTTAATAGATCCGCCAGAAGGGAATAGGTGTGCTTCAAATCTTTTCTAAAAACACCTCTGACGCACTGCTTGGAAATAGCTTTTCTTTCCCTTTGCATTGTTTTCACTGATAGTCTTGATTTACATCAGAGTATTAAAAACATAGGGTGCAGCTGAGATCATAGTCCATGGATGTAGACGTTATGTAAATTCTGCTTCTGCCATTTCGCCATAGCTTGAGCGTCACCTGAATGCAGGGGAAACTTCATCATATGAGCGAGGAAATGCATTTTGCTCACTGCATGACAATCAGGACTTACCTCTGCTGTGTCGCGCAGATAGGTAAATTTCAAACTTCACACCGTCTTATCTGAACACTCACATTCTCACTCTAACAACATGAGCACCACTACAAAAACACAAAGAGGAGGAAGAAGATAGCATCTTCCATCAGCCCCAGCTATCTGCAGCTCTTTCAGTTGATACTGCCACGGGCTCATTCTTCTTTGTCAGCCGCTGCTCGACTCACTGATGTGCCCTGAGCACAGATTACACCTATAGACAAGTAATGGTATTAATTCAACCATTGTGCTTTGTGGGTTTGTTAAAATTTTATGCACATTGCTCAACTTTTTTAAGAATTTACCATTAAAATAATACTGGCTTATTGAAAAATAAACAAACAAAAAAAAAAACACCCCAAAAAACTTCTGTAGTAACTTGTATATCCCAAAAAATTAAGATTCAAAATTGACATGTGGCTGTCATGTGGACAGATTTTCATCTTTGGATGGTTTTACAATTTAAACACACAGGGGTCTGCTATGTACAAATTAAGGATGCGCAAACACTTGAACATTCAATTGTCAATGCATTTTATTTGCCTCAAATCCATTCTGACTTTCCATGCCTTTCACTCAATTTAAAAAGGGCTTACACCAAAATAAATACGGCATATACAGAATTTCTTTGATGTATTTAAAATGTCACCGAAGAAGCAAATGCAACTAGAACGGGCTCTTGGTAGAGCGCATAACTTCGCCAACGCCATGTTTGTCACCACGGAAACCAATGGATTACAAGGTTATTGGATCCACCACACTACTCCTTCCATCATTTGTCATGGTTGCTTGAATTGGCTCACGTTATCAATGTTTAACAGACATGTCCACACATTTCACAATTTCCTTGTGAACACCCCCCCCCCCCCCCCACAACTTTGACCACCAACCGCTAACCAGGGTGATGACGTCACTGCATCATGTGGATAGGGATTTGAAAACTGAACATTGTGACATTGGTTTTGACATTTTGTTTGACCTATTTATGAATTAGACCTTGACCTTTGACCCAATCGCTCTCAAAATTTAATGGAACCACCATCCTTGGGTGAAGACAAATCATCCCTTAAAAACTTTCATGGAATTTGCGTTAATCGACAAAAACATAATCTTCGCCTCAACTTTCGTTGATGAAGGTGAATATGATGATGTTAATGCCTATTAACATTGACCGTCATATTGGTTGGACCGCTGGACTATTGGACGATTTTTCATGTATTATCCGACCCCTTTGTTGTTACAATAAAAGATATTTTGCGGTGCTTTGCCCCTGCATGCACAAAACAAATCATCCATCTAATCACTGGAATAAAACAACGGTTAAACAACAAACAAAACAGTATATGGTGATTTTTATATTTTAACTACAAATAGGTGTTTATTTGGCTGTTCCTATTTACAGAGGCGATCACGGAAAGTGTTACAATGTGCAGCATAGACTTGGTTAGCTTTTATGCTGCACTGAATTCCGGTTGCCCATATAGGTCTCAGCAAAGTACTACAGCAGAGCAGTGTGAAGCCTCAATACAGTCCTTTACCCACAGATCATTCTGCGTCAAGGTTGTATGTTCCAGGGGCGTAGAAGGATTGGTCGTGAAGCCACATGAAGCACGTTTGTAGAGATTAGTTTTCTTACATAAGCAATTTGGCACAAAGATTGGCAGTGAGGCTGCAAATTGTAGCTTCGGTTTCAGGCAGAAGACTGAAGCAGTCAGTTACAATTGAGCTTTCTGCACGGCGTCCTGTGTAAGTCCAATATAACAATATGAAAGAAAGATTATTTTTGTCAAATTAATTACAACAATTTTTTTACCATTTCTTATTGAAGGTATTGGACAGTTAAGTGGCTACTGATTGGACACACACACACACACACACACACACACACACACACACACACACACACACACACACACACACACACACACACACACACACACACACACACACACACACACACACACACACACACACCAACTGCATGAGCTCCAGCTGTTAATCCTCCACTTCATCTCAGTATTTTCTGGTGTTGT
The DNA here is from genome assembly GCF_963422515.1 of Blennius ocellaris. Taxonomy (NCBI): domain Eukaryota; kingdom Metazoa; phylum Chordata; class Actinopteri; order Blenniiformes; family Blenniidae; genus Blennius; species Blennius ocellaris. Next base: position 6,863,648 of record NC_137655.1, on the reverse strand, counting down.
CTTGGAGTAGCGGGCCCAGCGGGGAACGGCTAACATGGCCTCAGTCCTTTTTTTTTTTGCCATAATATATAAAAATGACATTTCCTCAGCTGTGAGTGAGTGATTGACAGCATTTGTCCTGCAGTCTTGTGTTAATGAACTTGTCAAATGATGTGTGGTGGCACCAGAGGTGACCAGTGAGATTCCACCTTGTACAAACTGCCATAGGGCCTCATCAGTGTAATTATTTATTGAAAATCAAGACAGATGTCTCTGTTTTGACTTATTTAATTGCAGTTATTGATTCATTTCGAGCAACCGGGTCTGTATGATAAGATATTATCAAATAAAAACAAAAACAAACCACACTTTTCCAAACATGTTGAATCTGGTCCACCACCAGAGCCCTTTTCTTGAGTTGAAAAGTATTGATATGACACTGAAACAAGAAATTGATTGGAGGAAAACACCAATAACAAATTCATTGTCCTATTTCTTTTTTTTAACAGTAATATATATATATATATATATATATATATATATATATATATTTTTTTTTTTTTTTTTTTTTTTTTTTAATTCTCTACTGCTTATATTTTCATGTTGAAAATTGTGAACAGGCTCGCCCACTGTGTATTTGACTGTTGTGTTAAGAAAGGTAATATCTACCCAGGAAGTAAATAAATATAAAGTGTAAAACCAACCAAACTGTGTAATCTTTGATCATTGTGAATTCACCGGTTGGGGAAAATGTGCTGAATTTAATCCTCTTTGAAAGAAGTGAGTTTCTTCTTGTATGGGATGCGTTATTCTCGCAGTAATCCTACTCTGCCTGTTCACTCGACAATGTCTCAAGTGAAAATGCATTGTAAACTTGTGGTTTGGCCTATTTTCAGTTTGATTGGTTACTTCTTCACCTGAAAGCCTCTTGTCCTTTCATTTCAACTCAAGCCTTGTGACATTTCAGATTATATCAGTGTTTAGAGGCACAGGGGAAAGTGTTGGAAATCTGCTTTTTGTAGTCCATTTTTGGAAATGTGTAGTTTTTTCAGCAGACGTCACTAACCTGTGCTGCTGGCAGATTATTTTTACATCACGAGTGAAGGTGCGGTCCGACTATCAAAACAACGTGATTGCCTTTCCCCAACTCCTTCAGGAAGTCTCCTAACACCTTTCCTTAACTCAGTGAAGTCATCCACAGGGTTAAGGACAAGTGGATAGGAAAGGAGATAGGAGGGACTATTGGGAAGCATCTTAGATTTCACTCAGCTACAAGCCTTACTGTTCAGCCATTTAGTTTTTACATCTAAGGCCTCGTTTACGCAACAACATTCCAGATGAAAATGTGTGGTTTTTGTGCTTTTGTTTCTGAAAATGTTCCCTTTTACGCAACATTTTTTAAATCGATGTCTGTTTACAGTTGAGTTGGTCCGGTGAGTTGTTTTTGTAATGAAATCAAACACACATGTGTAAAAAACAATATGATATATAAATATTAACGGAGGTGAGTACATGGACATTCATATAGGGAGTCACGCCACTCTGGAGGTTGCCATAGTTGTTAATTTCCATTTATTCCTGTATGACTTATTTACTATAGGCGTGGTGCATGTGAAATTGGAGCATTCCAGAAAACGTGTTTCTTCCATTCATTTTTACAGAGACCGAGTCAGAGTGTGTTTGATACAGCAAGTTCTTCATTGGATGCCGTATTCAAAAAGTTGTGAATTCAGGGGCTCAGTGCATCGTTGTCACGTAAGTGGACACCCAAAGTGCAGCACAAGTTTAAACGGGCAGTAAGTTTTCGGTTATGACCTTCAAACTCTTGGAACCAGAGTGACTTCATTGGACACATTAGGAACAGCAGCTTTTAATCAACCTTGCGAGCCCTTACCGTAACCTCGAATCAATGTGTCTGCCTGGACTGAAGAACAATCCAAGGTGTACTTCCCTTGTTGTATTTACTGGATCTTCTTCATTGGTGCATTTCGTCCCACATCTCTTGTCAAGTCAGCAGATAGCTCTGACTAGCCACCTCACTGTAAGTGTGTGGGTGATTTTTGTTGTGACTGACTCTCCACCTGTCCGTGGGTGCGCCTGCCTCATCCCTAAAGGCAGCTGGGACAGGCTCCCTCCGCCACAACCTCCGCGCTGGATGAAGTTGATTTAGAGGACGGACAAACGACTTAATTCAAACCGTCTGTGAAGCGTATGAGACAATTACACAGTCAATTACTAACTCTCTGCCTTCCAAAGCGAAGAGTTATCGATCTGCTCGTAATACAGTGAGTCAGTCCCGCCTGATTGTTTGAATCTGAAACAAAACAATGCGCCATCATGCATCAAGTTAGAAGAGATCAGAGGTTGTAGGCCTTGTATAACACCATCTATCATACCAGCTGGCACACTGTGGGTTTGAGACTGTGGCTGGACTGGCTTCTGGAGGGGAAAAAAAAAACCTGCACTCCTTCGTAGTTCAAATGACACCTGGAACATTGGGACCAGCCGACCTACTTTGAATCACACCGGGAGTGGAGAGCAAATGGTACCACAGCAGAGGGTTCGACTTACTTTCTCAGCCAGATATTTGCAGATGTTTTATTCTTTGTTCCCGTCAAGGTTATATCTGGAAGATTGACACTGGGCTATGTTTTCCTTTTTATAAACTTGCACCAAATTGCAACAACCGTAGGTTTCATGAGCAGCTGTGAGATTTGGCTCAGTGCATTTAGTCTGACAAACACAATTTAGAAAACTGCTGTGCACAGTAAGCTTCTGACAGGAGAGGAGAAGAAAAAAAAAAAAAAAACACCAGCAATGCTCAGTTCTGTGTAGCAAGTGTGGTATATTAAGGTCATACGAGAGCTGACCTTATTTACCATACTGATGCAAATTATGCTCATGGAGCCACTGGCACTCCTCCATCTGGATTTGCAAAGATTAAAAAAAAGCACATTTCTAGTCTTGTTACACACAAAAATCCTGCAGAACAATCTGAGGACTTTATGAAGTAGCACTAAAAGCCGAGGTATGGAATTGACGAGTGTTCACACTTACTGGTGAAGTAAGCAGACATGCATGCCGCTTCATTCTTTCACTAAATTCATGTCCCGTTGAATTGAAAAGAAAAAAAAAAAGAAAAAAGCAACAACCTACACTCTACTTATCATGCACTTCGTGAGCGTGGACTAAGCCCCCGCTGTTTGAATAAAGGACTTACCAAGTGAATACAGTAGCAGACCTCAAAGCTGACACCCTGATCCACTGCTCCGCAGCCTCGAAATCCCACGGGGAGATTAAAATGATCAATACGGCACAGTTTTTCTATAACAGCCGCAAAGTCTGGAGGTGGGATGTTTTACAGCAGCAGTGTCAAGCGTAAGGCCCTTGGGCCAAAACCGGCCCGCAAAAGGTTCCAATCTGGCCCAATCAATTCCAAATATCTCTTTAAGCAATAATTTCTTTGTTGTTCGGACTTGAAATGTAGATTTTCTTTGCTAAATAACGGTTACATTCATGAAATTCCTTCACCCTCTACAGCACATGTTCAAGAAAACCGGAAGAAGTCACCACAAGAACATGTGCTCGATCATAAAGACCATACAAGTCACTTAAGAAACTTTATTTGTGTGTTCCATATTTCTCATTTGGTCCACAGCGATCGCTGAGCAGCAAAGCACTCTATCAAAGTGTTAGCGTTCTCTGACAGGGTGTCAGTCACACCTAACCTCCAGTAGGTAGCCACCTTACAAAGGTTAATGTCAAAACAACGAACGTGTCAGGAATTTTTTCTTCGTTTCTCACCAGCGAGAAAAAAAACCCTAAACAAAACACCGCTTTACCGCTCCATCGCTAAAAATATCATATTGTGGGTTCATGTGTGTTTGTAGACAGTCTGTTGGGCTCCTACAGAACTTTCTGCAACCCTTTCCTACAACCTTGGTCAAACGAAAATGACTAAAATTGCAAGTATAGCTATTTTTTTTGGGGGGGGGGGAGAAAATAAAAGAGGGGGGAAAATGAAAAAGGGGCAAGAAAGGAAAAATGGAATAAAGGACAAAAAAAAGCAAGACGAAAGGGAAAAAGGGAGCGAAATACAAACAGAACAGAAAATAACTAAAGAGGCTAAAATAGCCCAAATGTAAATAAATAAATAAAAATGGATAAACTAGAAAATACATATACAAAAAATGGTTACAAATGTTAAAAACGAAATAAAATATATCTAAATTGTAAACGCGACTCTTGATGAAGGCATCCCTAGTTTTTGCACTGCATTTTATTTTGTAATTTTTTTCCTAATTTCATATAATTTACATGTTTTGCTCCAGACAAATTTTATTTGGTGGAAAATCGTGAAACCGGCGGTTGTGGTCAAAAGGTTGCAGACATCTTTGGAAAGGGGATGGAGGTGGGCACAGTGATGGAGGAGGAGGAGGAGGGTGTGGAAGAGGGTGTCAGTGTGAGTGGAGGTGGAGGCTGGAGGAGGACGAGGAGCAGCTCTGCCAACACAATAGCAGTCAGAACGACGCGCAGCGCAGCGCAGCCGGGACTCCTCCCGGTGCCAAGAGCGCACGGCTCAGAGAGAGAGACAGCCAGAGAGGGAGGGAGGGAGGGAGGGAGGGAGAGAGAGGAAAAGAGAGCGAGAGAGATGAACGTACCGGAGCTGCCTGTCTCCTCCACACTTTGCTGGGACACCGCCACCACCGCCTCCTCCCTCAACAATCACCGCCATGCCCATCAACAAGTGCGCTCCTCCCGCCGTGCGCCGCAAGCGGACATAAACGCGGACACATTCCGGAGACAATAATCTTTTCCCTGGAAGATCTGTAACAACTGCTGAGGAACTTTACTGTATTTTTTTTCTTCTTCTTTAAACCATGCAAGGACATGTGGATGTGCTGAGGTAATTGAACATTTTTTTCTTCTTTTTTTAAAAGAATTTTGCGGACGAATTAACTCCACCAGCCCCTTTTTTTCCTTTCCTAAATGATAAAGTATCTATTAACCTGTTTCAGAACCTCCGTCTCCCCTGGTGAGTACCACACTCGTTAATTAAGTTACTATTTTCTTTTTACGCAGTATAACCAGAGAGACTCTTGTTAATGTGCCGCTCAGGCATCATTAACCTCATTAAAATTAATCTTTGCTCACGGATTTGTCGCCTCTATTTGCTCATAATGTCCTGATTGACATGCGTTTTATTAGTTACTTCTGTAATTGCAGTACTATGTTTAATAATAGGTATGGATGGAAAATGGGGAGAATTTCCGCAGTTATGAAAGATAAGATATTAATTATTGGGAATACGACTTGTCATAAATAAGCACATTTGTACTTTGTATTACCAGTTTCTTCTTGGACTCAGTTTTCACCAGATTAATTGCGATTTCAGAAGCTGTTTTTAGTGATCATTCCTCTTTTTTTGTGCTTCTGACCGGTTCTGTAATGTTAGAATGATAAAATAGGGTCAACACAATGCATTACATTAGGACTCGATTGGGATTTGATTGGCCACACATCTTGACATGCCGAGCATGAATGCAATACACATAATGTGTGCATTGAGCGTTGTTGATTTTTTAATGGCCATAAATGTGTGAAAATATTATCACGCAGTCCTATTGGCTGCTTATCCCCTAACCTCGTGGTTATGAGACTGGTACCATACATTTGTCAATCAAATAATTTGACATAGTTTAACTAGGATTAAATTGGTGCGTCTTTCTTTAACAGTCAGTCAAGCCATCCCTGACAGGGGTGGGGTGGATTAATATTTCATAAAGTTAAAAACAGGTTTTCTTTGATTGTAAGAATTTCACAGCATGCCGATTAAATGGTAAAGAAAGACAAAGGGGCGTGTCCGATCGTGCTTTCAATGTAAAGGTCACAAAGAAGGGCGAATCCATGTGGCAAAGGAACATGAGATCTGCAATGTAACATTGAGCCCATCCTTCAAATCACTGCAGCAGTCCGATGATCTCTCTGAGAAGGGTGGCTGTGTTTTCGCTGACATGATGCTACTTTGTTCCTGCGCTCTGGATGTGGATGAGCCAGGCACCTCAAGGCTTGTCTGCAGCTCAGACATTCAGTCCATCAACTACATGTCCATCTATATAACCACACACACCAAACACATAGAACAGAACTCTATGATTTTCATTCAGATGCACAGTAGGAGAAGGTACATTAAGCATTTAAACATAAGTTCTGTTTAGAAAGTTTGTTCTCATAAACTCATTTACTCACACAGAGCGTAATTGAGTTACGGGCAGTCAGAGAGAGAGAGAGAGAGACAGACATTGATCAGGAGGATCTAGATTCCTTTTGTATTGTGATGTCTCTTTTTTTGTGTTATTTTGTCTATTTGTTACAACGCATGTGTTACAATACAATAGTAACAATGTAGGCTGTAACAAAGGAATATTTATGTATTTTACAACACAAAAAATATTCTCACAGGGTATCAATCGGCAATCTGTTGGTATTTCATACATTGCACAATGTATCGCAAATTGGTCATTATTGTGATATTATTGTGCTGATCTGAGATAGATTATCTTTGCCTGCACCTTGCATTTGTACTCTGCAAACTCCAAATGACGGAATTCTAAGTATGAAAGAAAATCGAAATTCTTTTGCAAAAAAACGTGCAAAAAAATTATCCAACACAAGAAGTCAGCAAACTGCTGTGCTTCTAATGCACAAATGATGATAAAACAGATTAAAAAAATAAACAAATATCTCGATCCAGTCAGAGTTGGTGTAAATTAGGGGCAACAGACTTCTGTTAAAAAAAAACCAAATGTCATTGCACTAGAATGTTAACATCATCCACTGAAAGGTTTGTGTTCATTAAAAATAAATAAATAAATAAATAAAATTATAATTGCAATACCCAACAGTTTTCCCCAAAAAAGGAAAAGGTTGGAGGGGGGGGGGCTTGTGTACCTCAGTGACTCCTAGAGATGTGCTCGCGGTAGGGTTGTCTCCTGGTGGGGTCACCAATGCCAGAAAGGTCAAAGGGTAGAGGCTCAACGAAGTGCGGTCTTCCAGGTTGCCGAAAGGTATGTATCCACGAAGTGAGGACTGTTTTAGTAACTGCACGCCTTATTTCTCGTCTCAAATGTTTTCAGAAATACATTTGGCTGAACAGATTCAGCAACAAAAGAAAAAAGTTTGGGTCCAATCAGGTGCTGTACGTAACTCGGAGCCGTGCTCCATGCTCCATGCTAAAGGGTTTCGCGGCTCACACAGTAGTGAGGCTACATGCTACACATGATTAAGTAGTGTCATGCCCACCAGGCGTGGGATTTTCAGGAGCACTGCGTGTCCATTTGGGAAAAAATGCCTTAGTGGACATGCCAGCTTTACAATCCTGTCCTCTAAAGCACCAAAGAGAGAGAGAGAGTGAGAGAGAGAGAGAGGAGCAGCAGCTTTATCGCATGTTTACTTGAATCGTTGAACATGAATCTGTTCAAAAAGTTTGAGAACTGTAGCTCCAAAATTCAGGGAGTTACAGGTGTTGAAGCAAAAAGTGTCGAGAACACACCCAGTCTCGCCTACTTGAAAAAAGATTCTATTTTCCAGCTAATTACACCACTTAATTGAATTTTAAGCACCTACAACAAATATATATTTGCTGCTTTGGGAACAATATGTGGCTCACGTCCTGACCTGAATGTGCGCTATCGTTCTGAAGGATGCAGCCGTGTGGAGAAACACTCCACGGGTTGTTTAGCGGCACTTGTATGTGCAGGTGTTTCTTTTCATCCAAGCCTCCTGCTGAGATCAGACTGATGAGAACGTGAGGGGCCTCGTTAAGACGTGTGTGTGTGTGGCCTCGAGCGAGGAAGCGGTTGCCAAAAGAAAAAAGAAAAAATGGAATGGGAATGGAAGTGAGAAGGAGACATCATGCACGGTGGGGTGGATGACCTCCAACACATGGGAGGGGGTCCAATGTGGGATTGCTTGAGTCCAGCAGAGGGTGCACAGTCCTGCAAAGAGTGATGATCCCTTCCCTTCCCTCCTCCTGCAGAACAGATGGAGTCATTTAAGAGTCCGCTGCTATTCTTATAACACGCGACAGTGAAGGAGAGGCAGCAGTGCCTGAAAATGGGGGAGCTGCACAAAAGTGAAAAGCTTTGTTTTTTTGAAGCCTATACTCTTCCAGCTGTGACAGCATGTGATTAAGGCTGATAGGCACACAGTCTGAGGAGCGGTTTGATCCCCCATAGGAGACGATGCAGGGGCAAAATTACGAGTTCCCTAATTGATTGAGGAAATGCAGGCGGTGACCCATGAGTGCGCCTGCTGGTTTATGAGATTTGCAGAAGTGAGATGGATTTTTCTGAATAATCTCATTATACATTTTGTCAACATTTACTCTGCTCATTTTGGGAAGACAAATGCAAATGCCTGTGCTCTTGGGTGAGTAACTCCTCTCAGTGGGACTCACTGTCTGGTTCGATTCTTCTGGTTTGAATCCTCAAGAGTGCACCTTGTACATGCGTATACCTGCTACTTTAAGGAGGACCTTTTTCTTTTAATTGAAGAGTAACACTATTTTCTTGTGTTTTCTTCTTTCAGACTGCAACGTGACGTGTTGATTCCTGCATTTCCCAGCGTGATCCCTGCTCTCTGAGGCTTTCAACTTCCTCACGATACACCGAAAAATTACAGGTCTCTGCTGGAATATGTTCTGCTCGCAGCTCAATTTCTGGATGAGACTGTGTGAGTTACATTTCAAAAGACTATATCAAACTCTCCCAAATCAATTTTAAAGGATTATCTAGAGATAAGCCCTCATGTCTCTCTGAACAAACTGATCGTTTTGAAAGCTAATGAGGCAGTGATCATCCCCTTTAATGCCGAGGATCAGGTGACACTATGAGAGCTTTTGCCTGACAGGACTTGTGGGAGGTCACTGCTAAATATGCAGGACTTAGCAGGACCTGATATGCTCAGGAAGCTCCCGATCTTCAGTGCCATCAGCCTCACCTGGGGCTTGCTCTTTGGATTATTTCTCGCAAGTGCACCAGTGATGGCTTGTCCCGCAGGTTGCCACTGCATCGAGAAGAACAGCCTGACGGTGGTCCAGTGTATGTCCCGCAACCTGGAGAGAATCCCGTCAGACCTTCCGAGAGATACGGTCGTCCTGCTCTTGGCGTCGAACCACATCACCCACATCCCCACCCACGCCTTCAAAGAACTGCACTACCTTCAGGAGCTGGACCTGTCCAACAACGACATCGAGACGGTGGACGTTGGGGCGTTTCAAGGCGTTTCCGACAGCCTCCTCGTTCTGGACCTATCCAACAACCGCATCCAAGGCGTCCCCAAGGAGGCGTTCGCCCGCCTGCGAGCGAAGATCAGCCTCTCGAACAATCCTTGGCACTGCGAGTGCACGCTGCAGGAGGTCCTGCGAGAGCTGCGGCTGGACCCCGAGACGGTAAACGAGGTCATCTGCCACACGGCGGTGCAGGAGGAATACGCCGGCAAGCCGGTAATCCAGGTGCTGGATTCAGGGATCAATTTCTGCAACTTTCACCACAAGACCACCGATGTAGCCATGTTTGTCACCATGTTCGGATGGTTCACGATGGTGATTGCGTACGTCATCTACTATGTGAGACACAATCAGGAGGATGCCAGGAGGCACCTGGAGTACCTCAAGTCACTGCCCAGTAGCTCTCAGATCAGCAAGGACTTTGACACCATCAGCACGGTTCTTTAGCAGGCCTGCGTGACTCAGCAGGTGTGGCGTACGTGTGTGCCTGTAAATATGTGGGTAAACGTGTGCTTGCGTACACAGATGACAAAAAAGCTGTTGAAATACAGAACCACCAATGCTTTCAAGCACATTTGTGGTCTTTTAGTGAATTCAAATTGATCATTTTGATCCTTTTTTTTTTTTTTTTTAAAGGCTTAGTTTCTAATATCTTTTGTATTATTCTCAGACATTTGTTTGACTTGGATTGAATTTGTGAAAAATGTTACGCCGCAGCTCGACAGGGAAACAGTGACAGCACAAAATAAGCAAAGTACGACAAAAGCTCACATTTCCATGGTGGATGATTGATCAGGACTGGAGAGATAAATGTGTCCCAGTCGACTGTCTATCCACAGTGTGATTGAATTTGGACTGAGATGAATGAGGACGCTGACTGTGTCTTCAAGTTAGTGTGTGCCCACTGATTTATGTTTATGTCAGAGTGTCAAGATGAAGGCTATTTTACAAGACCTATGATGTATGAACAAGGTCAACATGTTAACATTCGCTTTACATAACCTCCAATGTTACAACGCTGCCATCAATAAACCCTGCACACTAAAATGTTGGCCAAGGAGATTATATCCCTCGATCTCTGCTGCTTTGAGGCGTTGCAAATACCAATATAATAGGTTATAATTGTAGATTGTAGCCGGACCATATATCAAACACTAAAGTGCTTTAAAATTCATCCTGCAGACTCAAGAATAGTGACAAAGATGACTCAACACAAGGCTAACAGAACAGTTAAGGGTAAAATATCAATTATTAGAAAACCCAATACAATAAAATCTCAGAGAAACATTTGTAGACTTCATTCATGAACTTAATTTAACATTAAAAAAGTTGGTAAAATTCTTGAAACAAGGCAGGAAAGTGAGAAAATCAGTCAGATTACTACATGTTTTTTTTTTGTTTTTTTTGCAATCCAGAGACCTGGTGTGTAATTGAAGCCTGCTGGGTGAAAGTAAGGGAGCGCTTCATGTCTGTTGTGATGCAGGTGGATACCAAACTCTCCCAGAGCATTGTGATTTCTGGTGACATCGAATAATGTGATTAGCTGTTTGTTGTCTGCTTTCAGGGCTAGCCATTAGCTGAATTAACTCCGCTACAAGCCTTGCTCAGCATTAATCATATTTGAAATTCATTTAATCCAGAAGACATGGAGTAGTGGTCCAATGCTGCCCTTTCTAATTAAAAACTCAAAAAATATATATATCTTGATCTAAGATTAAGTGTTTTGGGGAACTTCGTGGCTGTTTTTCACCCAAAGTCCCTTTTGAATATCCATTTTTATTGCTAATACATAACAAAAACTATTAGTCAACATGTACTGTATGCGTTCATTTGAGAAATAGGCTTTTCATTTTCAATAGTTAATTGAAATTAAATGAACATAATTGACACAATTGAAGACTTAAAAAGCAGCACACTTTCAGTAGATTTTATGAAAACTACTCCGTATTTTCATTTAATTATCTTTTTTTTTTCATTTAATTATCTTTTCCAACAGCAGTACCCTTTCTTGTCAATCTCAGCAACATAAAGGCAGTTATATCCGACAACAAACTTCAAAAATTCTTTTCACCAGGTGCCACGTTAGCGAGAAATAAGCTTTCCACGCCACATAGTCAAGTCAAGTAATGACTTGACTTCATTGCACTGAAGCAGCTCATGCTCCAAGTATGTTAAAAATGTTGAGCACAGTTCAGGAGTTACTGGCTTAAAGTGATGTTGGGGTGTTGTGTCCACAACTCTTAAAAAAATAGATGACATTTTTTTTTTTTAATGGTTTCTTAATTTTGACAATTTGCTTGGTGGTTTGGCCAGATCGGAGCCTCTTGCAGACCAGATTTGGCCTCTGGTTCTGATGTTTGACACTCCTGGGTTGAAGTTTTAGTCCCAGAAACTGATGATAGGATGCAGGGTTTTATTTTCTTTTGAAACAACTCCAATTGTTGAGATTTCCAACCTTTAGGCAAACAACTGCCAATTTAAAAACAAGCAGCAGAAAGTTTTTTTTTCTTTCAAGATCAAGTCTCCAATTTTTAGCGCAGGGTCAATGAGGACAGAGCCATATCCTTGAAGCTGGAATCATGCTCCTCTGAAAACACATGTAAATGTCTTTGGGAATCTATGCAGTTGAAGGGTGCTACAAGTGCGAATCGATTGCAGAGTGACAGGCTCACGTCCCGAAACTCAGCGATGTGTCATGTGGATCCGTACCATCAGGAGAGTCATCTCGAGAGTTGTCATGAGGTCTGAGGAGGTGGAGGAGGAGGAGGATGAGGAGGAGGATGAGGGGATGAGTGCAAATGATGGTACCCTGCTCTCTCTTGCTCAAATGCAGCCATAATTCCCACCTTGGATGCTCGAGTTATAAAAGCCACATTGCCGGGCTGCCAAAGGGGCAAATGTGCTCGTGAGCTGAGTGACAACACTCAGCGGGGTTTTGTCACCGTCTGCATCACGCCGCTCTCCCATTCAAGGCTACACCTTCGTATGGTCGCCCGTCACTGCGATGGAAGGCCAGATCTCAGAGCTCACTGTGAAGAGTGCTTAGAAAGAGACGCCAATGCATATCTGTAATTTTGTCATTTAGGAAACAAACACACTTTTTTGCAAAATATGCACCACAGTGCATAATGATGCAGATAATCCAAGGAATCCAAACACAAGTAGAAGATGTAGGTAAAGTAAAAATGTTCAGCATGAACATAGTTTTGGCTTTTTAAAGTTGGAATGTCGCCACAAGTTGATTGTAGCATCATGTTTTACCACCGTCATTTTATGCATTGATAGATTTATTAGTTTATTTATTTATTCCATTTGGATTGGAGTGGATTGTGTCCAAGTGCCTATTCTCTGGGATTTCTACACCATAGCACTGTGCGCTATATTGGACATACTGGGTTTGAAGTTCCCTCCCTGTCCACCCCTCACCAATGCAGAAACCGAAAAGTTTGTGAAAGTCAAGTGTTGCTTTCTTTTTATGTGCTCGACAATTTACTAAACCTGTCCTCGTGGTGATTTTCTCGAAGTCGTTGGAACAAGAATTCACAAATACTCAAGGTAGATCCATGTTTTTATTTTATTTATTTATTTATTTATTGCATATTGTACTTGGTTTTTTTTTATACAACTGTAAGTACCTTTGTTATAGAACATCTGTGTGTCTGTGTGGAGTTTCAACTTGTCATACCACAATGTTTGTGTTGGTCAATGTGTATAAATATTTTGACAGTTTCTGGGGGGGGGGGTTGCACATGCCATCTGTGTTGTTCTTTTTGTTAGACACGTGTTTAGCAGAATCCTATTGAAATGTTTAGATGTCTTAAGGGAACTCTAACTGTTGTTATTTTTGGGGCTTTTTTTCCCCTCGATCCATGAAGCTATAGTCTACGAGCTGTTTTGTCTCTGTGATGGAACTGAAAGGGCTCCTATAAGTTTGTTTGGGATAATCATATCCAATTTTCTATCTGTTTGAGTAATTACTGTGTCTTAGTTTCCTTCCTGGATTTTAGTGAACGCGTTACCAGCCTTTCCAAATAAAAAATACTTTTCCTACAAATCTGGGCCAGTTTACTTCTTTATTGTAATCAGGGCTCAGTGTTATGTGGATGTGCTCATTGCAGTCAGATAAACAGGGATGCAGGTCATTTATTAGCACCTCATTTGTCTTCTGTGCATCCATCCACTTTTTTTTTCAATCAATAGCATATTTTTTCTCTCTGTGTACATTTGTGGTTTCATTACAGAAACAAACAACACCCACTCGTGGACCAAAATAGAAAACTACATTGTTTTCAGCATTTCTGCCATTTTCAAAATCGTGTAAATGCAAAACCTTTTTCTCGGACTTAAGCCAAGATATTTTCTTTCACCACTTTGGATCAAAACTACAAAACAGCCAACCGACTGAACGTTCTGCCTTGAGTGCAAAAGTAAAGCTCAGATCAGAGACCCACTAAAATGAGTGCCTTGTTCAGAGCAGCTCATAATCAACCAGCTCTCAGCAGGATGGAGTCATCCACTAATAATCTTGAGATCCAGCCAGCATCATGCTGTACCACCTATCCATCTTCTGCACGGCTTTATCCAACTTAATGTGTTATTTACACTAGACGATAGAGCATCATTTCATTCTCATTTATCTCCCTTCATGGTTCTTCTATTATGAGCTGCAGGTGTTTAACAGCCTCAAGATCACTGTCAAACTCTTTCTGATTCTGTTTCCTTTTCAATATCAACATTTTCTCTTTGACCTCTTTCTTTCTCTGCCTGCAAAACAGCTTTCCTGTTCTTGCTATCTGGGGAGTATATTGATTCAGAACGGCAGCCTCTTGAGGACTGAAAGATACATTTATGAGGATAAACACGCCTTTAGGGTACAAAGATGCTAAAGCTTACCGCAGCTGAAATTCAGTTAAAAAAGCAGGATAGTTTACGGAAGTGGCCACACCAATAATTATTCAGAGCATAAGTGGCTCAGTTGGTAGTGTTCATCTCTTAATTGGAAGGTTGCAATTTTAATTCCCCCATCTCTCCCTCTTCACATGTTGAAGCATCCTTGAGCAAGTTTAAATCCCAAACCGCTCCCAATGAATGGATTGAGCATCTTGCGCGGCAGCCACCTCCATCGTTGTATAAATGTGTGTCTGAATGGGTGAATGTGATTAACAGTGTGAAGTGCTTCGGGGGCTACTCAAGCAGTGTGTTTTCTAAGTGAAGACCATTTACCATTCCACGGGGTCAGTAAGCAGGGATGCTGTTAACGTGTTACTTAGTTAGTTGCTATTTCATTGCTTCTCCTCCAACCGGACACGCACACACACACACACACACGCACACACACACACACACACACACACACACACGATGAGATAACCTGTGGAACTGACATAAAATGGTCCAAATCAGTTCTTTAGACTTCGTTCAGTGTCGTCCACACATGGTTCTGAAGAGCTGCTGCCTTACAAACATGGATAAAATGAATGGAACGGCATATCAATGACCAGGATTGAAGAGTACAAGCATGAACCAACCACAATGATGAAGATTCTTCATATCTGAAGTACGTCTCCTTCATGCTCTTGACTGAAATAGAGAATGGGAAGGTAATTGGCATAAAGCTTTGCATATTTAAACTCTGAGGGTCCACATTTCTCGGCTTCTTGCTCAGTGTCTACTTCCTTCTTTTCAGAGCGATTTGTACTGGACTTTGTAAAACCCACATCACTCGCTCATTACAATCCGTGAGTAAAGTGAGAAGTGCAAAGAGTCCAATTTCAGCGAGTCAGTGGTCTTGTGGCAGTTTTCCTTTTTCTTTTTTTTTTTTCCTGAAGATTTTTTTTTTTGTGGGAGCTGAATTAAATTAATTGGATTTTCTTTTTGAGAACTTCAACCCATTTCCACCACATGAGTTCAACACGAAAACCTGACAAGAAATAGGCTTTCTGCTTTGTATTAATAAACAATTTGAATTTAGATGAAGGAGATAAAAACACAAAGAACAAACATGATGTGTAATTTGGTTTTTGGATATTGCCTCATTTCTTCGTGGAGCGGTTGTTTGGCGATAAAACAGAGAGACCTGATATTACTTTGATAAATAATAGATTTTTAATCTTCCGCACAGTTAGACGTCACACCGCAAAGTGTCCAAAGAAGTACATTGTCTTGTGAGTGAGACGAGATGTGGGTTTACTGGTGGTTCGACGACTTGGTGTGAGGATCGATAAAAGACTCATTACAGCGACAAGCTTGTGTCCACTGCATCACTTTTAAAGGCCACCGCCTCTCGTTCTGTGGCAGTCTGTAGCAATTGTATGAAATGGCGTTTCCCAAACCTTTTGCACTGCACTGCATTTCATTGTTATTGTTTTGCTGTTTCTTCGACTGGTTCCTAATGAACGATTTCACAGATTCTTGGTTTCTAATAAGGATTCTGAGATGCAAACACTGAAGCTGAACTTGTTGCAGTGATGAGTGATCAAATGTTCTGTCTGATCCTGGGAATAATCAAAGCAGGAAATAGTAAGTAGTCAAAAGTGGCTCGTTCATTCTTTAATATTATCAACACAGCACTATTGAAAGATTTAGTTTTGAGAATCACCACCTACTTCCTCCAACTATCACCAGACAAAGCCAGTGTCCCAATTCCTAAAGTAATATAACATGATTATGGTTGAAGAAAGATCAACTTATTGAAAAATCAGTAATATTCATTCAGTGGCCAGTGGAGGGACACACAAAGTTTCTGGGTGGGTTTTCCATCGACTCCATGTGTCACTGTTGTGAACATGCTTTGTTTAATACAAAGGTTCTCACAAAGTGGGAAGATGAGCTTTTCTTGCAGAACTTGAAATACTTTCTGTTTCATGTTGGGGAGGATTTATGGTTGAATGCCAGGTTTGATCATTTTGTCCACCTTACAACAACAGCAATAAAAATATTGCTGTCCATAGTACCAAAGATATCTCTTTTCCTTCTGATTCTTCATGTATATAGTCTTTAAATATTGAAGTTGCATTTAAAACTTAATTTATGACTCTAAATTCCTCCCCGAAAATCTTTTCTATTGATTCTTTTTTTTCATGATCGGTTCTCAAAAATTTTAACTGAAAAATCAGGTAAGAAAGTGGAATACCCACAGCCCCCAAATGTATCTGTCGCTTTAGCTCCATTAATGTGGAGTTTAATAATAAATATTCCAAAAAATTGGACAGAAAGTCATTTTGGATTAATGCTTAGCATTCTGGTCTCCGGGGCTCACTTCCAGGCTCCAAGATTTCTGGATACTGTGGCCTCCCTTCTACAATCTATAGACTTGCTTGTTAGGGTAATTGATGACTCCAAAATCTCAGTTTGTGTGAGCGATTGTGTGTCTCTTCGCATTAGACTGGCGACTTGTCGGAAGTGTGCTCTGCCAGCATCGGCTGGGATAGTTCTCGCTTCCTGACTTGAATAAGGTTGGCGACGGGTGGAACAAGAATGAAAATAACTGGTAATCTTGCCTCAAAGCAAGGACATGTAAGGCATAACAATTGTTTAAGTAAAAATACATAGTTTTTGTTTCAGAAAAGTTTTGCATTCGCACCTCAACATTTTAAAAACAATGTTCATTTACATGGACATGGCAGAACCACAGAAAAACATTAAAGGACACTTGTTTGCATTGGTTGTTTTTTGTAATGAAACCATGCGCATACGTGCGCAGAGAACAAAACATTTGAAAACATTGAGAATAGCCAGTTTGCAGACATATGTATGGACAGATAATTACGTTTTTCGGGCACATGAAGACTTTGCTACCTGTAGATGTGAGTAAATGTCTGACAGATTGAAGCCATGTCGACTCTACCCTTCCCCAAATGCTCTCACTCAACCCTCATTTGAATAAAAGCAGCTATAGACAATGAATGGGGTGCTTGCATCACAAACACACTCAAAGGACAAAAGCAGATGAGTGATTGATGTCTGCACTGAAACAATACAAGTTTGATTGCCTGCACAGGAAACAGATACACTAGTTGCTCATTTGTTGTGTTCTTGACAAGACACTTTCTGAGGGAGTGTCTACTGCCTCAGAAAATCAGTCTTTTTTTGGGGGGAAAATAGAATTTCTGTCAATCAGTATCTACATATAATGGATAATAACCGAAGGGTTGTGCAACCAGAATAAGTTACAATCAAGGAACCATTGCTGTTAAAGAAAAGTAGATTGATCACGAATCTGAAAGAGGATTTGACCAACAACATACGCCATGTGAAACTACTGATTGAACCTACTCTGTACTTTGACAACCTACTTAGGGCGTCAGATGCGGTCGTTTCGATTATCATCTCAATCTACCCTTCAAATGGTGGTAGAGTAAATATAGAATGTTCAGCTAGTTATTTTGAGTGCCATTCATGATTTACCATCCAACCCAGTACTGCAGTAATCTTCCTCATTGTTTCCTCGGTATCCACACTTCACCATTATTTTTTTTTTGTTTTCATCATGACGAGCATTTGTTATCTTCTGGTGTTTAACATGGAGAACGACACACTTTGCTGCAATGTGGCCCATTCATTTGCCTTCCTGTGTTTGTGTTCATTCTGGCTGTTTGCCCTTTGTGCCATCTGTTCGTTGAAATATCGTTTACATTTTCATTAAAGGCTCCAGTTCTTCATATATGCGAGACAAGAGAAAGCAGATATCATTTTTCTTTTTTTTTTAAAGACCTTTGAGTTCAAAACATCCATCATTGTTCACTCTTTCAGTGAGTAAAAGCCTAAGAGTCTTGTGCTACCTATTTTACTGGATCAAAATGTGTACAACTACAATAAATGGCACAGTTACTTCAACATACTGATTAAAAGATGTATGGTGGTAATCCATACTGCCATGCGCTCAGCCTTTTTTTCAGAGTTTATGCGAGTTTGCTCTTTTGCACGCTATTTATATTTGAAGCTCATGATTGGGAGGTCACACTGGATGGAGAAAGCAGTGGCAGACCTAAAATAGGGCAGTGATCAATTGGCAAAACTGAGAAATTATATAGAGGAGTATAAATGTTCTCTGTTGTGGATGAGCTGCTTTCATTTATACTCACTGGATAACTACCGGTACTTGTATCCCAATTGTTTTCTGACTAAAGCAACAACCTTATATTCTAAATTCTCAGACAGCTGGAAAACAGACTCATCACATCGCCTTGTGGTAGAAAGTGATTTTACAAGACCAGAGAGTTGATTGGCTTTGGAAAATATTAAATCGGCCAGGACATAATGTTTTCTCACAAAGTTGACAATTATGTCATTTTTGGGTCTTCGGGAACATTTTACAACAATACTGTATGTCATGTATTGTATTCAAGTTTTGGTTCAGTATTTAGTATTTAGTAGTTATTTATTCATTTTTACTGTCCAAGAAAAATGAAAGAATGAAGAAATGGCAAAGAATGCCAAGAAAACTTTAAAGTTGTTGATACAAAGCTTATTGACCCACCAGTGGGTACAATCAGTTGTACCTCATGGAACATTGCAGGATTCCCAAAGTAATTCATCAAAGCTTTGAACAGTGATAGATGACTAACTAACTAACTAACTAACTAACTAACTAACTAACTAACTAACTAACTAACTAAATAAATAAATAAATAAATAAATAAATAAATAAATAAATAAATAAATAAATACATACATAAATAAATACATAAATAAATACATAAATAAATAAATAAATAAAATCAGTTCTTCTCACACAAAAACAAATATCTGAAAATTTAATAGGAAAGAACACAGAGAAAAAATATTTCCATGGAAGCTTTTTATAATGAGGCTTATCTTTCTGAATAACTGTGTTTTTTTTTGGTTTTTTTTTATTAATCTCCGCTGAGTGTTTTTGATGCCATTTTTCAATCATGTCAGCACAACGGTAAAGTGAAATGAACTGTTTGTGTTAGACTACAAACCGAAAAGAGTGAACAAACTTGTTTGGAATGAACTGCAGCAATAAGTACATATTGTGTGGAACCTTCAGCCACCATGAATGTCCTTCTTCTGAAGACTGCTTTGTCCTACCTTAATTAACTATCCAGATCCTGAGTAATTCTAGGACATCCAAACATGATAAAGCCTAACATTGAATAATTAAAGCACCTCAATAGCATTACGCATCTGGTCCTTTGATATTGCTATCTCTTGAGTTTGCTTCCATCATCCTCTGACAGCCAAATTACACACTTTCCAGGTGCAGCGCTCAGGTGTACAGAATCGGTTGTGTGCCTTGAATGTGCTGCAACAAGAAATCAATGACGGAGGGTAAACATCTACTGGAGGGAGAGAAAGTAATCCATGCCAAGCGTGACAGATTTTTTCTCTGACAGCCGAACAGCACACTTGATCAAATTCAGGACAAGCTCAGCACATGTCAAACCCTGACTTTCTATCACTGTCCAGATCTGATGATGATTCAGAAATACTGATGCCTCGAACAAGAAGTATGCCTTGTTTATAAATCGAAGTAGAAAACAGGATGTAGGAAAGGGTAATGATGGGGTTTAAACCCATTGGGCTACAAAGTGAGGTTGTTTTATCCAATTGGCATGAACAAAATTTCATCAGACAGCATTATTTCACAAATTGACCGATATTGTTGCTCATTGAGATCTATGATGCCTTTTATTCTGAGGAGGCTCAATGACAGGATACCCAGCGTTGCCATGAGATGGACTCC
The DNA here is from genome assembly GCF_963422515.1 of Blennius ocellaris. NCBI lineage: Eukaryota > Metazoa > Chordata > Actinopteri > Blenniiformes > Blenniidae > Blennius > Blennius ocellaris. Next base: position 6,843,672 of record NC_137655.1, on the reverse strand, counting down.
AACTGCAAGGAAGAAAAGATGCATCAGGCCAAAAAACACCTTGTGAAGGACTGTGATGAAAGAGCAGGAGGAAATGATCTATCTGGATCTGGATCTATGTGTTGGCTTTTCCGATAAGACCAGCAGCTTGTGCAGGGTGTAGTAGAGACACTTGTCTGCTGGGTGGATCTGAGGGTCTTTTACTATGTAAGATCAAATCTGAGCATAATTATTCTCAAGTAGTTTCATGTTACTCATGTTGGTATTGCAAAGAAAAAAAAGATCTTTCACAATTTCCTTGAGATGAGGTTTGGAAGTCTCTCTCTCTTTTGTGAGATTTTATGCTATCGTTTGGTTCTCCCGACCTCATCGAGCTCAAACTGGGCTGTATGGAGCCGCTAAACCGAAACACGTTTGCCACCACTGCTTTATATCCCATCTCATTACAGTAACACCCCATTGCTCTTATTGCTCTTGCTACCTACTGTGACCATTTAGAGCTTTTTGCTGTAGATTTGACCACCTACTGTATATTTAGAACCTGAATAAATATCACCTGGTTCAGAAATCTGTATTCAAATAAGAGCTTTTATCTCCAATTTAAAATGTTTTCTTCTTACAAAACTTCATACAGTGTCTGGCTGGTCAGACGATTTTTGGGAGGTTTTCATCTCTTTCACTTAGCGTGACTGTCATTTGTTATGGTGGATATTACTTTTACTTTTACTATAATAGAAAATAAATGGAGCTCGATTTTTATCGTGACATTTATTTGAAATCTGAGTTGCTGTTTTGAGAAAACAACATAAAAAGCCGTAAAAGAACCCTATTTGCAATAAAGATGTAGAATCATTCCTGAATAAAAATGGACTTTAAGTGGTTTCTGCAGGTATCTCTACCAACAAAAAGTTGGTAGAGATAAAAGTATTGTTGAAGGTTTGATCCTCCGTGGTCACCTGTCAAAGTGCCTTTCAGCTAAAGCATACAGTTTGGTGGTGGTGAACGAAGGAGACTAAGTCACAAGCTAGTCGACCACAGAAAACACACAGGACCTGAATAATTGCTATTAATACTTTTGATAATCAAAGTCAAGTTCCATCTATTAAAAGCCTGATGGGAATTAATCGTCGACAAGCCTTTTTTCTGATTTAAACTTTTCTATATTTTCTTCAAACAAACTGAAAAACTTTGTAGGATAAAGCAGAGGGTGTCCTTAAATGACAACACCATTCACTCTTCTTGACAGCTCTGGGTCGCTTGCATTATTACTTTCTTGACCCCTCCACAAACAGTTTCATGACCCTGAAGTCTCAGCTGTCCTGGACTTGGACAGTTGGGGCTACTTTGAGGGCACAGGTGACAGAGAGAGATCCGAGGAAAGTCAGAGTTTGATTCCTCGAAAGTTTAAATATGACTGTGTTAAAGGCGTCCTTGAACAGGGTGAGTCTGTCCAGCTTCATGGATTCTGATATGCTGAATCACGTCTGTAATCTACACTGTTGCCATTGTATCCATCTGGGAGCAGATAATGACTCATAGCAACATTTAAAATGGAAAAAAAAGAACCCTGCTTAACTTGGAAAAAGCAAAAAACAACTTTCCATCTTGAAAAATAAACTTTTTTACTTAAAAAACGTGGAATCCAATAGTAGTTTTCACTGTTTCCTTTGTTCTTTCACTCATTTCCAAGTTCATGTGTATAATCGCGCACTAAAATATCACATTCAATCACCTGCTTCATCAACAATTACTTTGAATTCAAAGTATGATTATTTCCTCTTTCAGTGGTGCCATTTGGACCTCCACCTATCAGCGGGTTTATTTGTAAGTGAGCCTCTGGATCGCGAGCCTCTGCATACTTTCATTAATCTCATTCGGATGAGAAGGCAGTCTGCTTTCCCACGGGACCGGGAGCAGTTCATCATTATGCCATCTCCGAAAACTATAATCACCAGCTCAGTGCTACAGGTGTTGGGAGAAGAAGGGGTTCAATTAACCCCCTGCTATATTTCACCAGCGTCTGCTGGCACAGCGGCCGCTGACGCTTTGGTTCCAGCTCAATCGCAGCCAGTCAGCCTCACTCGCCGTCCGTTCTCCGTCTGTGGCTGCAAGATTAAAAGCAAACGCATGCCTCCGTACTTTTTTCCTCAACTTGATGACACTTGACTTTTATGAGAATTGATATTTCTATCCGTGAACGGCAACACGTTTTGAGTAGTTTGTGTTATTCTTCCACTTGTATGAAGGGTATGGATTTTCATATTCCTATGTGACTGCTTTTAGGACACAGCAAGCAATTTCCCCAGAAAAAAAAAAATCTTGGGGGTCGGGGGGTTGGGGTGAAAGAAATTGCACTTTAACTGAAATTGTTTTCTTATGATGTCTCAAAGCCTCCAGCCCCCCCTGCTCCAAACAGTCACTCTCTTTCTGCCCCCTCAGAGATTAATGGCAGGCTATTAAGAGTGTGTGCATGTTATCCAAACATGACTCCAGAATTCGGAGGGCCAAGGACCTAAATCAATACTTGGGTTTCAATAACACGATGTCAGAAATGGACGAGCTGGAGCAGTCAGTGTAGTAAATCAGATTTTCAGCACGTAGCCAATAAAGTAGTGACCTGCTTCAGTGCAATGTTTAGTTAATGGTTTTTTAAAAATGGGGACATCGAGTGCCATGTGTCCAACATCAGGCCAAGAGACTCACACGTGCGTACGAGTGTGTGTGTGTGTGTGTGTGTCTGTGCGTGTAGATCAAAGCACAGACTGTACAGACAGGCAGTTGCACAAATCACCCAACCACAGTGACATCCTGTACATGTTTTATAAAGCCAGTCGTTTATTTTTTCCAGGTTGTGCCTCAATACAGAAAGGTTGGCTGGAGGATGTTGAGGTGACTCAGCACGTGCGCCGTGTGAAGTATTGGATTGGGATTCTAGTTGGGCTGAGCATGCGGTTATGTTGAATATGATATGATTTGAATTGAATGCAAGCACTTTATCAAATCTCAATGCACAATATCTAATTATCAAAAATAATAGCTGTGAATTGTTTTTCCCATTCCAGGAGTTATTAGTTTTTATTTGTTGATGATGTTCATCCAGCCTAACTGTTCTAAGCTTCTAATTTGTACCCTATAGCTAGCAGGTATTAAATAATTAGTGTCAATTTATTGAAATACTACGGCACAGTGGTTGGAATACACAATGCATGGAAATACAATTCACCACAGTCCCATCTGTCTTTGACAATACATATGTTGTGATACATGTGAAATATATTGAGCAGCTCCAGATTCTACAGTAGTGATTAATTCAGGAGTTGGCTTATATTTTGACAAGGTACACTCCAAAACTCATGAATACTGAACATCAACTCCCAATAAATAAATCAAAAAATTCCAACTCCATTGAATGCTGTAGAGCACTGCAGCAGCAAAGACAATGCTTTAAGTCGGATGAATAAAAACCAGAGTCACAATTTAAAGATGCAGTTGAAACAAGTCAGCCATCTTTCCTCATTATGCCCTGAAAAAGTAAGGCTCAAGGAAGAAATGACAAAATTAACATAATTCATCTTTCACAATTTTAAAACCTTGCTCTTTTGATATTATCACCCCAAACCCACATTGTCCAGTACACTCATATTTCCAGACTCTTTCTCCTTCTGAGTTGAACACCTGACCAAACAAAGAAAAGTTGGCCCATATATATTCCACCAGCCAATTATCTTGTAACACCCAATGTACCACAGAGAAATTAATGTACATTCTGCTCCTACAACTGCTATCAAATGTATGTTGTGGGATGTATGTTGATTTGGAGGTAAAACCACGGGAATGAGCGCTTATGGTTAGAATGACAAAAACATGCTAGGCATGTTTGCAGCCTTCAGTTTCCATTTTCCATCTGTGACAGTGATAATGGCTCGCTCTTCAAAAGGAAAGGTCCCAGTTGCAGTCCCTGATTCAGTCCTATATCAGTCCAATGAAATAGCTCTTTCAGGGTGTTGTGAAACTATTCAAAGTGGATTTATCTGCCATGACCCTATATAGCTGTAAATCCATCTATCAGCCATTGAGTTGAATTGTTGGATCCTGGAGCCCCGAGCCTGCTGACATTGGACGAAAGGCTCAAAACAGCCCCCAAAAAAAGAAATCCCACAATCCATCACATTGCTAATATAAAGAGACATACAGACAGTCTCATAATACCTGGGTTAAAGATACATATTAACCTCACAGACATGTCCTTCAGTTGAACTCAGAACTTTCTTGCTTTGAAATAAAAAAACTAACATAGATCCAATATTTCTTTTTTATTTAAATGTAGCCCGTGTGTGTGCAATATAAATGAATATTTTTTCTATAGAAATACATTGAAAATATCCCGAAATATAAGCTAAGATTTTTATTGCTAGTGCCTCCACACATTGATCCAGTCCCTTTGCACAAGACAAGGAGAAGATTATCTATTTAGAAATTTAAAAAAACAAAAACAAAACACCAACATCTTTCTTAATGGCATTTTTCCATCATGCCTTCATTACGACACCGGATAAGCATCTTGTGCATTCATGTGTTAACAGGAAGGGTTTGTCTTGAGGGGCCTGAAAGGAATTCAAGCTTTGACAGAGCAGATTCAGGCTGACAGATAAGATTGCGCCTTACCCTTATCGAGGGTTGCTCAAGGCACGCTGTTAATATTCTTGGGATGACATTGCACCATCTCACCCATGACACATGAATGTATCTTTCTCCTCAATTATGCATTTGTGTCGACACACCCCAAGGCCATTTGTAGGTAGCGTTAGCTCGGACTGTCTGGGACATACGTCCCCATTTCAGGAAGTCAGGGTATTAACTTTATAACCCTGGACTTCACTGTGAAAAAACAGTTTTTCTGTAGCAATATTGCTGGATTGGCATGTGACCAATGCAGAAGGGATATTTTTAGGACTAGCGTGAGTGCCCTTGTCTCTTTCACCTTTATCTGAATAACATCTTATTGTAATGGGAAATAAATTGTCTTTGGCAGGCTGTTTATCTCAGCTTTTTTTTTTTTATTAATGTACGGTGACAACAAATTCACAAAACATTACCTTAAGAGAAGTGCTGTGGAAATATTTTAAAGGAAACTGAATTTAGATCGAGGTCTGTGAGTTACTGCTAGTGTCTGCCAAGTTGTTTCCCCACTTTTATTAGTTTGTCTACTTGGAGTTCAGTCATTCATTTTCTATACCCACTTTCTCCAGACAAGAATTGTGTTGACCTCAGGACTGAAGGAGGAAGCTGGGGTGTCTGGTGAAAGGAAACACAAGCAGTGAAAAGAACATGCAAACTGTACACAGAAAAGCCTCAGCCTGGATTCAAATCTATTTCGACCTTATATCCCGTTTATATGACGTTTCAAGTGATCGTATTTGCGCTTTTACGGAAACGGCAGAAATACTGAAGATGATGTAATGAGCAGGCCAATTTGGCGCTGTTTCATTTTCTGTAATGAAACCACACTCATGCATGCATAAGAAAGAACAATATGCCATAAACATTAACAATGAGGGAGATTCAGATATTTGTATGGACAGTCCCAGTAGAATATGGACTGGGAGTCTGGACACTCTGGAGGCAAACATTGTTGTCATTGCACTTGCACATGTGCACAGTAGCAGCGTTTATGCTTTTCAAAAAGTCAGAATTTGACACGTGTAGATGGAAATGGAGGATATTTGAAAAGTTCTGCAAATACTGTTGTCATGTAAACGGATGCCCAAAACGCAAACAAAGTTTCACGTTTCACCTTGAAAAAAAAGTTGGAAACAAGGCTTTAATGTGAAGCGATGGTGTTAAATTCTGTTCCGTTTCTGAAGTTTGAATCCTGCGTCGTTGCTCTCCGACTGTACTTCAGGTTTTAAGGACTTTACAGAGTAAATCTGCCAGACAAGAGCTTCAAAAGAGAATTGAATAAAAAACAATGAATCGTATTTTTATGATAATATAATCCACTATTGTCTCCTGCCTGTGGATGAGCTGAATGCGAATGAAACGCATTTGTCGAGCACAAATCCTGTGTGGAGCACAACAGCATACTGAAGTGCTCACACATGAAATCCTATTCTCGAGTACTGTCTTCCAGCATATATTTAGCAGTAAACAAAAGGTCTGCAGCGTTTGTAGTTTTTTCAGACTTTGGTCTCCGATATGTAATTTGATTCCTTCTGCTATCAGATGTCATATGACTGACTCGGTCACTCGGAGACGTAGTTCCTCGTCAGTACAAAAAATGCGGGCCCTAATGACCCGACGAATCCATCATGACGTCTTCCTCTAATGTAAATCGGGATTGAATTGATTTGATTGTGTGAAGCAAGGTCAGAGTACTCGTCTCTGGTAACAGCCAGCATCTATCTCCCTGGAGGTGTCCTTCCCTGGAGACTTCCGCAGTGACCTTCTCATGCTGGGAAGGCCTTTGATGGGATCACACCGAAAGTATCAAGGATATCTTGTCCTGTACAGTGTTTAAAGTTAATGACGTCTTATAATATCCAGTCACGACATTTAAAAATGTTCCACTCAATTAGCATTTCAGCTAGAACTGTTCAAAATACACATAGATAATGACTGAATCAAAAGGAGTTTTTTTTGTTTGTTTTTTTACATTTTGGTGTACTGAAGTCTTACTGTCACAAACCAGCGCAAAAGTGAATGAGAAACAGGAAGTATGTGCAAGAAGTGAACAAAACCTCAGCCATGTATTAAAGCTTAAACAGACTGAAAAAAAATTCATTGTCAGTCATTCCCACACTGAGTTCGTGTAATTGAATCATGTCACACATTTCCATGTATTCATATTAAGTAGATTGAATCACATTTATTCACGTTACCTGAACTACATGTATTAGAATGAACCATTTAACAACAAGAAAATGAATATGCTCATGTTAAACAAACATGTTTTTAGTTATCCTGTTTCACGTGAAAAATAGACGCTCAGTTCACTAAAACCAGTGGGGTCTAGATATTTCTGACTTTTTACAAACTGCGATTTCCTCCTCTAAACTTGACACTTGATTTCATTTTACCAGGCGGTTTGAAAGCTGAAAATCTCCCCAATACAAAACAAGATAGGATTTTGGAAACTGCTCAAATTCTGTGACTGATTCTTTTTTCTCTCCTATTCCTAAAATCATATCAATGTACTTCCTTGTTTATAATCAAACCTGTAAATAAAGCATCTCGAACTTTGCAGCTCCAGCTGTGGCGATACGCTGTGCACACATCAACCCTCCACTATTAATAATCTAAATGGTTTCATGAGAAGAATTTTGTTATTTTTCTTACCGACTTCCTATCAAATTGTCAATCTTCACCTGAAACCTCCTCCTGCATTTCCCTCCAATGTCAAAACCGCTCACAACTCACAATCCAATGTCAACATCAGCTTCGTGGATGATTGTCAGCTGTGTTGAAAAGACTTGAAAACAAGCAAGTTTTTGCACTTTAGTCACCGAGGAGCTTCTTTTTAAATTCTTTTCCACAGTGTGGTGAAGCCTTGCACTGGAAAGACAAGCTGCTGAGTTTCATTTTCAATGACTTTGATCATCTCGAATGAAATGATGTTCAACTTCCTTGTATTGGGTGAAGCAGCAAAAGAAAAAAAAAATAAATCCCAAAACTCTCCAGCAGTATCTAAAAAAAACTACATTATGTGCCCTGCTGGATACCGCTGCCGGTGAGTGTCACAGAGAACAAGATGACTACAAGGAGGACAACTTTACTGACAAAGGGCAAATGAAATATCAAGACTAGGAGGGTGAGCGCAAGACAGGAGGAAAGGCAGAGCTGACTCCAAAGGAAGCGAGAAACTGACTTAGTTCAATTAAGTTCATTGTGACTTTTGTTTGTCCATTAGTATTTTGCTTGTGTCTTTTCAGGCAAGTAGGTTTTCACAACATATCTTTAACATGTTTGGACGGTGTTAAGAAACGTTGTTCTGATGAAGGCAAATCAACACCGTCAAAACATTTCAAAGTTGTGTTGTGAAAATGTACTTTCCTGAAAAGAAGAGCGCAAAATACTTATGAACTTCCAACTTTTTACATCTAATTTAGGGAAATTTTGACAAAAGTTTCCTGGAAATTGTTTTCCGTATTCCACAAACGTAATGGTATATTGAATGTAATAATTTTTTCCTTTCTCACAGATACTTTGGCATTGTTAAACATTATTTTTTTGAAAATCTTATTATTTCCAGTTTTTTAAATCACAACTGTGCAAAAAACCCAACCCAAAACAACAAATGGCCTGTCATTTTCTCCAGGAGCATGTTTATTGAAAGGAGCCGACAATATATAAAGACTATAAAACTACTAAGCCTAACACAAATATATAGATTCAGACATTTTTTTTTTTAAGTCAAATCTTTTCACTGTTTTTCAAGATGTTTTTAAGTGAAAATGAAAAACTTTTGTTGTGTTTTGTGTGTCTGTTTACATGACAACAATGCTCAAAGCCACTGAATACACAACTTTTCTTTTTAAATAACTCCCAAGGGGGAACTTTCTGAACACCCCATATCCTCGAAAAATGCTGCTCCTGCGCATGCATGCCACGGCCGTCGTAAATAGTTCTTCACATCCATAAGCAGATAATAAGAACAATGTTTGCCTCCAGAGTGTCATGACTCCTTGACTGTTGGTTGTTTTATAGATGACAGTTACCGAAACAACAATCCAACTTGGCCGTCTGTCTATATGGATATCTGTGTACTTGCTGCAAGGAGTAGTTTTTGGATGTTTAACCTTTTCCCACCTTATGCTCTAGAAAAATAACAATTAAAAAAATGCATATTGCTGAAACATCAATTTTTTGGTTTTCGTGAGAATATATTTAATTAATGTCCACTTTTTTTTTTTCTTTATGTGTAGCAATACAGTATTTTGGAAATCTTTGGTCTCACCTGCCTTTGAGTTTTTTTAGTTGTCGGACAGGCACAAACAGTTTTAACCGGTTTTTAGCCTCAAGTTCACAAATATTTTCTGGCTTTTAAAACTAACGACAGTGAACAGTCCTTCACATTGCAGCCTGCCTTGGACATAACCTCCAAATTAAGAAATACACAATAACACATGAAATAAGGCAGACAGATGGAACACTTAACGCTGAAAGTGAGACTACCTCATTGTCTCAGTGACTAATTTGAATGACTGGAATCTTTAGGGCACAGAAATGTTTCACCAGCACATGATGATTAATCTGTACTCATGGTTCCTGCTATTTGAAAGTCTCATCTAAGCCAGACAATGCCCTGTTTTATAATTAAATTACCACCGGGTGTAATCTATTCAAAGGGATGTCAGCCTTTTCAGTGTGGCCCTGAGGATTTAAAGACACTGCGGCCTTTCTGACCAGCATGGATATGCATGGAGTGAAGCTAAAAGCAGAGCTCACACTCCTCTCTCCAGCACTTAGTGGAAGATCACAGTCAAAGAGTCGTATGGAAATTACATCTGCGTCGCCTATATTCAGTGGAGCATATTAGTATTGCTGTGGAGGGCCAAAGATGCTCCGTGTGGGGAAGAACTGATTAGAGCTTCCGCTCTAATGCTTTTCAACAAAGATTATGATTTTAAAGATGAGATTGCAGCTTGAGATTATGTGTGCATGCAAATGGAAGACAGCTGATGGCATTAAATGTCTTGAGACTGCTTTGTTCATCAGAGCATGGGGAAGTGTCACCAGCGTTAATTAGCCGAGAAGCAGTCGGATTTCAATCATTTTTAAATTGAAGCCTTTGGTTTCGTATTGTTTCAGTTGGGATTCCCAGAGCGCAATTGTCTGGAATATTGAAACTACTTCTCAATTCCTGGACTTCTGATCACCTTCAAGTTGACAGACTGATACATGTCCCTCAACATATGCTGGATGGATTTCTCTAATGTTCAGCTTACTTTCATTATATGTACAGCAGTGGCTCTTCCACCTTCTGTTAAAGGAACACCTACAGCCGGGGGACAATTTCACTCATCTCTTATTTGCCAAAACACTAAAAAGAAACTAAGTTAATAAAGAAGAAACCATTAATACATCAACAATTTTAAGTGAAAAACTCGAGCCCCAGGAGAATATGGTGCACATGTATTGAAGCAGCATTTTCCAAAAGTTGTATTTTCAGTGGCTCCAAGAACCATTGTTGTGTAAGCAGACGCCCAAAACGCAATGAAAGTTTTGCATTTTCACTCAAAAATGTTAGTTTAAGTGGGCCCTCAAAATTCTCTTTCACATCACAACACAATGGAAAGATAATGACGTACCACACGTTTTTAATCTCCTGAAGATGAACGTGAATAATTCTCCAAGGCGAAAGCTAAAACTGGATTTAAACACAACACATTCGATTGGTAGGACTTGTACTGAGTGCTGGTTTCAGAACTGAATCCAACCACAAGCTCCCTTGAATTTGAAGTCATGTAGTGGTTCCATGAATGTTTCTGAGACGTGTATCACATTATCATGTCAGGATCACCGTCAACATCAAACTAAGTGCCCTGAAACGGCTCGGCTTTCTCCCATTTCCCCCGTTCGTCTGCATCAAAGTGTCCATTGTGATGCCATTCCATTAGTTTTGGTATTATCCACAAAATAAATCACATCCCACAGTGTCCTACACACCCGCTGCCTTGCATCTTATTGAGCGAGCCAGTTGGAGAGGCGGATGATGATCCCCAGCGAAAAATGATAATGATTTGGTCCTCCTGCTTGATGGTGACTGTGGTGATTACTCTTAAGTGTTGCTGTGACAATGGTATTGATTCACTCTGATATTCATTTTCCAGTTACCTTTGTGCTTCACCAGGACCAACAGACCATTCTATAAACCCACAATAGATCTTCATTTGATGAAATGCAGTCATTACACGAACCATTCACAACTTTTGTTATTGACTACCTTCTTTAGAGGAATATAACAGCCGGCGAGACGCGAGGCAACTAAAAAATGAATTCTAAGTGTTATGTTTAAGATGTAGTGAAACTAATGAAACATTTAGAACCTGTGGGGGGGGGGGGGGGGGGGGGGGGGGGGGGGTAATGAATTACAAATAATTAATACTTTCTTGGGAAATAAAATCTACTCTGGAGAGCCTTCACATCAGTGGTTTTCCCATTAACATCAGCAAAATCATTTATCCAATCATTTAAATGTGATCTTCAAACCATAAAAACAATTTAATCCCACCCATATGGGATGCAGTTTTTCTCTTGGTGGTACTTTTGAAGTCACAAATCAAAGTTACAGTAAAAGGATCAAATCTTCTGATGGGAACAGTTATTCATACTCAAAGGGCACATAAAAGTGAAACTTCCTGTTATTATTTCGAATATAAATGTCCTTACAAAATGTATGTTTGATCTGGATTTCCATCAGTCTTCAAAACCACTTTGTCCAACTTAAGTCTGCAGGGTGCCAATCCCAGCTGAGCGAGGTTGAAAGCAGGGCACGTCCTGGATGCTTCACCATTAAATGTAAATAGCTTTCGCTCACATGGCACTTTTCCACTGCTCAAGCAGCAACCAAACCACTTTACATTGTTAACCACACTCACATTCACACACAAGAGATGGCTGTCAATACATCCTTTGGGAACAGATTGGGGGTTCAGTATCTTGCTCAAGGGCACTTGGGACGACAAGTGAGAGATGCTTTTGTGGCTAAGCTAAAACCTTGACTATATGATACTGCAAGCACAGACAATCAAACACACTCACTTTCACATGCGCTGGCCGTTTAAGACCCGTTTATACGACACCGTAAAAATGCATCGTTATTGTGTTGTAGTTTCAGAAAAGTTTTACGTTTACATGCCAATGTTTTGAAAACAATGTCCTTTTAGATGTAGGGCCACTAGTGGGTGTTGTTGTTTATTTTTGTAATTAAACCACGCACACATCCGTGCAGTGAACAATACACTCTAAACATTAACAATAAGAATACACAGACATTTGTATGGACAGATGAAAACGTTGGATTGCTATTCCAAGTGACTGTCAACTACAAAGCTACCAGCCTGGTCTCTTTTTTAAAATCTTTAATAACATGTCTGACTGTTATACAAGTTGAATCATAATTTGTGTCACTACTACTGATTACGCCAGTGTTCCCATGCTGAAAACCAAACTCGAACTTTCTTTTCTTAGTGAACTGAAAGAGTTGAATCAGTATTCACCAGAGTGCATTTGTATACAAGTATCTATGCAAGATTATGGGTACCAATCTTTGACATGAGATGTGATGGTTTTATCAATGGAATTGATGCAAACACACTCACACCGCATCCTTCGCTTGGGTAGAAGGACAAGCTTATAATTGGCTACTGACCATGTTTGGTAAACCCCTTCACAAAAATCCATCCATGCCAGAAATCACTTCCTTCAAAAATACCTGCGAAGCAACAATCTGTATGCAATAGGAAAACAAGTCAGGATGGTATATTTCACACAGTGTAACACAACACAAGCTATGCCTATTAGGTGCAATTTCTGCCATATCCTGTGCTGAAATTGCACTGGACACATCCAAACAGTGGCCGACGGAACAGTGAAGTCCCACTGTGACTGTCAATCTTCAACGCTTTAAAGTGGCCATCAAATGGACTCATCCCCGTCTAGACTCTCAACTCCCGAGGAGGCAAAGTTCACTAAATGCTTGAAATCTCATTACCTGAAAGGAATGTTCCTGTAATACTAATTCATTCTAAAGGTCTTCTATCTGTAATATGAATTTGTATCATATCTGAAGATGAGGTTTTGCTTTGTTCAAATATAGTACAAAACGTAGATGAAATATGTATATACACAGGGTATAAAAAAATTATATGGTGCAGTGTCTTAAAACAAGGCTCATCAAAAATTCACAAGTGTGCATAGCAGTGAGAATATGAACCCCGGCACAGACGATCTCATTCAGGAAATAAAAACATGGAAAGCACTTCTGTTTGAATGTTTGACTGGTACCTCTGCTGATGGGGAAGTTTTTTTTTTTTTCTTAATATGAAAGAAATCCATTAAAAGTGCCAAAGCATTGATGAAACTAACAGGCAGTATTTTAGCTCTGTGGAGTCTACTAATGTTCATTTTCAAATGTGTTGCACCCCACTTAATTAATATCCACAAGGACATTGCTGTATAAATGTTATTCATTTGTACTCCCACACAGACTACCGCTCTCCCCGTAGACATGGCGACAAACCTTTACAGAAATGAATTAATCTGAAGGTGAAAATAGCCCCTTATAGTTTCCCCCTGTCTTGGCTGCATTTGTGAGAAATCGCAGTGCCCAAATGCTTCAGGGAGACACCATGTAGTTTCTATCAAATAAATCTTTACGATCTGCCTCAGTGTTTTGTGCAGTCTATTACCTTCGTGTCATGCAACTTTTGTTTTTAGTTTCAGTTGACGTCAACCATATTTACGGAGCCTTCAGACCATTTTCTGCGTCCCTAATTTGTAGAGCTGGACCCGAATATCCAAATAGGCCATCATTGTGGTGATATAACTGAGGGTTGTCCAGCTGGCTGAGCAACTGCACCAGTCATACACGGTTCGGGAGGTACGGAAAGAGCCGACAGAAAGGTGTGGCGAGGACACCGCTGCTGTGCCCCCGCCAAAACAAAAACTAGAACAGCAGGAGATATTTATAATATTGCTGTCGGAGAGTATTCATTGCCGGAGTGCGATGGCTAACGTTGTAATTGGCCTGGAAGGAACGTTTCCAGCAGGTAGAAGAACCATCCGTGCCTAAAAGATATAATGAAAAATGTCATCTAAATACCCTGCAACAAACACTTCAGCCCAGGTATAGTCATGTTTCCAATTCCACTTCATCTAATGAGGCAATGTATTTGCCACTGGCTTTGAGAATCTGAAATGTTTTATTTTGTCACATAGTGGAAGTTGTAGAGGGCCCACTAATGCTCGGTTGGTCAACGGGTGGACTCCAAGGTTCCAAGGCCAAGGATGAGGATGTACCTTGACGTTTTCCCAGTATTACCAGCTCAGACCACCCTAATCTGAAAACCGCCAGTATAGAAGATCGATTGACACATTTTGCTCATGACTTTTTGTTCATGTCTATCTAATGTGTCCAGATCTGACGGTTTAATCTCCACAGAAAACATTGGTCTGGAATTAAGATATTCTGTACATTACTTCAACAACATTTCAGTGATCGAGATATTGTTTGTCTGTTCTTGAAAGCAGCAACAAAAGGGCAATTAGATGCTCTATTTATGTTTGCTGCACACCACGGTCAGCAGTCACATACTGCGATAATGTGACCCCATGTTACCTGCTTGAAAACACACATTTCCCCACCAGCCTGCTCACTCAATTTGCAGTCTAATTAAAGCATGTGATGCATAGCAAAAGGCTCGTTGGTTTGGAGCAATTCCAGCCCGGCTGCACCTGCAGCTGACCTGTTTCTCTGCCACATTTGGCATGTCGCCGATCCCTACGGAAAGAGTGAGACCAAGATATTTATGTCGTAACAAAACCGCCATCGTGTTTCTTGATAAAGGGAAGATCAATCTGGCAACACACCGGGGAGGACTTATCGTCTCTGCCCTTCAGCATTGAAGTGATAAACAGAGGGAAGAGTGCTCACCTGCTGCTTGGATCTAACCCACGAAGAACAGAGGCAGGAACAGTGAAGGTGTGTCTGCATGTCCTTTTATTTCTCTCCTCTGGGAAGATGAGCAGCTTGTGATACCTGCATGTGTCAGCTGCTTGGTCCCTGCTGTGAATGTGGGGATCCAAGTAGCTGAGTGGAATTAATCACACTTTACTTTAATAACAGTACAAGGAGAGGCAGCAAACCATAAAAGGAGACCATGCAGTGGGGCCTTCTTATTAGTTTCACTTACTCACTGAAGGAAAAATTGAGGGCATGGCAACTTTTCACGGTTTCATCTTAACAAGTTTATGTCATTTTTTAAGCCTCTTTTCACCCCAGCTGTTTATAGCTGAGGAGTATAAAACAAGAAATCTGAGTCTTTAGCAAGCCGAGCGCTGCGTGCTTCCTCGAGAAGATTATAAATACAGTTGACAAATGTATTTCCGAAAAGATTTAACATATTATAGCAAATACTGAGAGGCACCGTTTCGCTTTTGGAAAGCAAGCTGAAGTCTGGGAAGCTGCTTGTCTCTTTTGTGTCCACCCTGGAAAACATACAAAGACACTTGTTCTGCTTGCTGGATTGCGGAGCTGATGCTAAAAACAGTGCGATCTCAAAATGGAATTATTTATAGTGATGGAGCTGCCTCTGCGGCTTCCAGCCTTTCCCTGTTATCTGATGGCCTGATCAAACCAGGGACACAACAGCTGGGAATTCACATCATTCTCTCTACTTTAACAGGGGGAAAACAATACAAATTTCACCAAAACGATCACAATAAACTTCAATTCCGACATGAAAGAGCTGCAGAATGTGTTTAAGGATTATAATAGATCTATGAGTCAGATGCTGTGTCACCTCCTCCACTAAGGACAGATGAAGGAGGAGCTGTAATATAAAGTTGATTGACACTTTGATTAAAATAATTATTTTCCACAGCTTGTTTATTAAATGAATCGAATGCCAATTAAATTTCCCCATGCTTCAATGTTGAACCCATATGATTGTAATTGAATGAATAATAGGTTGGCGGGCGAGGGTTCTGTTGGAACTGGCAACCAATCATTTATAGAGGGATAAACGCAACTTTGCATTTTATTCTGATTTACTGACTCATTTGTCGTTTACAATTAAAGAAACAGCTTCATTCTGAATTCTGGGTCCTCACAGTAGGAAACACTCACATACTATTCATATTCAAAACATTCATATTCAATACCTTCACAGAATAGTCAAACTTCATGGTAGTAACAGATGTATTCAGAATTTATAAAAAAAAAACAAGACAAATCTGCTGCCGTTAATAAATGAATGACTAATCCCCTTTTAAAAACCATTTGAAAGAAGGTACTCTGTCTGTTTTGGGATTTTACCACACATTCTCTTAAGCAGAACAACATATGCATTCACAAAATAATGCACGAGTACACAGCTTCCATCCACCTCTGACTTCAGTCCTTTGCAGATGGTATCTTTGGCAACAAAACACACGTGCACATATTGACAGGGATAGGAGGTCTCTAATGCAGTGGTGGTTTAGTTCGGTGAACAGAATTCAAACCAAGTTCGCGACATAATTTGTCAGTGGTGCAATCTGCATAGATATATGCATGGACACATTACCTTACACATACCGGTATATAATGTGTTGGGTTTGTCCTCTTTTGTCGACTTCCACTGGTTGACCAGATGTTAAACTCAAAGCAGAGGATCCTCTGCTGGGTTTCATGCACAGCTAAGTGCCCCACTGAAGAGGGCATGAAGAGTACAGTACTATTTCAGAACGGTGGCCTAAGTGAGACTGGATTGTTAAAGGAAAGTCCAAATACTGCATCAATCCACTTTCTGTCCCACTCACTCTTCTCCACAGGCCACCCATCTCCTGATGGGGAAAAACAGGCAAAGGCAGACAAGTGCAATTATACTCAAACTGATATACGACTTAGGAATGCGAATCAAATCACTTCCAGTGTAGTTCTAATTGGATTAAAATGACTTTGACCTGACATAGGACTTTGGGTGGCTTAGGTCAGGCAGCTGTTTAATAGTCCATGAACATCTACAACAGTATAATGCAAAGAGGAAAAGTACATGGAGAGAAGTGAGGATCTTTACAGAAGTAGTGCTGCAAGCAATAATACGGCGATATAAGTAAAAACAAAAGTGTGCTGTATGAAACAATCCTGCTTATTGTGTAGATGTTTCCAGGTACTTGGTGGATGGATTGTAAAGCAGCTTACCCCAGTTGTGTGGATTAAATCAGTCTCAGCTGCATTTTTCCTCGAAATCACACATTGATTAGACGATGAGATCAGGACACATGAGGTAAAGGTCTATCTGATCCCCTGACACTGATTAAACTTGTTACTGGATGGTTTGGGTAGTTGACATGGTGCAGTGTTTATGTGGATGCTGAGCAATCTTAAGACCTACTCAAATGTATCTTGAAATGGAAATTTAATTTTGGGATAGAAACTGAAAGATGAACAACCCAGTAGACTTCAGTACAACCATGAGGAGTGATACTTTGTTGGGGTATAAATCAGGGTTATTGGGATAAAACAATTAGAGCCAAAGTGGGTAAAGACAAACCTTCAACAAAAAACATTCATGAAACCAATCAGCAATTTGTTAAAAGTTGTTAAAATTAAGTTCCTCTTTGACCTCCAAAGGGTCCTGATTGGGTAATTCAATGCTATAAAGTGAGAAACTCACAATACCAGTCCAGTCCCCGCCGTCCTTTTGAATAAACGTGCAAGATTAAATAGGTTTTTTGTTCGCGCAAATGTGTGCGTGTAGGATTCAGGGTTAGATCAATAGACGGAAGACTTGTTGTGTCCCTCTTGTTGATGAAACAAAATGAATAAGGAATATCCTTTTTACCTTGTACAAATTGGTAAAAACAAATCAATATGGTGTGTCTCTATAGTTTCTGTATCCACTGGGTGGTCAATCTCCGTTTTTTTGAGCGTGTACCATCTGTTCTCCAGGGTCATTTGCTTATGGGTTTATTTTGAGTTCTTGTATCGTCATGTGATGTGATCTTCTATGTTGTGCAATCATGAAATATGTATAAGGACGATGTCTGAGAGCCCCTGGAAGAATAACACTGGGTTTTTTGTGCTAATGGGGATCCAAAATAACCTTGAACCACTGCAAAGTTTTGAAAATGATGTCCATTTACAAGAAAACAGCAAAAAACAATGTAAATTCATGATGGAACACTAGTGGGTGCTGTGTGTTCTTGTAATGAACACAGACATACACACGCGTGCGCAGAGAACAATACACTATATAGATTAACAATGACAAGCACACGGACATTCTTATAAATAGAAGACAAAGTTGGATTGCTGTTACAGTGACTCAACTATAAAACTACTAAGTCCCAGGAGAATATGGACTTGGAGTTGTGACACATTGTTCTTACAGTCCATCTACTCATGCATGTACAGAATAACAATTTAATACGTTCATGGTAAAATGTGCAATCGCAGCATTTCAGCCATCCAGAAGGAGGTGGAGTCAGAAGATTTTCGAAAACTTCCACCTTGGGAGCTATTTTTACAAAGTCTTGTAAACAGACACACAAACTACAATGAACGTTTTGTGTTTTCACTTGAAACATTGTTAGGTAAACAGAGTCTGAGTTTTCATGTCTTAGATACAACGGAATGACGAAGTCGCCAAACACGGATAAAACCCACTGATGTTCAACTCGGCGCAACTCAATTTGATTTCTGTAGCAATTAAAAAACAACCACAGCTGAAACATGATTGAAAACAGGAGAAACTTGTAAAGTGTGGAGAGGACAGCCTCAAACTGGAAGTTTCACGATGCACTGTTTCGCTACCCCTGAATGGCATTGCTGAAATATGACAGTGAGCTGAAGCTTTTAAGATTCACACAAACACGTCTTTCATCAGAGCCAGTTATTTCAACCCAGGAACCACAGCAGTCAATCCTGGCCTGCCAAAATAAGAATCAGGCATATTCTGTTTGTTTATTTATTGTTGCCATCTTGGCAGTGTGAATAGGACCAGTGCCATATCCAATAGGTGGTGTTTTGGTGCCAGTGCATTACAGTTAATTGTAACAAAGAAAGAAAATGTGGATTTTTTAAAATTTTTTATTTTCCTCCACTTTTCCCTTTGACCTTTTCATAAAGTAACTCTTATTACCATGGTTAAAATCTTAATTCAAATGTATCACGGGGGTATTTGCCAAAACCCAGAGTGCATACTGTGAGTGAAGAAATGTATTTGGTGTTAAGTGTGTGTTAAGTGTTGTTGAATGAATGACCAGCTTCGTACATCACATCAAATTGCAGAGTGGGGCCAAATTAAAGATAGATGGATATAAAGCGATGCAAACAGTTGAGGCAATCCTGATCTTTTAACTCGTAGATAACTGTCAGATAATGTCGATGGCAGATGAGCGGGTTGCGATTCGATGGCAGGTTTTTTTTTGCAGGGCTTAATCAGTGCTGGGAGAGGAAATTTAAATTATAACCAAGGACGTATGAAGTCGGTTTGCGTGAACCTATGTGCTGGAAGGCTGCACATGGATTTATATGGAGTGGGTGAGATCTGGGGAATTGACGCTCAACTACACAAAGCTGCTGAAAAAGGAGCCTGAGCTCTGAGTGAAGCTCAGACTTGGCAGTTAATTCTTGGTGGGATCAGCAGTACCAGCCACTCACATTACATGGAGGCAATTCATACAAATTATAGATATGTTCTTTGAGTTGTGGCTCTTTAAGGAGTTATTTGAAATATTCTCTGCCATCCAATTTGACTTGGAGATGGTAAATCTGCAGGCTTCCAAATTAGATTCAGTATTGAAAATGCTCTGTTCACAGCCATCGATTACGGTACATCATTGGAAATTTATTGACCTTTGAAATAGAAGTGCACTTAATGCAGAAAAAAAAGTTTTACCGATACTTTTGCATTTAAATAAGTCTAAAACAAAACTTGCTTGTGTTTTGTAAACCTTAAAATATTATATTCTATGTAAAGCAAACTAAAGAGTTTGCAATCAAATTAAAGAAATTAAAAAAAATACATCTTTGTTTTGTTTTGTTGCAGCAGGTCTAAATAAAAGGTCTTATTCAAGCGTTGACGTCAGTGGTCTGCAGTGGATATTATTAGT
The DNA here is from genome assembly GCF_963422515.1 of Blennius ocellaris. NCBI lineage: Eukaryota > Metazoa > Chordata > Actinopteri > Blenniiformes > Blenniidae > Blennius > Blennius ocellaris. The sequence goes on along the minus strand of NC_137655.1, from coordinate 6,823,875 downwards.
TAAATCCACATTGATGAAGGCTGAGGATTAACACCTGTGTCTCCTTTGTTTCAAGAGGACAGGGGTTTGTGGATTATCTCCTGTCACTGCTGGACAGAAATTAACTAATTATCTATCTGTCATTACAGCAACCTCTGGCAACATGCTTTAGCATGCCTGCTAACCACATGAGGTAAACGACTCTCTCTCTCTCTGTGTGTGTGTGTGTGTGTGTGTGTGTGTGTGTGTGTGTGTGTGTGTGTGTGTGTGTGTGTGTGTGTGTGTGTGTGTGTGTGTGTGTGTGTGTGTGTGTGTGTCGCCCCAGTATTTTAATAATCCAAGTGACAATAATAGTTCAATGAAAACACACAAAAACAATTTCCCAGAAACGGCAGATACGCTGTAAACATAAACTGCATGCTCAGTAGCAGTGTTTCAGGAAAGTTGCGTCTTGTTTCCATGAATAGTTGGAGCGCTTCCAAAAAGTTGTGTTTTCCCTCGTTTACATGGAGACGGATGAGGCTCATTTTTTTAAACATATTTTCAATGTCTCTGAATGCCAAAAGCACAACAAAAAAATTCACTTTTCACTTCAAAACTTTGTCAGGTGAACAAAGCCTTATTTTACTGCCGCTTCCAGAATTAGGAATTGTTTCATAATTTATTTTTTTATTTTTTTAAATAAATTCTTACCTTTAGAATGCACATTAGCATGTTGGTGAAGATGTTGTCACTTTCGCTTCATATGTCCTATCCATGGACTGATTCCAGGCTTTGAGCCTTTCTGAGAGGAGTTTACATGTGTGGATTTACATGTGTGGATTTTCTCTGCTCAGCACAATCACATTTGTTCAAACACAGACTCAAATGTCTGAGTCTGCATTTGGTGTCGCCTCATGTGAAACTACTCTTAATAAACTGGGCACAGATGAATATCTTGGCAATTTCATTATTGCTAGTAAGATATTCGCTTAATTTTTAATTTTTTTAACTTTTCTATTGGCCATTGAAACCTGTCAGCAGTTACACAGATGTATTCCTATGAGTGACTTTATTCCAAGCCCATCGGTCCCCAGAGGCTGAGCGGGCTCTGGAGCCAAATTCTGCACTATGGAAATGAGTCATCTGTCCTTGACAATGCAAGTGGACGGAATCCTCCTTCTCAGGAAGTCAGTAGCACAGTTTTGCATCACAGAAATACAGAGCATCGAACCTGACACGCTCGCACTCAGCCGCTATCGATCGTTCGGAAAACATATCTGCTCTCAGCGCCTGCTGTTGTATGCAATGTCATATATTTAATTCAGATGCAAATGGACTGGCAGAGCACCGGCAATGAATAAATATCAATTAATGTTGTCCTCGTGTTTTCCTCTAATCTAAAAATCTGGTTCATTTCCGAGAACAAATACCAAAAGATTTTGCATCCCTCTCGTCTGAGCCGAAAACAACAAACAATCATCGAAAGTTGTAATTGGAGAAATCCTGGGGGGGGGGTTCAAATCCCAGGGTGATAGAATCTCAATTTGTAAAGCTCTACTGAAGCTCTGTGTAAGTTTGCCCACTTAATGCGTGGAGTGTAAAGTTTGAAATCCTCATGTTCTGCGGGGTTGAAGATGTTTTATGCTGCACCCTTTAAATTGATGCTCATTCAATATGCATTTACACTATTAACCTGGATATAGCTGCAAAGCGTCTGCCACGCACAATATAACTTCATTTCAACCAAAATGCTGAATTCCACTCTGTGCAGGGCCAATGAATTATGGATCGATCCCTGGATTTAGTGGGAGAAGAAGAAGGGGCGGGAGGGAAGGGTAGTGTCTCCCTTCTCGTCTCACCTTCCCGCTCCGAAGCATAACTTCCCTCACGTCAGCGTTTAAAGAGTCGTGTCACGTTCTCGTGCTACGGAACAGGAGGTGATGATGGTTGTAGCTGGAGGAACTCGCTTTTTCGTGAAAGGCAGCACCACTTCCTTGGCAGTTTAATTGCAGTGTCAGGAGAACCTTCCCTTCGTGCACATTCCTCCGTCTGAAGTGGAGTTTAAGACGTCGAACTATGGGCGGCTAACAGACGCTTCAGTTCTCTACGGACAGATGGGTTTGACAGAATACAGGGGTGGGCTTTTCCTCTATGATCAAACCATTTGGTCATTCACTGAAATAGTTTGGTACCGGCCTTTTCAAAATGAACAAAATCAAGCACCTACAGCCATGCTAACAGCCTCAACTAATCCTGAAATTGGAGCTCCTGCAACTTCGGGTAATTAGCATTCGTGCAACATTAATGTCTCCATTACTGCTCAGAAAGATTGGCTTTTACTGTATTAAAATGTAGTTTATGTTTTATTCACCTCCTCCAGACAGGTGTGTTGGAGGTCATGTCTTTTTACTTAAAACAGTAGCAAGACATAGAGCATTTATCTCCATGATTAAAGTATGAACAGTTCTACTCAAATGTTCAGTTTGGTTTAGTTTATTCACACATTATATTAAATTGTCACAATGACAATGGATGCTGGTTAAGTGGTGCTTGTTTTTACTTTTTGTGCAAACACCTTTGGCTTAACTTATGGTTTGCATTTACAATCGAAAATGCTCCATTATGTAAAGGAGCAGAGGCTTTATTGGTTTGAAATGCTCAAATTCGCTCTTATCAAGGGTTATATACCAGTTTATGTGACAAAATGTTACTTTTTGAAAATGTTCAAGGGAAAATATCTGTTTTGGTAAATATTGATAATTGCTTCATTAACCATTATAGGATCAGAATATACCTATATTTTGTTTCAAGGTGGACTATATTTGGGAGAATTCTGGATGTATTGGGGAAAAAATAGAGTATGCGAGTTTAATAAAAACCGCAGATTTGGATATTATTAAAGGAACAAGGGGTTTAAATGGAAAATGTGACTGATTTTCATTCATCCGAAACCCACCAGCAGGCTCCGCATCAATTTAGATCCTGGTTTAGCATCTCGGCAGTTTGACGTGTGTGCTTGACCTCTACAGTCATATTAATAAAGGGTTATTATAAATCAGTTCATTGAGTTTTACAGCTGAGGACCATGTGAGAGGCTGATAAACAAAAACCAACAATGGCCGTGAAAACGCAGGCTGAACCAGTCAAATAACCTCTGCTATCTGAGCTCAAACACTCCTTTGTGATGTGCTGGTCAGACCTGAATTGTAATAAAAACCCACCGCCGCCTTTGTTCCTCATACGTATGCAGGCACCGCCTGAGAGCAACAGGTACCCTTATGCAGCAAAGCCTCCAATATCCCTGTTCACAGGAATTTCTCTGTCTTGCAAAGATCGTTTGGAAGCAGAGCTCCTTTTTAAAAAATGTTTTATTTAAATAAACATGTAAGGAAAAAGAAAAAGGTAGACGACAGTATGTTCAGAAAGCTGTGAGAACAATGGGATGTCAGGAGATGTGGTGATATCTCGGAAAGCCCATGTGATGCGTCGTTTCACCGAGTCCTGATGTAACGTCCTGCAACACACGATCTCTCCATGACTTTCCACAAACTTTGTTTTTTTTCTTTTCTTTTCCCAAAGTCTTTATTATCTCCCCATCTTATTCTGCAGCATGTCAGCACAGTCCCCGAGGAGCCCAGCCCAATGTCCTCATTATTAATGGCGAGTCATGCACCTGTCTCTCCGGGCAAGGGCTTATTCACCGTGTGACATTGTCTATCACTTTGTCACGCTTCCTGTCTCGCTTGGCCATGTCAGCGCGTCGCTTCTGGACTGCCGCTGCTGTTTTCAGAAGGGGCACAGCTGCAAATCTTCGTCGTTTAGTTTTTTTTCAAATTCCTTCCACCCGCTGACGTCCTCACCTGGCAGGCTTTTGAAATGCCTCGGACCAATTAGCAGGATATTTTGAGATTATTGCTTGTTATTTTGCTCAAGCTTGAAGAGTACATTCAAAAGTCAGTTGTGTTAGAAAACAAAACTTCAATTCATCAAATACATTTTTTTAAATGATTTTTCAGTTGATTCTCTTTCCATTAGTTAGGTTCAAAATTTAACCCTCAGCTAATAATCGAAGCCCCAAAAATGTTAATTTCCATCTTTGAATGAATATACAAAAGACTGATTTTGATGACCTACGTGCATTGATGTTACTTAAACGAGCCCCTAAAACACAACAGATGTTTACAATTTCCACTTGAAAGCATTACTGTGTAAACAAGGCCTGCATTAAGTTCAAGTTTAATGAGGTAAAGTTTAACAGTGAAGACATCCCATAATACAGGCCACGGAGAGCAGTGTAGAAAAAGACAGCGGCTCTGTCGTAAAGTATGATGATGGTGACAAATTCATGGAAACTTCATCAACCGTTATAATGTTAATTCAAGGTGAATCAGTTTGTCACACATTTTTGGCAAAGCAGCAGCCTGACGTAAGTATTTTGCTTTCTTCTTTTCAGGCAAGTAGGTTTTTAAAACACGTGTGCTTTTCTGGCGAACAAACTAAAGCCACTGAACTCAATTGAACTATGAGCTTTTCAGCACTGGAGTCACACTTTTCCATATAACGCCTCGTTCTACACTCTTAGCGAGTGCTCGCAATGAAAAGATGCCACATCATGGCGAAACAAGCCAGAGGACTCCGTTGTTGTTGATAGAAAATCGAAGCCCTCAAACCGCAGAATATCAACACTGATGCTCATTATCATTTATTTAAATAATTTTCTTGCCAATGTTCATCAAAATTCAGTCACACTCTGCCGTTATTTCTCAAGCAGTGAGCTTTGATTTTTTGCCAATGTGATTAAATGGAAGACGATGTCCAAAGTCAATGAATTAGGAGGAAAAAAAAGTAAAGAGTAGTTCCTCGCAGTGGAACGAAGCAATCTCTTTGCTGTTTTCACAGGATTTAATAAGGTCTGCGTCGCTGTGTGCGCCAAAACAAAAGAGGAAGTCAATCTGTCCTGTGATAAGATTAATGGAGGAAAGCAGTCGGGGATGGAGTCGAGAGCCCGGCACAGTTTTCCGGGGTGAAAGCGAGCAGATTTCCAAAATAGTCCCTGTAGATGCAGCTATTTATGTGGAGAAATGAACCATTACTGTATCTAATTTGTGGCAAATTGATCCCAGAGAACTCCGGCTGTCATCCATCCTCTCCCCTCCCCGCTCGCGTGTTAGGACTGCGATTTCTACTTTGTCGGAGGGGAATAGAGCCGGGAGGACAAACGTCTCAGCTCACTGCGTCTCTCTGAGGCTCCCTGTCACACAAGAACAGCGATGGCGGGAGGTCAGCCTGCTGATTCGGGCCACTTGAGCTTCTGCTGGCATCGAGAGAATAAAAAACATCCACGTGGAGCTCTGACATTATCCGTCTCATCTGCTGGAGAGGACTCAGGCAGTAGACAGGCTCCACTACTACTTTTTACCCAAAAGATTCACTCAGGAATATATCTTTTAGTTAAAAAAAAAATAAATAAATACTCAAAATGATTAGTTCAGCCAACTCTAATATCCACGATTTATTAAAAATTTTGGAATAACTTGAATTGAAGTGTGTTGTTTAGTTTGGATTTTTCTAACATGTTCAAAATATACTCATAAAATAGAAGAAACTATACAAAAAAATTATACGGGAAAAAGAAGAAGTAAAATGATAACATCACTAAAAACTGCAGTAAACAAGAAGGCCGTTGCTCGGCTAATCCCCCGCCGGAGGGCTTTATATTTTCTCACAAAGCAGCTCTAAGGCAGCACACTTGGTACACTAGAGGGTGTTCCATGGGTCCTAGTAGATAATTATGTAGAATCTGAAAGGTCTTCTTCATAAGCTATGTCAAAATACGTCTCCAGAGCCCAAAAGATGTTTTTATGCACTTAGTGACCCTGTGACCTGATATGCAAATTAGGTCATGGTCACCATGGTGCCCCTTCTCCCCAGGTGGAGTGTCCATGTGTGAAGTTTGGTGACTGTGGGCCCAGGAACTGCTGAGAAATGAGGAGAAATGTTTATATGAAAATACATGTATTGTGCAACCATGACGAGCAAACTTCAGACCCAACCAATCTTCAAGGTCAAGGTCAGGTCACTTGGTGTACTGGAGGTTATCCCTGGAGTGTGTATCGTGTGTGTATAAAATTTCAGAGCCCTAGCTCAAAAACCTAGGCCTCCAGAGCCCAAAATGTGTTTTTAAGCACTTCGTGACCCTGTGACCTACTTAATATGCAAATTAGGTCAAGGTCACCATAGTATCCCTTCCCCCTCTGAGATGTATCCACATGTGAAGTTTGGTCACTGTGGGCCCAGGGGTTGCCCAGATATAGGTAGAAACGTTCGAACGGACGGACGTACGGACGTACGTACGGAGACTGTTTCAAGATCCCCCTTCGGGGCCTATCAGCCACGGCGGGGGATAATAACGAAAATACCCAAAATAGCCAAGGATTTGTCTACAAAAGCAAAAACTTAATAAAACACACCATCTAAATTGTAGCTATGAAACATGAATACAAGGTTAGTTTTTAGTACATTAAGCTTTTTTTTCCACATAATTAATATGATTTGTGGCTGCAAACAAATTTTGTTTCATGGTCAAGTAGACCACTGTGAAAAATAGTGAAAAAGATATGAATGTTTGAAGATTAGATTAAAGATACACTCAAGTATCATCACTAAACATCACATTAAGGTGATAGTAAGAATCAAGGAGTTCACTTTGAATTTCAATATTTCACATGTTGGAATTCCCACTGTCTGCTGTGTGGAAGAAAATCAAACATTCCTATTTCTGCAACACAAATGTATGAATGATTGCATCTGCCTTTTTATTTACATCTCACGCATTGCCCCAGACTTTCTGTATCATTTATGTTTTTTTTATTTATAGTAAGTCGCCACTACATTAGGCTTGGATACCTGTGATCTGGTGCAACATCTCTGCCATACTGAGTGGCGTTTTCCAATATCCAGCCCCTCTGCTGCATGCCAATGGGATTCAATCTCAGTATAATGGAGTGCAGCTCAACACGCCTGCAGACTACCACTTGCATGATGCACATAAGGCAAGACAACCTCATTTCTTTCGCATGTTGCTGGCAATTCAAAAACCTTGATGTCTACAAACATATTGCAACAGATGCAGAGTCACAACTACAAATGAGAATAAAGGTTCAATATAGCATGAAGTGTGCGGCTGGTTTTTAAACCCGCTGTGTGAAAACCCACAAAGTATTCCTTGAATAGAATAGAATAGAATAGAATAGAATAGAATAGAATAGAATAGAATAGAATAGAATAGAATAGAATAGAAGTTTTGTCCCCAGCTGTATGATTTTTTTGGGAGAGACTATTCAATACAATCTCATTTAAATGTAAAAACATCACTCCGAGTCCCTTTACAGCTTTATTGGGCAGATATTTTAGTGGCAGATATTTCAGTGGCGCCCCATCAGGCAGCGGCAGTTGCCTTTATGACTTTAGTTGCAAGGCCCTTGACACTGTGACTGGAAGCAGTCAGCTCCACCAGCATTTAAGCTTTGGGTGGAGGAAGTAATGTCCCATTTGACGGTTGGACATCTGTGATGTACCATCAATCCTGAACTATGATAAGATCTGGCAGCCATTCCTTCTTTATTTTGAGTATGAATTCAGAGTATTATATAATTGTTTTTCCAACATCGATGTATGATGTCATTTCATTTTATAGTGCCTGCTGTCTCTGCGGGTTATAATAATAATAATATATATATATTTTTTTAAACAATGCTTGAGATGTATGTATGTATGTATGTATATAAATGCTTAAAATCAATAAAAAGATTTGAATAATAATTGTCACCAGTAGGGGGCACTAAGCACATACATGACTGCTCGGATTACATCCTGTGGGCATGCTGTTCGTGATTCTGCTGTCTAACTACACAGGTCAAATACATGTGTGGCCTGCGACTACAAGAAGGCGTGTGAGTGAAGCTTATGGATTAAAAGGTCACGCGAGGTGGACGTCCTGCAGACAGTGTGTGCGCATACCATAATTTTCCTTCTCGAAAGGTGTAGAATAAGCAGACAGGCGATGGGGAGAAGAAAAGTGTTGTAAAACAGGTCGAATGCAGATGTTGCCTTGCAGGATGCAGGACGGGGAACTGGATTGTGAGGACGCAGCACTCCGCCTACCACCGGCACTATCCAAACACCACGTTGGGGAGATCATTTTTCAAAGGACTGTGTTTGTCTTTTCGGCAGAGGAAGGTGGTTAAAAGGTTGGAACAGTTTATTTTTGAGATCTCCGAAGGTCGTGTTGAAAGCAAATAAAAGGCGAGGGCAGCGAAAGAATCCAAGCAGGAGGGCTATAAATCTCACCCGTCTCAACTTTGCATAGCTTAATCCTCCACAAAAAAAAACTACCTTCAGTGGCCTTTAGCTAGTTGCTCCACACATGCAGGTACAGTTTGGGCCGCAGTGTGGATTAATTTTGAATTGCGGATAGAAAACAAAAAAAGCATTAGTGTGAAGAAGAAAGAGAAAGATTGAACAGAGGCCTAAGGCAGAGTGAATGTTTAATAACTGCAGTTATTGAAAAGTCTGCAAAAGTCCCACAAATGTATAATTAAGCAGGAAATAAAGACACCCAGAGCTGTGGCAGTGATTATTACAACCTGGCTATCATCATCATCATCATCATCATCACATGGCGAGGGACCAGTCTCAATCCTCAAGGTCGCACTCTCAGGTCCTGTATCAGGAAAGCAGCATTTCACTTATCACAACCGATGTGTCTGTTTGTGAGTGTATATTATATCACCCCTGTGTATGTCATCAAGGGTTGTTTAATTTGTATTTCATGAATTATTTTGATGATTATAGATAAATTACTTTATTATGAGTTGTCTTTAAATAAATAATGTAAAAATATGTTTCGTTTTCTAATAATAATAATAACAATAATGAACAAAAAGCAAATACATCCACTGTAGTGTAGAGGTTAACACATTCCTTCCTTCCAGGGGTCTCAATTTGGGGCCATGATCTTGACAACAATTATAAAAACTACATATATTTCTACATGAGGTTTATTAAATCTCCATGCATGCATATGGGAGTTTCCAACACAAAATCCAGATAAATCCAACAATCGTGGAGCTGGTTCAAGTGGGATTAAAATTACTTTCAAAGACAGTCTTCTTTGGATTTATTCAAAGTGGGTCTGCGTGTGTCTTCTCCCTGGAAACGAACATCCTGTGAATAATCAACATGGTCCATACAGGAGAAACACTCAAAACACAGGAACTCAAACATTTTCACTGTGAAGACATGATGAAATGTTCCTTCCTGTCCACTTCACTGAGTGAGTATAATGAGTGAAACATTTTGGATGAGACACCAATTTTCCTAAGTGTGTAATGTGGTTACAATTTGACAATTACAGCTGTAGATAACCACAGTGGTGCAGAAATGACTGAGACACATGATGAAGACGACTCTGTGAAGACATCAGATGATGTGTGGCTATGAGCCTCGAAAATGATACTTTCTTTTTCACTAAAAGCAAATCTATGTTTTTGTAAAAATGAGGATGACAATAATAGTTGTGCAATTCCACACAAGTGGGGGTGTTGTACTGAATCCAACATGCTGATGTTTCTCTTACATAACAGAAACCGAACCAACATCATGACGGAGATTCAAGTAACACAGTCATAACCGTTTATCTCCACCAACACAGATCCTGCTGCCAGAAAACTACACACCAACTCAACCATTTCTGACTCAATACAAAAGATTTCACTGCTTAATGGGTTTTTTTCAATTCATTTCTTTGTAAAGCACCATGAATTGCTTTGTTTCTGAGAGGTGCTCTTGAAATAAATGTGCCTTTCTTTGCCTGTATATCGATCTGTACATTTTCATTTAGTAGAATAAATGTTAACAGGACCTATAAAGGCAATTAGTTAGTGTTTGCATGCAGCTGCACAGATTCATTATTCTTTTCCTTCTTTTTCAGTCCTAATGTAAGCATGTTACACATTAAGGATGAATATAGTTGTATTCTTACGTAAAGAAGATATATCTTAATAACTGCTGCATGTGATTTTAATATGGAGAATGTATACGACTAATACATTTGTACGCTCCCTCATTTTTTTTTCTGACTATGTTTTATGGATATGCTAAAATAATTCTTTGTCATCATGTTTAATTCACTCATGCTTGAGACTTTATGAGGTTGGAAATTCCCACTGGGAAAACAGGAAATTAGCATGTAGTTTGGGAACTGCAAAACACAGCAGAAAAGTCAATCAATGATATTGACTTAAGATGTACAATTTAATCAGTGTGTTAGAGGGTTAAGGTTACCAGCAGACAAGACATAATACAGTGATAGATTAATGTTTTTTTTTTTTGTTTTTTTTTGTTTGTTAAATCCAAATATAGCCAAAAGCAAATAAAACAAATACGTGCCTCTCAAAGAAGGAAGATGTTGGGTGTTATCAGACTTTCTGAGGAAATTCACACGAATTGTTGGAATCCAGTTCAAAGTTTTTACTTTGAAAGTGGAATTTGAATGAAAAGAAGCTTATATTTTGGCCTGCAACAGTCCTGCATTTTACACTGCTAAATGTGGTTTATGTTGAAATTTTACTAAACATCCATTAGAGCTCTTTCACATCCTTTTCCCAATAATTCAATGATCATTTAAGCCTTAAATGATCATCATTATGAACTTAACTTAAATTTTAAGGGGTGCCTGTTCCTGGCCTTTTCATGATCTTTGAAACAAACAAACAAACAAATCACAAGAAAAAAGTATGGTAAACAAGCCTAACACTTTATCTGAATCAGAAAAATGCAATTTCATCCCATTTGTTTTCTCCCAAAAACATGACTTTACTTTGCATCAGACATGTAACTTCTCAGGGTATTTTTTTGTAAGGATCTTTATTTTTCACCTTTTTTCCTTAAGTGAGTATCAATGTCATTTTAGGCCATAAATATACCCAAGAAAACTATTTTAAAGTTCAAAAGTGACAAAAACCTCATCTGTTTAGGAATCTATTGCGAGAAAATAACAATCCATGTGATTTATTACAACAATTTGTTCAGCCAAATTGCATTTTTTTTCTTTTCTATGATAGGTCTGATGTATTAATACAAATTAAACATACTTAGTCAAAGCAAAGATGGAACCGTGTCTTTGTCATTATAAGGACTTTAAGGCAAAAAGTGTCTTCCTGTGTTAATAAACTCATAAAACTTATACTTATCTCACAGCACAATCTTTAGCTCAGAAATGATTAACTTTCTGAAAATGTGAAGAAATGAGGATGCCTTTAACGTCATAAAATCTAATTGGAGAGACCTCATCAAAGAAAAAAATGACAATACAGTGTGCTATTATGAGGACAGTTTAAGAAAATGTACGATGATTAGACAGATTTGAATATCAGTATTACACTAGGAATGACAACAAAGCTGACCACGTTTACTTATTAACTTTCTATATATTTTGTAAAGTTAAAATATAGATAGATAGATAGATAGATAGATAGATAGATAGATAGATAGATAGATAGATAGATAGATAGATAGAGTGGGCAGCAGCCTGTTGGGGGCGGAGTTTCTGCGCAGTTTGAAGACTCAGACAGAAAAGTAGTTGGGATGGCAGTGGGCTGAGTATCTCTCTTCTTTCCGTCTTTTCTTTCTTCTTTTCAAAAGCCTGCAAATAACTTATCGGACCTGTGGACAGTACAGTACGGACGCCGTTTGGACCGCCATGCGCCTGTTGTGCGTGTGTCTGCTGTGCGCGCTGCTTCACTCCAGAAAGTGCGCAGCGAGCGCGCGGACCCCTCCGACAGGACAACCTCTGCATGCCGATGATGGGAACTTCTTTTCAGGGCAGGATCGCCCCACACAAGAGCCCATTCAGCTTCGGCAACAAGTGATCCAGCCAGCGCCAGGTCGGTGGCAAACTCGCTTATATAAAAAAAAAAGTTGCATAAGTGATCGTGCGTAATTCCCGCAAATAGGGGAAATGAATGCGCCCGTAAAAGCCAGTTAGGTGTTTGATTATGAGTGTTTATACTCCACCGAGCGTGACATTAAAGGGCTATTTGTTCCAGATTACAGACTAAGATGTCCTTGTTGAGCCGGAATGGACCATCTGTATGAGGATTTGCGCACAAATCTACAGATCTGTAGCTCATGAGTAATAAGAAGTGGTGTGGGAGCTCGCTGCTGTCACCTCCCGAGTAACGGCCTCTCCATCTGTCTCCTCCCTCGGCATCACCACCAACAGGCAGCAATTCATCATGCATTATGCCTGCATTTGATAAGAAAAGCCTCCCCCCAAAACAACCGAAGCAGTTCATTATTACGCAGTGTTTTTGATTTGCGGTGGCCATGCTCGTTGACAGAAGCAAAGCATGCTGGGGCCTTCTCACGCTCACTCTTGCACTTTTCACCACTTTTTTTTTTTTTTTTGCTTCCTTCTTGTAGGACCAGCCCAATGGAACTGAAAGAGGCATTTGTGGCCCCTGCTCACTTTATCAACCGATTCATGACTAATTCATGCTGATGTGGGAGTGTATTACAGTCACGTGATCCTTCAGTCTCGTGTTGTGGAGTGGAAAATATACAGGCGCATGCTGTTACCCCCCCCCCTTTCCCATCTCTTCTTTTTTTTTTTGTGCAGACTTGTGCAACAGTCCCTGCATCCCCTTTCTGTTCAGTTCAAAACATGGGGGAGGGGAGGGGGGGTAAGCCTGCCCATTTTTCATGTGTTTGGTATCAAATCTGACAACTGCGACATACAGATTTAAAATTTTTAATCAAGCAGATGGTCTTCCCCCTCCTCTTCCTCCTCCTCCCCCCCATGCTGAGATCTCCATTGTTTTGGGCCTTCATAATGAGTGGAGATTTAAAGATTTAATCATTCGCCCACAGGGAAGGTTTGTAATCATCCTGCGTCGAGGCTGCTGAGACTTCTCCTTACAGAACGTCAACATGCGGCTCCAAGATATCTAACAGAGCGAGGAGGGTCATTCGAACCACTTTGAATATCATTGATTGCTTTGGAATTACTGCAGAATTATAGTTATTTTGGAGTTGACATGTGGATGGAAAACGATGATGTCATCACCCCACCTCTCTACCGATAACCCCGTGACCCCAACAATGGCGGACGGCGTGCTCCAGGTGGTGCTGCAGAAGCTACTGATCATATTTGGTTCAAAAAGGCCATACGCATTTCTCCATACATGGATTTTTGTATGCTCTGTGTCTTCTGCGCCACCTATGGGCCTGGCATGTGTAATTCATTGTAATTTTTGTTTTTTTATGGTGCGAAGTGGATGCAGATATTTCCTAGGACTAGGAAAAAGATTATTTGTACATTATTTGTACAAACATACATTGAGGGAAAGTGCTGACCTTTAAATGCCCTTAAGCGTGAATCTGTGTGTCTGCACTGTAATGGATTGGCAACCTGTCCACGGTGAACCCTGTCTTCACCCATTTCTATTGCAGACCACCATTTTTATTATTTATTACAACCCTCATGCATTGACATATGTGAATTAAATTGCTATTCAACGTAGCTCGGGGGCTACAGACATCCCAATTTCATATTGAGTGTAAAGTATTGCCATAACAACGTTGAAATTTAAACATTTCAGTTTTTCTTTGTTTTGGCATAGAGGTGTAAAGGGGGTAGAATATGTTTTTCAGTCTACTGGTATAAATGTATCTGATGATGCGCTGCATCCTCACCACCTGCAGCAGGTCCTTCCCCGGGAGGTTCTCCATAGCCGACAAACAGTGACACAATAAAATTCTGCTGTAGTTTATTTGCTCGGGTCATAATTTCTGCTGTCTGCCGAGGACGGTGACATTTTTCTGCCCCTCACAATAATTGGAGTTGCCCCTCTCATCAGAGATGAAGCATCTTTTGTCTTGAGATTGATGTTGCTGACTCGTGCCGGAGGAGAGTTTGGCCCACATTTCAAATGACTGCGCTAGTGTTTACCGCCCGTCAGTGGAATGTGTGGCCTAATTCCAACACACACACACATACAATATGCACATACGCAGAACCAGAGGGGAGGAGGGGGCCACAACAGATAAGTCTCTGTTGGACCATCTGTTCATGCTCCCTGGTGGTCTCGCAAGACTGACCAGTCAACATGTTTGTGCTTTTTATCCCAGTGGAAAGAAAATATCGTGTTTCATTTATTCCTTTTGACAGAAAACAGAAGAAAATGACACAGATATAGTACAATGTGTTAATATATTTCTTCTGTTTGACCTTGCGAATAATTACACTTGAAACCTAAAAAGAAAACCTTCTAAAATATAATGTAATAATAATAATAATAATAATAATAACACAGTTTGCATGTGCCTCCTGTCCCTGGTGGGTTTTTCTTAGGTGTTTGAAAGAAATTGCTCCTCAGGTAGAAATAAGTAGTCGACTCGTTTGAATTAAAAAGTGAGTATCGTGTTGGTGTTGAATCAAAACATAGAGAAAACGTATTTCTTAATAATGCAACCAGCACTTTCAAATATGCTGATACTCACAATCAGCAGAAACCTGAAATCTGTTTCCCAGGTTTGTCATCCAATGATAATATTTTAAAAGTGAAGCAGAGCAGCTAACTCTCACACACTGACAACATGAGTCACACACATGATACATATTGTCAAGCAAAGCATCCCATTTTGGTTGATGTCGGATTTGCTGAGGAATGAAACGACGGTTGGGATCCATAAGCAATAAGAAGCATTGGAGAAGGCGAGAAGGAGAGGCGCCATGTGAACCGTCTCTGACGGCTCATTAGACGATGAGAGGATAGTTGCTGCTCCTTCTCAGAGTTTCACCGTACAGTATATGTGTCAGGATCCATCTTATATGTTCTTGCTTTCTTTCCTCGAGAAAGAATTGAGATTTCATTTATTTCCCCTGGAGACGGATCAGAATCGGAACCAGAAAGATTTTCATCATCATTTTTGTTCAGCGTATGAGAAAACTAGGAATAGATAAGGGAACGTGCACTATAGCTCCGTTTACATGTTTCAAGTGAAAATGCAATCATTTTTGCATTTTTGTCTTTACACAGCAATGTTTTGAAAATGATGTCCATTTACACAGAAACAGCAGAAACGCATGAAAGCAATGTAATTAGCATGTGGGACCACTCGTCAGTGCTGCTGTTTTGTGTTTTTTTGGGGGTGGAAATGAAACCACACACTAAAAACAATGGGAGTACACGGACATTTGTATGTACAGATGACCAAGTTGGATTGATATCACTCAACTAAAAAAGCGTCCAAAGTTCCAAGGGATGATGTGAGATTTAAAAATAAATGTGAGAGCTGTGTCATTTCAGCTGTAGCCAGTAATATTGATTTACACCCGAAAAGTAAGAAGACATTAGACATTTCTGTATCAAAGGTGTCCAAGACATTTTAGTTCACATGCGGCCCAATTTCATCTTGAGTGGCTTTTATAAGTTTTAATACGTTTTTCTTTGTCGTGGCACAGAGTATACGTGATGAAAATGTATCTATTTTAATAAATCCAAACATTTATTAGGGAAAATGAGTGCAATCTCAACATTAATTCAATTTTAGTGAAACCTTCTTATGCAAAATATGATGAAATGTCCAAAAAAACTGTTGAATTATGCCTGTTTTTACAAACTCACCCTGACAACATGGCTTAGAGGCTAGTTTGAGTGCAGCAAATTGTGTGTACCTCAGCTTGGGTCTCAGTGTTGTGTTCAGTACTCTTAAGAAATGTATTGAAAAAATTGCTGTTATGTGTGACATTTTTACCATTCATTTGTAGATTGGTGATTTGCTGGGCTGCATTGGACGCGTTTGGACCACGGGCCTTTTGTTTAACACCCCTATTCCCCTAATATCCTAACTCAACTCACAATTTTGTAAAAAAAAAAAAAAAAAGATATTGTCTTTAAAGTGGGGGGGGGGGGGGGGGGGGGTGGACAACCTAATATTTGACTCTCAAATGTGCACAATGTGGTTCACAAAGTGGTTGACTGGTGGATGGTGCCATTATGTGCCTGATAATAAGAACATTCGAGCCCCATCACACGCAACTCGGGGATCTGCTTTGTATCTGTGTGCTCGGCCCATTTCAGGCCCACTTCATAAACCTCTTTGTGGCACGGTTCAGTCCACCAAATGGGGAGATTATAGTAATCTGGCACGAAACACCTCCACTTCAGGTTTAGTGACCCCACCCCCACAAAACCACCTCCCTCCATGTTTGGCTGCTAAAGCAGAACACACAAAGAGGAAGGCCACCTCTGTACATCCCTCAGCTGGAGGTTGATGCTGCAGCAGCTGTTTTATTTTATATATTTATTTTAAAAAATAAAATAAAAAATGTTTTTGCTCTCCTGGCTGCTGCAGGCGTTTGTTTGCCTCTGATCAAAGGGAATTGTTCGCGGGGCAATGATATGGCTTGATCTGGTTATCTGGCTTTGGCACTTGCAGAAATGTTGTGAAAAGCCGGTTGCGTAAAGCGCGGCCTCACCAGTCCTCTTAAAAACCTTTCGACGGATCTCTTTCATTACGGCGACTGGATTATGAGCAATCAGAGCGGCGGTGGGTTCAGACGCTGTGTCAACGTCAGAGAAAGATGCTTATGGCATTATGACTTGAGGGGGGAGGCTGCCGCTGCGGCGGCACCGCTGCGGCAGTTAGTCACTAATAAAAAGTGCAATAAGAGTCTTTCTCTGGGCCTCGCAGCACAAAGCGACGGCAGAGTTGGTGGATGAGCCAGCCGCTGAGATTTACGACTCCCCAAGCTCACTTTCCAGCGACTGGTACACAAAAGCAGCGTGGATAGGCCCCACAACATTTTAAAGTGGGCTGCAGAAGGAAGAACGATTCCTCTTTAATGCACAGTTTATAGTATTCTATTTTAGTAAATGCATTACCAATAAAAACAAGCAAAACAATTCAATACAATATAAAATATAACTTTCCGAGTTATGAATGAAAGGGAGCAGAAGGAAGAATGACCCACGTGATCTGCCCCTTTGTAACAAACCATCGATTTACAATAAGAATAAAAACATACAACAAAGAAATGACTATTGAGTCTGAGAGCAACCACTCACTATAACACTATAATATTATTTCTTCATTTCTTTGTATTTGAATAATATGCTGATTTTGATTGTTTTTTTTAAATCTTGCATTTGACTTTGATTCTTTTGACTCCTTGTCTAGATTGTTCCATAAATTGACCCCTTCTAGAGAAATGCAGCATTCCATTAATTTGGTCCTAAAATTTTGTTTCATGAAGATCTCTGATCCTTTTAACTTATAGTTACTTTCTCTTTTTGCAAATGTGTTTTTGGACATTAACTGGTAAAGTTTCTTGATGAGCTTTGTATATAATTTGCAGAATACTGTAATCTATGTTGTGACAGTTCAACAATTCAAGCTGAATGAATAATGGGTGTGTTACATCTCCAGATTGTTTTTCCCCACTGATTATTCTTATGGCTCTTTTATTTATTTTTTTTACATGCATCACCCCAAACTTAAACACAGTAGCACAGTGCTGCAACTTGGTGCAGCTGCACAGACTGTTACTTGTTTCTGAAGTACTGCTCTGCAGCTTCATCAGTGGTTGTTGAGAGCCACTCGTGCACAGATTTGCACAGCTGCTCTGCAATCACACGCTTTTTCTTTTCTTTTCTTTTTTTTTTTTTTTTTAGGAGAAATGTCCTGTTCTAGCCTAAGGCTATTAAAAAAAAAAAAACACCTTCAGAGAAAAATCAAACTTGCATGAATGCAGTCCTAATACAGCTCAGTCATGCAGTTACATTTGAAATACTCACACAGTAATAAGCACACAGTGGCCGATTTACATGTTGGGTATTTGCATTCGGTTGGAGCTGTGTCTCAGGGCCAACCGTGCACCGATTACTGAATGGGCTAATGGGACACCTACCAGATAAATGTATCAGAAAATACACACAAAGCCACCAAAAAAGCAGACAAAATGCAAATAATCCATCTGATAACGCTACAGGATCGCAAAAAAAAAAAAGCAAACCCTGTAAAATGTATTATAATGACAAAAAAGAAGTCCACAAAGAGATGTCAAACAATACAATTAATACAGATTGGATAGACAGAAAGAAGCAGATGGGACCTGAAGTAAATAAAGATAATAGTAATCATAATTGTGACAAATCAATTATGAAGAGATAAAAAAAACACAAAAATGTGACACCTATTGTTAATTATGGGTCCAACATGACCTTAACTACACTAACATTCCAACTCTGTTTTTATTATATGACTAAAGTAAGATACAGAATGATTGAATTTGCTGGAAAATAAAACCCCAAAAGTGCACAGAGAAAAATAGCCTCAAGTGAGTAACACAAACTTAAGATACAAAATAACCACAAAAAAGAAAAGTGAGCCTGCAAAAACATGCTAAAGATGACCACATAATGAAATGATGAAATTACTGTTACAATATGCTAAAAAGAGCTTTGAGCCACAGATTTTCTAAAATTGCACACAAAGAAAAGCACAATAACAAGAAAACAGCTACACATCTATTCTAATATCATGATAAAGACGCTAAATTGTCAAAATGAGCCACAAAATGAAGAGAAAGCACTATAGTGAGCATTCAGACAAGCACAATAGATTAAAACAAGAATACATTGAAGCTAAAGAGACTAAAATGGGCAATGTGCGTCACAAAAGTAAAAACTTACACATAATACAAAGTGCTAAAGAAAACTTTTACAAAAAAACAAAATGACCTGAGTGAAACAAACACTACTGGGCATAAAGAGATGACTTAAAGAATCACACAAAATAACAAAGGAAAATTATGAAAACACCAAATGGCTACACTGAGATGAAGAAATAAACTAAAGGAAACATTTTGCATCATCTGTGGATCACCGAGTAAATCATTCAGGAAGTCAAACGCTGTGACCACAATTCAGAAAATAATAACCCACTCAAAACCTTTAAAAGAGACCGGTGCGCTTCTAAATCTAATATATTCAAAACAGAACAAATGTGACTATGTACATTTAGAAAACGCTAAATGGAAAATGGAAAAATCTTGAGGGTCACTGTGGAGCTACAACGGGATAAAATCCCATGGAATGCAGTAAAATTTACTTTTCATCGGAATATGGAGTCGGGGCATTTTCAAAAACTTCTACCTCGGGTGGTGTTCAATGGTTCCATAAACCATTGTCATGTCAACAATTCAAATTCAACTTTATTTATATAGCACCACATAGAAAAACGAAATTTGAAAACACTTGACAACATTGTTGTCTAAACAAATCCTTCGTCTGGGGTTCTTCATTCTCAAGCATCAGTTTGGTGATTTAATGACTTCCTGTTAGTTTGTCAAAACCTGCTTTGCCTGAACTCGGCATATGTAACCAAAATAATGAGTTAATAAGACCCTCAAAAGCTTGTCGAAGAACTTTAAAACCGGTTGATTAATAAAGCTTAAATACACCCCGCCGTCCTTCGCTTAAATAAGCGAGCCGTGATTAATTACAGAGCATCGTTTCATTTGCATGCAGCACCAGCACTCCGCCTCGCAGTCCTCCTGTCATCAACTTATTATTGGGTGCCTTGTTGTGAAAGTGCATAATTGGATAAGGTGTCCCATTAGCACTACTGGACTGTGATTCTGCCTAAAATCCTGTAAAAAAAAAAAAAAAAAAAAAGACTCCCTGATGACGAAACATTATTGAAAATATGTTCTCTAAATAGCTCCCTGTATGCTGATGCGGCATAATTTAGTGTGAGTACATGTTTAGCCTTTTCTATGTGCTGGGATTAATTGACTGATACCCTCCAGGGAGTATACAAATTACTTTCCCTGTTGTGTTGTCGATAAGGCCCCATCTAGGTTAATTGGAAATGCAGCCACTTCCAAAGCACGGGGCCACGCTGCATAAAAGAGGGGTGGACGCCAAAGTGAGAACGCCTCAATGGCATCCGACCTCGGGTTGGAATTGTCTTTTGGGCTCAGAGTCTTACATCGAGGTTGGTCTGATTGCAAAAACAACCAACAGTCTCCACTTGTGACACAAGCATGAATACTACATCCTTTCCAGCATTTCTGCTGTTTCTGTGTTAAAGCAATACTTTTCTGAAATGACAACGTAAAAAAAAAAGATGCGAGTGAACTCGGTGTTAGGTAAGAGTGGGACATTGGAATGCAACCCCCACACACACAAACACACACACAAACCCCCCCAAAAACTCAACCAACAAGCAGAACACACAGAAGAGTCTCAATATATACCACAAGCCACCAGGTGAAGACAATCACGCACTCAGGCACAGGTGAAACATCAGGGCAGGGAACAGCAATCAGTTCACTATTTGTGGTGTCATGTTTTTCTCCAGGATTCTGATTGGCTATCATGGCTTCATGCTTCTTGTTACACTGCCCCTGACAGGTGTGGCTGCTCATTGTGTTTCGTAGTATTATATTATATACTATATTACAGTATTATCATAGTCAAAGTGTTATAGCATCAAATCAGTATGTGAAACATGTATTTTTAATTTGACATGTTTAAGATTTGTGATTGTTCTTCAGCTAACAAACAATTCTTCTTGACATATACAGTATATATATATATATTTTTTTCATTTAATTTTCTAAAATTCATGGTTGTTTTATGACTTTTTTGCTGTGTGTATATATCTTCTGCAAATAAAGTAATTTAAATATTGGTAAAATAGTATATTCATTTGAATGATAATATATATAGGGCCAAGCTCAGCGGTGACTGATGTAAGCATAACAGAGTGCGATCAGCAGGAAAACACAACAAATACTATTTAAAAGGAAGAATTTTACAAGCTTTGGCTCGATTGCTGTACAAATAAAAGTCAAACATGGCCACATGGTGGTGTAGTGGGTTATTGCTTGAAAGTCCCAGGTTTGAGTCCAGTTTGGATTTGGGAGGTCGATGGGTGTGCATGTTCTCCCTGTTTATGAAGGATGGCGTACACAGATGGTCGATCAAGCAACCTTCACTGCACCCACATGACCAGAATTTCAATAATTTCCAGACTAATTTCCACCAATCAATGTGTCACATTATTAATTAATGTGCATTCACATGCATTGCTTCTCTTGCTGCTATAGGTTGTTTTTTTTAAAAGAGGAAAACCTGTCAGGTGGATGAAAACGTTCTCGACGCCCTGTGAAGTCGACATTGTACTCCTTTGTTGTAACGCCCAGTGACCTTCCCCTCCCTCAGGTTCCGAATTCAACTTGAAGGTGCAGGTGAACGACGTGCTGAGTCGGCATTTCCTGAGCCGTGCGGTCGTGGAGGTGTACATCAACTACACCAGGACCGACGCCGCGCTCACAGGCCAGGATGGCAGCGTTGTGCTTCGCGTTCCTTATCGCATTGGGCTGCCCATCGCAGTGGTGGCCAGCAAGGACGGCTACATGTGTACGCTGCTGCCTTGTACCACCAACAGAATGCCAAGTAAGTTCAGCGGTTAATGCGTGCCTGTAGACGCCGACAAAGGCAAGTCATCATTTATTCATCACCGGCTCTCAGTGTCGTGAAAAACAGGAGTGTTTTGGCTCCATTCTGAAAGTCTACTGCTTCATAGCCTTACTTTTATTGTTGCAGGACAAATCATCGAAACCTAAATGTTTATGTCAGTGGATCTGCACATTTACAGTCTGCAGAGAGGGGAAAATCTAATTAGCCATGGCTAATATTGAGTAGAAAACTAATCACAGATATCCAAATAGATGCCTCTCTGATGTCCAGGTGTTAGTGCGAGGCCATATGTTGTTCCATCTTTGTGTATTTTCAATAATTAGACAGCAGCTTGTAATAAAATCAATCATCTGGAGCTTGTTTTCTACAGTTCTAGTCTTTCTTTACAGTATATGTGTGTGTGTGTGTGTGTGTGTGTGTGTGTGTGTGTGTGTGTGTGTGTGTGTGTGTGTGTGTGTGTGTGCATTTTTCTATGAGATTGTTTTGAGTAGCATAACTTTTATTGAGGAAAAACTTTCATTCTGAGCCATTTTTATTATCATATAATTAGTTAAGTTCTTTTTATAGAAGTGATTTCCTTGTGTCCGTCTGAATGGAGGGAAAAAAATTTGAATGCCACACTGCCATCTAGTGGGAAAATGCTTTATTTTGGATCATTTAATCTCGTCTCTCTTTCCTTCCCCCCCTTATATTTTCGCTGTAGTATTTTCATCAGTGACGATGTCTCTACATGGCCTTAATCAAGGGAACATCTGGCTGTATGATGACTCCGTCCTGATCACCGGCAGAACGTCTGGTACCATATCCTTATTCTCCTTCAAACCCCCCCCCTCTCCTTGACGCTTCCGTCGAACTATTCATCAAAAACAAAACCAACTGGAGAATTTAATCGCGTCTTTGTCTGTCTGTAGATGTTTCATCCCAGCCTGCAGTCAGGTTTCACAAGAGCCTGCTCAGTCTGACACAAGGCAGTAATTTCACCTCCGTCAAAGCCTTTCTGACTGTTCCCAAACTCAAGTCCGACCAGGACGACTTTGCAAACACCTTTGGTATTGTGAGCAGCAAATCAGGTTGGTGGGTTTTACGTTGGTGACTTTCACTTGCATCATTAGAATTGCAATAAGTGGACAGTTTGTAAAAGGGTGACAAACTGAAGGCAAAAAGACTCAGTCGTGGTCTTTGACATTTTAAGAAATGCTGATCAGCTGCAACGTGATATATGCATTTAGTCTCCCGTTTGCGCAACGTTTTCATATGAAAACCGAAAACTTTCGTTGCGTTTTGCATTACGTGACAACGGTGCTCAGAGCCACTAAAACTGCAACTTCCATCGAAACAGAAACTGGGGAGGAATCAACTTTTCGGACACGCTGTGACTCCCTCCATAGAGTCATGATTCTCAGTCCACATTCCCCTGGGACTTGGCAGCAAATAGGCCAGACTCTTTTCTCTCCGTACTGACGCCATGTGGCCTCATCGAGAGAAAAAACAGGCAATAAAGACCTAATTCTCATGTGAGTCCTCTCCAGCTAATCCTTTGTTTGTTTGTTTTTTGTTTTTTTAAGGTTATGTCAGTGTGGAGCTAATCCCAGTGGCAGCCATCAGTGTGCACCTTTTCTCTGGAGACACCGAGGTAGAAGTTAGTGGTCCGATACAGATCAGCCTCAGTGTTCCTGACAGCTGTGGACTTCACACGTCGCACGTGGTTCCAGCCTGGTTCTTCAACAGAACCACTGGTAAGTACTTACCCTTTCCTCTTTCATCTAACAAACGCGTATCCTGTCATAATCATACAAAGCGTGAATGTCATTAAGGCCCAGTCCAGAAATGACCAAAGAGATGTTTGACTACAGTCTACATCTGCGGGGGAGACGTTAACCCAGATGTCTCACTGTGGGAGAATTAATCGGCATGTTTTATTAGAGTCCTGAACTTGTCTCACTTAGATCCCTGCCAGGAGAAGATCTGCTGTGAGGTCTGTCTGCTCTGTGTAGATAAGGAGACAAGCTGTACTTTGTTCTGTTCTTCAACTGTCAGCAGGCTCTATTTATGCAGTTGTGACAAAAACTAAAAATCAACACACCCCCGGGAGTAAAGAAAGTGTCTGCCAGACTCTTTGTCCAGGCTTGGGGGGGGGGGGGCACGGTTTTGTATCTTTTCTTGGAACCAGACAGTGAATTTAGAGCTGTTTTTAAAAAAACTTTCTTTCAATACAATGATGGGTCATTTCCATCTCAATTTTTGAGTGTTACACAGTCGTAAATAAAGATTGAGTGGGAGGAATGCAAATCCTAAAAATCGTAATATCAAACGGCAATAAATACTTACATATATTACAGTTTTATTTTCGCATTTCTCTCATTTATTTATTTTTTTATTGAACTAACTTACTAACTAACCAACCTGTGCAATGTTGCTTGGTAGATAGAAATAAACATAAAATACTCTCAATTTGTGGATCTAAAAAAAAAAAGAAGCAAGTACATGAATACCAAAATGCCATTTTACACATATTAAAAATTTTAAAAAGACTAGCTAAACACAGCTTTTAATCAGAAACACTTGTTGCCGTGCTTGTTTTCCTGAGGTGGGTGGATGAGAAAAGGACTTGGAACGCTGACGTCTGTGGATGGAAAACTTTCCTGGACGTTCACGGCTCCTCACCTTGGCTACTGGATTGCAGCATCTCTGTCTCCTGCCAGAGGTAAATGTTAGTGCTATTGTGTAAAACCATTGATTGCTTGTGGAACATGAGACCTACACTACGACTCAGGATTTTCTCTCACCGAGGTCGCTTCAGGACTAAGCCTGGATTTTCTCCGGAGCGGGTTATGTTCTGGATATGAGGTCGCTGAGCATTAACACTTCGCTCATTCTTAGAAGATAACGATTGGTGCGTGAATTGAGAGCGAACAGGAACACTAACAAGAATTTGTAGAATAACCACAAGTTTGTTTGGAATAATGAGGTTAATCTTAATGGTCATGCTGACAGAACTACAGAAACATGAATTTATGGAACTCGGAACTGCTCATACCGTCACAGTGATAAATTAATATTCCAACACAAAACACACAAAGATGGGGGAAACTCAGTCTCAAAACAACTCAATGGAAAAGAGAAACTAAACGAAAAGCCGTGAGGAAGTTCTGTCTAAAGCGTTTCTGCTGGTGTAAAGTGATATTGAGTGATCACGGTGCCGTGGCTGATTGTATTGTACAATTAATTAATATTCAATAATCTCCCAAAGTCACACATTAAGCTATGAATTTTCTGGCTTTGGACGCGGCAACTGTGTTGCTTTTGGCCTGGTGGATGTGTTTAATTCTTCATATTTTTATAATAATTTCTCCTTCAGTCCCAAGACTGCGCTGCAGGGATTCTCTGTTTGTGTGATTGGTCAGACGATGGAAACTCCACCCCTTATATGTGAATGTGCACTGATCCCAAAGGGAACGCCCTGGGTTGAATTGCAGAGTTGATAATCTGCTTTGCGTTAACAGTTATCAGGATTGCGAATGTCTGGGTAAGATAACCCAGGTAACAGAGAGATATCCTGGGTATGTTTTTTTCCCGGTTTGTAGTCGAGGCTTCTGGTGACGTGTGAGAGGACCTTCCGAATCTACAATATGGAAAACGTATTTCACTCAGAAATATTCATCACTGAATATCTTCTATATTGTATTGTAATTTCCTTTTTTATTCACCCTCTGTTGGTTTCTTAGGATTTCCTGCCCCCTTTGACTTCATCTTACGCCATTCCTTTCCCCTCATGGCTCTATTTGGAGGCGTGCTCGTTACCGTCGTCTGTCTCCTGGCTGGATTAATACATTATTGCAGGTAACAGAAGCTTTCCTTTCCTCTTCAGGTGGAAGGCATGCGAGCCTTGACCGAAACTCAGAGTGTTTTCAAAAAGTTGCGATTTCATTGGCTCCGAGCCCCGAAAAGAAAAACTTTCTGTTTTCACTTGAGAACGTTTCGTTAACAAGGGTGAAATATTTCTTTCCAACTGTTCTGCCTTGAAGGGTAAAATAAAGGTTTTCTGTTATTTAAAAAAGTATCCCCTGAAATATTTTCTAGTTTCATACACACGTGCCTTGCGAATGTAGAAAACAGGATCTTAGATTATTCGGCCTTAAATGTTCTACTGATTCCATGACTGAGAAATTAGTTCGCAGGGACAATTCTCTAACTGTCTGATTCTCTCAACAGACTTTCCTCCAGCAATAATAAGGCAGTGAAGACGCTACCTGTGCTGAGAAAAGACCAGAATACCTCCACCGGCGACGAGGACGTTTTTGAGGTGTCTCCGTCTCGTCCAAAAGACGGACAAATTCACTCTTTCACCGAGAATCTAGGAAACCAACAGAACCGCTCTCTGACCTCTCAGCACGGGGACAATGTGATAACCAACCCCGGTGCCGTGGCCATAGCGCTGGAGTGCAGCGACCTCGAGCTCGGCGACCTCCCCTGCTCTCTTCAGGCGTCTGAGCAGATCCGAGTGTCGGCGTCTCCCTCGGACAGTTTGTTTTTCTTCAACCAACCGTTGGCCATTCTTCACGCTCCGGCTTTCTTCCATCTGGAGGAACAAGCGGAGCTGGTCCAGTGGAGCAAGTCGGCCACCCTGCCCCGCGTGGGGGCTTCGACCGGCGCCGCCGGCGAGCCGCCAAGCAAAGACGGCTTCACCCAGACTCTTTCCAAAGGTCAGGACACCCAGGGTGAGGCCGTGGAAGGACAAGACCGCCCCAGAGCATCAGAGGGATCGCAGGATGCCGCCTCCGCCTCCGCCACCACACCCAGGGGCCTTCCAGAGTCGGCATCCGTGCCCGGGACATTAAACAGGATCGGGGACGGCAGACGCTCGGCTCACGCCTTCGGGAGACTCGGTACAATCCCCTCGCCTCAGCCTCCCCGTGCCTGGTTCGTGTCTTTGGAGGGCAAACCGGCGGCGGAGATCCATTACGCCGTGTCAGAGCAGCAGAGGAGGCGCAGGCCGGTGGAGAGTAGAGAGACCAGTCTGGACTCTGGGGTGGACATGAGCGAGCTGAGCCAGGCGTCCGGCAGGAGGGTTGTGACTCTGGAGAGGAACGCCACCTTCGTCAAAAGCACATCCACGAGTAAACCGGCACCTCCGCAATGACAAACGCTGGACCGCCATGCTTCTCCTCCCGGACTAACTGCATCACTCTCATCCGTCTACATTCACTTTCTGAACTCGTGTGCAGTACAATTTACAATTCAAGCAGTTTGTGTGATCATGTTTTTGTCCTCAGACTGTAAGAAAGCCCATATTACAACATTCGAGGCGGTCCATCGATTATGGCTTTAACAATGCACACATGCACTCAAAGACTAACTTATAAATGACTTCTTTTGTGTTGGATTATTTTTGTTTCTGATCGAATCTTAATATACATTTTCTTTAAATGATATAATATAAATACTGACCTTGATAGTATTGACATGTTTGTTCTTTTTTTTTTTAAATAAAGGAAATTACTCCTCAGGTAAAAATAAGTGGTCGAATCTTTTTAATTAAAAAGTGAATATTGTGTTGGTGTTGAATCAAAACATACAGAAAACGTATTATTTGAAAATGCAACCAGCACTCATACATTTCAAATATGCTGGGAAGTCTGTTTCCAACTCTTTGATGCATGAAACTGTCACCAAAAAACGATTTCAAGGCTAAAGTAGAATTACACATGCACACACATGTATTTATGAATATTCAATTAGTCCTATTTCGGTTCAAGAGACCCAATTTGATCTTAATGAGGTCAGAAGAGTCAAAACAAAACATAATAATAA
This sequence comes from Blennius ocellaris, assembly GCF_963422515.1. Lineage (NCBI taxonomy): Eukaryota > Metazoa > Chordata > Actinopteri > Blenniiformes > Blenniidae > Blennius > Blennius ocellaris. The sequence continues at coordinate 6,796,549 of NC_137655.1, read as the reverse complement.
CCTATAAGAAATAAAAAGCTCCTAAATCTTCCCTTAATTTTTACACAAAATCAGGATGGTTTGTACTGGTGCGTCAAAAATGTGTGCATGAGATGTTTGTATCAGACGTGAGCGTGCAGAGTGAGTGGATGGCAAGCGTGTATGAAACGTGTGTGCAAGTAAGGCACGCGCCCCTTGCAGTGGCACTGCGCCCCCACCAGGGGGCGAACCAGACACTGAAGGGAACCACTCGTGTACATTAGGAGGAAGTCGCTCTGTTCATGAGTGGAAACCAGAAGAAAAGGCATATGCTCGTCAAACTAACTCTAGAAAAAGAAGAAAACAGCGAGTACTACACGTGAATACTTTGTATGTTTACGTCTTTTTGTTGAAACATACGCGTTTTGATTGCTTCTTTTTTTTTTTTTAGTCCTGTACAGGTGAGATGTTTATAGTTATTAATTATTGCGCACTAATGGCGGAATTATCTCTACGCGTTTACGCATAGGGCAGGTTATATGGCGTCTTTTCAAATGTATGTATGGTTTTTTGATATCTTACACTGGTTTAAAAGTACAATTCAATCTGCAAAAAAGAGCAAGCGTTCTGTTTTCCACTTGTGGTTAATACAGCCATTTTAGTTTTGTCTTTTTGCACAACTTACTGTAAATGTGGACTTCGTGGACACCAGTCCAAGTGTGTCTGTATTAAATTATTCCGTGTTTTATTTCTTTAGATAGAGAAAACGACAGGATTCCTGAACGGTTTTTTTCCCCTGGTATCCAGATTTACTTTCACTTTAAGCAAGATGCCAGGTTTACCTGAATACGAATTTCACACGAGCTATCCAAAATGTTTAGCAAAGACACACAAACAATCCAATTACTACCGTAACAGCGTCAGAGATCTGTGAAGGTCTCTGTGGTTTTCATAGGAATACCCTCACTCTCAAACATCATATTCACAGCGATGACTAAGTACGTAACTACAATATGCAATGATGAAAGAAACAACACATAACTGTCACTTTCTGCTCCTTTGTTCCTGAATGAAGGGTGAAGTTTCTTCAAGCATCTTTTATGAAGCCGTCGAATGATTAAAAAGAAAAGAATCTTTCCCAGTTTATATTTCCATCCTGAATTAAGTAATCTGTCCAATCACGGGCCATGGAAAGGTTAAAGTCGGAGCAGAACCGACTGTGCGCCTGGCTTTCTGAAGACCCCGATTATATTGTCGATCACTGTGGGGATATTTTGTCAGTGAACGAATTTAAAGAAGTGCAGAAGCAAACAGGCGCGTCAGAGAAGATCAGAGTGCTTTTGGGAATCATCACCAACAAGGGAGGAGGTGCCTGTCAAAGCTTCATGGACATTCTGCAACAGGACCAAGATCATTACAAAGGCCTGCAGCAGTTCTTCAACAACTCCGCTCAGGGTCTGTGAGAGTTGAATACGCCAGCCTCAGATTTGTCTTCCAGCATAATCATGTCACAATGTTTTATGTTTACAGGCCTGATCACGCCAAAGGTGGTAAGCGATAAATGCAGCGTTGTGTCCATCAATGACTTGAAAGACACAAGCGAGAAGTCCTTTTCCAACAAGATCAAAGTTGTAAGCGGTCCAGGTGGAAGTTTGTCTGGTAAGGTTTTGTCTTTTTGTGTCCAGTGAGGTTTCAAAAAGTTCAGTTTCAAACATTTGTCCCATTCAGAAAACTTTTCACTTGAAACGTTAATGTTTGAAATAACGCTTGGAAAGTTTAACCGTCTGCCATCCATTGTCCATCTGTCCATGGAGTCATGGTTCATCCATCCATCCATCCATCCATCCATCACTGAGAAAATCACTTACAGTCAGTGCATGTTTTGTTTTTTTTCTCCATTTGGGAAGGCACCAAGGTTTCTATGTAGGAAGAAAATGCAAACTCAGCATGGAAAGTCACACAAATCTGGACCTGAACACTTAAATCAAGAGTACTAACAAATATCTATGAACTCAACCTCATAACTTGCTTTCTTTTACGAGCCTATTCATTTTTGGTAATGAACCACAATGACACACTCTGCCTTTGTAAGACGTTTAATTCCAGGGATCACAGATTGTCCACGTTGCGTTTCTTCATGCAGGACTGGTTGATGGACAAGTGCCTCAAGCGAGTTACGTTGCAACTGGTGGCAGCGTGATACTGGCTAATCGATTATCTGGCGTCAACATTGTTGGCGACATAGGATTTTCAGTGTGTGTGAAATCACCGGAAGCGTTTAGAGGTAACAATTTAACTTTGAATGTTTTTACACAATATTTGTACTGTCAATATTCATCTTTTAACTTCTTTTTTTGCATGTTCCTTTTCAGGTACAGTGGAAGAGGCACCATCTGTCCCTCAGGTATGTACCCTTCATTGACAAACATTAAAGTATACTCTGTAGATGTATTTTGTGCTTACTTAGCCATGTTCTTTTCGGGACAACTAATAATCTCACATTCAGGAAAAATAATCAAGAACACATTAAATTGGCAGTCATTGTGTTATATGGTTTGTTTTTTATTCTCTATAAATATAAACGCAAATGTTGGAACAATCGTAAGCCAGAGCCACTAACCTGGCTTCCCGGTCTTGTAATACCATGTTGTACCACAAGATGGTGTGTAGTCCTTAAGAACCAGTTAAATCCACATAAAATGTAGTTATTACTCTTTAATACCGCCCTGGTTGGTAGAGCAGGTTGGCTTATAAAGGTATACAAACAATGGCTGCGTGCAGTAGACACGAGGGAAACTCATTCACTATTAGAGACAGAAGATGCAGTCAGATGACAAAAAAGCTTTTCTGTCTTTCCCTCATTTTACCTCAACTTAAAGCAATACAAAGCGATTCAAGACTTGTTCCGACATAAGATCCTCTCATGATGAGAGCTGCTGCTTGTCCACCACAGGGTCCTGCGGTGAGGATGATCACTGAACACAAGGTGGAGCTCATCGACTGCCTGAGGAGCGACCCCATCATCCTGCAGCACGCACAAGCCAGAAACATCATCACTGACATGCAGTATCAGGAGCTGAAGCAGACATCAGGGCCGGTGAGGACCGTCACCGACCTCCTGGATGTGGTAGTCGGTAAAGGCCAGGAGACCTGCCAACGATTCCTGCAGGTTCTCAACGAAGCCGACGTCCTGGATACTTACCCTCAACTCAGGAAGATTCTGAGCATTAATTAGTTGAGGCGATGAATTATTTCTTAATAACTGCAGTGTACATTGAAATTGTTGAACATTGTATGTCTTCCTGAGGACATTAATAGTTGATAATACATTTTGTAGACACATTTTTGATAGTTTGATTAAAGCTGCAATGAAAACACTGCTTTTTTTTTTTTTTTTTTTTACATAATTCATGTTTTGTTTAGTTTTTTTGTGCTTTTTTTTTACTGATCTTTTGGAGTTTTAAGTCAGAGCCAAAGTGTTTTCAGAAAGGTATGTTTTTTGTTTTTTTTTTACAAATGGGTCAAGTGGGATGTGTTGTTTCATTGTTTTTTTGTTTTTGTTTTGTTTTAAAAATTTAAATTTAAATGTTTCTCTTTTTGTTTCTTTCTTTTTGTGTTTTGTGTTCAAAATAAAGTTTCACTCATTAATTCTAGAACTTTATAGATACTTTTTCCACAATTATTGTTACTTTATTGATGCTTTTCTACTAATTCTGTAATCATTATGCATGCATGTTATCCCCCCCTCTCTCTCAGACACACAATGGAGCTATTGCTATTTGATTGTACTCAGAAGTGGCAGTATGAAAGGAATGCGAGTGGCAGCCACACACAAAATTTCATCTGAAATTTTATAGTATTTGCTACAATTCTGTTGTCATTCAGCTGTGCTTTGATTTTCTCCCACTTTTGTTTTGTTTACTTTGTCATATTCACACTTTAAATGGTTATAACATGTCAAAATATAGATAAATGTATTTTCTCTCGAGTAAATGATTCAAACTAATCAAAATGCTCACAGGAAAGAACTGTGTAACACTTTGCCAACACTCCTTTTCACTGTTGAAAAGTACAAGTACACCACATTTGGATAAAATTACTGCTTGCATCTTAAATTTCACTCATGAAATGACACACTTTACATGTTTCATGGATTCTTATTGTCCAAAGTTAAAAAAGAAAAGAAATCACAACAGAATGACGCATGCTGAAATCTTTTCACTTGAGGTCTCTATTATACAAATTTTGATAGTGCCATTTATGGGGAGTAAAGCTTCAGAAATACATACATTGGGGAATTATATGTATAATTTGGAGATCATTGCATTACCAATTTTTTATTTATCCCATAAACAAAGAATAGTTTTAAAAGGTTTCGAATGAAACATCCTAGAATCTCTCTAATGTGCCAACACAAAACAATAGATAATTGTTATTATAATTTTTTATTCTACCATCAGCTTCTGTCTCCTTTTCCACACTCAAAGCAGTTTACGAGGTGTGACTGGCCAATAACTTGATTTTAATTGTTTCCAGATCAGAGAGCCTGAGTTCATCCAAACAGAACATACAGACCTCACACAGTCACAGTAATTGTGTTGGATCCCGTGTGGCTCTGTGCTTTCTGTCGGTAGGGAGAAGCCCTGGCAGGAGAAACACGAACACTGAGAGTCACACCTCCCTGCCTCCTCACCCTGGACGCAGGCCTTACTTTGGCTGTGACCCAAGACACTCTGGACGTGAGGATCCAGGCTGCTGGAGGATCCGTTTGGAATGGAAACAGTCTGACGCACTTGGTGGATCATAAAACGCCAGCAGGATTATCACGGGCCTGTAGGGGACAGTGAATGACACACTTTTTTTCTTTTTTCTTTTTTTCTACATGTGGGCCTTGCACTTGCCTCATCGCTGTATATTTCCCTGGCTTTTTTCTTTTTCCTCCAACAGTTTTGAACCTCTGTTGAGGCATAACTCCATGTGAATGATTTGTTAAGAGAACTGTTAGAAACACACCAAAATCATCTGTTTTCATTTATAGCTGTATAGGCATTAACATCTGGTGCAATATCAGATTTCTGACTGCACAACACAGAATATAATAATGATAATACTATATTGTATTTATCTGCATCTTTCAAGACACCTAAGGACACAAAGAGCATGTTAAAATACAGCTCAAAACATAGTAACAACATTAAAACATTCATGGATTTATAGCAGTTGTGTAACATACATTTGTTTTAAGATGAGATTTAATACTGTCCTGGGTGGTAGGATGAGCGACTGAAGGCTCTGGACCACATGGTGGACATGTTGGCTGTGAGGCTGTGAGGCTCAAGCAGATCAGAGAGAGCAGCTCTGTGTGTGTGCAGATGTGGAGGAGGTCGGTGAGGTATAGAGGAGCGAGGCTATGGAGAGCCTTCAATGTGGGAACCAGTGAAGTTCATGGACAGCTGGGGTTATGTGATGACAAGAGGGTGTTTGGTGGAAAAGTAGAGCTGGGTGTTGTCTGCATTGCACTGGAATTGTATATTATATTTATGGAAAATATGACCAAGAGGGAGGAGATAGATGATGAAAAGAATGGGACCGAGGACAGAACCTCTGGGGTACTGTATAATGGAGAACAGCTCTTTGCATCCATAGACAATAAAAACCTACTATTTTATGAAAAACAATGTGGTTTTTACTTTGGGCCACTAGTGGATGCTGTTGGTAGTTTTTGTAGTAAAAACCACATTCACAATATACTATAAACATTAACAATAGCATGTATATGGACATTCGTATGGACAGACAATGAAGTTGAAGTCAGAGCATTTAAGAAAAGTGGCATTTTCAGTGACGCAACAAAAGTTTTTCCTGTTTTGATTGAAGCTGTTGTTGTGTAAACAGGGTCTGCACGGTCTCCCTGAATCTGAGTTTTCTCCTCAAACATTGTGTGTCCAGGGTGGACCTGCCAACCTTACCTGGATGAAACCACTCACAGAAGACAAATAAATCAATACGAGGATGACTTTCTGGTTTTAGACAAGACCCTCTCAATTCAAATCCCAGAGCCACTAAAGTATTCAATTAGCATAGGAAAATGCACATTTGTTTCTCAAAAGAGTGTTATTTCATTTGAAATATTTGATAATATGGAAAAGTAGGAGCAAACATTGTACCTCATTAATGACCCTTTACATTGCATCCTATGACACATTTGAACAACACAAACAAAAAAGAAAAATACATATATATATATTTATTTTTTTAGCTTTGAACTCTATGTAATTGAAACAGTTACAAAGTTCTGTTGACTCTTCCTGTGTACTACTTTGCAATGATAAAAACCAAACAAACAAAAAAAATAAACACATATCCGAAGAATTGCTTTATTATTTAGATGTTTTTTTTTTAGATGTTCACCTATTTTAAATTTGATGCATCAATAATGACATTGCAATGCCTTGTCAAAAGAAATGATAGACTTGATGCTCATGCAACATGTTCCATCAAACATTAATAAAAAAAAAATTGGAGGTGACTATGGTCACAGGGTTTATTCAGGATTAAATACCTAAATGAAGCCTTTCAATCAAATATTGATCAGTCACTGCTACTCTATTCTGAACAGATGTGTGAACACTTTTGTGGTATTTTGAATGTTTCAACATTTAAAATGACAATGACAAAATGTGTCTGTGAGATTTATGCCTGCGTTTCCATATGCATGCTACATTCTGACCCTATTAGTTTGTTTTGCAGTTTGCACGCACGCTTTTCTGGACGGTTTAATTTTCATAGCAAACATGCAACACGTTTATTACACAATCTCCGGTGTAGCACATCACTCAAGCATGAATTTCAGTGAACCGTTTCTACTGGACATACAACTTGAGTAAGTAAAACATTTGAACGAGCTCTGACATTCCCGGGCTGCGGCGACACGATCACTTGGCACTGAGCACCGGAATACATTAACCTGCTCCCATTGTTCTGCTTTTCTCCTGCAGTCCCCACACCAGGGACATTTTTCACATGCCGTCGCACTGCCAAGCTTTCGAAACATGAACCCCTGCAAGGCCAGACAGCCGATGCAAGCCGGCGCTGAAAAGAGAGTATCTGTTACGCAGTGCGAGAGTCCAGCTCAACAGTATTTGTTTTAACAGCAGGCCATTAGCAGTCATGCTTGTCTTGTGTATTTACAGTGGTTTCTTGACATGCCACCAAAAAAAAAACTGATTGGTTCAAACAAAAAGCAGCATTTTCAGTTATTTCTGTGTGAACTCGAAGGTTAAAGCCCAAATATCAGTGCTCTGACAAGTTGAGGTCATTTTGTGGAAAGTTGGAAAAAGAAATTAACTTTGCATTTTGCAAACAAATGTACATAATGGACTTTTATATGAATAGTATATAACAAGGGGTGTCAAATATTTGGCTCCCACAAGAGGCTCCAATCTGCCCCCCCAAAAATAATTAAATTAAATATACATTTTTTTTAACAAATTTCCTAAGCGTAGCGCTCACAACACAAGACTAAGACTTGAGCTAAGATATCGGTGATGCTCTTATGAAAGGGAGCTTTCTCATTGCTGAAAGCCAGGCTGTCAAGTTGAGTTTGTAAAAACATCAGTAATGCAACAGCGATACGAGATTTTTTCTTCTCTCCGTCATTTCCATTAAAATTGGATTTCTGTAGCCATTTTCCATAGCAATTGGTTTGTTTCGCAAGAATATGAACATTTTCATCATATACACTCTGCACAATGGAAAAACTTTAAAGTTTACATTTAATGGTTATTTTGGCACTACTTTATGGTCTGGCCCACTCCACATGAAATTGGGCTGCATGTCACCAATTAACTGAAATGTGTTTGACACGCCTGTGCTAATCGCTGCATCATGAGCTTCCCACTACAATCGGGTTTTGTTTGCAATTCATAAATCAACTTGTTGATGAAATATGCAAATATGGCAGAATATTGTCTTTAAATGTACAAAAACGTGTATCTCTAAATAATTTCCCCCCCCGCAGTAAACCTGACTGCTGTGTGTGTATTAGTGTCTCTTGTTAGGAGTAGAATTACCAAATCTGTACATGACCTAAAACCATGCTAAACTCTATATGTTACTTATGTTGCTCCTGAATTTGTATGAGTTACATTCCTGATATACAGGATCATTGAAGAATTCTTACTTAATTATGATCATCAAACATGACAATATCTGTAGAAATGTCTGATCGCTATTTTCCATTGTCGTAATAAAATGTATCAACAGTAACGTAAATCATAAAGCACCTGTTATGGAATACTACTTCAAGTAATACTAGTCGTTAAGGATTAATGGAGGACGCCCAGAATGTGCTCCATCCTGGTTTTCCCTTTTTCGTATTGTCAAGATAAACTACCGGAGGAGATTTGTGCAGCAGTTGGGCCAGAAACACTGAGCTGGACTGACAGGTGTCACAGCCTGCAGCCATCCACATGTGTCACACAGTATAGTAACCCTTGAATAATGATTAATGTTTCTCTGAGTCGGTGTGACACAATCCCCTCTTCCCCCCTGCAAGCACACCGGTTTCTGTGTTGACCCCAAAATAGCAGCGCTTGGCGTAAACGGGCTCTGAAATAGCCTGGAGTTGAAAAGCAGTGGACACTGATACCCTCAGAGATCCCTGAAACTCGAGTGTCCATTCACTTCCTACATTTTTTTTTTTGTCGCACATATATATGAAACCACCTTCATGTTCAGTAGGTTCCTTTTCCAAACACATATAGAGTTGAAGTGGGTTGCACTTACTGCACAGCACGTTCAGCACTGCACATTTTAGCAGCAAGCAGCTGATTTAAGATATTAATTTCACAGATACCACTTGTTTGCGACATAGTGTGAAGATTATAAGCCATCATGGGGGAATATATCTGATTTGGGTTAGTTTGTAACGTTCCTATAAATAAATAGTAGTGATGGTAAAGTACATACTGACAGGGCAACAACAATCACACAAACTCACTTTCATGCCAACAGGCAATTTAGGCCATTTAACCTCCACAAAGAAGAACTTCAGTTGCAGTTGCATTTTGGTTGTCCATTTACACGACAACAGTGTTTGGAGCCATTAAAAACTCTCCTCTGAAATGGTGGAAAGCGTAGCTTTTCAAAATGCTCTAAAAACGTCCTTTAGTAGACGGAGGAAAATGGAACTTTTATGAAATGTCAGATTCTTGGGGTTGGGGCTCTTGCTATTGTGACTGATGTCTATGTTTAAGGTGATGGCTTTTCCCATAATTCACGTGTTTTGTGTTCATGTGCACTACTCCTATCAATTGTTTCCACCTGCTTCTCATCAAGCCCGTTCTTCTGGTGTTTGTTATTTGTTTGTTTCAGGTCTCCAGTTGGATTACCTGTCATGTCTTTGTTAATTTCCTCCCTGCATGACTTTACGTTTCTGTTCAAGCTTTTATCAACTTTCCACATCTAACTGATATTTCTGAGCCTGATGTTGTCAAGGTGTCTTACTAAACGGCTATAAACACTGACCTGCTTCAGCACACTAGGAAAACGGAATGAATTGTACTGGAAACAGAGTCATTTGAGTTTATCCCCTGAACTTCATTTGCAATCCATCCAGCAGCTGTTGAGCTGTTTCTTGCTAAACAAGTTCAACCAGATGCTGGCACCAGTACAAAATCCTGAATGGTACATCTTGTGGAGGCCAGAGGAATTCGTATAGATTCTCTAAATCACTTCATCGAACTGACAATCTGTCTGACGCTGCCACCAAAATACGGACGGCGAGCACGGCTTCGTCCGTGTACAACATGACAGCACGTCTGTAACAATTAGGTATTTGTCCAAAATGTACATGTTTGGCTTTTGCATTGGTTCTGATCCCAACATCACAATTCTCTCTGAGAGAATCTTGAAACATGAACAAAAGAACAGTGGACATATGTTCAGCAGACAGGGCGGATCAAAGATGGCTGTTGATGGCCCGAATGCTTCCAGAAATGGCAAATTGATTTACGATGGCTCACTTTCAAAGCTGACCAAATTACATACTAACTTAGGCTCTTGCGTGGACTGAACATCAGCGTTGCTTACAACATTTTCCTGGTAGGTCTTGCGATGTTTATCTGGCCTGGGCTGAAAAGGCAGAGCAGCTGTTTCTCATGCTGTTCCAGGGCCGACGTATGTGTCACAGGAAGTGCTGGGTGAAGACGCTCAGCTTTGCTTTCGTCTTTGTCCTGTCGTGCTTCAACGCCTCACGAGTGACGTCAGGTGACGAGGATGTTTGTGGATGTTTACTTGGATTTTGCCTTCATTTCAAACATGCTGCGGACTGATCTACATGGTCCTTGGACGGACCTAATTTTATTCTTTCTAGCTGTTGTAGTATAACTTTATGTAGGCTACAGGAAGTGGTCAGAGACAACACATAGTGTGCCTGCATTTCTGAAAAGCTACATCCTTTATCATTAATCCTTATGGATAATCCTTTGAGGACAAGTAAACACACAGGCACACACAGACACACACAGACACACACACACACACACACACACACACACACACACACACACACACACACACACACACACACACACACACACACACGCGCACACACATGCGCTCTGATGTGACCGATGTGGAAGTCTGGATTAATTACAGGAACACAAACATGTTACGAAGCCGTGAGATGAATGACTGAAGGAATCAGCTCTCTGGGTGCATGCTGTTTGAGAGAAGCGACTCATGAGTCGTGGGAAAAGCTGATGTATGAGTGGGCACCACGAGCCGAATCTCCCAAAAAATCAATTAGCCTGAAGCACACTGTAAACAGATATGACAGCAGTGAATGAGCGAATTCATACCCAGGACACACATGTTTACTTTGCATGACTTTCTCATGGTCGCACGACTGCAAAAGGTCCCTCGTCTGTTCGTTATGGCAAATGCAGGACGGCCGGTGATGGCCGAGAGCTTCAGCTGTACAAATAAAAGGAAGCGGGGCTCCATGCTGGGATAATGTGTTTGAGTTGCCATGTTTGTGGTCTGACACCTGCATGGACTCAGATAAGACGGTGGCTTTGATGTCCCTGCAGAAGCCTGCTCTGGTCCTGGATTAACACATCTGATTCAGCGACGTGATGAAGCACTGCTGATAAAAAAAGCTTTAATAAGATCACTGGAGCATTAGGCGTTCCTTTAAGGGTCAGCCAGCTCTGGTTCATCCACAAAACAAATAAGCCGACAGGCAACGTTTGGCAATGGGAATAATGAAAACAGATGATTCCTCCTAGCCAAATTGTAAATTGGTGGCTGCACACAGACGATTGTGTGTACTTGCAGCCGAGGCTGGAAATTAGATAATATGAGACTGAGGCAAAGTTTCAAATGTCAGTTTAATTGAGCCAAATAACATTGTTAGTGGTTCCACTCAGATGTCAGGACGATACGGCTATCTATAGCAGCATGGCCATGTGGAAGATATGAGGGTAAATCCTTCGATGACCCCAGTTTGGCCTTTCGTACAGCAGATCATCGTTTTGAAGTCTTTTTAAATAAATGTAATTTCATTTGTGGTGGATGTTGGGGACTTTAGTCGAGTCTGTTCTGCTGTGTTGTGCTTGCGCAGAAGGTTGGCCTCCAGGAATCATTTCACATAAAGCATTTTTTAATCTTCAGTTCATTGTTTAATGATATCAGACCCCATGATTTATCATACCTCTTTTCTTGAATTTCTTCATGAGTAATGTATGAAAACCCTGCTCTGTAGTTTTTAAAGTATTTCATATGAAATGAATTTATGCCTTTGTACGTCAAAGTTATTAAAATAATCTTTTATTCAGTTCAATTTCAATTTTATTTATGTAGTGCAATTAAGACACATCAAGGTATTTTCCATTCGAAGAAGATATAGAAGGCAAGGAAACTCCTCAGAAAGACTCAAATACCATAAGCATTACTCAACATCAAACCATTCCCATCTCAAGCATCAACAATTACACAATAATTTACCTGAGAATCTTTACTCTTTATTGCGTTGCAGTTGATATACACCTGTTGAAAATGGTGCATATATAATCCTTTCAGCTGTGAAAAATCTCTACGAATCATCTCGATCACACATGGAGTTTTGTAGTTGAAAATCTAAATGTCAAAAAATAACCAAAAAAAAAAACTTTTCTTCAAAAGAACTCTGCCCTCACAAAACCACATACAGCCGAGACATAGCAGTAATGCATGGGCATGGCAAGGCTTTTTTTTAACATAATATATCTTGCTTGCCATGGCTGTTAATATAGGGAGCAAAGACCTCATCTGGAGTGAAACAAACGAGGAGTGAAAGCGAAGTCCATCTGTATAGCAAAGATGGAGACAGTAACACTACTTGACATGACCCCTTTGGGGTTGTGAATCCAGTCAGCCAAAGTTTAAAATAAAAAAATAAAAAAAGGGTGTGCTTTATTTGTTGTGCACTCCTGTCCCCAGGGACAGGAGGTGATGTGAGTAGTTGGCCTGGCTACGACGGCTCATTTGATAATGTGACTCCTCTCCCCTTGTCTAGTATTATCACTGAAACGCTTGGTGTAGAAATGGTTGATGTTATGTAACCAATGTGAGCCAGTGGTCCGCAGTCGTGAAGCATGTCAGCCTCTCAGTGATGTTATTCTTCCTACCAGCCTGTTTCTTTAATATACAACTAAGCAAACTCAAAGAAACTACGAAATGTAGACCCAAGATACAACATTAGGGAGTTTCGTGTGGGAGTGCAATACGTGTGCATAAAACCATTGATGTGTTGACTCTACCAAAGGAAATTTTGCAATCTGGTTGTCGTCACCAGCCGCCGTCTCTCTTTATCCTCCCCCCTTCTACGCTGAAATGTGCCACTGTTATCTGGAGACAGCAGGAGGCCACATGGGGAGGGGAGAAAGGGAAAAACAAGGAAAACAGATACAATCTTAAGAATAAGCAAACATCAAGTTAAACATTTCTTTTGCTCCTCTTGTTTTCTCTTTTAGTGCTGGCACAATTGTTTTGGATATCAAGAACATAAAAGACAGCCTGATGAAAAGGCCTCATGAAGCCTTGAAGAAGATCCTGTTGATCCCCCGTTCATATTTGTTTTTTTAAATAAACCGTTAATAGCTTTTAATAATAGTATGGAAAAAGTGAAAGATTAGTTCTCAGACCTGATTTCTCATTGATACAAAGTCTTACAGTTTATGTCTGGAGACCTGAAACCACACAGAGGATTGATTTACAAAGATCCTGCATCAAACATACAGAAGTGCATTCTCTCATGAATATACTGAACTTCCAGTTTGCGTGCATTTTGCTGTTGATCAACCGCCTGGTTCACAGAGCAGGATTATAAAATTGTCAGTAGATTTCCCAAACATTAGAGATCACACACATGGCAATAAATAATCACAGGTTAAACAGTTTTGGTCATACAGTGTGTCGTAACATCAGCACACCACAAACGCACCGATTTTGCAGAGATGCTGTTGCAATTTTCATTTAGTATTTCTATTATATATGATTTTTTCTTTGTGTAGAGCTTAGTAAATTAGTAAATCAACTCTGTGGATGAAATTATACTCTTATGCAATTAAAAAAAACAAAAAAAAAACATTGATGACCAGATTTTTGTTTAATTCCACATGATAACCTGTGCATTTTCTTTCTCGTTTGCAGTGATGCTCTTTCGTTTGGCTCGAGGTTTAAATCCTTAGTCCTGTTCAGTCCACTGACAGGCTGCAATGGGCTTTATGTGTTTCCTCCCCTCAGAGGAAGAGGCACCACAGAGGTTCAGCTAACACATGCGAGCAGGTCAGCGGTTGTCTTGGTTACTTTGCTCTGAGGCAGAGCGCGTGTACTTTCGGCCATCAAGGTTTCAGGTGCTGACATTTACTTTCATACTAATGCTTTCCATTTTTAGAGAGAGCTTGAAAATGATTATGAGTCTCCTCCTGAGGGTGGGAAAAAAAAATTGTTCTCATCCCCAGTCATGTTTCAGCCATAAGGATATCTGTTATTTATGGTATGTCCCATATGGCTCTTTTTATTTTCCTTTCTGTATGATGCACGCACATGTTTTGTTTTGTTTTTTTCCCTTCTGTGAGAACTTTCTGGTGTAACATCTGGACTTCATTTTATGGCGCTGCATTTGGAAGATGGGACCTACTGCACCTTTCAATAAACCTCTTTTTTTTTTGTCATTGTTGTGGACGTTCAAATCTTTATGTGATGAGAACAGTTTCATGAACTAAAGCATCTCGTGATAAAGCTCCATCTGCTATCACAACCACAGCAAAATCCTGTTTGATTGAAATGTTTTCAGGCGAATTAAAGTCATTTCTACCAGTTGCAAAGTATCTTTACTTGTGCAGAACAAATTCTGACAACCTCTTTTAGGTGCAAATTCATTATAGAGCTGTAGTGCGACCAGAGTATAGCAACTACCAGTATAGTGGATTCATGGAAGGTTAGATGTCAGAATATTTCCAGGAAGTCAGTGATCCAGGCTAACACACCGCTCGTGTTGACCACTTGTCCTTCACACTCTCTGGACAGAGCGGCTCTCGGCTCACGAGCCTGTCAGCAGACAGCTGGCACCATCCAGACTTCCTTCCTCTCTCGACTCCTTTCCTTTCTTCCGTCTCTGGACTGATGTATGCCACATGCATTAACAATGGCATTTTGTTTTGGGGATCATCAAACACAAAGCGTGCTGAAGCTGAGTCGGGTGAACTGATTCCGCCTTCCCAGCAAGCCCACAAAAATGTTGGGATGGTTTCCTCTGTTTTTCCCCTCAGTTTCCTGCATTCTCCTGAGACTAGGTCTTCAATCTCCCTCACCCCATTTCCTACTTAAAAAAACCCAAAACAAAACAAAAAATAAATAAATAGACACACCCAGACTGTGGCATTCTTTGCCTCTCTCACACACACACACACACACTTTCCTCAAATAAAAGAGGAGACGAAAGAAGAACAGGAAGTTCTACTTCCACACTTTCTATTTCTATTGTTCTGTCTTGTTTTGTTTCTTTGGGCTGTTTGAGACAAGTCTGGTTATTCATAATGCAAACAGCACCCAGAGCACTCACAGTGGCTTTTCTCTGCTCCGGAGAATGAGCAGACTGCTGACAAGTTTAGTAGAGATGTCATTCTCCAAATACTCAAAAATGTCTTTTTACATACACTTCGTCTTAGATATTTTACAAAAGACAACTCTGGTGCAGTGGTGGTCTCAAGGCTAAAAAAGAAAGCTTAGTGATTGAAGGTTTGATAGTCCCTGAGCAAGGCTCTTGACCCCAAACTGATCCTTTCACTTTAAGTCACATCTGTTTATCAGCTAAAGAAAGTGATTAGAATAGTTTTGTACAGAACCACACATCTATACCTTGTAAATCATTTCACTCAACCTGGACTTGAACCTGGAGTATTTTTGCATTAAAGCAATGGTGCCAACAACTGAATCACAGGTATCCTGGAATAATGAAGTGGTAAAAATGCAGAAATGTTGTTAAAGGGAAGACATCTGTCTACTGCAGATTCACTGTTGAACGATCAATCTTCTTCATCTCTTGTTTGTGAAGCCTCACAAAATATTTTTAGTCTTCAGCAATTTAAATCTAATAGTGTATGAGTATTTGGTCATCCTGCACCATTGTTAGAACTGTAATTAATAGGACATATTCTCCTATGAATTACATAGCCGATGCTGTGTTAATTTGAAAAACATAATACATTTGTAAAAATAGGATTTTACTTTAGATGGTTCAGTAAAAATGTCACAATCAGTTATTTTTATCGTGTGAAGCCAAACACAACCTTCAGCTTTCCTCATGTCTTCATTCAGGAGTGACACATGAGATTTCAGGATTTCCGTTGTCTCTTTTCCAAACTATTCCAACTGTTTTTTGGAGAGAGTGGATGCACCTGCAGTGACCAACTTGTATGTACTTGTTGGCTTTGTAAAATGGCGCTGATATCAACAACAGCACCCTGATATCTCTCTAGATTGGGAGTCAGGGGTTTCCTGTAAAGTATTTCCTAATAGTTTGATATTCTCTTCCTCAAGGTAGATAATAATAAAAAGAAAAAAGAACTCTCTATTTTTGATCGTGTGTTGTCAAAGTATAATCATGTCATGGCTTGCACTAGTTTGAAAGAACAGATGCTAAAATGCAGGCTACAGGGAAATAAGGATAAGTTAATAGCATGATTGCGTAATCACCAGCAAACTGTATTAAGGCATCTGTTCGACGCTAATGAGTAAACCTACATAACTGCATTCAAGTGAATTCTGTGCGGAAACCAACACAAACATGCTCATTGTCTGAAGAGACCACATCAAATTATTTGTGATGGCTCAAACAGAACAATAACCAGTCGCACAGAGAGTGGGGACTCTTCATAATGCAGTCCTGACAAGTGTTGTAAATTACAGGTTGGGGGCGGCGAGAGGTCACTGCTGCAGCAAAGCACGGACTCTCCAAGAGCTGAAATCTGGGGGAGTCTCAGCTTAGGGGTTGGAGGTCATGGGATGTTCAGCCGAGCTTGGCCTTCCACACTGAGAAAATAAAAACAAACCCTTACAAACTGGGCTTTTTAAAACTCGATACAGAAGCTGGTATTTGCAGCAAGTATCATAGAAATTTCATGAATATGTTCAAAAGCAGCACAGGCAATGCTAATCAATAAACAAAAGGCTTTTGGTTAGCTCGCAGCAAGTTACTTTCATAGATTCTGTTTGATGACATTGTGACAAGCTGTACATGGATCCAGGGACTTTTTTTTTTTTTTTTTTTAGGTATCGGCACAGATTTATAGCCTCATCTCTTCCCTGGTGGTATATTCTGCCTGAGGCTTAAGTGCTTGCAAATGTAGCTGCTTACAGAGAAAAGAAATATCAACACAGATGCAGACAAGGCTGCAGGTAACACATATTCTACATTATGCATAAGCCTGAAATGTAGATATTCATGTTTGCACAGGTCATACAAGTGAAACAAAAATCTGTGTATCAGATTGTGACTGGAGCGCAAATAAAAGAGTTCAGCCTGCACAAGGGAACATCATAGTGTCTACTCGATGATTAAAAAGTCCTATTTGGACTTAAGAACATGTGTCTAATCACAGAGAACTATCTGTGCTTGAATGAGCACACACTACCACCACCTCCTGTTGCCCTCATCACAACTTCTTGGAAATTTTCTGCTGCTGGTGAACAAAAAAGAAGAAAGTTACATGTTGTGTTTATGTACTAAGACAAATAACTGATTGTGTAATTTTAATTGTCTAATCTTTACTCATAATGCCTTTTTCAAGAGTTTTTCATTCAAATTTATGGGGGGCAAAATAAAACAAATAAACAGGGGTAAACCTATTTATAATATTTAAATATACATTTTCAGAGCACATTTTAAGAGTGTTTGTGACAAATGATAAAAACTAGCTTTGGGGCAAAATCACAACAGTTGCAACAGCTGCACATATGGAGCCTGAAGGTACAAAAAAATGGGCACAAATATGATATTGCACGCACTCACATGTGAAAGCCGATCCACTAATGGGACAGACTGAGGGTTTTTTCTCACAGATGGACAAAATATAACACACTATCTATTTATTGACTTTTCTTTCACGATCATGGAGTGCAGCATGTGTGTATCAGATCATGTAAAAATACTGGGAGGTGTTGAAGCTAGTGGATTAAAATGAAACACTGATTTATTATGTTTGAAAATGTGTTTTTTAAGATTCCTGATGCATTTCAAAAGGACGTTCAAACTGACTTAATCAAACTGGCTGAAAGTGGTGAAAGACATTTCCACATCTGCCCCTCCATGGCTTTAATTAGCAGACTTTATTAAAGATATTTTCTGTTTTGTATGCCTCCTTCCTAACCCGATGAGATCGCTTCCTTACTATGGTGAGATACTTTGTGTGTCTCGAGGACTCCTTGACCTATTTTGGCTTGAGTATTATACTGCTGATAGGGCCGCTCGAGCAGAACAGGTCGAAAGGTAGAGGCCAGACAACAAGTGATCCCCTGCCCTCCGGTAAAACCGAAACTCGAACTGCCACTGCCCCACTGTGGGTCAGTGGCAGTATGAAACATTAATGGCTGGTTGGATCAACATGCATGGCAAAGAATGATGCTTAAAACACCAGTTAAATTGCTGTCCCCAAAACTGTGTGTGAAGGTTGGCCAGTCGAAGGTATGCCTTCTTCAATCCAATCTATCCCACTTCCTGCAGATCGAGCTTGTCTAAAGAGGGTTGAATATAACATGAAAGCTCAATATTTTTGTACCAACATGGAATGGTATGCTTCCAATTGCAACTTCCTTTAACAATATGTTGTCATGTGAAAAAAACATGAAGAAATCACCATTCAGCTTAAAGTTCTGACTAAAAATATACCAAAGGGTCTATCCTCCTCCCTAGAAGTATCATTCCTTATATAGTTCAGTAAAAGTTTTAAAGTACTGTTGTACAGGTTGCATAGATCCCTGCTGCAGAAAAAATACAACATGTCTGTCAACCAGTGACAAACTGTCTTCATGACCCAGGAAGAAGCCAGACGATTTGTAGCTGATACATCAAGCCTCACTTTTCATTCAGGCACTGTTTGGCGAGTATCGATAGCAGGAGAGGAAAAGGTCACAGTAACAGCTGAAGGGAATAAACAGTAATTAACAAAGCAATCAAAATGACACCCCCCCAACAGATAGATCCATGAGCTAACAGGTAGTGTGGGTTGAGGCTCAGAGTGAGGATGCACACATTAAGCACGTGGCCAGCGTTTGGTAATATGCCTGATAATGTTTGATCCTGTTAAAATGTTCATTCCACCCACCTGGATCCTTTATTAGCTCGGAAAAGTGATGACTGTGTCAGACTAAATGAGCAATGTGACAGGCAATTACTTACGATGGATGTATTTTTAACCGCAAGCTAATTTCTTCGGGATCATTAATTATGTATTCATGGCCTCGAGGCTAAAAGAAAGCTGGAGAAGGCTGTCCAGTCAGTCCAAAGATAGATCTCTGGAAACACTGAATGCATGTTATGTAAGGCTATTCTCAGGGGAAGTGACTCCATGTCATATGAAGTGAGAATTCCTGCACGAGAAAGATGACCATACTAAATGATGAGCTCCTCCTATGTTGGAGCGGTTTCTGCAACTTCACTTGTTTCATTTGTTTTTTTCCCCCTCTAAACTTATATGTGCATCAGCTGTGCAAAGATGAGACTCGCACATCTGTGTGCCGTTCCTCACTTCAGCCTCATTAAACCAATTAGAAATGACCCACTTTTAACCCAAATCAAACAAAGATGGGGAACTCTCCCCACAGGCGGCAATATGTTTCCTTTATTTTGCGATGCAAACCAAAGTTATTATCAGAGTGAACTCTCCCATGAAGTTTGCACAAACTAGAAAACTGTGAGTCTTTCACTTGTTTGAGAATAATGTCTAATGGGATAAGGTTTCACGTAAATATTATGCAGTTTTGATTGCTGCTCGATTCCATATTGGGGCCTTTCTTTGTGGAGTTTGCATGTTCTAAGTTTTCTTCCTACCACAGTCCACAGACATGCATGTCAGTTCAATTCCAGGGTTCTCAAATTGCCCGATTATGAGCTGACCCAACATCAAGTACAGCCACACATTTTCTCTCCTTTTTAAGCCCACACACACAAATCAACAGTTTTAATTAATTCTTTACCTGAACTGTGACTTGTGTTACATGAGAAGGGACCTCACAAAAGAAAAAAGGCTCACAATCTAAAGACTTGTGTTCTAAAAAATATATTTGTTGCTCATGTGACAGCTATTTAAAAGTTATATATTTGTTAGATTCTTGGATTATATTTATCAATGCATTTTTCCCCCAAACATTTGCAAAAACATCCCATAGAAAATGATGACCACACCCAACCCCAGACTCACTCACACACGTCCTCTACAGTCTACAGAAGAGAGAATACATGAGGACACTATAAATTGAGTATCAATGAAAGAAGCCAATCACAACTAAATAAACATCAATAACAAACCACACTGGTTCACAACATACAGATATAGTCAAATTGGATGCAAGAGTCTATTAAAAATGGACATAAAGATTTTTTTTTAACAATTTTTTCTTTTCTTTTATGGTAATGAAACATGATCTCCAATGAATCCCTGAAACAATTTTGGAAACTTGGTGGAGGTGATAATTTTCAGTGTTTGGGTCTTTTTGCTGTAGCCACCGAAAGAAAAAAGACAGGAAGTTCAGCTATCAGCTAGTAACTGGTGAAAATGTGAGTTTAGAGTCAAATGCATGAGGGGAGGGCCTGCCAACTCTGTTCGGTCATCAAGAGTATTTCCTGTTTTCTCAGGCTAATGGTGTTTTTCTGTCTGTTTGTGCTCAAGTGAAAGTGGCATGAGCAAATACTGATGAAAGTACTAAGAAAAATCTCACTGAGCACAGTCTACTTAGTTATTATTCTCTCATTAACTTGACAGGATCAGTTTGTGTCGGCTGTAACTAAGAAGGTATTCAAGTCACAATTTCAAAAGGCAATTAGAATAAGAAGAGAATAAACTGTAATTGGACTCTCTACTCAGTCCTTATCTTTTTCCAAGCAAGCTTGTGATGCCTCTGTTGTTCATTTGCATTTTGTTTTACATTAATGAAACACTCAACACATTTAGAGTCATGGTAACAGACTAGCAATGTAACAACCAAGATCATGTATCATTGAAGCAACAATATGGTATTTGTTCATACACATAAAAACATTTTTTTGTTAGTGATGTACTCTGAAATGAACTCATCATTGATTAAAATTTTAATTCTGAAACATCCACAAAGAAGCAATAATTCTGTTCTATCTATTTAAAAGGGCATCCACTGACATACCAAAGATTTATTTCAGGATATTTAGATACTTCAAAAACATTGTCATCTGTCAATCACATATTATTGAACATGTTTAAAAACATTATACTGACCAAAAATTATTCATGAATCACCAATTCTAGTTTAAACAGTATTTAAATTAATGTATTTGATTGGATCCATCATATTCATTACTTGCACAAAATGCCTGAATATGATTTACTACAAATATTTGGTGTAAAAACGTATTGTTTTATGCCTCTAAGCCAGGGTGAGATCCATGATGATGTTGCTTTTTTAAAGGTAAACACATCAATTGAGTGGTGGAAAAAAAAAAAGAACAAGAGGACAAACAAAAGCTTCTGTCCCCAAATTTTTATTCACCCCGTCCAAAAATAAACTGGAAAAAATGCCCTCAATTACTAACCCTGGTCACTTTCAAGCACTTACAGCATCAACTCTTTTACTGTTCTTGTGGTTAATCCCAGGGCTAATATGATTTGTCAATATGAACCATATGTGGGTTTCTTCAGGGGAATGTATGGGAAAGCCTCTCTCCAAAAGGGAAGGAGAAAGTGGGAGGTTTTGAGTGTTCTGGGTCTAAACCGAGGGCACGGGAACTTTCTTTTCAACACATGCAGGAAGTTTCCACAGGTCATTCCCCGTGCGGGAACTTGGAGCATAAATCCTGCCAAAACCTGCCAGCAACTCCCATATCATCTGCTGTGGGTTTGTTTTTGAGGTTGGGTTGGTTCAGGAGGATCTTGTTTCATGTGACTTTCTTAAAACCACTTGATGAGCAGCCTGGGATGTGGTTGATCTCTGTCTGGGGCCGACACAAGAGGACATCAGAATATTTTGAGAGCAAGCCCTGGCTTATATTTTTATGCAACTTGAATTCAAACACATTATTGTGTAGCTTGCTATACCAATAATACACTGTATAACATGCAGTCAGCAGGAAAACGTTGTGTTTCCCACCTCAGTGGGACTTCATGTCTGCGTCAGTGTTTCTTTATTTTAGCTCCACCTTATTGTTCCTGCCCATTCTAGCAGGCGCCTGGAGGACACAAAACATCTTCATCCACCGCACCAACCTTCAACTGCCACAGAGTGTGCACCTTTTAAAAGACTCCAGCAGTGATTGCAACTGAAAGTGATCTGATCTGGGTGATTTTATTTTGTTTTGAGCAACGTTGCATGTTTTTCACCCGATCTACCCTTGTTCATACCAAGAAGTCTCCTTGTGGAAGACATTGAGTCCCAAGTTGCTCCCAATGATTTCCTTGTGTGACAGCTGCCTCCATTTGGTGATTGGGTGTGCACGTTTTGGGCTACTGTTAGGTCAGTGGAAAAGTGCTCTATGAGTGAAATCCAACTATTTACTTAAAGCCAATGACTGCAAAGCTTTCCATTTCAACTGGAAAACTCCAGCTGTACATTTGCAGACAGAGATAGAACAGAGAGTCGAGCAAGTGTTGATTAAATTGATGCACTGTGCAGAGCTTTAAAGTAGCTACACGTTAGGATTACAGATGATACATGACGCAGATAAACATCGGATTAATTAAGACTTAACATAATGATCAGAGAACATATAAAATACAATGATCCATTAAAATGTGACCGCGTGTTACGAGAGCCACAGAGACACATTTCTTCTCAAATGGAGCAGCCGTCAGATGAAATCATCACAATATCAGTGAAAAGCAGAGGCAGGAAACAGATTGTGACGAGCACAATGAAGCTCAGCCCAGATCTTATCGGAGCAATTATTTGTGACAGAAAAAGGGATGAATTGGGTCTCTGTGTCTGGTTTAAATGTACGTTCGGGTGATTGTGTCGGTCTCAGCTGCCAAGAACATAGCTGATGTTATCAGTCTGAGCTGAGGGGAAATGTACGTCTCTGTAGATTTTAGCAAGTCTGAGACATCGACATGCCAATGACAACATGGTTCGAAGCCACGGGCTGACATCCTGAGAGACACGGAGGGAACAAGAACAAATTGTCTTCAGCAATAACTATGTCATGTATTGACAAATCAATCCATCCATCTTTTATACCGTCCTTTTCCAGGAATGGTTTGTGAGGGAAGTCGATCACTGTTAACACACTGGGAGAAAGGCAGTGTAACCACAGGACTGTCAAACGGTCCTTACAGGACTAGCATAAAGTGACACACAACCACTCTTGCCTGCAAAGAATTTAGTCACAAATTACACAAACAAACATGTCTGTGGATTGTGTGTAAAATGAAAACAACTACATAAAGACATTTTATATAGGTACTGGAAGTCCATGCAGGATCCCAAACAATATGATTTTCATTAAGCTCGTCCTTAGACTTTAATGTGGACAGATACTGTAGATTCTGAGCACTAAAGCACTATTGATACCAAAGTTTGGGCAAATTCCTAAATGATTTATGAAGTCATCGCAATACAGGGGCGAGGCCAACATAGACCAAGAATTTAAGGGGCCAAAACCAAATCAAGACCAAAACCCAGATCATCTTGTGACCAAGAAAACACCAAGACTTTAAACAGCCGAGACTTGAGGCTTGAGAGCTACAACACCACTTGAGGGTATTTGAGGAGAAAAGCTGGGGACCAGTGATTTAAAGTACTTGATTTCATCCACGGGAACCATCAAGCGTATGAACAACAGCACTAAATAGTATAACCAGTTGTAAATGCTTATTGATGAAAAATGCAAATGCAGTTTGTGGTGCCACAGCTTGAATTGTTTTGCGCTGCGACGTGTGGTGCCGCTCTTGGCCAGATCGCGATAAAAGCTCTTCCTGTTGAAGTGAAACAGCAGCATAATCTGATGAGGCAGCTGTTTAAATTCCAGATGAGCCTGACTGCAGCCTCAAGTGTGCCACTGCTTTTTAGGGACCGAGAATGAAAGGCCAAAGCTGGTTCTTCTTCATTTTTTGCACTTTTAAGCCCAAATTTGACCTACTAAACATTCAAATGTTGGATCAAATTACGCACGCTCATCATGACTCGCGAAAAACTTCAGGAAATGTAACCACTGCCAGGACAGGTGGGGAAACAGGTTGTTTCAAAATGCCTTTTATTTTGAAAACTGAAAGATTGACTGTGGGCCAAGACGTTACCAGAAAGTTCACAATACTAGCAACCATAACAATCAACAGAAACGAGAGATGGCTGGCTTGACCGCAGTAATATTTGTTATCACTTTTTTTTTTTTTTACTTTATTGAACAGAAGAATGCGTACCAGGAGTGGCTAGTCAGATGAAAGGTTGATGACATCATGTGATGTCATAACTTTGTACCAGGAGTGGCAAGTCAGATTGAAGGTTGATGACATCATGTGATGTCATAACTTTGTACCAGGAGTGCCAAGTCAGATTATGGGATGACCCAAAAACACACAAGAAAAATGGAAAATCTGATGTCCATCCCACTGGTTCCGGAACTGGACACAGAAGAAGGGAAGATCCTTCATGAAGTCGTGCAGCTTTGTGATGTAAGTGGTTGTTAAATACATATTATAAGTCGTAAGTATTTCCAGAAGAACCATGTAAATTTTGGATTGAAAAGACATGAGAGGGAGACATTGAAGACCACAATGACAAGGTACTCTTAAAAAGTAAATTTAGGTTTAATGATTGTCTTTGGTTGTGTTTTACAGTATATTATGAATGCTCCTACACTAAGCCGGGTAGAACTGGCAACAGAATTAATGGGAATAGCAACCAGGTTCATGGACACTGTAATCCACATGGAACGACAAATCGATTCACTTGGACCAAAGTCCACCGAACTAATAGAACAGCTGGAAAATGCAAAACCAAATGTACAGTCTGAACAGCATCCTGACCAAAGTGAACGGTCTGAACATGATGCTGAACCAAGTGAACAGTCTGAACATCCTGAGGAAATTCTACAGTCTGAACACTGTCCTGAACCAAGTGAACGGTCTGAACATGATGCTGAACCAAGTGAACGGTCTGAACATCCTGAAGAAATTGTACAGCCTGAACATCATCCTGAACCAAGTGTACGTTCTGAAGGTATGTGATTGTTGACATCATGAGTTTCCAGAAAGATTTCTTCTCACACATTGGCAGACACTGACAAGCGACTTTCTCTTCACAGATAACAAGGACCCTTCTCCTATGGAGGTAAATGAAGAAGCCACTGAGATTGTGGTGAGATGAAAATAGAACTTATAGTATCCGTAAATTTGTTCCTTCAGTACTGAACACACGTAGTCATAATTACGGCAGAAGCAGTCATTACTAATATGAAGTCCAACCTTAGTGCAAACTTTTAGTTTTTCATGTAAACCATTTCCTTACTCAGGGCATGTTCATGTTTACATGTGACATCGTTAAACATTGTATTTGGGCTGATGTTTCATAGATGATCAGACCAAACCTGACATTACATTTCTCATTATTTTGTGAAGCTTCAGGTAGATGTAATACTGGAACACATCAAAAACGGCAAAGAGTCAATCTCGTCTCCCACGTCAGAGTATACAGTGGAGTGTATCTTGGGTGCTGGCTCCTTTGGAACTGTGGTCCAGTGTATGAAAAAGCCCTCTTATGATACGGTGGAGTTGAAAATCATCAAAGACAGTTATCACATCGAAGAGGTAAAAGCAGAGGTGACACATCAAAACACTCATTCCCACATTCATGTTTACACAGTAGTTGATTTCATATGATCTTGTGTGATTCGAGGTGGCGGTGCTGAAGTACTTGAAAGCTTTGGACTCAGAACAATTCAACATTGTGAGCTACAACGATTCCTTCATGTATAAAGGATTGTTGTGCATTGAGTTCAAGAAGATGGATATCAGTCTAAGAGAATACATCAAAGCTCAGGGGCCTCTTCAACCCAAAGAGATTAGACCAATTCTCCAACAGGTTTCACCTTTTTATGTTCTTTTGGCTTTTTAATTTTTCTATCTTGTTTTTCATATCTTGATTTCATGTTTTGATTTACTAAAAATTCCCAGCTGCAACTTTCATTATAAAACAGCTGTCATTTTAAAGTTAGTGTTAATCCTTTACTGTGGATTTCATATTTTTTTTCCCTTCGTGTTTAGGGGTTTTAGACTCATGTATTTTCAGTTCTTTGAATTGATAGTAGAAATATAGAACTTTTTGAAATGCATTTCATTTTTCCTATTGTTGTGTCTTCTGTTGCAGATCGTTGTAGCTCTGAGTGTACTGAATGACTACGGGATTATTCACACGGACTTAAAGCCACATAATATAATGCTGGTCGACCGTTTTCAACAGCCACTTAAAGTGCAATTAATCGACTTTGGTGAGGTGATGTACCATCCTGTAAATTGGACGGGAGCAACTTGCCAAACTTTGGCGTACAGGTATGAAAACCAGATCTGTTCTGTATATCTAGAACACATCTGGATCTGCACTGTGAGCTGACTTCTCAGTTTTTTTTTATCAAACCACCTCATAATCACCTTCCTGTTTCTGTGTCTTTTTCAGATCTCCAGAAGTTGTGCTAGGATATATTTTTAGCAATGCTATTGACGTGTGGTCGTTAGGGTGCATTGCGGGAGAATTGCTGACAGGAACTCTAATGATGGACATCTGGTCTGAAGAGGAACTGGTCAGTAATACAATTCAGACAGAACACAAATAGTCATTCCAAATCCTTTGACAGGGAATTGCAATAATTGATTTGTGATACAGGTTGTAGTCAGTGGTTTAAGCATTTAGTTGTTGCATAGATGTGTATTACACTTTTCACTCAAATTAGTACATCTACAAATAATACATATTGCCTGGAGTAGTACTGGTGTGTCTTTTGAAAGCATGCTCTGACACTGTGTTGACTCCACAGATGGAATGGGCCGTGTCCGTCCTTGGACAGCCACCAGACAACGTGTTGAACGCCGGAATGTATACTGAAAAATACTTCAATAAGACAAGCCCAAGCGATTCGACCCAGGGTTGGGTTTTAAAGGTACTATTTACTAGTAGTCTCTTTTTCGACTGTTTATCAGTGGGAGTTGTCTATTTTCTGTTGCCTTCTGCATCGGTAGTAAATTAATTCATTCCTCTCTTCAGTCATCAGATCGCCCTCCACGCCCAAAGATGGGACTGCATGATGTTTTAAAGGTAGCTGAAATTTCTTGGAAAACATTTGTGTTTCTGAACAAGTTCAGTTCTTTTGCTGAATTATGTTTGCTGTGCTTTTCTGTTCCTTCAAGGTCGCTGCTAGAATCCCACAAGAAGATTGTCAAGCTGTTTGGTGTGACTGGCTATTCTTAATTGATTTGGTCGGAAAGATGCTCTGCACGGATGCTTCGAAGAGGATCACACCAGATGACATCCTCTTCCATCCTTTTATAACAATGAGCCATCTCGATAATCAAAGCTAGTAAGTGTGTGTACAAGTATTCAATGTCATTGTGCAAAAAATGTATGAAGTTGTTTTGAGCTGAATGTTTCTCTTCCAGTGTGAAATCTTCTATCGAATGCATGAGGGTGTGCCACTACTGGCGCTTTGATGGAGAGGAAATTGCTGAGGACTGCGAAAGCAGCTTGTTGATGATGGAAGATCCTCTAAACAGTGAGGAGGAGACCTCAGTACAAGAGGTCTTCATCAGAGGAGAGAGCAGTTCACCCATACAAAGATATTTTGAGGCTTTGAACTGTTCAGAGTGTGTCAGCAGGTATTTTCCAAACTTTATCCCTCTGAGGATTTTTTAAACATTTTTAACAACCAGACTGATATACAGTGAAAGTAACAATCTTTTGCCTTCTTTTGAAAGATCACCAAGGCAAAACGAAGATGGGACACGGTTCACGACTCCTGACTGCACCTCTGCCGCCAGGGAAGAAACCCCATTGGACAGTGAGACGAGTAATGCAAAAGCAAATGTACAGTCTGAACAGCATCCTGACCAAAGTGAATGGTCTGAACATCCTGAAGAAATTGTACAGCCTGAACATCATTCTGAACCAAGTGTACGTTCTGAAGGTATGTGATTGTTGACATCATGAGTTTCCAGAAAGATTTCTTTTCCCACATTGACAGACACTGACAAGCGACTTTCTCTTCACAGATAAGAAGGACCCTTCTCCTATGGAGGTAAATGAAGAAGCCACTGAGATTGTGGTGAGATGAAAATAGAACTTATAGTATCCGTAAATTTCTTTCTTCAGTACTGAACACACGTAGCCATAATTACGGCAGAAGCAGTCATTACTAATATGAAGTCCAACCTTAGTGCAAACTTTTAGTTTTTCATGTATACCATTTCCTTACTCAGGGCATGTTCATGTTTACTTCACATAGACATATCGTTAAACATTGTATTTGGGCTGATGTTTCATAGATGATCAGACCAAACCTGACATTACATTTCTCATTATTTTGTGAAGCTTCAGGTAGATGTAATACTGGAACACATCAAAAACGGCAAAGAGTCAATCTCGTCTCCCACGTCAGAGTATACAGTGAAGTGTACCTTGGGCTCTGGTTCCTTTGGAACTGTGGTCCAGTGTATGAAAAAGCTCTCCTATGATACGGTGGAGTTGAAAATCATCAAAGGCAGTTATCACATCGAAGAGGTAAAAGCAGAGGTGACACATCAAAACACTCATTCCCACATTCATGTTTACACAGTAGTTGATTTCATATGATCTTGTGTGATTCGAGGTGGCGGTGCTGAAGTACTTGAAAGCTTTGGACTCAGAACAATTCAACATCGTGAGCTACAACGATTCCTTCATGTATAAAGGATTGTTGTGCATTGAGTTCAAGAAGATGGATATCAGTCTAAGAGAATACATCAAAGCTCAGGGGCCTCTTCAACCCAAAGAGATTAGACCAATTCTCCAACAGGTTTCACCTTTTTATGTTCTTTTGGCTTTTTAATTTTTCTATCTTGTTTTTCATATCTTGATTTCATGTTTTGATTTACTAAAAATTCCCAGCTGCAACTTTCATTATAAAACAGCTGCCATTTTAAAGTTAGTGTTAATCCTTTACTGTGGATTTCATAATTGTTTTCCCTTCGTGTTTAGGGGTTTTAGACTTGTGTATCTTCAGTTCTTTGAATTGATAGTAGAAATATAGAACTTTTTGAAATGCATTTCATTTTTCCTATTGTTGTGTCTTCTGTTGCAGATCGTTGTAGCTCTGAGTGTACTGAAAGACCACGGGATTATTCACACGGACTTAAAGCCACATAATATAATGCTGGTCGACCGTTTTCAACAGCCACTTAAAGTGCAATTAATCGACTTTGGTGAGGTGATGTACCATCCTGTAAATTGGACGGGAGCAACTTGCCAAACTTTGGCATACAGGTATGAAAACCAGATCTGTTCTGTATATCTAGAACACATCTGGATCTGCACTGTGAGCTGACTTCTCAGTTTTTTTTTATCAAACCACCTCATAATCACCTTCCTGTTTCGGTGTCTTTTTCAGATCTCCAGAAATTGTGCTAGGATATATTTTTAGCAATGCTATTGACGTGTGGTCGTTAGGGTGCATTGCGGGAGAATTGCTGACAGGAACTCTAATGATGGACATCTGGTCTGAAGAGGAACTGGTCAGTAATACAATTCAGACAGAACACAAATAGTCATTCCAAATCCTTTGACAGGGAATTGCAATAATTGATTTGTGATACAGGTTGTAGTCAGTGGTTTAAGCATTTAGTTGTTGCATAGATGTGTAATACACTTTTCACTCAAATTAGTACATCTACAAATAATACATATTGCCTGGAGTAATACTGGTGTGTCTTTTGAAAGCATGCTCTGACACTGTGTTGACTCCACAGATGGAATGGGTCGTGTCCGTCCTTGGACAGCCACCAGACAACGTGTTGAACGCCGGAATGTATACTGAAAAATACTTCAATAAGACAAGCCCAAGCGATTCGACCCAGGGTTGGGTTTTAAAGGTACTATTTAGTAGTAGTCTCTTTTTCGACTGTTTATCAGTGGGAGTTGTCTATTTTCTGTTGCCTTCTGCATCGGTAGTAAATTAATTCATTCCTCTCTTCAGTCATCAGATCGCCCTCCACGCCCAAAGATGGGACTGCATGATGTTTTAAAGGTAGCTGAAATTTCTTGGAAAACATTTGTGTTTCTGAACAAGTTCAGTTCTTTTGCTGAATTATGTTTGCTGTGCTTTTCTGTTCCTTCAAGGTCGCTGCTAGAATCCCACAAGAAGATTGTCAAGCTGTTTGGTGTGACTGGCTATTCTTAATTGATTTGGTCGGAAAGATGCTCTGCACGGATGCTTCGAAGAGGATCACACCAGATGACATCCTCTTCCATCCTTTTATAACAATGAGCCATCTCGATAATCAAAGCTAGTAAGTGTGTGTACAAGTATTCAATGTCATTGTGCAAAAAATGTATGAAGTTGTTTTGAGCTGAATGTTTCTCTTCCAGTGTGAAATCTTCTATCGAATGCATGAGGGTGTGCCACTACTGGCGCTTTGATGGAGAGGAAATTGCTGAGGACTGCGAAAGCAGCTTGTTGATGATGGAAGATCCTCTAAACAGTGAGGAGGAGACCTCAGTACAAGAGGTCTTCATCAGAGGAGAGAGCAGTTCACCCATACAAAGATATTTTGAGGCTTTGAACTGTTCAGAGTGTGTCAGCAGGTATTTTCCAAACTTTATCCCTCTGAGGATTTTTTAAACATTTTTAACAACCAGACTGATATACAGTGAAAGTAACAATCTTTTGCCTTCTTTTGAAAGATCACCAAGGCAAAACGAAGATGGGACACGGTTCACGACTCCTGACTGCACCTCTGCCGCCAGGGAAGAAACCCCATTGGACAGTGAGACGAGTAATGCAAAAGCAAATGTACAGTCTGAACAGCATCCTGACCAAAGTGAATGGTCTGAACATCCTGAAGAAATTGTACAGCCTGAACATCATTCTGAACCAAGTGTACGTTCTGAAGGTATGTGATTGTTGACATCATGAGTTTCCAGAAAGATTTCTTTTCCCACATTGACAGACACTGACAAGCGACTTTCTCTTCACAGATAAGAAGGACCCTTCTCCTATGGAGGTAAATGAAGAAGCCACTGAGATTGTGGTGAGATGAAAATAGAACTTATAGTATCCGTAAATTTCTTTCTTCAGTACTGAACACACGTAGCCATAATTACGGCAGAAGCAGTCATTACTAATATGAAGTCCAACCTTAGTGCAAACTTTTAGTTTTTCATGTATACCATTTCCTTACTCAGGGCATGTTCATGTTTACTTCACATAGATATATCGTTAAACATTGTATTTGGGCTGATGTTTCATAGATGATCAGACCAAACCTGACATTACATTTCTCATTATTTTGTGAAGCTTCAGGTAGATGTAATACTGGAACACATCAAAAACGGCAAAGAGTCAATCTTGTCTCCCACGTCAGAGTATACAGTGAAGTGTACCTTGGGCTCTGGTTCCTTTGGAACTGTGGTCCAGTGTATGAAAAAGCTCTCCTATGATATGGTGGAGTTGAAAATCATCAAAGGCAGTTATCACATCGAAGAGGTAAAAGCAGAGGTGACACATCAAAACACTCATTGCCACATTCATGTTTACACAGTAGTTGATTTCATATGATCTTGTGTGATTCGAGGTGGCGGTGCTGAAGTACTTGAAA
The DNA here is from genome assembly GCF_963422515.1 of Blennius ocellaris. NCBI lineage: Eukaryota > Metazoa > Chordata > Actinopteri > Blenniiformes > Blenniidae > Blennius > Blennius ocellaris. The sequence continues at coordinate 6,765,029 of NC_137655.1, read as the reverse complement.
GCTTTGGACTCAGAACAATTCAACATCGTGAGCTACAACGATTCCTTCATGTATAAAGGATTGTTGTGCATTGAGTTCAAGAAGATGGATATCAGTCTAAGAGAATACATCAAAGCTCAGGGGCCTCTTCAACCCAAAGAGATTAGACCAATTCTCCAACAGGTTTCACCTTTTTATGTTCTTTTGGCTTTTTATTTTTTCTATCTTGTTTTTCATATCTTGATTTCATGTTTTGATTTACTAAATATTCCCAGCTGCAACTTTCATTATAAAACAGCTGCCATTTTAAAGTTAGTGTTAATCCTTTACTGTGGATTTCATAATTGTTTTCCCTTCGTGTTTAGGGGTTTTAGACTTGTGTATCTTCAGTTCTTTGAATTGATAGTAGAAATATAGAAGTTTTTGAAATGCATTTCATTTTTCCTATTGTTGTGTCTTCTGTTGCAGATCGTTGTAGCTCTGAGTGTACTGAAAGACCACGGGATTATTCACACGGACTTAAAGCCACATAATATAATGCTGGTCGACCGTTTTCAACAGCCACTTAAAGTGCAATTAATCGACTTTGGTGAGGTGATGTACCATCCTGTAAATTGGACGGGAGCAACTTGCCAAACTTTGGCGTACAGGTATGAAAACCAGATCTGTTCTGTATATCTAGAACACATCTGGATCTGCACTGTGAGCTGACATCTCAGTTTTTTTTTTATCAAACCACCTCATAATCACCTTCCTGTTTCGGTGTCTTTTTCAGATCTCCAGAAGTTGTGCTAGGATATATTTTTAGCAATGCTATTGACGTGTGGTCGTTAGGGTGCATTGCGGGAGAATTGCTGACAGGAACTCTAATGATGGACATCTGGTCTGAAGAGGAACTGGTCAGTAATACAATTCAGACAGAACACAAATAGTCATTCCAAATCCTTTGACAGGGAATTGCAATAATTGATTTGTGATACAGGTTGTAGTCAGTGGTTTAAGCATTTAGTTGTTGCATAGATGTGTAATACACTTTTCACTCAAATTAGTACATCTACAAATAATACATATTGCCTGGAGTAGTACTGGTGTGTCTTTTGAAAGCATGCTCTGACACTGTGTTGACTCCACAGATGGAATGGGTCGTGTCCGTCCTTGGACAGCCACCAGACAACGTGTTGAACGCCGGAATGTATACTGAAAAATACTTCAATAAGACAAGCCCAAGCGATTCGACCCAGGGTTGGGTTTTAAAGGTACTATTTACTAGTAGTCTCTTTTTCGACTGTTTATCAGTGGGAGTTGTCTATTTTCTGTTGCCTTCTGCATCGGTAGTAAATTAATTCATTCCTCTCTTCAGTCATCAGATCGCCCTCCACGCCCAAAGATGGGACTGCATGATGTTTTAAAGGTAGCTGAAATTTCTTGGAAAACATTTGTGTTTCTGAACAAGTTCAGTTCTTTTGCTGAATTATGTTTGCTGTGCTTTTCTGTTCCTTCAAGGTCGCTGCTAGAATCCCACAAGAAGATTGTCAAGCTGTTTGGTGTGACTGGCTATTCTTAATTGATTTGGTCGGAAAGATGCTCTGCACGGATGCTTCGAAGAGGATCACACCAGATGACATCCTCTTCCATCCTTTTATAACAATGAGCCATCTCGATAATCAAAGCTAGTAAGTGTGTGTACAAGTATTCAATGTCATTGTGCAAAAAATGTATGAAGTTGTTTTGAGCTGAATGTTTCTCTTCCAGTGTGAAATCTTCTATCGAATGCATGAGGGTGTGCCACTACTGGCGCTTTGATGGGACACGGTGCACGACTCCTGACTGCACCTCTGCCGCCAGGGAAGAAACTCCATTGGACAGTGAGACCAGTAAGAACACCAATGATAAAACAACCTTTATTTTACATATCGCTAACTTAGGTCACAGCACTAACCTTGGTTGATGGGATGTTTAACCAGCGTTGTTTAACGAAACAAATGTCATTAAATTTTTCAGATTTCAGCACAAGAAAAAAGGAGAACATCTTGTCACCATCCAAATCCTGTGGCAGAGAGAGGGACGTTGAGGGTGAATACCCAGAGACATCTTCAACGAAACACGTGGAGGTCTACAGCAACTGCAGCATTGATGGAGAGGAAAAGGTTCAGCCTTCTTCCTCCAACGCCACCAGCTCTGACAGTGAGGACTGAGTGAAACAGCTGTTGGCTATGATGGAAGAAAAGGATAAGAAAATTGAGGCGCTGCTAAGAAAAGGAGAAGATTTTCTGATGCGCATAAGGAAGAAGAACCTTATATCCTGAAAGCTGATAACCTAACCTGATATCTGCATGGCCGGTCGGTCTCTACCCTCTACTCTCGTCTCACTGGGATAGTTGTATGGAGGTTTGATTGGTGATAACGGTTTGTGGACTTGTTAAAGTGAATTTGTAGTTGTATACCGTGAGTTGTGTACCTGTAGAATTGTTTTGTGTACCTGTAGAATTCTTTTCTCTCCACAAATACAACACCACACTTACAAAGTCCCAACTTCTTAATTATGGGTGCATAAATACTATTTTACAAGACATTTGTGGAGAGAAAGTGTATGAATCCTGTTGTGGGCAAAGTATTACATTTGTGCCTATTTTCATATGCGCAAGCCTTCATTAGATCTAAACTAATATGTTTAGACTATTATTTTACATTAAAAAGGGAATTTATCTGTCATGTCCTATGTTGGTAAAAGTCATTTTGTCATGCATGGTTTATGAAAACAGTCCCTCAATAGATCTAAACATGCTTTAACCACCCTTGTCTTCCTGTCAAGCACAAATATCAATATGTTTTATGTTCTCTCACTGCTGTGAATCCTGTTACCTCTCTCTGGAATGGTGGCAGGTGAGACGGAGGTCTCTGGCTCTCAAAGTCAATAGCTTCCCGCTCCCACAGCACGCTTGGCCTTTGGTGAACGGGTCATGGTTTCCAGCCTCATTATATCTGGAAGCAGATGAAGCCAGGTGATCGCTGCAACATCCTCTTAAGACACATGGAGATGATCAATCACCCAAAAATAAAATGAAGCCTTCCAACGGACTCCACCAGCCTCCACTGTGATTTTCACACTCTCGCTTTTTGTCCTTTTCCTTGCTGCTGTCAAAATTACTTCAGCCACCCAAGATCTGAGCACAAATAAAGGTTGTTCGGCGAACCCTCTGCTATGCTAGTGCATGAAGATACAGACTCATGCTGGTGTATGTTCCAGGTCAAACTCACAACGTTGCAAGTCGGTTACAATAACTTTGTAATGTCAATCTTCGTGCAAATTACCAAAATGAAAATGAAGAAACACACACCCACTAATAACTGATATTTCCACAACTGTGACACTTTGATTACTCACAACTAAAACCAAACTGAAGTGTTTTTATTTTGTAATTGACATGGGCGTTCAGTGTGCATACGCAGTGATGAGGGTTTGCTGGACTATTTCTGAAATCCATTAAAACCTTTCTGTGAGTACTTCAAATCGTGGCATGGACTGCCTTTGTTTTTTTCCTCCCCTTGCACAAAGCTGTGAGAGTTAATTCTTCTCTGTCCATGAGTTGACCGTCACTTGAAGTGTGCTTGCAGGTCACGTTAGTCATTGTTATGATGAGTCACTCGTGCTGCAGTGCTGCAACCCTGCATCACATTTCTACGAACGCTGCAGTAAGCTCTGGGTCGATGTCACCAGGAACTAGTCCCACGTCTCATTCAGTCAGAAGACCGTCTCTTTTATTAATTTTGTTTTCATTATCGCTGTCTCAACTGAATATCTTTTTCCATGCAGGGTATTATCTCAAATCGGAAACACATCTGTGGGAAAATATGAAACGCACGCCAGACTAATGCAGCCTAAACAAAAAACAAAAACACAATCCACCGAACTTTGATCTCTGTGTTCTCAAGTGTGTGTTCAAGTGTCTTCCTGATGTTAAAACGAGTGTGCTCTTCAAATAGAAAGATCCCCAAGGAAAAAAACCTACTAAGGCAGACATTTCCAAACAAAGTACTTTACAGAGAAAATAAAATCTCCCTAGAGTGCTTAGGAGTGCATTAGGATGGATTAAACTATCTCCATTGTTAACTACTGGGCTCTCTGGTTTTCGTCATGCTTTAGGACAGATGTTTTTCAGTATGGAAGAATGAGTCCCTTCTCATATAGATGAAACCACAACACTCACGCTGTTCAGACTTTGTCTCACAACATGTGGGATTTTATTTTTGGTTGAATGCCACATTTCTTAAATTTTGTCACATTACAAGATGGAAATGTATAATGTTGATGGTATTTGGATTTCATAGACAAAAAAAAAAAGCCCAACTAATGGTGAGAACAAGAAGAAGATCTTTCATGATTTTGGACATGCTGTCAAGGAGCAAGCCACACAGGAAAACCTCAAATCAGCCATATCAGAACACTGCTCAGGGGGAAATCTTAAAATAGGCAGTGGAGATTTGGAAGCAACATATGAGGATGATGAACTGGGATGAAGGAGCCTGCATGGAGTCATGGAGTCCCGACAGGGCAGTCCAACAGCAGTGGGTGTGAAAAAATCTGTCAAAGATGACATATCTGTTGCTCCTCCATAACATAAGCAGATTTAAAAACAATTTCTTGGGGGCAACCCACAGACTCACCTCTGCAGCCCATATGGCACCATTTTGTTCGTGAAATAATCAGTAGTATAAGATTTATTGCCAGGAATCATCATTACAAGATGAATTTATACATACATTTTCAGAATGTGTGCATAATTTAAGAAATAAATGATTAATGTTTACTTCTACTGCAACTTGTGCAACAATGTGTTATACATGCAATAAATACTTTAGTACACAAAGTACCAGGAGGTACATATACCATAGCAATATGTTGTAAGAAATATGTTTTTTAAGGTAAGATTGTCCTTACCTGATCTACTTTTCCTATTTTTATCCATCCGCACCAAAGTCAACAATAATGCAATATCATTTCCTTAATTGCATTGTTACCAGCAAAGAGGAGAATGAGGGAGCGGATATTTGGTAAACAGTCCATCCGTTGTTTACATGACGGCCTTATCTAGTGATGTGCAGGGGATGGAGCACGAGGACTGTTTTGTGTGGTACAAGCAAAGGAAATGACACTACAGCTCACTGAATCAGTGTTTACAGTCCATCATTCAAACATTTTATTGTATAGTTTCAAATGTGTTGGTGTGTTTCTGTATCATATTTACATTCTGGATTGTTATTTGCCATTTCCTGTAACTCCATGATAGTAAGAATTTAGAATGAAAAAGATTGAAAATCATCTGAAAGAGCACGAATAAAAGCAATCTATTCAACGGTCATGTAACAAAATGGTTATTTGAAGTCACTCATTTGCATTAATGTAAACAACATAAAACAATGTTGCTTTAGGAACTCAATGTGAATTGAGTACACTTAAATTTGGGGATCATTTTAAGCATCAGCAATGTAATTTTAGTGAGTTTCATCAGCTCGTTTACTTTGATTAAACTATACGGTGGCTTTAATATGGAATAAGGAAAAAATGGCCAAAGAAGACTTTTTTTTGTAATTTACAGTTTGTAATGATGCTGCACACAATACACATTTGATGTTAGTTACCGGTAATCATTTCAAATAGGTTGAAACAAGGTCATTGATTTACTTTAATTTCCCACAAATGGTTAAAACTGTTGTTTTCATTGAAATAATACCACAGATACGGAATGACAGCAGTCATATACATACCTAAAGCCAGCTTATGTACTGTATTAACAAAACAACATTATTAGCATAAAAGTTCTATTCTAAGTAGGAAAATAAAACACTGCACATCGCAAGACTTAAACCAAGATGACTGTATAAAAAATAATGAGCGGATCAATGACGGCAGGACCACTGTGTTCCAACCAACTTGAGTGCCTCAATTATTCATTTGATTTACGGTAACTGACTGAGAACTATGAGCATACATTAGGTCGAAGCTCCTTCCTCAGCTCCAATTAGCCCGGAGACACAGAGCTGCAGACTGTAGATACCAGGGAAATATATTGTTATTGTATGTGGGGGCCTTTCTTCTATTGTCTCGTGTTCCAGTGTATACATTTACTAGCAGCTGAATCATTATGAAGAGTAATGGCAATAACTGTCAAGGCACTCAAGGCGTTTCTGCAGAGATATCTTAGGTGCACTGCTATATATAGTGGGATTTATGAATAGCAGGAAAGTAAATGAATGAATTCAGTGTCTTCCCTGATAAGGCGCAATTCATTTGTGCTCAGATGTCTGCAAGGGCAGTAGGAAGTTAGAAACTCTGTCTGCACTCGGTGTGATAGAGCTGGTATATGTACCTGACAAGGTGCAAAGTGAAGAATCTGACACAACAGCCAATATAGCAGCACTGCAAGGAAATCTATAATGAACTCCCTTCATCCTCTAAATGAACGTAAAGCATGGGAACTGAAAAAGGAAGGAAGACATCAGCATTACTAAGAAATTTCCAGGAGGAAAGAGTGATGTAGCAGCATACCAACATTCCAGGTATCATTGTCACGGCATCACGGATCAGTTCATCCAGCTGCAGACTGTATTCAGCTTCAGGAACTGAGACCAAGCCGGTCAGTGGAATACACTACAAAGCAGTGTCAGGATAATGAGCTGTGATGGATGAGAGTGCACACTGCTTCTCCCACATGCATACTTCGTAGCTTTGTACTCCCCATGTAAGAATGCCTGGTATCTTTCTCTGAGAAGGACAATATACCTTCATCATGAGTCGTACAGAGAAAATACCACTGGTCATATAAAATTGAGATACATCCTGGAAATACACCATAGAAACATGGTCTGACTCGGTTCCAGTGGGTACTGTTTAACAAGACAATACCCTCACAAATACTCACATTTGAAAATAGCAGTGAAAGCAGGAGGTTTCCTGGCACGTCTATTGCTTCCTGGAAGTTCAACGATTACCAATCAAACCTGATTCACTTGTGGTGGCTTCATTCATCCTATTTCCTGTCTGCTTAATTGAGCGTGTGACTCGTTTGAGTCTTCACTGTCAATTCTTTTTTCCAGCTCACATCACCGACTGAGCACTGGGTAACAATCCTTTCAATCCATGGCATTCAGCTGTTCACAGAACATTTTTCTGTAGATTGCTTCAACCAGAGGTTTTGTTTTTTTTTAAAGGGGATGTATTCTCGTTATATTCTTGTATTACGTGGTGCAGTTCACATGACATCAATACAGATAAAGGCTGCTCACACTTTTACTGAAAAGGTACAGTGTGTTTTTGATGTAACAAATGTAAGTTATAAACTTAAACAAATCTATGTCGGTGTCGTCGTGGGCCCACTCGAGAGGGCACCAGAGATTCCAATAGGAACCCAAGAAAACTTCTTGAAACTCAAGCAGATGTAGACCATTGCTTTCAATTAGAACGTTTCTGATTAGTTTGTATGTTCGTGAGGTTGTCATCCAGTGTTTGGTTTTTAATATAACGTAGCAAAACAGTGAGAAAGAAGAAGGTCTACATGCTTCCTTTGAGGTACTTTTAAAGGGCTGCAAAGCTACACTGGGGTAGCTGAGGGGTCAGAAAAGTGAGTTACCACAGGTCACTCTAGATCCCTGAGCAAGGCCCTTGACCTGCGAATTGAACTGCTTCTATGGTTTGTCCATAAGATTATCAATCAACACGAGGAGTTTAGGGCTGGGCAAGTAATGGATTTTGTCAAAAAAGATTTTTATTTTGCAAAGTCCCCCCCCCCCCCCCCCCCCCACACACACACACTCACACATTTTTTTCCTACATTTTTCACATTCCGTTCTACCAGTCCTTTTGGGTTTCCATAGTTGCTGTTGCAATTTTTTCTTCAGCCTGGGTTAAGGCTTTAATTTGTTGAATGACTGAGCCAGGACAATCACAGCAATAAAGTTTCACTTTTGATGTCTGCAGTCATTTTTAAAGTTAAATTCGAAAATCGAATTGAAACTTAAAAATTCTGCACTTTTTTTTTTAAAGGCCAAATTGCCCAGCCCTAGATGAGTTTAAAAAAAAAAAAAAAAAAAAAAAAAAACCCCAAAAAACCCCAAAACAAACTGTATCAACTATAAGCAGTGCAACTGCTACCATGATGTTAAAGGTTTTGGACTTTCCAATAACTATAAAAAAGCTAGAAATCTATCAAAACATCCATAAACTGTTCACGCTTTTGGGGACAGGGACAGGATACACCATGGACAGATCACTAGTCCAACACAGGACAAACACAGAGAGACAGACATTCACACATAGGGGCAATTTAGAGTCAACAGTTAACCTCATATGCATGTTTTTGGACTGTGAAAGGAAACCGGAATACCCACAGAGAACATGCAAACTCCACACAGAAAGGTCCTGGCCAGTATTTGAACCCAGACATTCTCACTGTGAGTATTTGGATAACAGTAAATTTGTTTGCTTTGTCTTTGTATATACAAATCAGACTGTTCATTATCATAATCGATTACGCTGTAGAACTGCAAATGTTTGATAATAATATTGAAATGTATGTAATTTTCTGGATAAGTGACCAGATTTCATGTTTTGTAATGCCCTGAAGACAGAAATTAAGACGTTCTGACTGTCTGTGTTTGTCTGCCTGCCTATCTGTTCGTAATGCGTCTGTTCATACGACCATAAAGCACCGCCGTGAGACACAATTTGCTGGTAAAAGCAAAACCAGGACAGCATGTGCACTTTAAGGGCCTGCTCAGTTACAATTGCAGGAAGTCTCTGGTCCTCTCAGCAACAAGCAGCCTGGACAGACATTTCCTTGTGTGATAGAAGAGCTCAGCTTTGCAGTTTGTCTTGTTAGCAGACGTCCTGAACAATGAACTCCACAAACAAGCCGATTCCCCACCCCCACACATGGAGCCGACCAGTCTTACTGATTGATCAATCCAGTAAGACTTGCTGATTGACGGACTGAAGTTGACAACGCATTGTATTGTCTTCAGAGAAAGAGCAACACAATGTTAAACAAGACATTATCAGGACACATATTTGTGCTCAGCTTTTGTTGAACACCAGACGTGGGAAACTGGCAGCCTGAGGGGTGTATGTGGTCTCCGTCTGTCATCGTTGTGGTTCACCAGATAATTTCCTTGAATTGTAAATTAAGCAAGAACTGTTGTGCTTATGTGTGAAGAGTTGTGCTTACATTTCCAAACATTCCTAAGTGTAAGTTGACTTTGCCTAATTTGGGTGGGGATGTTCTTATGCACTCATTACGCACAGACCTGTCTGTACACACTGATGAAAAATGAGGCCCGAGGAGAAGTTGCATGCGTGTTATTGGACTGTAAGACCAAACCACAGAACCCAGAGGAAACCCACACACACAAGGGGAGAACATGCAAACTCTACACAGAAAGGCCCCAGATCAGTTTTCTGGAACTGGTGTGAAGAGGGTTAAATTGAATGACACAGTGACAAACCCTTCAAACCTCCAATCCTAATCTGAATTAAGAATTTTAATGGGATCCAGTGCAAAGAGGTCAATATTGGTGTGATATGATCAAGCTTCATCTTTTCAGTTAGCAAATGATCATTTTATACAGTCTACAGTCACAGGAGTGAAGATGACCCGAAATGCCCAACCAACTGTATAATTGAGCCTGGCCCACCTGTATATACAACATATCCTGATTGCTTCAGACAAAGCTGATCTCTCCGACTCTCGTTCTGCTCGAGCAACTGGAATTCTTCCTAATCATGTTGGTGTTTGCTGAAATGTTGATCTCTTCCGGGTTCCAAGTGACAGATTTAGCAAGGCCTTAAATCCCTAAACCTCTGGTGCTAAATCCAAGGGCACAGGAAGTATAACAGTTACACTTCACACTGAGTGTGTGTTTGTTGTCATGGACACAAATGCAGGGGACTATAAAACTGCCCAATGGAGTGCATCCCCCCCTCCAGGACAGAGCATGCGCACTGTTCACATTGTGCACAGTCACTTAAAAGGCAGAACCACACTACAACACACACACAAAGACACATGCAGCTCTAATTTCACACACGTAAAAGCTGGGTCAGCTTATCCCTCTATTCTCGCTTTCTCAGGCGTGTGTGCCGCTGTCACGATACACCTGTCATCACACTCTCCGTCTTCAGCTGCCAAACAGCTTTCAGCCTGATGTGTGTTAGAACTTCCTGGAAGCTCTGCAAGCTGGATATAGATTCGCCGGCAGAGCACGCCTTCACAGATCAGCCAGCAGCGCTGCAAGCTGCTAACTTGTGTCTGACGAACAGTGTTGGTGCGCATATCGCTGAGCACACCCCTGGAAAGATCATCAAGAAAATACTTGAATTTAAACTTCTCATACTCTGGGGATGCCCACATTTCTACAAATTAATCAAAAAAGGCAAATGCTATTGACAGCTGACTCATCGATTTGCATGCAGGCTGTGGGTTTATCATATTGGTATTTCTGTAAATATTTTCAGCAGGGGGTTTCTGGGCTGTCGGCATGTTCCCAGCATTGTATCATGCACTGGATAATGTCACAACACAATACATCTCCTGATTCCATCTTCCATAATCCTCAGGAATATTGACATCCATGCTCCATATTTTGATCACACACAGTCTTTTGACATAAGAATTCAGTTTGGATTACTTCTGAGCAAAATAGACACCTCTCAGTAACATGTCCACTTCTTCCCTTACCACTCACCTCTACCTATCACGGCGACTCCAACCTCTTGCCAGCACAAGGTCTTCGACCTGTTGGACCACAGTTTTCCACTCCTCCCTCACCAGTCTCACTGTGCTACAACCAGCTACTCTAGACAGGACTGTTACTCATTTTTCTGTCACAGGTGAAATACTTTCAGCCATGAATAAAACAAAGAAAATGTAGTTTGGTAGACTTTTTGGTCATAAATCATGTAAAATTAGAAAGCCTGATTATTCCCTTTTCAAATGCTGCGACAATGATTTTATTATCTTTTTCTTTTCTTTTTCTAGTGGGATGCACAAATCTCCTCTCTCAATGCCAAGCGGCCTTAGAGTCTTGTCTTGAGCTCCTGAGGGCTTCAGGTCATAACAGTCAGCTACATGGATAGACTTTCCAATGTATGAGAGTTATCACCAAGAAGCTATTGAGGGAGGTCTGAATAGGCCAGATATCTCTGTTTTGGGTTCCAGGAAGGTCCTTTATTAGAAGCACTGGGGAAAGTGGAGGTGGAGCAAACAGCCAATAAAGCTGCATGGTCCAGATATAAACCCAAATACCTAAAGCCTGGAGCACAAGAAACGAAGAAATCACAGGAATACAACTAAAGCTGAAACATGAACAGACTAGCAAGCAAGACGCACATTCAAAAGAGCCAAATAAACAACAGCCACCAGGTGCACACAATCACACACTCGGGCACAGGTGAAACACATCAGGGGTGGGGAACAGCAATCACATACTAAGAGGGGACAAACAAACAAACAAAGAATTAACTCAGAAGCTAATGAAGCAAATTGTTCTCATGGAAACAGAGGCACAAAAAACTGTAATTTGAACACTGCACAACAATGATAATCGGGCGTGAATTTAACTTTATAATTTATGCTGTATTATATTGCATTCTTGTACCTGAGAAGATCACATTTCCCATTTGACATCTGGCTATTTTTACTTGAACTTGAAATGTTACATCAAATTTAGTCCCATTGGCCTGGGGCTTTTCCGCCCTCACAGGGGTTTAACATTACACCTCCACAACCCAACCAGCTCTCACACCAAGGGAGGGTTAAATGGGAGTGTGGGTAGCTGAACAGCAGATTTCATCATCTTTATCACATTATGAGATCATATATCCATGATACAATATCCATGACTATTCAGGAGGTACTAAATAGCAGGGCTTTTAGCAGTAATTGTTTGGTTTTGTGAAAATACAGAGTTATTCATCACCTATAGTCTGCATCACAACAGAGACATTCCAAAGAAAACTTTAAAGTTTAAATTTATATGTTATTAAGGCACTGTTTTACTGGTCTGGCTCACTCAAGAGGAAATTGGGCTCTATGTGGCCCCTTAACTGAAATTTGTTCGACAGCCCTGATTCATATAATCTATTTTTACCACTTCATTGTTGAGAGATGGAAGATGACAATTAAAACATCAATATTTGTTATCGTTGGTTCAATTCTCTATACTAACTGGACACAACAGGTATGACCGACCTTTTCACTTACTTTTTACTTGTGAATCCATTCATCCATCTTTTATATCCTGTTCAGTACAAATATTCTTGAAAGTGAGAGCCCCGATGCACGTAGACTAAAATATGACTCATCCTATCTGTGGCACTTAAACACTGGAAATAGAGTAAAATTGGATGCAAATAGAATCTGGAAGTGTGAGGCCTGCTTTCATGAAGGGGAACAAGATCACTTATCTTTATATAGTGGAAAAAATTCTATCAGACATGCATCACTGTTCCAGGCAGACTATTTTTATCTGTCTGAATACATATTGGTTGTGTCAATGCGAGGTTTACCGAGGAGACATTTGCCATCTCACAATGTCACATCCATTACACCGAAGCTCTCCTCAAGGTTTCCCTGGGAGTGTGGAGGCTTGGGTGGTGAACCCTTCACCTCCGAGGAACAAGAAGCAGTATTCTCAGACATCCGCACCTGTCTGAGCTGCGACCCCATGGAGACTACACCCCAGCCCGGAGGTGACGGGGTACAGAGACGAGACTGTTGGACTTCAGAACAACATGGAAAGATAAACAAAGAGCACGGCAAGAGATCATGCAGGGGGGTCAGACCCAATTTCCTCAAACGTTTTAGTAATATTGAGATAGCTTTGATTTCCTGGATAAGAATGGATAACTGGTTCAACACAGGAGATTAAAAACTATTTATTCCACACAGCTGAGTAAATAATGTGCCTCAACACTGATGATACATCCTGCAAACTACACTGAAGAAATTAAGATTTTCCCCCAGATTTTTTTAAGGATGTGTAGCTCATATAGCTCAAGTTCAAACCTCCTCAATGTTGAGCATGTATTCCCATAATTGTTGTCAAACCAAGGTCTGTGCATCCACTAATTTTATCATTATTTTTTCTTTTAAATGGTCATTTACACTCTGAATCCACTCGGCCATTCATTGTCAGAAACAAGGAGGATGTCACTGGTGACAACAGGAAGTAACTCTAATGTTAATATTGAGAAAAACAAACAATCAAAGGGAGTGCAGCATTGGTGGTTTGCGAGGTTGTGAAACAATCGGAGATGACGTACAGCCACTCTACAATTGTGACATGTATTGCTTTAGGAATGGTTGACATAACGTTTGAAGTGAAAATGCATTGTTGTTTCTGAACAGTTTTGCATTTTCATGGCAACATTTTTAATATGACATCTGTTTACACGGAATACAGAAAATATGCTAAAAACTATGTAGTTAGTATGCCCGGCCAAAAGTTGGTGCTTTTGGGGTTATAACACTCTGGAGGCCACCATTGTTGTTATTGTCCATCGACTCGCACATGCACAGTAGCAGCATTTCAGAAAAATGGCATTTTCCCTATTCACACAAATTCAGAGCATTTTCTAAAAGTTGTATTTTCCCCCATTTCTGCGGAGAAGGAGCCTTTTCCAAAAATTCCACTTTGGAAGCTGTTTTCAAAAAGCTGCATTTTCATAGCTCCGAATACCACCGTCACGTAAAGGGACAATCAAAACACAACATACAGGGCCTTCAAGTCACTGACTCACTTAAACCTCAGCTTCCATTGTGAAAATGGCTACCAAACAAACAACCCAACAATGGCTTGTTGGCATGTTAATATAATGTTCATCCACAAGCTTGAAGCACAGCTGAGTCTTAAGTTTGGCCTGGAGCTCACATCCACTGTGGATGACTGAGTATAGCAGTGAAGAAGCAAACACAAAACCCTGCCAAGTTGAGTTCATGAATGGTAAAAATGGCCACTGGACACTGCCAATCCTCACATAGGGGGAGGTTCCCATGGGTTCTACTACTTATTCCATCGGACAGCTGAAGATGTCAGTTTGCAGTTGTTGCTAATAATAAAGGATCGTGTCGGCTTTCTAGTTTTGCATTTCTTGCACACATAATTAGATCCAATGTCAGGCATATCAATGGGTTAAGATAAATTTGTCTGTAGGGGATCCCACTGAGGAAGCTGATCTGATAAGGATATCCTAGTTTGCAGCCACCGTGACGGCAACCAGAAGAAATCCAAAGCTCAAATAAAAATATTCCCACAAAAAGCAATGATACAACAGCAATGGTTACATTCCAAAATGTAACCAACAAAAGTTCTTTCTCATGCTTAATCTGTCCTCCATACACAGAATTAGGTGTAAAATAAATAGTTTTCATCCAACCACGATGTCTGCAAGCTGCAACCTAGCTACATGTAGCAAGTTAACCCCCCCTATGTGTGGTTCTCCATAACTTTCACAAAAATGTATGTAAATAAAGATTATTTTATCTTATTTTGTCTTATTTGCACACCAGGCTAATTTCCAAATAGTTAAACTGGCTAAAATTATTGTTGAAAAAGATTAAAAAAACAATGTAAAACTGATACAATGGCTTGAATAAAGACAGAGCAGTAAGTCAAAGCAGATCAAATTGCCATATTAATTAAAATGTTTGACATTACACAAATTTGTAAATGTGAAAATGTAACGAGATAAAACATGGATGCATAGCAGCAGACAGATGTTGGAATCACCCCTGTTTCCCCTACACAGACCTGCCCTGAGCTCCAACATTCCTCAAAATCCTGCCCGTCTGACTTGTGCATGGAGATTCCTCAAAGGTAAACAATCTGGCTCAGAGTGTTTCCAGTGATGTTGGCTCATCTCCAGCATATATACAACAGCAGCTATCAGTACAAGTTTGAGTAAATGTTTTCATATAGACGACGACCCCCGTCCCCCCCGTCCCAGCTTCCTCTGCTGTCATGGAGGGGCGGAGTGGGACGAGGGTGATTAGATAGTGACGAGCATTAAACATTGGCGCCTTCCTATCCTGTGCAGCTTTTTTGGTGCAGTGCAGTAAAGGCCTCCAAATACAGTGCAGTGTTGACATGGATAAAACTTTTTTTTTTCACTCTTGTACCTTTAACAAGATGGCAAGTATTTTTTTCTTCTAAAATGTCAAAAATGCAACATTTCTTGTAGCTGCAGTGCAATTTTCACTAATGAGGTACTGGCTGTGACAAAAGTTGGTGTCTTTCCCTTGTCAAGAATTAAATTGACTCTTGTTTCCCTGCAAAATTAACTTCGATAGTTTAGTTTTGTTGGTTTGCCTTTGTTTTTCAGCAAACTCCACCTCACTTCCCACAACCCAAAGACATGCTTGTTAGCTTAATCACTGGCTCTGTAATAACCAAGGATGTGTGTGGCTTCCTTGGCTTGAGCCCTGCAATGAGCTGGTGGTCTGTATGAGATGCATCTTCCCCTCAACCATTTTTTTTTGTCTTGTACCATGTGTAATATCCCGGTTTATTGAGAGTGGCTTATTAGCCTCCTGTCCAATCCCCAACCTGGAGGGTCACTCATGAAATATATCAGTTCCAACTGGTCATTTTTTGAGACGCAACCTACATGGAGGCAACGTCAGTCAAACTTTAATCTTTTAGTAAAATTTTTCACTTTTTTAAAAACTTGTCCTGGGTTGTACATTATATTCTAGGGTAGGCTTGGGATACTCTGGCCTGTCTCAGCCTGGGACTTTCTGGTCTTGGTCTTCAGTCTCAGGTTAGGCAGTCTTCACTACAACACTACAGATAAAGCAAATGGAATATAGATTTGCACCAGTCTGATTGGATTGATAGTTTGAGGATAAAGTATAGATAGCATTTGGTGGCACTGTTGGTGCTGAGTAAGTAATGTATGCCTGATGTGTACAGTACAGTCTCTGTTTCTGCTGAAGTCAGCTGACAAATTTCTGCTGGAGTAAACCAAAATGGCAACGTGATGGGCTATTTTTATAATAAAATGTCAATTTCAGCAGCTTTGATGAAGCACAAATGCATTACGCAACAAAAAAAACTGTTGGAATTTGTCATTTTGAACTGATGCTTTACAGATCCCTCGGGAGCCTCATGTTGGATTATTAATTTCTGTTGCAGTGGCAAACATGAATTTCATTTGGGTCAAAGTGTGAGTGGGAGAACAATGTACCAGCGCCCCCCCCCCCCCAGTTGCGGTTTGTGTACAACTGTACCACCGATGCTGAGGCTAAGTGCAGGTGACAGCACCCTAAAGCAGTCTCTCCTCGCTATTTACCAGCCACTGGTGTGCAGCCTCGCTTATTCAGGTCACGTAAGCAAGGAGACGAGCCACCA
This sequence comes from Blennius ocellaris, assembly GCF_963422515.1. Classification (NCBI taxonomy): domain Eukaryota; kingdom Metazoa; phylum Chordata; class Actinopteri; order Blenniiformes; family Blenniidae; genus Blennius; species Blennius ocellaris. The sequence continues at coordinate 6,748,649 of NC_137655.1, read as the reverse complement.
GCAGCAGAGAGCGAGGCATGAAATGTCTGTTGACACAGAGCTACAGGAAATGTGTGGCCCGGCCATTTTCATCAGGAAACCGGGAAATGTTTAAAATTTTAACCAAGGTGACATGCTGTGCTGAGGGCTGGGACAACATGCTGGAGAAACTGGATGAGGGTGAGGAGAAATTCTCCGATGGGATGTTACAGAGGAGCAATGGTGAATGAGGGGTGTGGGCAGTTGTAGTTGGACAGAAAGGGATAAGAGAGGAGATGTGGTGGAGCAATGCTTTCAGCATTTTGTGATGCTGTGTGATTTCAATGAACTTTTGAACTCATCGGAGAGCTTTTGGAATGGGGTTATGAATGCATTCTTGTGGAGGGACAGCTGAGAGGCCGATAGCAGCTGAACTTTCTATGTACAGTTGAACCTTTTGGCTTTAAACTCAACGAAAGCATACAAAAAAGAGACAAAGACAGCACACAAAGGGTCTGATTTATTAAGATCCTGCATACAGCTTGCTAATTGCTGACCCACACAATAGCTTTCTCCAGTATTTAAATAATGGTTTTGAGTGCCCTAGATTATATGTAGACCCGACAATCTGTTAATGCTTCAGTGTTGGTTTGCTTGTGGCTACCGTGGCATCCACAAAAATGTGGAGTTGGACTTGATGCTGGAGAAACTTAGCAAACATGTTGCAGCGTTAGAGCAAATACATTAGAATTTGGAAATCCCTACCCTTACAGAAAATATCCGATTGGATGAGCCAGCAGAGGAAATGCCTCTCACCACAATAACAGCAGCAACCCGGCGAAAGACTGAACAAGTTTGCACCATCTTTTCGAGCATAGTTAAAACAGATGCAAATGTTTTTAGAGGTATTGAATCAGATTGTATGTTGTATGTTAATCTTATTTGCATAAACACCAGTAAGACCTGCTGATAAGGACATATCATGCACCATCACCAGATGATGTTTCTGATTGAGACGGAAGAACACCGTCAAAACATGTCAACATAATTGCCTGGAATAATAGAAAGCAAAACAAATAGCATAAACTCTCAAGGGTGTTTTTTGAAACTCGGGACACTTTTCATATTCAGGAAGGAAAACGTGCTAAATTGGTAGTGTTATTTATATCTGTCAGATCCTCAGTGCCTCCTGTTAGAAGATCAGATTCCACAGTGTGTGCAGGCGCTATGTGCAGACATTTTTTTTTTTTTTTACCTCTTAAACCTTTAGTAGATCAGACCCTCAGTATTTGTACATTCATTTGCACACATGACTTTTAAGCATATTGATCATTTGTAGAATATGATGGGGGGGAAAAATCTCCTTCAGTGACAAAAAAAATGTAAACATAAAATGTATATTATCTGCATACCACAGCAAATAGCTCCAATAGTAAGTTAAATCAGATAATATCACCAATATGCTTCCTGGTAGTGGGGGACTGTACGACACAGTTTCAAATTAAACTGATTACTTGTTGTTGAATGACTGATTGCACAGAATTTATATTATTGTAATCACTATAGTGATTAACTGCCAGGTGACCACTGAAACTTTCCAACACATATATTATAATGACTGTATTCTCCTAAAAAATAACCTTCTAAAACTCTCCTGTTTTATTTTAACCAACCATTTAGAGCCACTTCCCCAATATGTTTTAATGAACATTGTGCATCGACAATCCTCATCATCCACTGCAAACTATAGCAATAGTGATTGCAGACATTCTATGTGCAGGTATTTTACCTTTAATGCTCTTCAGTATTTAGTCTTCACTGGGTTTTGTCAGAAAATGTAATATCTAAGGATTTCCTGAGTTAAATCGACAGGTTTACCAATGACACCCAAATTAGTTTTTCTACTCATCTGGGTTCAAAAGCAAAACACGAACAAATAGAGAATCACTTCAGCTTTTCTTTTGAACTATTTGACCATGACACAGTAAAATCTAAAATGATACAAAGCATTGATTTTAAATACATTTTTCCAAATTTGTAGGTGGTGTTCTGGAGCCAATTTCCTCCACGCATTATACCAGACCTGATTTTTGTGCTAGAGTTTAATCCTACATCAAGGGTTAAGGTTAGGGTTTGGGTTTCAGTGCTTGGGCCCCAATAACATGCTGATAGAAGAAGGACGGCTGCCAGGAGTTGTGAACGCTGTGCTTTTTTTTTTTTTTGCTCTATTTGGTTAAATGTCTATGAACATTTAAATTAATATTCTGATCTTTCAGATTGGCTTCATTTGCATTTATTTGAACAGATATACTAAATGATACCAAAGCCAGCAAAAATAAACACTATATTCCAACACCAGATGAGAAGGATTGAAATGAAGTGCGCTGCTTATGTGTGCAGTGTCAGGATCTCCTAAAGTGCATGATATGGCATGTTTGCTGGGATGTAGCTCATATTCTCATCAATAATACTACACTTCTAAATATTCCATAGAGACTGATCTGAAATATTCATGCGCAATGAGTTATTTCAGAACATCACTGTTCTTGATATAATATGGATGTTAAGCATGTTCTCTCTCAAAGGGGGGTGAAGGGCTCATTGATGTAGATTAAAAGTGAACATCAGTACAGAGTTGTGAGGGATGCGATATGTTTAAATATTCGAAAGTTAAAATGAGATGTGTTCTTCACTCTTATTAGTAGAGTCAACTCCCACAAAATATAAATGACATACTAAAACTTTGCATTATGAACACACAGGTGTGTGATTGGGATTTGTGGAATTTGAATGACCACAATTCATCATGTACGTATTCCAAAACCAATACATAATGTATGACAGTACCTTTGCTCAAACACAGTCTATTTGGTTGTTGTCATTATGGTCATCATTTCCTATGCTTCACAGATTGTGGGTTCATTATTATGTTTTGGAAGCTGGACTCAAGATGTCAGATAATGCCATTGGTGGGACAGAAGCACAAAAACTAAAAATCCCAAAAAGATAAACTCATTGAGAGCAGAGATCACAGAAACTAATGCTGAGGCACTGGAAAGCAACACAGATAAATCAAAAACCAGAACACACTGAAGATGCTCAATATATACCACAAGCCACCAGGTGAAGACAATCACACACTCAGGCACAGGTGAAAGACATCATGGCAGGGAACAGCAATCAGACACAAGGAAAGGAAGACAAAGAGCCCCCTACACTTTTGGCATGCTCATAGCAGCTCTGAACCAAGTGTATATGAGGGTCTGTGTAAATTAAGATTAAGATAAAGATGTAAATAAAGAAATTTTTTTTTTTTACTGATTTTTGTGTATATCTTGTCTGAAGTCTGGCACATTGCATGCACAAGCAAACAGATCTACAGAAAATAACACCATGAGTGATATCACGTGCAAGCTGGAGTATCTAAATGTGAGTTTTGGATGCATTAGTCTTCTTTCTTTATTTGTTCATTGGCTTGATTTTACCACGGAGTGATTAGATCCGAGTGCTAAGCCTCCTACAAGCACGAAATGAAATGAGATACGACTCGGAGTGCCCATCCAAGTAACGCCCTGGCCCTGACTACGAGAAACCTGAAATCTTAGCAGAGCTGGAAGCTGATCATTTGGTTCTCACCAATGGCAGTCCACCCTTTATGTTGTGTCTCAGTACTGTAAGAGGTAGACAGCAGTTAGGTTTGGCACTCTACCTACTATCTTGTCGCAGCTCTCTATGCAGCAAACTGAATTTGATCACTGAGGTATCATTCTTATCCTGCATAAACATTAACATTAAAAAATGAAATAAGATAGACATGTTTTTTTGAATATATTTAGTGAAAGCCTCAGATAGCCACTGTAGAGGGGTTGCCGATCTCTGATCTTTGTGTTGTAACTGGATTAGATCAACAAAAAAACAACACCAAACAAACACAAACAATTCAATAATTTGAGATCACTTGGGTTATGTGACTCATCGCTAGTTTTTATTGCAAACTGCAATAACACTCTAAATAACTCGAAAACTTGTGTATGAGTTTAGGAAAAAGTTGTATCCAAATGTGTAAAGGTTTAATGCATTCTAAGACTTTTAAGGGAAAAAAATGCTGACATATGTAGTTATCACCATTTGGAGTGGACCAACCACTGATTCCAGCACATGAGCTTAGAGAGCTAACACTTCGCTATATTTCATTCATTCATTAGCCTTTATTTAGTCAGGATTGAGATTAACAATCTCTTTTACAAGTGTGTCCTGGTAGCAGTAAATAAAATTTACAATAGATCCCATCCCTTGAGGCATTATAGCAAAACTAATCAAGTTATTCAGGCCTACTGCATTCAAGTGTTAAAACAATTAAATGCTTATTAACCAACTCATTTCTTGAGCCCCAAATAATTTTTTATCCCCAATGAATAATATTTGTGTAAACTGGCTTCATTTGGATATAAAACATTGTCACCAATTATTTACTCAAATGTGTGAACATTTCCTCACTCAGTCATGTGTAACAGTATTGTTCACAAGTGGACTGGATTCAGATCACACTCGCAAAACAAAATAAAGGGTCAGGTGGGAATCAAATTGCAGAAAAGAAAATCTGGCTTGTTTGTTCCTTCTGTGGGTTACACTGTGGGTACTCCCCCCAAGCCTGGCAGATGTTTTTCATTACAGTCGAGCCACAGATGTGTCAAAAGCAACCACACATTTCAGTTGCACCGTGTTCTCCTGGCCGCCTTCTCTGGAGCACTTCAAACATCAGTGCCATAGTGTCTTAGAAACACTGCTAATGGGATGGAACATAATCGCCTGGATAAGTGACATCACTAATTCAAGGAGTTATATTATGCAAAATTCACTTTGTAGTGATTTTCAAAGAATAATATGCATCCCCATACCTCGGGTATGAGGATGACAAATAGGTCTATCTACTATATTTATAACTACATATATATAGATATTTTAACTCAAGAATTTATCCAAAAAGCAGACGTATGTTGCATTGGATATCACATATTTTGGCATCGATCTGCTCATCAACTCCCTGCAGCTGCTGTATGTCACACATGCTTCTGTGTCACACCATATAAAAATTATTCTTTAAAGAAAAGACTTTGAACAACATTTTTAATAAAATAATACTATTAGGCTCAATAGAGAAACAGAACGACCAGCTGAAATGCCATGAAACGACAATTCACTGAGTTTATATAGCTAGCAACATTTACAAATTTACAGCTGAGGGAAAAACACATGCTGGGGAAAATGATGACCCCTCCCCCCAAAAAAACACACATTTGCTGTGTGGTCAGTGGATGTAGTGCCAAGATTTATAGCAGATGAGCGAACTCTTCCTGGAAAATATTAACTGTATCAGTTATTTATTTTATTGTTAATCAGAATTCATTCCTTCTAACCGAGAAATCAGATTGACCCCTTCACATGATTACTGAATAAAATGATGCATATCATCCCATTAGGTCCATGAATCCATCCTATAATGCTTTGCACTATTACATACGCACATGATCCTACATGCAAAAGCCTGCGAGTATTGACACTTTTTGCTCCTTCAGAATCTCAAAGGGAAAAGACGTTTCATTTCAGCGCAACGTTGCCTTTGTTTTTCTCGAAGTGGACATGAACGGAATATAGACCGTCACAAATTAACTCTCATTTGGAATGAAATCGCTTTCCGAAATGGATCATAATCTTTCGATACATGTGTTCAGATACACCATCATCCTTGACATTATTAGTATCCATGCAAAACACAACTCACAAGGAGTGTGTTGTGCAAGAAATCTAGCTTGTGTTGGCAAAAAAATGAGACAAAAAAACAAGTAAAACAAAGGCCAGTGCTGTGCTATACTGTATTACTATGCAGATACACACAAGATAGCAACATTGTCTAATTCAGTGAAATAATAAAAAAAAACAACATTATACGTAAATATATATCTATATATCTATATCTATATCTATGTCTATATGTTCTTCACATCCAGAGGATAAAATAAAACCATTTACATTCAAACAGCAGTGTGGAGTCAAAAGTCAGATACAGTACAGTAGAAACCAAAACTCCAGACATCGTCCTCAATGCTTTTGCCATCCGAGCGTCACTATGGACTTCACAGTCCCCCGTCCCAAGACATTTCACACATAAATACACAAATTAAATGACACACAGATTCACTAAGCTTGCGAAAAGCCTCTTCCACCCCCCCCCCCCCCCCCCCCCCCCCCCATCCCACACACTTCCCATGAATTTCACGCGACTTGCGTTATGTCATGAAACTGCAAATGACTTTTTTTTGTCTTTGTTTGAAAAGGAGAAACTGTCCTGCAGATCCGACATTACAGAAGTACAGCAACAATATGTCGGCTGCGACAGCCGATACATTGAATGAAGCCAAAGCCTCAAACTCTAACGTCTTCATACCATCTAATGCAGGGGTGTCAAATATACGCTCCAATTGCCAAAAACGATAATTTGTACACTGAACTTGTTTGAGTTTTGTTAAAGGATTTGTTTGGATGTAAACTTTTCCATGCAGTCCTCACACGCCTTTGCTCGAACACAAAGACACATTTTATATAATGAAACTTTTCCATTTTCACTTAAAATTGTTGTGTATTTGGAGCCTTGGAATTTTGTCTCCTTTTTTTGGATGCCATTTGAGATCAAATCAAGCTGTATGTGGAATAAAATGAGCTTGACACCACTGCTTTAATTTACCTCTTGAAAAAACATACCGCCCTTTCTCTATTGTGTGATGGAAAGCACTTTAAGTCATTAGATTGAAAATGGAGACATTCAAAAGTTACCATCAAGAAATGGACCACGAAAAGACAATGACAGACTGTTGAAAGATGAACATTGGAGGCTATCCAACTCAAATCTACTCAATCCAAAAACAAACGTTTAAAAAAAAATCTAAACAGTACAGAATGCACTTTGTTATTTTCTATACCATGAGCTGGAAAAACAAAGATAACACAGTCTCTGCAGCGCTGAATATGATGCCGGATGCATACACTGGTGCTGTGGCATGAACACAATATAAAAAATGTGGACATACAATTTTTGTGCTTAAGAATACAAGAAAAGCGGTGATGAAATCTTAAAGATGGAGACATATAACACAGATACAGTAGCTTGATGACAGTTAATAATAACCCCACCCTGCCCTTAGAAAAAACAGAAGTAGTGGTTTAAATGCCTCCGAGTATAATCTAGCCATGAACACTGCGTATATAAACCATGCACGCACACATACACACTCGCATGTTGTACTTGTTCTCTTTGAAATGTTCAATTTACAAAACAATATTTACATGAACTGATAGTAACTCATGTCCCCAGCATTCTTTACAATTGGTTTAAAGTGTGATTCAATAAAGACAATGAAAGCCCAGGAGGATGGACGGACGACAGGACCACATAACTGGAAAAAAAAAAGAAAAAAAGGATGGAAAACATCGACTGAGCTGCCCAATGGGGAAGTCTCTATGGTGAATTTACTCTTTTCACCGGTTGGTAAAAGTTTGTAAAAGCTTTGATACATGTACCTTTAAATAGAGGTTGTGCACAGAAATACTTTCAATTATCACCATTAAAATGGATTGTGCTTGGAGAGGGAGTAGCAAAAAATAGCTTTAATTTTATTAGCTCAGTTAGCAGGCTCGCACAACTAACTTCCTCACACTAAAATTAAGTATTTTTATCTGTAAATTCCTAATATGAAAACTGTGTGAACAGTCTTATTAGATCAATTTTTTTTTTAATTATCGTAAAAGAAAACCTTAAACGAGTAAATATGGCTAAACAGTTACTTCCTCGCACATTGCTAATTGACATTGCTGAAGCTAATAGGATTATGACGTCCTCGATTGTCCAATTGCAAACATTTTAGACACAAATGCTGCTATATTTTAGTTGATCTGTTTTGACCATTTTAATATCGAGTCTAAGTTAAATACTTTGGGAAAAGAAGAAATTTTGCTTCATCCAATTATTAGCAGCGATAAAGCAACTCCCGAGCCATTTTAATGTAAATTAGTTTTCCACTTGAAAATGTTATCCTGTAAATGGAGCTTCAGATATATAAGGAGATACCTCGCAAAATGCTAGGTACCTTCCAATGATAGATATTTGGTTCAGTGAGATAACATTGATGATTTCTTCCATTTTCTGTTTTTTCTTTTACATGGGCATTACACAAGAAGATGAAGTTTTTAAGTTTTGTATAAAAAAAAAATTTACTCGGCAGAATATTCATCACTTTGATTAATAGAATTAATATATTAGCTAATTATTGATCAAGATACTTAGATAGTGGCTTCAGTCCTTCAAAATCAACGATGCACAAATAGAACTACAGATTGTTTGGCTAGTTATATTAGCTTTAACTGAGCTAATGTTTATTGGCACTTATCGAGAGCTGCTAAATCCTATGAACGATTAAGAATCATGCCCAGCGAAAAACAACACTTCATTATATAACCATTTTATACCTTCTCAATGTAAGGATTGCACTCAAATTCACTGAACTTTAAAACTCATCAACGTACATATAAGCGAATCTGAGCTTCCTGACCAGTATTTCACCTTCTCTTCAGTACCTGAAGCGATGCCACTTCTCGAATGCAACACGAGCTAATGCTCACCTCTCTGTGATTTGTCGGTAAATTTGATAAAAAAGGGTGAGAAAAACAGACAGCATTGAGAAGGAGGGTGACAACTTTAGTGGTACATTCATATGTATTAAAATTATATAGCACGCGTATTCTCACAATGACGCTTCTGTGGAAAAAGCTGCATTTTGAATGTGGTTAAAAAGGGATCACCTGTCAATAAGGGTCACTTAAACACCGTCAGACATAATAAAGCATGCCAGCTAATAAGCAAATCCTGCCATTCATCTGCACACAAAGCAACAAACACCGAAACAAACAAGAAACATTTAAAAAGTTTACATGATGCTGGCAACAAGTCATATCAGTACTTCATTGTGTCCTATTAAAGACAACATAGCATGTCACCTTTAATAAATACTGTATGGTATTCAATGTGTTTCTGCAACTAAGTATGTTTTGATAAATTAACATGTGAAAGATATCATATAGCTTTAATATATTATTATGCGCCTGTTCTATGTCTTATATCTTTTCTGATTCCTTATTAAAACATAAATGAGGCAGACAGAGCGTTTTGGTTTGGCACCAACTGTGTCAAAAAGGAATTTACAGTGTAACAGAAGGCTTTTTTGTGCATGTCAAGACCCCGAAAGGTCAACCAGGCAGTCAGTGTGCATCCCTCTAAAAACAGATTCTGTTTGATAGAAAGGCTGCAACAATTTTGTGATTATCAGAATGCATCTGAGTCCAAGTGAAGCAGTCCTGGAGTAGCTGCATGGAGCTCACCTTCACGGCACAGTTAAAAGGTCTGCGGGACCATTTCTTTCAGTTGGGTGATCCCCTTCCACACTCATTCCTTCTAATATTGTATCTACAGGTAGAGGCAAGTTCCAACGGTTGCCACAGAGCTCCAAACATGCTGCAGGTTTTAAGGGTGGTGGTGATGGTGGTGTTGGGAGGGATCGAGTTTGAGGGGGGTGCTGGTGTCAGGCGAAGGGGCTCTCGGATTTTAAGATCGAGACATCCGTGTCGAGGCAGCTCTTCCCGTTCATGTGTTCTGTTTGGCCGTCGATGCTGTAGCAGCCCTGCACCTCGGTGATGGAGGAAGCCGTGTAGGACGCAGAGCGCAAAGCGTCCGAGTGGTTCCCCACGCTGCTGCCAAACTGGATGTTGTACTGGTTCCAGTGTCTCCTCAGAACTGCTTGGACCTGAACAAGGAAACCAAATTTCAGATGTTAAGAGGGCTGTTGAGAGGTCCTTGAATTTCAACACACAACTCACCTCATGTTAGCAACTTATTAAATCTGTGGAAATTTGAGATGCACCATATAGCACAAATGTATTGTTATTGCAATAGAAAGATCTGTAATATATACATATATATTGCAAAAAAACAGATACTTGGCGCTTTACTGCAGATGCCTCTATACTGAGATCGATGCAAGTGTCTGAGATCACAATGTGTCTGTTGAGAGTTTTGTGATGGTGGAACAGATGAAACCGAGCGAGGAAAATCTGAAAGAAGTCATGCTTAACCTCAAAGTCGCATCGGGTGCAGTTATTGGCGAGTCAAGTGAGTCGCAATCATTCTCGACAATGCTTGTATTTCCACCTGGAGACACTCAGCGCTCCACTCCACTCCAATCCTAAGACAATGAGTATTGTCCAGCAAAGCTACATCAAATTGCGCAGGGAAGATCGAACCAGACAGAAAGCTGACAAAGGTAAGTGGTTGTGAATCTGATCATTCTGATCAGTACGACAATGTGGGCAGAAGTGCACACACATGCACACACAACAGGCCAAAAAAAACTCAACACAGGCCACAAACAAGCCTCTTTTTGAAATGCTTTTGGTGTGAAATAAAAAAAAAAAAAAACCCAGATTGTGCAAATCTGGGACAGAAGAAGGAGTGCTGTTCCTTTGGAGAACATTGAATTGATCTTCTTGGAAGTCATTATCATAATACTGGATGATATTGTGCAGCCCTAATGGAAATAATATACAATCCCAGCAAAAATCCAATGTAAGACGTGGCGGTTTCCTGCTGTTGAAACATAACTTGGACTCTTGGTTCGCCATTGTTGCCCAGATTGCATCTATGAAATGTTGGAGACCTCTCCGGCATCTCTGCATCTCGGTAGCGAGGCCAAGAAACGAACAGAATCCCTCGACATACAAAAATAAAGATTCGAGAATGTTTCTTATTAATGTTTCCTTTGAGATGTAAATATTTATTTCGACAAGCTCAGGTCTAGCAAAGCTTTGGGCACTACATATTATCTCGAGCACCCACCCATGGGATTCAAGGGCCCGAGGTGGGTAACTGTTGAGTAAAACAAAAAACGAAAGCAAAGTGAAAATGCATGGTTTGTCACCATGTATGATGTTAGCATATTTTTATTCTTCACTGCACAACTAACAACTAATGATGGTCGATTTCCACACAGAGATGTGGCCTTGCATAGTGCAGCAAAGTGAACAAGCTTTGATCGTAACTCAAAGGTTGTTCGTGTTTCTCAGCATCTTGACGAATGGAGGCAGTGAGCTACAGGCCTTCACTGACACAAAAAATTAATGAGATCATGAGATGATAGGAGAATCCCAAGCACCTTCCCAAACCAGGGTTTAAACACATTCAAGCAATGTCTGTCCGATCCTTTTCCATCCTCTATCCCCTTACCTCCCAACCAGAAAAGCGGAAATTCTGCACCCCCGAGTCTGGTTTTGCTGGTTTCTTCCTCTTAAAAGGGATTTTTTTTTCTTTTCTTTCCACCGTCTCCTCTGCTTGCTCACGTGGAATTGTTGGGTTTTCTCTGTGAAAGTGCTTTGAAATGACTGACTTACATTTGTCGCTATACAAATGTACAGTTGAACTGAATTTGAATGGTTCTGAGCTAAGGATGACCTGAACCTGAGCTCATATTCACAGAAAGATATGTCTTGAACATGTGGACACCCCAAGAAATGCGGTGAACAACACGTCGTGCTCGTGGAGGGAGTTGGAGAATTGCAAGTATTTCTTGATGGTCAACAGTTTATCCATCCACCCAGCACCTCTGTGCAATGTCTCAGCCAGCTGCCTGACAGTTCCACTTTGACAACACCCTGAGACGTCACCCGTGTACAACAGCCAGATCTGTTGAAGTCAAAGTGACTTGTTTACGCACAAACGTGGAGCTTTTTGTATAGATGATTGAATCCTTAACACGTGATTTCTCAGAAATATTGACTAAGCGAGAACCTCTGACTGAACCGAATGGAATGAGCAGAAAAGAGACAGAATTGCAGAGGCAAACGCTACACTTTTGCAAGAGTAAAAATTATTTATTGCTTTGGAAAGATGCAGTAAACATCTGTAGCTTGATTAAGTCATGTTGTCTTGGTTGGGTTTCTAAGTTTCTGAAAACACAAAACTTTTCTTCAACGAAATACAGCAGTGTATGTGTAAATGGGTCGTAACTCTGATCTCGAGGAATCACACAATTTTAGATGAGTGTGTCCCAAACTCTTTTCTTTGGATAGCCTCTCAGGAAGACTGTAGACATTATTCTCCAATCTATGATTTACCAAAATATTACAGTGAAGTGAAAATGCTGCACAATATATTCTTATCAGAAGATCATCACGTGCAAGATAGATATATATTCAAAAAGACTTATGGGGCTGCGATGGATCCAGATACATATATAATAATTTCATCTACATTCTACATCCAATTCAGGAACACATATAAAAGTGGCCTGATGTAATTGGACTTGGGCCATCCCCCCCCCGCCTGCATTGTGACCCAATAACAGTAAAAGGTGACTTTCAACCATCTGGCACCTCAGAAACAAGTTATCCAGTGGATCCTGTGTGATAATTATTTTGTCTGCATCCCAATCATCCTGTGGAGATTCGGAGCAGACAAGGGAAGTGTTGAATGTTGTGTAAGCATGCAAGTCTAAAAAAAACCAAAAAACAACAAAAGTAAAAGGGCATAACCCAAACTTACTTCTCCATTGAAAAAGCAGAAGATAGTGGCCACAAGCAGACCCTGGAATGAAAAATAAGAACAAAACAAAAGAGAAAATAAGAACAGAACAAAAGAGATGACACAGCTTATTAACTCGTATTAGGAAAGCTGTCTGGCGACAACATGTAAGGGTTTCAAAGTGTTGTTATGAAGCAGACAAGCTTAAAAGGTCAAAACTGAAGACTTTTGGAGCCTGTTGCTCGAGACCCCGCGCTACCCATGCTGGGACAGCTCAGGACGATCAGATAACACCTCATCAACATCCAACTAAATTCTGCCCCTTTCAGCTCACATAATTCATGCCTTCCTTCCTGCTGTTTCAGCCTGTGACTGCGGCATCAACAAAGCCTGATGGGAATGTGTGGCTTTTAGTAAACGCTATGGATGCAAGAAAAGAACTCCATTCATTTTGAGTTAAGCTGAAGCAGGTTTTCCTGTAAATTATATATATGTTACGAGGACAGCACGTCTTCCCACAGGCATTGTAGTGAACGTAACAGGCATAGGACCTTTGAATGCCATTCTAAAAATATACACTGGACACACATTTGCAGAGCATGTCAGTGTGATGCTTTGAACGCAACCGTGGTGTGAAAACCTCGACCCAACAGAAGCTCCGTGACCATGGCCTCACCTGGTAATGCATCAGTATGTGCATGATGTAGTCGTATATTTCCGAGGAGACCCGGCCCTCGGGCTTGTAGGGTAGAAGGACGTACTGGATTCCCAGAAGAGGCACCAGAATGAGCGTGGCTCTCACCGCCTTCATGTAGAGGCTCGACTCGGCCTGATGGGTCACCTTCAGCTTGGTGATGAGAACTCGCACGATGTTTAGCAGAAAGAACAAATTCACCTAATGAGGGAAACCAGATCATTATTATTACAGGTGGATAAAAGTCCACGTTCATGTCTGTGTCTGAAAAATAAGACGCAACTGCATCTGTAATTCTCTTTTTACCAAGGTTTGTCTTACCCTTAATGTAAAATTCATCTACCAGCACATGTGTGAAATCTCGCATATAAAGCACTGTCCTGTTTACAATAGATGGGACAAAGATCCACTGAGGATTAAAAAGGTTGGACTATAAATTAATGAGAATTTGTGTGGAATAACTAAATAGACTATTCTTATTGAAATGCAAGGAGAAACACAATCTCAATTTGTTTGCACTGCAGTTGTATGTTAAAGGACAGTAGGTTCTACACAACGTTTTGAATTGAAAACAGAAAACCTTCGTTGCATTTGGGAGATCGTTTATACAACAACAGTGCCACTGAAAACAAACCTCCCAGATTGGAACTTGCTCTGGAAATGCGACTTTTCTGAAACGCTGCTACTTTTAAGTTTATTTGTTTTTTGTGTTCCACTGCAATTCTACACAGTGTTGCAGCTAATAATCTGACGGTCAAAATCTCTCAGAACGTTGAGGAGGCACTAATTATTGTCACTCAATAAGAAACCTGTGATTCTGACATGATGAATTTGAAGATGACATTGGTTTATTCCTACTTTCCCACATGACTAATGTGTTTGTACTTATAAAGTACATATTTTGTATAAAGTGAATTCTGGAGGTATTTTTTGTTTGTTTTTTCCCACACCATGCTTTGGTCAGGCTTAAATATTGTTTCCTTCAGACTTCAGATGTTTTCCGATAAATATGTCATAAATCAAATCGAAAAGCAGGTTAAACTAATGACCAAAACAATTATGTCCCTAGAAACATGCCCAACCCTGTGTTGTTGAATGCCAACGACGTCTTTTGGGACCAGTTTTCTCAGAAACACATGCCCGAGGTCCAGTCGTCAGATCCTCAGAGAGGACATGCCTTGATTTCACTAGATAAACACAATTATGCAAGTTATGAAACCATGTCCTGTTGTCAGGGCCCCCCACGGTGTCCACTCGGAACAGGACAAAAGCAGCTTATTGTGTCGGTTGTGCAATAAGAGCAGGTCAATGAGAAAAACATGGAACGAAATGTGTCCGTTCTACAACATTGTTGTAAAGACAAGGATAGCTTTCTCACCAATAAAGCTGCACAGATTGGACCGTGGATGATGTAGAGTAGCGATGTTTTGGCGCTAATCCAACAGCTAGAGTGGAGAAGAGTTCAATTAACAAAGGTTTAACCAACGCCAAAGCAGGATCCACCACAGCAAGCAACAACATCTTCAAGAAATCAATATCTAATTTGTGTCAATTCAGCAGTGATTCTCATCAGCGATGCACAGATACACAAGTGTGCTGCAGCTCACTTGTCGTTGTAGTAGTAACTTCGAGCAACGGCATGTATCGAAGCTGGTATGAGAGGAAAGCCTAGGAAAAAAGAAGATTAAGTTAAAGGCTGTTGAGCTGTACAACGTTTACCTGACCGTGAGCGCCTACATACCCCAGCCGAGGAGATAGTACCACATCAGGTGCTGTTTCTCAGCAAACACGGCCACCACGATGAGTGTGTGCAGATAAATCCCCTCACACAGCATCCAGAAGTAGTTACAGCCAAACAGGTAGAGATGAATGAATTGGGAAACTTTGCAGCTTGTCTGGAGGAGAACAGCAGGGATATGAGGAATATTTGGAAAGTGATAAATAAGAAAGACAGCTGCTTGAGAAATCGGTGACACCGTCATAAAATGCGGTTGATATACTCACTGGATTCCTCTGCACTAGCTCCTGGTTGTTTGCAACCGCTGTCAGCCAAATGATGGTGATTACAGAGTTCAGAACAAAGGAGAAGAAGAGGTTTTTGTGAAGGGTGATCCGTTGGCAGCTCAAACTCCTGCAACAACAGGAAGGGAGTTAGAGCACAGTGCTTTTGGATTGTGCAGAGGCAAAGATAAGAAACGTCGACTCACTTGAAATGGAAGAATATTCCAAGGGAGATGAAGAGGGAAGTCAGTGACAGCCCATGTCCTATGAGGGCTAAGTAGAAAAGATTCATTGCAGTCTGAAAAGGAAAGAGGAGGCAGGAATTAGATTATCTGGATTGGTCTGATCTATTTCCCTGATGACTCCTCGTGTAGTGAGACAATACACCACTGCAGCATCGACATGCAGCTTATTGTCTCCAGAAACCAGGTAATTTCATTCCCAGACAATCAATTCTAATGTTAAAATTGTACCTTTTTCAGATTAACTCAGTCAAATTGAGTAGAACTTTTGCCCAATGTAACATACACATACTCGCGACATTTTACCTTTTGATTTCTATTGTAAAGTATACAGGCAAAGCCCAGAGAACTGTGAAAAAGAGGAGAGCTATTGAACAATATATATAGATTAGATTCCCTATGCTGAGCTGACATACCACTCTGCCTTCATTGGTGTGCTCATTGCAGCGGGTGTAGTTGGTCCATGTACGGTTGCTCTGAGGATGAAGGAACCAATGGCCGCTGTCACTGCAAATCTTTGTGACCATCTCTGCAGGGAAACATTACATATTTCAAACACAAGGAGGAATTTTGCTTTTGAAGAAATAAGATACATTTTCTTATAATTGTAAACCGTGATGCAGGTGAAGGGCAGAAAAATGATGATTTGGAAAGGATGTGATACAATTTCATTTGGCATTTGTGTCTACCCAGAATCAGATAGTGTTATATCAAGGCTCATTCGAGATACTGCATTCTGGAAAATGGGTTTTATTAATGAAAAGTCATCTTGGAGAACAATTCATCGACTCAAGCAACATTTCAAGGATTTCTTTTCTTACTGCATCTACAAAATTTTAAATATTATTCCGTTCACACGACTACAGGTTTTCTCAAACTTTGCAGAGTCGATTCTGCCTAAACAGAACCAGGACGATCTCACCTGAAGGGTCGAAGTCCTGGAAATAATCCGGGCAATGCTGGTCAGCTACAATCCCTGCAATGGTGTCGTCCCAACACAGCCAACCATCCCATGTGCGATTACACATGAGCTCTGAAACAACAGAAACGAGTACAGCAAATTCATTATTGGGACACTTTTACACCAACTTGTCACTCCCATACAATTCAGGAATCCTAAAAGTTGGGAAACATGAACCACCATAGTTACCTTGTCTGCCGTTGGTGTTGTCCTTCATTATCTTTTGGTAACACTCAAACTGCGCCGTTACGATCTTGTTCCTCGTCAGACTCATGTCGTGGTAGACGTTGGTTGGATGCAGCTGCTGGGATTCGTTGACTTCCATGCTGGCCTTCACCAAAAACTGGGCGTGAATAGAAAGGAAATAGCTTCTTAAAAAAAAAAAAATCTAATAAAAACACATTGGTGACACTTTGAACCAAGAAGGAAGGCAACAATAACTTTATCTTATTATAGATGTTACACATCTGATGGCTACGGTGTTCAACTATGAATTTATATGCAAGTAAAAGTAACTGCTCCACAGATGACTGGCAAAGCTGAACATAATCGGTCCATCAAAAAAAGTCAGCCGACAACAATCCATTCATCTCGGACAGGGAGATCATCAATTGCAGAGCCAATAAAGAGATACACACAGTCAAACACAATCAAATTTAGAGAAACCTAAGAAAAGCGTTTGTAATTTGGGAAGAAACTGGAGTATTAGAGAAAACACACACACACACACACACACACACACACACACACACACACACACACACACACACACACACACACACACACACACACACACACACACACACACACACACACACACACACACACACACACACACACACACACACACACACACAAACTTGACTGAGAAATGCCCCCCCAAGCCCAGCAATGGAATATTCTTCCTATGCGGTGACAGACTTAACCACGTGTGACACAGCTGTAAACCAATCCATAAGCATATCAATGCTCCTTTGACAGGTGAGTGAAATGAAAGGAAAGATCATGGTCAGATGAGCTATGCTTTACAAATAGGAGGGTGTGCATGCAGTGTCCACCAACAGAATAGGCCTGAGTGCCTGACACCAATAGCAAGGGGACCTGCTGGGTTCGTTTCACTGCTGGGGGGCTTTTTGTTTGGGCGAGTTTGGTCCATTTGTCCCGAACAACACTTCCATATGAAAAACACATTTTTGTGTGTCTGTCTATACGGCAATGATGCTCAGGGCCACTGAAAACAGTTTAGAAATGGTTCCCAAGGTGGAACTTTTTCAAAGCGGTCTGACTCCGTGGAAATGTGTGAAAATGCTTGCTACAACATGCACACGATATCCACAATAAAAAGTTATTCTGCACATGCTCAGTTGATGGACTCCCTGTCATGACTCCCAGTCCATCTTCTCCTGGAACTTGGTGGTTTTATAGTTAAGTCACTGTAACAATCCAACTTGTCATAGACATGTAAGTGCAAAAAAAGAAATGTTTTTCCCTTCAAACATTGTGTAAATGAAGCCTATATTTGTCACCCATCTATATGTTTGCACTTGATCCACCCATTCTCTATAGCTACTTTATCCAAAGATAATACTCTGGACATAAAGCAAGGCAGTAACCTGAAAGGTGTCATTGCAACATGGGAATAGCACCAGCAGTGAGATGATTACCCATGCAGGTCAGTAATAACCACCTCTCAAAACACTTGTGTCTTTGGATTATTGAAGGACCTCTGCTCACATGGAGAAACCCAACATGATCTCAATAACAACAGGTTAAAGGCGCAAAAAAATGTACCAGAAGCAAAGCTGTGGCTTCTTGTTTGGCAGTCACTACTCAACTGCCAAACCTTTGGTCATATTTCATTAAAAAAAAACACACAAAAAAACAGATCCCATGTTAAAGCTTCCTATGTAAGATCTTTTCATCCTGTTTATGTTATCTCCCAGGAGAATGTATGCATAAATCTTTTTTTTTTCTCATACTGTCCTTTTTCTTTTTTTTTTAAATCACTCAAAGCAAATTAACATCTCGTTCAGAAGTCCACAACTTTTAGGCCAAGTGTAATTTTTGGGATAATACAAACATTAAAATCATACGAAAAAAGAATGATTACTTAAGACCCCTAGTCTAAATTACGCTCTTTAAAAATCACTCTGTGTGCCTGCCTCTTTAAGAGGGAACATGTATACAAAAAGCACGACAAAACGTGCAGCAAATCGGGAATTGTGTGTTATGACTTGAAACCATTTCTAAAAAAAATTAAAAAAAAAACAACTTAGAAAGACACCAAATGGAGGGGATACTCAGTCAGTCAATTTTCATCTGAAACTTTCCAGTTGTGACTTTGTAATACTGGTCTGGTTTGTATGTCATGCCCCTTTTTCTCCATTACCACGTCATCCATGCATCCAGTCATAGATTTTCTCCAACATTCCCATGACACGCCATGACTAGCGTGACTGTATTATGTACTCTGGGTGGTCTGGGCCATCTCGTAAAAGATTCTCATTCCCACAGTCAACTTTAGAAAGCTGTAACAACTCCAAAAGACCACTTAATCACCTGATATCACATAAAATGTTCTTTTCCCCAAACAAAGAGATAATATAAAAATTTTTGAAAAGAAAAAAAATTACTAACATGAATGTCTGACTCCCATTTGTGGCTTCATCCTTACAGGATGTACGGACGTAAGAATCTCAACTCGGAGCCGTACTCAACGTTTCATTAAATCCTGATGGAAATCGGGATTTAATGAAACGATCTATGCAGATGCACTGCCAACCAGATGTGTCCAGCAGCAGACACCAGCTTGCGGCAGCTTTTTCATAATTTCAACTTGCAAAGGAGCAACTAAGTTTGAGTAGAAGTATATTGTGGAGCAGAGGCCACCTTACCTTCGTCAGGTCACACAGCAGTACGAGCGCCACCATCCAACCCCACATAAAGCCTTCCAGCTTCCTTACAGCCATGTCAGAGCTGGTTGGTGATTTACCAACTGGAGCCCTGGAATGAAAAGCAAACAATTAAGAATGGTCATTAAATTCAGATGAAACCTGCTCGCAAAGGTTATCCACAGCGCCGCCCATGACCCCATCTGCTGATAAATGTTTTGCCAAACGGCCATAAAACTTAAATGTCACCATTGTACCCGCCGTCACAGTCAATTTATCCAGGAACAGATGGTGGGATTAATGAAACCAGGGGTTAACGGAATATGCATAATGATGTTTGTACAACACCCACACGTTTTCGTATTAATCCAACCAACAGGTATGAAGTACCGAGTTTAAAGAGGGAGCAGAACGGAGGAGCAACTCCCACAGACAACCCCAGAGCGAACCCAGAGGCAGTATGTCTAATTTGTCCCACATTAATGATGAATGACAATTTACAATTCAAATGCAAACTGTAATACCAGCAGTTCATACTCGATCTATTAAAGTTGAATATCTTCAAAACAAACAGGTGCATCAGAATGTCAGTAATTATCATCATTAGAGACAACAAAGTGATTTATTCACTCACAGAAGCACTTCATTTGATCTGTTGTAATACGACGTCTTTGCTAATGGTGATTACGATCATAACTATAATCAGTCCTCATGTACTGAGCATCGACCAACTGATGAACACTGCAGCTGGAGAGATAAGCCACAGGGACTCACCCAATCAAAAGCCTTCTGATCTTATGGATAAACGGCAATACATTGTTGCAGGGGGTAGTGTAATGAGTTATTAAAGTGTAGTTTTTGATTGCAAAATGAATAAAATAGCTAAAGCCACTTCAAACAATAGGCACAACAGTTAAAACAGCTAAATCAATTAACAGTAGATTAATAAAAGGGAAAATATCTATAAACAGCTAAAAAAAAATGGAATGCAAAATACAGCTTTAGTATTTATAACACACATTCATGAGCTTTTGTATTCTTATTTTAAAAGTTAAACCTGTTATGGGCTCCAGAGACATTTTATTTGGTCAAAAGTAAGAAAAACTCTTCATTGTTCATAAAAGTTACAGAGCAATGATCTACTCTTGGGTCAGAATGCAATCGACAACGCTGGTAGACTGAAGAGAAAACACAACAACCGCTGCATTGTTGTTACACGTGTAGAAATATTTACAACAACTACAGTTCGCATGTAGCAGCATTTCAGAAAAGCGTTTTCTTCTGTTTCCACAGAGACGGAGTCTGAGTGTTTTGAAAAAGTCCCATTTTGTCCCATCTTCATGGACGTGGAGTCCAAATTTCTAAAAGTTTCACGCTGGATGCCATTTTCAAAAAGTTGCATTATTACAAACAACCAACAAAGCAAAGTTTTCTTTGTTCACAACGTTGTTGTGTTAACAGGGCCTTATTTAAAGCTCGTAGCGGCCAGGCGTCGTTTGTTTCCACTGCTCCATCTCGTCATATTCGCGCCTGCTTTTCTAATTTCTACTCCTCTCAGTCTTCTGAGAAGTTATTCTATATTGTACTTTTATGCTCCTGGCAAATAATCAACAATGCAATACCACCCAAAAAAAAAAAAAACTGCATTAAATATAATCTTATACATATACAGTACCTTAAACCCAAAGCCTCATAGTTCCATTACTCCAGTGAATTGTATGACTCGTCTTGTGTGTTTGTTAAAACATTTCGCTTTGAAAAAGGTGATGTTTGCGTCTCCTGAAAGCCGAGTCACAGACGGCCGTCTGGAGCTGAGCCGGAGGCCGCTGGGATTTACATGTCAAGGCTGCAGAGTAGCAGATGAGACAACACTCAAGTGAAAATTTCTCCCTCAGGTTATAGAAATTTGTCTTGCAAAACGCTGGGTTTTACCAAGCCTCCAGTGGCTTACGTTTAAGCAGCTAATGTCGAGCGATCAGAGTTACAGGCTCCAGTTTCTTCAGACTTTGATCTTTAGACTTTGAAGACCATGAAGCTGCACGACTTACTGAACATACTTATTTAGTCATTCCATGTTTTGTTTGTAATTTCTGCTAAACATACATCATAGCCTGAGCTAAGAATCCCAAGCAAGTACCTGTGGGTACTGAGAGACTGTGTTGCGTTCAATGCAAGTAAGAAGCAAAAAAAAAAAAACTAGTGTAAAGGATTCTCAGCATGGGATTAAAATTTGTGGATATATCTCAAACAGGACTTCAAACACACAATAATTCGTATTTGCGGTTGTCTTTGTTGTGGTTTAAAGTGTCAGTATTAGGAAGTATTGCTTTTCCAAATGGTAACTTTCTGAGTTGAATACTATTCAAGTTACTATAATGATTCAATGAGTGGGTTAGGAAACCTTTCTCCTTCGACCGGATTGTGTCTACTGATGTGAAACCTGCTGAATTTGGAAAAAAAAAAAAAGACTGATGGTTAAGGAACCACAGTAATTACATGTTGCTGCAACATAAATCAATATGAGCTTGAGGTAGTGAGATCCAGCATGAAGTGAGCTGAATTGCATGCATATGGAAATAGATTGACCTTTGGGTTTGCTTGCATTTTGTTCAATGATCAATGAAGCATAACACCATGAATTAAGTGGTCTGCTATAAACTGTGTTGTTTCTGGGTTCATTTGGTTCAGTTTTTCATGGAGCCCCACAAGTACAAAATGAAATGTGATGCTACCCTGTTGGACATGGTCATGTTGGAATTTATCAAACATATCTGAATGTTGGAGCAAATAAAACTGAATTTGCCGGAAAAAAAAACTCACAGCGAGATGATTAGTCAAAATGCTGTGGGTAGAAGCCTCGGGAAGAAAAAAAAAGAAGAAAAAAAACTGTGATGGGCTACAACAGATAATATCTTACAGTTAAGTCCACAAATAAAAGTTGTGGGGACCTTTTATCGGTTGTATTTTGAATTATAAACAACAACAACTTTGTCCAGTTTAAGCTCCCCTCTCACCGACAGCCTTGCCTTGATAGACAATAAAGAGATTTTCTTCTCAAATTAAATGGTCAGATGAAGCTAGAGAGATCATCTGTCAGTGACCCATAAAAAAAAAAAAGATATCTGACCCATTTACTTCTCAAGGGAACCTGAACGATAGGGACGGACCCGGTGCCTGGGCTCTGAGTTAGAACAGCTTTATTCTGGAAAGGCGAGGCGTGAAGGAGGTGGGGGTGGAGGAAGGGGAGGGGCTTACTGAAAGTGGGATTGTAAAACATTATGGAGATGTGCAAATTAGAAACAGCCAAGGAAAGGTCAGCTGCTCTGTCTCACACACACACACGCACACACACACACACACACACACACACACATACACTTAGGCAGACACACAGCACTCGCAGTGCTCGACTCTGCCAAGTCCCCCAGCTGTTTCTTGGCAGGCCTTGTTTTTCATACATTAGCAGTGATGGAGGGGACGCATCTTGTCCGATGGCAGCGGGGAACAGGCGTCACAGTGCCGAGCGCTTTCACAAATCCTCACGCCTCATGTGGCGACAGTAGTGGGGATTTTGCCCCACTTCCAATTTTCTGGGGACACAGTTTTGTTTTTGCTGGTCACTCAGGACCATTTAGTCCCGACCTCCCGTGTCCAAATAGGATCCATTTGTCACGATGGAAATTTCCAGCTCGACAGTCTATTTATTTGAACTATAAACACCTTCCTGCTGTGTCAAGGTGATCGGCGTTAGATACTCAGCAGTGTATAACCAACTCAAGACGAGCTCGGTTTACACCTCACAGACTCGGGCTGTGAATGCGGTGGAAGGGCGTCTTGAGCTCGTCGGTTTCAATTTTCATCTGAAAGAAAACTTCAAACGCCCGGACCTTGTTCAAACCAAATTATTCCGACAGGGTAAGGTTTTAATTCACTGCTGAGCAAAACAGCCCTTTTATATAGCATGAAACTAATCTATCACAGGAGTTTGTTCGATGGCAATATTTAGGTGTCCCAGTAACTCAGTCCATATGGTTTTCCCATTTCTTAAACCCTTTTATTGTTTCCTTATTGACTCATTTACTATCTTTTTAGAAAACTAAACGGAAAATGTAATTGCGTTTCTGGGTCAAGTAACATAACAGCTCTGTCTCAGTGTAGGGGCGGGGGGGGGGGGGGGGTTGGTGTGCAACTTTTCTGAAATGTCTATAGTCAATAGTTCTTTTACACGTGTCAGTATTTGGACAATAACAATGGCAGCCTCCAGAGTGTCATGACTCCCAGTCCATATATTCCTGGGACCTGGTAGTTGAGAGTAATCCGTAATAGCAATCCAACTTCCTCGTATGACCATACAAAACCTTTCTGAAACAAAAATGCAGAAATTACACAAACTCACCTGAACCATTGAGATGTAAAATGTCACCCAGTTCACATTTATGCCTTTGAGTGAACGTCATAACAGTTGATTTCCACATGTTTAGCATTTGCATGAGGAACTTATGACCAGTTCTATTTTTATGTAGAAATGTAGGATTTTTGATATCCAATAGTTTGCCACAGACTTTGACTCGTCAGCTAAGTTTCTATATGGTTTCGGATTATCTGACTGTTGACTTCCAAATATAACATTGGTAGTTTAATAAGCAACCTTCACCAGTACATGTGAAGAATTGTCTTTGGACAAGTCATCAACACCCCAAGTTGATTTTAGTAAAAGGACTTGCGTGGTTGTCCATGTGCGCTTGTAGATGGAATGTATGGATTGTGTTAGAAGGCGATCACAAAATAAGTCAGTATATCAATTTCCAAAGAATGATCATGCATTGGTAATCACAACCATTTTAACTGAAAGCATCAAAGGAGGGTCCAGTTACTGTGAAGATTTCGAAATAAACTTTATATGCAGTAATAAGAGAATCTGATGCAGATCATGCAGATCACCCAGAGAGTCTCAACATTTCTGAGAAACAGGAACAATACTAATTCAGGTAATTCAATTAAGTTCATTATGCCTTCAGTTTGATCAAGCATTTTTTTCTGCATTCTTTTGAGGCAAGTTGGTTTTTTTTAAAACATTACCTTTGACATGTTTCAAGAGTGTCATCTCGTTTCTGATGAAAAAAGAAGAATGCCATTGAAGCATGTCAAAGGTATGTTTCGAAAGCCACCTCTCCTGAATAGAAGAAAGAAAAAGAACTAATAAACAATTCTAGTTAGCAGTAACTGAAGAGGTAAATCTTTGTAGTTAGTACTCAAGTTGCTCTTCATGTCTCATGTCATCATGTCTGAACTCACTCAATGTTGTTGTGGTGAAAACAAGTGATGTAATACAGGTGTGCTGTGTCATAACAAACAAAATAGGTGAACGGATGACTCACAAGACCCCTAAATTACAACCTTTATCAACTTTTTTTTTTTTTTTTGATAATTGCAGCATAGTGCTAAAACTCCAACCACCACACACACGCACAAAAAAAAAGAAAACATGCACTCGGTTGTTGCTCTCTTGAGGTTAACCTAATCCCAATGCGAGCAGTGGGTGGTCCACTATTATCTGTAGGAGCACAGAGTGTTGTGCTGGAGTGGTTAGTCATGTCCACTTCGCACAAGAGCTGACGTCACCGGCCACATCAGCCAGCATGCACAGAGTCGCCGGGACAAACAGCCCGAGCAGAGCATCTGCTATCTTCTCACCCTGTACCCGAGCTCTGCCTGTCCTTATCAACTCCCTCTGCCCCTGTAGAGATGTCATGCTGCACTGTAAACATCCTTTTGCGCTCACAGGATGTTTGGCGCCCCATACTCCGAGTTCCACCAAGGTTCCGCCCAGTGGCATTCGGACGTGCATTCGTCCTTTAACCTCAGTACTGCCTCGCTCTTTCGCAGGATGTGGGGCTTAACCGGAGAGGAGTAGCAGCCTGAAGAAATTGATCATCTGCTTGTAGGGTCGATATGAGAAATTCTTTTTAGATTGTCCTTTTTAATGACCATTTATGTGTGAGTGAGTTTGTGCATATGCATGTATGGAGTTTCATAGCAATGCCAAATATTCTCACACGCTTCACTGGGTATTGCAATAAAAGGGATATATACAGAGAACTGTTTGCAACATACATAGACCACAATCCGCCATAATAAAATTTTTCTGCACAAAGACATTCACAACAATTTCTAACAGGAGCATCTCCCAAGAGATGAATTACACTACACCATTCGGGAAGGGAAGAATCCCTTCTGTGCCATCATGCTGTAATGTTTGCACCACACCGTTATCGGCCTTCGAAAGCCAAACAAACATGAAACTGAGACAAACTGATCTTGAGCGTCATGCGCTTGACGGGAAAAAGAAAATCAAAGAGGCCAACAAGGGAAGAGTCACAGTTGTGGCTTCTGGACCTAATGTTCAAATGACCGGCAGACTTCGTCAGCAATCTCCTCAATGAATGGTGGGAGTTAGTGAATAGCCAATTGCAGTCACTCAAATGAAAGTTACTTTCATTTCATTAGCATCACTTCCATAGTGGCAAAGCTGGAAATCTTCTGACCTCATTAGTCTGAGAACAATTATTCTGGCATGAAGGAGTTCAGTATTTAAGTTGTTGGTATTTATTGTTTTTCATACTGTGATTTTACTGCTCCAGTCCAAGTGAGATCAAACACATCTGCATGGACCCTTGTACTCAAATGAATTTGACTATTCTGACTTGAGACACGGTGTATCATCCAGCACAGTAAAAGCTCCACGGAGATGGTTCAAAGATATTAAGATATGTGTTGTGGATCGGCCAAGTCAAAGTCCAGAGTTTCTGGCCGGACTTGAAAAGGTCTGTTCACGCCCAACGCTGACAGAGTTTGTGCAAATTTGTAAAAATAAATGAAATTCAAAGCTGTCGAAAGAGTCCAGATGTGCAAACCAATCCACATAGACTCAACCCAAGGTGCTTCTCCTCAACAACAATCACATAGTTACTACATTTTTATTGAAGGTGTTTTCATTACATTGGCAGAAGTTTGAGGACATCTGTTCCCATTTTGACATCCAATTTTTGAGTCATATTGTGAAACATTTATTGCGTTTTGGGTGTCTATACGACGACGGTTGACAGTCACCGTAATGACAACCCAACTTTGCCGTCTGTCCACACGAATGTCTGCATGCTCATCCTTGCTTATACCATATTGTTGTGAATGTGCATGAGTGCGGTTTCATTATAAAAACAAATGACAGCACCAACCCTTGGCCTGACATGCTCACTCCATTATTTTCAAAATGTTGCTGTGTAAATGCAAAATATTTCTGAAATGAAAATGCAAAAAAATTGTTTTTTTACTTGAAAAATTGTTACGTAATTGGGGCCTTTGATTCTTATAAAAAAAAAAAAAAAAAAGTAAATTAAAATGACCACGATTTTATTCAGTTATTAAATGGTGAAACATGCTAATTGAATGTCAGCAGTCATTTTTAAAATGTTTTTCTCAATCTAATATTGAAAAGTCAAAAGGGAATAGATACATAATCCTTTTTTCTCAAAGGCATTTTTGTCTATTTTTACCGAACCAAAGTTTGGATGTGCAAGACGTCCATCCATGCATTTCTTTGTTCATTTTTCAGTCAATCTTTCCTTTGTTTGGACAGTGAAATTAAAATCCATCCTTTGTGATCAAGCAATCAGCAGTCTGCTCTCTCAGCACACTATCATTTACATGCAGCATAATAAATAGTGTTTCTGTGCCTCTATATCATGGGCTTAGGTTAATGTAACCATTTAGTTGTTAATAAGACTAATATAATCCATGTTCGTACTGAACATAGACAAAATGTATCTGCTAAATATTCTTGACCGTACTTTACATGTTAAGTACAATCAGTCAAATGTGACATCAAGATGTCCGGACCTCATACAGAAAGTACAGAGACATTTATACTATTTTCAAATATTTTTAAGCTATAATCGATGAACAATTTGTGATTTTGCAACTTCCTTTCATCCTTCAACAAGTACATGGTTAACGGCTAGCGTGGTTATTGGTAACCAATGCATGCAGAGTGAGAGAGTCATAAATCACCGTCTTAAATAAATGGGCACCACCGAACTGCCTGTGCACCTACTAAACCACGACAGATTTCGACAGCTTCTACTGAAGAATTTGGAACTGAAAAAAAAAAGATACTCAAGTAAACAGAATGAACGTGATTTCATGTGAATGTGAAAAACTTGCTTTGTTTATTGCGACATCTTTCATGAATTCGTGAGAAGTGAGAGTTCAGTGAATAGAAGAGGGTCTGAAATGATAGAGAAAATGCTGTCCGTCTTCAGGATATGTCACTTACAAGCATTTCTTCAAAATGAGAAAATATCTTCTCTCAATCAACTCGGTACATGAGGAGAGGACATTTCACACAGGATGAACTGTTTGCGCTCACACTTTTTCCCCTTCCTTTAAAATTTGACGTTCAAATAGGAAGTCAGAGATGTTATCAAGCTGAAGACATGAGAACAGACCTCAGATAAGCCGAGGGGCATGAGCAGATGTCGGAGGGGGGAGCAAAACATTAAAAACAACCAAACAATGGCTATCTCACACAGATGTATAGGAGGTGCCGTCTTGGCTGCCTAAGAGACTCAGTGCACGCAGTATTCTTTGCATTAAATGGACAGGAGGGAGGTTATGTTCCTGTGTTTTCACAGCAGACGACTCCAGGGATACCTAAGTGTTCATGTCACTGTGTTCACGCCCATGCCGGCGTGCCAACGTCCTCCAGGCAAGCACATGGATCTATTTACAGCCGTGGCGCGCAGAGGAGGAAAACACTGCATTGTAACGTAAATGTACACAGCTTGCTTGAAAAATGAGAGAGACAAGATGCTCACGTTGCTTCCTAAATAATCCCGCTAGGTGATGTCAGACGCTATAGAACCGGTCTTTGCTGCACTCTTTAAAGCCCCCGAGGCTGTGTGGTCAAAGGACAGATGACGCAGCCGAGTATCCCAAGGAATTATGAATATTGAAAGATTATGTCGCACGCAATCTTCATCCAGTGCCAGTTTTCAGTGGCTGAACAGAGCACGTGTCCTTTTTACAGCCGGGCAGAGTGTGTGTGTGTGTGTGTGTGTGTGTGTGTGTGTGTGTGTGTGTGTGTTGCTGTTTGGAGGACGTACAGTTCTACTGTGATCGGGACTGAGGCGAGCACAGACTTGTTCCTGCTAGATTTTAACTCCCTTATGCAGGAAGAGTATAGAAATTTTGAACAAATAGTCCAAAACTTAATTCGGTGGAGGTCCCCTCGACTGAGTTCAGGAAAGGCCGTGGACCATTTATTTAATGTCTGATTCAATTACAGTGAACTGAAACACTTTTTGACACACTTGTGGTAATAGAAGAGCATCATTCAAAATAAAGGTTTCCTCAAACTTAGATCAGGGATATCAACCATGGGCTCATGGGCCAAAACTAACCGACCCAAATGAGGCTCCAAACCACCCAGCAAACTATAAAAAAAATAATAAAAAAATGGAAAGACATGGATTTAAAAAAAATACTACATTTTCAAGAGTCATCAACACAACACAGACATCATCTACGGTACCTTGTTGCTATCAAACTAACTTGGAGTTTGTGAAAACATGCATAATGCATTATAATTGGCTTTTTGTTGGAATTGGACTCATATTCAGTCGTAGTTGTGTGTTTTGTTTAATAAAAGATACTTTTAGCGCATACATTCTGCACCACAACAAGGAAAAACTTTAACGTTTAGATTTAAAAGGTTATTCATGACACTATTTTACTGGTCTGGGCTACTTACGATGGACATTTTTTAACAAAGTCACTTTTTTTCTTTGACATATGCAAATCTAATTCTGTCAAACTCAGAGCCGACAAATTCTTACTCAAATTCCTCCTGTGACCCCAGGCAGCTCCCTCAGGAGGTCCTGGGAGCCGATGATTTAGAGTTCATGGATGCGTTTCATATTATCTACAGCTTTACTGAATTTTGCATCATGTGTGGTCTGTTTAGACGAAGCACATCAATGCTCAACAGCAAGTCAATTAAAGTATATGAACTAGTATATAAGTACATTGACGTTAGCACTTCTTGAAGAGAAAAAAGAAACCAAACAAATAAAATAAAATATGCAGGAATGGAAGCTAAAGCTCCAAACACATGACAGCTACTGTGGACACAGGCTGATGTTGATTACCGTGGGTCATTTTTCACAACGCTGTCGGATTGAGTTAGTTCTGGATTAATGAGGCGTGCCTCATACAGTAAATAGGAGATTTGTGGGATAGTACCATGATTTTCGTGAACAAAAGTTTTGGTAACGGGTCTGTTAAAGTTTAGTCTTGTGACACTAATTTCATTTTTGCAATCAGTTACTAATGTTTAGACAAGTGGACATGGTTGATGTAGTTTCCTGATGTAGAGATACTAATATTACTGAAGTACTTGTCACCCTTCCTGATCTAAAGATGCAAGATTATTGCTTTTTTAATTGATTACTGCTTATCAAATTATACCAATAAGCTCAGACAATCTTTTATGAAAGCTTCTCGAAAATGAGTACCATTAGGAAGATATTGTAAACTGCCAATTAAAGACCCCAAAGTAGCTGCATCAGCAAAATAGTCGCTAAAATCTTGCTTCAATGGCCATAATACTAGCATTTTAAAAGGTGGACGCATCAGAGGATCGTTCAGTACAACCAATCCAACACCCCATCTAATGCAGATTAAAATGCAGGAAAAGACTCCTCCAGTCTGATGAGCAATACAGATCACCTTATAAATGCACAGCGACCCACAACACACAATAAGAATGATGTTTACTGTATATGCTCCATGTGACAATCTGCATAGAAGCAGAAAAATCCCCCGCCTGTAACCATGTGACCATCAAAGCTTGCAGTATATACTGCTGTCTCCACATTATATTCCAGACTCAAAACAACACTTAAAACAAGAGATGACCGATAGTTTTTCTTCGATATCTGGAACTCTGATTTTTGCCACATGACACTGCTGAGCCTCACTGCTCACTGGATCGACTCCGACACTTTTCAGTTCAAACAATCAAACAGTGTTGCATTCACACCCGTTTCTTATATCTCATAAATCAGATCTTGCGGAAGAGCACTGCCAGGAGCAGATGAAGCAGTAAAAATAAACAGGATGATGCCTAACCATACTGTCCAACAAAACAGTCACCCAAATATTTTGGGAAGCTATTTGTCCAGCAACAAAGATCTTTTCTTCAGCCTCCTTTAGTCTTGTTCTTAAATCAGTTTTGGTACACATGATCAATCTGGAGAAAATAATGTCCCTACCCCACATGTATGATAACATACATATTTTGAATTCATCTGGGGATTAGTTTCGGTCTAGTTTACCCAACAGAGCAAAATTAGCTAACACAATTTGATGAGATAAACAAATTTGTATACTTTAGCAAATTCATGAGCCCTCATGCAAGCTGCTGGGAATTAAGGGACCTCCCAACTGGGACACATCACACTACCGGTTTGTGAGAGTTCACATGAGAACAACCTAGAGGCAAACATGACCCCCGCCTTGAAAATCTGAAAAACATCCATCCATCTTCTATATCTACATTAAATGGACTCTCCGAGGGGCTGGAGAAGATCCTGAGTGATAGCCTTGAAAGGTCTTCATTCAATCACAGGACCACCAGAGAGAGGCGTGCAATCGTCTGGGGACAATCGTTCAAACCTACAGGCAATACAGAGTCACTAATTAAAAGTATGTGCCTATGCATATCCTCATTAATGCACGCAAGAGGCATCACAAAGCTAATTAATCAGGACTAGTAGATTTGTTATATGTCTTTGAATAGTGATCCCAACCAGTGGGGGCTCCGACCACCACAGGGGGTTGGTTACCCAAAACTTCCCTACAAAGCCTTCTTAATATAGGGGTATAACATTTTCTTTCCGTTTTGAAAATAGGTGAGTTAGCATTTAACTCGCTCGAGTTAGCATCACGTGCATGACAGCCATTAGCTCATATCAATGCTAACGAGGTAGGTCAGGTAGCTACATCACTGTGTGAAAGATTGAGCAGGCAGTGTCTCCATGGCAACAGATGCTGATCTCCTTTGATCTCCTCCATGAGATGCCTCTCTCATCTGCTTTGTATGGGAAACCTTTTGCTAGAAACTTTTGGGGATTTATTCAGAAAGGTCAGCCGTTAACATCCCAAACTCTAACCAATTGGTTCTTGGATGATGACAAAATTCCATGCAATTCAGGTGAGTAGGTTTTTATGAAAAGGTTTCGTCCTTCATCTGAGTAGTTTCATCAGTTCATGAGGTTCCCTCATCTCGGCTGGCCAGTAAAGAGCGGGGATAAGGGGCGAAACATCTCCCAAGTAAAAACACAAGTCTTTGCATTGCAGTAGAAAGCTAAAGTACCCACAGAACTCTCATGCAGACAGAAATTCCGCAGAGAAACAACAAGCCTCTGTGATCGGGTGTCCTCCCAGTCACTTAGGAGACACTTCAGACAGGACCACAAAACTGGAGCACAGAAAATTGGCAAAACATTAAAGATCTCATCAAACTTTGTTTACACAACAACATTTTGATATAAAAAAAAGCGTGGAGGAGATTCTCTTGGGGTTACACCAGTAGTCTCATCCTTTCATGACCACAGAGAACCAGGTTTTAATTGATCATTCTAACAGGGTGAAACACCAGGGAGCAGGGGAGGAGGCGGGACTTCTCACACATATTTTACCACCGTGGTAAATTTTTAATATTGGGAACCTTCACATTTTCATACATAAATTAATAACAGTCTGGAATACATACAATTAAACTAAAATAGCATAGTTTCCCATTCAAAGTCCACATCGGTCACACAGGACAACAGAACATAACAAACACCTTCGCTGTCTTGGGTTTCTTTTTTAAAAGGAGGCTTCGAGTACTCGAGGTCCAACCATAGTAAAAGGATCGGGTTCTCGAGGCCCCCGGTCTACGCAAAGGAAAAAATAGTACAAATACTTTGACGAGAATACACAGGGTAAAAATAAACCCGGCCCCATCGCGCACTGCACCTGCATAGCTGCCGCCGATCCTCCTTGGCGTTGACGTAAATGTTTTGATGGAGCTATAGTGCGAGCGGGCAGCGTTTGGAACGGTCTCACCTGCAGATCCGTGTGCTCACTGCTTGACCTGGGGCGCACGGTTCAGTCTGCTGGGAATGTGTGGCTAATTCCACCAATTTTTTCCACTACACGGAACCGCATTTTCACAGGTCACTACGTTTTCTTTGTCAAGTGCACTGAGCAGCACGGGCAGGCCGACGGCTTTACACAATAGCTTAAGCTTCCTTAGTCTGTCTTTTTCTTTTCCATGTGATATTTCTGTCTCCCTAACAAGCCACCGCTTTTCACTGAATTCAGATTCATGGCCGTGTTTGTTGGGAGGGATTAGCCGCACAGAAGACTGCCCTCGGACTTTGCAGATATGGTCATAGTGTCGCCAGGAAGTAGAAGAAAACTCAAAACTTTAAAGTAGTGTTGAGGTCACAATTAACTAAATCCCCCTCAAGCGTCTAAAGCCCCATTTGCAGAACGCTCTCAAGTGAAAACATGAAGAACCACTGTAAACTACTTTTTGAGAATGCTCAGAGTCCGTCTCTGCAGAACTGGGAGGAAAATGAATGTTTTTTTCTGAAATGCTGACACTGCATATGTGCTCTACGCCTGAAGCAAATAGTTCTTCTGCACATGTGCAGGTAAATGGACGACAATGCTTGATGTAATGTTTATGTTGCAATGTTCTCTAAAACTAAATCATTTTCAGAATTTCTTCTGTTTGTAAATAAGACTTTGTTTTGCAAACATTAGTGTTGAAATGCCAAACTTTTCTGAAACGCAAATGCATATTGATGTGTGAATGAGGCCAAGGGGGACTTCGGGAGGTCGTAAAACTAGTAAAGTCAGTGTTTGAGTCCTTTGTAGTCTACAATAAAAAAAAAAAATGAAAAGGTCCTTTTAACTTTATAAAAAACATTTTTATATTTCTAGCTTGTTTTGCTATTTTGACTTGAGAAATTGATGGTTTTATTTATTTTAGCCACTATAACTATTTTAACTTTTTTCCCCCAAGCCTGTTCAGTAACTTCATAATTTTTTTTGATTGTTATTTCAACTCTTTAAGACTTATAATATTTTCTTAATTTCAGCCATTTTAGCAAACTACTATTTTGACATTTTAGCAGTTGTAGCCATTTAAATTTTCTTATAGTATGAACTAATCTTTTCCATTTTTTAGCTTTTCAAGTGGTTCTACTAAGTCATAATAAGATCAAATATATAATCCTAAAGGGCTCTTGGTAACCTGGTGAATATATTATGAAACTACATTATCTTATGTACAGTGTCATATCATCATGATTTCAGCACAGATATTACGACACAAGGAAAAGTGGCCTTTGGGATCGTTTATCGAGTTCGTCAAGAACAATTCACTCATCCTCCCTGCGTTTGAGCTCTGTATCACACACATCCAGCAGTTAAAGACAAACTCAAACTCCCAAGGTAGAACATGACACACTTTGCTCTGATCACAGCCAACATGAAAGAGCAGCGAACATGTTCCACAGCTGGAGAGATGTAGCCCATGCATTATTCACCTTTTTGCCACAACCTTTACGGCTCTTTCAGTGTGCTCAAGTCGCCCGGGAACGCAGGGTCTGCAGGGACCGGTGAGAGTGGTTCCCTCTGGGTAATGCCACGGTAAAAATAGCATCCCAGCCCCCCCGACCCCCCCCGGGGAAGCCGAGGAATATCCTCCACGCACCTGCCTGCAGGGCCCTCGACTTGACCTCAAAGAGTGCGATTCACGTCATTACGGAAAGGTTCAAGTTGCTGTATGTGCCTCCGGTTTGTGAAACATATACAGTTTACCAGTAACATGTGAGCTACTGGGAAAAGGCGTGTAGAAATATTAGACTTAAAGCTCAATGAGAGAAATCCAATCCCTCCACTTTAGATACCGACCACTAAACATTAGCATTTTACCAGATTAACTGCTCATATTAGTCGGATTATTTGGTCAAAATGGACAAAAAATAATAGCTGAAAGCAGAAAATGTTCAACTTCACTTCAATAAACAGTTGATGAATTGACTGGATAATTCAATTTGCAAGATGATTTAAACTGGATTTCAGACATTATTCCTAAACTGGAAACATGAGTCGATACCATTAGTTTGATTGGAGGAAGCCATTTTTTATCTGGAATTATATATATACACATACATATAAAGTAGGGTTATATAAGTTAACGTGCTGTAATAAAAAGGATTCTAAAACAGTTAAGTAAACATTCAAAAGCTCACCTTCAAAATAGGTTCAGATCAAAGAGTTGCCTAATTCATTCTTATATTGGGAAAAAAATATATCTTAAATGATTCATTATGACATTTGATCATTGTAATATAATCAGACAACAATATAAACATACTTAAATTTAGAGAAATTTGACATGTTCCTAATAGTGAACAACTAATGGCCTAAAATCACTTCTCCTTAGTTTCAAAAGCAAACCTCTCATAGAACACGTCAATCTTGCTTTGATTTATTTAATGAATTAATCATTTTTAATTAGTATCTCTTCCATCACCATAGAGAGGGAGGTCTCCGTCCTTTGTGTCTGAGCCCAGTGGGAATCCCACTGAGGGAAACACTAATGACCATGCGCCCACTGCTGAAGCCACAAGACCTTTATGGCTTCAACCTCAGGCCAGTGATTCTCATACCGTGTGTCATTTTCAAGTCCAGTAGCCAGGTCTCCTTCTTTCACCACACAATCAAAAATTGAGGGTCAACCTCCATCCGTGGGAAATGTGCGCAACACTTCCATCTAACTTGTCTTTGAGCCAAATCTCAGAGGAAATAAGAGTTTATTCAATCTGGACAGACTCAGTATTTACTGCCAGCAATATTAGTTTACCTGGATGTTATTTATGTGAGATTAAACAACGAAAGAAAAGTTTTGAAGGATCCAAAACAGGCCAAACAGCGAAAAGGCCTCAAATTGGTAAAATGGATAAAATTGCAAAAAAGTAAATAAAAAAAAAATATATACTAAAAAGGTCAGCAACACATCGAAATAAAAAATAGAATGTCCAATAGAATCAAAATGGATGAAACAACCAAAGACAAATAATAATGCCAAAATAAAGATAATGTAGAATGTAAAATTGTAAAATCGCAATAAACTAAAGGTTTGGTGGTTGTTTTGCTGCTCATAATTAAATGTATTCGGTGGAAGGAGGCAAAAATGGATGATTTACTCATGACGGCTGTAGAACTCAGGCCCAGGTCAATGAAAATAGTTGTTTTTTTCTTGTATTTAAAAAAAAGAACCATTTGAGTCTTCACCATCCTCTGAGAACAATTAATTGAAAAAATATGCCAAAAAATCTTCCTTATACTGCTCCACCTAAGGCATCCCAAGCTAACAGTAATGGTCATATTACCACAGTAGGATAAGTTGGTTAATGGGAGATCCAACAGAAACGGCTGCTGCACTAATTTGCTCACAATAGCAGAAAATTCAACGGCTGATAAAACCTTTAAAAGCAAGAGATCTCTGCACTTAATTCATTAATGGACTTTTTTTTTTTTTTTTTAATCCCAAAGAGGTACAAATGCAATATGGGAATTCTCTGGAACGTGAAGTGGTTCGAAAGTCCTTTGTGGGTTCTAGCCAGCATTGGAGGCTCACCTTTGGAATACAGACAAACATGCAGAGCTTCCCAGGGACCATTTCCGCTCTGCCGTGTGCCAGAAAGCCCACTCCCACACAGTAAATCAGGAAGCCTGATTTACTGTAGCAGTTTGTTTAGCTCAGTAGCAGTTTGTTTAGCTCGCACAAACATGGAACACCCTTAGAAACCGCTCAGCCCTCTTTCCACTGTCCTCCACAAAAAGCTCTGACAGCCCCCTGACATGCAGCAGGAACCTTCTGCACTGAAATCAAAGTACAGCGAGAGATGGAGGGGAGGAAAGAAAAAAAAAAAAAAAAAAGACCCTTCATAATGTACGAGTGGAAAAATTACCTCAAAAGGTTTCGAAACTGAATCCAGAACCCGGGGCTGGGGAGGGGAGCGCCGCATATGTACATCATTGTGCTTCAGTGTAAGATGATAACTACAGCTGGGGGTAAGGAGACGGACAAAATATATGGCGAAAACAGGAGTTGGTGATTTTATCAGGAGCTGGAACACAATCCTACTTGAATACGTTTGAAGGACAGCATGAGAGATGCTGTAAGACTTTAAAATCAGAGTTTGTATCCTTTATTAATGGGCCGCCTCGTCCACACCAGGACAAACAGGATGGGGGATCAATAGAGGGCTGGCTGCTGAGGCCACTGTGCCTCCATGATTTATGAGGGGTTGCGTTTCATGGGAACCATCATCACTCACACAACTGTGAATCGGGCGGCCTTTGCACCCGTCAGGCGTGGCGAGCCACCGCTGTCTGTGAGGCGAGTCCCTCGCCAACGCCCCACTCAGACACGTGTGGACAAAACCACTGCAAGAATGTCAAGAAACATCTTCTTGCTGCCTTATCACCATGAAGTCGAGCTGCACAGTCTGAAGTAAAATAGCAACATGTGATCATGTCAGTGAGCATTGCGGCAATGATTTTGCTTGCAATAAATTCAAATATTTAGAAACAATTCATGTATTTTTGCTTGAAGGGGTCATATTGTGCAAAATTCTCTTTCTAATGGTTTTCCAACAGCAATAGTCATCCCCATATCTGGAATGACGCCCCAGAGGTGAACAAAGTCTGTCATCTCTCTTCCTGATTTGTTTCTATTTCTAAAAAGTGTGTTGCAGCAAAAAGCGAATCAGAAATCAAACCCTATATAGTATCACCGGGGGTTTAGCCAATCCCAATCAAGGTAGGCCCTCCCTTTGACTCCTCCCACAATCAGGCAGCTCTGCTCTGGCACATGGCAGAGGAAGTACTGGCGGAGCCAGTCCAGCGCACGCAGACACAGCAGATTCTTATGATCCAATATTCAAATGGAGGAAAATCAAGGAAAAGCTGGATTTAAATCAATAAACTTTGAATGCAATGTTTTTGGACCAACAAGACTCATGGGAAAGTGTTGAAAAGCTGGACAATAGAACTCCTTTAAGGTTTGTTCCTGCAAAAAAAAAAAAAAAAACTGCTCTTTTCGTTGCCCCTAATTTACACCTGCTTGCAACTTCTGCCCCAGGGCCACCAGGTACAAAATAAATAAGGCTATTAATTACGGCTGGGCGATAACAAAGCATCCTATAATGTCTAAAAATGGCGACGGTGTCAGTTTCATTACCTTCGTTTAAAAAAAATTCTGAATGCCACGGCTCTGGGAACAGGTCGACTGTGTCGTGGAGCTCGTTGAGGCGACTTTGCGAACACATTCGTTGTTGTTTTCGGGACTGGGGGAAGTAAACAATCTGCATGACAGTTCGAAAAGGGTGGAGTCTGACGCCGTGCACAATATTTTCCCCACCACTCAATCAGCTCATGTATTTAGCCACTGAAAGATGTCAGGGCGAAAAATGGCCTCAAAGACTCATCCGACAGTCCTGCCAACTGGCAGCTGCGACACATTTGCCGTCCAGAGATTGCTGACAGCCGACATGCATGGACAGTGAGGAGTAAAAAAAAAAAGAAAAAAAAGAAGAGATTTACCCAGCTCACTTTGTGCGGTTTCACAACAGTTTGTGTCCTTAGGTAACCCCGTCTGTAACAAAGAAACCTCATGCACAGTTGAAGGCGAAGTGACGTCCGCGAAGAGCAACGGACAGTAAAGCTGAAGACCTTTGGGTTCGGATCCTCATGATGAACATCATATTCAACCAAAGTTGACCACACGCCAACTGCCCTGGAAACCTAGTTTTGCCATCTAGATCAGGGGTATCAAACATAAAAGTCTGTGTGGCCAAATCCACCCCACAAGAGGCTGCCATCCAGACAAACCACCAAGCAAAGTGTACAAATTACAAGGGTTTATAAATTATTTCTTAAGCATTGATGCTGCCATGAAAGATAACTACTTGTTTGCTATGAAACGTGCCTCAAAGCCATGCGGTCAGGGCGATTTTATAGAAACATGCATCATGCAACAGCTATAAGAGTTTTGTTGGACAGTTACACTGAAGGTTTTCATTAAATTTGACTTTACGTGGGGAGTAATTGTTTGGTTTTGTGAAATGCTAAATTATTTTCATCATCTGTGCCACAACAAAGAAAAACTGAAACGTTTTTGACACCCCTGGGCTACAAAAACACATCAGTAAGTTAACATTTCTGTGTTTTGTTTTGTTTTTATTCTTTGTTGCATTTTGTTTGAATGAGAACAATTTGCTGCAAACTAGAGCTGCACAATATGCATATCACATGTGTATTTATGTCCACATCAGAAGGAGGATTACTGTACTGTGTAATACTGACATGGGATTTTCTTTTCTTTTCTTTTTTTTACCTTCTTCTCTTTCAACATTACTTCAAGGCTGGTGGCCAGAATGACAAATGTCAAGAAATAAACAACTACTTATGATCAAAGTGAAAAAGAAGCACAGAACAGCTGGGTTTTAAAGGAAAAAGTGAGCTGAAATTTGGACGTATAAATCCTAAAGGAAAGACATGAACATCATACTGACATATATGTACACACTACATATCATATACTAATGTTATTATTATTATTACCAAGTTATATCAACAATCCCTACCCTCCTTTCAATCTGTCTATCCTCCTTTTCTCTCTAGCCTTTAACTTCTAGTGTGGTTCTGTGGGTTTCATCTTGTTAAAAGGGAGTTTTTTTCTCTTTTCCATCACCACTTACCCTTGCTCATGTGCAATTGTTCTTTTCTCTATAAAATCACCTTGAAATGAGTGTGTTGCATTTGGCACGATTTAAATGAAATTGAATTGAATATTACTACTAATAATTATTACTACTAATAATATACTAATTAAAGTTAATGTATATTTAACTAATACTGTGCAACCCTGCTACTGCACCATGCATCAACTAAACAACAGGCGCAGATTGATCCAAATACCTCAAGCTTATTTCACTTTGGGTTTGAAACGTTTGATTGAAAGCCAAAGCAGAAGATTAAAATAATAATAATGAACTGCACAACAATGCGGTTGTCTTGAATTTTCACAATTTTCTTCCACCTCTTTGTTGCATGAGCCTTGAACAGAAAACAGACAAAACAAAAACCTGCAGCACTGCATCAACCAAGTGTCCTCATGTATAATCAGAGATGGACAGGGAGTCAAGCCAAACTATCTGCTCTGTCACCCCCTCATAATGACTCCAGCACATCTTTCTTCAGCTCTCCTTACGCACACACGCACACAGTCTCCAACAAGGGCTACCGTCATCACATCCACCTACACATCATCATCACCACAACAACCACCATCATCCTTTTTTTTTTCCTTCTCACTGTCCAGCCCACAAACTTCCAGTATGTCCAAATCTGCTGCTTATGCAATCAATGCAGCAACCAGTGTCCATCCAGCCACATCAGAAACGCTGCTTGAATGGAGCAGAATGATCCCCACTGTAAATCAATGTGAAATGACTTTTATTCAGTGATTACTCAATCTATGGATACGATGCATAATCCGTGTGCCAGCGACAAACGCACTGCTCTCGGCTGATGCATAATGCAAACAGAAATGAATATGATCGCTTTCGCACTTTTACGCATTTCCACGGGGCACACTGTAGTCGAATCCTGTGCACACCTCTCGCATTTACCGAAACGACGCATTGAATCGGCTAAAAGGTGAGCGCGAGCTCCGTTTTAAACTATAGGTTAAAGATGAATGATGTGAAGGGTCTCGCACGGTGTGATCTGGGTGGCGATGTTATCCAAAACATATACTGGTAGATATTAGCGGGTCGACGCATAGTAACTGGACCCGCTTGCAGATCGTCAACCACAGACACTGAATCGAGGAGGGAACAGCGGTGTACTCATGCATATGTCCTCCGCAATGCCTCCACATACACACACAGACACGCGCACACACACATACACACATACACAGTTGAAGTGACCTCGATAAA
This sequence comes from Blennius ocellaris, assembly GCF_963422515.1. Taxonomy (NCBI): domain Eukaryota; kingdom Metazoa; phylum Chordata; class Actinopteri; order Blenniiformes; family Blenniidae; genus Blennius; species Blennius ocellaris. The sequence goes on along the minus strand of NC_137655.1, from coordinate 6,708,149 downwards.
CACACATCCACGAAACAGAATCGCCTCGTCAACTGCGCGTTAATTGCGCAGCTGAAAGCAACAACAGATCGCGCACAGTTGGTCCGTTTGAAGGAGCTCCTACCGGAGGGTTCGAATCCAAACCGGGCTGGGTAAACTCTGCAGGCAAAATCCGACAGAAAGCTCCCTTTTTTTTTTTTTCCCCGAAAGTGAGTCCTCCTCGTCCCGGGGTTAATGCGCACGCAGAGAGTGCAGGCGTCCGCAGTGGATCTCCGGCGCACACTGAGCTCAACTGAAGCGGCTGTCAGGTTGACGTTGGAAGGCGACCCACTACTTCCTGTTACATCACAGATGGAGCTCCAGCTGAGGGGCTGCAGCCTGCAGCCTGCACCATGTGCACAACACTCTGCTCCTTTCTGCACGTCACACCGTGAAACCGCGGCCCGGACCGACCACAGCGAAACAATACCGACGCCGGAGCTCGTGAGCTCGATTTCTTCCATATTCATATTAGAAATATACACAGGCAAGCGCTGCTATTTTTTTTTTAAATCAAATACATATGGCAGACAAAACCATACAGATCAACATTTAAATGTAGTGAAATAGCTCCTACAAATGAATGAATGAATGAATGAATGAATGAATGAAGTAGTGAGAGTGTAAAAACACAACAGCTAAGAGATAATAGATACAAAACTATAATCATCATCATCATCATCGTCATCATCATCAATCATCATCATCACTTAAAAAAACTTAGTCTTCAGGAGAATTTTCGACAGATAGATAGATAGATAGATAGATAATTATTATTATCATCATTGCTATTATTACTATTATTACTGTTGATAATCATAATAATAATAATACTGTACATTTAAATTACATGAATCATTGCACTGTTATACAGCTGTGTATTAACCAAAAATGACCCAGAAATAGTATCTTTTTAACAAGAGAGGCGATCGTGGCTCAGTGGTAGAGTCGGTTGTCCAATAACTGGAGGGTTGACGGTTTAAATCCCACTCTATTCTAGTCATTGCCATTGTGTCCTTTGGCAAGGCACTTTATCCACATTGCCTCCTATGAATGGTGCCTGAATGTTGGTGGTCGAAGGGACTGTTGGCGAGAAATGGCAGCCACGCCTCTGTCAGCGTGCCCCAGGGCAGCTGTGGCTACAGCGTAGCTTACCACCACCAGTGGGACTGGTGTGGATGAATAATGGTCTCTGTATGCCCTTTGAGTCAGCTTGAAAAAAGTGCTACCGGTATATAAATCCAAAGCCATTTTTATTTATTATTTTCTACACACACACATCAGTTGTTTTTCCACTGTGTCCAATGTTTTAGCTCCCACAATCTGCGACCCATGCTGGGAACTGCTGTTACAGTGTTTACGGCAGAATATTCTCTTCCTCTCTTCGTCCTCACCGCCTGCATGACTGTTAGCAGCTGCTAATGTGACTATGTGTTGTCATATCAAATAAGACATTTGTCATTTTCTGGCAACTCTATCTCCCCCGCTGTATTGTTCTCATCTCCGTGAACAACACACACACGCAGTGCTGGTACAAACACAAAGCCAGATCACGGGTGTGGAAAGCACACTCTGAAGCTGCATGTGGTTCCCTGAAGCTTTCACAATAGAATGTGTAAATACACATTTATTGAATGTCTTATCTTGCACTTTTAGGTGTTAAATGTGACTAAAACAAGGGTTCAGAGGTTTTTCCAACTAAAATGTATACAGAATATGTCACCAAACAACAAAGGGTTATGATCACCGCCACAACAGCTCAATGGAATGAAGAAAAAATGGTCAGCAGTTCTTAACTGTGGTTTTACATTTCATAAATGCAATATTTAAACTGCAGCTTTGGTAAAAACAACTGCACTTTTTTTTGTTTTGTTTTTATTAATAACCCATTCCATATGTCCAAACAAATTACACAAACATGCCAAAAAAGACAAGTATAATACGTCTGAAAATGGTGATGTACGTTGTGCCATCTTTATTATGAAAGTTAAATATGTTTTTGCCATTTATTTAGTGAAAAGCCAGAAAGAAATGTCTCTTTGGGTCTCAGAGGTTGCCGAAACCCACCTCCATTGTGTTTGACAATGTAAAAAAATGTAACTGTACGGACTGTATTGGCAGCCATGCAAATATATAAATATAAATCAGTGTGATTTATGAGCAATCATATTGTTTTTATAAAAGTTAAGTGTATGTGTGATCAGGTTTCATACATAAATACAAGCTACAAACTCAAACCTGCAGGTGGAGATACAGGAATCCTGAATGATGAATGCGCATCCAGTGTTTGTTTTTTTCTTTTCGCTGTATTTTAGGCCAATTTCCAAACCACCCCCTTGTTCATCCATTCACTGCTTCTTACATAATGCAGTCTCAAGTGTTCAACCAGTGGGAAGCAGTGTATTCTTATCTCAGATACTTATCATTACTGCTGACAGTCTCGGAGTCCCTCCATCTAAATTTCTCCTCATGATAAAATCCACTGTGTTGCATAATAACTAAAAACAGGCCTTTAAAAAAAAAAAAAAAAAGTTCTCTGTGTATATTTTTGAGTGTGCTTCTGTTTATGCTCACCCTTTCATAACGCTGGCACTCCAATGAAATGATTCACAGCATGATCATACGGCACTTCTGCAGAGTAGCGAGAGTACAGTGGATCTCGTCAACACTTCTGCACTGCAGAGGTTAAAAAACTTGAGGTTATCAGAGACCGAATTAAACAGCAGAGAAAAAGTTCTGAATCATAAAACTTGGTGGACGAGTGGGCGGACAGTGTAATACCCAACAGCTGTGGGGAGATCCAGAATCAGGTGGAAATTCTCTGTGGGTTTGTCATGATGAGAAAATCCACTTTCACAATCCACCCAGTTATACGGCAATAAAGAAAATCAGGAAAAAGTATTGACTTGTCTCGTTTTAAAATAGCTGGTCCAGCTGCATCTGAATGTCTATACACTGCCAAAGGTTAAATGTGATAAATGCTCTTTACTCATAATATTTCACTACTTTAGAGTAGATGACATGATATTCAGAGTTTCCGAACTTGGGGTTCATGACCCCGTTGGGTGACTGCCAGCAATTTCAAGGAAGAAACGAGACTTTATCTGCTCTGAGTCTTATGCGACGTATCAAGTGAAAACACATTGTTTTTGCATTGTCGTTTAAAAAATGTTTTCCAGTTACGCAGCAACATTTTGAAAAGGATGTCAGTTTGCAGTTTACGCAATGGTGAATACACAGACATTCGTATGGACAGATGAAGTTCGATTTTTATTTTGGCGACTCAACTTTAAAAGGACCAAGTCCCACGTGACTATGGACTGGGAGTCATAGCACTTCGGAAGAAACATTGTTCTTATTGTACATCTGTGGAACTATTTACCACGATTGTGGTGTGCATGTGCAGTAGCAGCAGCTGTGTTTCAGAAAAGTTGCAATTTCCTCCGTTCCCATGCAAAAACATCAACCTTGGGAGCGGTTTTCAAAAAGTTGTGTTGTCAGTGGCTCCAAGTTTTGTTGTCTTGTAAACAGACATAAACGAGGCCTAATACCCACTCCACACAGATATGGCCGCAATTCTTTCACTACATTTGTGGTACATTTAATCATGGGTCCTAGTCGCAAGTGTGTTTGTGCTTCTGCTTATTGATCACACCACGAGTGCAACCAGCTGAGCCTCATAACTCCTCAAACCCAGCACATCATATATATATATATGTATATATATATATATGATAGGATTACTATTGCAACAACACATCATCAGCAGGGTAAAACTAACACACACACACACCGATTTAAATACATATGCAGTATATTCTATCCTCAGTCAACAGTTGGTCTCGCATGTCTGCATTGAAGTTTAACTTGTTCCGTTGTTCTTTTAACCTTTCGCTCTTAGCCACGTCTCAGATTATCCCTCTGCTTCCCCTGGCTGAGAATAAACTGATATGTCTAAGTCTGTTTCCATGCCTCTGCATTTAGATTCTCAACCTCTGTCCCTCAAAACACTGGGCACAACACGAGCCAGTGGAAAACATATATAGTGCAAAAAAAAAAGAAGAAGAAAATAAAGGAAAGAAAAGAGAATACATTTGTTGAATTTTATTACATAACCTCTTACAGTTCTGTTACAAAAAATGATTATGAAACAACAGTGAAGTGGGCACAGTGCTGGTCAGCGCCTCCATTCTTTAGACAACACTGCCCCCCTCTGTTTCCTGCTACTTTACACACACAGGAGCATCACATTGAAGTAAAAGTACACACAGTGACGATTGAACTGAAGTAAATATGCTTCGAACCATATCAAACTTCAGTTTTAACATGAATATAAAGAAATAGATCATCCATGGTGCACAAAATAACTGACAAGTGAGATTAGCTGCTATAAAAAAACACACCAGCAAAACAAACCATGTTTCTTGTCAGTGACGGAAACTGAACCGTGATAAAAAAAACAACAACACACACACACACACACACACACACACACACACACACACACACACACACAAAAAACACCTGCAGTTGATTTTCCTTTGCAAAAGTTCTGTTATCTTGAGCTAAATCTGCCACATCTTGTGTGTTTTTTACAGCACATCTACTCCAGATGACACTGAAGTTGGCAGAAAGCATGTATACTAATAGAAAACAGGTATACATAATGGAAAAAGTAGAGCGTAAAGCCACAGAGGAACATTGGATAGGGTTTACTCTTTATGAGTACTGCCAGTCTTATCTTTTATAATCAGTAGACTTGAAGAAACTGCCTCAGGATGTATTTATTATTGCAGCATCTGCAGGATGACGCTGCTGCCAGGAAACATTCGATGCACTTGTGAATGTCGTTGCATTGGAGTTGATCTCTGTGGGCCTGATTAACCAGGTCAGACCTGGAACATCACACACGATGTAACGACCTGTGTCCTTTGGAAATGGGTTGAAATTTACAGAAAAATAAATTGAATGAAATTGAGGTGACATTAAACACACTCAGAAGTGATAAGCATCCACATAATTGTAAAGAGGGAATAAAAAACAAATGTTACCTCAAGGAGGGGATTTCATCAAACAGATTATGAATGTGATTCAATGGTGAACTTCCTGGTTTGTTTTTTTTCAACATTATGAAATCATTTTGTTAACAACATACACATTTCTGAAACAAACACAAAAAACAATGTGTTTTTACTTGAAACGTCATGTAGATGGAGTCTCATACTGAAGTCGTCGGGGCAGCAGTCAAAACAAAGACACACAACAAACATATTTAACTCGACATATTTCCTAGTGAATAATAACATCATACTTCAAACAATGTGTGGAAGATTTCTGTGTGTCAGTGTGTTTGGCGCTTTATTGCCGAAGCTCAACGAGCCAGGAGGACAATCAGATTTTGGTTTGAGTACCGTGCGATTAAAACACAAGAGCTATAGGTAAAGCTACACATAAAATATGGACATAAATACAGAGTGCATGCTGAGGCAGGGTTTCCTGGCATCTTCACGCCGAGCGGCTGACGATGCTCTCTATGTTTTTCTTCCTTATCCGGATCATCTTCCTCCCGTGGCCATGACCTGCAACCAGACCAGCAAGCTCAGCCTCTCGGTGTCACACACATGTGATTATCGTGGGAATCTCTTCCTACCCTTCTTGGTCTTGATGCACTTGTGAATGCAGTGTTTCCGGAACAGGAAGTTGTTCTTGTTGCCGCCACAGCCGCTGTAGGAGAACATGTGGCACCTCTTGGTCTGCGGATTGTAGGCGAACCTCCTCTCGGCTCCGACGCAGCTCCCCCTGTCCACGGGGCTGAAGCACAGCTCGGAGGGGCTGAAGTCTGCGGATCACAGCAAGGAAGGGCAGTCACTTCCAACATCCAGAGCCACATTTCCCTTCCCTCAGATGTGTGTAATTATTCCAGCTGAATTAGTTCCAACACTGTCTGGCTGTGGGGACACGATCGGCGAAGGTCTTGGGGGGTGAACGAGGGTTTGCTTTTCATAAGCGCCGTCTTAAGCTTTGAACTCCACGTGGGTTTGTACTCTAAATGCCTTAAGCTGCAATCGGACTGGAATAGATTTTGCCTGCAGGCTCACACACTGAAATTGACAGATTAAAAGGAAGCTGTTATCGTGGCTCTCTCGGCGGGGTCGGGCGAGCCACCCTGCTTTGATTCTGCCGCTCACTGGGTCAGACGCGGCCGAGAGCTCGTTAAAACCCGCAAACAGGCTTTTCCACCTGTGATGTCCAGAGATCTAACATTTCTCTCATTTTAGATCAATTTGTTGAACAATGAGACATGAGGTTAATCCAAAGTGGCATTAGTGATGTTTAGCGACTCATTTATTTCTTCTTTCAACTAATTTTCCCATTTGTACCTTCGCCAACAAACATTGGACAAGAAGGTTATGTTTTCATTTGCATGTATTATTTATTGGTTGATATGTATGCAATTTAACAACGTTTTGCTGAAACTACTGACCCAACTTGCATGAAATTCATCAGGGATGATTTGTCATCATCCAAGGATCAATTGATTATTTATTAAAAATAAAGTCAAATTGCAAAGATATTGGGTTCTGATCACAGAAAGCTGCACTCACAGCATGAGTTCAGTTCACCTGAACTTGTGCTGTCTTGTATGGGAGATTTACGATGAAGGAAAACAGTGCAGCTCCCTGAATAATGTCTGGAGGTTTTGGTTGTTGTTGAACAAAACAAAAAGTTGATCTTGAAAAAAATTAAAGAAGTGACAGAATCCATGGATGGAAGGCTTGTTATGTTAATTGAAAATAAGGGGTGGGGGTACATTTGGGACAATGTTTTGGGGGGTAAAAGTTAGAAATGTTAATTTGTTCATTTTCAATAGTTTGTTAAATATTTTCATAATTATGTGAGATGAGAAAATATTAGTTTTTTTATTAGTTGCCTGTTAATTCTTCTCACTAACGTTTGATAAATAATTGTGTCCACTGAGATATCCCCAGACGAAAGACAAAACCTGACTTTTAATTTCTTAAATAATCCGGTGTGTGCTTTATTAACATTTTAGATTGAGCAAGAGTGCTAAAGTAATTAAGAAATATAATTAATCATCAAAAATACAACTTGCCGAGAAAATCTGTTTCATGTTTCTTACTTTTTTTAATTTTATGTATACAACAAGCTAGAGAAAATGTGGTGTGTGGTATGAACTTGTATCAATGGCAGTTTCTTAACTGTATGAATTTATATGAGTTTATATATGTTTTCTGCAGACATTAAAAGTGTGTACCAGTGTTCAGCCACAAGGTGTCAGTCTCGTTTCAAACTTGTAAAAGAGGAAGTCAGAACAGACTTGTTCAGTAGAATCAAAACCATTTAACTGGAAACTGTAAAATCTTTGATGAAATAATTTATGAATTTCCTCCAAAAAGTTTATGAAAATTCAGTTCTGAGATATTCATTAGTTCTACATTAATGATGTGTTGATGGAGATCTTATCAAAAGAATTATATTTAAGGGGTTTGATAATGAGATAACTATTAAAGTTATTTCAGTCAGCTTCCCTTTCTGAATGTTTTCTCACACTGGGATTAAATTTGATTCTTTAATTCTTAGTTTTCTGTATTTCAAACTGGTTTGGGCTGGTTTTCTACAGGTTAAACAGGGTTCAGACTATTTAAAATAAGTTCTCAGTGATCAGTCAGTGGAGACAATAGGTCAAAACGATAATGAAATGTTAGAGCGTCCTGTATTTAATCACAAGGCAAACTACATCCAACTCACTCTTCTATTGATATTTAACTACAGTTTCTACAAGCTACTGGACATCTTAGTGGCTAAACCTCTGGCCACCAGGTGATTAGAGGTGGCGCTACAGAAGTACAAAATAACTTCCAGAAAATTCACATACAGATATGTGAATATCAACACACACTGTAATATAAGTAGCATAAGTAAGTAGTTTAGCCCAAAGAATCACAATGGGTGGATTCCAGGAACAATGTGACCAAAGTAAAGAATATTAGATTTGATTCAAACAGACATCATCTTTTATCGAAACATTGACTGTTAAACAGACTTCTGCACCACCATACTGTCATATTTTCTCACCTGTAGTCAGAATATTTGTGTTGTTGGCCTCCAACAGAGGTTCACTCACCGCAAGTTCTTCTACAAGACAAAGACAGGTATGAAAAGATTCATCATTCAGTTAGATTTTTTTCCTTTAAAACAAACCCATACATACATTTTCACTGACAAGTCCTTTTAATAAATGTCATCATCATGCAGGTGATGCATGTGACCTTCCATAAGAAAGGTGGGCAAATTCTAGCAGTACCACTGATAACCAGAGAGGCAGTGTTGAGCTTAAAGCCCTGTTTCAAGTGAAAATGCATAATTTTTGCGACAGAAATATTTTGTGTTTAGACTGCGAGGTTTTGAAAATGATGCAGCTAACATTGGTTAGCAGTTTTCTTTTTTCAATTGTGGTTTAAGTGGCTTCGGGCAACATTGTCGTGTTAACAGACCCCCAAAAACATGATAAAAGTTTCCCGTTTTCATTTGAAAACATTAAATGAAAAAAATACAAAAATACAGACCACTGTGACTGCCATATCAAGATTTTTAGCAGCGGTGGCCTCGAGGTTAGAGAAGCAGTCTTGGAATCTAAGTGCCGTGACGGCTGCTTGTAATCTCTCGGATGGGTTAAATACGAACCAAAAATAATTTGTCTATGGTATGAATACTGTATTTCTATTCTCTTCTATTTTTGCTATTTCCTCCCATTACCAAGGTAGTTATCGTTAACTTTCTTTTTCTGCTCTCTCAACACAAACCCTGCTTCCTGGTATTTTGCCAATGTGTCAATTTAAAGCAGTGTCCTCTAATATATCGATTACTAAGCACTCTTTCCAAAATTCCAAAGCAATGGACACATGCAAGTATAAGGTGAGTTAGATTTACACCATTTGAAAGTCGCATATCTGCATTGTGCGCAAATGTCTGGCATACCTGAGGCTTAAAGTTCCCATAATATGCTAAATGTACTTTATAATGGTTTTCTAACAGCAATATGTGTCCCCATAGCCAGTGTGTAAGGCCCTAGAAGTGAAAAAAAATCTGTCACCTTTCTCACTTGCTTGTTCCACTTTTTAGCTAATGTTTGCTTATACAGACGATTCAGACATTTTACTTCCATGACATAAATTGGGGAAATAACTACTCCTTACGGTTGTGGATACCCACTTTGACCCTCCCATAGATAGATGAGCTCTGACCTCTAAAATGACAAGAGGGCACCATTCTTTCCTCCTCGCAAACGGAAAAACTGACATGGAGTAAACACGGCTCACAGCATTTTCAAGGACTTTTATACTGGCTGAAAGCCAAGAGCAAAGTTGGATTTGGGGAAACACACATTGAAGAAAATGTTGTTGGACCTCTGACAACTATGTGTAATTGTTGAAAAATTGCATAATATGGAACCTTTAAGACCAGACAACCAAATGTAGATCAAGCCATCTAACTCCAAACCAGTTAAATAGCCCTCATTGGACCCTCATTCCAAACCCCAGTTTAGCCCACCACAAACATGTCACGATGAACTAGAACCAGAGCAAACGGAGAAAACCTATCACAACCTTCAAATAACACACATTGCATTAATATGCTTCATGTGCACATTCAGAGTGATTCATGTACGTTCAGTTTTACCCATCACTAGTGTTGGCTGAACATCAGCGGCTCTGCTTGGCGGCTGCGTGTGGACCTCGGGAGCATTGTTAGGTTCCGCTATATCGACAGACAGAAAATGAACAATTTAACAAAGTGTTTCTCACACGAGGACATCAATCCAGTCTACTATATTTAGAGCAAACTTCATTACCTCCCACTGATCAATCACCATTAAAGAAAGTTTAACTTCATTAGCATTCGATTGAGGACGGTGTTGTGCTGCAAACACATTGTCTACAAATGGAGCTGGAGACTCAATTTATCTGAAATTACTAACCTTAAAAAACATTTTTCAATTGATTTCCTGTACGACATGCACTGTGGGCGTAATTGGTCACAGTCGGGTGGCTTGCTCATTATTTTTCTGTACAATTTCGAGAGGTAAATGACTTGTAAGTCGTGCCTAAGTCCGGGATAATTGGCTGTGCTTTGGTCACTTTGAAACGATTTAAATGCTAAATCAAGGCAGGGTGTGATTTCATGGTCAGCTGAAGTTCATCACAAAGTTAATTTTACGAGGTGGCACTTAGTTTGACGGCGTCACCTCTCTGAAATGACTTTTCAGTCGGGATCGCCTGAGCTCGGACCCCGGAGTACGTGTGAGAATGAGGCCGTGCGTTTCAGCCTTGAACTAATGGCGATAACGTAATTATTTTTGGTTTGGCTAATTAAAGAGCCCGCAATGATAAAGTGGAAAACAGCAAAGGCAACAGTTGAGATTGAAATTGCTGCTTGTCTTGCGCGTTCACTCTCCGTTTAATTAGACTCACACAATCTGTCATCTGTTCATTCAATTTGCAGACACACAAACTTCTGATTGCTAAATATATAACTGGAAACATTAAGTCACTAACAGGTAGAATATACATCACGCATGATGTACATTTAGTTTCATGTGTAACCATTGTATATCAGACCTAAATATATGCACTCACACACACATTAGGTCGCAAGCGAATCATATACTCAAGTCAAGAGGTCATTGTACTTCATTTTACTTCAGTGGCCACATACAGCCCTAATGTCATCTTGTGGGCTGAATCAGTTTGCTGTGGCGCAGAGTATATAGGATAAAAAATGTCTGTTTATGCAAAATCAGACCAAAATTACTATAATCTCCACATAAAGCTAATGTTAATGATACTTTCCAATGTAATATACAGTGAAATGTACAAAAACACCTCTCCTCTCGCTGTTGCATTATTACAAACTCACCCTGACATCATGGCTTTGAGGCTAATGCTAGTTTACTATGGCAGCAACACTGATATCTCAGCTCAGGTATCAGTGTTGTGTCCAGTGCTCTAATTTTTTTTATTTTTTTTAATAAATCAATATTTTCTTTGAAATTTTCACATTTTCCTATGTTTGGTGGCTGGATTGGAGCCTCTTGGCCAGTTTTGGCCCTCGGGCCTTATGGATAACACTCATACACACAATTGTTGCAATCTTTGGCAGTAATTGTTTGGTCTTTATGAAAATACGAATAGTATTTCATCACGCATTCGCTGTGCTACAACTGACAAAAAGTTTCAAGTTTAAATTTCAAGGTTTATATGACACTATTTTACTGGTCTGGCCCACTCAAGATGAAATTGGACTGTTTGTGGCCCCTGAACTAAAATATTTTTGACAACCCTGGTATAATGTTTCTTCACAATGAAAAGTCTAATGCGACATCAGTACAAGCCAAGTATTATTGTAATGAAATACACAATAATATGAATTAAAAACATTGCTTATGTTGGCAAATGTTGAACAAAATAATAGAAGAGCAAATGCAGGAGATAAAGAGTTAATTTGACAGATGAAAATAAGTAGTGTCAGAGCTTGATGGAGTTTTCCAATGCTGACGGTGGACACGGGATCGTTTAAATTGTCCCGATTCTGCACTTTTCAAAGGATGATCTGCTGGCTAAATGTCACTCATTAGCCACAGTTCATGGTGCAAGGGGGTCGAAACATCAGTCAATATAACTGCAATAAATGGAACGACACAGCTGCTGACAGCTTGTCGTTGCCACGGTGAGGAGTGAAAAGAGCGGCTGGACCTACCCGGGTTCTGACACTTGGCCTGACACTCGGCCATGCTCCTGAAGTTGTTGGCATTGCCGAAGCAGCCGCCATAAAAGAAATGCTTGCACTCCTGACTCCTGCTGTCAAAGAAGTAGCGTGTCACCAGCCCACGGCAGGGGCCGGGAGCCTCGGCTAAGTGGCAGGGGTCCTTGTCATCTACAGTGGAGAGAGAGAGAGAGAGAGACACTTATAAGACAAGCTTTCATAACAGCATGTAACAAGAAGGTGAGCCTCAACCTCCACCAAGGTCAATTGGCATCTTTTACGAGATCCACTACTGTGTATGTCAGGGTATATTTCTACAACTACAGGAAAGATTTTATAACAACTGTATATAATTTCTGGATGATCTCTTCATTTGGTCACAAGTTACACAAACAAATAAGCCTTAGTTTGCTATGAAAATGTAATTAATTTTGATTTTATGTAGTGATGCACAAATGCCACTTTTTTTAAAGGAGTACCACTGTTGCTAACTTCTAGCTACTTGCTGATACAGAGTACTAATACTGAATATTGAATACCATTGAGATTAATTTGTACTTCATACACAAACGATACGCAAAGGCTATGCCTTTCCAGATACCACCACCGCGCAGTCTTCGCGTTGACACACATCTCCAACACACTCATAACCGACTAAAAATTACAATAAGGTTCAGAACTTATTATGAAAAAATCTCTATATTGGAAGAAATTCTCTAAACGTATTTAAAACTATGGCAGTCTCATCTTGCAAACTATGTATTATTACCCTGCAAGAACCTGTTATTACTTGTGATTATTTTCATAATCATGATGTGTTATGCAGCTCTTTACATTTTACGGGTAATTTTAGAGATAGCAGACTGGTCACCCATTCAATAAAGGGTTAAATGTGAACACTTTTAGAATATATTTGTACTTCTTCACACTAAAACAAAAGGTGTTCATCTGGTTGTATTGCTTCCCTTTCACATTCAGGCACCTATCAACTAGATGTTATGTGACCAACGCACTGCGATACACGAAAATAAAGACATGAGGATTGAAGTCATGCACCACCACAGTGTGTAGGATAGATGGACTGCAGGCTGTGACCCACTTTCCAATCAGCGGGAACTTGACCCCTAACCAGAACCGCCATTTGTGTCCCAGAAGGCAGCATGACATTTCCACTCCTGTCAGGTTCTGGATAAAATCTACCGCAGGCGGAAAAGTCAACACCTCTAACTGGAACTTCCTTCTGCTCCCTTGGTGAGCCTCATCTTTCCACTGCAGAGTCTCTTCTGTCATATTTTCCCACTGTTTCACCTCGGCTGTCATAACTCTTCTCAACAGTGGCTGCATATCTTGCCACCCCAAGGCGTTTAGGGTCTTGGGCCTTCTGACTTTAACATACAGTTTGAGACGATTCTGAATGAGCTTCATACTGAAAGCTGTTTAACAGATATTAGTCATTGAAAAAAACAACAAGAGGGAATAAAACTCAGAACATGGCTAGAACAGCTAAAATAGCTGAAAAAAGTGACAAAAACTGCAGTTGCAGATTTTTTTTCTCAGTAGGGCATTGTAGTACTTTCGCTGAACTACTTGCACTGTCAGTCTAATGAATGACTTATCAAGGCCCTTCACTTGAAAACATCGTGTAAACGGGACCTTAGCTCACCTTAAGTTAATTGTAGGAGGAAGACGCTATCAATGTGGCCGTCAGCATTTCTTAAAAGAAAAAGATTAGAAACTAATGTCGATGAGAAGAAGCAGTAACAAAACAGCCGATAAACTATGACCTCACGAAGAGTGGACGGACAAGCCGGGACTGTGCTGATCACCACTTCTTACACGGAGCCCATGAGACGATCCTCAGGCAGGCCATGGTTTATTTATCACACAATATGCCAGGTTCTTCTCATATTATTTAAATGTTTGGAGTGGGCAAAGTAGAAAAGATTACCCCCTTTTGCCTCCTAAAGGACACCAACGGTCCACTTTATTGCGCGGATAAATTCAGAAGCTCGCGGGAGCAGTAGAAATAAGTAAACATCTTAAACCTCTCCAACCCGCAAGTAAGCCACAAACACATGCTGTGATCGATCTCACACAAGGTTATTTCATATTCTAGTGGAGAGCTCGAGGATTCCAAAAATAATAAACATGCCACGCTGAATTTGAGAGAAATGCCAAAAGGATGTACAAAGTGGATGAATGTTCGGTATGAACACAGTCGATAGAGGCCTGCACTTTTTCATAACTGTTTCATAAGGCTGTGCAAGTGCCAAGTAGTGCGGTAGGGATGAGCAAAATGAATTGAAAACTATCTTGAATTCTGCGATAAATACATACAAAGATTATGTCAGTGTCTTTGTGCTCTGACATCAGTTCTTTGAATTCACAGTACTCTTTCTTCGGTTCTTTAATTGCCATCAAATGTGAGTAATCCATTTGCATGTTAGCGTACTTTTGAGACGATAAGTCTGAATTGTATTATTTGCATTTGGCAGAAAATGTGTTCCTGAGACCAAAAAATGTTATATACAAGAAGATGTTGTATGTAAGACATAAGAAATAAACTGTGAAGCTAATGTTCAAGTGTTGAACATTAGCTTAAAGAAGTGTGTTTTTCCATTTACATAGTGAAAAAATAGCCTCAAAAACATTGTCAACATTTTTATTCCTGCAATTGTTTCAAAAGTGTCTCATCTTTTTTCACTTTAAGTTTGAATTCTGAATTGTACCTTTTTGTTTATTGGAGCAGTTCATGTACATTTTCAGTACAACACAGTAATAATGGAGGTTTTCACCATTCTGTTGTCATACATTGACATCTAGTAGTCTCAGGTGGTATGTATAGGTATATTTTGATGTATAAGTTACTTTCTAATATAAGTCACATGACCAGCAAAAATATGGTTGTTTGAGGTCACAGGCTTCATTCCCTTTGGCCAAATGTGTTGACATGCAGAGCCGGACTGCACAGCGCCTTGAGACATAATTCATCACAATCCAGTCAGTCTTTCATTTGAAGTATATTATGCACTAAAGATGAACTTGTTATGTATTGAATCAAAGTGCACTGGATTTACCATCCATGGATTACCCTCAAAGTTGTGCTGAGATTAGACAGTTCGATATTTACGCTAGAATCGTGGATGCTGCTGGGTTTGCTTGAAGAAGAAAGTTTGTTTGTTTTGGAAAAGATTGTCAGTTAGATGGTTGTTGGATGTACAACCTGAAACCAAACTAATTCTATATGCAAACCCAACTAATTCAGTTAACATCAACTTGTGGCCACATCCAGTACTTTACATACCGCTTAGAGATATGGTACATTTCTCACACAATTGTCCTTGCTTGGTCTTTTTCCTCTACAATAACAGCCGTAAACACAGAGAGCATGTTGAGTGGAAGTCTGGGACATCAGATGCAAATAAAAGAGACAGGTGATAAATTAGTATTGCATATGCAACATAATTTATTGTTTGCTTTCCCCGACCTGTGACTTTCAGCCAGTCGTGCACACACTCACCAATGGTGACATCTGCAATGCGAAGTGGGCCCATTCGTCTTCAGTGTCTTGCCCAAGGACACTTGAAACATAGAGAGGGCAGATATGGGGACTCAAACTTTCAACCTCGTCATTGGAAAAAAACGAGGTTGATTACATTTATGGTAAATGAATCACCCGAGGTACATGATCGCCCCCTTGTGATGAAATCTATTTACAACTATCTCGCAACCAATATGTTTGATATTAATTCTATTTTACTTTTTGACTGTATCAGACCCTCAAAGTTCTACATTTATGGTAAATGAATCACCCGAGGTACATGATCGCCCCCTTGTGATGAAATCCATCTACAACTATCTCGCAACCAATATGTTTGATGCTTGATGTTTCACCAATTTCTTTTTTTTTTTTGTGTACATTTTACCATCTGTTTTGACAATTACCTGTTTGACGTACAAGTAATCCTCCAAATACAAATTGCGTTTGTTGCCCTCTCCTCAGTTGCCTCCTCAAGCTCTCCCCTGCAACTCGGCTCTGCCACACCTCCCTACCCCATGGGATTTCAAAGCATTCCTCTGACGTTTCATGATTTGTGTTTTGATTACATTCTTTAACGACAGCTTTACTGCAACTTTTTGCTCAAGGCGCTTTGGAAGGGCCATTTTTCATGCTTTAAATATAATCAGAGCGTCGTCCGACTGACAGAGTTTGCACAAACTACACTACATGTGACAGTGATGAACAACCTCTCAAGCAAGAAACCAAATTTATTGCTATAACTTCTCGAATGTCTTTCTGTCAGTCTTTTCACACTGGTCAACTCGGGGTGTAATATTAATTCTATTTTAGTTTTTGACTGTATCAGACCCTCAAAGTTCTACATTTATGGTAAATGAATCACCCTAGGTACATGATCGCCCCCTTTTGATGAAATCTATCTACAACTATCTCGCAACCAATAATCTAATACTTTAGGCCATTTGTAATAAATGTAATAAAAGCCAATATCATACTTACATTAAAAGTATTATTGAGCGAGAGTCCTGCGTACTCTGTATCCTCAATGGTTCAATATGAAGACTATGTCACACACAATGCCAATTTTGATGGGAAAACGGAACATTTAAAACAATCTTTTGTTTCCAACAACGGCCCTTTTTTTTTTAATACCGCATTGACTACTGTTATTATGTTTTCAAAGAATGTTGAAGCGCTACTTCAATAGAGTAATAACTTCTTCAATTCTAGGCAAAATATAAATATAATATTCACTCAAATATTTCACGACACTATTGGAAAGTTATTACATTATTGGCTTTACTACATTTAAAAAAGGCCAAAATGATTAGATTATTGGTTATTACATGAAGAATACATAAAGCATGGAATCCATATTTGAAATCATATTTATTTATAAGAATATTAACAAGTGTACTTCGAGAACATGTTATCTGGTGGTAGACATTTTAAAAAGTTTGAGATTCACTGCCCTATGTGGTTACCTGTAGTCAAAAAAAAAAAAAGACAACTTGAGCAGTATATTCTCTTCCACAGACCACATCACGTTGCACACTCATGAATCAAAAGTCCGATGCACACCAGTTTGACGACTTCTGCCAGTTCTGTTGCACTCTTGATATATCAGCAACCTCACTGCTCTAAATATGTCCAAGCAGTTTCAAGTTCAGAAAAGCTCCAAAACTTCTTGAATATACAGCCCAGCAAACACAAGCAGTCTGCCCTCATACCTGACTTCCAGGACATTCCAGTAACCTGGAAACCAACAAATTTAGACAATTTTGTTTTTCATTTTTTAACATTGAACGGCAACTTCTTGTTTGGCAATCTTTATTCTCAACTGGAGCAGTAAAATATTAAGACACTAAAATGTTAAGACACATCCAGGATGGATGGATGGATGGTCCACTCCTTTTTTCTAACTTGCAACATGTACTTCAAGCCGGATCACCACTGAAAGTACCAGCAAACTGTCTGCGACCCTGAGAATAGAATGAAACATAATCGGATTTCACAAATCTGTTCAGAGTCTTCATTGTTTGACTAACGCTGTTTAAACTTTGTTGCAGAGTCGAGTTAAGCGGACGTTCGACGTTAAAGTATCAGGTAAACTTTCTGGAGAACACACTCCTGTGCTTGCCCGCAAAAAGACAAATGAGACAGGCATCATGGGTTTCCATAAACACTGCGACGGGGTGACTTGAAGGTGTGATTCACTGGGTACCAGGACAAAAACACACAGAAATCGATCACGCTTGTAAATTAGGATTCAGCTGAGCTCTCCGGCTTTTTAAACAAAACGCCTCTCCCTGTCGAAACCCATTGCGGCCCGACATCCACGGACCTGGCTTGCAGTGTATATCTATATAAGAGACACCCTCCCCCTTATTTGCTCTATCTGTTCAGCCTTTGAATAACCACACGCCACTGAAGGGTGACAACGATTAAAATGCTATCATTGTAACATCTAAATACATTTTAAGAGGTGACTTTGACTTAGAGGTATAAGCAAGGAGACGTGTCAAAAGGGGAGGCCCGCGTTCTCTCTACAGCCATGATTCATGAATAATTCACAAACACAATTCCCTATTAATGCTGCGAAGGTGGACGAGGTGATCTGTGTTTTCGGGAGAATTATCGCCTTTGTTTTCTATTATAGAGTCCGTCGTCTGAGTTATTTCTGGCCGTTTTCCAAAGAGAACCTCAATATTTCAGCGAAGCAGACCTCAATGTTCAAGGCAGCCATAAAAGATTTAAAGGGCTCACACGCGTCGAGCATGAAAAACCCAGCGTCTGTGTTCTGTTTCCAGACGTCGGGTGTGCGTTTGTCATCCGCGACGCAATGAAAAAAGGGAGTAGATCTACTGAAAGCCTGCATCGACAACACTTTGGATCTACCCATCACTCCTTTATCTCCCCAACTTCTACTTCCTCAGCTTGTTTTCTCTCTGTAGACTTAAAAAAAAAAGAAATTTTTATTTTTCTGCCTGTAAAACTGCTGACACCATTTTGGTAAAAAAAAAAAAAAAAACAACCTCCCATGTGAGGGAAGATAATACACAACCGAAGAATTGAAGCTTAATAAATTATGCGAGGGGGGAGGGGGTAAAAATGCCACAGGACCACTGGATGGCGACAGTTGCACGGAAATCCACACGGACAGACACTGACCTCAATATTCTTTTTTTTTCTTATTTTCTGATTTCCCAGTCATGATGTTATTTTTAGATGATACATAAATGTAGTCTGCGGGCTAAAGTCAGCAGTGTTAAAGGTCGGCGTTTGCCAGCTGAGCTCCGAGGGGAGGAGGGAAAAAAAAGAAGTTAGCAGGAAAAAGTCTGACTCTGTCATGAACTGGAAAGAGCTGAAGTACTTCCAGAGATAACAGACGACTGAGTCAGACAAAAGGAGCAGAGCTGCGACTAATTATCATCATTAAGAATCATCTTCAGACGCGATCTGCCAATTAAGCCCCGAGATCAGCTGATTAAAGATGAATTACATAAAATTTAAACAAATACTGATAAAGCCAAAAACAATTTCTCTCTGAAAGGCTGAAAAGAAATAAAGCCGGCCTCACTTAATTAACAATCTTTCCCCGAACCGTACCACACACAAACTTTCAATTTTCTCTCACAAAAAGAACAACCTGAAAATCCGCCTGAGTGACAGTTTAAAACCAGTTTAATTAGAAAATATCAATGGAGTTAATGGATCTCTTGTTTCTCGAGTTTTATCTTGCATTGTAGCTCCTGATGGACGGACGCCTACAAGCCCCAATTTATTAATCACAGCAATCCAGGTCACAGGGTGGAAGCGTAGGAAAACGTCACATTTCTGAAAGGTTGCAGTAGACAATAACAACGTTTGCTTCCAGAGTGTCACGACTCCCAGTCCATATTCTCCTGGGACTTAGTCATTTTAAGAGTTGAGAGTCACCGTAATAGCAATCTAGACTTGCCTGTCCGTACGATCGTCCGTGTACTTGCCATGAATGGCTCAGTCAATGTCACAATGTCTCTCAATCTGATTCATGGCTGCAATAAAAAGTCTACTTACAACATTTTTCATCACCAGTTGTCAGAACTAAGTCTTTGATTGATGACCTGCTGATATAAACTACGCTGTCATCATGACTAAGATGGATCGACGGACAGTATTGCTGATTCTGGACAAAATATTACTGAACTACTGAGCTGTGTGATAGTTGAGGAACGTAGTTTCTTCAGGACATTTAATTTGACAAGCTTGATAGAGAGGTTGATGGGGCTATTTCAGGAAGACAAAAAGTCACACATTTATAGGCATCTCAAACTCATAGATAAACCTCAGATGCATGTTTTTAGATGGTGGGAGGAAACCATAGCACCCAGAGTAAATCTGCACAAGGAGTACATGCAAACAGAAAAGCCTGACCAAGATTCAAACTCACAAGCTTTTCACTATGACAAAAGATATTCATCTGGAAATGTGTTCATGTATTTACAGAAGTTGTGTGGTAATAAGGCTTTAGCTACGTTAACACGGACACAATCAGAAAGGAAGCTGGAACTGAGATAAAGTCATAAACAGCCAATGCAAAGCATTGTGGGATTGGTCCACAGACTGGATAGGATGATATTCATGTCGCATATAAACCTGAACACAAATTTGATTAGTGTTCATGTAAACACACACACACACACACACACACACACACACACATGAGGTCAAACTACAAAACACAGCTCTCTATATTATCCATCCAGCAATTCTAGTAATTACGTTTTGCAATTTAAAACCACATTGAAACACGTCCCATTCATACCAAAACAAGGACAAAGTTAGTTAAATTAAAATCACTTTGTCATGTGAACATTACTCAAAGTATTTGAGGTATACACAGGTGTAAAATTAAACAAGTAAAAATTGATTGCAGTCATTTGTTTCAGTTGTCTAAACCTAATCACAGACCTCGATATGAGGGGACCAGGGTTCACAGACAAAGCTCATCTCGACCTTCTTCATGTGACTCAACCACAGTGGGGAAAAAACAAACTCCTCTGAACATAATTCAGTTGCTGCACAACACAATTGGAAAAGCAATTTAGTAATATATACCCTTGTTATTTAGGAGACAGAAAACCATTTTTCTTGGAGGAAATGTTCTCTGCACCCTTTCATCCATATAATGTTGTTTGTGCTGTTTGGTTTGGTTTTGGGGGGGGGGTGCAATTTCTTACTTTTCTGTGTTCATAAAAACCCAGAGGAAAGGACAAAAAAGTGCCCTTTGGCACAAAGGAACCCTTTATATGTCTCCGACCTCTTCTATAGAAGGGACGAAGGGATGTTGCACGTCTTTTTGGACACAGCCATTGCGACTTATTGGGGCTTTGGTAAAAAGTCTGAAAATATGTTGTGAAAAAAGCTGGACTGTAAGCCACAATATTTTCAGCCACGGTTTGCGACCTTTACAGGAACTTTTTCTTTCTTTCTGAAGCTGTCCATGACTGTCCCAATCACATGTAAGAAACATCAAGAGGTGGAATGAATCCAACCAAGTGTGCAGGAGTTAAAATGTGACTGATTTAATGATTACAGTCCTGCTGCGGGAAAAGAAAAGGGCAGCCGTTGCAATGGACTTTATTTTAGCTGGAAATGCAATGACATTTTCAAATGTCGGACAAGTCCAGCTTCAGCTTCTTGTCTTCCTATTCCGGTTATTATCACCAGCCCTAAAACAGAGGATTCAATGTGTATCAAACTTTGTGATTTTCCACCAAATCAAATTTACCCGAAGCTACAAAACACATTGAACCTTGAAACTGAGGCTAATGCACCTTCTAAGGTTTTACAAGCATGTACTAAAACTGTGTCTTATGTTGCACGTGCCAAGTTTCAATTACTATTAAGGATGGTAAATATTTCATTACATTTTCAAGATATTTTTGTACCTCGATTTAGAGGTTTCATTCTTTTCCAGCATTTTTCATGCAATTGTGACATTATAGCATGATGTAGAATGGAGTAAAATAGCATTGCTCCACACAGAATACATATTTCATATTCAACTTTCTTTATATGACAGGATAAAATTCAAACATGCAATTTTGAATATTAACATGCACAAGGCTTAGTGGACGACGTTGAGCACAGAAAGGATGCAATTAGCCAAATCCCAGCAAACACTTATTTACAGGGAGGAGTTACAGTCTGATGGCCACAGGCACTGAGGACATGAGTTATTTTAACCATTTTATCTCGTTTCTGAGCAGTTTTGCTCATTTTATTTTATTTTTTTTTTTAGTTTATTTTATTTAAAGTGCCTTCTTTAAAAGCCCTTGTTAAAGATAACATTTCATTTGGAAACGACAACCAGAAAGTTGCATTTTCAGTGCCTCTGAGCACCGTTGTCGCATAAAAGGCCACCCAAAGCACAGCAAAAGTTTTCTTTTCATTTTTAAACGTAAATGCTAAGATAGTAATGCTAAGATAGTAACTCATGCAGTGTTTTTAAACACATCTCTCAAATAGGAGTTGTTAACAGTGTGCACAATTTTTATTAACTATTTTTCTTTCTCATGCTCATGAAAAAAGAAAACACATTGGAAAACATTTTATATCACTCTTATTTCTTCTTCTCTCCTTGAGGGTGAATGCAAGCCATGTCAGCGACAAACTCAAATCTGAACTTGTGGTTAAAAATATTTTAAAAATAGCAGTGTTGATTGAACTTCATTTTACAACACTCATAGGCCAGACGGCAATACTCATGCAAGCTGTTGATGACTTAAAATGAAAGCTGCTGTTGATACGGCTCAGTTTCAAATTAATTTATAGATGTATTGAGATTTAATTTGCGGGACTGGATCAATGTGACATTAATTGCACTGCTGTGGAGCTCAAGGCTTTTTCATTTCCTCATTAATGGCTTCAGTCGTTTCAGGCAGTCAGTCTTACATTTGTTTGTGTCACTTTCACGTGGAATACTAATGGTACACAACCACACATCGTTGCAGTGTGCTGCTTTGTGCTGTTTGCATAAGAAGCAATGAATCTCTCCAAAAATGACTTTTTAGTGCGCTTTAAACTCCCCTGCAGGAATCCTCTTTCTTTTTCTGTGTAAACAACTTAAAAAAAAAATGTTTATAGTCAATGTTTCAAACCAAAATGCTGTGTAGATCCTCAAGGCCCATTTCTCAGAGACGGAAAATCCATCATTGTTTACTTATATGTGGTCCGCTGTCAGCGGTACTATGGTGGCAATCTTTTTGCTTGTTATAATGACTGAATTAATATAGGGGTGCTAATCATCCACATGCAAACACGAGGCTAACCTAATAATAAGAATAAGTACCTGATGGTGAACACTCTCCTCAATAGTGCCAACGTCAAAGACCAAGAAGGAAATTCCAAGGGACCAAGAGAGAATAAGGATGAAGAGATGGGTGGCCTTAGATTCAGCTGGTTTGAGTATATATAGATATATATATATATCTATATATATCTATATATCTATATATCGATAGATAGATAGATAGATAGATAGATAGATAGATAGATAGATAGATAGATAGATAGATAGATAGATAGATAGATAGATAGATAGATAGATAGATAGATAGATAGATAGATAGATAGATAGATAGATAGATAGATAGATAGATAGATAGAGGCTCAGAGTTGCTTCACTTAGTTTTAGTTTGATAAAAGTTGTAACTTCTTTTCTACTGTTGTTTCTTTGAAGGTCCAATACGTCATGTTTCCATGAGTGATGCCCTACTTCAAGATGGAGGCATTGTCATCATTTTGCATGTTGGCTAGAATCATTTTAAAGCTGATCTATACCATAAATCTAAAAGAGAGTTAAAAGAAAGTAATAATAAGTTGTGTGTCGCCACAAACGAAATTATTCCATAGTTAATTAGAAAAATAATCTTTGTTGATGCAGACTCTCTTGCATTTCTTCACTTTTCAACTCACATAAACATGCTGTATGTAGGATTAAAATGAATCTCGGCTCACATAGTTTCCTATTTTTTATTATAGTTTTGACACTCAGTCGCCACCCGAACTGAAAGTGTGATTCAATTTAGATAAGAGCAATAACTATTCTCTGCTATACTATGCTGTATCATGTTTTTGTTTTTTTTTATCATTATTAAATAAAAGTAGTCCTGAATAGAGAGTTTTGAAAGCCACAATACAAATATATTTGTTTTACAACTATGTTTTATGTAGTGTCATGTTCTATATGATTACAATAAAGTAAGTTTGGAACTAAAGAGAGAGGACACAGAGAGGCAGTTTTATCCTCTTCTCATCTTCCCATTTTTGTCCAAACAGTTTTATTTAACATTCCCTTTTTCATCAAAACAAGACAGCAAAGGTGTGTTGGGCTCGATATAAACTGAAGTATTTAATGTACGCTGCCAAGCCTGCAGGATACACACCAATGTCCTCATTTCTCTGCTGCGTGATCATCCCCATGGCTTCAAATAACATAAAGAAAACACTGGGAAATGGGTTGATACCAAACACATGCTTGCTCTATTCCAGAATGCCAGCTACTTGTGTTGTTTCGGGGTATATTTAATGCAAATTGGACGCGTTTTTGTCATTTAAAGTACATTGTTATCCTGCGTGAATGGCAGACACGGTTACACAGAACGAGTTGTTCCTTTTCTGTTCTCAGGTTACCTTCAATTGTTTTCACATACCGTAACTTAGCACTAAAAGTAAATTCCTCTGCCTTTCAGCTATGGGATAAAAGTTGTACAGATATACCAGTTATCTTTTAAAAATAAATGACAGTTTTTGTTTTTTGAAACCTTTAAAAAATTGTACTTTTAAATAAGTATGTTTCTTCCATATCATATTATTTGGTGTTTGGTTCATTCAATACCAACTGGACAATTAGTGTCAAGTTGTCCACAATGCATTAGAATGCACCATTTAAGGTCTATTTTTTCAAAAGAATTCTGGGTGTTTGTGGTGGGGGCTAAACCTATTTGTTTTGCTTCATTTATTTATTTTGATTTTATATTTACTTGGTATTATGTTATGATTGTATAGTGATATGACCAGCATTGGTTGCTGCCCAAATGTGTCAAGTACTAAGGTACTTGAAATTTGACCTCACATGTACGTAATTTTATTTACAAATTGATGATACATCTAAATTGTAAAAGAGGACCCTATTCAGAGGAGGGTGGTGTTTATTTAAGTTCAGAAAATGTTATAAGGGAAGAAAAAAAATGTGTCTGCATTTTATGTCTGTATCTTGATAAATAAAAACCGTGAAAAAGAAAAAAATGGATAAATAGGTTTTTGGTCTCTGTAACAATTTGGACAAAGTCATTTGAATGCCTGATTCGAATGTCAAAGGGGATTGATTTATTTGTGACACTCCACCTCTACAAAAGCTAAGTGTTCTCAGCAGGTATCGTCATGTTTTTAAAAGCAATCGATGAAAGAAGATTCAGTAGATATCAGTGAAGCCGTTACGTCACACCTTTTCAATCAGCCCATGTTTCTGTTTCTCACACCCACACATTCAAGTTGACCTTTAACATCCAATCATCTTCAGGTGTTGTAATATTCCAATTTCAATATTGCGTGTAATCCAGGATTTAGACTTGTGAGCTTTTTTTATTTTTTTTGCATTTGTGTGCGTATCCATTACGCTCAGTCACGCCATGCGGCTGTAGAAACAGCTGCCAGATGACATGCTTCGACTTGTTAAAATGTACAAGAAAATGATGAGTGCTACAGCAAAGAGAACAGATGAGTGAAATTTTCCACTCCAGGAAAGAGAACATGTTGAAATATCTTATTGTTTTTTTTAAACTGAAAAACTGACTGCCCAGGTGTATAACAGCAACTCCTAACTGTTCATTGCAACTTAAAGACACACTGTGAGTCCCAATTGCAATGTAATATGTGTACTTTGTGCTTTAGGGGTGTCAGAAATGAACTGCAGCTCTGTAAAAGTTTCCATGCACTTTATGAAGTTAGAGCTTCCCTGCAGACACAGACCTGGAGAACATTTTGTCCTTAAAGGTGAAGCAGAAAAGTGGTCATGCATGAGGAAATGAACAAATCTGACAAAGGCCAGAGTGTGATTGCTGGATAACAAAGTCTGAGCGTCTACTAAACTATAGCTCCTATGGGAAGCGCCCAATGTCTACCAAAAGAAGTATTTAAGCAGCCAAAGAAATTAGCGAGAGGCGCCATTTACACAATGGTTTCAAGTGAAAAATGCAAACTTTTGCAAAATTTTGACTGGTCATTTACACCAGTAATTCCCAACAAGTGGGGCCTGAGCCCTAAAGATTCATGTTGCATCACACAGCCCACTTGATTCAAAGTGGTATCACATATTTTTTAATATCTTAAAAATAGATTAATAAATATTTAATCATGTATGTCCCAAAACTGCAAATGGCACACTTTTAATGTAAGCACAAAAGTGTGCCATTTATTTAAAAAATATTACAAAAACAAAACAAAACTTAAAAGCATCTGCAGTGTACACACAGGTAAGGCGTTGAAGAGAAAATGGCGCCGCATCAGGCTAAACAGAAAGATGAATCAGTCAAACGGAGCAATTGGAGCAATGGTCAACTGAATTCATATTTTGTGGTGAAAAACTGGCAAATGAAAGTTTGAAACTGCAAGTGGTGCCTATAATATGAGCATTGTGATTTGATGGGATTTTTCTAAGAACAAATTTAAATTATTTAAATTGTGCTTGTTTTCCACGATAATAAATCCTCTGAAAAAATTATTAAAAGTTAAATACAGCTGAATATGTAGGGTTAGTTGAACCTGTACAGATGAGGCGTTACATTTTCTCCCTCTACAGACAGGCAAAGTATGCAAAATCAGTAATAACATGCAAAATAGCAGCTTGAAATAAATCCGTTCTCATCAAGTTCAAGATCTTACTCATGATTGATTCGTTCAACTTAACTTCATCATCACTTCAGAACTCATAAATAATACAATACCATATTTCTGCAAAGTTCCCCTTTCTCTCATTGACCAAATGCCTTCAGCAAAACTGTGCAGAATTAATGTGCTGGCAATGTTCCACGTTCGCTGCACACTGACAAAATGAGTTTGTAATAGGATTTTATGCCCAAGGTAGCAATAAAGTCTAATAAGGAACAACAGTCCTTGAAAACAAGCCTAATCACTTTGCTAACAACAACATAACAATGCTAGGCTATCACAAATCAGTGTCTTGTGTATTATGACTAAGAAACATCAGCTTTTTCATATTCATTTTGAGGAGTATGCTGTCAAATCAAAGTCAATTTCAAGGAAGCTATAGGCAGCTATAGTGTCCCACTCACCTGAGACAACACACATTTCCTCACACTCTTCCAGGGTCTCGAAATTGTTTTCGTTGCCCCCGCAGCCTCCGTATTCAAACAGCTGACAGTGTCCGGTGTTGACGTTGAAGAAGAACCTGTCCTTGATGGCCTTGCAGGGGCCTGGCTCATCCTTCAGGGCACAGAGCTCATTGAAGATGAGAAGTTCCGGCTGGGCTCCATGTGCTGAGTAAAGATAGGAAAAAACATGTTTCAATACTCTACCTTGAGAAGAAGGGACGACTCAGGTGCAGCTGTGTGTGTGCTCGGCTGTGTGGAAGAAGGAATAAGGTCATATCATCCAAACTTAACCTTGGGCTGTGTGATCAGTTGATGTTTTGTGTGGAATAATTTCCTGAATGGGGATATACTTTCACAAATTGCAGTCTTTGTAAGCTGGTTTGCAGAGGAGTGTTTTCTGAAAAGAAAACATTTGAGCATTGGAACATGGCCAACGATGAAACTATTATATATAATAAGATTATATATAATGATGGAAGCTATTCATATTTTTCTTGAAAATCTATATACCAGAGCAAATTGAAAGCATAAAATATGCTGTAATGAAATAAAAATGCAAAAATGATTGATTTTCACTCGATAGGTTGTCGTGTAAATGGGGATCAAGTCTGCAAAAATATTTGTACAATAGATACATTTAAAATATCTGTAAAACTCAATCACTGAATTTCTTCAGGATGTCAGGTAGTCCAGGTCTTGGAGACTCCAACTCCACCTTCAGCCATATATCAAATTCATCTTCCTGAAGGTTTTATCCAGACGAGGTTGGGAGGCCTGGAGCCAACCACAGATACTGAGCTAGTATGGAGCTCAAGAGAGGCCATGGTCTGGAAAGATCACCTGTTTTTCACAGGGCTAACACAGAAATGCCTCAACACATAGAGAACAGTCACCTTTGCCCATCAGATTCAAACCAGCACATCCCCTTTATGTTGGCAGCTTTAACCACTACACCACAAGATAACCAAAATGTTTTCACATCCAGATCCTAGTTTGGATACGGGCCCTCTACACCATTAATAAAGAACCATCAGGGAGCAGCTTAATCCCCCCACAGTACATAAAAGCAGATCTAAGCAGGTGGCAGCTGGAAGGGAAAAGGGCTCAGCGAAATCAGCAGAGGCTTCACAGCAGAAGCTCAAACTGAAGCAAATCAACCAACTGAGAGACTGCATCACCAGATTTTAAAATAACTATCGTTATAGTGGGAGAATAAAATCGCAAAATTCACAATTACAAATATGATAAATTGTTCTGGACAGTACAGAACTCTATGCAGGCAAAGTAATTCAGGAAAGCTAGTGTTTGTGAATTTCTGAGGAGAAGTTAGGGTTCACTCCTGCAAATGTTAAATTGCTCTCTCAGCATGTTGCTGGGAAATGCCTGCATCTGCCCCTCATCCCTTGCTGTTTTTAGGTCAAGTCTCCACAGCGGTGTGCTTACTTCACGGCCCCAATCCCAGTTCACTGCTCAATCTGGGATCTCTGTGCAAAAGGAAGGTCTGAGGATGAGTACAACGTCTACGTCAGACGTTCAAAGCACTTTCCTTTCCAACAATACACATGTGAATGGTCGACAACCCTGGGCGGTTCATGATCATTGGTTTTCTGCTCGTGCGGACAAAAGAGAAATAATTCGGCCTGGCAGGCCTATGCAATCAATACCCAGCAGCACCACCACACACAAAGAACTCACCTGAAATGCTTACATGTGAAAAGTAAAGCCGTTGCTCTGGATTTCAAACAAGGGGTGACACGTGCCTTGTCGGGCAGTATGCGTAATTATTAGTGTGGGAAAATCTTTACCCACCCGCTCTTTCCCTACAGGGAGTTGGACTTGAATAAAGCAATGATTTGACGTCCAGTTTATTGTCACTCACTGTCAGTCTCAATGTTTGTCCATTGTTCAGTTTATGGCAGCATTTTGAACCATGCCAGGAAGTACGGTACACTGTCAAGGAGTTTCACAGCTACATCTTTTGTTGTTGATCTCTAAGCATCTCTTGATTGGCTTGTTCAAGTTTTCAGGTTCATTGTTCTGATTACATAGCCAGGTTCTTAACAGCTGTGTGTTTCGATGCCTTTCACAGTAAATGATGCATTTACCAGGTTCTGGTAAATTGACTGTGTGAATCCCCACAACCCTGAATTGAGGTGTTGAGCAGAAACACTGATCCACAAGTTGCTCCCAGTGGATGAATACAGCCCCTTACATGTGACCTCCATTAACTAGGGAGTGGCTGCACCTCTGCATCCTAGAAATAGTCTGATTGGTCAATGTGGAAAATAAGGAATTTCCCCAAGGAGATCAATAAAGTAGGATGAGTTTAACAGCTCTTCTCTAGTAAAGTTCACATTCACTAAGACATCATCTCAATCACACATGGAATTTTTTTTTTACATGTAACATGATGTAGTGAAGCAGACGAATCGCAGCCTTTGTGGTCTGTGTATGTCTTGTGTTCGCTGACACTTTAAGGCACATTCTGAAATTGTTGGAGGTGCATGTCAGGTGCTGCCGAGGCTCTGCGGAGGTGGTTCACATCAACACGTAGCCATCAATGCGTATCCTTTCCGTATGGACTATAAATGATGCTTCAAGGTGAGATTTGTGACTGTGTGAGAGTTTGTGTAGCATATAATGCAGTTTTGAATGCTTTTACTCATAATTTCACTCCTCACTGCAATCCTGCTCATGATCATTCTATAAAGTGTCTCCGTGTTCAGTGTTTGCACACTGTATCATTGATGCACACCTGTAATTTCATTATATTACACATATAATGCCAAAGAGAGATTCTTCTTATCTTATCTAACATTGCTTACTTGAAGTTTCCCGTTTGTTCAAACTCGAGAGGCGAGTTTTCCTCCCTGCGGGGTACAAAGTTCCAGAAAAACTTTTCCTCTCATGGGATCCACCCTGTTTTGTCCTCGTATCCATGCTGCAGCCAACAAACAGTCACAGGGTAATGACGACAGCAGCTTACCACTTCGGCCCACCTTCCCTCTCCACCTGGCCAATTATTCACTGTCCCTCATAGCAGGGAATGGTGACACCAATCAAAAACCCCCAAATCATCCTGCCTTCTCCTACACCGGTGGCATTTATTGCTTTCCCATGTGGTGATGTCTGGGGTGCTTCCCTGCAGAGTCTGAGGCTTTTTCTTCATTGTATTTGCGTGGTTCTTTCCTGGGCTGATAAGCAGCAGCAGACTTGATCATTCAGCAGCAGGGAAATTGCACATCAACAGAGGTGATGTGGGTCTGTGTCTGACACCCAGCACATTTTGGCTACGTAAACACACCCCACCAAAACCTCACTAGACAAACTTCAAGGAGAAATAATTGCGAGGCAAGATTGTTTACTCTCCTCTCCGTCATCAGGAGCCTCCAGCTACCATGGCTGCAACAGAGTCATTTCTTATAGCGGGGGCAAAGGAAGCAGACATGGAGCAGACTGGCCTCTGAGCGACAGTCTCTAGTAAATACGAAAGTTAAATAAGCCACAATCTGTCTGTCCAAGGAGAGCAAAGACAGGTTCTTCCTATTGATTCCTGTTCCTCTTTGTTTGAGAGACAAAGTACAAAAAGCCTGGTGTTCTTCAGCCACTATCCAGACAGAAACATTCTCAGACAGTCCTAGGGAAACATCATCGATCAAATCAAAACATCTTCTAGACTAAAAATGGTGCTTGAATATATTGAACTGTGCACTTGTAAATTTACAAAGTCTTTAAAATGTATAGTCTAACATTTAAGTGGGAACCACACGCAACATGATATGTTCACAGTCACAATAAAATGATAAAATGTTGAATTGTCCAAATTAGAAAACTTTAGACATTGTTAAAATATTTCTTCAAATTGGACATGCAATTAAAAGCCATGAGAAAAATATGTTATTTGTAAGTCTGCAAAAAGCAGCAATAACTGCTTTGTGAGGTATTTCAGTTTATTATCCAACAAAATGTGGTTTTAACTGCATACTCAGAATGGCCTGGAGAGATGAAAAAAATGTTGGCAAACCTATCAAATTAGGCTTTAAACTAATGAGTTTCAATGGGAGAAAATCAGCTCGGTATCAGTTTTGGATTCCAAAACAAGAAGTGAAAATGTAGTATCCTTCATATTGATAATGGCCAACAGAAAATGGATTGATGATCAAACAAATATAAATACAAGCAATGTTACTTGACAGATGGGAATGATTCACGAACCGTTCGGGTTTGATTTTCTTTGGGTAATAGAGTTTTTTCCTCCTCAATAGAAACAAACAAACCCGAAACCCGAGCTGAGATATCTGCATGAAAGCGAGCTACTGCACTGCTTTAAATAACCTATGTGATACATGAAGAAGTTAATCTTTTAATCAAGTCATAATACAGTCCAAAACTATAAAAAGCACACACCCCCTTGAAAATGCAAACAATCCCTTGGGACAATGGACATATCAATCCAAAGCTCCAGATCTGTCAGCAAGAATCCTCCATGTTGTTGGACAGAGGGAAAACAAATACAATCCCCTTTGCACAATGCATCAGCAAAATCCTTGGAGGCAGTCCAACAAATCAGCCCAATCCTGCAAATATGGGCTGCGCTAAACAGTGCTGCAGATTTCACATACATCAAATTTCCATTGGCAGCTGATCTCCAGAGTATCGCTGACAGGTTGAGCTCAGCCAACAATTGCACGAACTTGGATAAAGATCTGAGTTTCTCAACGTGTGTGCGCCTTGCCAAGCACCTCTGTAATTCTCAATATGGGCAGACCGAGTCTGCATGAGGCCCAGTCCCAGCATGTTTTGTGTACCAGGAGATTATCCCGAATGCTCATCTTAGGAGAAAAAAAAAGGTGGGGGGGGGGGGGGGGGGGGGGGGGGTGAAATAACAACTGTACAGAAGCCATGAAGCAGATGAAGAACAAGAAACAGGTCAATACCAAGAAAAAAAAAGAAAGAAGGAAAAAAGAGCAGCAAAGAGTGAATGCCATTTTATCTTCTACTGTATGTCATGCACTGTCCACTCAGAGAAAAAAAACAAAACTCTCTTTTAAGGATAACTTTAGGACAGGTTTCTTATGTTGCGCAACAAAGACATAAACAGTAAGAAAGTTGAGAATATCCTGATGCTGACCAAGGTGAATAAGTGATTGCAGCATCAGAACAGGACAAAAAGGTGTCAGACGTCAATCAGATTCAAAACATGGTGTGGACACTCTAGAATTGGACATATAAGAATTGTCAAACTACTGTCCAGGTGCGTCGATTTCCTCCGCCAGTCTGAAAAGACGCCTGTGTGGCTAATTGATGGTAACAAATTGCCTGTCAGTGTGAATATTACAAGTGTGTGTTTGTCTGTCTCTCTGTTTAAGCTGTCATGGACTGTTGACATGTGCAGGGTGGACTCTGCTTTTACCCATAATTTGGATTTGCTCCATTTCCCCAACACCCTGAACAGAATGAAGCAGTTTAGAAGGTGGATGGATCAACTTTTAAAATATAAAATACAGAAAACATAGATTTAGCAGAAACGTTGTGTTTTCTATGGTTACAAGCCCAGTTGTGGATTTTAATATAAGATATTTTCTGTGTTCACCTTTTTTGCTTCAGCTGTATCTGTTGAATCTCATCCGCTGCTCTTCTTTAACCCACTGATTTCACTTTTGTAATCATTTTCCAGTAAATAAGGCTAAAAGTTAGACAAAGACTATGGGAATAATGGTATTGGAAGACGACCCATTCTACCGAACCACCCACAGTAACTCCTACATGTGACCTGGTGCAGAATTCAGACTTTTGGGTGTAAAATTGTAGAGTAGATGGGAGTTTAGACAGCTGGATTTTCGCAGCTGTGCAACAAATAATGACTGCAAAAGTAAACAAATAAATCTGCAGTAAAATCTTGACTGATGCTGTTGGTTTATCAGCTATAGGGAGATAATGATGTCAAGACTGCCACATGTGTTGATGCTCACTGCGCGACTCTGGAGACGAACAGAGACTCAATTGCAGGTATTTCAATAGCTGAGATGAAACAGTCCTACGAACTGCTGGAAGCCACAAACACAACTGCAGCTCTTCATGTGTCGGAAAAAATTTCTGTGCGAAAAGTTCTGAGCTACTAATCTGCATAAATGTGCTGTTAAAATAACACTGCCGCCGATTGAGGTTTTTGCTGGTCAATAAAGTAATCACTTTTTGTTGCCTCAAGGTAGCAACATGCTGTCGATGTCTGACCTCACCTCGTTTTAAAACCACATCGCCCGCAGGCGAACAGCTGCGCCAGACAGGAAAATGGGAACTGTTACTGTCTGAAAGAGCAACTCAATTGGCACAACACTTTGCATTGAGTGCATGATGCGTGCGAGATTGCTAAGATGCAGAAAAACATCAACATCATCAGTGAAAGCATCTTAATGACTTTTTTTTGGAGATCAAAATAAAGATTGGTTACATTTGTCTATTTCAGTTGCGTTCTTCATTCTTTTTATACATACAATATCTCCAGGACTAGAAGCAACAAAGCAGACCCCAGAACATGATAATCCCTCCACGATGTTTTACAGTCGACTAGCAGCACTTTTCTTTCAAGGCTTCATCGGGTGGTTTATAAATGGAGTGATGCACTGTATTCTCTTTGAGCTCTACTTGTGTTTCATTGACTCCAAATCCATCACAATTCATAAAACAGCACGGCCTTTCAGTTTTATGAATTGTTTCAATTTCCACAGTTGTGTTCTCCTGCTTTTGGTTAGTGGATTGTTATTCAGTTATCCAATTTACACAATAGCGTTTGAAGCGACAATGCATGGTTTTTGCACTTTTGTTTCATAAAAGGTTCACGCTTACATGGCAACATTGTGAGGTCTGTTTACATGGAAACAACAGTAAAGGCCAATATGATGGTAGTCTTCATTTGGGGCCACTAGTGGGTGCTGTTGGTTGTTTTTGTTATACAACAATTACCTTTAAATATTAACAATCGCAAGTACAGGGACATTCAAGTGGACAGATGACCCAGTTGGATTGCTATTCCGGGTGACTCAACTATGAAACTACAAAGTCCCAGGAAGATTCCAAAATATGGACCGGGAGTCATGACACTTTGGAAGCTGCCGTTGTTGTGATTGTCCATCTACGTGTACATGTTCAGAAGAACTAATTACTACTGCTGTGGTGCGCATGACCAATCGCAGCGATTCCCCCGTCTACACAGAGATGGAGCGTTTTCACATTTTCGAAAGCTTCTATCTTGGGAGCCATTTTCAAAAAGTTGTATTTTCAGTGGTTCCAAGCACCGTTGCTGTGTATACGGTTAACCAAAACACAGCAAAAGTTTCACCTGAAAACGTTGTCATGTTAACGGGGCCTTCTATTCATAATTTAATAGTCTAAATCTATCAATGAGGCTCATTTGCTCTCATTGCCCAGAATGTTAAAAGCTTTCGAAGGTGCACTTGGTTCCGACTGTGATTGTGTAAAACGCATTGTATGTACTCAGGTTAGTCATCCGTGTCAGAACACTCATTTCTCCACTGAGTCATTTCACTTAATAGTTCTTGGGTGCAAATTCCATTAAATGAAGGTAAGACTGGATTGCAACACAGAAGTAAAACCAAGAGGGTGGATCGACTGGGCCAGTACATTCAGCCCCAAACACATTGTGATTGTATATCAGAGCCATGCCCTAAGGCCACTGGACAAAGGTGCTCAAGGTGAGTCATGCAGTCTGTTGCAAAGTTTTACAGCTGATCTCGGAGTAAATAAGGTCACTTTCAATGTGTGTTTATGTGTACACCTACATTTTTCTGACATATTTTATTTGCTTTGCAAGCAGGGTGTTCCTCGCTGTTTTTAGAGATTCCTACCTACCTCAAAAGAACATGAAAAACCTCACCCTTTGATTAAAATTTCACCAATATCTTGAGTTGTGCAATCACTGTTTTTTGCATGAAAGTGAAACATTTTTCACTCCACATATACAGCAAATGTAACATGAAACTAATCTAGAGAATAATAATGACAAGCTTGTATAAAGCCACAGAAGTACAAGATGGCATGAGTCAAGGCAATTGAGAAATGTTAACTGCCTGATTATTTTTTTCTTTTCTGTGAGATGACCTTTTCCCAGGAGCCTGATGACAAAATGTGTTGAGTGGAGGGCGAGGGGGGCGGGGGAAGAGGACTGTCTAACAATATTAACAACTTTGTTAAGATTAAAAAAAAAAGTAAATTCATTGAGGGTCACAAATAACTCCAGATGTTACGAGGTATACCGATTTTCAATGTCTTAAAAGTAGGTGTCAGCATTTGATTCATTCATGTCACAGAGGGGGCGATGGTGCATCAGGCTAAAGAGAAAAAGGCATCAGTCAAAGAGAATAACGCATGTAGCAAGAGTTAAACAGAAAAACGTTTCATAGAAGCAACGTACAAGATTTGAGCAGAATGCATCTTTTGCTGCAAATAACTGGCAAATGAAAGTATCAAACCATGGAACCTGAAGTGGCACCACTCCATCAAACACCCGAAGATGGTGGGTAAACCCAAAGAGTTACTCAGACTAAAGGAAGTCATTATTACAGAAAGAAACCAAATTTCACATATATTGCATGATGAGGGTCCCTCTACTTTTTCTTTTCTTGTGATTGCCAATGGCAAACACGTGGGTGCCTCGAGAAAAAAGTTGAAAACAACTGGTTCAGGAAGTCATCAACTGGACGCAGTCGTGCTTGCAGCTGATTGATTTAAGACGATTACTATTTTCAAGATCATTAATTCTGGTGCATCAACTGGTACTTCTCACACTTTTGAGCTCATGTCAAGCATATTGGTTTCCCTTCGAGTTTTTCTGAGAAGCTCTGCCAAACTGAAGAAAATACAAGAAGAATTTAATTAAGTGCTCAGATACATACTTAATGTGTATGAGGCTACGAGGAGCAAAGCAGCGATGGCTCAGTAATTGCAAACCTGCCAGCGAGAGGGTAGGGGCAAAACGGAGAGAGACAATGACAATGATCCTGCAGATCATTTCGCATTCAGCTCATTAATGCAGTCGACTGTGGCCTTTGAGCAGCACGACAGATATGACCTCATTTCGGCACTGATCTTGCAAACAGGAGCAACTTGCTTCCAACCAGTCTTCGTGTTTGGGAAGATCAAAGTTTGGAGCAACTTCCAGTGCGCTTTCTCCAGCGGATCAAAGGAATTAAAGTGAGACACGGACATGTTCGTGCCTCCGGGAGAAACGTGTCGGCATTAGTACGAACAATAAAAGCTTTGAAAGCTTGTGTATTGTGCGGTTGGGGGGGGGTGGAAAACAGACTGGGGGGCTACCCCGAGGAGGCAACTAGCAATGAAACTTGTCATGCCCAGGCAGTGGTAAATTTCATCGTGTGTGGTTTGATCCAGAAGGCACAGAGCAAAATCTGCCAGGACTCATGGTTTTTACGCGAGAACTCATATTTACCAAAGGTAGCTTTCAGATCTCTGTACGTCTGTGCGTTTTGTTTGTGGTTTAGCGAGACTGCAACTGTGCTTTGAAGTAAGACTGCAGGGAAACCTTCTTAATGATCTGTAATGCTTACGGGACCCATGCATTTTAAATCAGAGCCGGTGTGGCAGGTGGTGAGGGAAGAGAGAACGCAATGAGAGTTAATTGTTGCTTCAGTGCTGGGTAGTTTTTGTAGGCTCATTTGTCTATGCCAAGACAGATTCAGCATTTATCTCAGCCTGTCTTTCCGACCCTCTAACTCCGAGGGTTTATTTTGTCATGCTCATTCATACAGAAGACTGCGGTCAGACAAACGAGTAGGAAAAACCTTCCCCCGCATTTTAAAGCTTAGCTCACCTCCACATTTCTGTCAATCCCGAATAGCTGGTTTTATCAATTTTTCCACCATGAGCTCAGTACAGGTAATCGCTCTCCTCTTCAATGGCAATATGTTTTTCCCCAGTAATATCTAAGTTGAGCCCCAGCCTGTTTCCCCACAGAACAAAACAATAGTGGGAACCACAAATCCATTTCACTTCGGCGATTCTGCCAAATCCTCACTCCGACATCTGCAAAAGTTCAGGCACTGCCGAACCAAACAATCCCACTCAATGCCAATTAGAGGCCGTCTCTGCTGGTTCTCAGACAATCAATTGCACAAAGTCTTGAGTTTACTCAATGGCACTCAGACAGGGGATGTGAGGAAGATTAGTTTGCGAGCTTGCGCGGCAGGTTTTAAACATCTTGTCCAAAAAAACCTGATAATGCCTGGCACGCATCTCCGAAGTTAAACTTGACCGAGGGTGGTGAGTTTTCAGTCCATAAGGGGCATTTGACGAACAATGTCAAACCCTTCGCCATAAGTTACATGTGCCTTGAGGGGAGATTGTACCAGCGAGCCATCTGCCAAGCTGAGGAAGACCCAGTTACAAAAGGCTGGCTGAATTATTCATATTGTCACTTGTAATAACAACCAAATGACTCAAGAATGAAGGCGTTGAGTCCAGATATAGAAAATGCAAAGGTGAAGAAACACACATGATGTTCATTCAAAAAAAGAATGTACCCATAATGCTGAAATTAGATTAAAATGTCTTGCGGAAGAAGCTTTGAAAAGCTTGAAATACATTACTCCAAGATCAACACGGAATGCTAGACTTGGTTCTCAGGTAGACCCCTTATACACAAAGTTTTCAAGTGAAAATAGAAAACTTTTAATGTGTTTCTTTTATCTGTTTACACAACAACAGTGAGTCAGAGTCACTGACACAAGCTTTTGAAAACGTCTCCCAAGGTGTAACTTTTTGAAAATGCTTATGCTGTCACATAAACAGTGTCTGAGAGCTTAAGTTCTTAAGGCAATTTCAGACGACCCAATATGTTTGTGTGAGTATTTGTGCAAATATGTTCATGTGTGAACATGGTATTTTTTGTTGCCATTTTTTGTTGTTTATGTATGTGTACTCAGAAAAAAAAGTAATTGTAAATTATCTACTGGTGACCTGTTTCTGTTTTGGTTTTGGAAGGTTCACACTTATTTCAGCTATGACACAACATCAGTGATGTCCAACTTATTGAACTTGAATTATATGGACAGGCTTTATAGCCTGTGAGCCAAAATCTGCCCCACAAGAGGCTCCAATACAGATCGCCAAACCACCAAGCAAATTGTAGAACACTGTAGAGGAAATCAACAAAGTGGACAAAACAACACTGAGACCAGAGCTGAGATCGACATGAATGCTAACTACCTCGTTGCTCAAAGCCATGTTGCTCCTATGCCTGCTGTATTATGCATGTTTGTAAAAACATATTATGCATGTTTGTAAAAACATGCATAATACAGCAGGTATAGGAGAAAATGTTTTGGACATTTCACTGTATTTGGCACCAGAAGGTTGCAGTAAAATTGGCCTGATGTTGTGGTTATAGTGATGTTTCCGTCATAATTGTTCGGTTTCATGAAAATATCGACGATTTCATCGCGTACATTCTCCAGAGTTTGGGGGATGAGATCTGGTGATGGAGTTCATTCAATCATTTATTTGAGAAATATGTGTAATCTAAATGCAGATGAGCTCAAAAGTGAAATTAGCTATACAGGTAAATATGAAACAATCAAGAAAGATGCAGTTGATAAAAACACCCGAAATGCTCAGTCTCAATTACTCATTTCAAACACAAAATGGTATCAAAGACTTTTTTTGCAAACCCCTGAAGCACAAAGCGTATTATTTATACAACATTGTTGACAGCGCTTACAGTTAAACTGAGGATTGTTTAATGTTGTGAGGAAGCAGCAGAGAGTGGCTAATCACATTCCTTTCCAATGCAGCAACACAAAATCTATTTGTTGTAACGCAATGCTACGAGAATATTGTGCAATTCTTCAGCTGGTTGATAAAATACTATCACAATAACATTGAAAACACTCAAGTGAAATGTTCCTTCTCAACCCTTCACGCTCTCAAGATCCACCTTCGAACAGATTTCTATTGTCTACAGCAGACCCGAACCACAGACACACAAAGAAGGAAGGATATTGTTGTTATTGGATTGGGGACATCTGCTCTGCCGTGGATTATTCTAACATGACATTTCTCCAGAGAACATTCACACTGCAGTGTCTGCAATGCTGTGCAATGAATTCAATACAAGCCTGTTAACCAAACCTGTAATCACACCTCTGCAATGTTGATTCCCACAATGCATTGCTTTTGGGGAGAACTTTTTTTTTTTTCCATATATCAAGAAATGTCATAATTCAACAGACACTCACATGGCCAATCGTCTCGCCTGAGTATCTGATCTAAAACGCCCTTTTACCTAAATGAATCAATAATCTGCTGCCAATGGAGCTGTCATTTGTTCACAGTGAAAGGGTCTTCCAGGACTATACAGTCTGCAGCCATCGGTGTTTGTGTCTTAGCCTCGCCTCATTTGATGCGGATCTGATTACATGGCTGAATCAATGGACTGGACAGAAAGTGAGTGCAAGTGGCTCATTCCCCATCTGTGCAAATGTCATCCCCACCCGACTGTACTGTAGATGCACTCTTCATTAGACCCAGGGATCGATACGGTGGTCTTTTTCTGCTATAAAGGTTATCGTTCAAACAGAATAGATGCAGGAGGAAGAGGGAGTTTCCTCCATTTTTGGCGACTGGAGACAGAATGTGGCATTTGAAAGCTTCCCAATGAGGGATTAACCCTTCTGATGCTCGGGGGTCACACAGTTTCCATTCTGCTTATCTAAAATAAGAATCTATGTATGCCTTTATTGATGAGATCGATTCCTCTACATTATAAATTTCACTCAACAAGGGAAACTTCACCGAACCCGGACACGAAAAGGATTGACAGAGCGATAGATGGCGCTTCCAGTTATGTTGATTAAATAAAAATCCAGTAGCGCTATTCAGTTTATCCTTGACAATGAACACTATCTGATGCAATCTTCTCATATTTCAGTTGAATAACAGCATTCATTGGCGGCATTCACTACAATAAGGCACAAAAAATACACATAAGGCCTCTACAGACTGTGTGACTTCCGCAGTCTTGTGAGTGCACTGCTTCAAACTGCCTGATGTGAATTTCATCAACTGACATTGCAACATCTCAAAGTGGTGGTCACAGTTGGAGGTTGCTAGTACAAATCTAAGGCTCCAATTTACACAACATTTAAAGCAAAAACACCGTGTTTCTGCATTTCCGTTTATAACGATGTCCGTGAACACGGAAACGGCTGGAATGCTGAAGATTATGTAGTTCGCATGTCGGGCCGTGAATTTGCACAATCTGTTGTTTTTGTAATGAAACCATACACAGATGCGCACAAAGAACAATAAGCTATAAGCATTAACAAAGGCAAACGTTCAAATGAACATACAACTGTCAACTATAAAACTTCCAAGTCCGTGCAAAATATGGACTGGGAGTCATGACACCCTGGAGGATGCCATTGTTGTTATTGTCCATCCACATACTGAGGTTTGTATTTTCACTTGAAAACATTGTGTAAACCTAAGTTCAGTATTGATGCTCCATAATCTCAATGTTAGCACTTCTTGGAAGAAGCTCATTCATAAACTAATTCCAAGGAAAATCTAATTAGGAAAGATGCTAATATTCATGCAACTCAGCCATTTGTGAGATCTGAGTGGCTTCGTAAGCATTGAAGTGTTTGATCTGCAGTAAACAGGAGTCCAGTGAAATGGTGACAGAGCTGCACTTCACTGCATGTGAATGCAAAAGCTACCACCAGAAGCTGCCAGCTTTGCAACTGTTTTCATGTATTCCAAAATAACTACGTAAGTATCATAACTATGTAACAGTAATGGGATAATAAGCCTGATGGTGCTGGCGTGTCAATGTGGGGGTAAGTAGCTAAAAAGCCCATCTGTTGATAAATATGAGAATGTGTTAACAAACCCTTCTCACATTTAATCAGTAGTGAGTGAATTGTGGTTCTCACACTGGTGGGTTGAGATATTCCAGCAAACTTAGTAGTTCAATAAAAGTCAAATGTAATAACGACTGTTTGCATCCGGCTCTTCAGTGAGTGAGGGGAGAACAAAGACGTTGTGATGGATGAACCAGAGACGCTTCAGTCATAGAGGAAAAATAGAGAGAATTTGGGTAGAAGTTGTGTAAAACAGGAAAAAAAATACTTGAAAACAACTTGAGAGATGAAACTACAGAAGAAAGTTTTACAGAGAGTGTTTTCAGATGAAAATGTACATTCAATTATTTTGGATGTTTCAACATTCATCCTTCAAAGCTTGAGGATGCAAACATCCTGCTGTTACTGTGATTTCTTTCTCTGGATTTTCAATTAAATGTTATTTCTTTTATTCACAGTTGGAGTTAAAACTTCATATTTGAGTCACACGAGTTTGTATATTAAACCGTTCTGGAAGCATCAGGCAGCTGCACAGTTTTTTGGTTTTTTTTTTTTTAAATCGAAACATCTTGTCAAAGAGAGAGTTTGTTGACATTTTTCCTTTCAGAATTGTGCCTTATTGTCTCTTCTGCCGTGTTTATCATTTGCAGATCTTGTAGCAGATCTAAAAGGCAGGAAAGCTGAATGCATTTGAAACCCGGTGTACCACTGCGAGGTTGTGCAATTTGTTTTTGTAATTTTTCTTCCCATGCACTGGCATTGAACCCAACAGCGCTCAGCGACTCGATACGCACGCCCTGCAAAGTTAAAGCACTTCTCTCTCTCTCCACTTTAATATGCCATACAAATTCAGCCTCAACTTGTTCGTTTATGTTTCATTTTCCCTCAATGAGGCATTTCCAGCAGATAAACAGACGCCACACAGCAAAGGAGAGTTCGTTCACTTTATTTTATTTCAAAAATGATAAATTAATATAAAAACAATAAAGACACTGAAAATGAAAACTGAACTGAAAGGAGTAGTAGTTTATTAAAACTTACACCCTCCCCAGTTAGTCTCTTTGTGTCTTGTAATTTTTTTTATCCTTTTTTTTTTTTTTTTTAAACCAATCACATACGCATAACTTTTATAAATTTGGAATAACCACAAAATAAACCAAACAAAGCAACCAGTAAGTAAATGAACAGATAAATAAACAGAATGTGTATATAAAAAAACATATTCCTGTTGTATGACTGCACTCTGCGTATTGAAATACTAAATGTTTTTAAAGTTCTGTGTGCACATGGATGTATAAAACAAAAAGCTGCCTCGGCTCAGTTCAGCTGCAATCGGCTTGGGCGGTCAAAAGAAGCCCATCATCCCTTCCACCCTGTCTCAACTAGTACAGACTGCAGACAAAGCAGCTGCCCTCTCGTCCTCCTTTCTGTGCGACTTCGACAAGTTCAGACTTCGTTCACCTCTTTCCTTCACTCCCTGAAACCTTTTGTCCAATCTGCTCGCTGCCGTGTGCAATTAGTCTGCCCACCTTTTTATGATGAGAATCTTTTTTTTTTTTTTTTTTTTATGAAAGGAAGTGTCCAGAGAATATATATTTAAGAAATGACTGCAATAAGTCATTTATATATCCTCTTGCTACATTTCCATTCCAGACATCTGACCATCATTGCTCATTTCCATATGAGAGAATAATAATAACTCTTATCTCACTCAAGTTCAGTATCCTGCAAGACTCATAACTTCCTGACTCTGTCCCCCCTAAAGAAAGCTTACATTCATGGTCAGTACGACTCATGCAGGAAGCCCTCCCATCCCCTTATCCATCTGCAGGCGGCCGGCCGAACTCAAAACTTTCCAGACTCACAAAAGATAGCGCTATCTTGTTTAAACAAGCTAAAGTGAGTGACTCAAAAAGGCAAGCTCTGTCCTAATTAG
Source organism: Blennius ocellaris (assembly GCF_963422515.1). Lineage (NCBI taxonomy): Eukaryota > Metazoa > Chordata > Actinopteri > Blenniiformes > Blenniidae > Blennius > Blennius ocellaris. The sequence continues at coordinate 6,665,618 of NC_137655.1, read as the reverse complement.
CACCACAGTTGGTGTCATTCACTCCGAGTGCAAATAGAGGCCACTTTAGTCTCGCACCAACCAAATGAGATATTCCTCATAGAACTTCAGCTGCAAAATACTTCACAAGATATAATGATGAAAGAAAACAAAGACAGGTGAGGAGAAATTTCAGCAATAATCCTCCTGTTTTTTTTTATTACGAGCAGATTGCCGAAAGGTGATCAAAAGTAGTTTTATTTTGAATGAATGGAGAAAAAAATATGTTGACCAGCCTGGAAATTCCCATACTATATGAATAGAATATTACTATAATGAAAAGCAAGAAGAATGATGTGGTAATGTAAAATTCAAAACTTTATCAACAGACATTGACCACGTCAAATGGCAAGAAACAACAGTAAATGCTGAAATAATTTAAATATACAACACTGCATGATCAAAAATATAAAATGTTTCTATTTTAGAAAAATATTCTCTATTTTCTATATCAATGGGAAGGATACAATACTGATTGAATCAAATAATGCTATCACCATAAATAAATCTGAGTGACGGATTAAAAAAAAGGCTTTAAGCTGAATGCAAGAGAAAATTCAATATCTGACAGACAGAAAGACACTAAGCTGAATTAATGGTTCAAAACAAGTTGTATGATGAATAACCAGAAAAAATGTCTTGGATACAAAACTCGATAATCTATGATGTGGTACAAAAGCCTTGAATACTTGAGTTTCTATCTCCCTCATTGAACACGTTTTGAATGAGTGATATTCAATATTTTTATATTAAATAAAAGAACAAAAGCTACACAAATGTGAAAATGTTGCATCTTTCGGTCTCACACGTTCCCTTCAGGTGATGAAAAGTTTTTCTTTGGTGCACTGCATAATCCAAAAAGTAACAACACACTACAACACTCAGTGTTTGGCATTTCGGTCCCATGTGTCCCTCGGGGATATGAGCCTGTGAGCCGCACCAGCCACCCCTCCTGCTCGCGAGGAAATAAGATGGCACAAAGATTTCTCGACTGTCAGTTTTAGGAGAGCGTCTGCTGCCAAACCTCAGTCACCCCGAGGCAACACAGCTGTAAGTGGAAAAGAATAGCCCAACTAAATATTGTCAAGTTAGTGGAGGAATGACCGAGTAGACAGTGTCTCCTCTCTGACGACAGAGCCAAGGGAGCTTCCTTTGCCAATTTCTGCAGGCGACAGTGCACAGGACCCACAGATTAACCTGTGGCTGATGCTCCTCCGAGCACATTTGTCATCTCCCCAGCTGTGTCAGATTGGAGGAGACAGGTATTTTCTCCCGCAGGTCACATGTGTTCCCCCATGCAGCAGCCTTATGTGAAAATGAGCTAACGCTGATTCAGAGATTCCCTCAGGCAAAGCCTTTTGCCGGAGCGTCTGCTTTCTACATATAAATCACGTGAGGAAATGTGTGCTGTGTCACACTCTATCATGTCTGACTGGATAGTGTGCCTTACAACCACCTGGAGTTCAAGGTTTAACCCAGTAGATACTCCCGTTTCTGTAAGCTCTTCTGGAAGTCATTTTTGCTTTGAGTCGTCCGTGATTGCCCCTCGGAAAGGTTGTGGAAGAACCTGCGAAATACAAGCAGCGGATAGTTCCCCAAGTCTAGTGTGGATACTAGAAAGTGTTTTTGTGGCAGATACATAATATGCTCTGGGCTGGGAATGAATGTTCTGAAGCAAGGGAGGCAAACATAACATGCATGTGTTAAATCCAGCCCACAACTATGTTCAATCCAGCTCAAAATGACATTTGACTGAAATGGCCCAAAAACATTAAATACAGTGTTTCAATAAAAGTGCAGTAGTTCCTAATTTGTCCACTAGAAGTAACACTGTTTCACAGGAGAAGAGCAGTAGATTTAGGGTATCATAATGTAACGATTTCAAAGGTTTTGTAAAAGATTGACAAAACTGGAATATATTCTGGAAGTTCTCTGTTTGTTTTGGTGGGACCAACTATTTGCAGCGGCACAGTCAGGACATGAACTTGATACTGGTATCAGTGTCATATTGCACGGGGTCCGCGTACTCGCAAAAGATCCCTGATAAAACTCGGAGTATTATATGACATCATCCATGAGTAACGTGAGCGGCAGGTCAACAAGAGAGAACAAGTGATGTCCGTGGTTCAGGAATTCTTTAATGATAAAAATAAGAGTGACTGTATGGAGTATAAATTAGACTTAATGGCATCTATAAATTACTCATATCTGTACTCTGCATCACCAAGTAGCAGAAGGTTACTAATCCTACTTGTTCTCGTCCTTGAAAAGAGTAGTATTGGTGCATCCCCAGTAAGAATGACAATATTCATCATCATGGTTTAACCAATCAGTTGAAATAAGGAATATGACACAAAGATCAACATAATGCCACCGTAACAAGTTGACTGATTGTAAGATTGTGACAGGAAGTATCACCTTGAGGATCTATGGAAGCAGATTTCATATTGTTGTCAAGTAATAAATATTGTCATAACAAGGTTTATGAAATCAACATTGCACCACTGAAAACAGTCCATGGAAGGCGCAGAACAAAAACATTGGAGTTGTCATAATTTATACATTTTCATGCTGTAACCTAAGTGGTGGAGCCTAAATGAGATCACATTTGGCTCTATAGTTTTTTCCCTAAATTAACACTCCTGTTGATAACATCAAATGAATCAGTGCAGACTTTTGAACTCTTTGCTGTTCATGAGTCAGTCAAGTCAAATAAAGAAAGTGGGCCTCGAGTCCATTAAATTGCATAAGCGAGTGTCGCGAGGAATTTATGGTTTACTCTTCCGCCGATGCAGGTGAACACGCTGCATCTGAAACTGCATTGGAGCATATGTATGGTGAATTTTATTTGTAGTTGGTGAAAGGGAAGAGGAAGGCAGACATGACAACCAGCAGAGCCGCTGCAGGCAGCCCCTCCAGCAAACATCATCTCTTTGCCTCTGAGCAGGGAGTAAATCTACAGCGAAGCTGCTCAAAGAACAATACAAGGATGTCAATACTCAGCTGCACGCAACAGGACCTAATCAATCCTATGTCTCTATTTGGGAACGTAGTCAGATGTATTGATATGTTTGTATAGGGAGCAAGACAACAGGCTTGATAGTGAGTGGAGAGTCACTTTAAAAGCTCCACAAAATGTGCTGAAAATAGCTTCATTAAACTAAAAAAAATACTTTTTTGTTTTGTTTTTATGACTCACATAAGACATTTCCAGTAATGGTAATCATTATTGTCATTATTTTTATGTTTTCTTTAAAGAAAAACAGATGTTACAGGGCCGTTAAAGGATGAAAAAGAGGTTATCAACAAGCTACACCCAATGTTCATGAAGTGAAAAGCTGATTTAAATCTTTTGGATTGTTTTTCGGGTTCTGTCAGCACAAATTCAACTCACATTTGGCTGACTTTAGGAAAGGGAAAAGAAAATCCATGTCAGGTCTCTCAGCAAGTCAAAATATAAATCTGAACTCTTCGGATGACCAGTCCAACAGCAACGTCATGTCTTGTGGATGGAGTCCATGCTGCGGTTCAGGCCATCAGAGGGCAAACTGACATCCTGTCGTAGATCCCTCACAAACAAATCCAAGCCTTTGTGCAGCGAATCAAAGTCATGACTTAAGACGGGAAACCAGCAACGTCAACAACAAAACCCAAACAAAACCTGGAGTCATTTGAAGGTCAACTAATGTCTTAAAACGCTGTAACGTGCCTCACTTCTTTTAAATATAATTGTTGATAAAACAAGGGATCAAAGATGGAGGATCTCTACCAAGACCTCCCACTGCACACAAAGCTCAACCAGCTGTTACTCATACAACCAAATATCCGTTTGCCAAACATTTGATCAACCAAGCCCACTGACAAAGCGTCTCATAAGGGTCAATGAAAAATAAAACCTCATGCATAAACGCAAGAGCAAATGTTTTAGTCATGAGTGAACCGGATAATTGGATGATGTGTCACCATGTCCTACAAATTGGGTTGGGTGAAAAAGTAAGTCAAGACTACTTCTTCGTTTTATGAGGAAATTATAATGAGAAATGGACAAGTAGCAGGTCAAATAAAAATGCCATATATATATATAAAAAAAAACTAAGATTTAAAACTGATTGAGTTTTAAAAAGGAATATCAGTAAAAAAAAAAAAACTAATTTTAACTGGTAGGTAAAGTGAAGTAAAGTGAAGCGAAATCCCTAATAAGTACAAATCAACGTGTGTGATTTCCTGCCTGTCGATCCATCATTGATAATAATATGTTTGAATGTTAAAAAAAAGCTTTACTACTACACACGTGCAGTAGCAGCATTTCCGATGGAGTCACAGCATCTTCAGAAAATTCTACTGTATTGTAAGGCTTCAGAACAAACTGAGCAGACCCTATATGGATATTTTTATATTAAAGCAATGTTGTCATTTTCACACTGTTACCAATTACTTGCAATGTTTTTCCACCTGTGCAAATGTTAAAATATTTATCTGACTGTATAATGGAGGGCATGTCTTGAGGTTTTTCTATTTTAATCTGGTACAACAGCATGTTTTGAACATCTTTTGTATATAATTTATTATTCATGAGTGTCAGAACTTCAAAACAATCCAAACAAAACTATCCACAATGTAAGATTTTTCAGTATTCAGAGGGCAATAAGTTAAGTCCCTTCAGGTTTTTGGTCTCATGCACACAAATCACGAAGTGAAAAATAAATCCTCACAGCAGATGAGTCCAGGTTACAGAAATCTCACCAGCTTCATTGATTTGAGTCAAAGGGCGACAGTTGTTTTCCTATTTACAAGATAAACACGGGAGACATTTGAGGACAATGAAGCAGCAGATAATCAAGTGACTGCATGGTGGACTCAGAAGAAAACATTACAGCAAGACAATAAAATTAAGTATTATGTGTGGAAGATGATGAGACTGAATACAAAACCATGAGTGGGACGAGAGGCATGAATAGTCTGAGAACAATGGAAGTAAACGTGAGACAAAGTTTCTTCACAATATTTTTGCTTTATCATCTCTATTATATTGTTCTATTAACAGAAACTGAAACAAAGTCTGCAGTTGTGTCTTGCACATTTTTCAGAAGGTTTACCTGATAAAGGGTATATGCAGGGTATGATTCATGGACAACTCTGAAGGGGGATAACGAGTGTTTCTGACAGGTACTGTACAGCAGTTGCAAGCCTATATAAAGGCCAAATTGAAAGTTTCAAACAAATGGTATCTCTGATGTTCCTTTATAATGCCCTATGGTTCCCAACAGCCATCAGTGACAAAATCTTTCAATTTACAGTTAAATGGAAAGTACATCATTGACCATCATTGATTATTAGTTAGGGTTAGATCAGTAATGCATCACCTGGGAGGAGAGCACGGCACTGTTGTGACTTGATGTGGAAGACAAGAGGAAAGTGGCAGGTGTCCGCTCAACACAAAGGACCCAGGTGCATAAAAATCAGTGTATTTAATTGAGAGCTTGTCTGGTAATCACAAGATAGCAAAATGTGTGAACAATTCTGATTAATTAAAGGGTGATGTGCAGTGAATATATATATAGAAAAAAATCAATTCACACCCTTACTTTTAATGCATTTTTTATGTGGATCTGCAAATTAAATACTATTAATCACAATGAGAAGACTGATTTTGTCCCACAGGGCAAGTAAAATAACTTAGCAGAAGGAATAGATAGGTTAGGGGGGGGGGGGGGGGGGGGGGTCTGTTGTGGCAGTAAAGCAGCTATAAAGTGAGATCCACGTGGAGATCGAGCAAACATTTTCTTATTAGAGAAGATGAAGCTCCGCCTATGGCGGGTGATGGCAGGAGACGTAAAGCAATGTCTGATCACAGTCAAAGAAATTTCTTAGGAAAATGTTTGCAGTGACATTCAACGGCGGCTACCTTCCTCAAGTCCTCCAGCGCTAATGAAGATGGCACATGCTCCACATTTCCTCTGTGTCGATGGCCCCAGGCCCACTAATAAAAAGGACCACTTCAAACAGCAAGCGAGCATCTAATTAAATTTCTCTCCAAATTAATGAGACACAATGTTTACAGCTCCACCAGGCGATTAGTGAAGCGACCGGGATGGGGCTGCCAGTGATACTCACGTTTACTTCCAAACCCGTTCTGTGTGTCCCTCATTGTTTTACCTCTCAAGAGCACGGAAATGAAATACAAATAGTGAAAGCTAATGTTCCGTGGTGAATAAAACGCTGACGAAAGCCAGTCTAATGTGTGCCTCGCTCTATTTACTTATCGCCTGAATTCTCATACCTCTGACGGACAAATAATATAAAAAGCCCCCCCGGTAGTGTTTGTTGGAATACTGTCTGGGTACCGTTTAGGCTCATAGAATGTTTGTCCTCGTGTGATTTAGGGTTCAAAAAATAACTGTGTATTGTCATTGGGAAATGTGGGAAAGATGAGCCTCTTAAATCCTAAAAGTGAGTTATGTAGCACAATAGCAAAAGTATATCTCACTCCAAAAGCAATTTTGCTCTTGCAAACCAATAAAGTAATTTTGCACTACAATTATATGCTCATCATTATTAGAGAGTGCTCTAACAGTAGATATATTTTTCAGTTCATCCTTGAGAAAACACCCTTGTTCTTCATTTGTATTTAAGGCCTTTGTTTTTTTTGTCCCATAGTGATTGACTGGAAATGACATCTTTTTTGCAGAATTTTTTTACCTACTTCTTTTTTGTTGTATTTTTCTTCTTTCTTCCTCTTATTTTTTTGTTTCCCTAAAAGAAAATCTGTACCAGCAATTTTAATTTTACTGTCGTTCCTGTATTTATTTATTTATTTATTGTAACTTTAGCCATTTCAGCAGTTTTTAGCAATTCTGGCTGTTTTAGCCATTTTACCGTGCCTCGCTGTTTTTAACCTGGAGATTAGATCATATTTAAAAACATATGCAACTAAAATCAATAAACAAAAAGGTTTATTTCCCCAAATTCTTCTGAAATCTTCATGGAGCTACTATAGAGAGGTTGAAGAGACACATGTGGCTCTAGACCTGCAGGTTGCAGACGTCGAGACAAGAAGCTACATTGACTCACTCACTCTTTTGTCAAAAAATGCAGCTCAAAACTAACCACACACTGGGGTTAGTAGGTTCGCTTGTCATCAAATGTACTGCAAATAGAGATATCCTTAAGAAGGTGCAATGACTATTTCCTCACTTACTGATGTTTTCAGCAAAAATGGTTCCTTTCGTGTCGTGACGTGGGTGCCCATAGTTTGGTTGGCCATGAGAGACCATTTCTGCAGCTCAGGCCTTTGACAGGTAGTGGTGGCGTCGACACCCATTATCCTTTCGATTAAAAATAGATTAAAGTCACATCCTTGATGCTGAAGCCTGGCATTGGGGGAACAAAGTCTTGGCAGTCTGCCGAGCTTTTGATATACGAGAGGATGTTCACAACTTTGTGAGTCTTTTTTATCAGTTGCACACCAAGGAAACATTTTGGTACATCCACACATTTCACTGATGTAAAATGGGTGGATGTATCACAGTAACTTTAAGAAGACATGCGCAGTTGCTGCCTGATATTTTAACACGACGCACAAAGAGTTTGAGGAACTACGGATATCAAAGGGAAAAGCTCAAATTTGCCTCAGGGTCATGTGAAGGGTTTCTAGCCACAACCAGTCAGCACAATGCAGTCAAGCATGAAGAAGAGTGGGAGGTTTGATGATTCTTTGTTGGGTTTTTTTCCAAACGACTCGTCGACAAAACAAGGTTCACTGACTTTGGAATTGAAGGGACTCGAGTGAAGCAAGTTTTCTTTGGTGAAGCAATAAAATTCAAAAAAAATAAGAGGCATTATTTTTAAGGACAACCACCCCATATGAAGTCAAATGTAAAATGTGGGAAAAAAAACTATATTACTCCCATTCCTATTATACAACTATTACTACTAGTACTACTCTTACTACTCTTCTTCCTACTACTACTACTCCTGCTACCTTTACTCCCACTACTGATTCTACTCCCACTGCTCTTCTCACAACTACTTTTACTCTCACTACTAGTTCTACTTCTCTTACTCTTCCTCCTCATAAATAATAATGGAGAGATAACTTTACACAGGGTAAAATGCAATAAATAGTTCTAATTGAATTGAAATTGATGCAAACATCTAATGTTTTGAGTAAATATTTGTCAAGCTGGAGGAATTGGAGGGATACGGGTCAACTTGTTTCGTACTCGACACTTGCCTAATTCAAATGACTTGAGACTCCCTGTTGGGAAGAGAACACTCTACCTTGTGTTGCACATGTGGAAAATTCAAGAGAGCGTAACAAAAACCACACAATCAGGCCCATAAAAGACCAAAAAAAGCACATTTGAGTCATACTGGAATATAGGGTGGCAGAAAACAAGAGTCAGTTGGTTCGTGGATGATACAGGGGAAGTCATTGAGACAATATTGGTCACTAAACTTCAACTTATTTTCACGCTGAATAAAATTGTTAACCAGGAAATAGTCTGCGGAACTCATTTCTAAAGAACTCTCCATCTCCCACATAACAATATTCCATCAGACTTGTAAGATATAAAAGACAAAAACAATGAGGAGAAAAATTCAACGGTTTATATTTACAGTCCTGTCATCCTGGGTCTGAAATTCATGTTACTTCTGACAGGAAATAATAATCAAGTGTGAAATTGAAAGGAAATTTACTAACACACTTCCTGGACATTAGTGTCGTCCACTCTGATGCACTTCCATTCAGAGGCTCTTTGGAGATCTGAGCCTCCATCCATCTGCAGTGAGTTGATGTATTTCTGTTGAAGTGACTAGAGAATCTCTACCGCCTACCTGAACCTGAATCCCTACAATCTGTCCGTCTGTTCCATTCTTTTTTCTCTTTCCATCCGATAACCCCCCTAAAAGTAGAACATATCAACCTCTGAGTCTGGTTCTGAAGGTTTTCCACTGTTAAAAGCCAGCATTTTCTTTCCACTGCCTGCCACTCATGTGGAACTGTTGGGTATTTTCATATGTAAAATTGCATTGAAGTGACAATTGTTACTTTTGTTGCCATAGGAATAGAACTCAATTGAACTGAATATTATGAAATCTATGAAGATATCACTTTTTGTTTAGTTTTATTACATTGAGTATTTTGAGAATTCTGCAAAGGAGTGTCAAGAAACCTCCCCAAAATCTAATCCAATCCACTGTAATGCATTTCAGCCAAACTAAATGGAGAACATCTGGAAGTTGTGGCCATTAAAAAGTTTCTAAGCATACAATTTTTCGGCGTAGCCAGAAAATGCGTTTTTTTTTCCATGCTGGGAAATGATGCATCAAACTGCCTGTATGTCAGTGCAAGATAAGAAACCGCGTGCGCCGACATGAAAGGCGCACAGTTAACGTTGCAGTCCATCTTTGGCAGCCTTCAGCGGCGAGATCTGGCCTTCCGCATTTGAAGTGACCTTTGCAGATCCCCCCTATTAGCTGCAAGCTTTTCATTAACCGAGCCTGTATTCGCTGGCAGGGGTGGAGAACGTGGAACATCACAGTCGCGCACCGCTGCGGATCAAACCTGCCTGGGATCGGACCTTTCACAGCTTCGCTTGGCCGTCTGACATTCAATACTCAGCGGCCTCATTACCGCAGGCCGCTGGGATGCTGTTGTTGCAACATGACAGGCGGGGAGGAGGTGCAAGCAGGACGGGCATACATGTACACAGATGTGTATTCTATGTGCAACTCAGAGCCAATGTGTCGCCTGCAGGGGCAGTTTAACGTGCTCGTAATGCAGCTTGCTTATCGTAAAAACATTTTGGCTTAATATGCCTGCTGTTCTAGTTTGGCCCCGTTTACACAGTGCTGAGATTGAACAGTCAAGTAGGAAAAAAATTTGCATTTTTGCTTCAGAAAAGTTTCACGTTTGCATGGTAACATTTTAAAAACAATTTCAGTTTTTCCACAGCTGCATATTGAAAACAATGTCCATTTCCACGGAAACTGCAGAAAGGCTTAAAATTATGTAGTTAGCATGCCTGTCCACGAGTTGGTGCTCTTGTTTGGATTGCTGTTACAGTGATTGTCAACTATAAAACTACTAAGTCCGAGGAGAATATGAATTATGATTAGTAGCGGCACCCCTGTTTCCACAGAGAGAAAGGGTTTTTTCCACAAGAAATATTAGCTTAAATATATATATACACACACCACACGTGTCATGAAATTTGCTCATTTTTATCAGATTGATTCATAATTATGAATCGGGATCTCAGGTAAATGTGTGCAATGGCAGGAACGACTTTTGAGATTGCCAGTATTTATTCATCAATTAAAAAGACGAATTAAAAAGAAGCTGGGGAAATGCCAGACAAGTTCAGCTGCCACACACTTTGAAAATAAATGATGAGCATGAAAATATAAATGTTTTGATTATTATTTTTTAACATTATCTGTATTTAATTGCACAAACATTTTCTATGTACTGAGAAAACGACAGCGGTGGTGGTGTGTGTGCGTGTGTGGGCTGAGAGAGTGAGTGAGAGTGTGTGTGTGGGCGGGGGGGGGGGGGGGTTGCAACCATGGTGGGTGCACTACGGGGCTCAGGTGGGAGTCTTGGCCGGTAAAGAGCGTCGATCTGGACTTTGACCTCCACTCTCACACATCTCCTCCCTCACTGATCGGAACTTAAAGTCGCCAGCAAAACAAAACAAACCCGAGTTATCTGACCTTCTAAACTGATACCAGTAGATTTCAGTGTTTACCAAGAAAGAAAATCGCGTGTGATCAGTTTGCGCAGCGTTACGCATAATTATCGATCACTTCTTAAACATACATGCAAAATAAACTCAATAATTTGTCACTTTACAAGATTTTACACTTTTTAACATACTCCAAAGTGACATTCAGCAAACTACACACGACAGCCGAGCAGAAGTAAACTAAACACAAACTCGCGCATGTCCATTTTTACGCACGAGTTTAACAAGAAAATATTTTTCCTTCCTTCACTTTAAAGCCCGTAAAACACCACAGAAGAGCTGGTGACGCGTTAAGCCGTCTTATAAGTAACAATCCGCGCACGAGTATGTTTTTTTTTTTTTTTTAATGTTCTTACCTCTTTCTCTTCTGGAAGCGTCAATGAGAGCGAAACATGAGAGCGACAAAGCGCACAGAATCCACCACTTGTTGGACATGCTGCTGACTGATCCGCGCAGAGGGAACTTCACAGGGACACGGGTAGTTGGAGGACTGGAGTTGTATGTATGTGTGAGTGAGTAAGTGAATGAGTATGTGTGTGAGAGAGAAGGCGCGTACTTCCGTTTGATAACAATGTGATATCCTGCAGGCACGGTGAAATTGAAATTCCCAGTAATTTCCTGGAACAATTATTCCAATATAAGGAAATACGAATAGATTAAATGTTTTTCATAGGATGACTCATAAAATGAAGATGGATGCGCATTTGTTTTGTTAATTATAGCATTGCGTTATTTTGTATTTTTCAGCCAAAAGTGGAGGTTGAAATTCTAATATGAATAGTAATGAGAAAGGACACGACCTGATTTTGTGTAGCTCACTCCAGCTCTCTGCTTGCATCACTTCAAGACCCTCAACAGCTCTTTAATCTGAAGCACTTCATCTCAAATGAGAAATTTGCACCCAGAGCCCATTACCTCAGACCCTGCTGTCTGTTCCATTCAGGAAACACACACTTGAGTTATAGTCTATGGAGAGGTGTCTGAAAACCCCTGCTCAGCTCCGCGGGCCACTGCAGGTGACACACGGTGTAATCGCGCTTCAAGCAGCTCCAATGTAAAGCGGAAATTATAGTCTGCTAGGCACTTTGCATCCTACCATAACTTGAAAGGATTCATTATGTTGGGTTAAATACTTAAATTGATTTATGTGCAATAGTACACTGTAGTATATACATGGCTCCACTGTGATCTGACTTACATTCAAAATATTGTAAAGGTACAATTTGTGGTTTGTAAGCTGAATGCATTCAGTAATCCAAAATATTCAACAAACTTTAAAGTGTAATAGTAGAAATTTGTTTCAATGTAGTGCGCCGTAAAAAAACTCTCAGAATTCACAGCAATTTGATTACAAAAGTATGCATTTCGGTAGAGTTTGCAAATTAATTTCATGGCAATGAAGTGTTGTACACTGAACAGAACAATCAGCAATGTATTTCCGAAGTCAGCTGTTATTGTTCAACTGTTCCATTAGTGAATTTAATGTTTTTGTTGCAGTAAGAGTTGTCAGACTTTTTTTTTTTTTAAATCACCCACAATATGGCAAAATTTCTCAATTCAAAAACATGTTTGACACCCCTACTCTGAACCAAGTTCAACATGAACTGCCATACCACTTTGAATCACAGGGTGGTGGATATGAGTCACATTACTGTTGAGTCTGCGCAAGAGAGAAAGAGGGAGGGTGTGAAAGTAACTTCTTGTCAACAAACTGTCAATGACAAAGTTAAGAAACTTCAATCATTGCATTTTTGGGGGATTTAACCAAAATCCCAAACTATACAGGATATTTATTACCAAATAAATGATGTCCTAACTTTCTGAAGGACCAAACTTTCTTTACTTTAGAAGATAAACTCTCTTTCAGGACGAGTGTGTGATGGGGTGGTGGGGGCACGGGTTCAAGTAACCACAACAGCTGGGAGAGTCTGTGCAAAGAAAGTTAATATTTGTTTCCCGTCCCCAAAGGCACGCTGAGGTGCCATCAACCCAGCCTTCGAAACCCGGCCTGCTCCCACACAGCACTCGTAAACAGCCAGCAGCAGGATGGCGGTCACACTCAGCCAGCTCCCCGGAGATGCCACTTCGAACTCAAGCAAAGCGGGGCAGGAAGGAGCAACGGGGCTCGTTGGAAATTAAATGTCAGGCAATGAAATGATAGAAATGAAAAGAAGTGTCACATCTTTCTAAATGTTGTTAAGATAACAGAGGCTGCTACTCCCAAGGAGGTGTTATTAAATGTATGAGTCACTTAAATCACATCCAGCACGCCCAGAGCGTCCTAAACAAGGCCTATTTCTTCTTTCATGGGCGAATATCGACTTATTTGTATTCCAATGTACAGAAGTCCCCCTTGTGTTATTTCAAGGTGTGTTAAAGCCACAGTAATCAGTACTTTTATGTCAATGTAGTCAGTAGCAATAGGTCACTTGTAACACAACTCACCAACTAATGATCACCGAACCCTGCAGAGGCCTCGGAGCACCCAGGGGGTCTTTCAGCCTCTTTTGCCTTATTATGATGTTTTTACGCCACTACCTATATCTTTAGTCCTTTCTCCCAGTCCTACCACTTATAGTGTGAGCTAGTAGTTGTTTCAAGTGGGAAAAGCCCCATAAAGGGTAAGAATAAAGGGCGTGTTCACTCTCCAAATAATTCAAAAGCATGTTTCACTGTATTTCCAAACAAACTCTTGGTTTAGTTCAGATAAAGTCTGAAGTAGGATCATGTACAAAGCTGTAAATGAACCCCAAACAGGACATCCTGTATTATTAGGAATAAAGTTCTCACAGCAGGTGGTTTCAGCCAATGAGCACAATGGAGGATTTATTGCTGTTCGGATGCCTTTATACCTTTTATGAGCTGTTGTAACACTTAAAAATTACCTGCTCTACCAGCTGAGCCATAGCCGCCCCAACAACTAAAACTGTTGTGTTGCACTAAACGCAACACATAGCGTTGCTGCGTAAGTCATGGAATAGTTAATACATCACAGCAACTTTCCGGAATTAATTTTATTGACGGTTTCCAATACAAGTATTTGCGCAAGTTGACAGGGATGAAAGTATACTGTCTTGAGAAAATTGAGTCAGAATATCTTCAAAACTACATTCCTGGTGGGGTAGTCCTTCTTTGCAGTGGTCAAAATCTATCAAAAATCATTCTGAAAACTGCAGATTAAGAGAAAACTGCAATAGGGTCATGGAAGGCCAAAGCTTATTGATCCATGTGGCCCACAAGAAGACCTCCTGAAAACCTTCAGGACTTGAAGGATCCGCCTCAACCAGTGAGGGATGTTTTTGGCAGCATGAAAGGGACTGACAGTTTGGGCTCATCTGTGTAAGATCATCTGCTTCTTTTAAAGAATCCGTTGGATATAATACAAAACGACTGTCATTCTACAGTTTGCTGACAGGGACACAAATCGAAGGTCAACAACTGTGTAACTTCCAAAACAATATCCACTCAAGGTTTAAACACAGTGGATACTAACCGAAACGTCAATGCTGGCAGTAACTTTGTTTCAGACTGATGTCATTTTCCTGTCCAAGGCCCATCCATCCATATATCTTCTGCACCCGCTTATCCAATTTAGTCATGAAAGGTGAAACATATCCCAGCAGACATGTAGTAGAAGAAAAGGCACACCCTCAACAGGTCAGCAGTTCATTGCAGGGAAAACACAAACAGACACAGACTCACTCCTGGAAACGTGTGTTTGGTTTGCAAACGTCGGTGGGGGCCAGATTACTTTGAGAAGACCCACGCACGTCCAATTTCAGAGCTTTGTTATGTAATAGCAAATGTACCAAAAGGCATGGTTAGACACAACGATGGTGGTCACAAGCCGCAAATACAAATGCAGAAAATTGGTGCCGGATATTTAGCTAACGGCAAAATGGACATAGCCTTATAATGCTAATATGAGCCGACATTAATTATTCTAAAGTGACCATTATTTTGAAAATGACTAGGAAATTGAGAAATATGTGCATTACAAACACAAAACATTGCTACAGACTAATATGATTATTTAAATTCACCTAGCTCTCTCACTTTAGTCCAAAACAGTATATTATGCCTTCTGAGATTGGATTAGTGCATTATCTTTATATTCCAGCTGATGGCATGTTTGTGGTTTTCTTTACTGTCTGTATTATAATGGGTGAAGTTCAAAGGTTTTTAAAGCGTCAAACAGCCATATACAGATTACATACAGTGACGATACATGAGAGGGTCTTGCGTTCATTCACGTTTTAAGATTATAACACTCCTTTTGTAAAGCCAGCGAAACAAAACAAACCACACAGGGATGTTAAGTAGAATTATCTTAAGCCGTTGGTAGATTTATTCTTTCTTGTAAAACAAAGGAAAAGAAAGAAAGACGCCTTGAAGGCAGAAAATTTGAGTGAATCACTTGAAACCACAACAGTACCCCAGTCTTATTTCAAGGCGTGTATGTTTCTGATGGTGCAGTTGTTCACATGTGCCGGGTTGTCAGTGGACAAGAATGCAGCCGTCGGTGAGACTAATCACACACACAGCCGTTACTCACACAGTTCAGGGAAACTGGGCCTCGGCAGGCTCACCACCTTCTGCGAGGAAAGTTGTACTGTGAGAGAAAGGAGACGTCACATGGCTAAAAAGAAAGAAAAGAAAAAAAAAGTCTGCAGAAAATGTGTGATGGAATTTCCTGTGTGTGAATTTTCCCACGATATCGTGACCTCAATATTTTTCACTGGAAACAGAGCGATGGAGGAAATGTCTGACACTTTGGTTTGTAAGATGAAAAGGTCACAATGTCTCTGTTCTATTTTGAAAGACTTTCCCCAGCAGAGAATAGCATGCTGGCCAGGTTTTCAATATATAACTTACTATAACTTTCACACAACAGCACCAACTTCAGCATCAACATTAGGGATAGTCTATTGTTATTTAGGGAGGCAGAGTGACAGTGTTCCCACCATGTCTTCTTTCTCATAATGTTGGACTTTAGAGAAGTCATGATGAAAGAGCAATACTTCAAGAATAAAATGTCTTCATAGCTGTTTTCAACCATTATTTTGGTAAAAGAATGCCACAGGTGCAGCAGTTGTAAGCCATTGATACTGTATATGCAGAGTCACATTAACCCTTGCAAGCCAGATAATACTTTTATGCACAACAACCAATAATAATAATATTTTTTTATATGATATATTAAATATGTTAGAAAGTTCAGCACCCATGTGAGTTACTTTGATAACTGTATCCAATGAATGAAACAAATCAAGATGCACTTTGCTGTAGGAAATTCATTATACTTCCCCTTCTGCAATGTTATATTGGTAGTCACCAAACTTTGCACAACAGCACAAGCACATGGGCTTCTCTTTGAAGCATGGTGGTGGCAGCATCATGATGTGGGGCTGCTTCTAAAAACAGGTTCAAGAAGTTTTAAAAGAGTTATGGAAATTCAGACTGCATAATAAGCATTAGACACAAAGACAGAGCTGCAAATAAATGCTTTAAAGATAATTTAATGAATGGTAAGAAGAAGCTAAGTCAGGCCTTGAACCAATTTTATAATTTGTGTTATTTGGGTTTTATTGTTTCAAGCCATTCTTGAAGCTCATTGTAACTAACCTCATTGTCATCATTGTTTAAAATAACATTTTTGGGGGGAGGGGGTTGCATCTAAGCATCATATCATCATATCATATCATCCTTTTTGAATTGGGAAACATTAATGACCATCAAATATCTGTTGGAATGTGAGTCATTTCCACCCATTAACTCGTTCCTCGTTCCTGTACAAGTACACCCTGAAAAGTTCAGTTATGCATTCATACTATTAGGCTTCTCTTATATACACAATTCATACCCATATGTAGCCTGAGGTGATAGGCAAGACATTTGTCAAAGTTTTAATGCCAAACCCTTCAGGTAACATCAGTTGCGTAAACTCATTGACTTTGCCTGTTATCGCTGCACTCTGATGTGTTACCTTTGTTTGATACTGCAGTTTTTTCCCCCAAAGCTACGTCTAAGCCCAGAGGAAACTTTGATTTTTTTCTTTATTTCATTAGAAATAAATCAGCATTTTATTTGGGGATAACACAATTCTGTTGTGTTTCTGCCGAATAAACCCTCCTCCACCCTTCCTCCCTCAGGAGAAATAAGATAGCTAAAGAAGACATCAGTCGAAGACTAATTGAGACTTAGAAAGGAAACATGAGGAAAGCCAGAGAGAGCAGCCGCAGGGTGTTTCTGCTTTGACCAGGACTTTTAAGAAAAACTCAATACTGATGGTGTTTGCAACTGATTCCTCTCAACTTTTTGGCATTTTTTTTTCAGGGAATTCTGCTTCTGCTTATGCAATGTATGTCATCGTGAATGGATGGTGTTGACCTGTCGAAGCAGCCATTTGGCATGTGGCCACTTGGTTATTGATGTCAAAATAGAATTATTTGGTTCACCTTTTTGGATTTCATGTCAACTCCGATACCTGAAGCATGGAAAGCCTTTGTTCCAATCAAGGATGGGTTAGAAAAATAGCCACTTTTGTGGAGCATGGAATTATATGGATTCCAATTATCTACCACTTTTCCACTACTTAAGCAGTCGCCAAATTACTAATTAACCACATTCACTCATTCACACACCAATGGAGGCTGCTGCTGCTCTGGAAGGCGCTCAGTCCATCTATTGGGAGCAATATGAGGTTCAGTGTCTTGCTCAAGAACACTTGTGGATATGGGGACATAGGGAATCTAACCTGCAACTTTCTGATTGACAACCACTCTCCTAACCAAGCTACAGCCTCCCCCACCCCGATCATAGATCTACCTAATGTCTTCTCATTGTGAATATATCTTCACTTAGAAAGCAGTATGCGATGCATCTTGACAATATTTAGTCTTTTTTTCTATTAGTCTTCTATGATCATTTGACAGTTTAAAAACTCAATACAGTGAAATGGGTACCCCTACCCAAAAGCACAGACTGCGTGCAAAACATATGGTGCCACCTTCCAAAAAAACAACAACGATTGTTTGGGGCACCCCATCCTAATATAATGACGCCTTGCAAGGTCTTCAAATCTCCACTTATGCAGTGAAAATGGAAAATGTTCATCGCATTTTGGGGGTCTTTTTACATGACAACCAGGTCGGAGCCACTGATGACGCAACTTTATAAAAAAAAAAGTTTCTGAGGTGGTATTTTTTTGAAAAAACTCAAATTCAGTCTTGTGGAAAATAGAAAATCACTACTTTTCTGAAATGCTGCGACTGGGCACCACAACTGTAGTAAATAGTTCCTCTGCATATGTGTGAGTAGATAGACAATACCAACAATGGCATTGTGACTCCTAGCCCATATTCTCCTGGGACTTTATAGTTTTAAAGTTGAGGGTGACTGGCAATAGCAATCCAACCTGGATGTCTGTCCTAATGTCCATGTACTCACCATTGTTAGTGTTTATAGCATATTGCTCTTTGCTTGCATGTGTCTGTGGTTTCATTACAAAAACAACCAACAGCACCAACTCATGGCCCCAAGCTCACTACATCACTTTCAGCTTTAACGCCATTTCCATTTCAAAAAGAAAATTGGAAATCGCATTAAGGATGAGACGAAAAAAGGATAAAAAAGGATAGACAAAATAGAGCAAGACAGAGTTTGAAATGTCAGTTTTGGATGTTCTCATTTAGAGGCCAAGAAAAGTGTTCTCAAGTTCATATAATTTTTTTTTACTGCACCAATTTTATTTTATATTATTTTAACATCCCACATCAGGCTTGAGCTGAGGTGATTTCCAGAAGCTAATTCCAAAAGGTGTAAAAAGAAAATAGCCCAAATGTCAAATTGATGTTAAATTGAGCTCATCTGTGTCAGGCAGACATTGGCAACAGAAAAAGAAGAGTATGATATTCGTGTTCCTATCTCCCCTGTTGAGAAGCTATATTTAATTTTTCCAATTATATTTCTTCATTCTGTGCGTCACCAGCAGTTCCACATTGATGATTTTTAAATCTGCACAAAACACACAAAATGGTTGGGTGACGTTTGTTGCTTCCGAAACCATCCCCATTTCTAAACATGCAGAGCTGCTGCTACCACTTTCTTTTCCAAAGTCCAGCGTTTATTACCGTGAAAACTGCATCGACTGTGAAGTATAAAATGAGCCCACCTGGTTTCGCATGCATGTAAAACTTATATGGTGTTGCGTTTAGTTTTGTGGTTTGAAACAGCTCTGAAGTGTCTGTTCTCAAAGCTATCACTTCCGATCCTGCTGTCTCTGCACCCAGAAAGACTGCGATTAAACCTGGCTTCACTCTATCGTACCCCCTCTGGTTTCGCTCCGATAACACTTGCAATATCTCCTCTTCATTAGAAGTACTTGGTCGCAGCAAAACACACCACCAAGTTCTCACGGAAAGAGATTCAAAAAACAGTCAGACGACACTGACGGGGTGATTCAATGTGAGTGATTCAGCCAGTAATGAGGCTCTGAGCCAGGGGCTTTACGTGTACCTGATCGTATTATTATAATCGATTACACATAAGCTCCAGTTAAATATGGCACCGCTTTGTAAACGAGGCAGCTAATGAATCCACACGGCAACCATGATGAGTTAACCCTCAGATCAATAATTAATTAAGCAACTCAGTAGAAGTTGCTGTTTCCCAAAAGGACGGTCTCGTTGAGCGGGCAGGTACCTTCACGCCGGGGACTTCCCGCTGCGTGTTGGAGTACGTGTCCACTTGTAAAACGAGTCACAGGAAGAACACCTGCTGACTTTAATGTAAAACTATTCCCCCCGCCGAACACTGCAACCACCTGGTTCACTTCATTATCCCACTCAATGTGGCCTCTGTGACTTCTGGAGGTTTTTTGGGGAACGACGGATGAGCGGCTCGCTTTGATGTCGAACAACTTGCATGATTGCAGCCCAAGAAATTGCCATCGCCCCCACTGTGTCACAGAATGTCCCAGCATTTCGTTCCCTCTGTGCACACCCACCGATTTCTACGGAAATTTGAGTCGTCAGAAGATTCCAGCCAAAGTGGCTGAAATACAGGCTGCTGTCGGTCGGACGAGTGGAAACTACAGCACCAGCATATTTTCTCCTCTTTTGAGCCCATGCTTTTCAAAGTTACACAAACACCAGTTAAATGTGTTTGATTTTGCATGAAATTATTAAAAAGAAATATATTTAAACAAAAAACTATTCAAATGTAGCATAATGATATATTCTAGGTTAATTTAGAAGTATAACTAATCACAACACATTTTTATTTAACTTTTAATCCGAACAAGATTCTAACAGATTATCTAACCACTGATTATTTGTTTCACAACTAACAAGGACTCTCGATGGCATAGTGGATCAAGTCTAGATTATATTTCTAGTATAGAGTTATCACAAATAACCAAAACTATAGTTTTTTCTAACCCAGAGTATCGTTTTCATAGCTAACCAAGACTACAGGTTTTTTTTAATAACTAACAAAGACCAGACAGCCTAATTTATTCAATCTTTATTTGTAACAACTAACTTACACTCTAGTTGGTACAGCTAACCTAGTTTCTTGTTGTTGCTCCTGCAAGACTGGAGTTGGTATAATGAACACAAACTATCATTATCTTAAGTAGAGCACAGTCCCAAATGGTGCACTGAACCCAGACTCTTTATTTGTACAACTAACCAATACTGGAGTTATTCTAAAGATCCCAGATCCTTGTTGGTGTGACTGAATCCCTACTCCAGTAATTGGAACTAAATCAGGCTCCAGGTGGTAAAACCAACTCAGACTCTTGTTTGTAGAACTAACCCAAACTAGCTGTTGCAAGGAATCCAACTCAAAATCTATAGGTTAGAGTGACCTTGGGCCCTGAGTGAATAAATATGTGAGACGTCTTAATTATATTTCAAAAGGATGAAGTCATTTTGCATCAGGAGTTTCATCTACAATAACAACAACAACATCTACAACAGGTATGTCTGAATAGAAAGCTCGGTAAAAGCTGCTGACGCTTGTTGACGTAAATGGCACAAGTTATGAGAGAATTAGATTAAAATACAATGTTTTTTGAGTGCTTTTTAATTGGATTTTGTTCCCGCTCTATAAACATCATTCAATCTGAGTGAGAAACACGAGGACAGCTGATAATTGTTGAAGTGGACCATCGTAATTGCCATCAAATATCAAGGTTTGTGCAATTGTGCATTTTGTGAAAGGTTTCTTTATTGGAAAATGTGTTGCTCAAGGTTTATTACCAAAGACAACTGACGATCTGTTACTTCTTTTCAGAATCTGTCCTTGAAAACGAAAAACCTGCCTCAGTTCTCAGGCTTTTGAGTTTGATGTATGCTCATGTCCAGATCAGATATCCTCGGGTGCTCTGGCATTGCCTTGGTGTTTCTCACACACACACTCATTTCAGCAGGATAAAAGTGTGTGCAATTATATGCTATTGTCAGACTGAATACAACTGTCCGTTGTCGATGTTTAAGTCGGTTTGATCAACTTTGCATGTACTTCTAATAGAGCCAGAAGAGGCAGTAGCCAGACACTTTAAACAAGCTCTCGAGGAAGCAATTGGGGACGCAGTGTTCATGCACTCTCTGTCAGAACACTGTGTTTTTCAATCCTTGTCCTCAAGGACCTCGGCATGTCTGCTGTGTCTTCCTGGGTGGTCATGAAACTCTGCAGGAGCCTGATGATGAAGTGCTGGAGCACTGAGGCATCTGTAACTTGCAAACCCAGGTCCCTAAAGCACAGGGTTGAGAAATACATTGGCAAGAGGACACATCAAGCTGTGGTGGCTGTAGATAGATGGACCTAAAAAAAAAAACATAACTGTATTTCAAAAGGACTTTATAACATTACAAATCACATTTTTCACATAATTCCATCTGCTATGTTCATTATCCAGATGAATAATGCACCTGGATCACCAATTTACCAATTCATAACCGCTCAACCTGCGCCTGGCTCATGAGTTCAAAGTTTGTTTGTTTTTTCATTCATGACAACCGTGCACAAATGGCTCATTAGCTGAACCTTTTAGAATAATGTCTTTGTCTAAAGAGAGGAAAATGCAACTTTTCTGAAAATTATGCTGCTGATCATGCGCACCACGGCCATAGTTAGTAGTTGTTCTGCACATGCATGCAGTAGATGGACAATAACAACATTGGTGGCCTCCAGAGTGTCATGGCTCCCAGTCCAAATCCTCTTGGGACTTGTAGACTTTCACAGCATTTCTGCAATTTCCACATAAATGAACATCTTATTTAAAAAGATGACGTGTAAATGCCAAACTCTTCTGAAAGGAAAGCACAGAAATTATTTGTCATCAACTGACACGTCGTGTGAACAGAACTTGAATATTTTTTTTAATTTTTCAGAAATTGGAATACGTATTCAGGATCATAGACAAAATAGAGCAAGACCAAGCTTGGAATTTCAGTTTTGGATGTCATCACTACTATCTCATAGGGCTTGAGCTGAGATGAGGGACACATTGGGAGCTAAATGTAAGAGGTGTGAAAAAATGGCCAATGTGAAATTGATGTTAAATTGAGCTCATCTGTGTCAGGCAGACATTGGCAAAAGATGAAAAAACAGTATCTTTCTTATTCCTACCTCCCCTCCTGATCAGCTATTTTTACATTTTCCAGTGTTTTTTTTTTTTTTTTTCATTCTGTGCGTCACCAGCGGTTCCACAGTCATGGCTTTTAAAGCCGCACAAAACACACAAAAAGGTCAATGACGTTTATCGTTTTCAAAATGTTGCTGTGGAAACGCAACGCTTTTCTTTCCCAGTGAACACTGAGCCGAAACTAATGAAGACCCCCTCAATAAGTCAATCTTCTCAAATGTTTACACATAAACCTATGAGCTATGAAAACAATACAACCACCGAAATGGTTTGGGAGTACAAAGTAGTACTGAGAATGGAGGACAAAGGAGGAGGAGAATCCACTCCAACTCAATCTGCGCCTGGCTCACGCTTATACAGTTCAAAGTCCTTTAGAAAAATCATTCCACTAAGGCTTGTTTGACTCACATTTTGCCTTCGACTTCCAATAGCTGTGACAAATGTCATACTTCATCCTGTCACGCACATGTTTTATCCCTGAACATCATCATTACAAGACTTGGCAGATGTACTTTCCAGAAAGGTAAATGTAGAGGTGCCTAATATCTTGAGATTATTCTGGATAATAATCTAAATTTCAGTGGTCACTAAGAGAGTCTACCAAAAAAAAAAGGAACAACTCTTCTGTCTGAAGAAACGTTTGAGGTTCCAGATGGCTCAGTGTCTGACTGTTTTTGGTGCATGTTAATGAACCAGTATGATGACAATAGAAACTGTTTGAAGGCCAGTCCAAGTCAATCAAACAGTGATATTTACATAATAGTGCTAATTAGATGAGTCTCACGCCACAGTGTGGAGATAAGCTGATCTTATTGCTATTATAACAGGCGTGATGATTAGAATTTCTTGGTCCGGTTCTCGGTGTGCAAATTGTTTGTTTATCTAAAATGTATTCAAAGCGCACAATTATCGTAAACACTCATTCGGATATAGCTATTGGTTCGGATTGTTATACACATTACTGTGGAGGCTTTTTATTGAGAAATGAGCAGGAAAGCAAATATACTTGTTGGGAGGTGAAGGACCCGAACAGTACAATGAGTAGAAATTAATTGCAGCATTCAAAACTGTATGTATCTACCCGAGTGACACAGTTTTGCACCTCCAAGCAAAAAAAAAAAAATATACAAGGTTGATTTTTTTCTGTAGACACTCCAGCTTCCTTGCACAATGCCTGTTGGGAGACCTGACTCTGAACAGTTGTGAATACGTGTTTGTGACTGTGGTGATTGTGTGTCTCCAAGTCAGCCTTGTGATGGACTGCTTTCCTGATTGGGGTGTACTCTACACTTCTCTTCCCTATCGTTTAATAGCAAGAAGACCCATGATCAGAGCTGTGCCAGGACTTTCTTTCTTGTGGAGGTGCTCTGCCTCCTTCTAGGTACTCCAGCTTCCACAATCCAAACACTATATTGTTGAGTTGAATTAAAATTAGAAGTGTGAATCTGTCCATCAGCTGTTCATCACAGGGGAGACTTTGAAAGCACACAATCACACACTCTCTCATTCAAAGTCACTTTTCCCAAGATTGTGTCTGGACTGTAGGAGGAAATAGTGGCCTTGGGGTTCGAGAAGCAACCTTGTGATCACAGTTTTGAATCCCAACAGCTTGTGGATCCCTGAGCAAGGCCTTTGCCCCCAAAATGTTTCCATATGTGCTACACAATACCTGCCCATTAGCTCTTCAATGAAGAAAGACTCCAGACCATCCACATATGTAGCTCAGCCTACAAACTGCGTATGTGAATCAGGGGTGTCAGACAGATTTCCGTTCAGTGGTGGAGAGTATATGTGATGAAAATGTCTATATTTTCACAAAAACCAAACAAGGCCCAAGGGGCTTATGTTTGACACTCATGATAAAAACCAACATTAATAAGAACCTCAATGCATCTCTTTAAAATTGTTAATCTATTCATGCCGTTATTCACTGCATAAAAAAAAATTAAGTTTACTGTTAAAATTATACCACATAATTTGGTCTAGAGCATGCTCAGAAGCATGCTCAGCATATTTTAAGGAGCTTCAGTTTGTCTATATTGCTTATTCTTTAATTGACATGGAAGATTCTGAGTTGCTCAACTGATCAAACAATTATTTGAAAACCAAAGTAACAGCTGCGTTACAGAGACTATACCCATCTTGCAGAACTTGCGTTGTACCCCCAGTTTTGGAACCATCAGTTTGTAAAATGTATTCCAATAATTTTTTTCAATCAGTTAGCACAATAACATTTATCTCTATCGCTACTTTTTGACTAGTTCACAAAAAAAGGTATACATTCAATTGCTCTAAATATGTCAGTATAAACTCTGCAAAAACATCCGAACAAAGTTCAGCAAGGGTTACTTTCACTTTTTGGTTGAAATGGTTATCTGAGGTGGAATAGGTCAGACTGCATGCACGCATTAAAGCCAAAGTCCACTGAAACTTGATTAAAAGGGATTTACCAGACTAATGTCAAACAAGTGAGCCTCTGGGGGATTTCCGGCTCTCACAATTACTTCATACAGATTGATGTCTACAAAGGGGCGTTTCGGTGCAGTTCAGGTTTTTGTGCTGTCCCAAGTTATGAGTTTGTGGTTGCAGGGCGAAACTAAAAGTAGGATTCAGAAAATCAGACATGACAGAAAAACATTTGTGAAGTCAGTAGATTTTATGCTTGTTCTGGGTTTTGGGATGACACAGCGGTCTCACTTTGAGGGAAGTCTTAATTCAAAAGATTTCAAGTTGGATTTCTGTCAAGTGCACACACACACACACACACACACAATCTGTGTTTCTTCTGTGCTCGAAGGCATGTACTGTGGAAATGATTTCTCTTCTGTATTGTTTTTGTCCTGAGAGACCGTGAAACTTCATCTCCTTGAGATCAAACACTCTGCAAGCATACTAATAAAATATCAGGGACACAAAAACTAATTCCAATTGCATTACAGTTTCTTCACTCTGCTCACAACAAAAAAAAAGATAATTAACTATTGGTGCATTTCCCAAATGATGTTAAACTTGCTTTGGACTCCAGATCTGTGACATGGTCAAGATATCACTCTTAGTCTGCATGTAATCCCTGAATGGATCTTGAGAAAGTGATGCCCAAGAGTTCTGGTACGAATGTTATTTTCATGGGTTAAAAACACTGAGTTCTGCGTGGGTGGTTATATTGACTGCATGCACTCGCAAAGCTTTGGGTTTCAGACAAAGCTATGAGTTAATCACTTGTGGTTTTTGTCTGAGAGGGTCAGGGTGTGTTCACTCTTGTCAGGTTTTGCCTGCCCCCCACCAGGAGTGGATCTGAAACCTCACGTCTGAGTGGACTGAGGCTCCTCCAATGGATTCAACAGGAAACAACTGGCTTCGGAGCTCCCATCACCTTGCAGCGATCCTGCATGTTTCTGCAGGCAAAAAGAACCTCAAGATTTAACAGCGGTGTTGCCCTGCAGTAAATCTTAACCTCAGAACATTTGTGGAGTCTGAAGACCGGCCTTAATCTCCACCCTCAGCATGCGGCAGGCTTTTGAAGAATATATTCTTGAGGCCAGGTGTAAATCTTCACCTTCCTTTTGACACGTTAAGCCAGTTATTCCTTTAGTGTGCTTACCCCAACATACAGGTGGTTCAATGATTTTCTTGTTATCTTGCACACAAATTTTTATTCTGGTTGGTGAAGGACTGTGCAGACATGTTTTTGTTTGGAGTAATCGCATAATGTTTTTGTGTTTGCAAATGATTGGCAATACTGCGTCTCTAAAATGCTGCAGGCAACAGCTGTGAAGTGCGCGCTGCCAATCTCCGGACGTTAACAGCCAGCTCAATGAACACGTCAAATTAAATAGAGAAAAATGCATTTGTTTTTTTGAAAAAAACAAACAAAAATATTATAGCAGGTAATCAGTGCGCCTCTTGGGGCTTGTCCAAAGCAAGACATAAAATACTGATGAGACAGGTGTAAATTACATAACTATGAGGATTCTCTCACAGGAGTCACTCTTTGGAGACGTGCAAATAAAACTACTTGGCCTTGGCCTTGACAAGGAACATGAGAAACCCCTTGTGGTGGTTTGTTATATTGTGTTTGGCTCGAAGGACGAGTCAACATGCCCAACACCGTTGAGCTCACCTTTATTTCAACTCAAAAATCTAAATCTCCAAAATAACATCCTTGAGATGATAGGAAATAATTATTGGGCCACTGGAAAGCAGGACTGATACACAGAGAACTATCCACCAAGAAACACAGCATGAACTGACAACCGGAACACACAGGAGACACCCAACATCTACCACAGCCTTCAGGTGAAGACAATTACACAATCAGGCGCAGGTGAAACACATCAGGGTGGGAAGCAGCAATCAAATATGAGAAGTGGAAGTCAAGCAGCCGACTTGCGAAAGAATCAGGCCACATTTACACCAACCGAGTATCTGAACAAAACTGGTATTCCTCTTCGTTTGGGCCTCGCATTTACACATAAACGTCGCTATGACTCACCACAAACGATGATTCTTGAAAACTCCAGCCACAGTGGAGATCTAAATGAAATCTGTGTCTCTGATTGCATCTAAAGGAGGGGAGGTGGATATTTAAATCACAATTCGTGACATCCTGGTTTTTTTCTCTCTCCAGGATTTAGATTGGCTATCACGGCTTCATGGTTCTTGCTACATTGCCCCCTACACGTTTGGCATGCTCATAGCAGCTCTGGACAAGTTGTATATGTGGGTCAGTGTAAATTAAGATTTTTTTTTTAATGTAGAGAGGAAATATCAATTTAAAAAAAAAAAAAAAAACCGGTGTGTGTGTAAATGTGGCCTCAAAGTCTTAAAGAGTGCAAGAAACAAAACTTGAATGAAAGTATAATCTATCCATCCATTTTCTATACCATTAATTGCAGGGGTCTGGAGTCAATCTCAGCTCACCATGAGTGAAGGCAGAACCCATCCTGGACAGGTCACAAGTCCATCACAAGCCAACCGGAGACAGTAGACATTCATCAGCAGTAACATCAACTTCTGCAGCAGTTTGAGTTATAGCCAATCCTGACTCCCCACATGCATCAGTGAGCCTCGACCACCCATGATCCTTTCACTGCTTCACTGCTCTTCCTTTTTGGGACATTTTTGAAGATATACTGACAGCTTCAAGGTGGGGACACCCCATAAGACTTTTTTTTCCCCAAATTCACTCAAATTGACACTGGTTCTGAAACATCAACTGTCAACAGAAGCCAAGGCAAAGAAATAATCAGTGGTGAAAACTGACACTACTAATACATTGGCTGAATTATATAAAATTATGTACAGAGGGCTGTGTCTTAAAGACTGTTAATTTGCAATCGTACTGAGTTACAGCTGTCAATTATTTGACTTGCGTAAAAGTTCAAAGCACTTCCATCAGACCATAAAGCAAGGGTGTTAAACATAAGGCGTGCTCTCTGTAAAAATTGTAATTTTAGCTAATTCTAATAGTATGAAAAATATTGATTTATGCATAGAATTACCAACTTGCATATAAATATGCTAAAATGCCTCTTAAATACAGTAATGCATTTTTCATTTCTGACTTTACCTCATGGTAACTGTATGTAAATAAGATAAGACAACATCAGATGAGATAATTAGTAATGATGATAACAAGAAAATTGTTACAGATCCCAATCACTTATATTCTCATGTACCACAATCCAGTCAAACTATGTTACTATATTTGAATGAATGATTTAGAATAACCCACCCCCCACCCCGCATTTAATTAATTAAACACAACTATAAATGAGTGGCTTGGTGCCTGCAATTCCCGAAGGGATACCTGCAAGGGAACATTAACCACTCTGCTTTCCATTCAGGGAGGACTCACTGATAAGCTTCTGCTGAAATAATTACATTACAGGCTGAAATTAAAGGCCATCCCCTGGACATATTTTGCCAAGTGGCAGCGATTTCCTCTTAGAAGCCCTTCTGCTCGGCTGCGCAAATAATAGGCTTCCTTTGAGGTGATCCAATCACATCAGGCAATGCAAAGCCAACTCTGTAAGCCCGTTTTAATAATCTCCTCCCTGACCGTCTTAGCTGTGCCTGCACGGGCGCAAGGTAAGAGGATGAAGTGGACTGAGACCCATCAGCTGGACGGAGCTCATTCAAACACTGGTGTTGCTGTGTGTACCCTGTCACATGGTGACTGTTTTAAAGATGAAATACTGTTAAGTGACAGTCCAGATTTGTGGAATTAATGACCTCAGTGGGAGCTGCAGGCCATACCGTGGCGGGCTGCTCCACATTTTTGCCAATTAGGACTAGTATTCAACACACAGGAGCACCTGCTGGTGCTCTGGAAACCCTGAGGTGTCTGGAAATGTCATGAATGGAAACATGATGTGGAGGAAGCACAATAGCATAAAAAATGCATTCTGGACCAAAAAAGTTTGGAAGTGTTCCAGATGGAAGTAAATGCTGGCCGCATGGGAGCGTTGTTCATTCCAACAAAACACACCTTCGCCAGCGCCGCATTTGTCACCGTGGAAACTGATGGATTACAAGGTTATTTCCACTCCTATCATTTGTCATGGTCATTTGAACTGCTTCATGTTATCACTGTTTGACACAGATGTACACACATTTTACAACTGCCGTGAACTCACCCTGACCTTCAACCCCCTTTCGCGATCAATTGGATTCAAACTGACCACGTTCTGACGAAAATATTTTTTGATCTTCTTGTGACCCTGAATTTCACCCAGTTGCTCTCAAACGTTAATGGAAACATTCTTGGGTGACGACAAACCATCCCTGAAAATTTCATACAATTTGGGTCAATAGTTTTTGCAAAAAGGAGGTAACATACATACATACATACATACATACATACATACATACATACATACATACAAATAAATAAATGCTGACAAAATGTAAAAATAAAATTTCACTAAATGTGAAAACAGTTGTTCCTCAAAGATTTTCTTTGTCACTTTACAACACATTTTAATCACACAATGACTCAGTCACCCCTGCACGGGGCTGGGGGTCACAGTTTTGCCCTTTACATCCACAGTTTTCTGATATTTTGTTTTATTTTTGCACAGTCAAATAATGTGGGGACAGCTCATATGGTCTTATCTCTCTATGAAGAAGATGTTCCCCAAAAGATCAGTCGATATATGATTACCATTTATCATCAGGCCACCAGGAAGTACTCCGACTCTCTGTGTGGGAGGTCCAGTCCCAGTGACTGTGACTGTGATGAGGTGGAAAGATAAGTGAGATAAAACTGCACTTTGAGCTCCAAGGACATGACTGTGTGTCCCATCAGTAACCCGGACATATTAATTATTCCTTGTTTGCACATGGATCAAAGTGAGATAACACTTTATCTTTTTTACTGAAGGGAACCAGTGAAATTTGAATTAAGCTGACATTCATTCAGAAGGTGCTTTGCCTTCAAAATGCTTGAATCCTTGACCACCCTCTCTTATATAATTGAGTTATGTGATTTTCTGGTTGCTCTTTGGGCCACAAATGAGCTGAAAAGACCACATGGAAATATCAGCGCGATTAACATATCATTAAAAGGAATCGTTCAAAGAGATGGAAGCATTTACATGGAGTTCACTCTGCTTTGAGCCTTGGTCTCAAACAGCTCGATGAGGAAACTGATCATACTGCTACATCATTCATGCTTCGCTGAGCTGTTCAGCTTCTATCTGCTGCTTGGAGCTCCGAATACATTTAACCCACCCATCTTCCATGGCTGGAGGTGGCTGTGGGCAATTCTATGTGACTTTGGTTGAAAAGATGGCTACACACTGGACAGGTCACACGTCACTCTCAGACTTTGGGCCAAGTATTTCTCCAGCAGAAGTTTGAAAACTTAGTACAACCAGTGTCTTCTCACTGTGAGGTAATAGTGTGAACCATGTCACCTCATAGCCATCAGAATGACTAAGATCCTGGAAATGGCAGAAATGCTGAAAACAATGGAGTTTTCATGTTGTGCCACTAGGGGCTGTTTGTTTTTGTGATTAAACGCACATCTGCAGAGAACAATATGCTATAAACACTAACAATGGCAAGTACACCTTATAGAGGCTTTATCGTTTATCTCATATGGTTTTACCTTGCTCTGACTTGCATACGCGGGCGTGTGGAAAAGTTCCAGCTTGGGAACTGTTTTCAAAATGTTACTTTTTCACCACCATTGTCACGTAACAAGCAAATCACAATGAATGTTTCATGTGTTGACTTGAAATGCTGTTTAAACAGTTTTGATCACATAGAATGGACATACTTTCTTCACAACATATATTATATGTTGACATGTGTCATGTTGGTTTGCATTAGTGACTTTTCAGGCTTTAATATTTTTACATGAATAGGCGTCACCAGCCCTCTTAAGTGGCCCTCTTCTGATTCACACAAATATTTTGGCTGCTTTTGAAAGAGTACAAGTACTGCTGAGCCAAATCAATCAAAAACACATCTACCGCTGACTTCATGTGTGACCCTACCAGGAGAAGAATGCACCAAGAGCTCTTCGGCTTGTCATATATCAATAATTCCTTTCTCAGGGGGGCTGCATTGGTCAGGTAGAAACATTACTTGGATACGCGGTGTCGGTCTAGTGCGTCTGCTAGGGTTATCTTTTATTAAATCAAACAAGACATCCAATAGCTGGACCTGACACCACTACAGCAAGTAATCTCATGATAAGCAACAAATAATATCTGCCATGAACCGACTCGCACCGGCGGGAGGCAGAAAACAAATAAAACTTCAATGTAAAGTTTAAGGCGGGGGCGGGTTGCTAACGTGTAAACACAGAGAACGCAACACTGGACACCAACAGTTACCACCGTGAATCATCCACACAAGCCTTGTTTGACTCTTTTAATATCTGTTTCCAGTGAAAATAATTTGTATGCAGAGGAGTTTAATTCTGGAGCTGCAGAGGAACAATGTACCATGGGTTTCAAAGTTTTCCTGCTCCGAATATGCAGCTAAATGTTCTCATCACGCTCTGCAGAATGCTCAGTAACATCAAACTCTTTATAAATAAAGCGTAAAAGTAGACATCTGCAGACCTGCATGGACATTTGCGCATCTGTCAGGAACTTACATTTCTTCAAACTGTATTTAAAGGTACCGTATGCATAAGCATGTAATGCCACCAATAAGCGCTGGGTGGCAGCAATGAGTAATTGTTCCTCAGAATTTAAATCAGTTTTGCTGTAAGTTGTGGCTCAAACTTCTTATATTTTTGTTGTTCATCTTAGTACTGAATCTACTGTTGCAGCTTCAGTGGACAGACACTCAATGCTCCGTCTTGTGGTATGATGTGGTATTGTAAAACTGAGTGGGACACATCAATCTGATTTTTCTCTATTGTTAATGTTAAAACCAATAATAATAATAACATAAGCCCCTGGATTTAACACCATTTAATAAAGACAGCCACTCACTTACTTTGAACCTGATCATGGTCCAGCCTCCCAGAGAATGAGTTAAAGTTGTCACTGAGTTTGAGTCGTATTGTTTTCAATTATGATAATCACTGCACATTTCAAAGTGGCTCCAAGGACTGAATACATAAAAACATCCCATTTTTCTCAAAACCATTTGCATTCTGGAACAGAAAGCCCATCTGTCTCAGCACACTGAGCACCGTGGCTTCGAGCTATTGTAAGGAATTGTTTTGGGGTATTTTGCATTCATTTTATTAAAAAAAAAAAATTCTTATGAGACTTTGAAATGAGCATTATATGACTGCTAATGGTGGCTAACCTCGGCTCAGAGTCTATAACAGAGGTGCATAACTCTTAATGTCTCCAAAACATTTAATTTGATAAATGTGTTGTCAGAAAACCTGATAAAAAGCAGGTCTGTAGAATATCTAAACCATGCAGGGCTGTGGACTTCCAGCCCACCTCAGCGGGAAGGACTCCAATATGCCTATTGTCGATACTTTGCTCAATCCCTCATTTGCAACCCGTCCCAGGCTTCAATAACATGACTAATGAGAGAAATAAATAAACATCTCTCCTCTTTTAAACTCCGTCCACCACTCCACCAACCACCTCCTGCCTATTTCCTTTCAACGAGATGAAAAGATGCCCGTCCGCCATGAGATCTACTTGGAGGGTACATTTGCTTAATGTGTCTGATGAAACTCAACTGATGGAATAGGGATTCCCAAAATGAAGACACCCAGCTTTCAGTGGCTTGTGCACAGAGCAGCTCAATTCAGGAGAAAAACATGTTTGAGCATTTCTATAGTTATACCATAGTGCTACTCTCTTCTCTGAATAGCACATATTGTAGTGTATTACTGATATGTACTACTGATAAGAGATATATGATGTAATCTGAAATAATATTCATTATTAAGCCTGTTACATCCACTATAGTGACTTACAGAAAAAATGCATCCATGACTGTATTGTAGATTACTTCTAAATAATGTAAAGTGAACATATCATTTCAATTTCAATGGTACAGATAATATAAAACCACATAATAAATAAATAAATACATACATACATACAGACAGACAGACAGACATAAAAACTGTGTCTAAATACCAAAAACCTCAGCTTCATTGATTCATCCATTCTTTATATGTCACCGCTCAACATGTCACTATCTAATTTTTAACATCTGACATTACTTTTTTCCACACATTTTAGATTAATAATTACCTCCTAAGTTGACTGTGATTAATATATCCAGTCAGCTCTTTGGTGAATGATTAATATCTTGTCTTTTATTTAAGGTTTTAGATTGTGTATTAAATCCTGTCCACAGTGCTGCCCACAGAAACTGCCCATCAACCATAAATGTGGATAAAAACAACATGCAGACGGAGTGACAAATCAGATAATTTGCTCTTCATGCGGTCTGCATATTTCTGTGTGTATCTAAGTATTTGAGGGATTTTTATAATCCACATGATAAAATATTAGACAAAAAAAGGTTTTACCTGCAGAGAACACACGCAGCTCTGAAATCGAACCATCTACACGGTTCATGAAAATCTGTAAACATCATTGTATCATCTATTAATCTTCATTTAAAAAGTGTCCAATTATGACAAATCTGTGTAAAATATATTTAGAGCTATAATCTAACAAAACAGAAGGTTCTTTCTGTATTCCTTACTATTTATAACGAGCTGTTATGTTTAAGTTGGAATGTTCGAAATTCTGCTACAAATGATTTAATCAATTTCACAAAATGCAGCAAACAACAAAAAACATTTACACAGCAGCTCTTCTTTTTTGTTGTCATCTTTGAAAACCTTGTTGCCTTAGCCAGAGGACATTAGCATTCGTAGCTTCATTAGCATGTCTGACAGGGTGCAAATAAGGACTGAATGATTTCTGCAACTCTGAGCACTTCATACAAGCAGACATCGTCTATGTGCACCGAAGATGAACAATATATTCGTACAGCGAGGACATAATGACGCAGACGCTGGCAGAAGTTACACTAATCAGGAGCAAACAACTGAAAGGGAAATGAAAAATGGAAGAGTAGATGAGTCACATAACAGTGTTTCTTCAGCAACTCTCCACTGACTGGATTTAATGAAGTTACGGCCAGATTTAATTTCATTCATTCAAGATCTGAAGCCTAAAATGCACTAAACAAATTATAAATAAACTCAATAATAATTTTTCTGCCATTTAGAATAACATCAACCAGTGAAGGTAGATCCTCTCTATCTTTGTATCTCGTTCTACTGGACATGTCTTCCTGTTGATTTCTCTCAAATTCTGCACAAACTACAGCCCCGTTTACATGACTTCTGCCCTGTTTTAGGCATGTATTTACACGACAGTGGCGCTCGGAACCACTGGAAATGCAACTTTTTGAAAAAGCACCGGCGTTCATTAGTTGATATATCAGTTTTTCTTTCAAGTGGCAACATCATCAACCAGCTAACTAATGTAACTTCAGCAAAGTGTTTCCAACTCAGCTCATGTCTCACAGCTTTGCCAAATATATCAATACGCAGGAGCCAAATAAATGTAATGCAACTGTTACTTTCCAGAGTAGTTAATCAATAAAATCACAGTTAGTTACTAATTTTGAGTAGCTTTTGCAAAACTGGAGATGACTATTTTGTAATTGGTGCTATATAAATGAACTGAATTATTTCAAACTATCGAATAGGAAAAAAAAAAAAATAGAAGTTTTGCATTGCTCATCAGAAAGTTCAGTTAAACGAATCATCCACTTCTGTTAATCACTGTTTTACTTCCTGCTTCCCCTCAATGCTCTCAGGATGAGGGCCATCCCCCATTTTCTATTTGCAGGCAGAATTTTGAGCAGATTTATCCCATTTTGTGAGGGGAGAGGCAGACATTCATAAGGGGCTGGGTTTGTTCTGGAGCAGACGATGACACGAGGAGCACAGTGGGACTGTCAAGCACGAAACATCAAAGACCCGTAGAAAATGTGAAGTTGATTGAATTGAGGCGATTGCCAGAGCTCAGCTTTCCGTTTTTGTTCCAGCTAATTAGCTGCTTGGATTTTTTCCCCCCTACATTATCTCATTTATTCACATTCCTCAGGAAACAGAATATGTGATGCAACACACAGTTTGACTGCTTTTTTTTCTTTTTAAATGTATTCCTCTATCAGTCTCATGCAAACGTGCCAAAAGTGGAAAAGTGATGATTGCACATTTAATTTCATTTGTGTGTAAATGTGTTTGCATCAGAGTGCTTGACTGCAGTCAGGAATTAAACAATTCAAGTTTTTCAAGTTTTTCAGTAGATGAGCCCAATGTATCTCAACTGTGTCGCATGAACTCCCAGTGTTTATTAACTCTCTCTGCCCGAGTATCTGCACCAGATTGTCCAAGTACCTCTGCAACTTTTCTTGACTTCCCTGTTCTTTTGGATTTAGAACTTTGTTAATGCCTCTGACCATTAGCCCTTTGGAAACCTTTGCCTTCGTGACCTGAAAATAAACACCAGCCTTTGTGTAAATCTGCTTTTGGGTCCACCACGTTTGTGACAACCTTGTGCTTTTAACAGATGAGAATCTCTGACCACAGACGCCTGCTATTGGAAAAACTGGCTTTTGGTCAAATTTGCCGAGCACTTGAACGTGTTAAATTGCACTTTTACTTTTGTAAACAAAGATAACATGAGCACAAAATGTGGTGCGTTGTATACAGATAATAGGCATCCTTTCAAAAACAAACATTATCTGCATTTTGAGTATTGAATTTCTGCTGTTAAGCCACATGTGTAAGGTTAATTGTCCCAATTTGCTGACAGATATTTGTACTCGACTTGCTATTCTCAGATGGATTTAAAAGGAAATCTTCATCTTCCCACAACACTTTTGGCAAAACGTTTATTGATGAAACGACTCAGTTAAATATCTGATCCCACCGGGCTGCGATAGCTTGTGAGTCTGAGATGCAATCGATGGGGAAATATTCACATTAGAGCCAATTTTCGCATGGAATCAAACTGAATTTGTTTTTTGAGAACATTGCACAAACGCTGTCGGAATTTAGTAAAAAGGAGAGGAGGTGTTATTTGGTCATGAACACACAGTGCTCGCAGGGCCAGTTGTTGGCTTCTCGTGTGTGATGCAGCAGTTTAGCCTGCAGTTCGCTGGCTCACACAAACACCTCACACTCTCCCACCGCCTCCGAGGATTAATCTCGCTCTTTCTGCGCCACCATTGTTTCCTCCACCAGTGAAGCTGCCAGCAGAGGCACACAACCAAGCAGAGGCCAGGTTGAAGGAAACATCACTAATTCAACCTTTTTTTTCTTTGGATTTAGGATAATCTGACCTGAGAAGCTGTGGGAGGAAATGGGCCTGATGAGAAAACTTCAACTTTATACTCAAGGGAGTTTCAGTGCAAGTGCATTGTGGGAGATGGAGTGAATCTTAATAATGACCATATTTTACCAAATGTTTTAACTTGAGCTCACACGTTTGAGGATACGGGGAATTTAATCACCACACCTGTTGAAGCATGCTGGAAAAATCCATTACAAAAAGCAATCTGTTTGAAACCTTTCAAAAAAAAAATTCCTTTCTTTGATTTTTGATCTTGCTTGAGCTGGGATTTTAATTTTCTTTGTTCTATGGACTGATTAAAAAAAGGTTTAGTGTTGAGATGACCTTCATCCTTTCTTTTAATGTCATTTTTTGTCACAAAACTCATTAATACAAAGCAAAAACAATATGGGACCCAATAAATGTCCATTATTATGTTTTTTCATTTCAAACTTAAAACTATTTTATATAATCTTAGGAGTAAAATCCAGCTAATCGAGCAGCTTCATAAGCATAGTAACATTTCCCCAGAATGCAGAAGGACCAATATTTGATGTTACAGTGTTTCATCAGGTATTCGTCAGGTATCCTGAGGAGAATAGATGTCATCAAGCAAAAACTACAAATAAACAGCAATACGCAAACATTTCAAACATATTTTCAGAAATCTGAACAGAACAGAATAGAAACGGCACCTAATGAAGACCTCATCTATCATCTGCCTCACAGTGAGACAACCATTTTAATCTCGAGGAGTTGTGGAACTTGTTGCCTCAGCGATCACCACGTTATTAACTCTCCCACCCGGACGTCTCTCGGGTTGATTCCTCGCCGCCTTGCACCGCTTCCAGAGGCTTCCAGAGACCCCAGTTCACGTATCGGTGACGCCGCCGGGCAGGATGCTGTGACTCAATTAAAACACGGGGGTTGGCCCACGAAACCAGAGCTGAGGAATCAATTTCTGCCCGCTTTTAATCGGCGGCGGCGGATTCTGCAGTGTCAGTGGGTGAGGCGTCGTTACTCACGACACCTGAGGGAGGTGACAGTGGATGTAATGAGATTCTCGGTGCACCCTCTCTCATACACATCAGCCGCCACTAAATGGCGTGAAGAGAGCTGGGGATTATGTTTATAAATGGGCCTCACATGGCAGCATGCGGATGGGAGCTCCTTGAAATAGCACCTGTTCCGTTGAGCGTTGGCTTGCACGATGAAAACACACACGGAGGGAGGATGCGGAGGTTTTTGCTAAGTACGAGAGCGTTTACGTTTCCTCTGTGTCTTTCTCCTCTTTGGGGCTGCCGGACACACCGTCCTCCTGAAAAGGTCACATCCAGACAGCTCATGGGTTTTAACCTTTATCACACAGAGTGTTAAAGGTTTAATATCTTACATTAGATTTTATAGCCAAAGCTAAACGTGGGAGTGATAAACCAATAAGGAGAAGAATTCAATGCACCTAAATGGACCTTAAAGCCAAGTTATTGGGTTAAAACAGTAGTTCATAAAACTGACCTGTGCCAGAAACAGACAACTTCCACCTCACTCAGATAAAATATGGATGCAGCACGCATAATCAAGCCGTGCCATGCATTATTTATCCCGTATATTCATGTTATGATATAGTTTATCACTGAGGAGGAGGTTATTTTCATGCAATCATCATCCAAAGAGACGATGTTTACATGCTATTCCGCATGTCTGAGAGGCGCGATTGCTTCCCGGGGTTTGCAGCGGAGGTAATTTAGCCTGATATGGTTCCGACTGAGCCATTAGTGAAATATCCTCCATGCCACATGGGGGAGAACAGGCACACAGGTCACACTCATTGTCATTTTTTTGTGGTGTGTAATTATTTCTGTACCTCTGACAGCAGGCAATCACAGTGATGTGACTGACATTGCTGCAGTAATATAATTTTTAACAGGAACGTGAGAGGAAATAGTAGATTATTTAGTCCATTTCTGGCATTGGTAGTTGTTGCTTTTACTTACATGGACATAGTTGCTGTCTCATCTTTTGTCCTGCTAATGGTAATTACTGAAACTTTGACTGATCGAATGATACTTTATTCAAGTTTTATTCAAGACAACTTTTCTTTATAAATAGTCTTTTCCACTCTTAGGTCATTCTCTGTGTACATATTGGAGGTATTTTCTCATTTACTGTCAAGCTTCAACATGTATATCCTAATATTTACTATTTAATATCTATACTTAATATGTTAATAGTATAGTTTCCTTTGCACTGTAAATTATAACCACTCTTTGTGGAGCAACTTTGTGTGTGTGTGAGTGTGTGTGTGTGTGTGTGTGTGTGTGTGTGTGTGTGTGTGTGTGTGTGTGTGTGTGTGTGCACGCACTTGCATATCTATGAATAAAATTTCATTTAAATATATCTGTATGTATACATATCACACCAAACACTCAATGTTATTTCGACGTAGTACTTTGGGCTAAATCTGGTCGATCCCTCATTTAGCGCAAATATAGTTGATGACATTTGATTGTTTTTGGACCGTCCAATGTGGTCTAAATTTAGCCCAAATGTAGTCATTAAAATTGGGGTGTTATTTGTAAAATAACCTGAAATAAACGCCTTTTCACCTTTCACTTACGGTCACTGACGGTACCAGTTTATACGGAAGGCCAGTGTTCTTTTTCAGGCACACACAGGTAAGGACAGAAAAAAAAATTTTGGAAAAAATTTCCAAGTGCACTACTTAAACTTCTCTATTACTGTTTTGCCCTTTCAACTTGTAAAGATATGTTTTATTCTTTGTCACAATACCTTGATAGTCTTATTTAAAAAATGTCAATAATGTCAAATAAATGAACAAAGAAGGGGAATGATGAGCAATATTTGTTGCAAAGAACACGTTCAGTAGGACAGCGTCAAGAATGAGACGTGTCAACAAGATTTTATAACCTTTCATTCCACTTTTAAGCTATAAATCATGAAATAAGTGCACATTTGGTCAGGCTTACACTCTTCACACAGATTTAGTTAAATGTTTGTTTTTTTCGACTTCTGTGACTTTACAAAGTTGTTTCAGAATATTGACCCTTGAAATACCTTTTTAAAAGTATTTCATTGAATGCTCTATAAAGGGCTAATTGTGGAAAGATGTAATGCAACTGCAGGCTTTGTAGTCAGAAGTCAGAAGTCAGAAAGACAACTGGTTCTCTTTGAGTAAAAAGTGTTGCTGCGGTTAATTTGGCCATCACCACGACAAACATGTCAATCCAGTAAGATGCAAACTGAGCCACTTGAGCCAAAACTGTTACGCTACCTTTAAGTGCCTCAAACCAATGAGACGAACAATCAGACGGGGCAAGAATTGCAAAAGAAAATATGTTTAAGACCAAATAACCTGCTTGCATTCAACTCCCACTTCCAAACTAACTAAATACTGGAGGGCCTGCCAAAAAGAACTACATAACAGGAGCCACTGCCCAGCCCAAATGGGGCTTCCTTCTTCTCTAACAACTTCTGAACCAGCGAAACTATAGGCATACAAAGTGGGGGGGAAAGGAGATCAATGAAAGAGAGCTCCAGAACGTAGCTGCAGTTTAACTGTCGTCTATAATAGGCTCGCTAGAAACCAAGCTAAAAGTACGCATTCATTGAAATTCTCCACAGATTGGCTGCATGTTTGATGGAGGATGTAATAAGAGTGAGGCCATTACAACAAGCAGCTTAGGAGATCTTCTCTGTGGGGGGAAAAAAAGGAGAAATGAACATTAACATCTTTAGAAAAAAAGACTTATTGTATCACAAAAAAGGTTCTACAAGGATATGTAATAAACTATACTTACATTTTGTGTTTCATCTTCAACATAGACCGACATACATCACCCCCATTAATCAACAACGCTGCTGATTCCAAATTGTTCTTTTATATACCAAAATGTAGCAGACATATTTTTATAGATCTTGGCACTGACTCAATAATGAAGTTTTTGAATCTGCTTATAACAACTTGTAGTGCTGCCAGCGGATAGGAGGAAATATCTGCTGCCAGAAGTGGGATCTGTTGTCACCAGATTTGGAAAATCTCCACGTGGCCGAGCTGTGAATCTAAACAAATGAATTTGCTGCTTCACTAATCTCCTCTGCCTTCGAGGTGCTGTCTCTGTCTCACCTCTCGTAAAAGAACTGGAAGAAACAACCATGACTGATCACTCAGCTCTCCATATGGTTACTAAAAGCCATTTCAGCAAGTAAAAAAAGTCATTTTACGAGCTGATTGAGAGAGAAAGTGCTTTGCAGAGTCATCAAATGTAAGTAGACAGTGGTGGCCCCTCTTTATGAGCCCAAACATAAAACGTCCACAGGTTAGCGCAATCTGAGCCAGAGTCCACTTCTCTTTCAACTTTCACCTCAAGTCTTCCATAATAGTGGTATTTCTGAAACGAAACGACCTTCTGAAAAGCAAAGAGTGGGTAACAGAGCCTCTTGATAAAAAAAAAAGATTAGGGGTTGGGTCAGTGGTTAAACCACAACAAGAAGTAGAAACAGTGGTCACCTCGGGGGGGGGGGGGGGGGGGAAATGAAAGATTTTTCTGATGGGTTGCAGCACCTCAGGAGCTCATACCTCTCTCTGAGATATGTCCTTGAGCCCATCAAAGATTCCATAATGTGAGCACACAGGAAAACACTTACATGTAGTGGAAATCCATTTATCTCTCTGAATGCAATGTCCCATCTTACACTCAAGCCTCTACTTTAATGTCTTCTTTGGTGATAGGGGCCATTTTTAAATCCCAGCTCGTTCAATAGCGATGCGCAAGGGCGACATCGACAAGAGAATGAATGTGGCAGCACAGACGCTGACGCGGTTGAGGACGCATAAACACATAACAAGGCATCCAGACAGACAGATGGTATCACCTCAGCTGTCCTGAAAGATTAGCCAGGAATCTTTGCCGTATCACGGGTTCGTTTGAAAGCAGCGCGGCGAGAATTCATGTGGGACTTTTGTCAGATTGACACACAACTTAAGATAAATGTGGACTGCTGTCCCCGTGCTGCAGTGAATGACAAGCAAAGTCGTGTACAGACACACTGCAAAATTCACTGGCCATCATAGTTGCCAAGTCTTTAATGCACCTCTAAAATCCTTGTTGAAGGTGCATACCCAAATCCCCAAAAAAGACATAGGGCTGATGAAGTGTGCACAATTGCATACTCATGCTGGTAAATTGCATGTGTTCATTCTGCAGGTGACGGACTGAGATTAACACCCAACAGGAGTGTTCAAAGAAGGGTTTTGCATGTATTAATTCTCGTTTACACTGGAACAATCTTCTGGAGTCTATTTGCTTGTGTTTGCAATTAAGTGACAAGATGGAGCAACCATGTACAACAAATCAATGTGATGCAATGGAGTTGGATTTGTTGGTGGAAGAAGTTATAAAAACTGATGAATAAATGAATCTGGATATGGGAAAATATCGAAGAAAAAAAAGTACACACATCCTCAATAAGTCTTGAGTCCTTTTAGTAGATCAGCTTCAACACGTGTGCATAACTACAGCCAAACCCACTGAATCACACTCAGCTATGTCAGCCCTCTTCAAACAGGCAGCTTTGCCATGGTTCTCCCTCCAGGTGCAGGGACTGCAGCCTTAATATACATATTGGCCCATCCATACAACCAAACCATCAAAATAATTAATCTACTTTACTTTGAGCTGCTCCAAACAGCCACTTCATCTACTCCTCGCCATCTTAAAAGGTCACCTAACAGTATGCAAATCCAAGGAAATCAAAGTTTGAAACACAATTCATGTTATCTCTAACTGAAGTTGGTGATAGCAGTATATTGGGCTTCATTTCTCAGTCTTATGACGTAGTCATCTTCTTTTTTTTTCTTTTGACAGTTGTTCTCGCGTTCTGTTCCTAGTTCCATGCGTCCGACCCACCTTTCACTCAACTCTGATTCTGCCCATCTCGCTAGTGATCATTACATTCTGTAACCCTTGCCTGCATGACGCCTCATGTGCCCACAAATTCCACCTCCCTTTGTTCCCCGCAGTATGTTTTGTAAGTGATATTTTGAGTGTCATGATCAGAGTATGACCACATCCTAACTTCAGTGATATCAGCCAGGGAGCATTTACAAAGTGACAGCGTTGTTTATGTAATCAATTACCTTTATATAAGTGGATTATTTACAGCTCAGCGAGTGAAGACAGCGAGGTCACCACTGAAACAAATGAAGAATAAATATTACAACCACGACTGGATTTATCTTTCAACCACCTGGTATGTGTCATATTTTATAATTGAATATACCATATAATTCTTCAAACATACCCTGTAAATACCAGATCTTTCCCTACTATGACTTCCAGTTATTATTTAAAATTATGTTCCATTAAATATTGTGTTTTAATGAAGCAATCATTGGCTTTAATCTCCAACTATTTCCTTTTAACTCAACATACCAGAAGAAGCCCTTTGCTCTGTGTACCCACTCAATTCACCCCATTTGTTGACCTGAAATTAGCACCAAAGCTATTAACACGTCATATTTTCCCACATTAATTACATTTAATAGGACATATTGAAACACGGCGCATTTGAAGAACCTTTCAAAATTTGACCAACCTCTTGTTTAATTGTCTGTTCCTGCTAATTGGTAGGGGCAGACTGAACAAGCAGATGCTCCTGTTTCTATTTTATAATTTTTTTCATCATTATTTGTAATTGTGACTTTTTAAATTATAGAAAAAGGAATAATCCTTTTGAAAATTCCACAATCTGTTCTGCAGTTCACTGTTGAAAGAGATTCCGTGTGCCAGCTGTCATTATTCAAAAACGCATGTAGCTGAAAGGGAGATAGCAATACATTGTATAAACAGTATTTTATTGCTGTTTTTATGCAGAATACACACCTATATACATCTGATTTGTTGCTTCCTCATACAACACTCTTTTTAACTTTTTGGAAAGAAAAGTACTTTCAGGTTCCTTAGTTGTTCAATGAAGACAGCTGCCATTTCCCATCAGAATCTTTACCCTGTCAGTAAGGTCTTGTTTTTCTAATTAACAGCAGCCATTTGTTTTTTTTAAGTTGTGCAAAAATTGACACCTTGTGCAATTGAATTCATAAACAGACAGAAAGCAACACAATTATTCACTAGAAGGACTTGAAGTGAAGTCTGGATGTGGATCCTGCAGTGTCTGACAAGGTAAATATAAACATGGAGATTAATACAACAGCGTGTGCAGTGAGTTTTAAGATTAACTATGTCGACCTGAGTAACAGTGAAGCCTAATGTTAATGCGCAAGCGTGTTTACACTATTTTAGAATTGAAGATAGCAGTCAATTGAAGATAACTTTTATCCTGGGCCAGCATTAATATCTTATACTGGAAAGAGGTGAGGAGTGACTGGAGGGAGTGGTGACTTCCCCACACACCTCCACCTGCAGCTGCACATCAAACCAGCTCAAACCTCCCACTCAAACGTGCTGTGGTGTTTGAAACAGCAGCATCGTGATCTTTGCGTTAGACAGCTGCATGTCACTTGGAAACAGTGAGCCAGGTAAAAACTGGAGGTGGAAGCTCCATGCTATGTTACTGTAAGTGCAAAAGAACGAAGAAGAATATATAAATTACATGGTGCGCAGTAGCAGCAATTCAGAAAGGTTGAGTTTCCCGGCCTATTTCCGTGAAGACGGAGCATTTTCATGAAGTGGTACCTTGGGAACCATTTTCAAAAAGTTCCATTTTCAGTTGCTCCGAGTACCATTGCTGCGCAAACAGACACACTTGATGAAAGTTTTGTGTTTTGACTAGAAAACATGGTTAAGTAAATGGGGTCTGGCTTGCTTGTTTCCAAAGTTTCCTGCTGCGACACGCCACCATTGAATGCCATTATCAGTCTCTGCAGGTTGACAAAGACTGATGTCGAAAATTTATTTGACAACAAAGGGTATTCCGGGTCAAGAATTGAGAAACAACACAAATTCAATCATAAATGACAGAATAGGTCATTTTGGAAGACAAGCTAAACAACAAATTAATTAAATTGCTTGATCAAGGGTAGGAAAAGTCACGGTCGCCGGTGAGAAAAAGATGGGAGAGGAAGCACATTCTGTCACATGTGCTCTGCTTTATATGCAAGACGAGACTACCGGACTCACCACCGCTCCACAAATCACACGCCGCAAGTGTGATGATGATGCCATCTCTTGATGCATATCCACACATGTAGATTCTTCATTGGCTGCCGACATTTATTGCAGGAATGCGTCAGCACAGTGGACAATTCTGTGTATTTTTTTCAGACTGGAAATCTAAAAAGTTCTGGGAAAGTTCTGATAACTTCAAGTTCTCTTTTTTTTAATCAA
Organism: Blennius ocellaris; assembly: GCF_963422515.1. NCBI lineage: Eukaryota > Metazoa > Chordata > Actinopteri > Blenniiformes > Blenniidae > Blennius > Blennius ocellaris. The sequence goes on along the minus strand of NC_137655.1, from coordinate 6,621,031 downwards.
CTAACCTAAAAAAAAAAAAAACTAAACAATTGCACATTTGCAAATAGCATTTCATAATAACTCTCAGGTGTAATGACTCACAAAGTAGCATAATATTGCAATCACATTCCATTGGTGTACAACTCATTGCAGTATTAAACTGTGGGAGCGACTAATCAGACTATTATGGTTCAACATGTGTGACACACGTTGTTCGATCATCTGCAAAATTGGCAGATCAAAGACTTGCTTGGCCTGTTTTCACATCACTTTGGCAGGAGGAGAAGCGGGACAAAAGACAGATGTGGCAGAGTGTTAAAGTGCAAACTGTGTGGGTAGCTGAGCCCGTATTGAAATGTAAGTAAAAGCAAGTGAAAATACATCGTTTTTGTGGTTTAATTTAAGTTTTTCCATTTTCACTTGAAAATGTAATGTAAATCTGTGAGTCTTTATCTCAGTGTGAAATTTTGTCCTCTCTTTTTGTCCTAAGCCAAAGTGTTTGATTTGACAGTTATTATTTCGCTAAAGTCTTGTTTCATAAAGCAGCATTGCAGTCCTGTCCTGTTCACAGGTTGCAGTGTAATTTCCAATTTTCTCACAACTTAGAACTGTTCCTTTAATGAACTACCACAACTAAATAAATATCAACTTATCTGAAACACAAGTATCTTGGCAGTTATTTTTCTTTTCTTTTATTCCTGTGTCTCATTTTCATTACTTCACTTATCCACTTCTTTCGAGAATCGGCATTATACCCAATTCTGCATGACTGTCAGAAATTGCTTGCAACCTGCTTGCAACCTCCCTGCAGCCCAATCGATGAATCACATTGAACCAAAAAGTGATGACACATGCTCATCGTGATATTAAGTGCAGTTTTTCGACAACTTGCACAAAAATAGCTCTCTGCATAGACTAACATATCATTAGCTTCTGAGCAAATTACCCTGGATCTCAAATTTTACACAAACGTCAGAAGAATTTTAACAACTTTCCCAAGAGAGACATAACATAAAACATTACTGAACATAAAAATATTGCTTTCTTTTGAGTAATGACCTCAGTGACAATCCTATCTAATTGGTTATTGGGTGATACCAGATACCATTTGTTGTTTCAAGGACTCCAGACAGAAAAAGCCTGGATCATTCTTAGGGACATGTAGCTTTAGCCTTTAGCGTACAATTTATCCAACACCGTGGCTCGTCGTTCGACCGAAAAGCCGATGCCATAGTTAATCACAATCGCAGATCATTCAATTATCGCATGAACGGTTGAATGAATGCGCGGCTTTACATTGTTCATCACACAGAGTGCCTTTCACTGTTCCTCGGTTCATGGGTATTCAGATCACCTGAAGTCTAGCCCACGGCAATTTGCTCATGCCCGGCCTTTCCTCGCCTGACCTTTCTTGTGATTAATGCAGGGCCAGCGTATCAGTGTTAACCTCTCCGCACCTCGGACACCGTCAACCCTCAGCTGCGGCACATTGAGCATGGCACGCCAGCCGGATGCTGAGGCAGGAGGGGCAGCGGCGCTTTCTTGCCCGTGTGTAATTAATGTGTTTGACAGCACATTAAATCTCCAACCACTTAACGAGTCCAGCAGTTCTCTGAGGAACACGTGCACATGGTGTTGAGTGTGAGATAATGCTAATGCTTGCCTGCCAAGGACCGTCACATGGTCCCAACACACAACAGCTTGCAACGTCTTGTCAGGCATTTTTGTTTGTGTGGTTTTTTTTTTTTTTTCATCTGTTTGCTTTTAGCATTTTGACTAAAAGGATCAGTCATTGTGTGAAAACGATCATTAGAAGAACACCCACTTTCAGTAAATATAGCTGGGAAGTGGATAAAGACTCAAAAACCTCAAATGCGAGCTGACTTCAGGTGTGTAAATCACCTTAATTGGAGGGAGTTTGGACGAGATTGCTTGTCTTGTGTCTTGATTAAAGCCAGGGTGCCATTTGTTAGGGAAGGTATAATTTATCTCCTCTGCATAGTGATTAAAGCAACTTCATCAGAACACCAGATAAAACACATGAAGGAAACTGATTTTAAGAAAAATACCACATATGGAAAGAATGTCATGGTGAGAGACAAACACATGACTCAAACCTGAAGATGGGACTACAAGCAAAATACGTGATACACAGAATGACTTTTTTGAAACTTGCACTGACATTAACTGCATTAACTGCACATGCCGCTCTGGTAAGGGAGTAAAAAAATAAATAAATACAAATAAAAAAACTGGAAGTAAAACCGCGTTAATTATGTTAAGTTTTTTTTAAAAGAGTAAGACATTTCAAATCAATTAATTAAGTTTACGCAGTGTAAAACCACACTACAGACTGCATTGAGAAAGAGCAGTGAAAGAGGTCGGTCTCATTGCAGGTAGAAGCTACAATAGTACGATAGTAGCAGTAGCAGTAGTAGTAGTAGTAGAAGTGATATAGTTGACAGCCACCGAAATACCAATCCAACATGGTCGTCTCTCCAGAGGAATGTCCGTATACTCCCATTGTTAATGTTCATAGCGCATTGTTCTCTGTGTCCATATGTGTGTAGTTTCTTTACAAAAACAAAGAAAAAACAGCACCAACTCATGGCCTGGTATCCTCACTACATTATTTACAGTGTTTCTCCCATTTTGTGGAAACGGACATTGTTTTCAAAATGTTGTGTAAATTTCGTTTTTCTGAAACAAAACTGCAAGGGCAATGGGCTTTTTTTTATGGATAGATAAACTGTATTGTATGCCCCAAATGGTGACAGAATATTATCTTTAACAAGGCGACAAACAATAAGATACAACACATATTTAAAACACACTTAAGACACAAGTAACACAGTTGAAGAATGTTAAATGGAAACAGTAGCCGATTAAAAAAAGAAGAAGAAAAATATATATGCAGTCCGGTTTATTATTTATTTTTGTAGAGTGACTATTGCATTTGGGATGAAGGATCTTTTGTAAACGCTTTTGCGGGCCAGAGAGACTTTGAAGCGTCTGCCTGATGGGAGGAACTGGAAGGAGTGATGGAAGGGGTGAGAGGAATGATGGAGGGGGTGAGAGGAGTCCTCTGATCAGGGTTGTACAGTTCAGGGATCTGAGTTTGTGGTGAACAAATTATTTTTGCTGGCCTGTTTAACAATACGGGAGAGTTTTGTTTTGTGTTTAGTGGAGAGGGAGCTACACCAGGATGAGATATTGAATTTCACATGAAACGTGTAAACAGGGCCTTACATTTTACGTATGAGGGCCATTGGACCTGTATTTGTTAAAAAAATTCCTTTTGCTACAGGCTAAGAAAATGTAAAAGAAAAAGCTGATCCTTTTGCACTTATCCAACTGACCACATTAAACCCACAAAAGTCTCATCTCGAGTCATCCAAATTACATATTTAGAGTTTTTCCCACAAGAAGAAGCCCTTTGATGCCTGGGTCCATTAAGATCTGCAGCCACACGGACGCATTCTCTCTTTAGACCCTGATGCAACATGAATGCATTTATATGATCCCAACATGACCTTGCAGAAATACCCCAAAGAAGATGTGAAAACACAATATGTCCACCTCTGAAAGGAGGAGCATGCATCTCACTTCAATTTTAAAAGGTAAAAATGTATCTGCGATGTGAATCTCCACATTTCCCTTTATCTGATGTATGATTATGCAAATAGACGGCACCAACATCTCCACCCACTCGCACGTACTGTAGCTCGACCTTTAAAGAGACGGATCAGAGGTGCTTGATGTCATTCATCTTGCCTCGTCGTTGAAACGCCCACAAGATTGAAGATTGGCTCTGTTTGTATTTGATTTAGAAAAACCTGACTGGTTGTGTGACTGTCTGCATGTGGGGGACACCGACATCGTCAACCCAGCAAGCGGGGGACGAGCGGCATGTGTGTGCAGATGTGTCCGTGAATACACAGCTGAGCGAGGCGAACTGTAAACACTGCTGCACCGCATCCTGCCGCTACTCGGCGTGAGTTAAACAAATTACCTTGGGATCCATGCTGAGCGTCAGGCTGTAAGGACAAGTTGAACAGCTGTTCGACACCTATGGAGCGAGAGAGTCAGATGGTGGGAGGTGAAGGACGATTCCGCTCGCAGACCTCAACCTGAACAAACAGGTGGGATCAGCAGGTGGCAGGAGACAGGGGCTTGGTTTGATCTGGATTTGTGGTATTTATTTACCGGTAAATTGCCCAGACTGTACACACAGTACATGAATATGTGGGGACATAAGTTCTCTATACTGCCAAGCTATTAGTCTATCCTGTGTCCACTCATGAGCTCCACTGCCACACAGACCAGTGGATGCTAGCTGAACATGCAAGCTGCTCGCTCTCTGCATAGCTGAACTGATTGAACTGCTTATTTTTCTAATAAATCCTCAAGCACTTCCCTGTCCAAACCATTCCCAGAGGGTGCAAGTTAGACATGGATGAATGAGGAAATACTGCATGAAGATGCAACAAAAAGAAATTTCTGTCATTTCTGTCACCAGTCTGTGTCATCAAGGGTCAGACCCACGAAAGGTCTGAGTGTGTAGAAATGGGTGTTATGCACAGACATGAGGAAGCACACTAAAAGTGAGGAGCACGTTTTACAGAATGACACACATTTATCTACTTTCATGAATATGGAATATGTGTACCATATTGAATGTGTTTAATGATTTCTACCACTAACACGTTCGTTGTGCTGTGCTGTGCTCAGCGATCCGTTCAATCTCTCCATGGTGAATGCAAGCAAACGAACATGGAAACGACACAGTTTAATTTAAACAGACTCTGATACACGCAGAATCTCTGAATTTGAATACTTTTGTTTGTCCCTGATGCCATTCATAGCATTATTTTTAGTGGATCACTGGAAAAATGCTGTCATGCTGATATACTGTGACTAGGCAATGAGTTACACTTTTTTTTAACATTTTATTTTACTTTAGAGGTAAAACCTATTCGAGATAACTGTATTCCATAGATTTGTATTCTCAAGCTGTTGATAAACCTTCAGAACACTTGAACAAAGATACATTTGCTGTTATCCTTTCAATTAGTTTTAGAAATGTACACAACAAATGAGACCCAAACTTGAAAGTGTTTATTGGGGTTTATCACAAAAGACTTTGACTTTTGAGTACGTGAAAAGCAATATTTTATGGCTCTCAAAAACGTCTTTGAATAAATCAATAATATATAATAAGAAATATAATTTAAATAATGCATTTTGTTTTGTTTGATTTCTTTTTCTAAAGAAAGATTTCTACATTTTCAGTACAGACCTGTGTCCTGTTTGAAAAATCTGAAATGCAGTAATAGGTATATTAATGTGTTCTAGTCCAATTTAGCTTTTTTAATGACAAATTGTGAAGTCTGGAAGGATGTTAAGGGACATTAATTAGGACAAACACTCAAACTTACCAAAGTTATAAGCATCATTAATGTCTTAAAATAAATGTTGAACATTATGCAACTTCCCTTACTGATCATTTTCTTCATGTTTTAAATGATCAAAGCTTGACGTACGTATGTGGCTAATGCGTGACTTCAGGTTTTTTAACAGCAAATTCCTGCAAAGTCAGGCAGTAGTAACAACAACCGTCAGTGAGAGTTGTAATTTCAAAGCCACTGGAGTGTGTTAATGACTCGCAGCACTGGTTTCTGCTCAAGCTCCATATTAGCTGCCTGACTGAAGGCAGATGACACATGACCAAGCGGCACCTCTAACATGCGTAATTGGATTCATCTGAGTCTGATCAGCGACATCAGGGATAATGTGTGTGATTACCGCATAGACACACAGACCTAATTGTAAAGTCATCTCTCTGATTTCAAAGAGCGTGACCTCGCAAAAGCCTGGGTCAGAACAAAAATGATTTGACGTGTCCAGTGCATGTAATGAGGCGGGCCTATGCCCAGTTATTAGAGGTAATCTTCACAAAGGCTATTTTCTGAGGGCACGTTATGCAGGATTTTTTTTAAATTCAGCACCACCAGTACATTATGACACTGGAACTGAGTTTGTTCTAAAACCTATAATGTGTTAGTTAGATTTAATGCAAGAGCTTTGACATGAAAACATGACATGGAAAGAAAATATAAACAAAGCACTTAACAAAAGAGCCAAAAGTCAATTATTCAAAGTGATTTTGTGTTATTCTGGTAGACTCATGGTCTGCAATTAAATCCCGTTGTCGGGGAGTGTTGACAGAAGACTCAAGTGCACCACGGGCAACAATGGCTGCCTCGTGAGTGTCATAACTCCCAGTCCATTTTCTTCTGGAACTTGATAGTTTTATAGTTGACAGACACCGTAATAACTATCCAACTTGGCCGTGTGGCCATACAAATGTTCCTGTACTCACTATTGTTAACGTTTATAGCATATTGTTCTCTGTGCATGTGTGGCTGGTTTTATTAGAAAAACAAACAACCGCATCCACTAGTGGCCCTACATGAGAACGACATCGTTTTCAGCTTCTGTGTAAAAGATGGCATTTTTAAAACGATGTGTAAAAGAAAGTCTCGATTTAAATGTAAATGGGGCCATAGTTAAGTATGAATTCCAAAAGCTGACAACAACAGTATCTTTTAATTTGAGTTTTCAAGGATGACAATCTCGTATTGCACTTTTGTTGTTGTTTTTGTTATTTAGTTTACTTTTGCACCCTCAAATATAAGTTTGGAAGTCATGAAACCTCCAAAACTTCCCCATGGTTTCTCTTTGTGGTTGTATGAGTTTGGTAATATGTACAGAGTGACACTGAGCTGCAATCACTGATTGACATAAACTGCAATTCAGAGTTACAAGAGCCTCTCGTGTCCAATCTAAGCATAGCCTTTGGAGCTACTGTGTGAAGGTGATATGAGGAGGAATGTTTGCCTGACACTGATTAATATTTACAGAAGCTGCTGTCAACGAGTCAATATGCAGGTCAGCAGGCTTTGGCTCGCCACGGTCCGACCCTGCTGGACTTTGACGGAGTGTCCAGATTATCTGTCGGCCTCTGATTGAAAGTGATGACTGCAGCAGATGCAGGGGAGTTGAGTGGTGCAGAGGCTCAGTATATTGTTGATGCAAATCAGGAATATTCTGAAAGGTAAATGTCAGATCGTTACATTGACTCCAAAGGAGAAACTTTACTAAGTTTCATATTCAGGCTCCAGGAAGTTATCAGATATTTTGTGCCTTTTTTTTTCATAAACCGAGTGCTCATAGGAGACCTAAATAAACTGAGAACTGAATTTCTCACAATGTTTCTATTTTATAGAATATTGGTTCTATTTTCCTTTTTCTCCACATCACAAGAAATTTTGATGGGAAAAAAAATTCCAAAGCATAGATGTGCTATTATACAGTTAATTCAGACATAACACCCTGAAATTGCACTAATTATCATAAATAAAGAAAACTCAATTTTACTTCCATTGACCAAGCATCCTGATATTTAATCCTGCACATTATTACCAGGCGGTAAGACAGTGTGGACTCACACTTGAGTTTCTCAGTATAAATGCTTACAAAAGTCAACACATTTTTTTGTTTGTTTGTTTGTTTTTTGAGAAAATTGCATTTTCTCAAGTTTCCATTGAATCTAAGTATTTTCCAAAAGTTCTATCATGGGAGCCATTTGCAAAAAGTTGTGTTTTCAACCACCACCGTTGTCGTTTAAATGGACGCCAAAAGCGTGACAAAAGTTTTGCATTTTCACATAAAAATGTCGCGTAAAAGAGACCTAAGTTTATTTTTTGTTGTTGTTGCTTTTTGTGTGTAACCTTTTTTTCAGGATAAACCAATACATGCCTTGTTTATGGAAAAAGAATATATATTTTGGAAAGTATGAACTTGAAAAAAAGCACTGTTTTTCCAAATGTATTCAATGTTTTTCACGATCTGATTGTCTCATCCCCAAGAGTGCGGAAAATGTATCATTTGCAAAAATGTGGTTCTGTTTTAGGATTTTCATTCAATTGTAATAGTCATTTTTAGAGAAACAAGAAAACCAACATAAGAATGACCATTTGTTTGCCCAGTGAAGGGTGAGGCAGGAACTTACTATGTATGAGTGTATTTTCCATCAGATGAAACAGCCGACATAATGAAGATCCAGACAGGATGAAAACATTGCCAATAAACCATTTCTATGCATATCGTTAGTGCATTCTGCAGCATGTTGTTTTCACATTGGAGTCGTTATCTCCAGATTGTCCCTCAGACCCAATCAGCTCACATGTTGATTGGTTTTCCATCGATTGGTGCTTCTCGTCAGATGAGACAATACCACCCTCTAATTTCAGCACATTACAATGCAGTAGGACAAAAGCTAACAAAGCAGTCTCTGATTACATCTTCACTGACATACTTATGAAGACATATGAGTTCGACATCTACGCTTGCCCTATAGACTTCATGCAACTGTATCACATGCTAGTGAATCAAGCTTACCAAGCTGTTGACAGCAAGTTCAAGTAGCACTTATTGAAGTGGTTACATCTGGTCAGATGTAAGCAGTGTGTATGATCGTCGTCTTTTTCCGGCTTTGAACTGAATTTATTTGATGTGGGCTGCTCCGACCCAGTGCTGCGTGCCGTCATCTACTGACGGCCAAAATACAATCAGGATTTTATGAATGTCTTCTCTGACTTTCTGGCTGGGATCATGCCCAGATACGGTCCTTATTGTTGGACATTTTGACATACTGTTATGATAAGCCTCTGGTGAAGGACTGTTTAATGCTGACTGACTCTTTTAATGTGGTTCGGTGTATGTCTGGCTCCACATATGAATGTGGACATATATTAGACCTCGTACTTTGTCATGGTCTGCCTGTGATTAACTTTAACATACAGTATTTGATTGTGTCCCGTCTGATCGTCTACCTGTGTTATTTGATGTTCGGTAAAAAACCTATATCTAAAACCTAATTCTTCCACTGCCAAACTTTTCCCTGCTGCCTTTGACCAACTCTGCGTCCATTCTGAATCAACTGATATGGAGGAGCTCGGTTCTTGGTTTCACTCCTCCTGCATATCCCTTTCTGGACTCCATTCAAAACTAGGCAGCCAAAAGCCAAACTTGAGCCATGGTTTAATGAAAGAACCCCAAAGCCAGATGGGAGTGCCGCAGATGTGAGCACAGGTGGAAGGAGGACAGGCTGCATGTTTCGTTGCAAATTTTAAAGGCATGTTGGCGTAAATATCAGAACATTGTCAAAGATGCCAAAAGGTAGCAATTGTCAAACATAATTTTATAAAACTGTCATGACTCACGCCTGCTCTTCAGAACCATTGACTCTGTTCTTCATGCCCCACAGTCTGTTTTGCTGGAATCGTCGCCTAAAATCTGTGAAAAAACGTCCTGCACTTTTTCACAGATAAGGTTCCTGCCACTGGGGCCCTCATTCCAGCTCCTGCCTCTGATCCCTCTGGTTCTGCCCCTTGTTTGATCACATCTGATGAGTTTGAGCCTGTGACTTTGCCACTTTGAGAGGATGTGGTTGCACTTATTAAGCCCTCAGCTTCCCCCCCCCCGGTATGCTGTCCCTCCTCATTTTTTTAAAGAAATCTTTCTCAGCATCGGGCAGCTCATCCTCACTATTATTAACTTCTCTGGCGTTGTTCCTGTGCATTTTAAACACGTGGTAGTGGCAGTGCAGCCCCTTCTTAAGAAATCCGGCCTTGATCAGGCTGTCTTGGCTAATTTTAGGCCCATCTCCAAGCTGACTTTTTTTTTTTAATAAGGTTGTCCACGCACAGCTTAAAACCTACCGAGAGGAGCACAACATTGTAGAAGTTTTCCAGTCTGTTTTTAAACCCAAAGCACAGCACAGAGTCTGCTTTGCTCAGGATTTTTAATAGCATCCTCCTTCTGGAGGAAAACCATAACATCATTTTCTGTGCCCTGTCTCATTGAGACGTCCCGGCTGCAGCACCTGGTGGACATCCGCAGAACTGCTCTTGCCTGGTTTAGGTCCTATCTGGCAGACAGAACCATGTGGGTTTGCCTTGCTGGCTCTGAATGCTTCTCTGCTCCCCTCACATATGGGGTTCCACAGGGCTCAATTTCAAGGCCCCTAATTCTCTCCCTGTACCTTCTGCCACTGGGTTCTGTGCTCAGGAGGCACAACATCTCTTTCACATGATGAGCATAGCCAGATTTATGTCCCGCTAAAAAATATTCTCAGTCACCTCTCTTGTTGTGTTTCAGTGACATTATAGCCTGGATGGCTTTTACGTTTCTGAGTCTTAATAAAATAAAAACTGAGGCTTGGTTGTTCAGGCCCAGTGGCTCCTGTGACTCTGGGCCCCTGCCTCCACGTGTGAAGCCTAGTTGATTGAATAAACTGAAAAAGACACTACAGTGAAACAAACGACAATTAAAATCTACAATGCTGGTGGGGAAAAATCTTTTTCAAAAATCAAAAAATGTAATAGACTGATAAACATGAACAAAGTTAAACGTTTTTGAGTCACTTCCTGCCTTTTTCTTTTCCAGCCCTTTGTGATACGATACTTGAATATATTCCACATTGGATTTAATTCCTGCTTGGCTGTTGCTCCTCAGCCATTATGACCACTCTTGGATGGGAGTAAATAACTGATTATCTCCATCAATCCCGCATGTTCAGTTCTGAGATATCTTGGAGCAATGCTCCCAGATGCCAAAAATCTGCTCCCTCATTGTTCTGTGTCGTTTCATCAGGCTCGCCGATCTTGTGAAATGATGGGCGGTGTCTAATTGTGATCCTGAAGGGCCACTGTGTTGGATGACTTATCGCTCTGTCACTTCAGCACCTGAATCCCATAAATGTGCCGCCATCAAGTGGTGCAGAAAGCTTGATAATGAGTCACTCATTACTATCAGGTGTTCTGGACCAGTGAGACGTCTAAAATATGCAGGGAAGCTGCCTTTAGAGACAGGATTGGATGGATTAGATGGTCTTTAAGCAACACAGAAACCTGACAGCTCCTTCATCGGAGCACTTGCTAACACCTTCTGGTCGACATTGTGTTTGGGCAAGAGAACAATACAATTCCTGCATGGACGAGATTAATTTGCATCGGGGAGCAGATTCGAGTAGTTGAAGGTAGAGACTGGAGTTAATGAGCTGATCCTCAGTCATCAGACCAGCACGACGAGGGTAGAATGAAAGGGCAAAGACAATCGGGGGGCTTTAGTCAACTGTAGTGTGTTCTGATTGGCAGCTGTGCTGCCGGGGAACATTTCACAATGGGAAATGGTCATCGCTGTCAGTTGATAGCAGCCCCAACGCACAACTCACATTAACTTTTCATTTCAGTGTCGAATAATTCCTGTATATTTTTTCGAAAACACTTAAACCTAACCAGATTACATTTTTTATACGCATAATCTGAAGTATCTGAAGCATTCAAATTTTACTTAAAATAAATGAAAAAGTATGTCAAAATCTATTCTGAGCGCAATTAAGTTTTTTTTTTTTTTTAAATGCTTGAAACTTTGTAGTATATATGACATGAGTGTTAAGAACTGAGAACCTGCAAGATTCCAATCTCAAATCCGCCTTTCTAACCCTTGGAGTAGTTTAAGGTTTGGTGTCTTGCTCAAGGACACTTCAACATATGGACCGCAATGAATGGGGTTCGAACCACAGTCCAATGTTAGTCACAATGAATAAACAACGGTCTTTGTTTATTTTTAATCAAGTTGACTCTTCATCTGGGATATTTTATTGGTTACGCAATGAAGGGAGATGTCCACTGCCGTGATCTTCTTAACGTCGTCAATATGTTGCAACACCACACGATAGAGTGTAAATAAAATGAGGCTCCATTGTTGTTTTTAGTGTCACGCTGGGTGTTGGACTTGGCAGGCAGATGCTGAACTGCGTTACATCTGTGTCCAATATGAATTTCCTTTGGATAACAAGTATGCACTCTCTTCCTGCCGCATGTGATGGCAAATGTTGAAAACAATTCCTATTCATTATGTAAATCCTGAGCCAGGCAGCATATTTGCACTGGCCTTTCAAGTGAAGGCCAAGCTGCGCACTAACATCTGAAGTTTTCTCAATCATCTGCAAGAGGAAGCTGCTTCCCCATGATGTGCAAATTAAGGACAATGCACATATGAAAATAGTCGACCTTTGAGCAGGGAAAGTGGTGCAATATAATCTATGATTTATTCAAAATACAATGCCTATCCTATAAATGAGCAGATACTGTGAAAAATGTAATTATGACCAGAACACAGGGCAAACACAGGGCAAACAAAGGGCAAACAATTTGAACTGTGTTAAATGGAACAATGAAAATGTTACAGAAAACATGACATATCAAAATACTAAAACTAATAAGAAAAGTTTATACAACAAATACGTTCAGTCACATTATTGGACTTTAAATAGCTTTTGGTTTGTTTTTTGTCTTTTTGCCAGGATCAGGCCTTGTTTACAGAATGTTTTCAGGTGAAAACAGAAAACTATTGTTGCATGTCCATTCACACAAAAATGGTCCTCACAGCTACAGAAAACACAACTTTTTGAAAGTGGCTCCTAAGGTGGTCTTATTTGAAAACACTCTGCCTCCATGGAAAATGGGGAGAACAAACAACTTTTCTGAAACATTGCTACTGGATATGCACGGGTAGATGCACAATAACAACGTTTACCTCAGAGTGGCATCAATCCTCATCGATATTCTCCTTGGACTTGGTAGTTTTATTCGTCAGAGTCACCTGAAACAACAATCCAACTTGATTGTCTGTTCATACCAATGTCTGTGTACTTCCATTGTTAATGTTTGTAGCGGCCCAACATGAAAACTACATCATTTTCAACATTTCTGCTTTTTTTATTTTTTAGATATACTTTCTTGCTCTTTTATTCCTCACAAGTGACATATATACATTTATGTACAAGAGAAATATTGTTTGGTTCCAAAGACTATTTGGAAACATCCACTTGAAGATTCATCTGAATAAGCATATATTTTTTTTACTGTATGTAAATGCAGACCTTTCTATCACATCAGCATCAGGCAATGTCTTACTCACATTGATTTCCTATATCTACAGCGCCACTGTGAACTCATCGGGTCCCCTGAGGAAAGAACACGATCTGTATGCATAGGAATGCTGTTCCATATGTATGACTTCACTCAGGACAATGTGCACTTCACACTTTTTGTCTCTGTGGCAAAATACAGTTGTTGTTTTTTTAAACACATATAAATGCAACACTTTATGAGGCTGTAATGGAAAATTAAACTCCTGTTATTTGACTACGTTATACTTGTTTATTTTGCATTTTTATAGCCTTGAAAGTAGAGTTGTGTTCTTCTCCCCAGTGGGATTGTGTGCATGGCTATAGGCTTTCTGGCAATGCTCCATGGCTGGCTGTTCGAAGGGATTGCTGAGTTGTCTCCGCTGTTGATTGGCAGGCATTACCGCAGGTCGGTATCCCTCTCTCCATCCAGCCCCCAGCGACTGCGGCGACAGCTCCTCAGCTTCACCATGGCAGCAAATCTTTCACTCAGTGAGGAACAGCTTGAGGCCACACTTGGGGAAAAAGGTTTCAATCTAGATTTTTATTGGGAAACTCTTTAAGATGCTTCTCAACTATTTGGGAGTCCAAATGTGTCTTTTTTAGTGACACTTTTGAGAATTTAAGAATCGGAATGGAAAACTTTCTTTGCACTTTGCGTGTCCCTTTACACCACAACGGTGCTCAGAGACATTGAGAATGTAACTTTTTGAAAATGACTCTCAAGGTGGAATTTTTTGAAAATGCAATGACTCCCAAACGCTGCACCACAGTGGTACAAACTACAGCACCCACTGGTGGCCCAATATGTTGACTTAATCAGGTTTTGAATTTAGTTTAATGAAACTAAAGAAGTTTTATAAAGACTCCTGGTCTCGTCTGAAAAGTCCACATTATTCTGTAGAAACAGTCTGATTCATTGAAAAATGAACCTGGTTTCTTTTATGAAGTCAGGGTTTAATTTAAAGCGTTAAACAGAACTGCCTTCAAGAGTCAAGTCCACATAAAAGGAGATCCAGGTTTGGTTTGAATAGTCCTGTCAGATCTAAATGATTCAAGTAGAGTTCAAAGTCTGGGTCTATTTTAAAGAGGCCAAGAGTCAATCAAGAAGTCCAGGATGTCTCTGTTTATCAGTCCAGATCTTGCTTCAAGCAAATTTCTGATAAAAAAAAAATAGTAATCTCACAATCACTTTTAACTCTCTTCTATGTAGTTTGTCTTCTAATGTTTTTGTGTGTTCTTTCTACATTTGCTTGAAAAATGAGATCAATTGATTGAATTATGTCTGGTGATATAACGGTCAAATAAATAAAATATACAGACAGGCAATACTAAATTGGTTGTGTGTTCTGTAGTACAGTTTCAGAGAGAATCAAAAGTTTGATTTACTATCTGCGTCAGGGTTCAGCCCAGTTTCATCTTGAGTGGGTCGGACTGGTAAACTACTGGCAAAAAAAAACCTTGAAATTTGAAGTTTCAAGTTTTTCTTTGTTGTACCACAGGACAGCACGTTTTGAAAAAGTCCCTATTTTTCCAAATCCAAACTAAATGAACTGCAATAGTAATGTAAAGCAAATTTCAATGATGCAAAAGATAGTAAAATGTCCAAAAACATCTAAAACTGGTATTTTGCAGCTGTTTGCATGCATTACTTGTCTGTATGAAATCTTTGTCTACTTCCTTTCCAAATAGTTATATCATCCATGTTGTGTCAAACTCGGCCTATTTGAACTCTCCAGTGAAATATTTACTTACCAAATCATGCCTGACAGTTATGTGGAAATCCTAACAGAAAACATAACTTTAAGAATGTCTAAACCACCTGTTGTAAATGGATATACAGTTAGATTTCCAAATGTAAATATCATATCCAAACACAGTAACTTACATGGAACAAGAACAGTATTGTGTTTATTTATTATTGATAGCAGGTACCTAAAAAAAAACACCTAGTTTGAAATGATCACTGCAGAGGCAAGTGTCTGTTTGTTCTCAGTTGCCCATCATCTCGCCATACTTTTAAAAACTGCTTAAATATATCACAAGCTCATAAGAAAAGCCTCTTAAGAAGTGGTTTACATCCTTAAAATGGGACATTGCATTTGTACTCTCACACTTTTTCTGTTACACATCTCTGATTTAAACATTATTGTTTCAGACAGTGGACCTCCACGATGCTCCACCAGCAACCTTTTGTTGAACTTAGGGTCAACCTCTCCTATGACCTCCTTTCCTCTACATCTTAGAAATGATTAAAAAGCACTTTTTTGTGTGTGTAACCTTGGTGTTTTTGTCTTGCTTCATGGTTCACCCCAAAGATAAATCCTTGGGCGCCCAACAAAAACTTTACTGTAACCTTGGGAGAAGTACAAAGGAAAGCATTTTGCCATTTCATGCCTCCAAGCTCCTTCCCTCGTGTCATCACTTTTTACCTTGGAGAGGAGCATCATGTTTTCTGGAGGCAACAAGCCAGCGCTATATGAAATATAGATATCAACTGGAGTTGTGTGTTTACATCAGATCCCACACCAGCAGCATGGAGTCAGAGACTGCTTTGTCTGACCGTACACCTCCAGTTGCCTTGCACTCCCATGTGAGTTGATGAGCACCTAGGTGCCAACAAGGCCCAATTCTCCTCAGCACTCCGACAGTGTCATCAACATTATTGCAGCTGACAGTGCCAAGACTCGACTCTTTGATTTTTTTTTTTCTCCCTTCCTCCCCGCCTCCCCACTTCAATGGAAATTGAGTGAGTCAAATGTCAGTGTGCTGCTGAAATAATAAAAACAGGCTGTTGAGCTGAATGGCTGCAGCCTCTTATGGCGTACGATTGGTTGGCCACGCTGCAAACTGTTTTAAAAGGACATCTCAATTACAATGCTTTTCCTGTTATTCAAGGGTGTGTTCTCTTAACATACCTCTAAATAAATCACAATGAGTTATTGGGATTTGGAGTACTCTGAAAGAACCTCTTGCTGTTTTATTTTGAGTGCCTGATAAAATTTTGTCCATGTTTCTGACGGATAAAGAACTCTGTCCGCCCAGCCACAGTCACTGCATAATTTAGAGAAAAGTATTTAAGAAAGGGGTGTTGTCATTTGGTGACTATCAAGTGTTATTTTCATTTTATTTTGACAACAAAATCACTCATCCAACAATGGAATACTCTCATATCTAAATAAGATGAGTTTATGTTATCTCTTGAAATGAAGACATTATTTACAGTATGTTTCAGAAAAATGTCACGTTTAAACAGTAACATTTTGAACATGATGTCGCTTTTTGGAAGAAATGGTGAAGTTGGGGCTTTCCTTCATTTACAAAAAGTAGCATTTTCAGGGGCTCTAACTACCAATCTCATGTAAATGGACATCTAAAACACAACAAATTTTTCATTTTTTTCCTGAAAATGTCACGTAAACTGGGCCTCAGTCATCACCATTAGTTTTGAAACAAAAAAAACCTAGCCGCTTGTGGCATTTATGTGTTTGAAGAAAAATAACCAAACAATGCAAAGCTTCTGCTGCCACAACTCTACCAGGCTTTGTTTGTTTACATCGCACATACTTTTGTTGTCTTTTGACACGTTTTGCCATTGTAGCCACAAAGCATATTTGGGTTCAGTGGCAGCGTTGTGCTGGTCAGTACCTCATTTCCAACTGCATCTCTATTGGTGAGCTAGTTGACAGTGGCAGTCACACTGTCAGATGACAATCCCAAAAATACGACACCATCAGGTTGTCTTTGGTCACCATGACAACGGCCATCCCTGAACCGATCACACAGTGTGACGTACAACCACCGATTTAGAGCCAAGACCAACTATATCACCACGATTGTCATCCTTCGTCTGGGATGGGCGAAAATCGCAGTATGTAGCCGTATGTTCGCTCTCCTCGTCAGAGGCGTGCTCAAGCAAATCAACTTGGAACCTTTGTCTGAAGTCTCCAACAGACAGTGGAAGTGAAAGTCTCAGATCTCAAATTTGCAATCTAATATAAAATAGAGCCTCTCAGCATCCAATCAAGGATTGATTGAAGGTTTCTGAGAAGGCAGTTCAAAGCCCCGAACTGGAGTGGTTAAATCCAAGTCACGCACAAACCAATCGAAACTGAACACACATAGAAATAGAAGGGTCATTTCATCACAGGTGCAGAATTTGCCAAATGAAAAATGCAAGAAAAATAAGAATAATCTCCCATTTCCACTTTTTAGGACTAAAAATATCTGTATTGCTGGAGTGGGTGAAGAAGTAAAAGCATTTTATTGACGATGGAAGAGGAAAGTACGTGTTCAAGATGCAGCACTTCTGGTTGTAATAAAAGATATATAGGTAAAGATAAAAAGAGGAAGGACAATGGTGCTTTAGAGCAGTGGTCCCCAACGCCCAGGCCACCCAAGAAATAATAAATTATTTCTGTTGTATTTATTATCTGAGTCTGAACAATCTTTTATTTTGAAAAATGACCGGATTCTCTCGGTTACATCTCGGACACTTGAGCGCCAAACATTTAACCCACAAGCTAGCAAAATGAGCAAAAAACAGACGTCTTTGGAAAGTTTCTTTTCGAAGAGGAAAAGGGCCGGTGAAGAGACAGAAGAAGAGCCAACAACTTCCAAGAAAAAGAAAGTTTTTAACAGACAGTACCAGGAGTTCTACTTGAAGTATGGATTTATCGCGACAGGTGATTCCCACAGACCAAGCCTGCTCTGCATAATATGCGGCGAACGGCTCTCTAACGAGGCAATGAAGCCTTCAATAATATAAACAATCTACGAACCCCCCCTCCCCCCCTTGGTCCACAGTACAATTGTCAAGCATTGACCGGTCCGCGGTGATAAAAAGGTTGGGGACCACTGCTTTAGAGGGTACAACTCTGAGTTTAAGTACAGAGTAAATACGTTGAAATATGTTTGAGTTTCTCCAAGCTGATGGGCTTGAGTGAGGACTCGAGGCATTAGTCCTTTTCTGAAAGGACAGCTCGGGACTCTGGTCTACTCCCAATGGACAGTGAGGATATGTATACTAATGAGGTATCTAGATGTTGTCCTCTCAGCAAAAGACCAGACATGGCTAACAGCACCAGAATCACCGGAGACACATGGAATTTCCTCGATGGCCTTGGAAGAAGTTGTGGTTCCCGGGACAACCTGGAATAAGATTCAGATGACCAGACCGTCTCTCAAACTCAGCTTGTAAGAGGACGGATGGATTTGGACACCTTCACTAAATCAGCTCCACCCAGACCAAGGCGAAGTCGTACTCCATTCCAGAGATATCCTCTGGTATTCATCTTCCAGGGTAACGATTAATCGTGCAGCAGTGTAATGAGCCTGAACACACCTCAAGGTTTTGATAAACTACTTGCAAACTAAAGACGACCCGGGATGTCATTACCTTTTCATAGAGTCACCTGACCTCGATCACGGGGATGATGAATAGATTTAACTTGTATATCTTTTAAAGTCAGCTCTCTGGGGGCACTTTATTCCTTCAATCTAATTTGCCCTGTCACACGACCTCATGGAGCGGTTACAAAGGTACGCCTACCTCATCAAAGGGAACATTATTGGAAGGACAGCGCCAAGATCAAACACCTGGATGTCGAATTACAGAGCAGTATATGTGAGAAGAACCACATCTTGCCAGAGGTATATGGGTTATTGTCCTCTTTGAACCACCCTCCAGCCCAACTTGATCCCAGACATAGACTCTCCTTCTTCATGCTTTGTCTTCTTACTCTCTACATCACTTTGTCATAATTGCTATCAGACGCGTTTGCTATCAATCTTACCCTCCGGCTCCAGTGAGTTATGGCGGCTCCTCACTGTATCCAGGCGCTGATAAAAACCAACATTAGACATTTAGTTCCCCTGGCAACGATCAGTTCAGCTGAAAAGGTTACCGCCGTATTGCTCGGTGAGTGTATTAACGTCTTCACAGAGTGTTAAGTGAGCTGTCTTACAGGAATTTCTAGCACATCTTTCTTTCATTTATTGATACTGATAAGTATATGAAAATTGCACTAAATAAGCAACATTCAGATCTTGTACCGAGAAACAGACGACTGAAGCTGTTGTTTTTACAGTAGTACTCATTCGAGGATAATGATGTGAGTGTCTTTGCTGTCGTTGAAAAAGGGCAAACATGAATTCCCATCAACTGAACTCCCGACAACGCGGGCGGCAATTTCCTGCCTCCCCGATCGGCCCGAGCCGCTAGTTCACCTCGTCGAAGCTTTTTTCCAATTATGTTCTCTACATGCTATGCTACAGTGAGCTCCGCAGGGTCTGCTAGGTGTTGAATCCCAGGTCCAGTCTTACTGTACACCGCTCACTAACAATCTCTCATGAGACCCAAACTCGCTGCCCTGCACCTGCCGTTGTACATAACCCCACCGCCACCACCACCACCACCACCGCCACCATGCTCAAACCTGCATCTCACTTTCTGCTGTACTTCATGCTACTTCAAGTACAAAGGTAATTTGGAGGGTGTCAGACAACTGATAGCTGTCCGCTTAAATCTAAATTGCTTCTCGGCGGCTCCTTCACAATGTGAATGTACGCTGTCAACCGTTCTGAACCTTGGGATGCATTCACTTGCCGCCCAGGAGTAATTTGTCAAAACGTTGATGGCGACTACATGAAGAAGAAATGTGACGTTTCTCATGGTTGCTGGTTGAGTGGCTGGGGGGCCGTGTCGCACATCATATGATATTAGCTCAGAGGAATTTCAAGGAAAAGTCCTTCAATGTTTATTGCATGCATCTCTCACGCTGGGAATTTTTCTCCTCCTTCAATATAATATGTTTGAAAGCTATATTTTCTTACATGTTTTATTAAGTGCAACAAGAGAGCTGTGGCTGTTGCTGTGCGCTAACAGTCTGACAATGTTGATGCCTCTAGTGGCGTTTCAAATGCACCCGACACATTTTGTATTCCATTTCTTTTCACACTAAACTGGATATATTATTCTTTTGGAACTGACTGAAAGACCCAATTTATACTCCACTGCTTTAACTTATAAAAAAAAAAGAAATCACTCAAACCCATACTTGGAAACTTCATTTAAACACATGCTGTGCCACTTGTGATTTTGAGTGCATGAGGGCATTCTCACTGTCAAGCAAGCTGACGTGTAGTACACTGTGAGTACAATAATGCTGCGTTATAAAAGTGCGAAACCTCCAAGACTTCTCAAATATATCTGCCGTCCCTGAATCTTTATAAGATAAAAGGAATGTGAGGATGTGAATAAGAAAAACTGGTCACGCTGATGGAAATTTATTTTCGTTTGATTCTTTTACAGAGAAGTCATGAAACAATACTTTATGGTTTTTTGTGAGAAGTGGATGAGGAGGCAAACTTTTGTATCTGTCAGTTGCAGTTAGTGCCCAACTGCCATGTTTGGTTTGAGAGAATATGAAGTTTATGTTCACACCTGTCAAGTTTGGTTTGAATGAAACAAGCTCTAATGCATTTGTTCAGTTGGTATTACGAATAACCACAGTTACACAAATGGGAAGCAAAACATTGTGCAATGATTTAAAAAGCTCATAAAACCATATTTGGCTCAACACGACAAATACATCAGATAATAAACTAAGACATTTTCGGGTGAACGTTGAGGAATCTGCTATGATGGTTGCTCTCCCTGTCAAGGTGTGGCATTATGTTCATAACAAGGCTCGTTCTTAATGCTGCACAAACCTTTGTGATTGTGGAGAAACATGTTTAAATACAGTTAAGGGTTAAAGATGGGTTACAGTTGGTTGTAGGAAAACAGATGTATGCTAAATGTTCTCCATGTGCAAAAGAACTATTTACTGGGGCCATGGCACGCATGCGCAGTAGCAGCATTTTTAAAAAGTTGCATTTTCAACAGTCAACACAGAAAGGTGAGAATATTTTAGAAAGGTTCCACCGTGGGAGCCGTTTTCAAAAAAGTTGGATTTTAAGTGGCTCCATCATATAAACAGACACTCAAAATGCAACAAAAGTTTTCCATTTTCACTTGAAAATGTTGTTGTGTGAGCCGAAGATTGGGGTAAGTGTTTGGTTGCGGCAACGCACATATGTGCAAATGCAGAAAAGACATGCAAGTCATTGGATTGTTTTGTATTCGCTCTGTGTTTGTGTGTGTGTGTGTGCGTGCGTGCATGTGTAGCCTTCACGACTTTCTTTTTTTCAATAAAACCAAGGCATCCATTTTTGACAAGTTTTTTCATATCTCACCAAACCCAATTCCTGCCCCCCAGCCCATAAATCATTACTCCACAGTACTGGGCACTGCAGCTTTGAGCAAATAACAGTCAAACTGGAGTAGATGAGTATTTATGGACTATTTTCACAAAACCAACAGGCTTCCTCTGGCATATTTGTGTGTCATTTAGACTTTGGCTCATTTTATAGGAAAATATATATTGAGAAAGAAAATGCCAAATTATTAAACATCGTCAGCTACACACTTCAGTAGAGTAGAACGGGGACTCATTTTCAGGTATTACGCAGCTCTTGATGAAGACTTATGGAAAATGGTAAAAATCACTGCATGCTCTCAAGCCTGTTGATATAAGAAATGCATAAGGCGGAACATATTGACATTGAATGGAAATGAAAGCAAGATTGGGTGTATGTCTGCTTCACTCAGTGTTTGCAGACATGAAACACAAGTGAGACAGCCCGCTATGCATGTATGCACCTGTTTCATTGAAATTTGCATTCTATGATTTACTTGGGTGAGTTTTATTCACTTTTATGTTCATGACGGCATCCTCAATTGCCAAAGCAGCTATTTTCTCTCCTTTTTTTTCTTCTAAATGTGACCTTCAACAATGATTCATTCAAAAACAGCTTAAGGTTGAATTCAAGGACATGAAATGTCTATTTGCTTAATTGGCCTTCACATAAAAGAAGAAAAAAATCACATTAGCATCAGTTTTCCTGAAGGAGCAATGCAGACGGATGGTTGAAACTGATATGGGCATGTTGGGGGGGAGGGTGCACAATGAAATATTCAATCTTTGATTTGAACCAATCATCCTGCCACTAAGTGGAGAGATTGTGAATAATTAACTCATGCAGTGTCCACGTTTGTTTTGCTCAGCCAAGGTGGAGCAACAACAGCTGGTTCAGAGGAATCAAATCCGGCTATTATCCGAAAGAAAATAAGAAACAGCGCTCAGATCCCTCCGATTCAGTACTTCAGAAAGTGACCTGCAGGGGAGTTTTGAAACATTGGGGGACATTAAATCTTTTCATTCCTCCTATTATGATGATGATGATGAGTACTGCAGATTTGGTGGCCAAGAGGAATCTGTAATGAGGAGCTCTGGAAACAAACAGGGCAGCGACCGCTGGAGGAGACGATAAAACAAGCGTGGGGCTAGATTGGCCACACGCTAAGGAGGTTTCTTGAGTGGAATCCACAGGGGAAGTGCAAGAGAGCAAGACCCCGACACCTGGAGATGCACAAACATGTCACAGAGTTAGAGGAGAGAGGGATTTCATGGCTTGAGGCAAAAAAAAAAGATTTGCAAAAGACGGTTAGATGACAAGTACTAGTGGAATACTTATGATTCATCAAGAATGAAGGCAAATAACATCCATCTCACCCCTGTTGTATTTTGAAGCAAACCAGTGGACAGAACTATTGCATTGTTCTCTGCTTGGAAAATTAAAGCAAGCAATGAGATACATTTATAATGAATTTGGCTATTTAATGGTTTGGTTGTGTCTCAGTTGAGAGAGCAGGATGTTTTCCCAACTCCAAGGTCGTTCGATCGCCCTTTTCCCCTCCTACAGTTATGCCAACGTTTACCTGGGCAAGACACTGCACTTAATGACATACAAACATCTTGCAGAGCACATGCAATGTCATTGATCCCTTTATGTGAGTAAGGGAGATTGTGAGTGGGTAAAAGTGACAGACAATCTAAGGCACATTCAAACTGATGAAACAACTGTATAACAAAACAAATATATTTTCAACTGTTTTGAATAATCTAATGTCAGGTGAAGTCTTGAGGGTTTAGCCAGTTAATTGTTTTGTTTCATCAGCCCGGCCTGTCACAGGGTTTCAATAAGTCTTCTATGTCGCCACACATTTAGATAATCTCCATGTAGTTTAACAATCAGGATCAAAAAATATATACTTTTAGTCCCTGGCTCTCGTGCAGTAGTGGCTGGTTGTACAGTCAGTAACAGACTCAGGTGAAACACATAGGGAACAGAAACACACCATTTGTCTATTTGCACATCAAAGGACGCAGCTGCTAAAGAAAAGGAGCAACTATCTGGGTCAGGAGGAACTGGCTAATGAGTAGGATAAATGCTTCAGAGTTCAGAATTTGTGTTCAAGCTGAACAGCCTCCCAATGGGTGAGCTGGTGTCTGTTTACTGTGCTCCTGACCTGACGTAGTTAAAGTAACGTTGACTTTCAGTTCAGCTTATACGATTGAGTTAAATGACCTTTGAAAGGCCAGCAGAATGGGTTACATTTAGTGTCTTTATCCCATCGTGCTGAGTGGTCTGAAGAGTCTCACAGACTTGCTTCATCACGGTTTTTCTGGAAAATAAGTTGTTGAAAATCATTTGATAACTCTTGGATAAACTTGTGCCCCCCCCCCCCCCCCCCCCCCACATCCCCCCCCCACCACCACCACCACCACCACCAAGTTCCTCTAGCAATCGTCTATGTTCAGCTGAGACGAGGTAGCGTGACGACCCATGCAACCTGCCATTATTGGTTATTATACATAAATGAATTAGTTCTATGCGGCCCAGTGGTTTTGTTCTCCTGAAATGAAGGACAAACCCCTTATCAGCACAGCGTAGTCCCACCTCTACTGTTTCCTTCTGAACTGCTGGTAGCTGCTGCTGTTAATGAAAATGCATAATGAAAATACTGTTGAGTGATACCTTATAATTTAGTAATTGATGTAATTTTCGAAGTGAATTGACATTTTACTGCAACGGCAACTGTTTTCTCTGCACATTGAAAGCATTTACCTGTTAAATATATAACTTCCCGTGTGTCTTTCTCTGCATGCTTGTCTATGTCAGGGTGATGAGCTGATGCTGTCTCGTCCTCAGACCTGCTGCTGGATGTCTTGCCAGGCACTGGCTCATCAATAACTATCCTGGCAACAGGCTCTCATCGGCTATAAACGCAACAAATGCAGCAAATGATGCAGTGATGGAGCAAGACACAGATCATTAACGTCGTTATGGAGGCTGTGCACTGTTGCATTTCATTTAAGTGGCCAAAGTAAAAATATAAGCCCATTCAGATGCTATGAATAAAAAAGGGGGGTATTGCAACCGTCAATGTAATATCTGTCTTTTCAGGTGCAACAGGTTTTCAGCCAGTGTGGGGATGTCTTTAAAGATGCAATATTGTAAAGGGATTTATTGTTACTGCAGTAGTAATCTAAGTCTATTTCACAATGCAGGGGCTTTTTGGTCTGAACTGGAACTGAAGTTATTTAGTTTTGAGTCAAAGCTTTTTCTTATTTAACTTCGTTAACAACAAAGTTTCCCTTGCCTCACAGTGAAACATCTTTTTTACATTAACTCAGCGTCTACCCATCCATGTCCTGGGGGACCTCTGTCTTGCATGTTATAGATTTCTCTCCGTTCCACCGTACCTGATGCAAATTGTTGTCTTTATCAGGTTGTGCAGAAGCCCGATAAGAACCCCCTCACCTACATCAGGTGAGTTGGAAAAAGGAGATATCTTAGAAACTTGAAGGTCAGGGGGTTCCCTCTCGGAGCAGAAACACTGCACTAAATTATTTCAAGTAAAGGAGTCCAACAGCACAAAGCAAAAGCCAAGAATGGAGTTTACAGATATTACCAGACAAAAATCGAACATCAGACAGAACGAGACTCTTACATGAGGAGAAGAGCTGGAAGACTTTGAAAGAAATTCCAATAATAAAATAGTCCAGAGACAAAGAAATACATATGACAGTAGTTTTAACAATGAACAATGCACTGTGCAGAGATTGAACCACTGATCCGGGATAATTCTCTTCGATATGCATGAATGATGAGTGTATAAATTGAATAATCTATATTCTTATCCACATATAGTATCCTGTATCCTTACTGTTACTGTTGACTGATGGAAGAGAAGAAAATCCTTACAAAACAGTCTCAACAGCAAAACATATACCGTAGTCAAATTTCTGACACATTATGGATTTTGGATGCCTTGTATATTGTATATATTAAGAACCTTTTGGAGTTTTCAAACACGGTTTTTAACAACTATATCAGATTATAAATTCTGTTGAAGTACGAGACAACTGTGCAGCATTCTGTGGGTTAACATTTAGCATCCCAGCACACTTTGTTAAATCTCAAGAAATCCCATTGACTTTCTAAAGCCCTTACAATGCTATCTTCACCTGAAAACACTTAACACATTCAAGATGAACAATAACAATAACACAACTTTTTGAAAACAATCAGACCCAGTGTAACTGTTGGAGGGTAGGTGAATATGAAATTAGGACATTATGAGATCATATTTATCAAACAGCAGAAAATTAAGAGTGATCGCATTATTCAGGTACGAGAAATGTGAAGCGTATTTCTTGTAACTGAGTCATTTGATTGTTGCTGTGAATAGGTCAATGCAATGATTTCATTTTAGTAAGGTGCTTTATTGTGCTTTATGGATCTCAGCACTTCTTGAAAGAAACAAGAAGAAATAGCAGTAACAGAACATTTGAGATTAACTTCAAATTTGATTGAACATCAGCAGATGAGGAAGCTTCACATTAATATAAGCATTTATTTGAGGGTTCTAATTCATCCCAGCCTCTGCGAGCAAAGGCTAATGTTTAAGCCATTTACAATGAGACAACTTTTGTATCATTGAACGATAACGGATAACAACTTCAGATTCTTTAGTAGTGGTTTCATCATCACTGATTTTATCCTGGTCGTCATTCACTTCAAGGTCACAGCCCAAAGATGTTTAGTTACAGTGGCTCAATAAGTTAGAAATGGTTATTTACCATTCTGACTCATTCAGTCCTTTTATTCAACCCATAAAATAGTTGCTGCCACCTCCATCGTTGCACATTGCGCTGCTTTTTCAGGTGTTGAATAAACCAATGGAAAAGAGATCGTTGAGAGGCTGTGCCAGCATAGAATGGATACAAAAGAAAAGATAGGTGAATTACTCATCATCTAAGGTGTTATTACATAGTTTAAAATGCTATTCTAAAAAACCCCCACAAAAATTCAGTAAGCCTATTAATGATGAACCCATGTAATGAAAACTTCTCAATGCTTTCTATCTTCTCTGATACAATTGCTTCTTAAATTATTTCAGTCAGCTTACTACTATTATAACAATGATAATATGATAGTTACACCAAGGATCTGTCAATACTCTATTCACACACACACACACACACACACACACACACACACACACACACACACACACACACACACACACACACACACACACACACACACACACACACACACACACACAAACCTTATTCAGTCATTTTTACTCGACATACTGAATTACCATTATTCCAGACATCTATAAAGTCCTTTGGGATTTTTTCCCAGCTGCTTCCTGTTAAGTGTTGTACTGATGTTCACTTATTCCCTACATGATGCACATGTTGCTTTGAATTTCATTTTGCATAGCTGAAAACCCTGCAGAGTCCACCTTGAATAGGAGACTACAGGGCAATATGAGCATCAATTTATTGAAATACCATCCCCTTTGAAATATAACATCTCATTCTCAAGAGGTGACGAGGTGGGTTTAAAGCTTGAAGCTGTACTCTGTAGCTCCGACTTCCACTGCCACCACACACACAAAAAAAAAACCTCACACACTTATCATTCTGTCTTTTCAAGCTGTATATCACATGCAATATCCAAATATATCAAAACAAGACAAGAGCAAAGAAAAGTACAACAGCTAGGTGAAGGACTCTGGAAACCCCCTAAATTCTACAACTATCTAGTAAGACATCACAAGGAAACAAACTTTGCAAAGATGTCGGAGTCAAAACCAAACCATCTGGACGACAATTTTGCTTGTTATTTACCATCAAACTCTTTCCGTGTTCAGAAATTAAGGCTGTAGTGACTTTTATCTGCAAGGGAACGTCACAAAACAATGTTGTTTCAACGGTTTCAACGGTTTCTGAAGCCTCGATGAGACTTTAAAGTTGGGTAGTCAAAGTAATTTCAATACAGGGACCACATTGCACAACCACATAATTCAGGGACCACATGAAAAAGCCCAATAACGAGCCCTTCATTGCAATCAGGTGTGTTGCAACAGGGAGGAGCTAAACCCTCCAAGACAGCAGCCCTGGAGGGCTGGAGTTGGACACCCCTGATCTCGTCCTTTCATGGAATCTTACTAACCTCATGTTGTACTAACAAGAGTAACTGAAACAAGCCACATTAATCTGTGACAAATCTTGTCTGAAGCTTAAGAAGAGATTGAAGCTGACAGACCAGGATCTGCTTATTTAAATAAGCAACTCTGCAAATGTTGTCCTACTTTGACCTGTTGCACAATGGCTGCTCAAAGCACATTCTCAATTTAGCTCTGTAAGCTGCTCTCAGAGTCTCAGAAATTGCACGCCTGCTTCAGGGTGGGTTCAGGCACATCTCTTAATATTTTTATTTGCAGCACCACAGTAAGCCACAAATCCAAAGAACAGCAAAATCTACTCAAACTCCCTGCAACATGAACTGGTGACTGATGTGCTGACACAGTGCTCTGGAGAGGCTGGACCATTTCCTGGAGCAGCAACCAGCAATCTTTGCAGCTCTGCTATTACCTGAAGTCTTCAAGAATGATCAAGATCTCGGCACTTTGTCAATAGCATTTAATGGAAAAGAAAAAATGTTTTTATCTGTCTTTGCACTGAACCTGCACAACTGCTCAAGGAGATAAGCTGGGTCCTAAAGAACTTCATGGTGATTAAAGACATCAAGACAACAAGCTGAATTCAAGGGATAATTACACAAGTGTTTCTGTCTGTGTTGAGTTGTTTTTGATATTCAGGAGAATCAATGTTATTTAAATGTGTAATCTCTTTAAAGCACACATCTCTGAAGGGCATCTGTATCTGCATTCCATCCTTGCTTCTGCCTTTCTTTTCTAATTGACGCCAAATAGTCTCTGAAGCTGCTTGTGTGTATAATTGTTTTTTGATTCTGTATAAAAATGTATGCTACTTATGTTCTCAACTGATTATTCAGTGTCTTCCTGGATAGTTTTATCGTTCAAAGAATCTGTTTGAAGGAAACTGTGCCTGGTAAGAGGTACAGTATATTGTTGAGAATTATGCTACTCCACCAAAAAGACCAAAGGAATCCTCCGCTCTAATGTTTCTCCTTGGGTCGGCCTACATGTCGAGAGAGGAGGAAAAATAAACATAATCTTGTTCTGCAATAACAAATTGAAAATGTTGGGGCAATTTGTTAATTGATCCGAGTTGCTGTATCATTCAGGCCAGCTCCAAATAGATATAAACTTAGTCTATAATCTCACCATTGTTTGACAAATGCTGACTCCTGGAGGGCAAATGATCACATGCTTTCTGTTTTTGTTTCTCACTAACTTGATTCTGGGCAGAAATCTGTAAATTGTGTGAAAGAATTGGTTTGACAAGAATAAATTATCACTGAATCTAAACAAAACTATTTTGGAATTCTAAAATGAACATTAAGATAATAATACAGATTGATGGGATTAACATGCTGATAACTCATGAAATCAAATTTGTCCGTGTTATACTCGATGGGAAAACTAACAAACAAACATTGGCATTCTGGACTGTTCACTCAAATCATCAAATTTAAAATACTGTAGAGAGATTTGGGGCAATACTTGTTCACTACATTCACTGTTGATAATGCAAAAAAAAAGCCATCAGGACAATCCACAACACAAATCCACTATTCTCACAGTCGCGAACATTAAAATTCACTGATCTGGTTCATTTTCAAACAGCACAATCAAAGCATCGAATAAAACACTCCGAGGGAACATCCAATAAATGTGGAAAGAGAAGGAGTCAAGTTAATTGGTGACCCTTATAGGTGTGAATGTGAGTGTGTATGGTTGCCTGTCTCTGTGTACGTAAGCGCTACAGAAGATGGATGGATGGATCGGACACCTCTTCAATAATCTGCTATATTTGTTAAGACTGGGTCATCCTGTTTAGATTCTCTGTTGGATTTCTTAAACTTTGATCGATCTATATTGTATAACACGAACACATTCCTTTTTTTTCTAAACCCTTTAAAGAGGGCTTATTGGAAAACTTGGAAAATGACTTTTTTTTATCAGAAAGGATGTAGTTGAAGGAGTTTTCATGACTTTTTACTTTATGTTTTAAAGAGAATAGTAATAAACACAATTTTATGTAATTTGTAAAATATCTGTTCATATCAGTTTACTGACAAAAACAATTCCACAATTTTTAGCCATTTGAATTGGCAAAATTTCTCATTGACTTTATGAAGAAAATGTTGTGTACTCCTCTTTCTACACTTTTATATAGTTTCTGGGTTCTCATTTTCTTTATTCTAATATGATATTAGTGTAACAAACGCCCTAGATGGGCCCTAGATGGACAGTATATTGAATGCATTACAATTGTGGTGACATTTTTTTTTCAATGTAATTTTCTCAAAGAATTGTCACACAATGTTTAAATCAGGAATTTCGTCACTGTTATAAATTTAGATTGGAATAAATGCAAAAGTTACCAAATAAGGTAAAAGTTACCAAAGTTACCAAATAAGGTAACTTTTCCCCAAAAAGAGTTCTGAAAACATCACAGTAGGCATGGTTCTGTTTTTTTCTGATAGGACCACATGGAGGGGCTATGAGAGACTTTTCATTTCTTTCATAGCATTAAATTCAGATTTTCTATCCTGTATGCAGCACATGGCGGGTTGTGGGAGGACCAACTTTAAATGAAGCAGCACCTCTTGTTTCTAAAGTGAAACCCCGTCAGGTTTCCAGCCCTCCATTCTCACTGTAGAGCAGCAGAGAACCCGGGGCTATTCCAGGCAGCCCCGGGGCAGATTCCTCGGGGGCTTTCACTTCAGCAGTGAACATCATTGTGTGCATGTGTGTGTGCGCGCGTTGCCTATGTTATGTTATTCATGCTTTGGGAAAAGAAATCTCTCCACACAGTCACATTGCAGTCAGCCGCTCCAACCTTTGTGGCGGTAATGATAGAAATGAAGACGGATCACACAACTTTAGCCCGATGACGAGGGTTAAGTTTGGAATAAAGTGGAGATAAATTGGCATTAAGGAATGGTTTATACACAACGTTTGCAAGTGAAAACAAAAAAAATATTTATAGGTTTTAGGGGCCTGTTTACATGAAAATGCAACTTTCTGAAAACGATACAAGTCTGTCTGCATGGAAATGTGGGAAAACGCAACATTTATGAAATGCTTCTACTGTCCAAGTGGGCCATGAAACATGATAAATAGTTCTTCTGAACATGCCAACAATGGCAGACTCCATAGCCAATATGTGCAGCACATTAACTTTTAAACGTACCACCTCCTTTTGATGAAAGTGCATTTTTCTTAGTGACTGCATAAGTTAGTAATAAAACATGGAGCTCTTTTTGCAAAAAAGGTCTACGTTCTGGAAATAACAGTGAACAAGAAGCGGCAACTGTTACTGAGGAGGGCAAAGAAATACAGAATGGTGGAGGAGAAGAGGATGCACACGTGCAAATGCCCCTGGTCAGCTTCAGTTCTGGCTGCAGTCCGAGCACAGCAATGGTGACCGAAGATGTTAGCCAATCATCTCCTGGAAGGTGCAAGGCAGGATATACTTCAAAAACTCCCCACACGACCATCTGGACATCAGCAAAGGAGTTTCAAAAAAAGCTAGTGAGATCAGTATGTATGGTTAGAATACAGCGTGTTCAAAGACTTCTGATGATCTCAGTTCAATCAGTCCTTTGCAAAGCATATAATATGCAATGATCATCACTGCATCATTGCAATTATCACATTTATCATCAGATGATAAATGTGTGATATACTACCGGTCATCTTTCCTGCCTGTGGTGTCTCGGTAATAACAAAGCAGACTTTTCTCCCAATAAAGCTTCGGTTTGGAGCTGGAGTGCCCCCCATGTGGCTCCCTCTGAACACTGTGGCTGCTGGCTCGCTGTACAAAGCGCTGTGCTCACACAGATGAACAATAGAAGATGTCACACTCCCCGTGTTTGGTTCAGCACGCCAGCGAACCTGCTGCACAAGGCCAGGGAGGCGGGAGGAGACCTGGCAGGGAAACCTTTCCAGTGTGTGCGTGCGTGTGCGTGCATGGCGGTATTGTTCGATACATTTATGTATGTGGAAGCATATCAGGTGCACTAGACTGCAGTGTAGTTTTAAAGTATTTCCCATGGGGGATTCTGGAGTAGCCTAAACTCATTCCAGGATACAGCACATATTGTAGATATGGTCTGGATTTTGATATACAGGATTCATACATATGGACCATCTGGATGTGACAAAATGCATACAATTCATGCATTTT
Source organism: Blennius ocellaris (assembly GCF_963422515.1). Classification (NCBI taxonomy): domain Eukaryota; kingdom Metazoa; phylum Chordata; class Actinopteri; order Blenniiformes; family Blenniidae; genus Blennius; species Blennius ocellaris. Next base: position 6,589,426 of record NC_137655.1, on the reverse strand, counting down.
ACAAGAGATGGTCTTATTTTTCTTCAAACTGGACCAATGTAAAATGTCTTGTACTATCACAATATATTTAACAAATTTTTTTCTGTTTTAAAACATATTCTATCGATTACAGTTTTCAAAGGCTATGTTTTTAACTCTGTTTTTTATGTTTTAAGGGAAAGTTCCCTGAGAGTAGTTTTATATTATCTTTTTAAAAGTCCCATTATATTAATGAATCACTTTTTTCAAATGTCCCATCTCTGCTTATTGACATTTTTTGGGAAGGGTAATTTGATTTCTAAGATCTCATATGTCATACTTTCTCTCAAAAATAAATCTTTTTAAGAAGCTGAAATTTTAATTTAATCTGAATTTTTATCTGAAAAAAATTACTAAGGAATTACAAAGAGGACAAATCGACAGTATACAGACTAAAAACTACTTATTAGATATAATTGAATGCAACATTTGTTTTTCTGCTTTTGGGCCCACCAAGCCTTGTTGGACTTGAATGTATTTTTCTGCTATCATCATGTTAATTCAAAATCCTGAGTACAGGATGTACTGGAGTATGAGTGTGCTCTGATGCTTTCTCAATGTTTACATCTAAAATAGAAATGCTTTATGAAAAAGAAATGGCAACCTTCTTTACAATATGGTATCTTGAATAATTGAAGGAAGTATAAATAGACTGAGAACATTATATAAAAAAAAAGAAGTTAAGATGGATCATGAAATGCTGCGGATTAGCACAATACGTCTTAGTTGAAAATGTTAAAAGGTCAAATAAAAACTGAACAATTTTTTTTGGGGGGGGGGGGGGGGGGGTGCTGCACAAAGTTCAGTCAGTTAGAGTCTGTCATCCTGCTTCCTCTGGAGTTCATGAGAAGGACGGGAGACGTAGGCGGACCGCTACACAACCCATGCTGGTTCCCCTTAGCGTGGGCAATGATACAGTAATTGATGGTCATCTTCATTTCATCGCACTTCCAAATATAATTTGGGTATCAGCTACCCCGAGGCCAGTAATTACGGGAGAGAGCGGGTCGGTCACTCGGCGCTCTGCTTGCTCGGCTTCTTTTTTCTTGGCTCGGCAACTGCTCGCGCAGTCGTCAGGGTCAACCAACGAAATGCAGCACAAATCATCACTCCGCTCCTCTAAAATAACCCAGGACAGAGATGAGATTTGCTCCGAGGGGAAGCAGCAGAAGCTGCATAACGAGCCTCTGCACGCCATATATTACTGCTCAAATACGCCTGGAGCGTAGCATTAGCATACCGTATGTGCTTGTGCATTGGTGAAAATTAATAATGAATACAGTGTGAAGCTTTGATTTAAATGATAACCGCTAAACAATAAGTTTCACTCCATTTTCCAAGTTGTTGGCATCTTTTATTCAGGTACTTGAGAAATTTTACAGTATGGATGAAAAAATGGATTGGAAATACATGCTTATTTATATATTATATACTATTTAGCTTACACCACAATGCAATCAATAAAGTTGCAATAGATATATTTAATTTAATCAAAAAGATGATTTTTTTTTTACTTAATCAAGTTTATTCAAAAATGCAATATAGCTTTAATATGTAAAAAAAATAGGCCTCCTTCAGAGGAGAAAATTAGGAACATGATTTTACTCTTAAACTGGAGACACAATTTAAATTTTCTCAGAGGTTACTCAACATGCTTTATTAATATCTCTTTTATAATTTATACTACAAATATAACCAAAACATATCAGATATAAAATTATTATAGAAATATAGATTTTTCTTTTTCCATTTAAAAGTACAAGATCTTGAAAATGTGTCCTCAAGACCAAGACGAAGCCTCTAAACTCTAGAAATAAATCTAGAGTGCTTTTAAATGTGGACCACCATTTTAATGAATTTTCTGCTTGAATTAATTATTTCTCTCCTTATTGTTCCTCTTCTATTCTCAGAGCTTTCAAATTTTGATTTTCAATGGTATTGGGGGCATTAAATAACAGTTGGTGCAAACTGCTTCTTCCTCTGTGGTTGGACGAAGATAAAACCTGACTCTACTGACTTATGACACCATCTGGTGGTAGAAGTGGAATTACAAGATGGTAGATATCCACAGTCAAATACATGAAATGTCTTCACTGTTGAAGAAGGTGAAAAGAATTCACTGGACTGGAGGATGATGCATAGAGTTCATGACAGATGAAGTTGAGATATATCTAACTATCTAACCTCAGGGAATTTCTGAGAAGATGTCAAACCAACCAAATAGGCTGAATTCCGATAAGAATGTGTTTTGAAAACACAGGTAGGAGAGGTCACAAAGGTCTCACCAGACCCGCAAATAGACCAGAAAAAAGTAACGTCACAAAGCGTCTGTTTTTGCTGTGATTAACTCAAAGAAAGTGGAGAGCAGAGGTCAGATCAGGTAGAATGGGATCTCTTTGGAAGAGTGACAGTGGTCAGTGTTTCTTTACCTTTTACTTAGATTTCATCCTCTCAATCTATTCATGTGTTCAGTTTTCATTCAACAATTCATCTATCTTAAGTGCAGTGTCCTGTTGTGAGTTATTGGTCACTGGTGTCAATCTAAAGTCATTATACTGTCAACTATTCATGGATCTTTGTCAAGAATGTCCGACATCTTGTCATTTAAAAATTTCAACATCCAAGTTATTTCTAATTTAATCAATTTATAATAATTTGCTTAATCTCAAAATAGCACAGACAAATAAAAATCCAATGCTTTATTGAAATAATAAGTCCTCGACCTTTGTGAGGGATTTACAAATAATGAAAAGTCAAGAGAACATCACGTTTTCAGATCACATTTAAACTATCTTCAGTTTAGTGGTTGATGTTCAACATGATAATGAAAGTATTACAAAACGCAATCATTATTCATGTCTTCCAAAGCAAAGTGATCGCTCTCCTCTCTACGTATAAACTCCTAATGAGTATCTCGCCACTGCGACCCTGCAGAGAGAATGGTCGCTCTGTGTATCATTTCCAGCCGTGCACACTGATAATAAGCACTGTGCTTCTCACTTGAGGCGTGGAAAGAGGTCGCTCGCCTTCCCCCTGCGAAAAGAAACCCCTGAATGCTTCATTCAATCCTACCACGGTGGCCTCAAAATGAGGGATTGAGAGAAAGGACAACGGACAAATCGCCGCTCCTTTGTTTTGTTTGTGGGTCGATACTTCTGAGACATGCTCTGCTGGTGGATTGCCAAGATTAATTAAAGCCCCACTCCACAAAGTTTGGACATTAACAACATTGGGGTTTTTTTTGTTTGTTTGTTTGTTTTTTTACCTGTTCTCTTTAATCTTCTTTTGGCTATTCCCTACGTATATCTGGTTGCAGCTAAAACACTCTGCCAAAAGGAGGCGGTCAAAGAAGTGTTGATGTAGCAGAAAATTGTTCATGTCGGTCCCCTAAGTGAGACCGGGAAATTAGATAGCCATGGTGATATACCTTCTGCTCCGACCATACTGGACGGGTTTCAGCTGTTCCCCCATGTAGACACCTCACTCACCCAGCCTTTTCGCCTTGATACTACTAATAAAAAATCAAAAAAAATTCAATTGCATGCAGACTGAGGGCATGTGGAGCAAAAATGCAGCCGGACTTGGAATGAACGAATGACTGACAGCTGTGATTTGTGGCTTCTAAATTCATTTGTTCACCACTTTTCCTATTTTCAACCAGTGTTCAGAACAAACACATTTCGAAATTACATTGGAAAATACTTGAAGGTCCATTCTTCACCTGCCAAAAGCTGACTTTTTTATGAGCTTTGCTGCAGCTCCCTCCAGCACACAGGGCAGAAAGTAGGATTGCATGGTGGCTTGGTGGCTAGTATTTGGTCCTTGCATGGAGACAGTAATAGAACATGAACAAGAACAAAGAAAATCTATACATATGTTTACCACTTATTCAGCCACACAGAGGGAATGAGCAGTCACATGTCAGGCGAATATCAATACAAGTCAAGAGCAGACACAACGTGAAAATAATTACCATCAACCTGCTTGTTCACCCATTGACTTGTCTATAGTTGTTTCTATATATTTTTCGAAGAAAATATGATTCTTGAAAAACAACAACAAAAGAAAACCCAAAGCATTTGCGCCAGTCTTATCCACAGTGCATCGTTTCTGTAATTGAAAGAAAATGAAACAGCTTTTACATAATCTGGTCTCTGAGACGTGGGTTGTGTGATGTTTGTCAAGCAATGGCGGTTTGGACCAATTCTGCATTCCAGTTGCCTCAAACTTTGTTAGTCTGACCTTCCAAAGTCCCTGGAGAAATGAATAAAGACCTTCAAGGTCAGTGTCCTGAAGATATACTTGGCGAGACTTTCACTCACTCACTGAACCTCTTCATCCCGTAGGGGATATACGACCATAATAATACTTTGCCACCCAAACGCTGTTCTGAGCTTTGGCTTGCCCTTCACCCCACGATAGACTTATATCTTCCAGTTCTTTCATCACAGTCTTTAGCAGATAGTGTTTGGCCTCTATTCCTCCTTCCAATTGGAGTCTATGTCATAGAAACTTTGGGAATCCTTAAGACATGACCAAGCCATCGCAGCCTGCGATTCTTCATTTTAAGAAGCACATTCATATGTCCTGTCTTCTCACATAGTTCTTCATTTGTGATTCTGCTGGGCTGGTAGATATTGCATATATTACAGCGGCAGCTGTTATGAAAGACATCCCCTTTTCTCAGCTTTCGTTTTCTTACTCTCCTGCACTGGGAGCCACACAAAAGAAGAGCCCTGGCATTGCTGTTGTAAAGCCTGATCTTAGTTTTGAGGGTGTATTACTTGGACCTCTAGATGTTACAGAGAGCACTGATGCAGCAATAATGAACCCAAATTCCATTTAGAGGTTGGTAAAAAAAAAAAAAAAAAAGTTTTCTTGTTGTGGTTTTTAATTAAAAAAATGTTTTAATGATTTTACATAATTTCAGTAACTTGTACATATATCTTTAACACTTTCTTGCCTGCATGTATAAAGTTATGTAGTTCTTGTGAATAGCATGAGTTGTAATGCACCGAGTGCGGGATCAGTTTTACTGGATGACACAAGTTTCTGGCTCTTGAGGTAACTTTGTAATTCGCAGATGTTTCCCCGTCTTTTAAAACACCTATTATTCTTCCGGTGTGGTCCTCCCCCAAACCGCTCAGAGCTTGAAACGTGCCCGGGTAATTAACTGCTCGCAATCTCATGGCGCACACACGTCACATGCTCATTGACCTGAATTAATCCATATCGAATAAACATTTTGGCCGCTTCATCACACTTCATAATGCGGCTGACAGGTGGGAAATACGACGGGATTTTATTATGTTGATTTCACTTTCCACCAGGCGCTGTCAGCAGCTTCGACTGAAAACAGAGCTCATTGAAAATCTGCTTTGTGCTTTGAACCATCCCTCCACCTCCTCCCCACTGGGGAATCTTAATGGCGTGAGAGCAAATTTCTTTTTGATGAAGTCTTATCTGGCGTGATTACTCTTAATGAGCCAATCTGGTGGCACCCTGCTGTAAAATCATGCTCATGATGGTTGCTAACGCGTGCAAATGTGGACCAGGCTGCCGCTCACCGAGTTAAATAACATCACTGATGGAGCCCTGATAAGATATAGTTCCTCCAATGAGTGCACACTCCCACTTTTCATTGAGAAAGCATTGTGACTGTTAGGGGGAAAAAAACAAAGATATATGTTGCATACATTTGAGAAAAATACCACCCAAAACCAACAGTTGCTCTCAGTTGTTTTGAAATAAGCCCAGACTAAAAGTGCAGCATATTAAGGCCAGCCATGTTTGGAAACAGAAAAGAGGCAGCTGCTTTTGAGCCTGAACACAAAGTATTGCGCTGAAACGTCCTTCAATCCCCCTCTCCCATTGCTGGCAGTCTATCTTGAAAGCTGTTCACATTTTGTCTGGCGCATCTTTCTAAGCAGGACAAAAATCAATGGCTTCCCATTGGCCTGCAGCAGAGAGCACAATGGCGGTGCCAGCTGTGCATTTTGGGCGGCGAGGCTCTCCGAACAGATTCCAAATAATTGTGCTGGGAAACAGTTTCACTTCCCAAGGATGCGTCATAATTCACGGGTTAGAGACCAGTCTCTCTCACCATGACGTCGTTATCAATACAACTCTTCTTCCTGCACCTCCACCATCCACCTGGCTACCATCTCCTGTTTTAGCTCTGGACACATTAATTTTTCTTACAGCACAATTCATCATTCGCCCTGCAGCTGGGAGGGAAAAGTTTTCGAACTGACGGGAGCAACACTACCTTTTCAAAGCTAAGTCTTGTTTCATGCTGAGCTTTAGTTGCCCCAAATCAAAGGTTTTCTGTGGTGCAGGACATAAAGAATAATTAGGTTTAAACTTGGAGGATATTGGGAGATCCTATGTTCAGTTTTCCAAAAAATCTTTCTTGCTGTGGGACATGTTAGTCACCAGGAACAACCCTGAATAACTTCCCTAGCGACTTACAGAAAATTTTAAATATATTGGTTGTAAAATATGAAAAAAGTCTAAATGTATTGCTCCAGTTCTGTTTTGTGCAGCATATTTGATTATTTTTAATTAACGGATATGTGTGGAGTTTCTTTCTGGTGTCATTTAGCTCAGACTGTCAGACAAACATCGTAGAAAAAATAGAATATCTAATTCTAGTCCAATTGAATCTGAATTTTTTCATTCATTTCATTTTTCATTATTAAACATAAAACCATGTGTATGGATAAAGGGCTACATTTTCACATAATTCTAATTAAAACTTTTTTTTAAAAGCAACTGGAACACCCACATTTTGTAATAACTGTTGCAATATGTAATAAGCTATTACAAAATGTGGCAAAGTTTAATCAAAAATTAATTATATATATTACTAAATGTGTCTTTTTTACATAATGAGTTGAAAATGTATTGCATTTTTACATATTGCACCATTATTACATAATGTGGTGCTACAGGGTGGATGATGACTTTGTCATATAATTAATAGGTGATATCCTCTTTGTCTGGCTCCTCATAGCTCTGGTTTCATTTCTCACAACTTTGATAAAGTATGAAAATATTTAGATGTTACTCCCTTTGACTGGTCTGTCAGAGTATTTCTCCTATGTCCTTCAGAACTTCATAACGTTTGGTTGGGCCCTGTCAGTGGTGAGGCCTTCCAACTTGAAGTCTTTTAGTCTATCTGCAATTTTTCAATGAAGCACTTCCTCACTTCCTCCTCTGTATCAGACCATGTCTCTCCCAGTGTCTGATTACCTCCATGATCAGATGAAATGATAGGACAGCCTCACGAGAAACACACTTCAAACTGTCACACATTTTCAGGCCTGGCTGCCAAGAATAACGTTCTGCAGATTCTAAACTCGTCAATTTTCTTTTCTGTGAACTGTTGGCTTGTTTTTTTTTGGTTTTTTTTTATAGTTGGTTTACTGTATTCATTCAACCACACATATTCTCTCTGTGAGATGGATTGTTTGGAGCATGCCACATCGTCTTCTTCGTTTCTGCCGTTTACGTGTAATCAGACACCGTTTTTCAAAACGTGAGCACGTCCCTGTCATGCCTCATCCCTTCTTTGGTGATGCAGGACTGCTCCTTGAGCAGGTGCTCTGCCCTCACTCCATTCCACCTTTCTCGCTTAAGAGAGAAAAACATTAATCATGTGCAAGCTGTTCTCATTTATATTTTACGTGAACGTGTCTTTTCACATCGAATGCTTCAGTGTCCTTTTGTTCAGCGCTGTGGTTTCAGACCACTCATCTCTGTCCTGTCTCACGGAGGTGATCAGCTGTGATTTCCAGCGGCAAGATCGGGCCACCATTTTTTTTTTTTTTTTTTTTGTTCTTTTTGTAGGGGACTGTGCCAAAAGATAAAGGGACACAGTTTGTGACAAGCTTGTTGTGAACAGAGTGGGTCATTTCGCCATAGAGTTCCCTCAGGAGTCAGCGTAAAATGAATTGCACAACAAAGTACTTGTTTTTCTTGTCATTTGGGAGGGAAAATTATAATATGTCAGATGGTAAACGTGGGAAATGTTGTTGTAAAAATCAAGTCTTTCTGTGACGAGTTTGCATCTTCCTGTTCCAGTCTTTTTTCCCCATTTAAAAAAAAAAAAAAAAAAAAGGATTATAAATCACATAATACATGCATTCAAGCCCATTTACAAATATTAAGTCACCCAGTGGTGACAAGAACAAAGAAGTACAATCTGACAGGAGTAAATGAAACAACACATTTGACAAATTTACCTTTCTTTAAGTTATAAATGACAAATCCTTTCTCCATTCAGCTGTTGCTGTGTGTCATTATTAACAATTTCCATCTTGCGTTGTGAAACATAATGCACAAACTAAACATTTATCTTGTATATGTGTTTGTCAATGGTGCTCGATCGCGACAGCTGCAGCACAGAGAAATAAAACACACCCAAAATATCCCCTCATTTCAAGGCATGGATCATCTAACTCACAGCCCGTCCACGGGACACCAGCCAAACAGCCTAGCGAGGAGTGATTTATGGCTGGAGTGCAGTCTCTTGGTCGTGATGGAGCAGTTGGAACATTTTGTTGAGGACAACAATGATAGACTAAAACAAATAAATAAATAAAAACACCATCTGCAATCTGTTCCCAATTTGCACATTTCAGACCTGAGAAGCAGCTACAGGATAGCAGCAGGTTGTGTCTTTCTAAGAAGTCTTGTATACAGGGTTTTTTTTTTTTTAAGGGTCGTCTCAGAATTTCGCTCATTTTAAACCCAATGGATTTGTTGTTCCGAGCTCATGTCCTCACTCTTCAACCACACTCACACTCAAGTGAACCCTCTTAAAGTGGAGGGGGAAAAAAGTCAAGGTGTGAAATTGGGAAGCACTCGGAGCGCTGTGTCCTCCGTCCCTCTTATCAGCGGAGCCATTTTTAATGGGATTTCCCATTCCATGCATGTGTCCGTGTGCGATTGTGTGTGGTGAGCACATTTGGTCATCGCTCACTTAGACAGAACGAGTTGGAGCTCACAAACATCCACTCACACACATTTACAGATTTAATATGCATTTAATACACACCAATGAACCGCACACACATAATTATGGACACAGGATTTGCATATTTACCACCACACATATAATTTAAACATCCCACTCACAAATCTGTTGAATGTATAAGCCCCACAATATATATTTGATTATTTCTTTATCATAACCGCAAATCCAGTTATTTCTTTGTAACAGGCAACACAGTCAACCTAGGCTGGGGAGCTTCGTGCAGGGAAACTAAGTATTAACTCTGTGGGAATGATGGTAGCTCCCTGTGTATTATGCATTTTATTTACATATTTATTTTGCATTGAAAAGATATAAAGTGATGAAATATTACAGGCCTTGCCCTCGAGCTTGTTGGTGTTGCACTGTTTTGTCATTCAAACACAACCACGGACCACAGTGGAGAATGGTTCATATTGTTATGGTTCATATTTTTGTATAGTGACATTTGTAATCTTGTCACTGCACGAGTTCCCCCTTTGACATTGTTTTCTATTATCAATGTACAGCCCATATTCTGTGAAAAAGGTTTCATATTGTGTGTTTTTAAATACCCTCAGCACTGTCGCTTAATCAAGAGAAGATCCAGATTAATCCCATTTTAAACACTTTTCTAACACATTGTTGCTGATCAATAGGGTTCAGCATGTTCAACATGTTCAGCATTGAGGAGAAACCAAAGGTATCAAATTTCACAGTGATACGTTAATTGTTTGTTACATATTTCCCATAAAGCTTCTTATCTTGTCTTTATCACATTTTACATGCTATCATCACATGCTATCTTTTATCCAATTAAAGTAATCATAACCAGTGCTCACGGTGCAGTTTTATTTGTGCCAAACAGCACATGTTGCTGTGATGCTGGTGGCTTTTGTACATTATAAATGTGGCTTTTCAGACTAATTCGACCTCATGAAACTACCTGAAAATTGGTTCACATTTCACAGAGACATGATTATAGTAATCATCTTTGCTCCTGAATGGAATCCATATTGGATGAGGACCCATTCATCAATAGGGCTGAATGTACTGCAGGAGTCATTGAGTTATATGTCTGTGTGGTTCTGATTGAAATATATGGAACTGAAAGGAACTTTCTCCGGTTCACCGAGGTTACAGTAGACCAATGAGTGAAGCTCTGCATGGTTCGTCTGTGTAGAATTAATACCAATGTTTCAAGGCACAACCCCTGATTCATCACGAAGGCACTAAGCTGCAGCAGCTGAGCTAAAATAAGTGTGAGCTTTGACCAACGGATGTGCGACCGCGCTGAATAAATCAGCTTCAAAGTCACGGCCAAGCTCCATATAGGACCTTGTTAGGCAGGACCAAGCCATGCGTAAACACATTTTCTGCCTTACGCCTGATATGATTCGGTTTACCAAGAAAGTCATGGTCAGTGCAGGGTTGAAATATCTGTGTGCTTTACAAAGTGAGTTGTGGACAACATTTAGCGGTGGCTGAAAGAGCAAGCGGCGCTCGGATAGCTCATAGGCGGACGTAGTGCAGCGAACCATCGGGCTCTCGCTGGTGGTCCCATGGAGGAGCTTTGTCTTTTTTTAGCATGGGCGGTATATATTGTGTAGTGAAGTGTGAGGAAGTGGTCGAGCAGTAGAACTCAGTTCAGGCCTTTGCAACTGTACTATCTTTTCACATTTATGCACAACAAAACAAACAAAAGCAAAGTAAAGAATACTTCCTCGAGGCATTTTGAGAGTTTAGGAGACCAACATTTTGGTCATTTCCACTTTTATGTTATGTTTGGCTTAGAGGACTCAAGATGCCAGACACCATGGTTGATGGAGCAAGAGTTAATTTTATCACAGCAAACCCAAAAACAAAACAAATGACCAAAGATCAAGGTTCGCTAGATAATACCAGACAACTAAGAGATGCTGGAAACTCCAAAAATGCACAACTGTCAGGTCTGTGTCTGTGTCCAGTCTTACCTGTAACAATTCTTTCTGTTTCAATTTCTGGAAGCTGTTTTCAACAGTGCTGCTTGAGGAACTGAAAGCGCTGTTGTTCTTTGGACAAACAGCCAAAACACACCAAAAAAGTTATTATAAAAATGTTGCGTAAACAGGGGCTTAGGATTATCCATCTACCTGGTCCTCATCTGTTTGGCCATGAATGTACGGCGCATGGAAATTTAATTCATCGCAGTTGAATCAATCTTTTAAAATATGCAAAATGTTTCTTCACACGCAGGGCCATTTGCATGCATTATTCACATTAATTCAGCAATAGTCGTGGCACATAATGACTGACTGATATATTAGCGTCTCCAATGTGTTGGCCTTTAAGTTTCCTCTGTGTTCTCCTAATATCCATTTATTCAGGCTGCTTGTTTAGTTGCTCTGGAGGATAGTTTATGAGTGGAAATAAAGCTTCTGCTGACCCTCAAAGGTTGGGCTCACAGCTTGACGCCTCGACGTGGAGGGAGTGGGAAAAGGCATGCTTCTGTCGAGCTTGAAAGCAGAGCCTGGTGCACTCCGAGAAGCAAAATGACAACGAGCTCCTCTAATCCTCCGCTCTAATCCACCTCTACTGAAGGCAACTGGCCCGCTTTGAGCGGAGGTACAACTGCTCGCCAAAACACCTGATTCAGCAGGCGTGGCGGCCAAATGGCTGAAATCCACAGCATACAATGGGAAGAACATCCTATTATTATAATGCGATAATAAAAGAGAGAAAGTGGCCCCAGGAATGTGCAGACGTGCTGCATTCAGCATTTGTGAAAAGGTGTAAGTACACAATGTGCAATATTTAGTATGGGATTCTGTCTGTTGTGTTGTAATATGACAGGAGCAAATGTTTACCGTCACTTTTTATGTGATAACATAAAGGTCAACAGAGTCGTTTAAAGTGTTTATGAGTTGGAGCAAGCATATAAAGTATCATGAACATCGTAATAAAACCAGCGTTAAAAGTTCCTGTTTCCCCCCTCTTTCTCTCTTCTTTATTTCGAGCTCGACATTATTTTGAATGTGACAAGAGAGAGATAATCTTTTTTTACATATACAGCAACATAATGTGTGCCATGAATGTATTGCATGTCTTGGGCAATCTTCGATTCACTTATTTACTTATGCAGCCTTGTATTTTCAGGATTATGGTACCAACTGACAGTAAAAGGCTTGAGCATTGCGTAGGGAATTGTCGGGGGCCTGCAGGCCTCTGATAACAGGAGCAGGAATTGGCAATGTCTTTAAAGACAGTCAATTAAAATGAAATGGGGGTGTGGGTGTTCCGAGTCGCACTCTTAGAGACACGGCTGGTAGTTTGATTGATGGCTTTTGTGGAACATCGAATGCTACATTTCAGTAGTCATCGGAAGAGTAACAAAGTGTAACCGTATGATGGATCCAAGTGTGATTGAGACGTGTCTTTTGTTGGGGACTGACAGGAAATCCTGTGGATACAAGGGTAAAATAGCATAAACCTGTCTGTCTGATACACTGTGAAACAAAAGCTTACGAGACGAGGTATAATTAGAATGGTGTAGGAGGGACATCTGCTCTGGATCCTGAATGAAAGTCTTCGGAATCCTTTGCCTTTGTCTTTTCAATTTCCACTCCTCCTTGTGGAGGGATTCATCCATCTCTCTGCGGTTCATACTGTTCCTCGGCCTGATTACATGACTCACTCATTCTTTGTTGGACCAAGGTGCACGATAATGAGGGCAATAAAATTTGCAACACGTAGACTCTTCGGCTCTTTAAAGGAGATGTGATTTACTCGTATCTTCCCTCTTGGTCTCAGTTGCCTGAGGCTGCAGTCAAGCCCTGAACTTTTAGATCACTTCGAAATGGATTTTCATTGTAAATTTCAATTACTTCATATACATAATACATGAAATACCTATATACATTTAATCTATGCAATGCATCATTGATAGTAGGAGACAATGGCTTTCCTGGTGAGGCACTGTGCTCCATATTCTGCTTGTGAATGTTTGAGTCCAGGTAACTGATTGCTAATCCAACCAACTTTTGCCAGAGAGTAAAATGCTGATTTAAAATGACAGAATTTAGTGCAGGGCCACACAGTGGTGTAGTGGGTTCATGACATGCACCAATACAGTAGAAGTGACAGACCTCGGACATCTGTGCACGTCAGCGTGGCGTGTGCCAGAAAATGTACAGCATGCAGACGCTATGACAGATGTTTTTTTTTTTTTTTAATCACCAACTGAAGAACAAGCAGTAAATATTTGAGGACATGCTATATAATTGTCTATTTCCTGATATGTAAGAAAATTCTGTGTAGGTGTATGCATACATCCACAAGAATGACGTTGTTTATTGGATACATCTCATTGTTTATGTTTGGATGTTAATGTTTAATGTTAATGTTTGTCTGTTTCTGGTACAACAAAACAAAAACACACACAAAAAAACCTGTTACAGTATGTCTATGTAAACTGTAAAGAAAATCAAAAATACTGTTGGGCTGTGTAAGCCTGTGTCAGTGGAAATGAGTGAATGCCCACAAGTTATTCAGCATCTGAACCCTCCTTAATGTATTTATTGTCTATTTTCAAATGACTTTCAAAGGTGCTTCATTTATGTATGTGGTGTTATTAAAGTTATTATAGTAATCACAAGTCCATAAAATATCCAACGCCAAAGTTAATCGACTCTGACTACAATGAAAATGGTACTGCGGCGTTACATATTCAAAGTTTACTGTGCATGTCAGATTAACTTAAAAAAAACACATAATGATACAATCTCCTCATGCTGTTGCCTTTTAAATGAAAATAAACATCTATTTAAGTTTGTTAGATAAATGATGGGTTTGATTTTTGTTTTTTCCCAAATAATTTAGAAGATGTTGGATATAAAACAGATGTCAAATTCAAGTTCAGTTTTCAATCATTCAGTTTTTTCAGGCTGGAGTCAGAGTGGCCTTCAAACTGACAGCACTAGCAAAACAATACATAATGATAATACAGAACACATAATACATAATGATAAATATTTCATCCATTTATCTTTGTCCTGTTCAGGGACACAGGATGCTGTATCCAATCCCAGGTGTATAAAACAGGCTGAAAAATCCATCACAGGACAATACTGATATGGAACTAACATATCATGGTCACCATTTTAGTCATGTCAAGCATCAAGCATGTAAACATGTCTGACCTGTGTTTAATTTTTCTTCTGTAGCTATTCGACCCCAGCAAACCTTCTGTAGCAGAATATGGTGGAAAGGAATGAAAAAGAGAAGGCCTGTGCAGCTTGTGGCTCATGTGTTGAAGTGGATTGTCCTCCAACTTCCTGATGAGAGGTTCATTGGCCACTCTGAATACCCACATGGCCAAGTGTCCCTCGGCCATACACTCAAGTCCAACTCGCTCCCATTGGTTCTGTCAACACTTGTGAATGTGTGCAAATAGCAGTGACGTCAATGTGCTAATAAAACGTAGTGAATACACGTACATACTTGTATAGCACTTTATTCACTGCTTCAGCAGGGCCAAAACCCTTTACATTGTAGTCACCTATTTACCAGCACAAATGTTGATGGTTGGCATGCAACTCACTCAACCTACTATTGAAAGCAATTCAGGGTTCAGTGCCTTGCTCAAGGACGCGGCCTGCTCTACCCACGAAATCAAAATAGGAAAGATTTACCATATACAAGTTGTTAAATATGAAATGCCATGAAGGTAGCATTAGTTGACTAACAACAGCAGCGTTTATATATAATCATCACTACCATACCATACCATACCATACCATACCATACCATACCAAACCATACCATGCTCCCCGAGCATACACTACCATACTCTACCCCACCATAACTTGCCAAATGATACTATCCCATTCCTACCATCCACACCTTATCATGCCATGCCATACCAGGCAACATACACCAAACCCGATCAGCCAATACCTTATCCTACCTTACTCTACCCCCCCTCCTCTCCCCTCTCCTACACTACCCTACAGTGTTGTCCATGTAATTTCAAATTGTTCACCAAACAAGTGAAGTACACTCTTTCAGCTTTGAAAAGCTTGCGAAGGATTCCAAAGTGGCCAAAGAATGGAGCAAGCTCGCGTAAAAGACAAAGATGGCTGTCACACTCAAACATTTGAACATTTGCTGAACACACAATATGTTTTGAGACTGTGAAGGACTGAGTGGCGTGTCAAGAGTTTGCAGTGTGTTTGTGGCTTGCGGCAGGACTTATGGCATCCTCTTCATGCAAGCCATCTGGACTATGAGCTCCTTCGGGAAGCAACACTCCTCACCAGAGTGAGCACAAATGTGTTGGGCTAATTGAAGTTTTTGTTTGCCCTGTGGGAAAAGTCTGCCAGAGAACTGTTGTGCCATCCATAAATCTGATTGCTGCTGGAGTTTTCTTTTTGTCTTTTTAGATTTGAATCACTTTTAATCCATCAAATCTCATTTCCTGCCTTGAGAAGACTAAGAGAAGACATCATGTTACATTTACCAGTGTGCAATAGAAGTTGACAAATAAAAAACAGAAGTTTTCAGTGCAGCCACAGCAATTATTCAGAACACCACTCAGGAGTGAAATATACAATGAGAAAGAGGGAGACGCAGAGACAGAGCGGGGCCAATTATAATTTTGTTGTGGTTTGTAAAAAAAAAAAAAAATGCAGAGCAATGAAAAAACAACCCTTTCAACTTTAGAGCATTCTCTACAGTATCTCACCTGGCTCTCCTTGTGAAGAGTCTGGCTGACAATGATAGCAGACAGAAAATAACTGTGTAAAATAGACACTAATTATGTCCAATTACTATGACTCACTAAAAAACACCTCCAGGACACAGAAAGTTGGTGCATGAACAAAAATTTCCTCAGAGCTAAGGCTGTCACTTTGAAAATGGAAAGAACGCAGAGCAATTGGCTTTACTATTTCATCAAAATATATGATGTGCCCTCGCTTGGCTGTTAGCAGAAGCTGTTGCAGCACAGGACTACTCAATAATACCCTAAAAATATATGTTTCAGCCGCAGTGACAAGGCCATAAAGTGTAGTAATTAGGGGCTTCCTTCACGGCCATTTCCCAAACTTACATTTCCGTATCCCTATAAAACTTAACCAAACTATAACAATATAATGTTATAAAAGATCATCTTTAATAAAACACAGATTACAATTTACAAGCAAGAAAAAAAACTGAGGCCCCATTTATTTTTCGAGTGAAAAACTTAGTATTTTGTGGGGTGAGCTTACAACAAAAGTGCTGAAAGCTACTGACAAACAACTTTTTATCAAAAGATTCCCAATATGTAACTGTTAGTAAATGTTTTTGATGACGCTGCTACTGTGCCTGCACACAAAGGCCATAGTAAATAGTTGTTAGTGTCAATGTGCGAGGAGATGGACAATAACAACAATGCTGAAAAAAACGATTTACTGACCACATGGTGCACATGCATAGTAGCAGCGCTTCAGAAATGTTGCCTTCTCCTTTGAAGGGTTTCCAAAATGTAGATTTGTCCCCCCCCCCCCCCCCCCCGTTTCCATGACGACACAGTCAGTGTTTTCAAAAAATGGGAACCATTTTCAGAAAGTTGTGTTTTCAGTGACTACGAACACCATTGTCGTATAAACTGACACAATAAATGCATCTAATTTTTTTCATTTACACTTGAAAACTCCTAAAATTGATAAATAGAGCAAACAGGGCGGTGAAGCATCTGGAAGTTGTCTGTTAACCAGTGACAGATTCTATAATGGGATGAAATTTGTTAGAGTTATGACGTTTTCTTTGACCTCCGAACTGTGACGCTTCCTGCATGGACTTATTCAAACTGTTAAAATGGCGGCGGACTGTTTTGTTATTGAGCTGTAGATGATGGACAAATACCGAATTGCATCATGGGTACCGTAGTTTGTTCTGTCTGTGTGAAGGTCCGCCAATAGGAGAGCACGTTGCTTACGCCTCCTTCCAGCGGTGGCCAATGGGAAGAGGGGATTTACAGCAGCGCGTGTTTTATATAGAGCGGAAGCTCCGGCTGCCTCACGCTCTCTGTCCATTTCCTCCTTGTGCTGTGCTGACCTGTTTCATCCTTGGCTGTTTTCCTTCGCGTTTATCGGCTAAGTATAAGACTAATCTTTGTTAGGCCAGTATTTCTGTCTTTTATAATAAATTACTGTGTTAATCCAATCTCAAGGTATGTTGAACTATATTTAAAGTTCGCCGCGGCTTCCCTTAACCAAGAGATCTGTCCTCTCTTTCTGTGCGGGTGAAAGACAAAAGGACAAATTCATTCATGCTTGTGAAATTCATGCAAGCATATGTAAACCTCCAGATTCACATGTAAAGCTCAATGAACCACTTTCTTGATGTATTTACACTCTAATAGGCATTCGATGACAGAATCATACTCTTTACAGTGAGTCTTGTTTTTTTTTGGGGGGGGGGGGTGCTGTTAGGGTGCAATTTGACCAGCTCAGTAAATATAATTACAAAAATGATGCAATTTTTCACTCACAGAAATAGCAAAATCTATTTTTATTTTCTGGTAAAAGCCAGTGAGGCAAATTGAGAATTAGCAGCCTCAAAGCATAATTAATCAAATATATAGCAGCCTTGGTGAAGTGTACAGGACGACATGGCCACGTTAGAGACAAACGGTATTTTATAAGGATTTTTTTTCTTTCTTTCTTTTTTTTATTGCATCATCAGCTTTCCAAATCAACAGCTTTGTGTTCCTCAAATTAATAACGGTTTTTGTCAGATGCTTACACCCCAACAAAAAACCTGAACTGAAAGCAGCTGATTACCATGATGACTCAACCACACTCTGTGACAGAAAGAGAAGACTGATTGTGACAGATTCCAGCGATCTGGAGACTGAATGACTGATGTTTCTTGTTTTGTCTTCCATCTCATTTTGAAGCTTTTGTATCTATTTGTATTCTACTCTTTTATTTCAAAGATTTTTAGACCATTTCTGAGCTTCTTGTTGGACTTCTCCAACTAACATTGACTTTTTTTCCCCCCAAAGTTTTATAAAGAGAAAACAAATCCACAAAACATAAATCCTATATTAACATAACAGAACAATGCAGAACAGAACAATGAGGTCAGTGGCTGAGATACATTGTGGTGTGTCAGAAGAAAAAAAAAGAATAAAAGCAAACTAATATTTCTCTGGGTTTACAGTAGCTGTGGGAGAGATGAAGAAAGTGAGGGGCAGAAAGGTGTTGGCAAAGGTCAACCAACCCTGGGTGGAAGTGTCCCCAGTGTATGTCTATCCATCTTTCTCAGTATAGTAAACAAATCAAGGGTAGAGAGGTTCATTATCGTATATCAATGTCTCTCTTACATACAATAGCCATTTCAACCAATAGTTCTCAGCTTTGTTACCACAGAGTCTTAGTGAGTTTGTCAAACTTCCTATTTCGAAAACTTCTTTACTGTGGCTGTTCTCTCATCCTTAGTGGCTCCTTGTTATAGATTTCCTGCTGGCTATCAGCAGTATTTTGAAAAGGCACTCATCCTGAGAGTTGGGATCAGACGGTAGGTTACCTCAAAATACTGATTGAAAGTTATATTCAATGTCAATAGGAATTGCTTTTATTTCTTTGACTACTTTGATTTCAGGGCAACCCCAGAAGATATCAGAATGGTCAGCCATCACATTGTCTCCAGCAATGTCCAAATTCAGACCTTCCACTCTGTTGATGTTTTCTTTTCAGGGTTGTGAAAAACCTGATAATATTCCTCCATGTGAATTCCATGACCTGACCTGAACTGGTAGTGGAGGAATTAATTTGACATATGTTTTGCCACTCATCTTCTTCCAGTGTTATATTTGTCTCCTTCGCTCAATTACATTTAATAAAAATGTTGACTATATTTAGTAAAATTGCAGGCATAAGTATAATCTAGAAACCACAGTCATAGTGTTTGCCTTTATATGCATCAATAATAATGTTTATGAGATCCCTTTTGCAATTCTCAAGTGTTTTAATGTCTCTGTGAAAATGGTGCCTGAGCTGTAAGTATCCGTAAAAATCCTGTTTGTCTAAATCGTGTTTTTCCTGCAGGTGCTACAACTATCCAACCCAGTATCGGGTGAAATTACATCGTATGAAGTAATGGCTTTTCGATTTATTTCTTCAAATCTCAAATCAAGCTGTGCTGGTCTAAATTCCCTGTCACTTTCAACCCACCTCAATAATTGCGCATTCCTTTCTAAGTTTAAATTGCAGACCTCTCAGAACCAGATGTTGGGGCAAGCTTTTGTAAAGTCACTTAAACTACTTTGGAGTGTAGAGTTTTCAGACTTTTATCACCGAGCAAAGAGGTTCAGTTCTTTCCAATTTGCTTCGTCACCATCATCCCACCAGTGGGCATCGTACAGACGTTGTGTTGCTTTGGAGTAGCTCTACACACACATGAGTGACATACCTTCATCATCTTTACATAAGTGTAAGATTTTATAGCGTACCCTTGGTTTCTTGTCCTGCCATATACGTAAACCTGGAGATGACCCGATTCCACTCATTGAACTGTTTAGCTGGTATTTTCACTGACATGGACTGAAAGAGGAATAACAATTATCTTTCTAATTTCTATTCAGTTAAACAAATCAAGTGTCAAGGGAGCCTATCTGTCCAAGTCATTTTTCATCTTGTTTGTGATAGTACTTTTGGCCGACACGACATCCTGACTGTGGGAAAGTAATAGACATTCTTGTCTCTTCTTTTCACCGCATTTCCACAACATCCTATTTATTTAGCTGCCACTGTGTTATAACTCCCCATTCCTCAATGATTCCTGATGGGCCGTTTTTCCACTTTGCGAAGCGATTAGGATCTCGCCACAAGGCTTGGCATAGAGCTGCATGCTCGTCTTGTTCTTTATAAAGAGAATAATATCACAGGCTCCCCTTTTAATAACTCCGATCAGTGGTTTGAAAACTCGGGGTGAAGCCTAACCTGCGGCCCGCTCCAGATAACAGTGGTGCCTTGAGAAGACACCTTGGTGTAAATTCCAATTAGAGAGGATATTATATTTCTGCAGAGGTGTAATTTACTTTGAGAAAAGTGTTCATCTGTTTAGCCTGCAGAGGCTGGGTAAGGCTGGCTCCCGTGGGGATGTCAGGTTCACTCTTCAGTCTGGGTCTTGAGTGAGGAAGGAGAATAATGGGGAGGAAATAATGATGACGTGAGAGAGGCATGACAATACATGCAATCATGGTGGATTTTTTTCTTCTTCCGTTTTTGTGGGCAATAATATCACACAAAGCGAGTAGAGACTGCTGAAGCACAGCTCTCTAATGACTGCTTTATGTGACATCAATACTCTCTTCTCCTCTGAAAATGGCATACACAGGACAGAACACTCTACTTTTAAAGCAAACCCCAGACTCTCATTGCTGCTGCTGCATGGATATCACATCCAGTTACTTCAGCAAGAGATCACAGGGCAGCTGGAGCCGAAAATGCCCTGTGGATACAATATGTGCTCAGCTTCACAGAACATTGCAAAATAATTTGAATTTGTTTGAACTCTTTAAATATTTTAATCATGATAAAGGATTAATACCTCACACTTTGACATTGTTCATAATCACTATGAGGAAGAACTTCTTTTGAAGTAACACGTTAGTATAACACTAATACTTTTGCCTCGTTAAAGTCCATCTCCTCACACATGTTGCAGGATCAAAATGATTTATTACGGCCGTAGTGCAAATTAGCAGTAGTAGCATTTCAGAAAAGTTGCATTTTGGAGGGTTCAAGAAAAGCTGTCGACGGAGTTGAAGTGTTTTCAAAAAGTTCCGCCTTCAAAGCCATTTTTGAAAAGTTTCCAGTGGCTCCAAGCACTGTTGTAGTGTAAACTCACCCTAAAAAGCACGACAGAATGTTTGCGTTTTGATTTCATAACTATGCAAACGAAGCCTACAAGAATCAACCTCAAAGCAATAACATCGTCCATTAAAGTGTCTATATTTGTTCCCAATCACACTGTTATTGCAATATTCCACTACATCCTTGTGTGTTCACATGGCATTGGGCAGCCCTGGTTTGGAGCATGACCTCCCAACACAAAGAAAGTACTTTCTGAAGGAAGGCAGACTACTTTTTAGTACGGATACACATATGCTGTGTAAGGTTGCAGACAGTTTTGTTGATACTCTCAAGAGTGCAATTGACTTTAACAGGCTATTATAACACAAAATAAAATATAAAATGAATGCAGTTGAACTGGTTTTAAAGTTTGTGGGATGCAGTGAGGTTTCCTGCATGTTTCAAGTTTCCCCCAATTGCAACACACCTGAATGCAATAAGGGCCTCGTTACTTGGCTTGTTTACAAGCTTGATGAGGACGTCGACATCAGATCGAGGTGTGCTGAAGCTGGGAGAGAATGAAAACCTGCAGGACACCGGACCTCAAGGCCCGGAATTAAAAAACTGTGTTCTATATAGCACTGATACTTGACATTTTGCCCCATTGCCATAGTCTGAAAAAGGAGATGAACGTGTTCATGAGGCTGTGATTGTAGAAAATGAAATGGTCATTAACTTTTTAGATCTATAAAAATATGAAGAGGTTGATTATTAGATGGAAAGTGGTGTTGAGAGTTATCCCTCTACATTGATCACTTCATATCAAGACATTTCACAAACTTTGGTCACATTGCTGATAATTGCACATAAATGGAGTCTTTTCTTCTAAAAGTCTGTATCAATAAAACATCTTAGTTTTATCCTTCAGTCATTTTCTTCTTCTCAGGAATTAAGAGGAAAGATTCTGGGAAAAACGCTCATCCTTTTGAACCCAGAACTCCCCTCCTGCTGTGCTTCCCCTGAAGCTCTCTGGTGTGCTCAGAGCGGCCCAACCCACATCGATTCAGATGAATCATGGTTTATGTAATTTGTATAAAACCCCAGGGTTGGCTAGTTGGGTGGGCAGATGGCGTTTCCCAAGGTCGGGAAACGAGATCCATGACGAGGTGGCAAAGAGTCAGACAACTGTCCTGCTACATATGTGTATTTGGAGAGACAGGGAGCCTGACGGGGAAACTCTGCGTGCACTGCAGCCCGCAGTGTTCCAGTTTAATGGTTTAACGAGGATTAATCGCTGACAGAGCGGTTACGCTGGAGTGCAGATAAGCCGCGATGTTGTTGACGAAGGACCGATGCCTTTGTTGTTGAGTCAAGAGAATGGAAGGGCGGCTCCAGAGATGCATTAGCTTTTCAGACTTTGTTTTTGTGTCAGTAAATACTCTTAAAGAAGATAAATTTGATATTCAGGCTTGTTTTTCTTATGCAGAAGCGTGAATCTATTCAAACTGACTCTTAATTTTTTTTGATCTGATGACGGGAACTGATCTGTTTTGTGGACGAACAAAAAGTTTAAAAAATTTAAGCTGCAAGTAGCCTTGGTCTGGATCTCATAATCTGGCCTGTTGTATGCCGGCCCAATCATGGCCCTGTTCTGGGCAGGTGGCACTTGTAACCACCTTATGGTTGTCATCAGATGTGGAATTCATTGGACGTGTAACGTTTCAGACAGATCTGAGCATGTCAACCCAATTTCCTGTTTACAGCAAGTGGCGCTAGGGCCAATGGTCATTATTGTCATATGGCTCTGATCAGATCTGAACTCTAATGCAATGGGTAAAGGTTAAGCCTGAGTGAACAATGCTGAGGGTATTTACCGTAAACGTCCTGTTTGATAGGGAATATTAAAGTTTGTGCTGTGGCCACAAAGACAATTTGTGGACTTCCTGTTAGATTTAGGTCAGTGGTGTCAGTGCAGCATGTTTAGGTTAGGGTTAGTTAACATGATATGAAGCCATTTTCAGGGATGGACACAGTCTCAAAACACACACGAGCTACAATTTGAATGCAAAAGTCAACAATATAAACACAAAAGCCACAGTCTAAAAGTGGTTCTCATAATTTCTGTTGATTTTTATGTTCATGCATTGTTTTTTTTTATGTTTCAGTTGTGGATTTTGTGTTTCTGTTGCCGCTTTTGCATTTGATTTTCTTTTAAATTGATGTTGTGGCTTTTGTATTTGTGGCATTTATATTTTGGGGTTCTGTCTATGCATTTCTGTTGCAGCTTTTCTGTTTGTGTCGTGGACCCTGGTGCACATCTTCAGTTTGAAAAATTCACCATCTGAATGTTGTTATCACTTAATGGATTTACAGGAATACACTGAAGCAATCTAAGATGTGTTTTGAAGCCTTGGCAGAAAGTCATTGAACAATATATTAGCTTCTGGATCAAAGCTATAGTGACTCAGGGTAAACAAAGCGTGCAAGCAACACGTAACGAGAGGGAGAAGTAGAAGCCACGTGCGAGTCCAACTCATAACCCATAAACTCGCTGTCGCTGATGATGTGGATATTGCCAATTACTACTCTCACCTTCCAAATCTGCTTCCGAAGAAACAGTCCATCCTTTTCTTATCATCTTGGGCTTAAGTACTGCTGAAGGAACCACGCAGCCGCCTTCTGCTCGCGCACCTTTTTCCATTTATCCTTTCAATGGTGATCTTCTGTGACGGCTGTTCTGATGAGCTGTAATGATGACGGATACACAGCTCTGTCTTTCGCTCTGCTCTTAATGTGCGGCCCCATCTCTGCGGATGAAAATGGATAGATTTGGGTTGTCGGTGATGATTCTTTTTTTTCTTTTTTCTTTAAAAGAGTCCCATGTTATGAACTGCGAATAAAAACTGCACTCACAACTAAATATGTGGGGGAAGTCTCCTGGCTGAAAACATGATTGGAGCTAAAGGAAAATACATCCTCCTTCGGTTTCTGTATGAGATGTAATGCACAGGGCAGAGACGAAGTGAAGTTCTTGGATTTACATGGAAGTACAGTACTCTGCCACCATTTGTATCCGCGGCCTATGCAGTGAGCATCCTGTATGGGTTAGTTCTCAGGTTCTATAATGACTCCATGTCAAACACCCATGTGGGCTTAATACAGTATTGCACGCTTGATGGGCCCCACTTGGGCTACCTCTTAAAATTTTATATGGGTACTACATTAGGTTATTTATGTTCTACTCATATACCAGCCTACATGCTAATGATGGTGTTTTCCAAAGTCTTACCCACATGGTCTGACCAAGTGGACCCATTGTGGACTAGTAACCCACATTTAGCCCAGACATAGAAAACCTTTTTGTGTACTACTTTGAACACAAGCAGCCCACATGTTTGTCCTTTATCATATTTAACTCATTTCGTAAATGCATGGGGTATTGTTATTGATTGCCCATTCTGAGCCCAGTTCCCTCATTATTGACCTCATGAGAACCAATAAAGGAAGCCCTCATGTGTGAAGCTATATGCGGCTTGCCCATTTGGGCTATTCATTTTTAGATAATTGCCCGCTCGATAAATGATAAAGTGGTATATGGATTTCACTTATACAGCACTTTTCCACCACTTGAGCCGTCCCAAAGCGCTTTACACTTTTAATCACATTCACCCATTCACACACCAATGCTGCATCCATCCACTGGGTGTAGTTTGCGGTTCTGTATCTTGCTCTTGCGGAGAGGGGGAATCAGGGTGTCAAAACTCGAAACCGTCCAACTGAGAGTCGTCCACTCTTCCAACCAAGCCACAACCACTGGCACCCAGGTATCCCAGCCATAAACCACGTGTTGCCGATAGAAGCATGTTGGCCGGGCAGTTGCATTGCAGATTGTATTCTTAGAGGTAACAAAGACAATCAACGGATGGGCTCGTTGTTAAAATCATCAGACTTTGACATCACACAGTGGAAACCTTTTTTTGTTCTGTGAAGCTGAAGAGCAGGCTGACGGGGGGAAAGAAAACAGCATATTGAGAGAAAATGGATTATGCTGTTTGTACCTCTGCCCCATGAATCAGCAGCAGAGGTTTCCTCTACATCAGGATCTCTGCAGCACTAAATTATATGGCCGCAAGAGCAAGCAGCCTTTAACACATAAACAGGGCTTTAAATTTACATAGCAAATAAAGCTTGCATTTATTTTATGAATTTTGTGGGGGAGTTTGTTTGCCCAGCTCTGGGGGAGTTTGGCTCCAGGAATATATTATTGTCAGCAACATAAGGAGCTTTTTTCTTTTAGATATATCTGCAGCATGACATCATTAACCAGTTTCACAATCGGACGCAGATATATTTAACTTGGTAATGAAGAGAAACAGATTGTTTTCTCCTCGCTCGGTATAAAAAGAACTACAGATGAGCACAAAAAACCCTGTGTGTTGATCAAAGGCACTTAAAAGAGGAAGAAGGCTTGTTTTTCAATCCAATCCCTCAGAAATGACCTAGACGTACCAATTTAATACATCAATGCAGAGATAAAAGTATAAGGCAGCCTGAACTTCATAACACGGTGTAATTACAGCACCAGGAAATGTTTCCGTGAACACAACTGCCACTTCTTTCAGCATTCAGTGTGTGAGAAAGAGGCTGTTTCTGATAATTATTATACACGTGTCCTAGTTCCTTCATTAAAATATAACTTTTCTCAAACCAAGATTACAGTTTAATGCTGGAAATGGACTCGTGTTCGGGTAAGTTGAGATGAGAGACATTGGATGAGACATTTTTCTTTTCACAAAATAAAATGTTTGGGAGAGAGAAAAAAAAGCAGTATTTCTCCAAATTTGGAGTATTTCTCCTCTAAAGATACCTGCAAATGTACAACATTAATTTCTGCAAAACTAACCTCTCAATAAAAATGTCTCCACTGGAGGCAAACTGCGCGCATAAGAATTTCCAGGCAACTAATTTGAGTCATCACTGAGGAATAAAACCCAGATTAAAGCTGGTTGGAGGCCAAAATATTAACCATAGGAAAAAAAACTACACAAGATAAAGAAGAAGGTTATCCACATAAGCCGCTTATCCATATATTCATATTTCCTATTGTCTTGGACACTTTAATCCATCATTGTAGGAGCTGGAGGCGCACAGGCACACGCCGTATATCTGCAATGTCATCGGGAGAGTGTGAAGTCGGTCCGAGAGGGACAGACTATAAATACAATGACAGAACCTGCACCGATTCCCCTCAGATTCATTTTTAGCCAACTGTAGATGGGGGTGGGTGGGGGGTGGGAGTCATCTGAAGCTGAGCGTCTGCCAGCTCTCTGCAGACCCGGCTCTTTAATCCTCTGTGAAATATCTAAGCCAGACTTTGGCTGCCATGAAATGAACTTAATTTTCTTGTAAAATACTTTAAACAAGAGCTCGCATCTGAATGCGAAAAGCTCTTCTCTCCATCATTGTGTGTGCAATGAGCGAGTGACCTATTTGGGTTTGAAAAGGATTCTTTTTTTTTTTTTAATCTTTAAGAAAGGGATTAATATATTCATTGTGATGAGTCACTCATCTGTATAGAAAGCTTTCAGTTTTGCTTTCCTCGAGGACCCCTGCAACCAGGCAGTTCCCCACATATTTTAGATCAAATTTTAACATTAATCACCCATTCATACCACTTACTTCTTGATATACAGCTGCAGTAAATACACTGCTGTTTTCTGCTGAATGTGCTCCTACTGGCACGTTGGCATTTATTGATAGAACTGAGACCACATTCAAGAGACCTTTGCAGCACATCTCTCAATGCTCCCTGATTGAGTTCACATATTATAATCCATCATATTATAGCCGTTTGCTGCTACTGCAACAGATTCAGTAGCAGTAAACTGCACAGTGAATTCCAATGCAAATCCAAAACCAAATAAGCTTTTTTTTCCTTTTCCATTTGTTTCATCTAATTTCAATCATTTCTGTGCTCAAAATAAAATAAAATAAAATAAAATAAAATAAAATAAAATAAAATAAAATAAAATAAAATAAAATAGGTTGGAATTATGTTGAAATGCTGAAAAAAAGTCTTACTATGGACAACTTTGTAAGATGTTGGGAAAAAAAGACTACTTATCATTTTGTGGAACCCTGTGCATTTTATATGATGGATCCAGAGCAAGGAAATGCCAAAGAAGTGATATAAATTGCACAAAACCAGTTGATGGAGCCTTTACAAACAGCCATGTCATGAGCCTTTGTGTGCCAACTTTGTACTTTTACCCACGTTCCAAAGACTGACTTTTGATGGTTAATTAGGGACTTTGAATTAGTGGTAGTAGTAAGTGTGTATACATGCTCTTCACGCAGTCATCTGTGAGTTGTTGTTTTTTTTAGCTTCATGTGGCACTAAGTGTCTGTTCAACTAAGGCCCCATTCTCACAATGCACCACAAACATTAACAATGGTGAGTAAACGGATATTTTTATGGATAGACGACCAAGTTGGATTGTTATTACGGGTGAGTCGCCTATAAAACTACCAAGCACTGTCATGCTCAGTTTCTGCATTACTTGATGAGTGTTTTCCAGTCCTGGTCCTATAGGGACTCAGTGTATGCAGGTTTAATACATCTTGCGAATGTTTTACAATCAGACATAAAAATTAGACGCTTCACGACAACCTCCTGACTTTGATTTTGGTCTTCATACATTTATACATCGAAAACCCAAAGTTCTATAAACTCACTGACGTATCAGTCCACTAATACCACCAACCATTAGGGATGCACCAACACCACTTTTTTAAAGGACGAGTTCAAGTACCGGTACTAACCTTTGGCTACTTGCTGGTGCTGAGTACCAATACAAGTACTTGAGTTCAGATGATTCATCTTAATGCTGCATGTCACAGACTTTTTGTTGATACCTTATCAAAGCGTATTAGCTGTGTTATCTACTTCTGATGAACAGTAATAGTGAGAAAGTAGGAAGAAAAAGTTAAATTAACTATTTTAAAGTGTAAAGAAATGCTCATAAATGCAAATCTCTCACTGACACTCACACTCCTGTCTTAGAAATCTATATGCAACCAGAGCCAAATGACTGCAATGTTAGGTGAATGGACAGGCAGAACTTTTTACTATACCACAGCAAACTCAGATGTAGTACTTGGAATACATTGTCTGAAAAAAAAAGCTTGGAAAAAAAAGTTCCGAAAATATGTGGAGTGCACAAATAATGTTTTATTAAAACATCTTTTTCAGAAGTGAGTATAAAAAAAAAGAGAAATCAACCGCAAGCCACCTCAACTGGCTCCCCTCAGTGCAAAGGAGTCGCGGCTCGAGTTTGAGTGTCTCCCTGATGGCTGAACTCCTCTATCATAAGGAATGGAGCCCACCACCTTGCTTAGAAAACTCATTTCAGCCGCTTCTATCCTGATCTCAATCTTTCGGTCATGACCCAAAGTTCATGACTGTAGGTGAGGGTGGGGACAGACACTGACTGCTAAACAGAGAGCCTTGCTTTACAGTTCAGCTCCCTCTTCACCACAATAGTCCGGTACAGTGACTGCATTGCTCCAGCCACCTGTCTGAATCTCTGGCCAATTGCACATCCCCCCCCCCCCCCCCCCCCCCCCCCCCCCCACACACACACACACACACACACACACACACACACACACACACATATCTCTTGAATAAGACCTCAAGATAAAGATGAACTTCTTCACTGGGGGAAGCTGCTCTACTCCCAATGCGAAGAAGACATGACATCCTTTTCCTGGGAGTCAGGCTTGAAGATGTTACTGTGGATTCTGACTTTACATTTTCTCCCTTGTGTGAGTGGATTTCTTCCAGGCACTGCGGTTTCCTCCTACAGTCCTAAAACATGCATACAAGGTTAATTGGTGACCCGAAACTGCTCCTGTGTGTCTCTGTGTGTTTGTCTTGTGATGGACTGTAGCCAGTCACAGTGAGCTGTCTGAGATGTAGCCAGTCCTTGGCCAGAATTACCTGGGATTGGCTCCAGCACCCCGTGACCCTGCACATGATGAAGCAGTATAGAGGATGGATGGATGGATGGATGGATGGATGGATGGATGGATGGATGGATGGATGGATGATATACCCCTGAATAATGCAATATACAATATAATATGCCCTGAAATGTGCAAGATACAATAAAAAGTAACCCCATAATATGCAACATGTAAAACAATCTAATGGGCAAAAATGTGCAATATGTTGCTGAAATGTGGAATATATCTCTGAAACGTCGAATATACCCCCAAAAGGTGCAATATATAATATGGTGTGGCCTCAGAATGAGCTGTAAATGTAAAAAGGCTATTAATGTGGAATATGAATAAGACCCCACTCATCACTTTCTCTTCCTGATTTTAGTATAGTTTCACAAATGCAATGGCGAATAAGCACTGTATTATCCATTTAATATAATACCTTTAAAACAAAGCAGCTATAATACTGCAGGAGTGCTGAATAAAGTGGCTTTGCGTGGATTTTCGCAGCTGGGGACGAGCTCAAGCCATTGTTTCCACTGGCGCATTGTCTGCTGAGTGGGCTGCGCCCGGTGGAGTCGCTCTGCACCCAGTGGAGCGCAGCTTCCTCCCGGACTTCCTCCCTCCTCTTTTTCCCCGCGTTTGAACCGCGCGGCTCCTCCGGCGGAGCCCCGATGCACGCTGACGTCAACAAACTTACCGAGCAGCTGTGGAGGCAAGCCGAGGAGGAGGAGGAGGAGGAGGAGATGAGAGGAGAGGAGAGAGGAGAGGAGGAGGAGCGGAGGAGCTGCTGGATGTGGAGCTCGGACTGTGCGCACCGCTCCAGACCCGGTGGGCTTGTATTATTTCCTGCGGGGCAACTCGGACTTGTTTCTGGCTCTTTCCTGTGTGAGTACCCGCCTTCCTCTCGCTTTCTTTCTTTCTTTCCCTTCCGCCACCCCTCACCCCCCCAGTCTCTGCCTGCCTCTCCAAGCCGAGATTCACGCACCGCTCCCCGGACTTCGCTGCTCCACTTTATCGGCCGGTGTTATTGTTGCTCAATTTGCTCTCCCTCACGGGCAACTTACCGCAGCTTCTGGAAACTTTTAGTAAGCCTGTGGTTTTTTATGTGTGTGTGGTTTTTTTTTTGGTGTTAATTATTATTTTGTTTTTTTGTTTGTTTAGTTTAGGGAATTAATTCCGCTCCTTGAATCTAACGGGGGAAAGTTTGTTGCGCAAGTCCGTGCAAGGTGGACGCGAAGCGAACGAGTTCTGCTTTTTCCTCTTTTTCCGCTCGCTTCGACGTCGTCCTCTATCGAGTTAAAACAAGTGTTTGCGTGTTTAGAACCCCGAGAAAACCAGTAAAGGAGAAACCAGCGCTCACGTGTTGTAGCGAAGCAACATTACTTTTTACGCACGTTTTACGCATATTAACCGACCAAGTTGATTTGTTTTGCTTTATGTTGCGAAGACGCTTTTTTCTTTTCGCACGTTTTCCGCGTGTTGCTCGCATACGAGCCCGTTGGATCACGCTGCTATTCATCACTTTGCTTTGTGTGACTTCATGTGGGGCATGCTGCACATCACTATCAAAAGAGGCGGCGATTAAATGGCATCGCATCCCGCATCCATAACGGTTCCCCTGCAGGAGATTCCGCAAGATAATAACTTTGGAAAATGCTCTGAAGCGCCAAAGATCCAAGTAAAGAAAATAATGCAGAATAATCGTCTCTCTTGGTGGATGGTGCATGTGGCACTTCCAGGCCCGCCTTAATGTACCCATAGGCCCCGGGGCTTGAACAGAATTGTAGGCCCCCCCCCCTGAGCGCAAACCCTAACCCCGAATCGCATAAAAAAACCCAACCCTGCAACTCCTACATGTGTCAAAAATAAATGTTAAATGACATCTTGCAATGTGTATCAAAATCTCAATCTTTAATTAAAAAAAACAACAACTACAACTCAACTAAAACAGACTGTCTCTTGCAAACAACAGAAAACATGCTTCAAAAATATGGCAGAAATAATAAATATGAGCAAAGCTATACATCTTAAAAGGGTCTTTTTCTTGACTTTCTGGTTGAGAAGTCTTTAATTATGTCCGTAAAGTCCAAGTCACGAAGTATGTCATTTTCAAGTGACATCAGTGAAAGATGGCTAAGTCTCTCTTGGTGCATCCCTGACCTCAGGCGAGCAAAACACATTCCCACTTTGTGGAGAATAGCAGAGCCACTCTCTATGTACATTTTCCCCATTGATGAGTTTGCGCATGAAATAGCTTTTGGAAAAAAAACGTTTCTGGCTTTTGAACTGGCGTTCTGAAGCAGACACATCAGCGTCCTTATTCTGGCAGCGTTCTGGTCCCATTTTGGCCCAATAGCCACGTACGTTTTCTGCCACACTGGCAGGCTCCCCCCATCGAACAGGGTCTGAGTGAAAGGGGTCCACAATGTTCGAGTCCTCTTCCACTCCTCCTCCTGCTGCGGGAGGAGTGTCTGCTTCAGCGGCGCCTTCCGTCTCTGCTCCTACCTGGTCCGCGCTCTCCTCCCCCGACTCGTCTGGGCGTAGCGGTGAAATGGCAGCTGCATAGCTAGTGGTTGAAGGCTGGGGTTGGCTATACGGGGAGGGCCGTGGCACCTCCTCTAGCAGCTCCTCCTCACCGGAATGAGAGCCAACAATCTCCTCTCCGCTCTCGCTGTCAGCTGCGCGGCCTGCGCCTCCCGTGTCAGGGTCACTGGCTGCAGCGGCTGCGGGTGCCAGTTCGCCGAGGCTTGTGGAGGTGCCTGCGTCCGCGGCGCTGGTTCCACCTCTGGTTTTTGATTTAAAAAAGCCCATTAGCTTCGGCATATGGCTCATAAGTTCTTTATCACGACGCTCCTTCTCCTTTTGCGTCTTTCTTTTCTGTGCACCGCTCTCAAACTTTTTCTTCCCCGACATTTCTGTCTCTCGCTACGAGTCGCTATCAAGAAGTGTTATAAGTGAATAGATGCGTTACGTACATAAGTTACGTCTTTCTATGCGCTTGGATTGGTTAGAATTTGTCACAGCATCAATGTATGACAAATTCTAGCTAATTGGTCAGTTGTATGTGATTGACAGTTAAAACAAACAAATTACAATATAATATGGAATTCGATTATATCTGATTTGGCCCTCTGGGCCAGGTAGGGCGGGCCTACTCCAGGTACACACGTGGGAGCGCATCACTATCATCCGGTTCGTCATGCAGCAAAGTGAAGTGATTGACATGTAAATCGACCAATCATCTTTTCTTTTTCCTTTTTTCCTTAATTCTGATAGGCCCTTGACAATAGTAGGCCCCTGGGCTCCAGCCCCTGCTAGCCCGTTGGATAAGGCGGGCCTGGGCACTTCTGCTTTTCCACCCTTCCCATGTCACGGAGCCATTGTATTCTCCAGTTGTGAAATCAAGAGGGTAGAGAGGGGAGGTTCATGGGAAGACTTGTTGAGGTCAGCGATTAAACGCAGTTTCACAAATCCCCAGGACAGGTTGATGGCGCAACACATTCACACGAATGAGCCCTGGCACCAGTAATTGAATAGCTCCTCTCATCTCATGTGAAATCAGGGTGAATTAGCCTTGAGGCTCTTTTTGCAGATTGCATATTTTTTTCTTCCCTCCCCGTCTCCCAGGCTCTCGCAGCAGTCAGCCAGAGCCTGAACAAAGTGGTCACGGACAGCTGATTTCAGAGAGCCTTAAACAAAGATCGTGTAAATTTCACGGCGGTCCACATACTGTGCTTCAGCAACTTCTCCTTCCTCCCTGGCTCGCTTTGTGGTCACCGCCTTGGGATTTACTGTGTCGGAACAGCTAACAGCTCTGGGTGAAATATTTATAGCGTCGCGCTATTGTCTTTTGGAAATGTGTCTGCTGTCTCTGGGGGGCTAAATTATAATGGGTGCAGGTGCACTTAAAGCATCAGGCACCGCTTCAGTTAATGTGGAGCCAATCAGGGGGTCAGATACTATCTCTGCAAACGACTCTCCAAGCTGGAATGGCTGGCGTTTAGGATACAGTATTATGATAAAGCTGCCACCTCTCCTCCTGCTGTTGGTCCACTTGTTAAACCTTTGCATACTTGGCTTGCTTTCTTCACTCCGTCGGCCCTTTACGTCCAGTGTTTTGGCACATATCGTGGTTAATCTGTTGCTTCCAACTATTTGTTTTTCTCCATGTGACCAGTGAGTTGTCCGGTGTGAACCTGCCCGGCCTCGATCTGATCCAGATCCTCGTCTGGATGGAGTGTGAATACGGATCGGGAGGGATGGACTGATTACTAGATGATTTGGGAAACGTATCAAACCGAGTCGTTTTCTTTAAATCGTTTCAGTAGACGCTTCACAAATGCATGTTAGTTACAGACTAAATGACCTTCTGGATGGAACACGCAGAATCGCCACTGTTGTGGGGATTTGACAAAGACCTGAATACATTTGGAGAAATTCTATCGCTTCCCTCAAAAATGCTGCAACTTTTGAACATTTGGTTGGATATTTCATCACAACCATATGTGTGATAAAAAGTGAAATAAATGGCAATTTTCAGTTCGTTCAATGGCTTTTTTAAATTATTTTTTCTCCAAGAAAGTAACATCATTATTGGGTGTCTGGATGGATGGATGGAAGTGCAACATTAGTTTGACTTCCTGTCACGTCCTTTTTCTCTAAAGGAAATTGCTGAGGGTAGATTTAACACTGCCACCTTATGGCTTAAAACAGAT
This sequence comes from Blennius ocellaris, assembly GCF_963422515.1. NCBI lineage: Eukaryota > Metazoa > Chordata > Actinopteri > Blenniiformes > Blenniidae > Blennius > Blennius ocellaris. The sequence continues at coordinate 6,555,845 of NC_137655.1, read as the reverse complement.
GTACTTCTGTTTTCCCTGAAATACAGTCATCTTTTTTTTTTTTTATTGGAATAACCCTAGTGCTGTTGTATATCATCTTGCTAATGGCAATACATTATCCCACAGTGCTGTCATGAACTTAATGTTTCAGTCGAGTTACATTGTGTTAAATTGGCTCGACACAAGTTGTTCCGTTGGCTTTTAAGGTCTTTTTATAGTTTTATTATAGTTATTCGGAACTGCCGTTGAAATAATTTAGCTTTATCTGTAATTTTTCTTTGGCTCAAGCAGTTGAAAAGTGCTATATAAGTGAAATCCATTCATCATTTTGCCTCCAATTTTCTTTTTAAATCTTGTTTTTCTGGACAAAATTCTAAGATGTTACATAAAAAGATGCTCCCGGAGCCGCAGTCAAACTTCAAACCGTGGATGAAAACATAGAAGAAGTGAGGGAAATGTCACATTTCTGTTAATTTTCTGGTTTAGTACACCGGAAGGGATTTGACCTGAATGAATATGTTAAGGAATTGCAGGCAGATGAAATAGATGCTGCATGATTATTTAATGATTATGACTTTGCAGGATTGCGAAAATAGAATAGATGTGTTTCAAGTTGGTGTCCAGGCTAAAGTGGAGTTTCTTCTCAACACTTGGAGCCGTTAAAGTGGAAACGGTTAATGTGGTTTTGTTGTATAGAGTGGAACTGTGCTCTAATGTGTTAGTTTAACCCATTAATCTCGCACATTGACTGTAACTGATTTGGTTCAACATATACAGTTTTTATGCAAAACATAATTAATTAAAATGATAGTCTTTAGAGATTGACCAAGTAGTAATTCAGAGGTTGGGATCATCAATGGATTTGGACTCAAGAGGCAGCAGAACATTTTTATTTATTTATTTATTTATTTTTACTTTACCCTGGTGTTGGTGTACATTTTCAAGATATTGGTTTTGACTCAATTTTAGCTATTTAAAGTTTTGATCTTGACTTGGTCTCGGGTGATGCATCGTTTATCGTTTATCTACGTTTTTTTCACAATGTTCTGTGACATGTGTTTATTACATCACATGATAAGTAAATGCTTAATGCAGACTTTTGTTGTTGATGATTAGTTGTATTGTTCTGTTCTACTTTACAAAATATTTGTCTTTAGGGTGAAACATAGGGTAAATATAAAGTTTAGAAATTGGCATCAAATAGCAAAATATGCACGTTTTGTGGGACTTTATCACATAATTGCATTCTTTCGACAGTCAAAAATGGACATATAACTATTGATGCTATGTTTATAATAAAATCATCTGAATAATAGCTAAACTTTTTTTCTTTTTTTGCCTGGTAATGTAACTTACAAATTAAAATAGACTGCTATGCAATGCTGCTACTGTACTTCTGAAAAAAGCTGTGGTTCTACCATAGTGGATCAACAGTGCAAGCAAAATGTCGCTAAGAAGAGAAAGCTACACAGCATGATTCAAACTTAAAATTAAAACCTGTGAGTAACTGCCAAAAACAAGAATATTTTTTTTAATTTGACTGAAAAAAGGGCTAATGGTGGGCTTAAAGCACAAGGTTAAGAGCTGAGGAACAAATTCACAGACTGTTATAGTCCAGATTATACGGTAATATGAAAGTCCGATTTGCTAATTGTTTCTTTTTACTCTTGTCCCAATTATCAACATTGATAAAGCTTTATTTCATTGGTATCATTTTATTGCTTGAGATGCTGTGGGGTTTGGATGTTTGGCCACGCAGTCAAAGAAAATGTGACTTTAGGTTAGTTGTAGCAGGATTTCTCATCGCTAGCAGGGCAGCGTGGGTGGCGAGCACAATCTGTTACCTGCTGAGTCAATTTCGAACAACCCTGACATGTGCGGTTGTTGGTGTACAGACTGGGCAGCTTTAAGCACACGAAGGTCCTCTGTTCATTTTGATCGTTCTTTTCCTGCAAGGTTTCATCAGACAAGCAATAATGGGGACTAAAAACTGTAAAATGAATCTGAGGTTATTTACCAATTTTCATTCATTTTCATTTTCAGACCATAAATTGCTACTTTATTGGAGGCTTCGGTACTCTTTGCATGCTTCCGAGTGTTCAACAGGCACTTCATCCATCAGTTGGTGATCGCACCGTGACTGATGACACGATCACACCCCGCCCATGCTCCCGATTGCTCTATGTCACCAGAAACTCTGTTTTCAACGGGTTCATCTTCCCACCCGGAGTTGTTTTCTGTCAGATCGCTGCAAAAAAACAAAAAAAAGACCCCCGATGCGACTTCAGCCTTCGTGGGAAGCATCAAACGACTCCTCATCTGCCGTGACGATTGCAGCTGTTAACCTGTGGAGTCAAAAACTGAGCGGGGGTGGGATTATAAGGTCTCTTTTTTTTTTATGGGATCAGCTTGTTTATCCTCATCTGCGTGGGAAGGAAATACCTTCGTGTCTCGTGCGGGAATATCTGGGCCTTTTTGCGTTGGAAGTAATTGATCGTTTTTTGTGTCGCTGGGCTCAGGTGTTGTCTCATCATCGCTGTGATGGAATGTGCACTTCCGATACAACTCGATTAATCAGGAGCTTTGACGGATGAGACAGCCGACAGGGCTTTGAGTCGCTGCCTGTTTCCAAATTTGCCTCGTGTTTCCTTTGTCTCACTCTTTCTTAGATGAGCCCGGCATTGTTTCATTAGATAAAAGGCTTCATTCCGGCGCTAATGGAGTCCCATTCTTGCCCGCATGATGTGTTACTCCAGGAGCATATTAAGACCTACAAAGAGTAAAAAAAAAATTAAATACAGCTCAAAATCCAGGCACTTAAAAAAGTATATTTTACATTCAGAGCTTTGATGTTTGAAAATAACACTGTGTGCTACTTTCTGCTGCTTAAAGCCCACAGAGCTCATCACCATGTGCATCGTCGGTCCTGGTGGAGAGGTTTGTGGAGGCCAGCGCTCCAACATTTGTTAACAATGCACCTTGTTGGGGAAATTGTATGAAACCAACCATTGGGTTTTGTGCTTGAACTTTTACAAGGATCAGTTGTAGGAACCAGTCTGAACTCTGAACCGCCGGCGCCGTTTACACAGAAATGTTTCCAAGTGAAAACGCAGAACCTCTGTTGAGTTTCGGGTGCGTGTTTATGCGACAGTGCTGCTTGCATCCACTGAACACGTAACTTTTCGAAAACTGCTCACAAGGTGGAACTTTAGTCAAGCGAGTGGTGGCCCAACATGAAAACCCACATCATTTACACTATTTCTGCCATTGCCATGTCGCCACGAAACGAAAACTCAAAAACAATACAATACGTTTTCTCTTGAAATGTCTCTTTTCTTGCCACATCTGTTTTAGTTTAAGCTTAGTTGAGCTTTGCTTATTTTACTTAACTGCATATATAATATATTTAATTCTTGTGATTGAGGTGCATTTTAATTAGAAAACACAAAACAGCAAACGACAGCGTGAGCTAGAAGAAGCTGAGGAAAACAAAAAATTAAAAAAGAAGCTTATAAAATGTCCTGCAGGACATCATTACTCTGATGTAGACTAATGATGAGCTCCAGGCACTTCTCCATATATGGACAGGTGACGGTATATCGTAGTTGCTTGTGGTCGCCCACAGGAAGAATGATGTTTTTAAATTGCTCTTGTGTGAAGTGGGCTTAATGGGATGAATATCCATTCTTTTACTTTACATTACCGTGTGGCTTTCTAATTCCTAAGCTGTGTTTATTTGGGGCTGGAGGGCCTCAAAAGAGAAGGTGATGTAACTGTGTGACCTTGTCGCAGTGGTTTGGTCCACATTCACAAATGCAGTGGGAAAGTGGACCAAATAAAAAAAAAAAGGGTGAAAGTTTTCGATGAACAGTGTTCGCACCCTTATGTTATCTCAGCTTAGTGTGTTGTAGCTGCTTTTAATCTTGGCATGTCTCTCTTCAGTTGTGCTCTATATTTCATGTTTATTTTTGTTCTTGCATGATGCGTTGCTCACCCTGACATAAAGAAAAACTGAGTGTGGTGATTGTTGCTTTGACCTTGTATAAATATAATTTTTAATACCGTATGCTTTGGAACTCCCTGCCATCATTTGTTATGAGTTAACAGAGAACATTGCATAAAGATTGTACTCGTGTAAGTCTGTGATTGCACACATTATTGTTTGCTTTGCAAAGTCATTAACATAATGCATTCCCTTGCACCTTGCATTAAACCAACCATAGCCTTTAAAGCAGCAGGGAATACCGTTTTTTTTACTGCTGGTTTCCTCCATTTGAACTGCATTCAGTGTGGAACTATTTATATTCACATTGGGTTTATGGAAGAAACACTTAAATGTTACATACTACGATGTTCAAATTTTAAACTTGCAGTAAATTGGTCATATATGCATGAGGCGCCAGTATGAAGATTAAATATTTGCGGGTTTTTGATCCAGGCCAAACAAGTACACGTAACAATATTATTAGAAACTTTTAAAAGCCCTCACTGTGGGTAAAAAAAACCCCAAATATTTTTAGGCATAATCACAATTGAGTCAGCGTTTCTGAAAGTTTTAAAAATGCATCACCATTTTGGCGTGCCAGAACAAATTAGACTCACCAAATCTCAGCCATTAGTTTGCTGCTCCTGAAGGTCATTTGGCTCCACAATCACAATAAGTAAGCAAACTTTTTTAAAATTCCTGCATATATTCTTTTTTTTACATGCAACCCTTCGGCTTAAACACACGTTTGGCTTCTCCTGCATCCAAACCAACGCCTAGTAACTCACTGGAAGTCTTGTCAAGACTAATGGAATGGAATGTCGTCCAATAAGAGAAAGTGGGACTATATAAAATGCCCGAAACTAAAATTAAACGAGCCCGGCTCATGGTACATTTTCTAGCCTGTATCGACTGTCTACAGCAGTCGTACATTCCCCCCCCTCCTCGGAAAATAAAAAGCCAAATGAGTCAAGGGTAAATAAGTCTGCCAAATAAGTGAATGGAACAAGGTGCTGGTGGTAATGAAAACTTTCAGCATGATAAACGAAGCCTCTTATTGGCCTCGCTCCTGGGATCCCACATCACCTAACCAAGATGGAAATTGCTTTTTCTGTGAAATATTTCCCACGCTTGTCCGCACACGATCAGCATTTAGCGTCTGCTCAGGATTTGTCCGTGCCGGATTTGCTTTTGGCACTAAAATATGAGGAGGATGATAAAAACGATGCAGGACGACGCAGCTGTGGGAGGCTGTGGTCGTACCGGCAGAGCTGTGACGGGGGTCAAGGGTTGCATTTATGGCCAAAACCGGGATCATCAGAGTCTCTCTGAGTCGGTGATCACCCGTCTCCGTCGAGCGCGCTCGTGCACACAGCTTAGCTCATTTATTTTTGAAAAGGCAACTTATTAATGCTTACATAACACGCTGCATCTTGCAATCTTGCTGGACTGATGGGTTTAACCTTGTGGACATATAGATCTGAGGTAATTTCTTTAATAAGGTCCTCAGACACGGCCGGAGTTTGATTTGTTGCCAAGCCCGTGGGTGTTTTGACCATAATTCCCCACGATGTAATTGAGTTTTTGTAGATTTTCCTTGCGTTTCTCTGCGAGTTGAACAGAAATGAATACACATCAGTCACAGCTCGGAGTAAACGTACAGGCTGACACCTTTTACAGCCGTCATTTCTCCCTGAGTATTTGCCATAAATGCGAATACTACTCCTCTGTGTTTACAATAAAATATAAACTCGTGCTCATGCTATGTATGCTAATAGGATTCATAGCAGACAGCTGATGTTATTGCTCAGTGGGCTATTAAATAGAGCAAAAGAAATATGAAAAGATTGCATTAGATGAGATTAAGTAGATATTTTTTGTCCCGCTGGGGAAATGTGACTTGGTTTTTATGAAGGCAGAGCTGTCAACAGAGAGGAGCTAACACATTATGTGGTAAAATGGGCAGAGTCCCTAAATTAGACAGCTGGGGAAGTCGGGGAATTTATGTTCCTATGCAGTGCATCCATTTAGATGCATGTAAAGGACATGCATTTGTAGCATGAGTAAATGTGGGTCGCAACCTTGAAAAACGAGTCTTCTCTGCTAATGCCAAACAGATTTTTTTGTGTCGTCGGTTCTTGTTTGATGGATTTGATTTGATTGGAGAAGCATATTGGTAATTTAAGAACATCATTGTATTCATTCAACATATGCAGACGCTCGGATGATTACCATTCGAGAGCATCTGCATGACAATAACAAACAACCAGCAAGTCAATCCCATGAGCCACCTGCATGTAAATGACAAGCATTGTTATTACCCACAAAAGCTCATGCGTGGATGAAAGTATTGACGCCACACATACTAATCTGCTTTTCCCCACAACAATACAAAATGCAGAATAAGCTGTCGTTCACACACCCATCTATGCTGCCCATCCCACAAATGTTTTATTTATTTATTTTTTTAAATGTGACACAATTTGAAAGGGGAATAAAGAAATTCTCCTTTTCTTTTTTTAATGCTATGTTTAAGTTTATAACTTCATCTTGAAGTTCAATATCCTTAACTGCTTTTTGATATATGCTGCTCATTGACATTCCCTCTGATACAACACATTGAAATCTGATGTGGTTTTTACATGCTGATAATTGTATTACACTCCACTTCGCAATGTAGATTTAATATATTTGAGTAAAGTTGAATTAGCAGGGACAAGTTCTACAATGTACTTTACTAGACGAGCATTATTCCTCTTTTTTTTCTTGTTTGTGGATCTAAAACTATTGTTTTGGTGCTGTGCTTGTGTTGCTTTGATCATCTCTTTATTTCCTACTGCATTTCTATTGGTTGTTAGCAACTGTAGCTCATAACAGCAGTAGGAAGTTAGGCGAGGGTCCTGAAAGTGTTGTAAGGCTTTGGTCACAGGATCATTACAATAGTCTTCCACCTCACGCCTCTGAGTGCACGAGAGATTTTAACCCACATTTAAAGTAGGGATGAGCCGATAACACTTTTCAAAATGACAAATACATGTAACAAGCAAGCCTTTAGCTACTTGTTCTTACTCTAGCCACTGAGCAGTTAAACTAATGAGCAACATCGGGGTAACTCTGCTGGTCCAAATGTCTCTGGTGTTTTACGAATTCGTTTTTGCAGAACTTAATTTACAGTCTGTCATACTTTTGTCATCGCATGATATCAGGATCTGATACCGGTTATCAGTGTCATCATAAATCCCCATCATATGTCTGGAACGCATGGCAGTTTCTTCCAAAGATGATAGGATATGCATCTGTTCTGCAAAATAACTCCATTGGCATAGGCATTAACATTTGGAATTGGAACAACTTCCTGCTGTTGAAGCTGTGAGACGATCGGATGAATTTGTCTTTTTTGTTATTGGCGCACATTCTTTTTCGGTGACGAAGTTTTTGAAACAAACAACAAGAACTGTTAAAAGCCAACACAACCGACCAGGTGGCTGACTAATGAGCCGATAAATCATTTCATGTACGACACTGTAAGGGTGCAACATCAAGGCTGCTCTGCCTGAAGTCTTGCGGCCGCTTCGCCTGGTGAGTCCCAGACCTGAATAACCGGTGGAAAAAACCCCAAAAAAAAACCCCACAAAAAAAAAGATGAACGGGCCCTGTTCATTCAAGAAACTCATTAAAGTCTCTTTGTGCCTTCCCTTTGATAATCAGTCGATTATTGTCGCAGATACATTTTCTGACACTACCTTCCTTCGTTCAGTGCTTCAGATCAAACCTTTGAAGCTCCGGCCATGATATGCATTTCAATGAGCTATTTCAAACCTGTCACACCGCAAAGTAATTTGGAGGATTGTTTGAGTTATTAATTTGGAGAGTGGGTGTCTGTGGTTGCAGACAGGTAAAGGCGAGTACGACGGCTCGGCTATTGACATTTGGAGGAAAAGTTCGGACTCTGCCGCGCATCAGATTGATTTTACAAATCAATCACATGGGAGACAAAGGAAACAAACAACCCAGTTGGTTGGGGGGGGGGGGGGGGGGGAGTGAGCAGGCGAGCTCCCGTCTGCCTTTTTACATTTGTGCTTCAATCTTCAGCCGTCTTATTCGAGGCGAATCACATCTACTGATTTGATTTAATGCGGCCGACGTGATTCACTCTGCGTGTGGCTCCACACGCGGCGCCCTCTTCCTATCCGTCATACGGGCCTTGTTAACTGCTCTGAAATGAGTCATGCCGCCTCACATGCTTAGCCACTTATTTGGTTTCCTTCTTTCAACGGATGCCACTGCTGACCTCTGGCATCGAGTGTGCAGTCTGCAGAATGACATCGATGGCTGCTTAAAAACGTTTTTTTTTTTTTTTTTTCATACGTTTCCATTAATGAAAATCTTCCCGCAATTGTAATTTCCTGATGAGCGGGCTCCCATCTTTGTACGAGATAAGCTAATGGGATGAGGAACGCAGCGTCTCACAATTAGCTATCAAAATTTGATAGTGACCGCGTCTAAAAATAGACCGAAGGCGAATTACAGCCAAGGTTTTTGCCTTCATGCGCGTTGTCTATCAACGCCTCGCTGTCACCTCAGTGGGGTTTCTACTGACATATTCACCGCATGCACTCTTTCATTTTCTGTGGAAATCTGGGGAAGGAGCACTCCTTCTGTCCTTGCCTGTTAGAGGTCTACATCCGACGGGGGAAATCTCTCTCTTTGGTCTGCATTTGTATTCCTACCGCTTGCCGTGTATGATAAAGACCATGTGGCGACTTGGTAGACTCATGCCTAATACATCCCGCAGTGCAAAATAAACTACCCAGCCATGAGGGACTCTCTCTTCTTTTACTTTGATCATACATTAAATATTAACACTGGACAACACATTAAAAAAAAAAAAATTTAAACAAGCCAGAGAGAGGGATGATAGACTTTCTTTGCTTCCGTGACATCGTTCCAAGGTATGGGGATGCATATTGCTGTTGGACAACTCTTAGAAAGTGAATTTTGCACAATATCACTCATTTAAAGTGGACTCACACATTCCTGCAGTTGATAATCATGAACCTATTTATTTTCCAAGTAAAGAAGGCACATTACTTGAAACCTGTCCTTGCTGCATTGATTTATATACAGTAAGATTAAGATTGAATGCGAACTGTGATTTTTCTTTCATTTTCATCTGAAAAATCCACTCGCTACTTATTCCCTCCAAAGATGTTCTTGCATGAACATTAATGACTCGTTATTTCGTAGCTCCTAGCCACATTTTATTTAAAGTCCCACCATCTGAGAGACTCGGGCCTTGTTCACATGACATGTAAAAATGCAAAACTCTCTTTGAGTTTTGGGGTTTGGTTAACACAATGACGGAGCTGCTGAAAACACAACTTTTTTTTGAAAACGCCTCCCAACACTCTGACTCCATCTCCATGGTAACAGGATGGAGGGGGGATGCACACATGCAACTTTTTAAAACGATCTATATGTAGACGGAGAATAAAACTCTCATTGGACTTTGCAGTTTTATCGTTGAGTTACCCGTAATAGCTATTCAACTTCATCGTCTGTGCACATGAATGTCCGTGTACTCGCCAATGTTTATAAGGTATTGTTCTCTGCTCCATATGTGTGCTTTAATTAGAGAAAAAAAACCAACAGCACCCACAAGTGGACCAACATGAAAACTACACTGTTCTCAACAGTTCAGCCCTTTACCATTTAAACCAACATCGTTTTCAAAACATTGCCATGTAATGACATAATTGTTTAAAACTCTATAATATAATGAGAAGCGCTCCACTCCACTCCTTCTCTTTTTCCTCTTTGTGCACCCATCTTGATGATTAAATAACAGGATTGTAAACAAAGATGCCGACAAGGTCGGCTGATAAGATGAGGAGCTCCAGCTTAAAAGTCATCTCACGCAAACATGGCACAGTAACATTTGTTATATTCACGAGGGCTCGTGCGCTAAGCCTTGGTATCACAGTAATTACAGAAATTTCGAAAGGCCTCCATGGTCCGCATCACATCCGGAAGTTGGTGGCATTCTTGAAAATAGATTTGGTACTCGGATCCTTCGAATAACCGCAAATCCGGGGTTTGCTACAGAACTCAAAGCTGATGGTGAGAAATGTCGCCAAGGCTGATCCAAGTTGGCTCAGGCTTTTTAAACATGTTTTTCTCAGTCTTGCACCCCCAGACAAATCTGCCTAATGTGTCCTCGCTTTAATTCAAGAAGTCATTTTGTTGTGGCTGGAAAAACAGACAACTTTTAATGGTTCTTTTATTTCCCGATGAGTGCCCTTAATTTCACAGAGCCGGCCCGACTCTTTGCAGTTAGCTATTTTTTTTTTTTTTATCCACTCAAGACAACATGACTGCATTATCCACCTTCCGGAAATGAGCTGGCAGGCGTTGTGTGCATTTTATTGGTATTGTTTAGCACTTTAGTTAGGAGGATGATTTCTTTGTTCATCCTCTGAGTAGACGGCGTATCTCATCCTCCCAGACCCCTGATGCCTATTTATGTGTCGGAGCAGGGTTTTTTTTTTTTTTTTTTGCCAAGGCTGCAGTCTGGAGTAAATACTTCTCAAGTCCATTATTTATTCTCTCCCACACTATCAGCCTGGAAGCTTCCGCCACAAAGATCATTCACATTAAAACTAATTAGATTTATTTGGGCTCGTTACAATGTGGCTTTCCGATTGCAGACACAAGCATGACTTCAGTGCTGTTTACTTGTTGTTGCTGATGCTGTTGACAACAACACGTTTGTTGTCTCAATTTAATGATGTCACAATGTTGTTTATCTTTGTTTGGAATTGCTAAGTGTGCCGACACGCCCCACGCCGAAAACTCCCTGTTTTTGTTTTGGAGTGAGCAACTTTTCCTTCTCCCTGTTCTTTCATTTTTTTTTTTTTTTTTTTTTTTTTTTCAGAGACACAACAAGAAAAAGAACATCTGATTAGATCAACCTGAAATCCTGGCTCTTGGACAGCTTGCTTATCTGGCATGTTTTCATATTTCATCATAGAATCACTGGATGCCCAGCAGATTATTATAATTTTTTTTAACAAATAAGCCTCTTGACGCTGTATGCTCAACACTGTTAAAGTACAGCACTCCCTACTTTTAGTGGCTTCTCACATTTCAGCTGCAAATGCCAAAAAGAAAACCCCCCCGCAGTCATGAAATACACTGACGACAAAGGGTTGCCCTTTATAGAACTTCACCATTGCCATAAAATTATGTGAACTCGTGTCTTTTCAAATATTCAAGGAACCTAAATTTGAGACGACTGTAGCACTCGCATTGCAATCTATTTCAGTCTTGTTTTTGGCACACGCCAACTCGCCAGTCTTTAATACGCTTTCAAAACAACCGCTCCCATCAGATTTTTAATCTTTCGATCTCAAATAGATTGATCGTCTGCTTTTAACCAGCTAGTCAGTGTAGTTGATGGTTACTCTGGAATGCCAATAAGTCTTGTGAGGTAATTGACTCAAGATATAATTACTTCGTGTCCTTTGTCGGAGTCATTACCTTGGTCTTCATCTTTTTGTTCACTGAACTCGCACTGCCGTCATTTTAAAGTTTTCTTTATTTTATTTTGGAGCAAGAATAGAGTGCTTCATACTGTGTGCCTGCCAGAGTCGTCTCCCTGACATCGAACCCTGTCAGATCAGCCCCCCCACGCTGTGCTCTGTAGAGTTGTGTGAAATTGTCCCACTGTACTGCAGCTGAAGAGTTCACAAGTACAGGTTGGAAACTAAAACTGGGACTATATCGAAGCTGGCTGCGTTTTCTGACAACTGCATTTTCAGCAAAATCCTATCAGCATTAACCTTACACAAGAAAAGTTCCGTATATATATATATATACTTGTTTCCTGCAGTATTCCCACAGTTCAACTCATTACCTTGTTCTTTGTTAGACAGAAGGACTTTGAAAAGATAAGAGGCACATCCAGCTCTTATGTTGTACTCACTTGTATTTGTCTCATGAAACTATGCAGATCACTGTGAGTAGTAGGCTAATCTGCACAGCTTTGTTTGTTAAATACATTTATTATATAGTTATTCACATGCATCCGGTATCAAACTTGTGGATGTTTCTGGGGAATAATTTCCTCGTCAGCAAACAGAAATTGTATTTTAGACCAGCCAAAAATTAATAAGCACTTAGAAATGGTCCAAATCAGCACATATTTTAGTTAATTGGAACATTATCCTAAAAATATACATTGTTTTAGGGGAAAAAAGCTTCACTGACATCAAATTTTGAATGCTGCTGAGGTACGAGGCTCTTTGCCGAATGCAGCACTCTGGAGGTTCAGATTTTCAGCCTCAGCATATTCCCTCGAATTACTGAAGCCTTTACTTCTACAAAGTTACGTGGAAGCAGCGCTTACAAGGTCATCGTTGCCATGTTGTCAGACATGGCTGAATCACTGTTTCCAGATATACGGTGGGGGTCAAGTGACGTCATAGTGTGGCCAACTGGCACCGCCAGCAGCTGTAGCCATTGTCCCATGTAGGTTAACTTGTTTTATTTATTTATTTTCGTTCACGACAAGGGTGGGGATGCTCAAAGAGGGAATATTGAAGAAAGAGGTAGGTGGGGAGGCGACAGACAATATCCTTGTTAATGCTGTATATACTACTTACCAGAAATGGTTACTCAAAGCCATTTAGTTTGCGTTGATTTTGTTTATTTTAAGATATTGTTTCTCAGTTTTGCGTTTGTCCTTTGAGATTCCCTCTGAAAACGGTTGTGGAGTTCTTTTTCTAACTTACCAAAACCCTTAGGGCAACTAGTGCCAGACTTACCTTCACCATCAGGCAACAGTAAAAGCCTTAAAAGTAAAAACAATGGGGAGTTTCCCACATCTGATCTGGATTCTAGAAAGTGGCCTAATGTGGTTTTCTTTGAACATTTTCAAAATGTAAATGTGTTTCTGATCATTGCATCAGTATCTATTTTTCAGTGAGTCTTTGTTGTTTCACAATGGTTTTCGTGGGGTAATTGTGTTTCTTTACTCTCAAAGAAATGAATGATTACACCGAATTAAAGAACTTTTTTTTTTTTTTTTTATCACATAGATGCTGTTCTTGACCTCAATGCTGTTCAAATGTGTTTCAAAATTTGAGCTGGGAACTTTGGGCAACTTAGAGATGATACGGCATGTGTAAATCTAATCCTCAGATGTGTGATCTGTGATCTCCCTGAGGCCCTCATGGGAACCTCTGATTCAAGCAGTTGTTCTCGATTCATCAATAATCTCCAACTTCAACATTAACTGTCATGAGTGACTCATTTCGGTTCACTGGTGTGTAAGGCCAGATTTGGTGCCATTGACTCTCCAGCGAACAAGTGCATTTATCAACCACACGGGCCAGACTTCTGTGGAGGTTATTTCAAAACATGATGATTCCTTCGAGCGTATTGTGTGAAAAAAGTGTTTGGCTTTTAAAGACAAACAACCAACACAAACCTCTAAAGTCACGCTTGGATGACTGACCAAAGGTTGCAGTTGGCGGTTTGGAAACTTGATGTTTTGACATCACAAATGATGACCGGAGGGCAAGTCAGGTTTGTTTTTGTACCGCGGAGTGCCACAAATCACAAGTTAGTCTCTGAAGGCTTTAGAGTCTGAATAGAACCCATCCTTTCTTTGAAAAAGAAAAATACATTTAAAAGGAGGAAAATATGAATTTGGACTGATGGTGTCTGTACCTAAGAGCAACAGGATAAACACATAACCTGACAGCCCATAAAGGATTAGAAGATCGCTGAGTACCTTGTGATCAACAATACTTCATAAGCAGAGCTGGAGGCCAATGCACAGACGTATTTCTCAAAGGTCCATATTCTGTGATCGATTGAATGTTAGAAGTCTGGAAAGATAAGTTTTAACAATTCACTTCACTCACAAGCTTTTTTTCTTTCCGCCAAGTAATTTTTCACATTCATCCTACCTGACTCTGCCTATAATTACTTCTCAGGCTGATAGAACTGCATTAGCCTGTACCGCTCTGCTACTAGTTGCTGTCAATCATGGCATCACTTTGTTTTCTTGTCTTCTGTGTCTCATCAGCGCTTCCCACAGCTGAAACGCTGATGACGAGAGGCAAAAAGCCGAGTACAAGATTGTCATGTATGATTCCTCAGTTACAAGTGCATTCAATATAACCAATAGTTAACAAAACAATGATTTTAAGAAACCACATGTTTTACATTGATCACACAAGATACGAACCGACTTGCCGTGGGGTCCAGATGTGGTCCGGGTTCCAGACTTTGAGAAGTCCATACATACGGTAGGAGCTTGAACATAAGTACATCAGTCAGACATAAAACATGGAGACAAGTTCAGGAGAGAGCCCAAAACATGAAAGAGACAGACGGTAAACCCCAGGATGGCCTTTGGTCAAGCTCATCATGATAAAATGTGTAAAAACGGTCTTCGCTCCAGAGGTGGGAAACTATTTTCCCATTCTTCACTCAAGTAGAGGACCACATATTTGTAAGATTTGAATAAGTATTGACTGAACTTTCTCAAAGAAAAATAAAATGCATGCTGAGAAGTTTTCAAAAATGATAAAGGCAAATAAAAAGCCTTTGGAGGACATTCTGGCTATAAATACCACCTCAGATCTTTTGTGTTTCTTTTCATATTCAGTGAAATTGGACTGAAATGATATTAGAAAATATGTAGGATTTGTTTTTAAACCTCACATGTTGTAGCTTTCTGTGTCTTACTACAGTCCAATATCAAAACGAGTTGAAAAAGGCAGCGCATACCAATTATTTTGTGAAAATGAATTACCAAATGTGGTGAGCAATGATACTCGGAATGCAGGCATCTACGCGATTCCACTGTAATTGGCGGTGTGTACTGCTGACTCTGAGATAATAGGGCAGTGTTGGCTAATGATGCTTCTCAAATAGAAGCTACTCCCATTCAAAGATGTTTGAGCAAACTGTGTTAGAAGCTACGTTCAAACTGATGCACACAGTAACTGTTTTCTGGCTTTTGTAGTTTTGATGCTGCAATTTTAGTTGAAACAAAACAAATTAAAAATACCATGAAACACATTTAATGTAAGACTTGATCAATTAATTTAGAATTTTGGATTAATCACCAGCGTCTTCCACATCAAGGTGTTGTTGAGCATGTGAAGCTTTTATATTTCCCCTCAGCTTCTATTTACTAACAGGCCCTGAAC
Source organism: Blennius ocellaris (assembly GCF_963422515.1). Taxonomy (NCBI): domain Eukaryota; kingdom Metazoa; phylum Chordata; class Actinopteri; order Blenniiformes; family Blenniidae; genus Blennius; species Blennius ocellaris. Next base: position 6,540,656 of record NC_137655.1, on the reverse strand, counting down.
TCTACTTGATCACGCAAAATACACAGGAACAAATGGAGCTGTCTTGGTTTGGTTTACCAGAGGAAGCCTGTTCTTTAATCATATTTGAAAATGCTTTGAAACTTGTCGCCCGTGGAAAAAAAAGAGAAGTCAGATGTTTCAGACACTTAGCCAAGGTCTTTAGTAACACCGGTGTGACAAAAATATCGGGGACTGGTCTTGTTCCCAGCTCCACTTGTAATTTTGCCATGCAGTATTTTTGCACAGAAGCCAGTTGATAACTGTGTGCATGCTTGGCTGTGCTGAGACTTGCGTATCCCCTACAGTGACAACTTCTCATCACGACCCTGTATTGATTTTCCACCTGTGGAGTCTCCACTGCAGGTCTTACCAGTGCAACGACGACAGCTATTCCAACCTACGCTGACATCTTCACAAAGCACAGTTTCTTTTTATTTTCCTTATCTCAACCTTTACAGGCCAATATCCCAAAGTTGTCATTCCATTGGACAACCAGGGGTCACCTCCCGACCCTCCTGGGCGTCTCTCTCTCTCCTCCTGTGTCTCGCTGTTCCACCTCTAGATTGTTCCACCCTTCATCTGTCACAGCCCTTGTCGCTGTCACGGAGAGACAGACAGTGATGGATGCTAATCACTTTGCCTGTGTACCCGTCTGACCTGCCGCCTCATCTACGAGCTCATCTCAGCCTGGCCTCTGCGAAGCCTTTTGAATAAATGAAATGCACCTTCTCTTCATTTCTGCTTTGTTACCGCTCACATTGTACCTTCACTCGTTGTCGCTGACTCCAGACAAATCCTACTGGTCCCAGGTTGGGGAGCAAGAATGATGCACGCATTAGGTCTTGTAAAATTAAGCAAATCTGACGTTGTCAAAGTTTAAAAAGATTGGAAAACTCCACAGAGAACTTTAACTACGTGGTAATGCTAGAAATCAACAGTGTGAGATAAACTCACTGTTTGTAGTTTGAGGCTTATTGTACTTGGTGTTGAGTGAACCCTCTGTCTATGGTATCTGCCCCCTGGAAAGCACTCCACCTGACTAAGATTCCGTTAATATGGCGTTTCAAGTAAAAAAAAAAAAAAACACATCGTCCATACATGGAAATTTCATGTGGACAGACAATGGAGTTGTATTTCTATTACGAGTGACTCTGAACTATAAAACTACTAGGTCCTACGCGAATATGGACTGGGAGTCATGACACTCTGGAGGCAAACATTGTTGTTATTGTCCATCTACTTGCTATTCAAGAAGTCTTTACTTTGGCCAGAGGGTGCTAGGGTAGTTGCTGCACTTCCACCGTCTGCACAGATATGGAGTTGGAGCGTTTCAATGAAGATTTTTCAGTTTTCACTTTCAAAAGTTGTCGCGTAAGCAAGGCCTGAATTATACCATCAAAATGAAGAATTCCAGCCAGGAACTATGATTGTGCTCACTGGTGATCCAATAGTTTATTGGCACTGAATTGATTGTTAGATTGTTTCTTTTTTTTTTTTTTGTTCCTTCTTGGGGATATTACCAAATTAGTTCCCACAACAAATAAAGTTGGAAAGAAATTATGAAAACCATCCAAGTCACAAGTGCTTCAAACCTCTGCACCTCTGAGGTGCTTCATACTCAATACACAATCTAGTTAAGGGCAACGTTGCACAACTCCACCGCAACACTTCTTTTTCTGCTGCTTGTATTCCCTGGTGTCATTCAAAGTGCTGCCGCGCTTGTCTTTAATCTCCTCACCAATTCAATAGTTTCAGGAAATGAAACTCTGATATACTTCACAGACGCCGAGACAGCCTGAAATATGCGATATTGATTTTAATGTGGTCCCAAACCTTTTATTTACTAATCAAATGATGAGTTGCTGTCGGAGAAGTCTCCCGATGGATCCACCTCAAAATAATGACTTTGATCTTGGCCAGATTATTGTGTTTGTTTGCACAGATGGCCTTGTCATATTTGTTACTCTGATTTGTTTCTTCGCATAATGGCTTGAAGTACATCTTATTTAGATTCACGTCACACGAATGTTGTTCTTGGCTCCATCCCAACATCAGTTCCATAAAATTCTGGAAATAAGTTTCTATTCCAGTGTGTACTTTCATTGATTGAAGCATGTTTTCTGGCCGAGTATCCAAACAATAGAGTTGTGATTTGATTTCAATTGGGTAGAAGATGTCAAAGAGAGGAAGTAAGCTTGTTCCATAGCCCTGAACATTCATCTTTGATGAACCTTCCTCCACGAGACCCGATTCAAACTTTACAAATCCATTTTCATTATGAGCTGTCAAACTCTTTTGTCAGAAAGCATCTCAAGCAGTTAAATTTTGATGGCAGAATTTGAAGCAAAACATTGGGCCTTTTTTAGAAAGATGAGTGATTGCTTTGCTTTTCCCAGAAGCTTCAAGTGAGAGTTTTTTCTTTTTAATTTTTTGCTCTTTCTTTTTTGGGATGAATGGTGATCTATAAAATACTCCATACTCCATTCAGCTGATCGATCAGGACCTCGGTAAATTAGATGGTAACCAACCAAACTGGCCAGTGAAGCGTATTGACCTGATACTTATTCTGCAGTGAAACTTTTCTAATTTATGTGCAAAGGGTTGTATTTGTTATTGATATCGCACTGAAGTGCATTGTGTCCAAAAACACCAGTATTAAGTTAGCCTCATACAAAAAAAGTATGCCGCGCTCTTGTGTTTGTAATCAATGGTGAATTTCTTGCAACATCAGCGAGTTTATCGCCCTTGCTAAATAATATGTTTACCTTTCTAAAACAAGTGTCTTTCTAAATGCATCCTGTTCGTTTCTGTAAACTATTCTATCTTCTTCATAATCTGGATTTTTTTTTTTATTAACCCATGAGTTCAGGTTCGGTTTGCAAGTGAAAGCGGAAACATTTTGTTGGGGCATCTGTGGTCTAGCAATGCATGCACACTGCAACTGTGTAAACAGACATCATTTAAAAAATATTGCTGCGCAAACCCCAAACTTTTCCGAAATGAAAACACAAAAACGATGCGTTTTCACTTGAAACATGTAAAATAGTTTTTTTTTTCCCTCCCTGAAATGTGTTTTTTTAATCGAGACTCTCGTGGAGACAGGACACATCCTTAAAATGTCCTTTTTCTGTAGTTGTACTAGCTGCTGAATGCACCAAACACTGTTTCCACCAGAGAAAGACAAACTATTTTGTGGGATATCTCAAGCTCAAGCCATGCATAGATGGAGTTTGATTAAAAAAAACCCAAAAACTGTTCTTGTCAACATTGCAGCTTCGTAAGCAAAACCAACATGTCAGTGTCCCCTCTGCATTACTCACGTTTTTGCTTTCATGGTGACAGTTCAATTTACACTCCTTAAATTTTCCAATTTAACCTTTGACTGAGTAAATAAATGCTTGGATGTCGGAGCTTTGCTGAAAACTCAGTTGTCAGTCTATTTTATGAGTTGACATTTTTTGAGTTTGTTAATAGCAAATTCAAAAATGTCATTCACCAAAACATTACCAAAGCCCTCAAGCATGATATCAAGAGCTCTTGTGTTTAAAACGAAAGCAAGGAGCATTTGAACATTTAAGGAAGTATGCACCGATCCATACTGATTCACTTCTGATTTGATCCCGATTTTTGCAGATGGATGGATGGATGGAAGTTTATTGATCCCTGGTAGGGGACCTCAGGGAAATTGTTCTGATACAAATAGTATGTCGATACTAGAGCTCTGTTTGCTTTAATATTTTTAATATCATTATGAAACGTAACAATGGATACATTTACGTCCCAAAATGCAACTTGAGTACGCTAGAAAAACAACTCCTGTTAACAGGAAAAATATGCTGAAAATAAATATGCAACTGTAAGGGTCTCAGATCGGCTATCAATATTTATTATATTGAAGACAGATAGAAGCAAGCCTCTCAAAATACAATACAAAGAGCTGCTTCAGCTGATCAGCACAAATTAAATATACAGGCTCTTGTCGCAGCAACAAATCGAGGTTTTTGAATATCAAATATTTGAAATAATAGAAAAGTGCAGTAACTGTAAACATTCACACTATCTATAAAACAGTATGTATCTCAGCAGCACAAATCAAGAACAGTTGAAGATTTGCTATTTAAGCTGACGCAGAGTGGCAACGGCACAGACGGGTTCACCTTCGATACTGCTGAGTCGTCTGCTGACAGCTTGGAGGAGTGTGCTTTTCATTGTTTTGATGCTGCTGTCACTACTGTTCTCCTCGGCCAGCAGGCGTTTTAAAACAGTGACGGCTCGGATTACGTCGGCTGCAGAGGAGGTCACTGAGCTGAAAGGGTTTCAGCACCATCACTGGGTTTTTTTTCTCCAGCCAATCCCGCTGGTTGGCTGACAGCGGTGTGGTCAGCAGCAGACGCACCAAGAGGTCGATGGACTTTCAGAAGACTCTTAATGTCGAAGAAGCTATCCCACCTTATTTGAACATGACGAGTCACGGTTCACGCATGTTGCATTTCATTCGGCAGGTCCTCCAAGCGAGACTGCGTGCTTTGTGAAAGTGTGATCTTCCAGCGGTTTCTTAATGCGTCACTAACACCGCGTTGTGACATTCGCCCCTCGTGCACAATGAGCCGCAGCGCGTGAACAAAACAGGCCAAGAACCAGGAACCGACAAGCCTTCCATCAGAACCTTCACGTTACTTTCAATTGTGCCTTAGAATGACTGGCACTTTTTCCAGAGATGATTTAACATCTCTGTAATGGATGCTTGATTGAAGTCAACCGAGTGCACAGTGACGCTTCAGCACTGACATTGGGCCGATATCTGAAGTCCAAATATCTGTATTAAAGCTCAGGGCTGGAACACTTAACTCTTCAGATAACTTGGTTGATACCCGGTTGTGAAGTTCAGGCAGCACAGTCTGATAAATATCTCCCGGATGGCAAACTATGTCTTGGCTGCAAGCTTTCAATCGGGCTACAAAGTCGAGCAACTTCTTGGTAATCCCTTTATCCTTCACTTTGTCTGGTGGAAGTTTACCTTGTTTGTTTGCAATGATTCCTGATACGATGTTAGTCAGCCACTGTCCCGCTATGGTTGCCTGCTTGCTGGCTGCAAACTGTGGACTGGATTTCCCTGATTGGAGGCGTGTCTCATTACTCCGCATCGTGTTGAGACATGCCTGCATTCAAGATATCCACTCAACCGTTTGCAGTCCGCGAGCAGAGCAGCCAGCAGGGAATCTGTTGTGGAATCATTTCAGTAGAAAACAATAAAGCACATACATGGCTTATTGATCACAAATAATTTATATTATACGTGTATTATACTATATTATACTATTGTTAATGTTTAATGTGTATACTATGTGCACGTGTGTGTGTGATTTAATGTGAACCCCCCCCCCCCCCCAACCCAACAGCGCCAGCTACTGGCCTGGTATGAATGTAAATGAACATTGGTGTTAAAATGTTGCCAAGTAAATGCAAAACCTTCCTGAAATGAAAACACACAAAAGATGTACTCTGACTTGAAATGTTGTCATGTAAATGGGGCGTAAAAGCTTGAAGTCCCCCCCCCCCCCCCCCCCCCCCCAAGTTGATGGCTGCATCACACTTTCAGAATTGCTGCCTTAAGTCTTTCCCTTTTTTTGAGATCTATTTATTCTGGATTCTTTCTGCAACATTGTTCAAACAGCAGCAACACACTGTCACTATTGTTGGTGCTTGTAGTGCGACGACACCGACTGATAGGCATGTTCAAACAGCTGCTCGCATGAAAAGCCCAGCCGGGAGGTTGTGTTTTACACAAGGGCACAGAATGCGTTTCTGTGTTTTGTTTCATGCATCTACGATGTCAGATATTTGCTTTTTGACAAACTGTCACAAGGTTGTCTAGCGGGTGATAAAACACCATATATCCTCATGAGTCCATGTGGTTAGTTGAGTCCTGCTAAAGTTTGCTCAAGTTACAATATACATTGAAGTCCAAACAAGTATTGCAGTTGAGTAACTTGTTCAATATTGGGGGGGTAAAAAGAAACCCCACTTGAGCCTGGATGCTCCTGAGGGTCTTTATCCAACCCAGTGGGGAGGTTGAGCTCAGTGTGAGAACTGAGGCATCCTGACCTCAGATTTGAACTGCTAAATCAAGATGAGCTGGAAGAATTCTGAAGATGTGTTTTGCTTGCTTAGTTCCCCCTCAAGGCCATTTCCTGTCACAGCTACTCCGTACACTGACGGAGAAGGATGGCCCCACGGCAGATTGTTTTGGCCAGTGGCCCATACATGAATTGGACTTCGAAGCTTCCATGAGATTGGTCTTGCTCTCTGTGAGTGGATTGTACTCCAGTGGAGTACTCTCCATGAGTCCACCAAACAGACTGCATGCAAATATTTACAGGAACCAATCATGTGACTCTTGGACCCATGCAGCATGAATCATGTTAACACATGAAGCTAATTCCCTCAGAAAGGTTGTCATCCGTAGCCAGCCCCTTTATTGCACAGGGGCATAAAGCAGAGAGGAACTTGTTACTCACAGCCTGAGTCAGTGTATTCTATTTTTTTCCCCATCCTTTTTCATCCAAATGCTATTGCTCACAGGTTTGTGATAAGTGTGATGTCTTCATGAGAGAGTAGAGCAAAAAACGGCGGCACAAAAACATAATCTTCGAGTATATCGAAGGCAGATGTAGCTCGGCGGTCGTCTTACAATCAGAAGGTTGCAAGTTTCATTCCCCATCTCTCTCTCTCTCTCTCCATATGTCAGTGTCCTTGAGCAAGACACTGAACACCAAACTGCTCCCAAAAAGCATTTTATAGATGTAATCTAGTTACCATTTATCCAAGCCACAAACACAATCCCACCCTTTACATTTTGAAACAAAATGCAACTGTACATGGATCATGTTCAAATCTGATTGGGTCAAGATAATTTGTCCGAAATGCTGTTGCACCTTTCCTAATTTTCCTCGAATGTGCAGGAATCTAGCTTTCAATTATTTTAAGGGTATCATATAGGACCTCTTTATAGGTGCTCAGTGTAAATGGACACGTGGTAAACAACGGTCACTGCTTTGTTAGTGGCTGACAAGACGAAAACCTTATGAAGGTACCCCTGATTCAGAAACTCTGTTTCCAAAGTGGCCACACTTGGGCTCAGGAGTTACAACTCGTGAATCTACACCTTTGATAAATCGTATTATATTGGGTGCTGATGTTGCCAGTTCTTCTCTTTGAAATCTTTTCAGATTTAAGCCCGTGGGTAAGTCTTTGCAAATGTGCAAGAGGCTCCAATCAGACCGAATCACCAAGCAATTTTTAAAAATTTCAAAGAAAACATTGTTTTTAAACATAATGAATATAGATATTTTCAGGATATTTCACTGTATTTTGCTCCAGGAATTTTCATGAACATTGGCTTTATGTTGAGATTATTGTCATTTGGGGTATTGATTGTTTGGGTTTGCAGCAATATCAATATTTTAATCATTTATACTCTCCCCCACAACAAAGTACACCAGTAAAGTAAAAGTCTCCTCATTCTTAGTTTAATACAACACAGCTATGATTTCACCCAACAGTGGAGTGTATATTTAGCCATCACAGAAGTTTTCTGTCAAACCTGGATTTAAAAAAAAACAACAACCCAAAAAACACTGCACCATGTTCGAGAAACTGCAGCTGGAGGTGCAGAAGACGTATCATGTTTTGTCATTGTCTATAAATAACCGTCGTTCTAAAAGTAAACCAGTCATTGGTTTCCTTATCAGTCACAAACAAGTCATAAAATATGACAAATGTGTTGTCACAAAATAAATAATAGACATAAAAAACTGCCCATTTTAAACAAAGACACAATGGCCTCCAGGTGGAATGAGATACTGCCACTCATAAAAGTGCTGTTTAAATCTTCAGACACTTGGTAATGACTTAGCTTACGATCAGTTTTCAAGCAGAAGTGTAATTACTAAGATTTCAAGATTCACGATGCAGACGACCACTTAAAAATAAACCTTTGGGAAACTGATAGTTACTTTAATGGGTATCAAGTAAAACAAAGGGTTATGTTTGGTTGTTCCAAACTTCCTACAAAATTTAGTGTTAAATCCTGCCGTGTGCGTGAATGCTTTTAGAACATGTCGTGTGAGTTTGGTTTGCACCTTTGTTGTTTTATTTTTAGAATAACTCTCTTCAGAAAGAGACTTTGTTGTAGAAAATGGCAAAGCTACTCAAATATGTTCCCAATCGGTGAACGAAGCTTCAACCTGTCGGGGAACATGTTCAAAAAGTCCTTTGTCTACAAAGGTCAACGGATTGTAAAGGTCACATTCCCTAGAATTTAAAAACAAAACAGTTTTTACTTCTACTTTAAGCTCAAGCAATAACTATAAACTTTTTTCTGAGTGAGTAATGCAAGGGTGTTAAAACTGCAGCTTACCCTCTCTGTGACACTGCTGATTCAAGTCACCGAAGGATATTTTCCACTTCCTTGACAAGCGTCCCAGAGCAGAGTTGAAAGAGCTCATCTTTTAGAATTGTTGAAGGTAACATAATAGACGTTTTTAACTGGTTTATTCCTAATAGGCCACTGACTGATGCAGCCAGCTGACCTTAAATGGCATGTGAGAGTTTTTATAAGTGGATCACCAGCTGAGCGTTTCTTTGAGTTTCCCTTATTTGGGAACACTTCAAGTCTTTTCCTTTTTCTTTGCAAAATAATAAGATTACAGTGCATATGGAAAGTTTTCAGGACCTTTTTTCAAGTTTTCCACATTTTCTTATGTTTCAGACACGGTCCATGTTCTTCTCATCAGTCTACCCATAGCATCCAGGGACAAAGCAGAATCAGATTTCTTGGAGTGTTAAAAATGTATTATAAGCAAGAGCATGGTGTATCAATTTGCCTATGTATTCAGACTTGCTGGGTATGTCAGGCAGGAAAACTCAACAGTTCTACAAACTCTGTTCTTCCGGAAGTTTCGTGTCGACTTTTCAGATTCACTCAAGTCAAACTAAGTTGGGACGAGGATTTTGGGTTCATGGCCACACTTTCACATACCTCCAAGGACGCTCTGTTGGGTTGAGGTCTGGACTTTGGCTGAGGAATTCACTTCCTGTTTTAAGTCACTCCTGTGCTTTCTTGTTGGTGCATTTGACATTGTTGCCTCGTTGAAAATTTAACCTTCCAATAATTCCAATACCTTACCTATATTTCGGTTCATGAAGCAAAATTTAAAAAAATACTGTTCGTGATACTTTTTTCTATCACCATTAGTTCTTTCCTCCAGGCTTAGTTCATTTACTTATTTATTTACTTACTTATTTACTTACTTATTTATTTATTTATTTAATTGTTTTATTTATTTATTTGTTTTGTTCAAATTTTTTAAAATTTGTTTTATAAAGTAAACAAAAAAAAGAAAAAATGTACCTTGAGCACAGAGTAATCTTCATTAACCTTTATCACAGCTTAGTCTAGAAGTTAGTTTCAGCTTAGTTTCTACTAACTGCTAGTCGTTGGTTAATGGAGATAATGGAGAGTAACCGTAGTATCAATCCAGCTTGGCTGTCTTTTCATTTATGTCCACAGTTAAATCTTTGTTTTTTTAGACCACATGATTTTGTGTCCTATGATTTAGGGATGAGGTTGATCTATTTGGCAAAAGCTTGTGACCTGCATTTGTGATCATAGTGATAACTGTGGATTGCCTTCATATTGTCAATTCCATGCTTTATTATCCATCTATGCGTCTCATCATGCCTGATTGCTGAGACTACCTTAATGGGGGGGGGGGGGGGGGGGGGGAGGGGTGGTTGTCTGCAACGACGGGTAGTCTATTAAACTCCTTAAACTCATTCTGCTGGAGAGATATAGAGGCAGTTATGCACTTTTGATTACTTCATTAGATTATGTGGTACACTTAGGTCTGTCAGACTCTGTGCAGATAGTTGACATGTTCAGGGTGGACAGTACTGTTCTGTTCCATTGAAGTATTATCCTTGATTATCTTATTATCCTTGATTGTCCTCGTATTACAGACACTAACCTTGAGGGCTGGAGCCTGGGTGAAACCGGTAACGGTGAAGATTTTATGTGACAATTCAACAAAACTTTAAAATTGAGTAACTGATAATACTTCTTTAAAGTACGAGTTCAAGTACGAGTACTAACCTTCAGCTACTTGCAGATTCCGAGCACCAATGTGAGTAGTTATTAATTGCCATAAAGCTTAATTCACACACCATATGCGAAGGCTGTGCGTTGCTACAAACCATCTCCACACAGCCTCACAGCCCAAGTAGTGTTTGTCTACTTGTAGTGCTTGCTGGGTTGTATAGAAGAAGTTTTCAGAGTATTCCGTGCAGTATTGGACCTGATACCAGATACTTATATCGGTGCATCACTACTTTACCACGTAGAGTTACTCCGGTGTATGTCAACTATACCTGTTGCCTCACATCAAGAAATTTCAGTGGATTCATGTGGAGTTGTGCATCGATGGATTTTGTGTGGAAGCTGTCGCCTCATCCCGATGTCCACAAATACACCCATTTGGCCCCATTTCTTTAGATTGACTTCAAAAATGAGCATTTTTCATATTCGGAAGCATAAAGTATGACAAACTTGCGTCGGAAAACTTTGTACTGTATGGAGATGTCAGCTTGCTTCTCACCGACTTTCTAGTCCATATAAAGTTTTTATATTACTTTTCCCTATTAGAAGCAATAATTCACTAAGAGAAACACATAAAAGACACATGTGACTGAAGGCAAGCAGAGGAGCGTCACAGGAATCCTCCTGAGCTGAGCTGAGAGTATTTTTAAGGTACTACTTGCACAGTCAGGATGCACGAACGTCCACAATGGAACCCCCGCGGTGCTCAATTGGCAACTTGGTCTCGAGAGACACGTGAGAGAATAGACTTAGACTAACAGGGAAAAAAAATAGTTTATCTTTTTTTTTTTTTGTCCATTTAGAAGAGAAGAATGCGATAACTCAGAGGTAGGAGTTTGTGTGGAAAACTTTACTCATGCACACGACTGTGTCTCTCCAGGGAATACAGCCTCGCAGAAGAGGAAAGACAAACATAGACGGTGCTTTTATGTGTTAATTCAATCACCCAAATTCAATAAAAAAAAAATAAAAAAGAAGTTGAAAGCAAAACAAAATGAAATGGGAAGTAGGTAAAAGAAAGTAGCTCACGGTGTTGCTTTGCTTGAAGTGTCTTTTTGAAGCACACAGTGAGGGCGGTACATATTGACTCTGTAGAGGACACAGACAACTGAAATCATGTCATGTCAATATCATAGGCTTTTCTCGTTAGCCCAAAGAAAGTATGGGATAGTGGAATCCTTTCCAAAGACCCCACGACTCTGAAGCAAGGCCATCAAGGCCTTTTTGGACAATGCATCAAATTTGCCAATCGATTCTACAACTCCTGGATGTCGGTGCAACTACCCTCGTCGGTGTTTTCAGAGGAATTGAAATTAATGGTATTCTGAGTTAATTGCAGTAATCAAAGGCACTTGAGATGAATGCATATTCTTGCAGCTTGATGAGGAATTTGTCTCGCCGTAGAAATGTCATGGCTATTTTGACTATGTTTGTTGACGTCCTGTCTGGTCCGTTCCAGGTAGCGGAACGAATGTCTCTTCCCTGACAAGGAAGCTGGCTGCACTTTGTCTTCTCGGTTGGACTTTGTGTTCAGGTTGGCGACTTTTACATGGTTTGGCATCGTCGTCAATGGCCTAACCAATCAGCGAGTGTAATTTTCCGTTGATAGAACCTCCTTCATGATAATCGCACCACTGAGAAATCAGCGTCTCTTGTGTTGATTGATGAAAAGTGCCCAGGCAAAAGTTGATAAAATGTCAAGCTGACTGTATCGCTGGCTTCACTCAAGCGGAATGTCACAATGGACTTAAAAATCCTTTACTGAATGGAACCTGTTCCTAACGGTTGGCTGTAGAAGCTCCAATCACCTACAAAACCATCAACTTTTTTAAGACAGTCTTCGTAAAAGTAGCGTACAGAACACTGAACATGACCACAAAAGGATGCAAAATGCAACAGTTATTTAAGTTTTATTTATGACATTTCACTGTATTTGGCACCAAAATATATAAATAAAATTGCCTTCTTGTGGAGATTACAGTGAGTTTTGTTGTAGTCATTACTTCAATTTGGAAAATTATAGACTTTTCCAAGTCCATGTAGTGTTTTTCAAAACATATACTCTGCAGCACAACAAAGTATAACTTTTGAATGTAAATGTAAAGGTTATTATGCCACTTTTTTACCGATCCGTCTCACTCGAGATGAAATTGCGCTGTATGCAGCCCGTCAACTAAAATGTTTTTGACGCCCCAGGTGTAGGCGGTGATGTATTTCAGAGCCTTGTTTATTTCCCGTCTATCTGAAGCCTTCTGTATTAGGGTAAAGATTCTTTCTTCTACTCCTTATTGCTGTTATTGTTGTTTCTCATTATTTTCTCTGTATATAATGTATAAGCACTTCATTGTCACGGGGAAAACTTGAATTAAACTTACAGTTTGATGAATTGTTGGATCATGTCTCCTTCAAAGAATAGAAATACTTTATTAAAGTTCAGTAATGAATTACTTCCAGTGCACCTGCCATACTTGCAACACATCCCGGAAGTGTTTTTTTAAGGGGAGCATGTCAAGCACGAAAATGGATATCTCTTCCTGTATCAGAATTGTGTCCCTTCAGCTTAAATGTCTTTGGGGAAAGACAAAAAAAACCCGATATGAGGAGTGACGACTGTGTTGATGTTTCAATAATCCATGTGTTTCCAGTCGTCGGATTGCCATTCGGATAGGTTCTGACATTGCCAATGTTTCATTTGGAACGGCTCGGGCATGATTCATTGTGTTCTCAATATTTGCAACAACATTCTATATAATCAGGTGCTGTCATTTAAATGGTGATGTTGGTGGTTTTGGAGGCCGATTCACCTCAGCAGCAGCATGAATTTGGTGAATTTAACAGTTGGCTGAAGTATCTTCACTCATACACTCATCTACTGATGTTTGGTCATTTTTTAACTCTGTTTTACACCAATTTCTTCTGAAAGTAGTGTCTGTTAAACCCGTTTTAACACGAGTAAAGTTACACTTCATGGTCTATCTACTCGATGTCAGTTCAAAGGACTGAAATCAGAGGAAAACATAAATGTGTGTCGTGCTTGTTTAGCCTGGCGAAGCATGTGGAGTGCTTCTATATTTAAACCAAATCGAGGAGGTGGACCGCTAATGTTTTATCAATAATACAAATCCCCATGCCGCATGAGCTTGTCAGCTCACGGTCTGGCTGCGTGCTTGCTGGGTGGGTGGGTGGGTGGAGGGAAGAGGCTGATTTATTCCTCCATGGAAATGCAGTTCAATGTAGCTTGACTGGGCCCCGACATGGAATATCAGTTGGTGTTTTAACTGGGTCAGGTTGTGCATCAAAAGCTGCAGTAGGTTTTGTTTCTACTCCAGCACAGCAACAAAAAGATGCAGTTGGATGTTGCTGCTGCGATGTTTGCTCTGGAGTGTTGCGCTGGCAAGTTTTGTTGTCCTCTGAGATACACAATACAGAATACACTACAGTCTATTCCTGCTTTTTTTTTTTTATTACTTCATGTTTATTATAACAAACTGTATTTTATATTAGTCCTGTCAGGATCCGACCACCATTTTTTGTGATTATTGTTGTCAACAAACTGCAGTATTATGGCCTATTTCCCTGAAATTGTATTTTGCAACAATTTGGAATGATATATCTGCTCTAATTTGTTTGAATTAACCAAAAATGCTGTTCAGGAAGCACAAATAGCATTTGTTTAATTAATAAAATGCTTTTTTTTTATTCTTTTTTTTTACTCGTGGCTCAATAAAGGGTCCTGATGGAATGTTTCTGAGGTAATGAACACACTACAATTCAGTTAGCAAAAAAGCTGCATCAATTGCTTCAGATTTGTAATCTAGCTTGATTTGTTTTATTTGGACATAAGGGCTTTTTTTATGCTTGCAAAAATAATTAAAGTAGCTAGTTATGGCTCTCAAACTAGAATGATAGCTGAATAAGTTTGAAACTTTTTAAAGTACACAATTGTCCGCTTAACGGTAAAAAAACAAAACAAAAAGAAAAACAGTCCAGAGAAGAAAATAGTATAAATGAATTTCCCTTGTCTTAGTGGCACATATATAATATTGATTTTATTGAGACCCCATTTACAAATTTCAAGTCAACGTGCATCGTTTTTGTGATTTTGTTTCGTAAAGGATTCCATGGCATTGATTTGAAAACGACGTCCATTTCCACTGAAATGACAGAAACACTGAAAATGGCATAGTTTTTATGTTTGGCCACAAGTGGGTGCTGTTGATTGTTTTTGTATTAAAACCACACACGCACGCAGGCAGAGAACAATATGCTATAAACTGTAACAACGGCGAGTTCACTGATGTATGTATGGACAGACAATGCAATTGGATTGCTATTATCATTGATTCTCAACCATTAAGCTACAGGAGAATATGGACTGAGGATCATGACTCTGGAGGTAAACATTGTTGTTATTGTCCATCGACCTTTAAATGCGCAGTAGCAGTGTTTCAGAAACTTGGAGTTTTCCACCATTTATAGGGAGAAGGAGTGTGTTCAAAAATTGTGTTATCCCCCCTCGTTTCCATGGAGACGGAGTCTGAGCTTTTCTAAAAGTTCCATTTCAAAAGTTGCCTTTCAGTAAGTCAGTATTGTTGTAGTGTAAACGGGCACCTACAACACAGCCAAAGTTCTGCATTTTCACTTGAAAACATTGTAGTATTAAAAGAACCTTGCATTCTTCTTTTTTCCCCCCCTAACTTCTCATACATTTTTCAATAATTGCACTTGAACAATCGAATATGCAACAGCTTAGACATAAATCCTTCCTTTATAAAGATAATAGTGGCGGTGAAGAGGAAAATATCATGATCACCTCTTGATAAACATTAAAAAAGTACAGAAGATAAACTTGCATCAAAACCTCTCTGATGGTCACAAAAATTCATTCTGACTATGTTCATTGTGTTCTCATCATTAAACCCAACTTCATCGTCCAAAGCGTAATCTAAAGAGAAGCCACTGTGGACCATATGTGAGAAACGAATGGCAGCCAGCCGACAACCGTTTCTTTGTTTCTGGCAAAACCGCATATGGGACACGGGTCCCCGTCACCCATAAACTGTGTGTATACACCCATGACCATCTGGGTTCTTAGATGTACAATTACCCCGTGTGCCAACAGCGTTCTAGTTTATAGTAGCACATGTTTATGCACACAATTACACGCTACGATGAAGCGCTCGCATGGCCGCCGATGAGTGACACAGTCTTTATCCGTGCAGGGCTGTGACTCTCATCCAGCAGCCAGCCCCGTATCACATGAGCTCATCAGTAGATAAAGTCGGTACAGTTGTTAGATAATTACTGTGCCATGGTTCAATCGAGATTATTTTGGCAAACACATTTTGGGGGTAATTTGTCAGTACAGTGTCCCTTTGAGTTACAAGTTGTCCATATTGTTTATATTCTCATGTTTGATTTACTAGAAAAGCCGATTAAAATAGAACTGGACAAGGTTGATGTCAATACAAAAAGACACGACCAAATAACAGCAAAACAGACATAGAAGGACGTCAATAAAACAAAAATAACAGTTAATTTTAGGCAGTCTGTCTCACTTTTATCACCCTTATTATTTTGATATATCAAACTCTTTGATATATCATTTTTATATATTGGCAATGATTCTGAATGTTTGTGTTTGGAACATAATTCCATGACCAGAGTTTAAAAAGATGAACATTGTGTTGTATTTTGCTCATTGCTATGAGAATCACAGTGATACGCGAGTACAATAGAGATATTTGATGTCTCCTCCCCTCCCAGTGGAAACAAATAGTTACCGATCAGCTTGGCATGTCATTAAAAAAAAATCTAGCGGCATGCATCAGAACTTGTTACTGGAATTAAATTGTTGTAGGTAGGTACATGGGCAAGCAACCTTTTGGAACTTTGCATAACGTCAGCGTCCCGCTTGTGCTTCTGTGCACGTATATTCAGGGCCTCTCATGCTGACTCACTGTGGTGATCTATGTCTATCTATCTATCAAGATCTATCTCTGTCTATCACATCAGATCATGAAGTTTAACTTTGGAGTGAAGGGCTGCAGTGTATTCCCTGTTCTCAGATCTTGAGACAAACCGTATCTGTATCATATAAAGGTGAATCTAACACTGATGATGCAACACAGGTGCTGTGGTCGGTAATGCTGAAGTGTATAAAGCGTCTGTCTCACGCGTCTGGGGAAAACAAGAGAGAATAGGCTTCCTAAAAGATGCTCCAGACTATTTTGCAAACGTTCACAGGGGTCTGTTTTGTTTGTTTTTTTTTCTTCCCTCGCAGGAGTTGCAGGGCCTCGCAAATCGTGTAACATGCCCAGAATTCTTAATTTCATCTTGCATATTTTGTGCGAACGTCGTGTCATGCAAATGAAAAGTGTGGAATTCAGATGTCGGTAACATGTGAGAATTGTGCAAACATCAAAATCATCATGCAAATATCTTGAGTCTTGGTGCAGTATCATGTAAATATCGATCCGGTATGCAAATGTGGTGTGTTTTTTGCACAAATGTTGTGAGAGTTCAAATGTGATCATTGTGCAACTGTTTGAGCAGGTGTCCCGAGATTCAAACTTTTTTTGCGTGTTTGGACAGTGTTGCAGTCCACATCTTTACATGTTGTTCGACTTTACAATCCTGACTGCGGTGTGAAACATCAGGGCGAAGGACACCACCATTTTGAGAACTTGGACCAGAGAGCAACTTCGTCTGCTGATGCTAATGCTCAGTGACCAGCACTCACTTGGAGAGTGCTCCTGCAGCTGTCCAAGAGCCATTCATTTTCTGAAAGTCATCAAATAAATTACTCATTGCCACCAGAAATAGTGGTAGTCACATGTTATCCCACACTCTGCTCCGCATCTGTTTAAATTCACAAAGTTGGACCTTTCATACATTTTTGTAAGTAGTTGCTGACAGTTTCTCCCACGAACTGGAGATATTATATTATCTGTTTGCTCGGTCTGAAATGTACTGCTGCTGGTGGAGTATCTCACGTTCATGCATGGAAGCTGGCTAATAAAATATTATTATAGCCAAAATATTCAAACAAATGTCAAAGGAACATATGTTGTTTGGGGAGAAAAAGTACATTGCAAAGACGATCTCTGATCCCTTTATTCTGAGCCTGCCATCTTCGCACATGGCATAGTTGATATTTGACGGCAGTGCTATTTAAAGTGGACACACATCCAAGCTTCCTCCATTGTGATTTAATGCTGACAGGGCTCAAACGTAACCACGACCAATGAGTTGTTCAAGAACGAGTCGCAAAGTCTCAGTGTTTTTTTTTTTCTTACACACACATAAAGCCTGACATTTGGCCAGTTTATGCAGAGTCTGCCCCTCCACTCCTCCTCCTGCCTCCCTCGGGATGCAGGATGGGTCAGAGCCAGTCTGGTGCTATCTGTGTGTCCCCGCTCTCTTATCTGCCACTTCCAGCATGTTATGAACTGGATCTGTGCTGCTGCGTGCGTCGTGGAGCTTTTCCTATCTGGAGGCTCATTCTGTTGAGCTCAGAGGAAAGGAAAGCGCTCAGGATCCTTGGAAAACTTTTATTCCTTAAAGATATTTACCGTTTAAAAAAAAAAAAAAAATGTATGGGTCCTGTAGCAAAGCCCTCAACCTCCCAACTGCATATTTTTGGCATAAAAACTGAAATCAGCCCACGATTCAATCAAATAGAAGCCTTGGCGTTCTGTTTTTTCATGACGGGTTAGGGAGAACATGCAAACTCTACTCTTCCCAAGCCACACAGAAAATGTGACACGACGAGCCGAGCCACAAGGCTAATTTAAAACCAGCTATGGAAGTTTTGACAAGCAGCATTGAGCGATCGAGTTCACCTTTCTCAGCTCAGCTCACGACAGTTTCAACAACCTCTGGTTTCCAACACTGGATACTAGACACACAGAGGACGCATGGTTCCTCAGCGATCACTTCCAATTTTGAACATTTCCAATCTGCGATTCACGCAGTCACTTCTGGCGCAGCGGGATTACTTGGTATTTTAAAAAAGAAATACCTTTCTTTCCATCAAGATGTATTTTTCAACAATGAAAAGGGTAAAACAGGTCATATAGGGAGACCCCATTGTTTTTTTTTTTCTTCTCCTGCTGCTATATTCTCTCAAAGTTCTTAAATGTCCTTAGAGGAGGCCCACCCTGCCTTCTTGAAAACAATTACTATGAGCGGTAAGGTGCTGCTGAGCCTGACCTCAACTACTGAAACACACATCCTCTACAAGTTGATTTTCTACTTCCATATCACAGAAATTACTGCTACCAGGCCCTGGGGTGTTGTGAACGATGGATTCTATGGCCCTTATAAAATGTAATCTACTCCGATGTCTTTGCTGCATTAGCATGAGACTTATTTTAGTCCCCGTGGTGGAATATAATCCAATTATCTGGAACAATTATGCTTTCATTGTAACTGTGATTACAAAGACCTCAGCCATGGCAGTGCGTGGAGAGTTTTCACTGTGGATTTCTTTTTTTTTTTGTTGTTGTTTTTTTTCCTCTCCGGGGAACTTTTTGTTGCTTTGAAACATCTTGCTTAGTTCATATTTTGGGGCCTGCGATTCCTTTTGAGTCATATTTAATATGGGCTCATTCAAATAAACTCGACTTGACTGGGAATCTGAGATCAAGGCTTGTTTCTTCAAGTTTGTTTTGGAGTCAACTTTCTGCCGAGCTGTCAAAACTCGCCTAAGAGGATTAATCCAGTAGACCTCCCTCGTTCATAACAAGTAGCCCTCCCCCCTCTTCGGAACTTCAAGCCTCTCCTCGTCAACGCGTCTAAATTAATAATTTTTTTTTTGGGGGGGGGGGATGATTGGCCCTCAGCCAGTGTGGAGGAACCGGGTGCTGCATCACTTAGACGCAGGTTGAAGGTGAGACTCCAGCCTGTTGTCGCTGTGCAGGCTCGATCGATATTCACATTCATGTTTGATTCAACAGTCAGTTTCAAAAGATGGAAGTAAGAACTGGGTCTTGAAGGGTCGCCACAAAGCAATAAACCGTAACGCAAATGCTGCCACAATGGAAAACAAACATTCCCATCAAAACATACATTCTTCTCATTTTTTTTCATTTGTTTAGTCGTTTCAGAATTTATATTATGACTTTGGTGTTCGTTTTGTAATTTTTCTATTTTTGTACGTGTTATTAGCTATTGTATTTGTCTTGTGGCTTTTGTTTTTGGGATTTTGTAATTGTAATAGAATAGAATAGAAATAATTATTCATTCCAGAGGGAATTCATGTGCCTTTGCTTTTCTTTATTGTTTTTAGCTTCTGTAATTGTTGACAGCTTTTGTATTTGCTTTGTGTCTTTTATATTTGTCCGTTGGCTTTTGTATATGTTTCACATGTTTTGTGATTTTCACATTTGCTTTAGTGGCTTTTCAATTTGGCTTTTGTATTATTGTCGACTTTTCTTTACATTTGCTGACTTGCGTACTTCTCCTGTGGATTTCTCGATATTTTTCTAGCTTTTATACTTCTGTTGGGGATGATTGTCTTCCTGTAGTGGCTTTTGCAAAGTAGTTCTTAACTTTTTTTACTTGCACTGTGACTTTTATCATTTTGTTTTGGCTCATTTAATAGTCCTGCTGCTTTGGTATTTCTTTTTTGATGTTCGTTTTTAGAACATTGAACCTGTTGGCCACTGCAGTTCTCAACTATGGATTTTGTTGTGGGTTTTACAATGTGATGACCCACTCGGGCCAGAGTAGTTAACAGTCTTATAATTAACTGCCGATATGTTTCACCATATCCATTCCCACCTGCTTCCATCAGAAGCCTCGGCTCACTGGCTGGCGAAAACACATTTCTGCAGCGTGAACTGACTGCGGGAGGGCATACGGGAGGGGCAGTTGTTTACTTTCCGATTTACCTCCATTATTCAGACTAATATAAGCCGTGGGATGCCAAAAGGCAGCCACTTCGCACGGTGAGAGAAACTCCAAAGAAAATCCATTTCACATTACCCCTCAGCTGGAGACGGAGAAAATTTGATTATTTCACCTGATTTTTTTTTTTTTTTTGTTTGTTTATTTTTTTCACTGAGACAGAATTGTCAATATATAGACAGGAAGGACTTCATTTGGAGACATTATTAATGAAATGGTTCAGCATCTTAGGTTTGACTTTAAGAAAAATCATGCACTTCCTTTTTAGTTTTGACTTTCTTTTCTGAGAGCTTCCGCAGAATGAATGCAGAGCTCCTCTGAGGAAAGCTGTGGCCGGATGTGCTGTATTTCAACAGAAGTCACCCAGCTCCAATGAATGCTACACCTTCTACTCTTTGCCCTTTACATCTGTCTCCGAATGTCATTTGCCCACAAATTCCTCAGGCGCTTTTTTCGTGATAGTGGCGCAACAGCACCTGGTAGCACATAATGGAAAACTTTGGCCCCCATTTATCAAGTGTGCAGACAGCACACTTTAATCTTTAAGTGTGTCCTTTTTTTCCCAAAGTACTAATTTGAACTCGGATAATGTGCTGGGAAAAGACTCAAAAGTATAGCACCAGTGAGGCAGGATCTATTCGTCTGGGAAAGAAACAGGCCAGGCTGGAGGTCTAATAAAGACAAAAGAGTGCTGCGGTGAATGGCTTTCGATGTCTCATGCTTTTTGATTCCAGATTTGCTAAAGTAGCATGTCATTGATTTTATTATTTTTTGACACCGCATTTTTTTTGGGGGGGGGAATGATTGATCAATGTGTTTGCTTGCTTTCTTTAAACCATTAATAAACACTGACAGCTCACAAACCTCCCAGCTGACACTGTGCTATAAACCGAATCGCTTCTGTGAATAAAAATACTTGATGCTATTGGACATAAGATGAAGCTCACGGTGCTTGGAAGTGAGCCTTTTTTTCACATGCAGAAAGGAGCCGAGTCACACGCTGTGGTCAAATAGGTAGTTGCTCATTTTATACGCCCATTTTTTTGCGTGTCTGTTCGTGCTTCTTGCATTTACACTGTCAGATAATTGAAGTAATTGCTTTATGTGTTAGATGGCAGTCGTGACTCACAGCCGGGGTCCAACCAAATCGGCACAACCAAACAAGATTACAGCACAATAATACATTCTGAATACAGGCTCTGTTTTACATGACAATGTATTCAGGTGAAAATGGTAAACATTTGCTGGGTTTTTGGTTTCTGTTGGAAAATGGCTTTCAAGGTGAGACTTTTCAAAAGCACTCCGTCTCCATGGAAGTGTGTGTTGGGGGGGTTGGGGGGGGGGTGTTCTTCAGCTCATAGTTGAGAGTCACCTGTAATAGCAATTCAACTTGGTCGCCTGTCCATACAAATATCCGCATAATTGCCATTGATCATGTTTATAGCATATTGTTTTGTGCGTGTCTGCGTTTGTGGCTTCATTACAAAAATAAGCAACACCACAAATTCGGAAAAAGTTGATTTGTGAATATTGAGTAATTGGAATAGCTTTTGAAAATCCTGAATTGGAAAAATGGACAATTTTATCATTGTCATAAACAACAATTCTACCTGGTCCCCCCCCTAAAAAAAAAAAAAAAAAAAAAGAAGAAGAAAAGCGTCCATTATTTATTGCTTTTGAATTTCACTTCATCCAAAAAAAGAGTTGATTTTGAGTTTAACACGGCAACACTGCTGAAAGATATGAAATCCCATCTGGAGCAGCGTTTCTCTTCAGACGGATGTTTGTGCAGCTTTTTGACAAATCTATGTTACGGTGTACTCTGCGGCACTGTGCCTACAAAACAAACTCATTGCTTTAAAGTCCTAAACTTAGTGTGAATATGTTTGACACTCTTGGTTGAGACAAACAGGAAAAAAAACCTTTTCAAACTGTTTTGTATTGCTTAATGGAATCTGTTGCTCATCTTTGAAAGCCCAGTTCCTGAGTGTGTTTCTCGTCTCCTTCTTCCCACAGAAGATGCAGCACTAATGAGCCCCCCTCAGCCTTTAGATGAGTGAGGCACAACAACGCCGGCTGAACATCAACAATCCACAGTGACGGTGAGACTCCTCATCAGCTATCTCCAGAGCTGTCAGCGAACTCCTAATTATACATCATTATCATTATATACTCAAACAAGCACATTCCCCTCCCTTTCTTCCTCCTCTTCCATCGCGATAATGCACACTTTCATTCTTCCCACCAGTGGCTGTGGGAGGAGAAAGACAGCATATGGTGGCAATCACAAACGCTGCTCTGACACGTTATTCTGCCGCTCTCGTCGGGGCTTCTGTCCTTTGTGATCAAAGTCGACAGGAACTGAGGTGACATTATGATGCCGCGCTGTTTATCTTCTTAGAAAATGTATTTTCTGCCCAGCGCTGACATTTCTGCTTTCCCCTCCTCTTCTTGAACACATCTTTCAAATCCGTACAGTGCTGGTAGATATCACAGTCAAATCGGCTTTCATGATGTTGTTCCTGTAAATCAGTTCTGTGCGTGCGCGCGCGCGCGTGTGGGGTTTTTTATTTCTTGTTACAAACAAGGTCTTCAGTGCATCCTAATGCTCGCCCCCGCATTTACAAGGCATGCCAAATGTGGCACGGACAATGTCGATGTGAGAAATAAAGACGGCCTATTTGGTTTATTTTCACATATTTTTTATTTGTGAATTTTACAGCTCCACTCGAGCAACTGCGTATGAAAAAAAATCAACTAATTTCATTGTCTATACATTCGTTTATCACTTGTTTCTTCAAGGTGGAGCACTCTAAAAAGCCTATACTTTCTAACACCATTAACCTGCAGTCTGAAGCAGATAACCACCAAAGAATCCAAAACTGTGATGGGATGATGCCTGAATATGAATCCTGGGCTCAACATATACTACTTGTAATTTGACCCCGGCCTCATCTTCTTACCAGCAGGGGCTTCTGATGTTGAGTTGATGACCATATATGGATTTCTGTGACGTCACAACGTCAACTCTGATGTCTTTAGTCTGAAACCTGAGCTTTGCATCAATTTCATGTAATTTGACTCCAGTGTCATCAGACTTCTAGATGGATTTACCATACATGGAGATCCTTGGAGAGATTATGTCAGTTTGTGCAGCAGCATGATAACTGAGATTGCACGTGATACTTGTAATTTGACTCCAGGCTCGTCTTCTTTGCAGCTGCTTCTGTATCATGAGTGGACGATCATCTTGAGAAAAACGGCTATTTGCTGTGGCGTGCAAAGGTCTTTCAATTGTCTTCAAACGATATGGAGAAAGAAAGGACGTGTTTTAACAGGGGGGAAAAAAGCAGATGGCTACTCCCTGTCCACAGGAAGCCAATCGGCTGTTTGGTTTGGTTAGCTTAGGCCGTATTAAGCATTTGTTTGAGCTCCACTTAAATTGACAAATCCTCCCATCGCTCGCTCTGCCGGTCACTGTCTGAGGCTGTTTGCCTCCCTCGTCACAACGACGAGCTGTCGTCGCTCATTGTGTCCCATCTGATCACCGGGTGTGCGTGTTGCAGTTTTAATGGGGGGGGGGATATGCAGAGATGTGTGCACACAGGATGCAGGTAAGTGTCGTATCAGGTTTATTATAGGAATTACTCATTCCCTGCAACGGTGTTTACATTTGCTATTCCGACAATACTCGAAAAGATCAATAAATCGTTAAATGAGAGCTGAAAAGTAGAAAAAGAATCACTTATCACAGAGCATTTTACAGCCAGGCTTCATTAGCTTTTGTGGCTGTGTTCACAGTGCTGTTTGTCCGATCCAAAGCAGGCTTTCCTTCTTCAATATAGGAGTGTTATTTAAGCAGCGCTGTCGCGGCGGAGTGATAAAAAGGCAGAGACGGTGGGCCATAAAGTCGTCTGTAAAGTCACACCTTTGATGTTTTTCTTGACTGAGATTGGCAGTGTAGAAAATGTCATCACTTTTGCTGATATTTCTTTCTCAGTCACATTGCCTTGTAAACGATTTAAAAGAGGCAAAAATGTGTCCTTTTAACAGGCCTTTAATCCTGTAGATTGAATTTGGGGCCTTTTCTTGGGTCCTTTCGGCTCGTGTCGAGTGCCCCGTGTTCTCCTGCGAGAGTGAACGTTTCGTGAAAAGTCCTTCGATGTTGAAATGGAGCTGCTCAAAGTCTAATGCGGTCGGCGTGTTTAAAACAACCGCTGACAGTAAAATATGGCCTTGTGTAAATGACGGTGGCCACATTTTTCAGTCGGAGCCGGGGGAGGGGGGGGAGATGTGTTATCGTGCAGAAACAGAGGTGTAGATTAGGAGTAAATTATTAAGGTGAATTTGGAACCTAAACGCACTGCTGAAGTCCTTCTTTAAGATTTACGACTGTGTCGCCGCGGTTACAGACGCATTTGAATTCCACGTCTGCTTTTTTTTCCGAGGCATTTCAAAACACAATGAGGATCTGCTACTGTGTACATGCACAGTATCGAGTTTAATCCATTTCTTTCCCTCCAAAATGACCTTGTTGACAATATGAAACCCACAGAGTCACGGAGAGTCTGAGAGAGGTGGAATCCACTGAAAAGCAGCTGAAACTGAGAAGTCAGGGGGGGATACTTGTTGCTGACCGGGTTGCTGCATAAGCATTAATTCGCTTCAGATGGCGGCCCCCTACTTGACAGTTCTGTACAATCTTTATCCAAACACTTCGCTGAAGCGGCCGCAGCCCCTTCGGATTAAGTTGTGCTTGGTCAGCTGTTTCCTTTCCCCTGGAATTCACCTCCACGCTCCAGTTGTGAGCCAGGCGCCTTCGCCAAGCGCCCGACTTGAAAACCCGCTCCGATGGTAATGATGAGCCTCACAACCAGATCGGTGACGCTGACATATAGTAAACATGTCGCTTTTGAAGCTCTAAAAGAAGAAAAAAAAAAGAAAAAAGTAAAGAAAACATATCCGCTAGTGCTTCTAAAGCTGACTAATTTACACAGAGCGTGGCTTAAGAGACATGTAAACCAACTGCTTTAGGCAAAGCCCTCAGAAAATGATTATAAACTGAGTTCTTAGAAATAGAGGGAAAAGGTTGTGGTCAAATAAATGTTTAAAAAGCATTTTCACTGCAAAATGAGGTTTTTAACAGTGATGTGATAGTAATAATTAAGACTGCATGCACGCACATACACACACACACACACACACACACACACACACACACACACACACACACACACACACACACACACACACACACACACACACACACGCCTTGAGGATTCTTCTTGCAAATAACAACACTGTTTATTTGCCTGTGAAATTTGTGCATTAATGACACTTCTTTGCATAAATAAAATTAAGAATAAAATGAATGAAAATGTACTTTTTCAATCTTGTACAATATGCAAATGTTACATGTGTATTTCACCAGGAAAGCACTGATTTAAATAAGTGGTGTCAACAATTGAACTTTTGGGTCAATGGTTTAAAAAAGCAAACATGGAAAAACAATATATTTTGCCAATTCCACATGGATGAATAATTGAAACTGTGAGGAAATAGTTTTCACAGAGTTCAGTGAAAGTCCAAGCCACAACAAGGTTTGGCATCACCGCTGCGATCGCCCTCGTTAGCCTGAGACTTCCTCACCACTGCATTGCATTGATGAAGTAATGAGATATCTTCAAGGTTTCCTCCTACTTCTCCTCTTTTTTTCATCTTTACTTAGTGCCCAATCTTAACTGGGCTTTTCTGAAGTCTGCAGAATATTTTTCCTTCTTCCAATAAGCTCATGTTATGCTTTAAATTATAATTTTTCCATTTGTTGCTCCTTGGGTTGTAAATGTTACAGTGATGAACTTATCACAATTTAGTTTTTATAGGTCCGATTGATATTACTTTTGAATTCTGAGGCTTTGTTTGAATCAACTGATTTGATTTGCATATTTGTTAGATAAAACCTAAATAAATAGTGCAATATTTCCTCTGCAGTGCCATTAAAACAAAGGGCCAGTAAAACCTTACTTTTATTCTCATCATGAATCAGAGTACTTACAGGACGCTGCCTGGCTCTTAACATAGTTTAAACCCGGGACGTAAAAGCACGCTGTCTGGTCTGATATTTGAGTCCTTTGTTCATCAGTCCCCCCCGGCACTCGTGTGACAGCTCTTCATAAACAATGAAACGGAAAAAAAAACAACTTTAGTCTGCACACAATCCAGGCTGTATCTGTGTATTGGAAGAACTGTTGGGTGAAACATAGCTGATTAGCAGAGCGTTATGCTGAGCGTACGGATTTTCTCATTATTCTATCGACTGTGGCACTGTTTTTATTTTTTGGATAATGTTCTATAACAGAGACTTTGTCTCTATTTGTTTTTGGAATGTGACACCGTCCCCGAAAATACGATTGCCTTCAATGAATTTATTCAAAGTGTCAAATATTTCTTCTTTTCATGTACACCCAGACCTGGTGCAACGTTTTAATAACGCACTTTGAAACGCAACTTTTGTGGAACGCTGCTACTGTGCATGCGCATCACAGCTATAGTAAATATAGTATAGTATAGTAAATTGTCCATCAGTAGATGGACAATAACAGAGCCTCACGCAGAGCATACACAACACTCACTGCACTGCGTTCGTATTTTCACGGGAGGGTTTACCATCAGGGTCTGATGGGACCCATAACCGCCCAAAAAGGGCAGCGACCGGATCTAAGTGCTGCGCTTTGCTTGACCACACACACACACTCACTCAGTCAAAGAAGGTTCATACTAAAGTCTGTGAAAGTGAGTAATGACTAAACACTGGAAAAGAAGTGAGTCAGCCATCTGCACTTACACAGACAACCCAAAGGAATAAACATGTCAGAGGCAGATCAGGCAGAGACATATTTCATATATATATATTTATACACAAGCACCGATCAAAGACCCCCGGACCCCCCCCTCTCCCCAGCTGCCTCAGATCTCAGCGAATCATCTCGCAGCTCCAAGGGCTGCTCTTTGAGGTTTTGCCGACGCGCGTCGCATATCGTGGGGTTATCCATCATTTATTCGAGTATACAAAGGGATGTAGTCGCAAATATTTAAGTCCAGCTTGTGACACGACGACCAGCCCGCACTTGAGCTTACTCGATCGACCCACCCACCCACATGTCCAGGATGCCCGTCTGTCACGCTCCGACGGGAGAGAAATAGTGAAACTTGTGCTCACCAGAGGCTTTTCTCAAAAGCATCGTGTTTTGAGTTTTGAAACACTAATCTCCAGGGCAGCCGATTGTGTCAAATGTCTTGTTAAAGCTGCATGAAGGTGTAAAAAGTCCTTCACCTGTGCTCACTGGAGCGTCCCGTCACCCCAACTGAACCTCCACTAACAGCCAATTTAGAGTCTCTGAAATTGTTTACCGTGCATTTCCTCCTTTCTCACAAACACGCCAGCAGAGTTGATTCTTCCCCCTCCCTGCCAAAACCATTCCATCGGACTCATTAGTGTGAGTAGAGAATCTTTGGTAATTGTGTTTCTGCATGATGATAATTTGATAGTCACGCTGCTTTAATTCTTCAGCGCATCTGATTTTCTGCACCCAATTTCATCCACTTCAACAACTTTTTCTTGAACTCACTTCTGTTCCGTCATCTCACTATAATCGGCGTAATGAAACGTAAGAGGTAGTTTGAAATAAAGTCCACATTCTACTTGCTCACATCGTATCATACTGAAAGAAGAGTCATCGATGGAGCTCTCGATGTCGAAGTTCCTTCATTAAGCTTTTTTCAGTTTTTTTGTGGATGAATCTCAGACGAATGGTCTGTGATGCTGTCAAGGTCATGACCCTTGTCGCTTCTTTCTTTGGATAAATGGGTGAACTGTCCCCCAGTTACCATAATTGTCTTGTACAAATGCAAAGTTTCCACTGCTTCCTGTAATACTGTCATTTTCCTTTGATATGCAATTTCGAATTTGTAGATCCAAACACAAAAGCGTTTTTTCTTCCCGCAGTCAGTGCAAGGCCCCATTGATGCAACGTTTCAAGTGAAAATACAGCGTTTTTGCACAATTGCGTGACAATGTCCTGGAAAAAAATGTCAGTTTCCACAGAAATGACAGAAACGGTGAAAACGATGTAGTTGGCAGGCCAGGCCATGAGTTGGTGCCGTTGCTTTTATGTAATGAAACCACACACACACACAGAAAACTGTGCATCTGTTTCCATGGAGATGGAGTCGGAGCGTTTTTGGAAAGTCCCACCTTGTGTTCTCCGTGGCTTCGAGCAGCGTAAAACAGACACCCAAAGAGGCAACAAAGGTTTTCTGTTTGTGTAAACGTCCCATGTGCAACTCGCTAAGAGGATGAAATAAAGATGCTTCTAATAATAGAATATGGGGGGGGGGGGGGGGGGGGGGGGGGGGGGTCAGAAGCTTTCATGAGAATGATGGAAAAGTGTGGATCAATCCTGCTGGTATTTTGAAGAAATCCTGAAAGAGGATCTTTGAGCCCCGTTGCTATTTAAAATAAAACTAATCGGCTTGAGAAAATGTCGAAAATGTGTGTCTCACACCACATGTTGGCATTTAAAATGTTGTCACTTATATTCTTTAGAGCTCAACACCATGTTTTAGTGGAGTGACATTTGGATTATGACCTTGCCGTAGGGAATTTCTGTCACCAAGATGACATGTCTTGCCTGCAGACCATTTCAATTGTTGAAAATGATTGTTAATTTTGCGAGTTTGCTGCATAACAAAATGAAACGCTTGAACATGTGTCATCACAAGGCATTTCAAACCACTCGTTTTTCATTCTAAGACACTGTGTTCACCTCCCGGATAATTTCAGCGTTTAACTGCAGCTCTCTGTTCTGACAGCATAATAGCATGCTGCGTACGCGCAGGTTTTTTTTTTTTTTTGCTTTATAAATCCACCCAAAGGGTCCAAGAAAGATCTGATTTACCTTCCGGTTTCACATCTGCTGATTCAAGTCGGAGAAAAAGATCGTCTTGATAAATGTGACACGCTAAAATTTCAAGAACAGCACTATGACGCTGAGGCTTTCTGACCGCAAAAAAAAAAAAAATGTTTTTGTTCAGCCTTTGGAGGGGATTTTTTTTCCACCAACTGATGCCAAGAAAAACCTCGACAAATGTTTCCCAACGTTGTGGTGAAGTTGACAGTAAGAAACAGTTTGGATTGTTTGAGGTTCGGCAAGAAAGCAGAGGTGGTGAAAGGTGATCCCTCTGAAGCAAAGCGGCATTTTAGAACAGGACACCATTGAAGCGGAATGAAGTTTAAAAACATAGGCTGCAACAAAAATGTTCCGAAAGAAATGGAGATGACAAAAATTCCTGAAATAAAAAAAAAAAGATTCTCTTTAAGTTGATATTGGCAGAGCTTAACTTTGACTTCAGATTATTTCGACTCAAGAGTCCTGACAGCCATGCAAAATGCATTTTACTGTCAAAGAAAATCACTCAGTAGCTTAAAATGTTCATAATGTTCCTGATCACCGGAGAAAGTTCCAGTGGCTAAAAACACATTTCATAGAATCCATTTGAACAAACCTTTCAAATTCATACCAGTGCTGTTGGTTGGTAGAAAGGTTTCTATCAGCCCGAGGCCCAATTTACATGACGTTTTCATGTGAAAACTGAAGACATTGCATTTTGGGAAACCGTTTACATGACAACGATGATCGAAGCCTCTGAAAACATACATTTTTGAAAACGGCGCCCAAGGTGGAAAGTTTGGAAAATGCTGCGACTCTGTCTCCGTCAAAACAGAGGAAAACTCACCTTTATGAAAACACTGCGACTGCGCATGCACGCCAACCAGCAGTGCCAACTCGTGGCCCAACATGCCAACTACATTATTTTCAGGATTTTTATTTCAATGAACATCGTTTTTTGAAACGTCGCTACGTAAATGTGAAACATTTCTGAAGCGAATACATGAAAATGATGCATTTTCATGTGAAACGTTGTCACTTAAGACTGAAATCTAAAACCGCTTTATACTGTCTAAATTCACTTGATTTCCTTCCGATTCCAGGAAACCTAAAGTGAGAAAGAACCTGGCCGACAAAAGTACATTTCTATCGTATGTTGCTCTTGTGGTTCATCGAGGAATGCTCCATCTTGCAGTCAGTGGCTCACCGACGTCATGTCCAAGTTAGAAAAGATCACACATTGTATCAGAGGCAGTTCTGACAGGTTTTGGGAAAAATGGCCCGTTCTCTTATTTTGCTTCCTTGAATACTCTGACCCACGACTAATCACCCTTTCCTCTCCTATCTATTCATTAATTTCGATTAAGTGTTTTTATACTTTTATTAATTATCTACTTTTCTATTATTGATCTATTATTATTGATATTATTTATGTTTTTTATTTATTTAAATTTTTTTGGAGTCTGTTTTTTAGTGGGCGGGTCACTTGCTTCCTTCAAGGTACAAGTGCAATTTGGGGATCGGGGGGGGGGGGGTGTTAATAGATCAAAAAAGTAGTTCCTGTAATAATGTGCCTCATGTTTACTGACCTATGTTGCTATAATAATAATAAAAAAGAAAAACAAATTCATATCGATACTGAAGCAGAACTTCACGCAGTCTGACCTTTCAAGCTTTTAAAACGAGTTTCCCTGCTTCCACCTTGTACCCCCGGATATTGCACAGCTTGTCTCTTTTAATTACTTTTCCATGTGGAATCAGGATTTAAAAAGAAAAATACCAAAAAAAAAAAAAAAAGGGCAGTTCATGACCTATTGAGCTTTTTCTCTTGTAAACTTTAGAGACAAAATTGATTTCAGTGTGATGTATTTGTTTTCCTGTCAGTGCACTTGTTCATTTCCCACCACCAAATGTCGGCTGAAGACGGTTTATGTTTTGCTCTTGAGCAAATAGTCCAAAGATTTTTGAAATTGTTTGGAGGTGAGAACACACTCCACTTCACACTCCTCCTGAAAATGGAAAGTCTCGCGCTCGGAAAAGGCATTCCCCTCACCCCTACAGTTTGAAAACGGTTGCCTTTATACTTTATTTGCATTGTAATATTTCATTCCACAGTGCAGTTCCTGTTAAGTGTAGTAATTCCGAATAGTTCATATTAATTGAATCTTCTAATATTGATTGGAGTCACTGAAGTATCCACTCTCAGCTTGACGTACTGCAGCAACTTCTTATTGACTGTTTATTTAAAAAAAAGTGTTTGGCAGAATTCCTGTTTAGTCGCTGTGAAATGGATAAACACTCCGAAAGATCCATGAGTAGAATGTGAAATAAATGAGTGCTGAAATGACGAGGGAAGTGAATGACTAAAGACTTTAATAATTACATGTCTCACTTAATTTCAAAGTTGTTTCCTTGTGTCGGAGTTCCAGTTAGTGAACTCGTCTTTATTTCCAGGCTTATTGCTGGAAGCAGTCGACACACGAGTGACTGTCAGGTCGGTGCATGAACTGGATCTCTTTTGTACTTCAAAAAGTTTCACTCTACAGTTTCCCATCTTTGTGAAGAGAGCTTTTAGAAATGACCACTTTAGATTCTTTACCATGTTTCTATTCCAATTATATTGGAATATATTAAATTATAAGCTTGCATAAGTCACTTCTATTTTTGCTGGTTGCTGCTTTATGTTTTTACAAAAAGATCAAATAGGTTTTCATGGAATATTAAGTATTTGAGTCCAACGATGGCTCTCCTCTCACCATGGGCATCAACACGTCAGTTATGGCTAATTAGCAAATGCTAACAAGCTGAACTGAGGTTGTGTTTAAGTAGTGACAACTTTTTGAAGATTGGCTCCAAGGTGGAACCTTTTGAAAAGGCTCAGACTTGTTGTTGTCCATCTACTCGCGCATGTGCAGAAAAACTATTTACAACGGCCGTGGTGCACATGCACACCTTAGGAGCCATGTCAAAAAAAAAGTTGCTCTGAGCACCGTTATCATGACAGACACTCAATAGGCAATGAAGGTTTTCCGTTTTCCGACAATGTTGTCGTGATTTAAAACTAAATTTGAGTGAAGTAAAGCAAGCTGCTAATCACAAGCATGTCTGATTTATCGTGAGCTTGTTAGCACGAGCCTCTATTTGGTCAAGGAACTGCACGAATACGAGCCGAACCGCCGTTCCACTTATTCAGTTTTCTCACACCTTCATTCCGTTAGTTAGCGAATCACTCCTTTCAAGCTTTAATGCGAAAGGTCTGGTTTTTGAGAGGTTCTGAAACAAACTTTCCACCTTTCCTGGGAATTGGGAAGCTTGTTTTCGACTCGTTCTTGCGACTAGATTACCCTGCTTTTCCCGACGCCGTGGTGAGGATGGTGCCTCCGAGGCTCCTGGCTTCGCTTTTTACAGTTCACAATCAAAATGCTGCGCTCATGCTAATCATCGTGGCTTTTTTATTTTTTATTTCTTTGGAGTACAGACTAATTTTCTTCCTGCTGCCTCAGCCTCAAACTCCCAAGGGTGGCTTGTATATTAATCATTTCATCTCCACGTTTTCTGACGCTCATGTAGCTAATATGTGGACGTTGATTGCTTTTTTTTTTGCTTCTTGCCCGTTGTCGTCGTGACATTTCTGAGGGAAGGGGACATCGACGAGCCGCGATGATTGAAAACGCGCCTGTTCTCCTTTTACATTACGACTCGGATCACGAGGAAGCCTGAATTCCACCGAGATGTTCCTCATTGAGATGCACGTTCTTGCTTTTTCAGCCCACTACCACAAACACGCACTCGGTCCCAGACGACGACTGAAATAATTGGAGTCTGAACTTGTATAAATAAGTGCGAACACAGAGATGCTTTAAACTTTTGTATTTACTTGCTTATCATATGTTTTCTCGTCCAAATTGGGTTTTTTTTTTTCTCCGCCCTCCCCTTGTATGTTTTTCTGCCAACACATGCAACAAGGAAAATAAAATTAATGTTTTTTTGTTGCCGACTTACACAACAAAGTCTGAAAAGATGAGTCACTCGCATTGTTCTTGACTGCTGACCTAGATGAGTCTGTTGTGTTGCTGTTTTGAACATGAAGAAACGGTGAATTATCTACTTAATGATGTGGAATTTGGCCGTCATACAGATTCCTGATGCTAAACCAAGTCAGCAGAGGCAAACATGCATTTCAAGTCAATGTTTGCAGATAAATGGACAAAAAAAAGAAGAAGAAAAATCCCCAGAAATACGTGGTGGTTTTTTTTTTCTCATGAGTCTGTGTCGTGTAAAGGGCCTCGCTTTCCTGGAAATTGTCTCAACCATCCATTTCCCTTTACTCCACCACAGCTGTTCATACAAGACGCAAAACATGAAATGATCCAGAGCCGAGCAGAAGGGGGGGGGGCACTCCTAGAAATTTGCCCGCAACCCTCCGTGTATAAACGCTCTCTCGTGCAGAATTCCGAATTCTGCCGGCCAGCAAAAACACGCCGCCACCCGAGGCCACGACCCGGTTGAATCTCTACGATACTGCGCAGACTGAAAGAGTAAGGAATGTCCTCTCTGGCAGGCGAGCAGTACTCTGCATGCTCGTTTTTTTTTTTTTGTTTTCTTTTTTTTTTCTCCTCAAGAATCTGGAATATTTCCCGAACAGAGATCCAGAACTAATTCTCCCCTTATTGCAGCAGCTCATTGATGTTCGTGGGCAAAATGCACAACGCACTTATTTATTCTCATCAGTGGGCGACGACGACGTGAATTCATCAACAGGAATTCATCACCATCGGACAACTCCTCATTATGTTTGGATGAATGTCTCTTTTGTCAGGAAAGCAGTCAAATAACCTTATTTATCACTCCACTTCAGTCCTTGACCTCCTCCAGCTGTACAAGATGGAATATGATTGGATATCTTCGTAAAGATTATATTCATGTGATTTCTATCTTGAGAGGATTAAAGTTCCCATTTATCTCATCAATGAGTCCTCGAATACGTGTTTTTTTAAGCACATATTTAATATAGTAGATAAAAATCTTTCAATGGATAAATGAATGTACACAGAAATATTTATTAATAAAATCTGGGATTTTAATATCACTTATAATGCCGAAAATGTGAATTCTTCAAAAAATATATTTCTTGATTTTCATTAGATTCATCAACGAAGATTGGGAAACCGACAAAGTTGGCAGAGAAGGCTATGTGTCCGCCTGCATACATTTATTTAGGGACCGAGCCCAGAAGACCATGAGGCAATGACCCCAATTTTTTGTAATATATATTATTATTCTTTTTTTCTTTTCTTGACGGTAGCATTTTCTGTCCGGTGCAATCCGAGTCTCACTGAACACTGAAGACTGGCTGACTAACCGCCTGGCAACAGGAAAAGGTCATGTTTTCGATACTGATGTGCTATTATTAACTACTTGACCATATTGATCTTAACTATTGTGTTGTGAGTTTAATTTATGTTGACCACAACTCACACTGAAAGTGACGGGGCATGTCCGTGGCGTCCCTCTGAACCTTTGACGTGTCAGGTCAGACAGACACACGAGTCTTGCAGCAATCTGGCACAGGGTCATTTACAGAAACACATTTCCATCGTGCGCCAAACCTCGGCATGCACTGCATTCCAGCATGCGTAAGGTGTGCGAGGACCCCTTCAGTCCCCTGCAGCTTTAATTATTTATTTCTTTATTGGTTTGTATGTATTCGACCAACTTTTCGCAAAAAACTACTCATCCGAATTGCATGAAATTTTCAGGGATGGTTTTCCATCATCCAAGGACCGGCCGATTAGAATTTGGGAAGTTACCGGCGAACGGGTTCCGAATAAATCCCCGAAAACCTGTGAAAACATTTCCCATTCAAAGCTGATGAGAGAGGTTGCTAGTTTATATCATGAAACCTTTCAAATATGCATTTTTAAGTTAATTAAAACATTTGTTTCATACCTAATCAGCCAGTTTTACATTCAAACTGACTGAGAACACGTTTCTTTAACTTCAAAGCAATCACATTCTGCCTGAAATGTAGGATGTCAATAATCACCAAGAAACATTCGTTAAAATTCTTTGGAATTAATTTGTCATTTGCTATAGTTTTTTTATTATCTTTGGCTCCCAAATATTATGAACTTGTAATTAAAACACAACATCACTTAATTGTTTGCACAAAAATGATTAGTGTTTATAAAGAGTCTTTTGAGCTCAGCAGGCCATGTTTTCTTTGCTGGAGCTCTTTTATCAGTCACAACAGTGGGACGCTTCACTCAAATTACTTCTGAAGTTCAGTCCAGTTCGATCCAGTGCCAATTCCATCTCGGCGTCAATTTTATAAACGAGTACGTACCCAATAGTTAAGATGTGAACAACACGTTTATGAAGTCTTGTGCTTGAAAAGAGTAAATATACTTTTTTAACATTTGCACTTTCTTCAGGTGCATGTGAAATCTGTGAATGAGTGGCCTTTTCTTTTGCGCGTGTTTAAACTAAAGAGAGCAGCAGCCGAGGGTCTGGGCTGAACTCTCAGGTGTTTTATCACTTCCGGTGTCGCGCTCTTTGCCCCGCCACCGCCGCCCGCTGATCTTTCACCTCCACGGCTTCCCAGACAGTTCATCCGTACGTGATAAAAACCACACTCCAGTGTCAGATTTGAAAGCACATACGAGTGCACAAGACAGCGGGAAGGAGGAAGGATGTTGGGAACTTAAGGGAAGCTAGAGGAATGTTGTGACTCCTGCTTGATGATGTTTTGTTGTGACTGACGCCAAGACGTAGACCCGAGGGCGTGATGATGAATCGTATACTGTAGCAAAAAGAAAAGGGTCACTCTGCAACCTCTTTACAGGTCATGTGTGGTATGCCACAGAACATCACCATGAAGGCGGACCCCATGGAAGAAGGGGTCTTTTTTCTCTCTCTCTCTCTCTCTCTCGCGCGCTCTCTCACTCGTCCAGCACTGCTTTTGGACAAACTGTGGGCGGAGGAAGTCGGGTTTGAACGTCTTGTCAGGGCTTCTTGTTGAGTTTGCAATCCCCCCATCATTTCTCCTTCAAGCCGTCCTGTTAGTGTACCACCATCTGGTCCACAGCTGAAAACTATTAAGACCGGCTGGAACTTCCTCTTCACTATTCCACCCCGGTTTGAAGGCAAGTAAGTAGCTTTTATCTCAGCTCTGTTGTTGTTTGCCTGCATCTTCCCCTCGCTTTTTTCTTGTTCTTTCCTACTTTTTTCACATCTTGTAAGCCTTCAAGGTGCCGAGGGGCTTTTTTTTTTTTCTTCTTCTTCTTCTCCTTGAAGCGTTTCAGAGCGAAGTTAAAGTGCCGGGCTGTGATGGAGCAAGCCCTGGCTTTTAGATTAAACACCGGGACCCCGCGGTTGATTCAGCCGAGGAATCCAGCGACTAAATTCATAAACAGATTGTACTTGTGATTTTCTTTTTGTTGTTATTTAGCCGGAGCGGCTCCAGAGCCGAGCTGGTAAGAGTGAAGTGAGGGGAAAACAAAGGATCTTTGTTGATTTTCTTTTCTGAGGCATTATGTTTGAGAGACCCACAGTGCACACTCTCCTTGGGTCCCCTGCTAAAAGCCCGCTGCCTTTAGAGTGCATATGGGTCACATTAGCGAGTAGCTGTGAGGCATTTATAAATGGGACATTAACTTTGCTTTCTTTTCGGAACCTTTTTAAATATTAACGTCTGATAAATCCCTGCGTTTGGGAGCTTTTATCAGTTTCTCTCCCCCCACCCCCTGGGTTGTTGTTTGTGGTTTGAGGGAGCCGACTGCACAGGGTCAGAGTGGGTTGTGCTCATTTCCAGAAAGATGTTTTTTTTTTCTTTTTTCCCCCCCCTTTCCCAAGCTCAAATTCCAAATGTCTGAGTCACGGAAGGTGAACCATCAGTCCCGGGACTGTGTGCTTGGGAGGATGATATTCTCAGAGAGTCATATTTTCCACTGTTTTTGCAAGTTAGCAAACACAAGTCAGACCGCATGTGTGTTTCTGTCAGAGTGGCTTTCTGCAGCCTCCGACATAAATAGATGTTTTAATCCTGGATTTTGCACCCGTTTGCTTTTATTGCACCTAATAATGCCGGAGGGGGTTCACCGGGAATTTTGTGGTAATTTCGATCTGACTGGTCGTGCACGGCTCTTCATGTGAACTGCTGACTCCTGGTGGGAAGTTCATCACATCTAGCCTCCATCACAGCTGGTAAACAGGGAAGGCACACTGTTTGCAGCTCAGTGTGAGAGAGAGAGAGAGACTGTGAGAGTGTGTGTGCATCCTGGGGTCGGAAGTTCTCTCAGGAGGGTGCTGTTGAATCACCAGACAGGAAGCTATTAAAACAAGGCCCAGCACCGTGGCTGTCAATCACAGTGAGTGACATCACAGCCAAGTTGTGTGACAAGTGTCACACAAGGCATTGCCTTACATCCAGCCGTGTCGCAAACGAAACGAAAAACCTGGCCAGACTTTCTCTGCTGCCAGGTTCCTTCTGCTGTGGGTGCCAAAGGGACGCGGTCTCTGCTTTTTAAGAACTTAAAGCTCTTAGTGCTGACTTTCAGGGCCGTCCTAAGCTGCGCCACGTGATTGGGAGTCTATCCAATATATAACGTTTCACACAGTCATAATAGATATAATCATTTCCGAGTTGTTGTTTTTTGTTTGTTTTTGTGTTGAACATCACTGAGCGACATCAAGCAGTCTGAATGCCTTTTTTTTTTTTTTTTTTTATAACTCTTAATTTTCAGTTCATACGGCACCAAAAGTTTCGGACAACAGTTTTCCAGTGAAAACGCAAAGGTTTTGTTAAGTTTTTGGTGTCCCTTTACACGACAATGGTGCTTGGAGCCAATGAAAGAGCAACATTTTGAAAACAATTTGCAAAGGTGGAACTTTTTGAAAAGTTGTCTCCGTCGAAAAGGGGAAAAAACACAGCTTTTTCGAAATGCTGCGACTGCGCAGGTGCACCACATAAATATATCTACATCATGTGCAAGTAGATGGACAATAACAATCATCAGTGATCAGTGTCATCATTACCTTCTGTGTAGTTGGTTGAAACTTCTTCATTCGTGTATGGGATGTCCTGGAATCAAACTGTCCTAATCATACAGGCTATATTGAAAACGTGTTCACGTCAAGGTACTTTAGTATGAAAGGACAATAATAGTGTTTAGGGCAACAAATCTGTGAATATGAGGTAGGCCACTGCAGCACAGGGAGCGTCATTACATTTACGGCCTATTTTATCTTAATTTCTTGTGTATACTGCACCTCCGGTGCCCTGTTTTAGTTAAAAAAAAACACTTTAATACTCTGCTTATGCCTTCAGCGTCCAGCTTTAAAATTGATGAAGCCATTAACTGAAGCTTTATTTTAACACAGGGTTATTTTGCTCAAGAAAATCAACCTTCGTTGCTTGGAGAATGAAGGCAGTAGTGCACTTATATGCAAAAAGCTTCGGCTAAGTACCAAGGCCACTGCTGCCAAAGTCTTAATGTGGCACAACAGATAGTGCAGGATACTTTAATGCAGAAATGTGCTGAACTCTCTCTCTCTCTTGCAATCTCTAGTGTAACGCAAACAACAGTGTCATCTGTCTGTGGAAAAGCTTCTCGAGCAGCAGTTTGGACTTGAAGCAACACACATTCTCTCCTTTCTTTCAGTAAAGATATTCTCTTTTTGGCAGACTGAGGAATGTCCCAGTCCCCACCCAAAATCTTGTTCCATTTAAAAGTTTTCAGCCCTTCCAGGGGCCTCTCATAAATATCTCCTTACACTAGAAACCCACATACACGGATGTGTATTTCCCTCAATTATATGCCATATATGTCATTACGCGCTCATTTTTCTCCGCCTGTGCAGTGCGAGTTCAAACTCAACCGTCGCCCCTGTCATGAGTGTGTATTCTTTCTAAAGGATGACTTGTCAGCAGATCCTCCCAGCAGCAATAAAGATATTTGACTCCATCATTTTCGTGGTGGCACCTCACTGCTGTTCAGACGAAGCTAATGATCCACGAAGGTCCGACGGAAGAGTGATTGTTTTATTTTTTGGCGCTTCAGTCTCTGTCTCAGCTTCAAGGACCATTTCTTGATTGTGTCATTTATACAAAAGAATGGCATCATTTTTGTCAAGGTCATAATTGGTGTTTGTGTGTTTGTGGCAGCGGCAGGTGATGCAATTAACCAACGTATGACACTTGTCCAGCAAACTGATGCCACATGTGTTGTTTATCCTTTACTAA
Source organism: Blennius ocellaris (assembly GCF_963422515.1). Lineage (NCBI taxonomy): Eukaryota > Metazoa > Chordata > Actinopteri > Blenniiformes > Blenniidae > Blennius > Blennius ocellaris. The sequence goes on along the minus strand of NC_137655.1, from coordinate 6,501,397 downwards.
TTTGTGCAAATGATAGAATTCTGTATGATCATATTGATCCATTCTTCCATCTTCTGGATGGATTTGTCGGTTGGAGCCAATCCCAGCTGACGTCTTGGATGGATTGCCGGTCCTTCGCAATGTGATTGGATGAGAATAAAAATGTATCTAATTGTGGAGAGGCTTTATAATGAATCGATCACAATGAATCACATTTCTCAGAACTCAAAACAAGAAGTCATTTTTCCACATAGTCTGGTTTTAGTAGACAACTCATTACATAGACTTACAAATGTTTACGCAACTAAATCACATTTAATCATTTCTTTTGAACTTCTTTTGAATCTCCCTAATACAACCAAACAATATAAACATATAAATTATAATACACACTCAGTAAAACCTTAAAACAAAATAACTACACTCCATAGAACAGGGAACCGTGGGTGCACTTTTATGATATATATATATATGTGTGTGTGTGTGTGTTTGTTTTAAACTTCTAATACTGAATGCCCTCAGGTTTAGCTTGAGTGTCCATGTTTGTTTCTTAATGCTTACCATTGTGGAGATGCCAAAGAACATTCCCAACGCCCTCAAACCTCTCTGCCAGATTAACTTCTTGTACCAGTACAGGCAATCCAAAGAGCATTTATTTTTCATTTCAATTAATGACACATAGCATTGACAATTTGAAGGTCGCTATAGTTTGATTGGTATGAGTTGCAAAAATTCTGCTTCGGCAAAAGAAATGGGTAGAAACACTTTAATGCCATAGTTTGTATATAGGTGTTGTTGTTTTTTGTTTTGTTTTGTGTTTTTTTTTTTTTACTTCATTTCAGGCATGTGACATTTAATACATTTCAATATTCATGTACATATTGTTTCATTCAGAGCATTTTCAAAAAGTTCCATCTTGGGAGCGATTCTCAAACGTGCATTTCCGAGTGTTGTCAGGTAGACGAACACACAAATCGCAGCAATTGTTTTCTGTTTTCACTTGAAAACTGTAAATGGGGCCTGAAGCTTTCAAGTGCTTTTAGTCCTTTGAATTCTGTTTGCAGTTGTAGATGATCAGGTCAGCCCGAGGTGCACATGCATTGAGTTTGAGATTGTTTGTTTGTCTCTGAAACAGTTAATCTTTTCCATTATGCTGCTGGATCTGGAGGACAGACTTCAAAACTTTCAAAACGAAGAGCCACGAGGTTCACCTCAAAAGCAATTATCTGACTCTGCATATTACATCATCCTCATCAAAATGGCTGTGTCATCATAAGGTTTCATTTAAAGCAACTTAATCATCAACTTAAAGCACCATTTGTAATGTCCTTTAAAAACCTGATTTGATCATCATAATATGTTTGTATGTATTTTTCTATTCGGCAGTCATTTTAATAGATTTTTATCTTAAGGCTTTAATAACGTAGGACATTGTGTTGGAAGTTCTGAGCATACTACCTTTATTCACATTTTAAAAGATATTCTCGGATATATACCCAGAAAACAAACGTTTTAGTATTTTTGTCCAGGACTTAAATTCAAGTTTACTTCAATACTAAATATCAGTAATGATCAACTTTCCTGATTTGTTTACCAAATATGACGAGAAAAAGCTCCAGTATAAACACAATATATTGGAATGGAGTTCTGCCTGAGCTGGCTCCAAAGTCATATGGATCACGTGTCGTCAGGAAGGATTAAAAGTTTTGCAAAGTCCCCGTCTGTGCATCGACTTGTATATTATTGTCATGCTCGCGGCAGGATTCGACGGCAGTGTTTAGGGAAGTGACGTAGACTGCTTGCCGTAACAGGAGACTTCAATTATTAGTTTTTCTCTCTCTGCTTTATGTTAATTCTGTTTGGAGAAGTGACTTTAAAAAATTTTGTCTGGTCCAATCATCTCTATGTGCCAGAATCAAGTGGGACTTTGGCTCCCTTTCAGAATGTGCTTCTGGGTTTTTTTTATTGGATTTATAACTATGAAATATTAGGGTTGGCGCCAGTATTTTTGCCTCTTAAGACCTCTAATCAATCCATATGTCCATCCGTCCATCAATCTGTCTGAATTCTACAGTTAACATCAGCCAAAGCAGCATTGTAGGAGACCGTAGTACTGTATGTAAAAAAAAAAAAAAAACATAGCGGGAACACACACTTGTGTTTAAGCCTGACTTGTTTGTTCCCATTCACTGAATATATAACAGTCTTCACATTGCATAGAAAAAGCCAGAGACGGGTGGGGGGGGTGGGATTCTTAAATTACCTGACCACACGTAGGTGTGTTTTCAAAGGCAAAAGGCCTGAAATGGCTCCTATGCTGCAGCAGGCTTTGCATATTTTCCAACAGCTAAGGAGTGAAGAATATTGATTGTGGAGCGCCGCTGACAGCTACCTAGTCCTGGACAGTTTGTCCTTGTGGTCTCTCTGGATTGCTGAGCAGTCATTGGGGAATTGATGTGAAGGCCTAAAAGCAGTCAAAGCATTGGCGTATTAAGTGACACTGCAGAGGAGGACTGGCATTTGCAAAGAAAAAGTTTCAGAGTTTTGAGTTCACTGTCATAGTTGGCGTGTTCAACCTGCATTGTTGCAACTGTGGAGAGAAGCAGAACCACAATCAATATGTATTTATAAGATGCTTTATTCACACAAGGAGATTCCCTGGAAAAGCAACCAGTGGTTTGTTACTTTATTTTTGACGGTGGCACATATGCGGGAAGAAAGTTTCCGTTTTCACGTGAAAACGTTTAAACTGGGCCTTAATGTTATTCCCAATGAATAATTTGGAAATAGTAGTATGTTTGTTGTAAGACTTACTGTATTATTGTTATTTACCCATTGAACGCACCCATCAAATTTAAATAAAATAAAGAAAAGTCGGGAGTTACATGATGCACCTGAATGCAACACCCATGTGTCAGCATGGAGCTCATTAACCTGTTAAAATCCATAAATCATCATCATCAGTCTGTCATCTAGCAATTTTGAGGAAGCTTTTTGGAACAGTTTAGAAATCTGTCATTTTTAGAGCGGCATTCAGAAGCCTTTTCAGAGGGTGCATTTAATTTTGATGAATTTAGATGGTGTTCAATGACGATTCAGCATCAATCAGCCGTGATTGTAGCACCTGTGTTACTCATTTAAAAGAGAGGTATTCTGGGCTAATTTTGTAGGTGTGATTTAGACCATTAGGACTGTCCACAGTGTTTTTCTTTTGTGATATAAGCTATTTTAAAATAAACTTAAAATTTTAACTTTAAAGTTTTTCTGCGTTGTCGCACGGAGCGTACGTGTTGAAACGGACTGTATTTCCATAAATCTAAACATTTGCTACAATCTCAACATGAAGCCAATTTTAATATGTTCTGGTGCAAAATTTGGTGAAATGTACAAGAAATAACTCTTGTTTTACGCATTTTTAAAAAAAAACTCACCCTGACAGAATGGCTTTCACGCTTATTTGATAGCGCTGACGTAGCTATTTTTCATGGCGGCATCACTGATTGTCAGCTCAGATCTCAGTTTTGTGTTGTGTCCACTCATGTCTGAAGAAACAAAACAATGTTTTATTTGAAAGTATGACAATTTTCTCGGCGGTTTGGCCGGCTGGACTGGAGCCTCTTGTGGCCGGTTTTGGCCCACAGGTCTCACAAGAGATCGATCAGATGAAATTAGGAAGATTACCAAGAAGCATGTCACTGGTGGTCTTTTCTCCATTTATTACAACACTTCCCATTATAAAAAAACATCACATATCTTCTTGATAACATTATCTGATTATAACACAGTCTAATGGATCGTAACATTTGTGTTGTGACATCTATTATCTCAGTTGTTCGGATTTACACATCCATTCATGGGCTGTGTGCTTTGTGAACACTTGTGTGTGCACTTCCAAGTATTTGTACAGAAAACATTTGCCCCAGTTCTGCTGGGAAGATTAGAACATAATTGCGTCCGACAATAAGAGGATCATAGCAAACCGAGTTATGTGTTACAACTACAACTACGTTGTTGCTTTTGTTGTTGTTGTCTTGCCCTTTGATAGAAATCATCATTCTTCGACGAGGTTGGAGTGACATTCACCACGGATGATGAGCATGATGGGGCTCAGCAGTCGGCTGTTTAATGCGGAAACACTCAGACTTTAACTCAGTCTGACAGCCGAACCATGCAACAGTCACAGAGGGTGGCAATATGCTTATTTTAAGAGGGACCAAGAAAAGTTTGTTTAGAGATCTTGCACTTGTTGTGGAAGCTTGAGGTTGACACCATTTTTAACCAGTCCCCCCCCCCGCTGCTTTTTCCAGGTGGAATATTGGCAGATACTCAGGAGGGACCTTGGAGACGCACATTTTCCACTATGAACCGCGCCTTCAACAGGAAAAAAGGTGAGTGGGCAAAATGAAGCAATGATGCACTTCGTCTAGAAAGTGTTTTATCCGGAACGGTAGACCTTCAGAAAAATAAAATAACAGCATCGAGAAACATCACAACAAATAAAAGCCCCAAAGATAAAAGGTAGCATCAGAATCAATATGTGTTTAAGAGAGAGTACCGAAGTGAAGTAGCTCTCAAGTTTGTGATGCGCAAACATCAAAGTACCGTTCAGACCACAAGCTCTGAAGAAAAGCCCACATATAAAAGTCTGTTTCATAAAAGAAGATAAAAGGTGACATAACTGGTTCTCATTTAACTTACAAAACTGCGTTTGAGCTTTTGGAGCAATGGCGGTGTCACTGGCGTCTTCTCTCTGAAGTTTGAGAAGACGATTGTGTTGCTCTTTCGGACTGATGGCTACTGTGCACTTCAAAGAGCCACTTTAGACGTATTTTATAGTCCTTTTAAAAAACTCTATACCAGCACCAGGACTCATTGCTTTTCAGTTCAGTTCAGCTGTCAATTGATATTGACTCTCTTAGACTCACTTGACATTACTAATGCATCATTAATGTCCACAACATGGCTTGTTGGAGATAAATGGAATTGGAGACAAGGTTTTAAGTAAAAACGCATCAGTGTTGTTTTCATTTCAGAAAAGTTTCATTTAGAAATCAATGTCAGAAACTCTGAAAATGTTATAGTCAGCTTCTTGGGGCCACTAGTGGGTGCTATTGTTTGCTTTTGTAATGAAACCACACACACACACACACAGACACACACGTGCGTACCAATAATAATACACCATAAACATAAACAATAGTTTCACCTTGGGAACCTTAATAGTGTAATCTCACCCTGGTGGCTGAGTCATCTTCTCAAGTGAATGACATGTCACAAGTACTTTATGAATGATGTAAAAGCACATTACACTTCACTTGAATGAAAAAATGTCATAAGGAAATATTTAAGTCCCTGTGAGGTTAATCATGGTTATTTATATCATAAATGAAGAGTTTGAGTCACAATTACTCTCTCTGTCCAGCTCACTGAGCCAACCTTTAGATTGAGCATTAAATAGTAAAATAGTGCATTATAGCCTTTGAATTGAACCTTTTCCTGGCACTGAATATATATTTTGTACATGTTCATATTTTCAAAAACCAAATAATTAATCCCAAAAAGTCTGATGATCCCTACATAAAGACAGATGTGGTGATACTGTCTAGTACAAAATGTAGTGACATGTCCAAAAGAAAATTATCCTACAAATGTTGCATTATGCATGAAAAACATCAATGTTTTCTCTGACATTTTTATAATTTGTTTGGTTGTCTGTTGGACCAGGCTGGAGCCCCGTGCAGGCCGGTATTGGCCACAGTGTTGGCTATTTACCACAGAAGCGCTCTGATTAGAGAGCGGTTATGAGTTGTTGAGAAAGAGAGAATCGGGCTACAACAAGGCCACACTTCAGCTACGTCACCAGATCAGTTAAATAAAACAAACTGGCAGCATGCGGTTGTGGAATTATTACACGACTCATGCCAGTGCACATCTAAATGTTGTTACTGCCTCAATATAACAAGAACGACAATGTTTTGTATCCAGACTCAATCACAAGTCTTTCCAGAGGTGACACATCAGTCCTGTTATAAGTGGTGGCTCCTCTGGAAAGAGGCTGGTTTATTATGTGTTCCATTTGTCCTCCGGATTCTCAGTGCTTTAAGAATTGTGATTGAAGAGGTCTTTTTTTTTTGATGCCGTCAATGACTCGTACATACAGCTCTGCCAAAATGTTGCCTTGGAATTTTTATTTCAAGGACATCAGCTTGTTCTCAGTTAAGAGACTGGACAGTGGCAGTAGGGACAGAAGGGGGATTATAATGAACTCTGGATGCTACTAAAGCTGAGGATTTGAGCTGAAAAAAGCTCATTTTGAGACTTTTTGTGAGAGATCTCAGGCCAAAGATGTACCAGAGGTCTCAAGACAGTAAGGCCGGGGTTGAATTACAATCAATCGGTGTTGAATATTGGCAGATTCAGGCCAGATTCAGAAAGTGAACTGAAAAGACATCTGAAATACTAGAAAAGTAATCGATTCACAAAAAGACTGTTTTGGAATACTAATAGCTCTGCTTTAGGACAGCTTTTGTGATGGTGTTTATGGGTACGAGCAGATCGACTTGGCATGGGGAAACCAGATTCTTTCTAACCTTGAAGTGTAGTACAGTAAACATTTTCTTCCTCACAAGTTCCGGCTGTTTGTCTGAGAAAGATGAAGAGACATTCTCGACATGCCGTGGCGAGAGATAAGAGGTTGAAGAGTTTTGTCTGAATGAGTCTCTCATTGTTATATTTCTGTTTCACGATGTAGAGACTCACTCAGTGAGTCATGTCCAAACATTGATTTTTGTTTTTGTTGTTGTTGTTTTTTGTTTCAGCTGCAGTACTGAAATAATTATTCATTTGGCAGTCCTATAAATCCCAGGCTCTTGAAAGCTCCCCAAAAAAGTAAATTCTTCTTTTTTTTTTTTTTTTGGTAAAATTGGCCGAGCTGTTGCAGCTTCAGAGAACTGATCCCACTTGAAACGACCCAATCATGAAATTATTCACAGAGGACAATAGCAAACGGACAGGTCGTAGCAACACGCTGTGCCCTGGACAGTGGGGTGCGGTTGGGGAGGTGACCCTGCCCAAATGTAGAGGACGGGGAAGATATCGGCTTGCTGTGTTTACCATCATCTATCCTACTTCCTTTAGTGCAAAGCGACAGAGCTGGAGGAGTTGAGGCAGCAGGTGGTGCACTGTGGCTTAATGGTATTTGGAGTTTTTAATTCACTTTCCCCTCCCATTAAGTCGTCCTCTTTTAGGGGCGTGAGACAGTAATGCAGGAGGGCAGGTAATCCTCCCTCACCTCACTTTGCAGGGAAATATGTTGACCGAGATGCCGATGCAGCCCCATGAATTCGATTTCTGAGCAGCAGCAGATGCTGAACATTCCCACCTGCACATGCGGTTGTGTTTACTGTGAAGGGAAGTGAAGGCAGCGGCAAACTTAAGTGCTGCAGGCAGTTCTCTCAAGAAACACTCACAGACGGGCGTCTGGACACCAGCCACTTCTTTGTAGCCGTCTGCAAAAAGAGGCTGGTGTATAATTACAAGTCACTGATTAGGCGTTGTTAGCAGGGTGAGGGCCGCCTGTTTCAGACAGACAGAAGATCAGATGTGAGCAAGACAATGAGGCTGGTGTCAAATTACAAGCACCTGGTTTGGCATGTTGGAAGGTGAAGGGTTGCGTGTTTCAGACAAAGCAAATCCACGAAGCTGGTGTCAAATAACAAGCACTCCATGCTGATTATATCCAGCCAAGAGTTGAACTCAAGGCAGCAACACAATGAAGCTGGTGATAAATTACAAGCACTCCGTGCTGTATGTCGGCAGGTTTTGGCAACTGCTTGTACCTCACGAACTGGACACATACGATACTGGAACAATAACTCATCACAACCTGCAGGGGAGTATCAGAGTATTATGTACTATTAAACACGCTTGTGTTGACATAGTGAAGGGAAATGGAGACAGTGGTAGCTAATGAGAGTTCCTGCAGCCCCCCCCCCCCCCCCCCCCCTCTCTCTCTCTCTCTCTCTCTCTCTCTCTCTCGAAGTACTCGCAGACAGGCAAACGGATATCTAGCATTTCAGTTTAGCCGTTGGTAGTACATCCATTTGAACACGACCTATAACGGCCTTTTCACTAAGAGAAAGGCGGCACTTTCCTGACCTCCAACGACGCTCCACCATATCAGAACACCAACAGACGCCCGACCCCTCAGGCTCCCTCTCCAGATTTAATTTCTGCCACACTTGTTACAGTCAGACTGTAGCAAATGGTGCCAAAAGGTCCGTGACAGATAGCGTAATAAAAGCTCTCTCCTCTCCAGGAAGATAAAACACTTTTGGGGGGGGGGGTGACTATAAACCATAATATACCAAAGATAAAATATTCGGGAGCCAGTTGTGTCTGTGCTCGGTATATATTTTGCAGCCTGCATTTAAACTCAATGGACCTTGAAGTTTTTTTGAGTTTCCTGTTGCCAAAACAGACTGAATGTTGACAAACCGCGTCACCGTTTATCCTCATCTCGAACACAAACTCGTGAATGAGGGCATTCGCATGCACTTTAAAAAGATGCTTGGATTAGCTTGAATGCCTCCCAGTGAAATTTACAGTTCGTGAAAGACGACATCTCCGCAGCCTGCAAGCGATTTGAGTGCCATTGTGGAAATGTGAGATTCGCATCCATCAAAATTATCATCCAACATTTCATTTGCTGCTGGCGGCCTCCCACGCTTAAGTCAAACAAAAGCTTTATCGGACTGGTGTTTCACCCCAGGATGAGTTGTTCGGTCTCCGCAGCGCTGTTAATATGACTAAAAGAGGATAATTGCTTTGTGTCATTGAAAATGTAGCTCACTTCCTCATCATCTTTTTGGGTTATTTTCTGGTACACTGTTGTGTTTCTTTATTTACATGCCGGAAGAGTTTGAGCAAAAAAGGCGTTTTGGAATAGAACAACTTGTTTTCATGTCGGTTGTGAATTGATGCCAGTTGAAATGAATTGACCGCGTTCAATCCAGAACATGTGCATGGATGCACCGTACAGTCCTCTGCAACCTGCCTCTTATTTGCTTTGGCTGGGAGAGACGAGTGGCTGCTGGCACTGACAGCAGGTCCTCCAGACTGATTTACCCTCCCCTTTATCTCTGTCTGGCTCTGTGTTGTGGGCTTGATCACGTCTCGCAGGTAATGCCAGCAGGGATCTTGATCATTTTTATCTCCTCTGTTTATTGCCCCGTGCTCTGAGACGTGATTTGAACTGAAGAGTTTGGGGCGCGTGGACAGTGATAGAGAGCTTGGACGAACTCGCTTAGTGTTCTTGGCGGCCATCGTTGTAAGCCTCCGCTGGACTTTCAAAAACTGGTTTCAAAACTGGGAATGTGACCACAGTCAATTATTCAATCCCATTCACTACCTGATTAGGTGTCCCGCACTCCAACTAATGCAGACGAATGGAACAATCTCTCGATAACGTCTGGCGCACGTGTGCAGTAGCAGCGTTTCTGAAAAGTTGCGTCTTCCCCCATTTATATTTACTTTCAGAGCATTTGTTTAAAAAAAAGTCCCACATTGGGAACTATATTCAAAAAGCTGGGTTTTCAATTTCAAGCACAGTCGTCGTGTAAACAGACACCCGGAACGTGACGAAAGTTATACATCTTCCCTTGAAAACATTGTCACGTGTTGGAGTAGGCATTGGGTAAGAGTTAATAGACTCCTCCCCCCTCACAGCTTGAACCCTCCTTGACCTTGCTCTCACACCCTCTTGCCCTTCCTCACATTTCAAATGAAGACATGAGTGGAGTCAGATCTGACAATGTACAGTGGCCGGCCCAAGATTACATGAGCAAGCAATTCTTCTGCTTCTTTTTAAAAGAGATTTATTTCAAGGCCACATCTTGCATCCACATCGATGACAGAAGAAAGTACCTATAGAGGAAAGTGATGTTCATTGGAAACACATCTGTAACTCTTATTTCTTTCTTCTTTTTTTTTTTTTTAATGGCCATGTGAATAACTCTCACACATTTTGTTTGATATAAATCACATTAAATTACTTCTGTTTTCTTTGCTTCCAATGGACTGCACCCTTTTAATATCTTTCAACCTCAATGGACAACCAATATTGCACAAATACTCCGAAACGTGAACTCTGAATTATGAACGCTTCCGCAAAATAATTCACTCAAGTACAAGCAACTCGACAATAATGAACCTTGTCAACCTTGTAATGTACCCCCCCCCCCCCCCTGTCAAACTTTCAGCGAGTTTCAATTTGTGAGGCAGCTGATTGTGGTGGTGTTGTATTGGGTTGCATTAAATTGCAGGGATCTTGTGACATTTTCACCAGTTCATTCCCTCAAAACCTCTAGTGATTTCCCTCTAGAAGGACTTCCTTGTCCATATTTCGGCATGATTGCAACAGTTCACATCATAGCACATTTTTTTTTTTTTTTTACATTTTCAAACTGGCAGCATTGATATAGCTGAATTTATTTTGTATTATTATTTTCCATTCCCACATGGCTTGCACAGTTTAAACCTTCAAGTTCTTTATCTCCAAGAGACACCTTCCTCTGAGTTCTCTGCAGAAGTGCGGTGGTGTTGGTCCGCTCCGCTTGAAGCCCATTTGAAGTTGTCTTCTTGCGTGATGGAGAACTGTGCATACCCAGCAAATTCATTGTGTGTCATTGATTGAGCACTGCAGTGAATTAGTCTATTGCCTGCCCACTTCTCGTGCTCCTGTAGAAAAATTGTGCACTTACAGTACAGCACTCTGGCTGAGAAAGGCAAGGACTGGTTGAGAGAATATCCAGAAGCTTATAGGTGACCACAGTGCGCCATAAACCCAGTTTACCTGCTCTAATCTTTGACTAAGGTAAGGGTCTGATAATACAGTAGTAGTACACAAAACATTAAAAACAAAATATATATATTTAGATATAAAATGCTGTTGGTAGTTGGCGTACTCAGAGTCACGTTTTTTTCCCCCCTCAAGCCTCTTGTTTATATATAGTATGTTGGTATTGACATACAGACTCATTATTGCCCCGGATCCACAGCAGAACCTGAGATAACGACTTCTGAGATTAAGCTAAATACGGCTGTTGGCCGGCAGATAAGGAGACACGGTTGCGATAACCTTGTAATAGAGCAAACCATCAATAAATCCACAGATTATCAGGATGTTGTGGCCTCGAGGGAAAAGGATCCCAATTTGAATTATTTGTCATGGCTTCCGGGCAGGTTCCTGAAATAAGTCCCAAACGCAGCATCACCAGAGCCGGACTCGCACCAAGGCTCAGTGAATTTAGACTTTTGTATTGAATCCTCTTGTTTGTGTGATTTATAGTTGGGTAGATTAGGAATTGTCACTTCTACAAAGCCACTTTTTTTTACACTCCTTAGTTTGGATTTTCCTTTTTCTTTTTTTTTCCCTTTCCTAAAGCCAAACAATTAACCATTTATGTCTGTCTGCTTTGTTTAATTAGAGGAGGTAATTATGTGCTGTATTGTCGACACTTCTCTGACTTGCCAATTTAACAGATGGGGCTTTTCAACAAAACGCAATCTATTAAGTCCGATTTACGATGTTTGGAGCCACTGAAAACGCAAATTTCTCAAAACTGGAAATGGGGCGGCATTTTCGCATTGTTCTCTGTGTGCGTGCGTCTGTGTGGGGGTTCATTATGAAGAACTCCCACTAGTGGCCCAACATGCCAACTGCTTCATTTTTAGCACTTCGGTCCTTAGCATGTTAAACAGACATAATTTTCAAAACATCGCTCTGGAAATGGGAAACTTTTCTGAAACAAAAACCCAAGGACGATGTTTTTTCACTTGAAATGTTGTCGTGTAAATGAGGCAACAGCTTTCAGAGTTTTCTTGACATTAAGGAGTGACTTTTGGTTGTAAGCGAAGTGATTTATTGTGCTCGAAACTCGAAACATTATGGACTGTCCAGAGTAATGTGACTTTTCATTTTTTACAATCAATCTTACAGCTTTTTCATATTCTAGTAGAGAAGTGCAGCACATGGTTTAGGGGTGTTTTTATTCATCCTCAAGCGATTGAATAGCTTTGTTTGGATTTTATTGCTGTAGAATTGTCAGAAACTCTGCAATGATTGAGTGCTTCTGCAAATCTTTTTTCAAGACAACTTTTATTATCTTGTGCCTCTTCAGCATTGAGTCTAATTTATACTAAAATTATGTATGTATTTACGCTCTAATATTATACTATATTCATACAAACGTCATTGTTGATACATCTGTAAACGTGTTAACGCCAGTTTGTGTTAATCACGCACTTCCTGGTTGTTAGGCAGCAGCTTTCATGCTGTACAATCATCACCTTAAGACTGACAGTGCTGCACAGATGCTTACAGGTCGATTTTATATTCAAGACATGTGAGTGCTAAATGGAACACGAGCAAAGAAATTTGCATTTGGAATTACTTTTTTTTGCCAGGTAAATTATAATATCCAGGAAAAACTGCAAATAAAAGGCAAACTACATAGAAATGCAAGAGTCACCATCAGACGTTGCACAGCCAGCGAGATGGATTTTAAAAAGCGGTGCATAAAACATTCAAAGGCCAACACTCACTGGAAGCGTTCTCATTCAAGAATGTCCTTTACTGGCGTGCCAACACCTGGCAGTCGTTCTACAAAGTCCTCCTTTTGATCTGTCGTTCCACCGCACATCTTGATATTTACACAACCGTCATCAATCTCTGATCTCGCCCGGTACCATGTAGGGAAGGTGAAGCCGAGTAAATACGAAAGCGTATGTTTAAAAAGAACAACCACTCCGTTTGGATTGGCCAAACTCTTGTTTGTGCACGACAGATTGACTTGGGTGAAATTTACAGAATTATCAGGATAAAACATTCTTCACAAATAATCCTTTATTGTTTCATACCCCAGTATCTCATTGTTGTTTTTATTGTTATGCAGCCACATAATAGACCAGGGGAGTCAAACATCAGGCTCGTGGACTAAAACCAACCGCAAGTTGTATGTATTTCAACCAAAACAGTGATTTTTTTTTTTTTTTAACCAAATTTCTTGAGAGTAGTGGACACAACGCAACCCAAACTGAGATATTGGTGATGTTGCCATGAAAGAGTTTGTATAAACATGCATAATGCAACAGCTATAGGAGGAGGTATTTTTGGATGTTTTGTGAAAATATATAGAGATTTTATCACATATTTTCTGTGCCCAAACGCAGAAAAATCTTAAAGTTTGAATTTAAAGGTTATTACAGGACTATTTTACCGGTCCAGCCCACTCAAGATGAAATTGGACACTATGTGGCCCCTGAACTGAAATGAGTTTGACATCTCTGCCTTATGGGGTTGTATTCTTCAAACATTACACACCAAATAGCCAATTTCAGAAATCACATTAAACAATAGGATTAAGTTCATCAATGGAAGGAGCTGGAGTGCTTCAACATGCCTGTGACCTTTATGCTTCCACATGTCGATACTGATTCTGCACGAAACACAGCATGCCTCAGGAGGAAATACGTTACAGCATGACAGAGATTCACAGGCACTTTTTCAGGCCGTCATAGGCTGAATATTCCTTCATCTTTATCAAGAGCTCGACAGGTCATCTACACTGAGTGACCTTCAGTTTCTACCTCCATTGCTCATGCTCCGACAGTCAATCCTCCCATTGGGTACCCACGACATTGCTTTTGCCAATCTCCCAGGGTTCATGTAGCTTATGTGACAAAGAGCAAGAAGGAAACACACACACACACACATCATTCCTACCTCCCCTTCTTTAATCAGAACACTGTGTGCTGACACCTTAATCAAATGGCAGCCGACCTGCCATCCTGCTGTGTCAGCACCTCACTGCTCCTCTTCTGGGGGTTTTTAAAAAAATAATAATTTTCTCTTTACCTTGTTTGGAAAATTGCACTTCCTTCGCCCACTTAAGCTTGAGAAGACAAATTAAGATGCATAGTTCCTCGATCAACTTTGATTCAAGACAGATAATTGATAGCAGGAGACGATTGCAGGTCAGTAGTGTAGTAGTCCCGGGTATACGTGGGTATACGATGTATAGCCACTTGTTTTTTTTAGTCAGCGTTGTTTACACCCACTTCCAAAACCCCTGATGCACCACTCAGAAGTATCTACGAGCCAGGTAGTCTATTTTTTTTTCCTAGTATGACTAAGCCATGACCTGCCCTACTCTGTCTCTAGTCGGCTATGGATGGATTCTCTTCGATGCCTGCTGGCTTGTTTTGAAAGAAAGCCAAAATCGAGGTTTCACCTCAGCGTACAGCGGTTGGGCAAACTTAGAAGCACGTATTCGAAAAGTTGGATTCAAGTTTGTTGGAAAAACTTAAATAAACCCTTTTGTTTGGAGGCGGCTGTGGCCCAGTTGGTACGGTGTTGGGTCAATGTCGGATAAAGGAGAAAAATTGAAAAGGATTAGTGAGTTTGGATGTTTTCCTGTCATCTCCAAAAAGGCACGACTTCCGTTGTGAGGGAATGGTATAGCAGCGTAACCAAAGCAATCACAATTAAGCAAACGTGGGCCACCAAATTAACATTAATTAGAACAGACTTTACATTCATCAAGCCACTTAGCCAGAAACGTCAATGTAAACAAAGTCATTAACGGAGTTATGCCGAGGCTGCGCTAAAGTTGATGCACGTCGGTCGCACCTTGCAAAGTCTTGATTAACGCAATCAACCTCCAGGAGTCGAGTGCCCCCAAGGTCACAGTCATGCATCTTTTGTCACAGGATTCATTAGCCGGGGAACAAGTCCATTTATGAATGGGAAATGAAGAAGGAAGGAAATCTCTAATCAGAAGATGATTAAGAAATGCAAGGAGGAAAGAAGAAAAAAGAATAATGGGTGGCTTTGCATTGCCGTCGGTGGCCTGTGATGATCTCTGGCCTCCTTTGTGTAATCTTGAAAGACCTCCTCCAGGGCGACGCCACAAGAAGTCATCAGCCGCATGCAACCTGGGATAATCTTTAAAATAGTCATTGTGCTGCTGAAACACAGACGATTAAAGGGAAGATTGCCCCCTTCTGGTTGTCTGTGAAGTCGCTTCAGAGGAGTTGTTTGTTCTGGGAGAAGTGGCATTAAGCTCAGAATTTGGTTTAATCCAGTTTGGCTTGAAGTGAAAAAGAATATCTACCACATACCGTTGAAAATGGCAAAGCTCAACACAGAGGCACTTCAGAGGCGTAACACTGTATTGCAGCGTTGTCTTTAAAACGCTTCACGCACACAATCCGAGATCTTGTAATTACAACAACACAGACGTTTAAAACGCCAGGAGAGGTTTCTTTCATCTCCTGAAAAGTTTTACAAACCGTCAACTTTGTGTTTCAGGTCGATTTGCAGGATTACAGGTTTCACATGAACGCACTGCTTTTGGGCAATTAATCTAACTGTTAAGTTAAGTTAATCCAACTAAAGACGAGTCTCGGGTCTTTTCATGGTGAAGGTTGAAAACTTCTGAGCTGTACACACTTTAGCTGTAGCGAGCTTTCCACAACTGTATCTGCAGTCTGTTGAACCTGGCATTTACCCATCTGCTCGCCTTTCTAATGTCACCTTTATACGTTCTGAAGCGGCGCTACGAAGTCTCAGTTACAGGTAACCGTAGTTTTCAATGTGGAGACGTTCTCCTCTTGCAAGGATACATTTCCCCCTTAATTGGCCCCGCTCAGAGCACTTTAACATCTGCGTCCACCCACATTTCTGCCTTCCCATTGAATGCAGCGAGTCACCGTGCATGCTTGTGACTATCGGGTTCAAATTCATTCACCTCTCTTGCAGGACAAATTGGGCTGGGAAATCACAACCGGCTACTAATTGCTGACATGTTTTGCCCTGGATCAGAACCTTTAACCTCCCACTGCTATGCCATTTTGCTGTAAATTGGACGGGTTATTTCCTATGGAGATGAACGTGTTGCATTCGGGCAACTCATTCCTGGCTTCAGACCTGAGAATTTTTTTTAGAACCCCGTCTGTCGTTCAATATTCGCCTCCCACGTGCTCGCCTATATGAGATTTCACCCCTTCGGCTTTAACCGTATTGAAGGAGTGCACGGATTAGAGCTGCTGTACTGAGTGAGCTGTTTGTGTGGTTTCAGATAAATCCTGGATGCACACCCCGGAGGCTCTGGCCAAGCATTACATACCCTACAATGCCAAGGTAGGTGTTCCCATCCTGTAGCTGCATGGGAATGAGGGTGTGGAAAGAGCGGTGTGATTGCGAAATGGGGGGGGGGAGGTCAGAGGCTTAAAGAGTGAAATACTGAATCTGTGTGTGTGTGCGTGTGTGTGTGTGTGTTCCCTCTCCTCAAACCTCTCGGTCAATGTGCTCTCTGATGCATGTCTCCTGATACAGCCGGGCCTTTTCACGGAGGCCAACAGCCCATGCTCTTTTGGTAATGCCCAGCAAAAGAGCCCCCGCTCTCTCTCTTGGGCCCGTCGTCTCAGATCGAAGTGTCAAAAACGGTCTTGGAAACATCAAATCAGCCCCAACGTTCATTTAATTTCCCTTTCCAAACTTGTGTAACTGACGTTGATAATTGAACTTTCAAGGAGGGCTGGATTTCATTTTCTTTCAAACTCAAGTGAACTGTCAAAAATTGGATGTTCCCTTATTTATCTTCCACGGCAGCTGTTCTCCCATGGTGCTGTGGTTGGAGGGGGGGGGGGGGGGGGGGTGGATCCTTCCTTTTCAAATTTTCATTTGAGTCTCTGTGTGTTTTCGCTTTCTTGATTTGTTTATTTTTTAATGAGCCTGCATGTGTTTATGTAAAGTGACTTTGTCAAAGCGAGCAAGCACTCCTGGTCCTGATGTGAGAGTAACTTGAAGTGAAATCTCACCCTCAGTCTTGACTGGACTCATGGTCCACTACAAAACACTTCTTTTTACCTTTCATTTTTTTTTTTTTCCCCCCTCAAAAATAGGTCTGCTTTTCAAATACCAGCAGACGCTTCTTGAAGGAGGGAACGTCTCTGTCAGTCTGGGTTTTCTGCTTCATTTTGACAAAGAATCTCTCTCCTGTGAGGCGCCGCATCTGTCATCCCGCATCCTCCGCTCCAGCAAAGCCGCGCTGGAGCGGAGGTGGAACTCCAACACCACTTAACTCTGGCCCCAAAAAAACTTGGAGAACTGACGGAGAACGTGGATCTTCAGATATCGAGCTCTCTCACGGATGAGGGTTTCCTGTCCAGTTACATTTGCTGGGATCTGAGGAAGCCGCTCGTCACTAACACGCTGTGAAAATGAATCACTTTTTTTTGCTGTTTCACTTACAAACGTTTTGGAAACGGGGGGGGGGGGGGGGGGGGGGCAAAGAAAGACGGGATGGTTTACCTACATCTGATATAGGGTGAGGCTAGAGTGCAAACCTGAGTTCATTGTTACACTACAGATTGATTTTATGGGTTCAAATTATGGTTAAGAAAGAAATACAAGGATGGATAGAGATTAAGCCAACTGGACTTAGTCTTATGCCTTGGAATACGATTGAAGTGGCTGGATTAGTTCATGCTCTCCCTTGATTATGCCGGCGACTCCGAGTCAAGGACTGCATGAATTGCGGAGACAAAATAGGGGTTTGTCATTTACTTTTTTTTAAAAATGGCCAACTGAGATGGAAAACAGGTGTCCAACTTAGCCACAATACATATAAACAAATGACATCTGCTGTTGTTTCGTTTCACTTGCATTTTTATTCACATAAAGACCATTTTGATTCTTGTATTAAGTGTCAAACGTAATGTCTATACAACATTGTTATAGTCATTACTGACTAATCTGTTCATAATTTTCTCATTTAATTGATGAGTTGTGTTGCAAAAAAGATGAGAATGTTTCATTATAATAATTTAAAGGTGACATCCTCATTCAATACTTTGTGATACTATTTGGAAGTAAAACACAAAATAATCAGTCCGTGATACAACATACGGACTTTATCACATCAGGATCTCTACTAAAATGTTTTTAAATAATTAGTCAATTTCAAAATGTTTTTTTCCTGATTTATTTTCTCTGAAGAAAAAAAAAAAGCTCCTTAAGCTGCAATGCTTAATGACTATTTGGGGAAAGTTAATTTAAATTCGTTTTAAATTAGTTTTCATTATTCAAATGAACTTTAGTTCCAGTCAACAACAAAAACTATTTGTCAGAAAATGTCTTAAAAAGCTGTTTTCAATAAACGTGATAAAAATCTAATTTAACTTGTGCTGTACCCATCAAAGGGTGATTACTTATGTTTATTGCTTTTTTGAATTAAAACATTGACAGAATGATTTCCCCCGTGACTTTTGCTCTTTACAAACTCCTGAATGTTAAAGTGAAGAGTGATTTCGGCAGAGTAATGTCAGGTAATGACTCTCTTGCACAGCTACTCAATTAAGTATGAAGTCATCTGTGCTGTGGTCCTTCCACCTCTTAATAACGTATTTAACTGAGTTCTGGCGATGTTGAGTGACTTCAACATTTCTATATATCCACCTTCCTGTAGGTAGCTTGAACTTTGCACATCAACTCGGTTTATTCCCTTTCCCTCATATGAATGTCAGTAATTTTCTTGAAATGTGTTTGATAAGGTCAGACACATTATGTTTTATTAGTTATTGATAGTCTTTTGTGGAGAACTTCTGTTCTAACGGGTGTCTTTCTGGCCGCTACAGTGATTTTTGACTTTTAGATGCACAACTAGAATTCGAACCAGGGTACAGTTAAACCACCGTGCCAGTGTTATCAAGTCATACGAGGATTATACATGAATATGTAAAATGACAAAGGCCAATGTAAAGACCAACCAACCAACTAACTAACCAGTCTTTAGGCTAAATAGGGTTAAATAATAATAAAGTTAAAGTTAAATAGGGTCATTTTAAACATTTACAAATGTATTTCCCCCATTTCACTATTTTAACATGTCAAAGTGTCCTTGGAAGAGACAGAACCTCAAATTGAGCCCAGTTTGAGCAGCTGAAGGTGACTAATCATGTGAAGCATACAAGACTGCTTAAGTACTCTATTTCCATTACCATGAATACTTCAAAACATATGAACATTGCAGATATCCCCTCTAATTCTAACGCTAACTCCACAAAATCAAATCAAAAACCGACTCTTACATCGAGGAGAATCATCTTAGAACCATCGTAGCAGCAGAATCAACCAAGTTAAATGAAGAAACATTGGACATTTTCCATCTCACCCCGAAAGGAACAGGGATTGTGTGTTACTCTCATTTCATCCCACAGTGTAAAAACTGTCCAAACATTTCAAGTTAATTGGTGACTTGAAAGACAGTACCATGCCGTGAGGCATCATTCTATGAGAGCCGCTTCCTTGAGATGAGGCTCTCGATCAGGCGATCGATCAATGTTTTCTGGCACTTCATAGACAAAACAATTAATTCAGGGGCTGATCAATGAAGGTAATCCTTCAGTGGAGTGAACACACATGTTCTAAAACCTGCCGATACCACCGAGCTCGGAAACGAAAACAAGCAGATTTCTAGCCGCAGAACAGTCAGAACAGCAGCTGGGTCTCGTCGGGTCTGCTGATGTTTTCATGTTTGGTGATTAATTAGCGTTATGTGACAGCGGAGGCAGCAGTCAGTTTCTCGCATGAGTCTTTTAAAGCCCTCTGCAGCTGAAAACGGGGGAACCTCAAGGAGAGTGAGCACTGTCGAGTCGGCAGGGTGGGTCTCGGCTCGTCAACTTGTCATCCCGATGAACTTATCAGACCGGCCGCGGGGTTGAAATCCAATGTGCGAGTTGCCCGAAAGTAAGAGTAGTAGAGAGGAGAGGCGTGGATGGGGGGGGGGGGTTTCAGCTGCATGCACCGGTTGATGGATGAGTCTCCGGGCTGGCTTTGTCTTGTGAAACCTCCCTCTCCAGTTGCAGCCCCGAGTCGATGCGCTGGTCAGGAACAAGCACTTCTCCATTTCTATTCTGGGCATCTGTCAGCAGCTCTTCCAGACATGACCGCCAGATTGTAGAGTACATTTGTCACACCAGTATGGAACGCTGACAATTTGGGATAACAACCCCCCCCCCCCCCCCCCCCCCCCCCTCCCTTTCTGTTCTCTGGCTCCATTAATAAGCACATATTGGCTATTGGTTCTTTTCTCCTATGTCATTTAAAAAAAAAAAAAATTGAAGGCTCCATGTTACACAAATAATGCAGATTTATTACTTTTTATGCCTACTGTCAGACACTAGAACCTGTTTTTGTGCCGCTTATACAAAACAAGCGCTACAGTAATAACGAGTAATTGTCGAGATAATTAAATACTCTGAACTCATGGGTGTTTATTTTATGGAGCAAAACGCCCCTTGTGAGTCAAAACAATCTCCGACACACTATGATAGAAACGACAGTCTGCACGGGGCACCCTAAACTGAGAAAAGGGTTCCGCACACCTCGGTCACGCTCGACTTCACACAGATTTGATTGTGTTTTTGAGACAATTCTCATCAGTCTGAGACGTTTCCGGCAAGACACATTGTTATTTTGTTTTTGGGGTATTTTTTTCCCCCCCTACCCAACCTTTGAGAGGCTGACACGAGTGTTTATGAAGTCTGATATTGGAACAGGCTTCACACGTTGAGGTGGGGAGGCAATGCAGGTGTGTGTGTGTGTGTGTGTGTGTGTGTGTGTGTGTGTGTGTGTGTGTGTGTGTGTGTGTGTGTGTGTGTGTGTGTGTGTGTGTGTGTGTGTGTGTGTGTGTGTGTGTGTGTGTGTGTGTGTGTCAATTACTGTTCCTTCATCCAGACCTGCAGCTCCTTGTCCAGGCAGAAAGGTGAATGGCTCCATCTGTTGGAGAACAGCAGAAGTGCTGCTCCAGTGTGTGAAAACAAACCATGCAATTTTCAAGACAAACAGGTTTATGTAACAACTACAGGTTTTTGGAAACGTTCTGGTTTTCTGTGACCAGATTTGTAATATTCAAAATGTCTTTCTTTTAGTTCATGGCCCAAAACATTATTATGCAGCTTGTGGAACAATTGCTCCAATCAATGATTCCCTCCCAGGTTGGATTTAGGAAAATTAGGCTTGATTTCCCCGGTTTGATCTCCGTTTTGCAATAACAATACAGGGAAACCAAAAACACTACAGCACATGACAATGTCATCTGCATACAAACACAGGCACCTTCAAAAATAGGCTATATATCCATGATTTCTTGCATGTCTTGAAAAGGGGTTTGAGACTGAGAGCTGCTGATTTAGCCATCGTTTTCCAAGAAAATAACTGAGTCTCGAACTACATTTCCATTAACTTTCCTTTAAATGACTTCTCTTGCTGTGTTTGCACCACAACATAGATTTTTTTCTTCTTCATCTTTTCTCTCCAGTTCCTTGGAAACACGGAGGTTGAAGCCCCAAAAGGCACTGAAGTTGTGAAGGATGCAGTCCGAAAGCTGAAGGTAAGATCCCGTCTTACGGATCACACAGTATTTCTTGGATGTGATAGGCGCTGTGGCACCAGGAGAGCTGGGACTGAGTGACAAACGCTCCCCCCTCCCTCATTCGTTACCAGCAAGGTGCCCTTGGAGTGTTTTTTTTTTCTTTCTTTCCCTCCCGGGCACAGACGTCTGGAACTGCTGGATAAGCACAGCAGTTTCGCATCTCAACCCGGGACAGGTGGATGGAAAACTGAATGTAAAGGAGTATTTATCTGCCACGGAGCCTTCTGTTCCAGGTCCTACGCTGGAATTGTGAAACCATATAATTTGAACATGAAATTGTGACAGCCCGTTCGACGCCATCAGTCAGTAAACTGCAGGTGCTTTGGCAGAATGGAGGAATCCATGCAAACACTCATTTACACAATTTGACCCAAACATAACGACATCAGTAACGGCTTCCTCTCGGTTTTATCCTTCTTCCGGGTTTAAGTGCAAAATCTCCTTCTCATCAAGCAGTTTCCTGCAGTGAATTTCAGATGAACCCACTTCAATTTACCAACTCCAGCGTCTAGCTGCTAGCTAGCAAGGGTAGGGAAGCATTTAAGAGTCACAGATTTCCCTCGGGGAATTTTTGGGCACCAACACAGAGTGAATATTGGATTGAGTCTGTCAGGTAGCCAGAAGTACAGTCTTGAATGTAAATGTGTAAGTGCTCTGCTCAGTCTCTAAACCATTCACTGAATGGGTAATTTCCGAGCTTTTTTTTTTTCGAGGGCAGTAATGCTAATCACACCCAAAGCAACTCTCTGAAAGCTGATAGAACTGGGAGAAAATGCTGAGGCGGGCAATTTTGTTGTTGGGTTTAGCATTATCATTTATCCAGTTCGATCTCCAAAAAGTACTTTAAAGTGAAATGTTGATTTGCATAGGTATTGTGACATATTCATCTGACTTATAATCTTCATAAGTGAGCGTTAGAGCTTTGGGGTTATAGGTTCCTATATTTATCCAATACAGGGTTTTATGTTCACTGTTTCAAACTGAAAAGGCCGTACAATCAGCTACTTTCTACTATTTAAGGTGCTCGGATACTGTTTTAATCTTCACCAATGAATAGCACTTAACCCGGGTGTCTTTCTGGACACATGCACCTTCACACAAGTGACATTTGATCAGAGCTTTCAGGCATGGGAACAGCCACAAATCGGCTTCTTGGTAACGGGGGCTGCGACTCGCTGCCTCCGCTGGCCTCTGCGCCGTCTCCTCCTGCCAAGAGCTGGCTGAAACTGGGAGGCCGCTCGAAGGGGGAGGCTCGGTTCCCCCCCAAAAAACTCCATTGTTACATTACATTTGATCTTTTTGAACCAAAGCTCCATAGTTACTCTCCCAGATACACTGGCAATAAGAGCAGACTCAGCTATTCTCCTTGAGATCATGTGAAAGTTAAAAAGATAAATCCATGGTTTTGTGCATCTTTCTGTCAGGTAGTGTGTAAAAATGGGATTTTTCTCAGGTCAGATAAACCTTGTAACTCACACTTGATCATGTCTGCAGGCCCTGAAGTGTTCGTGTAAAATGATGCAAGGTTTTCTCAAGGCCTTCCAAACGCTTGACAGAAAACATTCATTTATTGCCTCAGTCTTTTAGGCTGTGTTTCATTGCTTCATAGAAATTCTTAAAAGGTTCAAGGTGTTTTTATTGTCATATCACCAGTAAAAGCCAGGTTTCACATTGAATGAAATTCTCATTTTGCCATCTACCCTGAAGCCAACCTACATAAATAGTATATACACAAAGAATACAAATTAAATTAAATAACAGAGCAGTGCAAAAATATTAGTGAGAAAGTGAGATGGGCAATGTAAACATGTCAGAAGCTGTTCAAAAGTCTGATGGCAACGGGGAAGAAAGAGTTTTTCAGCATTTGTTTTGAGATTTGCTTTGCATGCAAATATTTGAGTCACCAAAACTGAACACTGTAAGTTCACCCGTCTCAGCTTAAGATGTGTGGTGGTGTGTGGTACAGTGACACAGGTATGCAAGATAGTGGAGGTCAAGGTCGTGCGACCACAAACAGCCGTCAATATCTATCTGACAGTGTCACAAACGCCAAACTGACCGATTAACTACACGGTGAACCTCAACATTGCATCCATGTTTATGGAACTTATGTTGCACAGTTTGAAGTTATAAAACTCCTCAATAGAAGCTTTGAGGCCCTAAAATAAAAGCTGGGATTCGCAAAAAAGGATGATTGTCAGCAGTTAATTTCTGGACTGGGTCTGTCTCGCTGTCCTCTGTGCCCGGGTGTAAACACTTGTGATGATTGGATCGGCGCTCTGCGGGGTCACACCGTCTGCTCGAGGACTTCTGGTTCTGCTCGAGGCTGCAGAATGTCCCTTACTGCTCCGCTTGGGCTCGTTGTCGCGTGGCAGGATGATTTAAGTTCACCGCACATAACTCCCCGATGTAGGGATCTAAAATCCTAAAGTGTCCATATCTTTTTCTTATTACTGTATATTAAAAGTAATCCCAGGGGAATATCACTCCTCCAAGTGTCCTTTTACTTCAATAAATACACTCCTCTTTTAATTTCAGTAGTTATTGACCTACGTAAACTCATTGCCAACTTCCTTCAGCATTTATACCACTTGGCAACAAAACTTGTGGGAGAATTAAATAGTTTTTGGCAGGGCTCAAAAGGGGCCCACGATGGATCACGCATTTAATTTCTCTTGTAAAACACATCGCCTCAATGATTACATCTCTGTTTCTTCTCCCTGCACAGACTCCCAGTTCCGTTTCAACACAGGAGGGAGCTTTTTTTTTTTAAACACTCTCCTCAGATGTTGTTGCCATCAGTTTTGTCCGGGTTTAAAACTGCACAAATCGGTTTTCTGAGCTATAATAATACTCGTTTCTGACTGAACAATGAAGTAAATGAGTTTCAAATGGAAAAGCACCACAAAAGGTATGTTGAACTATACATGTGCAGTTTAGTTTTTAAATATTTAGGTGTAAATGCATCGTTTTGCCATTTTCCTTTCAGAAATGTTTAGCGCTTTGACGGCACCGTTTTGAGAAAGATATTCGTTTACGCGCAAACTATAAAAACGATGGAGTCAGCATGTACGTTACCGTTGTTGTTATTGTCCATGTACTCGCACATGTGCAGTCACAGCCTTTCCACCGTCTCCACGGAGTCGGAGTCCGAGTGCTTTAGATAGTTGAGTTTTCCCACCGTTTCCGTGGAGATGAAGTTGAAGCATTTTCAAAAAGTACCACCTTGAGAGGCATTCTCAAAAGGTTGAGTTTTCAGTGACGCACCGTTGTCATGGAAACAGACACCCAAAACGCGCTTTCACTTGAAAATATTGTCGTTTAAATAGCCTCCGTGTCAAACTTTCTTTATCTGTCCTCATGTCTCACTGGGGTACATTTTCTGTAACATTTGCATATTGGCATGAATAACACATCCTTTTATGACCCTTTATTTTCTCTGATGGGCAGTTCCAGAGGCACATCAAGAAGTCGGAGGGCCAGAAGATCCCCAAAGTGGAACTACAAATCTCCATTTATGGCGTGAAGATATTAGATCCCAAGACGAAAGTGAGCCCAACATTTAGACTTTTATTTATTTGGCAAACATAATCATAAGACCTGACGGTATACTGGAAGTAAACACTGTATATATATATTAAGGGATTGATTTGTACTCAACAGCCTTAAAGAGAATAAATAATGAATGCAGTGTGTTTGTTGTTTGATTTCCAGGATGTGCAGCATAACTGCCAGTTACACAGGATATCCTTCTGTGCCGATGACAAGACCGACAAAAGGATATTTACTTTCATCTGCAAAGACTCCGAGTCCAACAAACACCTCTGCTACGTGTTCGACAGTGAGAAATGTGTAAGTGTGTTTGATCGCGCTGATCCTGCCGGTTGTTGACATTTTGACGTCTTGTGGTTTCGCTTCAATGATAAACAAAAGCTGCATTGATCTTCAGATGAAAAAAAAAAAAAAAAAAAAAACTCTTTAAGAAAGTCTTTGTTTCTTTGGTGCTTCAGGCAGAGGAGATCACTCTAACCATTGGCCAGGCCTTCGACTTGGCCTACAAGAAGTTCCTGGAGTCTGGGGGCAAAGATGTGGAAACCAGGAAACAGATCGGAAGCCTACAGAAGAGAGTACGTCACAGCGTCACTTCACTCCGCCTTTCATTTAGGCTTCTATAACTGCAAATTGTTTTTATTGGTTGTTTCAAATGATCGACCGAGGACAATTAAGTTGTGGAGCATAAATCCAATGTCAGTAATGAACATAAATACCAGAAATCTTCCTCTGTTTTTATGGTCAATTTGCAGAGCCACTTTGGGAGTGAATCATTGTGCACTCCAGGGCTCCATTTTTGCTTAATTAAGACATTCATACGAATTTATGACCACCCATCTTTAAATTTATTTAAAGTCGTTTTGAACAAGATTGTCAAGACTTTAAAGGGGTCATATTATGCAGCTTCTCAACACTTTCACATGGGTCTTGTTGGCTCAAAAAAATGGATTTAAAGTTTATTGCTCCAAATCCAGCTTTTCTTTGGTTTTCCTCCATTTGAATATTGGATCAGAGGAGCTGCATTCACAATCTGCTGTGTCTGTGTGGGCTGAACTGGCTCCGCCCACACATGCCCATCTTGGGAAGAGGACATCTTGTGGTGCCGGAGCAGAGCTGCCTAATTATGAGGGTCAAAGGGAGGGCGTACCTTGATTAGGATTGGCGAAACCCCCGATGACACGAGATAGGGTTTGATTTCTGATTGGCTGGTTGGAGCAACACACTTTTAAAAAACAAACCAGGGAGATAGATGACAGATCTGTCCATCGTCTAACCCACCTTCACACATAGTCAACTCAAACTGTCCTTACTTGATGAAGCAGGATAGAAGGTGGATGTGCAGATAACACTGGCATTTGGATCTTGATTAAATAGCCAAAAATTAAGGCTATTGATGCCGTGTTTCTGACTTGTTTTGAGGTTTGTAAGGCTCCATTTACACGTACTGAAAGGGAATTAAAAAAAAAAAGGTCATGATGATCTAAAACAGTCCACTCTGAAATGCAGCAGTGCAATAAGATTTACGTGACAAACCTCAAATCTTTAAGTTGTTTCAGCATTGATGAATTGAGGGTAAGAAAAATAGGCAAACATTAATCTCTAGTAGTTCATTTTCGACGGTCACATTCAACATCCTGCTGCTATTAATGCTCACCAGACCATCAACGGGGCATGAATGTGTGGCTGCTCCCCCCAGTCTGAGTAACCTTTGTTCAAAACTCGCCCAGCTGGGTCAGAAAATGACTTTTTCTCTGTAAATTACAAGTTTGTCAACTTTTTGTTTTATTTCCCCCCCTTGATGTATTTCTCATGTTTGAACTAATGGACTCCAGGCTGAGACCCGCACCCTGAGTTAGAAAGTTAGAAATAATTTTATGGATTTAGTTGCCATCAGTGGAATCGTTCTTAAGTTTTATGGGACTTTTATAGAGGAGATGTGTGAACATATTGCGTATTTTCAGAGTTATCCAGTTCCAATACCTGTCGGCTGTTGTCGAGGAGCTGCTTTTTGAGCAATAGAACTGTGCGACACGAAGCCATTTTATTGGGAAAACCACAGCAATGGCACATTTTGTAGAAATTTGTCACCGTAATATACAATCTCTCATTTGCTCCAAGCTCACATTTTATTTTATTTTGTCTTGTACTGTGTTTTTTTAATTTTTCAGATTCAAGAGCTGGAAACAGAAAACTCTGAGTTAAAGAAGCAGCTTCAAGAGCTGGAGGAACAGCTGACGATCTCTCATGTATCCCCGGTATGTACAAACTGCATCTATACACATTTTTTTTTTTTAAATCCTAGTGCATTACATCATATTGAAGTAAAGTATAAACACAGTAGTTGTGTAGAGCTTCATCTTGTCACTACATGGACTCACTACACCATCTTGTGGTGTGTGTTGGTATTGCTGGAGCTAAAAAAAAAAAAAACCCTGAATCACTCACTCATTTAAACAGTGATTCATTTGATTGCATTCTCAATTTTTTATTTCATCTCTGAATCGTTTAACAGCTTTTATAACCCCACCCAATTCTAATCTTACAATTATGCAACAGTACTGCTATATCAACTCATGCATATCACAAAAGAATACAAATGTTGTTCGATGCAATGTGCATTTACTCTCTGCATGGAAACATATTTGACAATTCGAGGGAGTCTAAAAAAAACCAAACAAACAAATAAAAACTGAGCCCAGTCACAACTGGTATAAAATATGGTTTGAGACAAATGTATTTATTTGCCAAAATAAATAGAACCAATCTGAAAAGCTTTAACATCATCTACAAAAGGTGTTTTACTGTAAATCATTGCGTCATTGCAATACTCAGTGATATTTTTGTTTTTTGCAAATTCACCTGATTTTCTGCAGACCAAGTAACAACCAATTACATATAAATATTGGCCATTCTTAATGTAATAAAGCCAAAAATCTAGTAAAATAGTAAAATATTTTTCACAAATGTGACTCAATGAATGAATATGTTGAACTCTCCCATTCAATAAGGCTATTTTTGATCCGCAAACTGCACAAAACCTGCAAACATTAATCATATAACAACTTATTACATTACTGGCAAAGCGTTATCATGATAATGGATACAATTTTAATCTGAAACTAATGTTCAGGTTATTCGACCTGGACAATTTGACACACTGCGCTTTTCAACGTCAATCACTAGACATTAAAATGTACATGTATGAAATATACATGATTAATGTATCTATTCTGTGTAATATTTTAAGCTCTGGTATATTTCCTGTCAATATCAACATTATCATGCCAGAATGTAAAGCATTATCACAGTTATTATGATGTTTTTCTATTATTGTTACTGTTGTTATAGCTTGTCGTATTTTTTGCAATATATTATTAGTGTCCTCTTGTTACAGCAACCATGCAAATGTCCCTATTGTGGGACAAATACAATGGTATTATATTTCATCTGATCTATCTATCATGGTCTTTATTGCATTTAAAAATGTAGAGAGTTTTGGGGGGCAGGTATTACATCATTAGCCATTGTTAGTTGTTCCAGCCCTGTCTGCTACTACATGGACTATAAGTACTACAAGCAGAAAACAGCTTTAAAGTCAATGAGCTCATTAATGATTATAGGTTTTAGATCCTCGGAGCCAGACCAAAGGCTTCCCTTCTAACAGTGCGGAGTCGAGCTGTAACAGCTGTGCACACGCAACTCAACAGTCTTGTGATGTGTTTCAACTACAAACGTATATTTATGGTCTAATAATGCCACAGAAATGCCTGTAATGAATACATTTCTTCCACGGAGTTGAAGCAGGCGAGCTTCTAAAGAGTGTTTTAGTGACAGCTCTGCGTGCAGATATTCCTCCTATGCGAGGGTCTCGGTAAAACAATTACACACCTGATCGGTCTGATGAGGGATGCGAAACATTCCGTCATCTGAATGGGCCAAATGTCAGCGCTTTGTCACAGCCTCCTATAAACGCAGTTAACCTGCGCCGCCGCCCCGTCTCAGTACCGCTCTCTCTCTCTCTCTCTCTCTTTCTCTTTCTCTTTCTGCCGTCTTTCCCTCAGCCGCTGCACATAAACGCCGATAATGAAGCGTACATGCTGCAGAGGCCCTCCTCTCTCTTCTGGTGTCACGGCATCACGTCTCTCTCCTGTCTGGAAATCTCCTCGGTCACGCTCACCCCCATGAGCTCGCCGGAGTCCAACCTGTCCAGCGGCCTACTAACTCCTCCGCCTGCCAAACCCGCTCTCCTTCCTGCTAAACCTGCCGAGGGCTGCAGCATCCCGCGGCCTCGCGTAACTACCTTCTGCTTCCTTTTTTTCTTTTTCTATGTTATCTCCTCTTGCTCTCTGTATTCTGCTCCTCCTCCTCCTCCGGCGCCGCCACAGAGCTGTGTCGTCCGCGTACGCGTCGATTTCATCCGTTTCCAACTCTCCGCACGCAGGTTGGAAGCATCTCCACGAAGCCGCAGTCGACGGACGTCTTCGACATGGTTCCCTTCTCCCCGGTGACGCCGCTGGTACCGGCACGGGCCAGCAATGGCTGCCCACCGCCTCCTCCAACCACATTGCCCCCGGATATAAGTGAGTGGAGAGCTGTTTCCATTGTGAGATGGAATACATTCGCGATGTGGTGCAGTAGTTGTAGTCTTGATTACTTTACTTTTTTCTAAAGCAGCCCAGTAACACCTTTTTTTATTTTTAAGAAACTGGCCTGCAAGATGACCTACTAACCAGTGAATGCAGTGAATACTAGCCAATTAGAAGGAGCAGGCCGGGTCATGGTTTCATCATCTTTGGGGAAAAAATACTGCTCAGAGGGGATAGATCAAGGGGAATTTGGAAGTGTGTGTGTGCGTGTGTGTGTGTATGCAATGCTGACTGAAAAATAAGTGAATCTACGCTATATACCAGCGTATACCCTGGATTCTACCACTGGCATATAGAAAGTATAACAAAGTGTTTAGAATGTATTCCTAACTATGACCAAAACTATACCTCAAAATATTTTTTTTTATATTGTATTAATGGAATCAGATCAGCTGGACTTGAAAGACATTTCACTTTTTATCCAAGCAGCAAGAGAATTGAGAATGCGCATAAACATAACTGAAGTCATGATGACATTCCACAGATAAACTCTGAGTAACACTATTGCTAATGTAAGTCAACACACGGAAATAATAATGCTCGTAATATCAATAGTATTGATTTACTATTTTTAGAGCATCCATCAGGTTAATGGTAAAAGGATTTCACTTATGCAGTATAGCACTTTTCCCCATTGAACAGCCCACAAAGTGCTTTACACCGTTAATCAAATTAAATCCATGGGAGTCGTAGACCCACAATAGTAACTTTTCACTAGTGAGATTCGAACCCGTGAACGACTTTATCTGAGTTCTTGGCCATCGTTTGATTACTAGAATTCATATTCTCAAATTTTGACTTGTCATGAACATTAAACTTGTTTTCCCCCCAAAAGTTATAAAACTCTAAATGATGAAAATGAAATGAATGAAAGTGTCGAGCTTTGTGATGTGTTTATTAATCAAGCAATGAAACAACTCACTTTGGAAGCTCACTGTCTGACATGAAATGTTAATTCTTCCGGTTCTAGGTTATGAACTAATAGATGACAAAACTGGAAAAATCAAGAGGGCACTGAGAAATTTCAAAGAATTAAAAAAAAAATATTAAAAAGTTGAATGCTTTTAATATGAAAAGTTGCACAGAGAATATCAATTCTGGGAGCAGTTTATAGCAGGGATGTCAAGCACATATTAATTCAGGGGCCAGATACAGCACAGTTTCATCTTGAGTGAAGCGAACTGGGTAAATAGTGCCGTAATAACCTTTAAATGTAAACTTTACAGTTTTTCTCTCTTGTGACACAGAATATAAACCAAACAACTCCTACAGAAAATGGCTACAATTTCAACATGAAGCCAATTTTTAACAAAACCTTCTGAAATACAGTGAAATGTCCACAAACCTTCTCCTATAGCTGTTGCGTTGTGCATGTTTTTTTTTACAGAGACAGTTTTTCTGGCTCTGTGTGACGTTGATCCACTGCCTGTTGTTTGCAGGGAAAGATCTGTTCGGCGCCGAGCCGTTCGACCCGTTCACCTGCGGCTCGGCCGACTTCCCCCCGGACATCCAGTCCAAACTGGACGAGATGCAGGTGAGTTGCGGGGAAGTGTGGAGAGACCGGAACCCATTATGTCTGCTTCTGGAGGTTAAAGCTTCCCCCCCTGTTTCAGACGACTCCGTTGTGGGTCTTTAACTAGAACTTTACTCAACAGTCAGAATAAAATCCTCTCTGTTCCCTGCTTGAAAAATGTCCTCGTTGACCAGTCTCAGTGAGATCTGGCTCAATTCCTCCACCACATGAATTAGGTTTGTCATGGAGCAATAAAACAAACATACATTGGGGATTAGATGATAATCAGAGATGTAAAATAGAAGCATTTGGCTTCCATGTATCACAGAGAAAGCAGATACTTATGGAGCTGTGGAGCAATTCCCCCGGAGTGTCATGATACAAAGAATGGCGCGATAAGTGATCAGATAAAACTTACTGAGACTTTATTATACATCCATCACTCCTTGAATTTCAGAGCCATTTGACTAATGTTTCAAGTGGAAAATACATCATTTCTGCGTTTTCGTGTCAGAAAAGGTTTTGCGCTTCCATGGCAATACTCGTTTTCGTAGTAGAAAACTCCTATTATTGTGAATTAAATTCCTCATTGTAGCTCAGCCACAGCTGGAGTAGATCTTTTAAACTCTCTTGAGTGTTGAGCCCCACTCAGCAAAGCTGCACTCACTCAATCCATTCCGCCTCGAGTGTTTGAGGTCATCAGACTTGACATCTGCACAAAAGCAACTAAAACTTGAAAAATGGATGAAACTTGCAGCTGACTTTTGAAGGCTTTTACATTTATTTTTGCACATTTTTCTTTCGGTCTCTTTTGTTACGCAGCCTCCGTGTAGCCTTTTAGTTTATCTTCATAACTTCAACCATATTGTATCACCTGTTGGACAGTTTGAGGGCAGGAAACTACCAGACAAGGCAAAGACATTCACATGACACACACACACACACACACACACACACACACACACACACACACACACACACACACACACACACACACACACACACACACACACACACACACACACACACACACACACACACTGCTCCATTTGGAATCCTGTTTGTGCTGTCGCAGGGTGTCACCAGCAGGAGGTGCTGTTGCTCTTTTAAACTGCTTTTTTCTCCATTGCGCTCTAATTACCGGCTGAATGTGTGTGTGTGTGTTCTCCTGTGCTTTTCCACTGGTAGCGTCAGAGATGGTTGGTACTCTTTGCTCTCTCTCTTCCTGTGTCGTGAATGTCGTTGTCACCTCATCCTGCACGAATCCTCCAAATGCTGCTGCTGCACACTCCTCACATGCTTCTTCTGCTCGTCTCTAAATGTTTTTTGCATTTTTTTTTTTATTGTATATTTTGGACATAATGCAGTGCTAAATGTTTATGTATCTGAAGTTATTGAGCCACAATTACTGACTGGGATCAGTAATAAATTGCAGATGTTATAATAGGCAGAATTTTGTCAAATGGCATCAGAAATACTTTCGTGAACCAGGTGTTTTTTTTACTGCACCTGAAGCATCACCTATATATTGGCGGCATGAAGCTCGTTCACCTGTAAAAATCCATAATTTTGCTGAGTCATTGTTTAAGCTGCAGGGCTCGAAGCGTCAACAAAATGTGACAAAAAAACCCACATACATGTGCAGAGAAAAATACTATATACATTTTAACGGCAAGTACACGGGCATTCGTATACACAGACGACAAAGTTGGATTGTTATCACGGGTGACTGCCAACTGTAAAAATATCCATGGCCGCGGTGAGCATGAGCAGTAGCAGTATTTCCGCCGTCTATACAAAGTCGGAGCCCAAGCATTTTTTCCCCCCGTTTCCACAGAGACAGAGTCAAAACGTTTTCAAAAACTTCCACCTTGTGAGCCATTAAAAAAAAAAAAAACTTTCAACAGCTCCAAGCATTATGTTTAGGGTTAGCGTTCAACAAACGCCCAACATGCAACAAATTGTTTTGAAAACTTTGTTGTGTAAACGGGGCTTTCATTTATCTATTCATTTTTGACTGCACATGCGACTTCTTGTATTTTAAAGTGTGTTTGAATTGAAAAAAACATCACTTTTAAAACTCCAATTACTCCCTTTTTGACATGATTTGTGCTCAAATGTGAACAATGAATGCTGGGGGGAAAAAACTCATTTGCAAAGCACCGTTTCAATACTGGCATGCATCTGCGAATTACCGCCTGTGCATCTGTTCTTTCTCATCGTCTCATCTCTTCTGGACGATTCCCTCCCGTCACGTTGCATGCTCTGTTGTTTGTGAATGCAGCTCGCCGCCCAGCGTGAGGGAACAGCCCTGCTGTTCCTGCATTTCATTCCCTCCTAACCCGCCGAGCTTCACACACGTCTAAAAACCTCGCTCGGTCCTCCTCTCAGCCAGAGCGTTGCGACGCATCGGCGGCGATGGCGGCGGCGGCGGCGGCGCTCTCTGAACCTCATGTGGCTTGTCTTCCAGGAGGGGTTCAAAATGGGACTAACCGTAGAGGGCACCGTCTTCTCTCTGGACCCGCTGGACAGCCGCTGCTGATGAGAACCCGTTTGTATGAAGAAGTGCCAAAATTCCACTCCACGCTCGAGTCAAGATGTCACACTTTTCATCCGGAGGTTTATATCGCATTTGCATTTAAATTGGGTTTGTTTTGTGTTTTTTTTTTTTTTTCCAATATTTCAAGTATAAAAAAAAAAAAACTCATTCTCAATCCATTATAGAAAAGAGTTATTTTTGTAAGAAAACAAAGAAGAAAAAAAGAAAGGATTAGTTTTGAGTACGTTTGCTTGCACAGGCAGTGAGAGTTGTAAATAATGGAAGCTGTCCAATGGTACACACTGTGCGTGTGTGTGCGTGTGTGCGTGTGTGTGTGCGCTCTGTATCGGTGACACATTCCTGTTTGTACGCCCGACATCAACAATGGCTAGAAAAGCTAATGGGATCTATATCGTTACCGCCACCGTTCAGCCCGTAGCATCCTCTCTGTTACTCACTTTAATTCATTAATCCAGCCGGAGACTTTTTTACTGACCTTTTACACTTTTTGATTTCAAAAATGTTTTGATTCACCATTTCAGTATTTACCTGTTGTTTGTTTGGTTTTTTTTAAACTTGTCATATTTGCAGTCAGTGATTTTCTTTTTTTTTTGGGGGGGGGGGGGGGGGGGGTGTAGGGGTCTGTGTTTAGAATCGTTTAATTTTCTTTCCCATTTCTTGTCTTCTTCTGTTCATTCAGTACTTTTCCTTTTATTTTACTTTTGTTTGCAATGATGTTGCTGTTGCAAAATATTAAAGAAAATACTTCAAACCTCTGTGACTTCTGTCATTAATCAATTCAGAGAAAACGTTACATTTTTAACATATTTCTTAAGAGTAGTGGACCCCACACAACAACACTTCACTGTATTTTGTATTTAGTCATTTTCAATAGGAATTGTGAACTTGGAAGTTTAAATTTTAACTTTAGATATTAACATAGCACTTTTTTACTGCTCCAGCCCTCTGAATATAAAATTGGATTGTAGATGGCCTCTGAACTAAAATGTTTACAAGTGCCTTCAAATATATTTACATATAAAATCAAGCAAATCGCGATAAACTGGTGACAGACGCCACATTATGTTACCGTTTGCCATTGCTTCAAGACACCGACCACATCAAAGTAGCTCTTTTAAGGTATGTATGATGACCTCAAGTGCATAAATAAGGAAATTAAAACTGTACACCTGTCAGGTGGAAAAAGAACAAGTCTGGAGTTTTACTGTGAGAAAGGAGCAGACTTTTACATATAGCGCCACCCAGTGTATCGGAATATGTTCTGCAGCTCTGCATGGATCCATCATGTGGGATCAATCTGCCTCGACTTGATGTGCAGGGGTTTTAAATTGTACTCCTCATGTACAGCACCTTGTTTCAACTATGGTCATGTAAAAGCATGTTGTAAATAAAGATGGTATGGTACAAGTTAGAAACTAACACCTACAAACATTTCAGGTTGCAACAAAAAAAAAGTTATACAACCTTTAAATGCATGTAAATTGTTCACTATATACAAATTAAATTTCTCATGTTTTGCAACGAAGAAGAGTTTCTTATAAGAGTACACAACGAAATACCACATAGATACCAGGATTAGATCATTTGGACAGTGTTGCACTTTGGTTGTATGCATTGTTTTATTCTGTTGTTGAGGTTAAGAAGAGGGCAAAGTATTTGTTTTAGTATGTCATGTCTGTTTTAGTTAGTCCAGTCTTGTGTTGAACCGTAACCTCGCTGTAACGCCGGTGCAGGAGGACTTGACATCGTCTGGATTTAAAAGACTTGGCGATATTATCAACACATGCACATGCACACGACCCACAGTAAAGTTGCATAAAGTCCTTTTCTGGTAAAGAAAACCAAACATAAGGCCCGTCTACCTTCACCTGCTGGGATCACTGGTCGGTCGCTCTCGTGATGACATCACCATTCTGTACCATAAAAGTTTGAAATTGTTTCAATAAAACTTTACGGGCTGTAATTTTCTGGGCCCTTAGCAAGCTTAATAAAATTCTTGTTAAAAACAAAAAAAAATGCAGACGTTTAAAAAGCAGGCTATAGAAATGTGACGCTGTAAAAACTTACTTGAAAACTCCTGTTATTTCAATGATGTCACGAGGTTACAGAAGAAGTCTGCAGTCACTAAACCAATGCATGGAATAGAATCGTGGGTTTTCCAAGTGTCTAGGAGAAGAAGTGTATATTTACTGTGGTTGTTGGTTAGAAATTCTAAATATCAAAGGACTGAGGGACCGAGATCATTGTTTAAAATAAAGAATATACTAAAAACGGTCTTGGATGAGTGGATGGGAGTGCGCAGTAGTTTTTGCAGCAAACTGTAATTGTTCAACTTCCCACATGATGTCAGTGTTCCCCTTTTCAGAAACACTTCACGTTTGCAGGCTCAACATGTTTCTTGTCTCACCTCTGGTATGACACAAAGAGATTAAAAAAAAAAAAAAAGCATATATAATAGAATATCCTTTTTCCCTGGGAAAACACTTTCAGATTATGGATGAGCTTCTCTTACTGTTTATAGACAGTGTTTCAGAGAAGTACACATCTTGATGGAGTGGAGTTTGTGTGTGGATCACCGACTCTGTTTACTGTGGAAGATTTGCAAGTGGGTTGATTATTATAGATGGAACGAACTCGCACAGATCTAAATGAGTCCTTCACAGTCATGCCTGCATCAAATGCTCAAACAGATTACCTCAGTGCTCACCTAATGGACTCCTATTACAACATCAAGTTCAAGCCTCAGTTCATGGGGAAAATGTACCAACGCCACTGGAAGCCTTGCATAATGCTTCCTGAGAGGAGGATTACAATCTTTTCATCTCCCTTATACCATGGAATAGCGTTGTGACTCTGGAAAATGCTAATTTGTTTCTCGGCAGGGGGTCCAGTCGACAAGATGGGGAGGGGGGGGGATTAGATGGTCTATATAAGTGGGGAGGGGGGGTTAACACTTCTGATTTGTTTGCCTCTGTGTGTGTCTTCACTGTGTGGCTCAGTTTTTGTCACTTTTTTTTTGTCAAATATCAAGACTTATAATCTTGGCTTTCTATATAAACAACTGCTGTGCAATTATGGACTAATTTTCTCCAACCCGCCTTGCCAAAGCAAACAGCAGGTTGGAGGATCTAATTGCGGACCCCTTGCCGATCGCCATTTGCCGCCCGCTTATCCATTGGCCCGCCTTTGGTTTGGTTGTTCGTCGGCCAGAAGCTCAGCCTCACCTGACTCCGTCCTTGTCGGATGGGTATCATTATGCCGAGCAAACAATGACGTTACTTGCCCAAACT
Organism: Blennius ocellaris; assembly: GCF_963422515.1. Lineage (NCBI taxonomy): Eukaryota > Metazoa > Chordata > Actinopteri > Blenniiformes > Blenniidae > Blennius > Blennius ocellaris. The sequence goes on along the minus strand of NC_137655.1, from coordinate 6,464,360 downwards.
GGAGCTGTGAGCAAGAAGTTTGAGTCACCCAAACATAAGTGCACACAAACCTTGGGGCATGGCAAAGGGTTGCACAAAAGTTTAAGCAAGAAGACTCACTCCTTGGGTTTTGTCTTGTCTTTGCATCCTGCCTCAGAGTTTCTGAAGGAACTTGACAAGAGTTCTCTTGTTACTGTTACCTCCTTGGATTGGAATGCAAATGCGAGATACTATACAACTGCATTAAAGAGAGACACAGGCCAAATCCTGTCCTGCAGATCTTGCATCTCGAAGAAATTTGAATTTTACAAGGTGGAGAACAATGATACGAAATCCAACATCCAAGCATTCCTTTTAAGTTGCATTATAAGTATCATGCTATACTGTATATGTCATAGCATTAAATAGGGAAAAAGATTCCCTTAAATTTCATCTTTTTGGATCAAAAGTTCTGGGAAAATGAACTTGTTCCATAAAAAAAAAAAAAAGGCCTCACTTTTCTTGATAGGTGAGACAAAAAAAGCACAAGAAAACTCCTCCTGCGAATGACTGAGGCCAAAAAAGAAATGACGACGGTTCCCTAAACTTTCTCTGCTAAATTTCTTAAAAAAACGTTTTGGTTGACAGGCGTTCCAAACTTTCTTTACCCGGGAGTTCCCCACGGTTTGCCACGAACAAAGGCTCAGGTTTGCCAAACCATTTCAGTCATGCCAAATGCTAATGCAAACATACAAAAGGACTCTTCGAAATATAATCTAATTCTGCAAATCGAATTTTCACAACCTCAGAGCAAGACAAAAGCTTCGGACCCCCGTGTGATCTCTGGCACCGGCACCAAGATTAAGAAAGTCTGGGAAATTGTACAAAGGTGATTTTCTTCTGTTTCAGTCCGCAAGCACTTTATATTATTTGTATTCTGAGAAAAAAAAGGAAGATAAAAAAGCTCACAATGAGGAAGAGATTAGAGAATCAATATTAGGCCTTGTTGGCAGAGCGTAGTAATCAGACCGGAGCAACAGGTGTCGAGTTTCATGCTAAAGTCTGTTGCCCGCTGTCACACATGGAAACATGTCGCCATTTGGAGTGAGAACGAGTGTCAGGCCTCCTGCCGCCGACTGGACGCAGAGAGAAGTCGGCTTACACTCCGCCAGATGGAGTGTAAACCTTAACAGAAGAAAGCAAATGTATACAGTTTACTCAAATGTATTTGTTCACATATACACACTTAGAATATCAGAAGAAATGCGGGGATGGTTCTGTAACTGCCTAGTTTTTCACTCTTAAAAAACTACAAGCAAGCACGATAAAAACATATGGCAGACGTTTGCATGTTGCATGTTTGCAGCCTCTACAGTTCCCCAGTCTATGGAAAAGACCGAGCGACGTGTAATCCAAATACAGTATGTGTCCGGTTCATGTGCACAAGTTGTATACGTGCACAAGTGTTTTTCCGGAATCGAGAGCGACTGTCCGTCCTGTGACCGGTGTGTGTGTGTGTGTGTGTGTGTATGCACAGTATGTGAGTCACTCCTATTCCAAATGTTTCCATCTTGGCGCCTCAAAGGCAAAACCGTCGTGTGCTGTCACCATCTGGGCAGTGAGCGACCTCCTGGACTGCGAGCCTTGCATCCCCTGACTCAAAGACTTTTAACTAAAAATACATCTTACAGGATGTTTTTATAAAATGCAACTCAACATGACTGGCCCAGATTTTTTTTTTTTCTTCACTCAATCTGGCTCTTGATGTTTCTGTCTGCTCTCCATAAATAACAAATGTGAATTACTTTCACACACACTAAACACTAGTGACACTGTAGCCATGTAGGGTCAAAGCTTTGATCCAAGGTGTTTTTTAGGTTGATTTTTAAAACTTTCTTTGGATTATATTCCCATTTGTGATCAAGAAGGATTTGTTCGCTCTCGAATTTTTATCAGAATACCTGCTGGGTTTTTTTTTTTTTTTCAGAGGGTCACTCATTATAACATTGATAACAAATTTAGGCTCCGTTTACATGAAAATGGTGCTTGGACCACTGAAAACACAACCTTTTGAAAACACTCTGTCTCCATGGAAATGGGGGGGAAACACAACTTTTCCCGCTGCACCTGCACACGTGCACAATGGAAACCTCCATGGGTGCCATGATGCTCATTGCATATTCTCTTGGGACTTCATAGTTTTATAAGAAATATCATTGCAACTCCACCGTCTCTCCATGCATGTCTGTGTATTCACCAGTGTTGCTTTTTGATATCGTATTGTTCTCTCTGTGCAGGTGTGCGTTTCATTAAAAAAAAAGTGGAAAAGTTACACATGTAATAATTATTCATGTCTTTATTTTTTGACAACAAATCATATTTGTACCATAAACGACAGAATTAAGAGAAATTGAATGATGAATAAAATAGCTTTTGCAGAGATCTTCTGAAACGATTTTTTTCACCCCTCGTTCTTAATTCAGGGACAGAAACACAGAGGCGGAACTGTTTGTTTTCGAGCTGATCATCGATATACAGCATCTGGTTCGGGGTCACTCCCTTGCTTCTGTTGGTCCAGTTGCAGTTTAATGAAAGGATAGCCCCTCGAGACGTAACAAGACGTCCCATGGTCCGTGCAGTTAAAGTTTGGATTCGTGTTTCTACGCCCTATACCTAGAGTATACGAGTTATGTCTGCCAAGCAATCAGAAAGCTGCCAGAACATGGAATTCTCACTGAGAGAGCTTCATCCTCAGTGTTAACAGAAAGAGAGTCACAATAAGTTTGCATCCTGTCTGCTTGTATACTATTTCAGGCTCAGTTTACACGACAGCGTTTCACGTGACAACACCTAATCCGTTAAAAAAACAACCCAATAAACAACAACCAAAAGAGCGCATCGGTGCGTCAGTCTGTCTGCAGAAGCGGAAAGAGACGGCGATGTAGTTAGTATGCCGGGCCACAGGGGGGCACTGTTGCTTGAACTTGTAATTAAACCACACAGGTGTGCACTGTGCAGAGAAGAATACGCTATAAACGAGAAGAAAACGGAGCGCACCCGACATCCATACGGACTGATGACGCATCGGATGCCATGCGGGGTGAGTCTCAACTATAAAACTACTGATATGTATGATAAAACTAAAATGCGGACCTTAAGTCCAACCACTATGGTCCGCCATGTTTCTTTACAAATGCATGAGGAGAAGGAAGGGCAGAGAGGGGGAGAGAGATGCGCATGCGCGGTAACACCGCTCCATAGGCTACAGCATGCTCTGCGTGAGGGAATAGCGACCCTGAAAGAATCTTTTCACCTTGGGAGCTGTTATAAAAACTTTACGGATCCAGTGAATCCACACAAAAAGTGTTGTGTAAACAGGGCCTCAAAGTATTCGTATCATCACGTGACTCCAAACTCGATGTTCATATCAAACTGTGAATTCTGCATACCACTACGCCCATTCAACCAGTCACTAAGTGCAACCAAAGTATGATGAATTTGTCCAGGGCTGCAAAACGCACTGCTGCGTTAGAGCTTTACCGCCAACACTGTAGACGGCGGAGCAGAGTTGAGGGCGGGTGATGCCCCCCCAACCTCCCACGGCCACGTGCCGGTAAAAATAGATGTCGAGGGACAGGGCAGAGGTCAGAGCACTCTGGAGGAGGAGAATTATCCTGTAAAAGTGAGGACAGGGAGGAAAGGTGGCTGCAGAACCACACCTGTTCTCAAGCTGTTTCACTGTTATATGTTCACTCTCAACCTCAACAGGTGGAATCAAACATGCAGCTCAGAACCAACAACAACAACAAAGAAATCGAAAGGAATTATTAACTAATTGAAGGCTTTATCTTCAAGCTTGTATGTTTTGTACTGCGGTGTCAGCGGAGGTCACATTTTAAAACTGTTCTTGATCTAAAAACAAAGTTGAGAACTCTTTCAGATTGGTCTTTGAGTAAGATGTGAAGTAAATCAGGACTGCTTAAACTTTAACATCTAAGCTGCATTTCAACTAGAACTATCTGGTCCTTGCGTTCTGGGTTATCTTCAACTGAGGCGCCATTTACACAGCATCCTTTCAGAAATGTTTCCCCTTGAGAGGCGGAAACATAAAAACAAACAAACCTTTCTTGTAGTGCCACCATTGGGTGCTGTTTGTAAGTCATACAACTGCTTTTCAATGCATGCAAAGAACAGCATGCTGTAAATAGTGAAGCTCCTCTAAACTGTCTTTCTTCATTGTTTTGTCCACTCAGTGTCGATTGTTTGTAAAAACAATAAAAAAAGGCTCTCGTGAGTTAGATGATGGTGGAGTAAATATACACTTTATTAGAGAAGCGCTGTTAAATTTAATATTGCTTGTTCAAAAAGTTATGCTTTCAGTGTCTCCATGCACCGACACAACTTTTTAAAAATTGTTCTCATCTGCTTGGGCCGATTTTGCCCCATGGGCCTTATGTTTGACACCCCTGGATTACAGGGTCTCTACACTTTGATCAGTGTGCCAGATAACTGAAAGGAATTTTCTCAGGTGCACTGAGGAACATTCTGTGTGTGTGTGTGTGTGTGTGTGTGTGTGTGTGTGTGTGTGTGTGTGTGTGTGTGTGTGTGTGTGTGTGTGTGTGTGTGTGTGTGTGTGTGTGTGTGTGTGTGTGTGTGTGTGTGTGTGTGTGTGTCCCCAAATTAGTCAAGATTAGAACATTAAGTCCCAGCACTAATAAAAACACAAAATATGCTTAAACTTTCACTGTCACGCACACCTTTCTGTACTTTGGGAACGGCATGAAATGTGTACTCTTTACTCTCTTGAGTACACTAACTTTAAGTGAGGTACTTTCCAGCGAGGATTACCTTAATCAGTGTACATTCCACACAAAACTTCCACACAGAGCAGTAAACCTCAATCATCTGCTAAAAGAGGATCAAGAAGATGATTGTATTGAGGTGAAAAGTAAATTTGGACAGCACAAATGCAAATGGATGTTGAAATAGGCTTATCACTGGGAAACTGCTTGTTGGGTTTGCAGAAGGAGTGGGGCATCCTCCTCCTCTTCGTACTCCTCCTCCTCCTCCTCCTCCTCTTCGTACTCCTCCTCCTCCTCCTCCTCCTCCTCCTCTTGGAGTGTTTTATGGCAGCACTTGATGGCTCCACTGAAGAAATAAAGCAAGCAGAAACTGAGACTGTAACATGACCCAGCCCAATACTCTAACCTTCTCCAAATATAGTGTACTTCTTAACAAAAAAAAAAAAAAAAAAGCGTAGCCTCATTGCTTCTATACATAAGACAAAACCTTTACACATGCAACATTATTACATTTTTAAAGTTCATGGTAGTGTGTGACTTTGATCCCCACCCTGCTTTGAGTATAAATTCCCTTAAAGCTCCATCATCAATCCAGGAGCCCCAATGCCTCTACCAGCCCCACCCCTCACCCCACTACCCCCTCAGCCAATCAACACATCCCAGAGGCCCATAACAGATGGCTGCAGGGGTCACCATGGTTGAGCCGGGGGGGGGGGGGGGCAGGCTAAGGTTAGGCCAGGGCATGGGGGTGTTTGGGATTGTTGTGACATGGCCTGCCTGCCTGTCAATACGCAGGTGGATTGGATGAGTAGCATGTGGCCGTGTGGCCTTCAATCTTCTCCCAAAGTCAAGAGGCTTTGATTGCAAGTCAGGAAGCTGGGGCGGAGGGATTCAGTGGTCATCCGAGACCAAGCCCCCAAAAATCCACGTGTTCAGATGACTCGGCGAACCTGTCGCATCTGCTGTGGAAGAAGTGTGGCGTTTGAGCCGCGGAGGTGGGAATGACTAAAGTAAACACGGGGCACAAAGAGGGGCTGATAAAGTCTGGTACCATGATTAATCTGCGCTCTTTAACCCCAAAGACCCCTTGACCTTTGTGGAATCACTGATGATTTGTTTTAACGCATTTTGTTTTCAGAATGAAATCATTGTTTATTCACCTGTTGATGGTAGGGAAATGTATACATGTAATATTCAGTATTGTTGTCCAGTATTAATCTTTATATATTTATTTGATTACATGTGAATATGCAGTTCCCCCTGCAATACAATCGAGTGCAGTAGACAAATCTGTGCAAGAACAAATCTTGGTATGCAAATACTTAAGGAACATGTTGCATTATCTTAACTTTTGTTTTATATGCAGCACTGGTGTCTAATATCGTTGTCATTTTCTGCTACTTTGTCATTGGTCGTTAGCAATTGTAGCTCGGAGCAGTTCACTGAGTCGTGAACCTTTTGATGCCATCAGAAAATAATCTCCGGCTGTGTGTGGCTGCAGGATGTGGAAATGGAAGTGGAATAAGACAATGTAAACCTTCATATTAATGCCTGGACAATGAATGCTGTCAAACTGCAACAGTCATTAGTGCTGCATTGTCCTACCCAAGGATGTGTTGCAATGCAGTCATTTTAGGTTAAAAAAAATTTAAAGGTGGATAGACATGAGAAGAATGCCAAATGGTAACTAAGCACTTCCTTGACGGAGCATCAAAGGTTGCAAATTAGCCATAGCAAATGGCCGTATCCGGTGTCTTTATGGCAGAAGTTTGAGTAAGGGAGGCAAAGGCCAGCAGTGAATCATGGAAAAGAGAGCCAGTGCCGGCAGGGCATGGCAGGACAACACACATTCAAGTAGCCGTCATACCACACTTGACACCATCTGAGGAACTTCTGAGAAAAGCAATTGTATCCAAAGTTTACTTGTGGGGCCGCTCAGTGGTCTCCAGTTCCTGGAGGAAGGGGTACTTCATAGTTTGGTAGGTGTGAACGTGTGATCCACTTTCTGTGAAAGCATTTCGCAAAAAAATAATATTGTGGTCACAGCAGTCAGAATCTTCAAAGACACATGATTATTAAGCAATTAGTGGTTTCCATAAAGGTCGGCCCAAGACTGTAACGGGACCAACATCCAATAAAGTGAGATTAGACATTTATAATGTTGATGTAAAAAGTACCCCAACCTCTCGGAGCAGATTCACCGACCTACTGTGCAAATTCCTCAATTGACCTCACAAGTGAGGAGAGGAAAATACTTTTGATTGAAGTGTGGGAAAACAAACATTCAGACGTACACACATTCTTGCATACAAAGTGTCTAGACTCCAATCCAGAACCTAAAAAAATCAGACTACCTTGTCTGCCCTCCCTCCAGCCTGTCTGTCAAACCAACCTCCCAGCTTTTTAATTCCACTTTCCTGCCCTTGCTGCGCCACCTGTATAGTTTTGTACCTGACACGGTTTGGTGCGAGTATCACTTTCGCCTTCAAAAAAGGACTGAACCGTCCAAGAATAGACTCCACCAGTTGTCTGATGTCGGAAACATGAAACAAGAACCTTGCTGCACATTGTTGGAGTCACTGGCATAGCAAGGTCACGCCTCGAAGGACCAGACATTTTTTGCAGACTATTACCATTCTTGGTTTTGGTCTTGTATCCGTGGCAGTGTTTGGATAGGTATCACGAGTCAAAGTTGCATTGAAGTGAGTACCAGTACTCACGGTTCCCCAGAAGAACCTTTCTTTTGAGCTGCATGCTGACTTTGCTGGCTGGTTTTATGCATCCTGGTTCAATGTTTTGTCCAAGTTTGTCAACGCACTCGTCGTCTGCTGTCACTTTTCAAACATTCCACCTTCTCAACCAGGAATGGTGGGATCAAAGGTGTCTGGGACAAATGTATTGGTTATTCATAACGCTTGATTATTTTAGCTCGATTTGTGGGAGAAAGCAGCTGACATCGCATGTACACAGTAAAGCAGCACGGTGAAATGATGGAGACCAGCTGGGGTTTCTTATCTACCGGTTTCCATGGAAACTGTTAAACACCTTCTGACGGTGTCAGTGTTTTTTTGCTAATGACAACAAAAAAATTTTTTTGTAAGACTCGTGGATTCCACTCTGTTTGTAGCTCTTGAGAATGTGTCATGTACAAAAAAAGCAGAATGTTAGTCAGTTCTAAACAATAAGCTGATCTCTTTTGTGTCAGTACTGCATAAATGATTGTGCCACATTTATGTTCTTTATGTAAACATGAGTCCATAATTGTGCAGCTTTAAAGGAAGCTATAAATTTGATCACACAATACAACTGTGATATGTTTTTATTATAGACAGATAAACAGGACCTGGGGCCTCATTTATAAGAAATATTGACGGGCACTATGCATTGACCCTTTATGGTAGAAGGTGGGTGTGTTGAGGGCAGGATTTGAACTGAGCAACCTTCCAGGTCGACTGTGATCTATAAAAAGAAATTGCATGCAGATGTGTGTGTGTGCACAGTTTTACCAATCCAAATTGTTTTGGGCACCCGCCATTTTCAGCTTTTGGGCACATGTACATTTTTAGTAGGAATCCTACTTAAGGTTTTATAGACGAGGCCCCGGGCCTTTTTAAAAATAGCTCACACGCCAGGAAAGTGCGCCCCCTCCCAACTGAGAGGTGCCACTACAAAAAGAAAGCCAGTGACGTCACCTGTTGGTAGACACGCTTTTGTTAACTGATTATGTATCTTGTGCCTCCAAGTTGCACACCGAGATAATTAACTTTATATGTTTATGTATGTCCCGATCGTCATGGTACAGTTAAGGGTGCTTTACAATGTGCCCTCCGGACTTCCACGATTCACCCGATCACTGTCGGCTCCCCCGGGATGGGCTGATAAAATAAGCAGGCGATCCAGATCCAAATGAAAACAATGAAGCCCTCCGGTGACTGACACAACATCAGTTTGACTGTGTGTGTGTGTGTGTGTGTGTGTGTGTGTGTGTGAGAGAGAGAGAGAGAGAGGGAGAGAGAAAGAGTCTGACTGTGAGCATGTTTGCTCACATACGTACGTCACTGATATCTCTGGGAAAATGCTCTCGCGCTCAGTCCGGATCTCCACTGGCAGATGCATTTGCCTGGCGGGACCGCCAGGATGTGTGCCTCCGTGTGGAAGGGGGGAGGGGGGGTGGGTATTTTCGGTTCTTCCTTCTTTCCTCTTTCACCGTCATCTTCCCGTGTTTGTTGCTCGCCAGCGCATGTGTCCGTCACTGCGTCCGTCTCAGAGCCTTGTACGGCGAGTCGACACGACATGGGATGTGTGCGCGCCGTTTGTTTAGACCACTTCGAAGAATGCGCGGATGGAACATTGGCAAAATGACAGCGACAAACGTTTTGCGATGACGCAAAGTCAACAGTTTCTTGCGTACTTCTTTGTGCTTGGTCAGATTGTGTCTTAGAAATGGACATCGACAGGCGACGCCGAGGAAGCAGTGCAGTAAAAAGAGCTCAACATCTGGGCAGCCCAATAGATACTCGACTCCCAAAAAGGCCCTTTGATTTAATTCATGTAATGACCTCATAAAGAGGAGCAGTAATACTGCCAAAAGGTCCTTGTGAAACGATCGTGTTACATAATATAAAACACTTCATCACAGCTTGTAATCGAAGCTTCAGTCGCTGCTCGCGACACCTGTTCTTATGACAGTTCCTATCATAAGCCATGAGAGGAAGGATTCTGACCACTCACGGTGGAAGCTGGCGTCATTGTCACGTTTGCACTTAACGCTGTGAGAGACGAGACCCTGACATGAACCCAAACCGCTGGCTGGCTCGGCTTCTGGCTCCCACCGCAGTAAAACAACAACTGATCCTGTGAGTGTTTCATTACGTTAACAAGCTCCGTGTCTTTCTCTTCTCTCTCGTGTTTCGCCTCGCTTTACAAATCCAGAGATTTTCCACCAAAAAAAAAAAAAAAAAAAAAAAGGAGAAAGAAATCTGCTGACCAAACCTCAGTATGGAGCAGTGAGTGAGTGAGTGAGTGAGGAGGTTCTGGAGCAACGCTGCCATGCACCACCACCGCAACATCCAAATATGACAAGGGCTGTCAAATTTCAGGTTAACGTGGCAGCCGAGATGCAGGCCTGATCTCTTCTCTAAAGTCGCTGCTTTGTGAAGAAAGTCGTGAAAACAGACAGATCCGCTTTCTTTTGAAGCAGGGGATGCTGTCGCTTGGTGAAATGATAGTAAAGCCAACAAGAAAAGACATGGAAGTGTTTTTAATTTAGGCAAAATTGATTCATCAAATACAAAATGTTGATAGTTGGAAGAAAAGAAAAACCCGCTGTAAAAATGATTGAAAATTATTTTTAAAAAAAAGGAGAAATGTGAATAATTAAGTCTAATTGTTACGCATTTATCAGTATTTTCAAAACACTGAGTAAAAATTGTTCAGAACAAAGATCTCTGCAGAGATGGATCGCAACAGTGGAAAGGGTTTCTGTATTACATGCGTATGGAGTAGAAATTAGGTTTCAGAGCATCAGCAATCATTTTGAAATGTCAAGTATAAATGGCGAATAACATTCAGATATGGGGTCTAATGTTGAAATGTCGAGAGACTTTCAATAAATGCTGGGAAATTGTTCAGACGGAGAAAACTACAGCGTTCAGGATAAATACATGGGGCAAAGGCATCCTTTGAGTGCAAATTTTAAGTGTCAAGATTAATGTTGAAATGTGGGATGAGATGTCATGAGAATGACAGAAACTTATACCCCCAAAGAGTGTATGCGCGCATTATCCCGTGTTTTGGCTCAAAATGCTTTTTTTGAAAAGCTTGATGAAACAAAACCAAAGACGTTGAAACAATGAACATTTCGAAATGATCTTGGAGACAAAATAGTTTTTAAAAAGCCACTATATTCCCCAAAGTTTCCACTTTTTGACCTAATAATGTTAATCACCAACAATGATTGTCATCATCATTCAACAAGTGGGCCTTTTAAAAGCCATGTGGTGGAATTTCAATGATGAACACTTAAGTCAGGAGACACCACAGTCTACTATAACACGTCAAATTCAGTCAATTCAAGCCTTTCGGAGAGCTTTGATCATTTCTTCAAGCGCTGTCAACGAGTTGCTGTGATGAGCATTCGCTCTGCCGCGAAGGCTGAGCGGTCTTGGAAATTATTCGGTAATGCCACATCAGATCAGAGCCCACGTCAGTGCTCGCAAAAGTTCAAGTAGCAGGCATATCTCAACAGAATGTGGAGGACACTGTCCAATTCTGGCCCGGGGGCCTTTTTTTCATCCTGCCTCCAGTGAGTTATTCAGAATACCATGCAAGACTTCACCAGCATTGCAACACTCTGCAGTGGCATGCATACGGCTCTTTGGAAATATCATTTATTTAATGTTTGATTAGAAGCAGATTCTCCATTGGAGGATGCTCAGTGATAAACTACAAGCCATATTTCTCTTTTTGGGGAAGACTTCAAACTTCATTTGCTCTCGGCGGCCTGTATAATGCCTCAAAACTTTGTGGCTTGATTGTTTTTTGTGGATTGTTGAACGTGACTAAAATTACTATTGACAAACTAATGAACAAAAGTCTTTAAGTCAAAATCTATGCAAGTGAGACATTCGACACGATTTGAATTAAATCCGGGTTGAACTTCTGCCAGGATCAGAGTGCACATATGTTGACTTACCTGTAAAGTTGAACCATAACAGTGGTAAATATGTCCTGTTTATACTTAATATACTATACCAGTGAATTCCAAGCAGAGGGGCCCAACCCCCATGGGATTGGAGGTTGGGGGGTGCCAAGGATTCGTAGAGGATCACAATTTAATTCATTTCCATCACAAAATGTTCAAAGTTTAAGCATTTACATTAAAAGTGTATCATTTATTGAAAAATATTGGGTTGCAAAGTTAGCTGCGGGAGAGAAAATTGTGACGTGTCAAGCTAAATAAAACAACGAATCTGTCAAAAAGAGGAAAAAAAAGAATGCGTCAACAAAGAATTTAACAATAACAATTTGGGTCTTTCAAGAAAAAGGTTGGGAACCACTGTACTATAGCTTTTATAATAAAAGCTCTTATTTGAATTCCAAATGTTTGAAAGATTGCTCCATGTTGTGACTTATAGGTGCACTATTAAGATGGAGGACTTTGATAATTCATTTCTCTGTTGCTTGCTTTAATATGACAGCTCATTAAACTTGAACAGCAACATCTGTGCTCACTTGTCAACATACCCCGGCCATTTTCTGCCACTTCACACAAGTCTCCTGGCGGCAACGTGCCAAGAAGTGCGGAAGATTATTCTTTGGAAGCGTTTACGAATTCAAGACGTGGAAGTCGATTTTTGAACCGGGAAGTGCATCAGACGTTAAACTCTCCCGATGGCGCCCGGTGTTTTATGGTTGGGAATGATGCCAAAGCTTTGTTTACGGAGAAACAGATGTTTACTTTCCACGTCGCGCTTGTTCTGCGGGAACGACGACTGCCAATGCGAAAATTCATTCGTCGTAAAACAGCCCACTGGCAGGTGGCTGCACATGGCGGAGGTGCAGCCCGAATTCCTGCGGCGTGGAGCTTAGCGGGGGCCTAATCAAGCCCCTGTTGTCCACGCGGGGGTCACGACAGAAGCCCCATCTGCTGCCTGACCTTGACCCCGCTGCGTCAAATCACCCTCAGCTGTGTGTACGCAAGCACGCCGGTGTGTACATGTGCAACACTGGTTGCTGCTAGACTAAACCCCCGAGGGGGGCTTAAGGGTCAGGTTGGCGGAGGGGGGGGGGGGGGGGGGGGGGTTTGGAGAGCGAGAGGTGACGGCCTTTGACCTTTCTCCATTTCTGTGGACTCAGTGTCACAGCCGCAGCTGCAGCGTTCCAGCAGGTGTGGCGACTCATTTTCAGCTCGGAGCTGCAGTCCTGGGGGGGGGGGGGGCGATAGTCCGAGCATGTGGAGCACGAGGCTCTGGTCACCCTGGACAAGACCAAAAAAAAAAAAGAAGAAAATTGCAGGATGACAAGGCCACCACGAATTAAAGTAAACAAACTGAAGTCTCCTGCTCCCAGTGGGATCTCCCTATTAACGTGCACTCTTTTTGTAATCGCCGAGGTAATTAATGGATGCTTTGTAAACAACTGAGAAGTGGTTTCTCCAGCCCAAATAAACTCCATGAAAAAAAAAAAAAACCCCTCCATTAAACACTGGATTAGGTTTCATGTCGAGATGATATGATATCCCCCCCCCCCCACCGTGGAGTTTAATATGACGTTTAGACTCTGCAGCGTCTGAACACAACATGTGGCTCCAATAGCGGATAGGCCCAATTTGTACAACCAAGTATGCCTATCAACCGCTAAGTAACATTGGAAACGATCCAAAGTATCCCACACAGGCACATTCTACATAGTTGCATAGAGAATGACAAAAAAAGATAGGGCAGCAGATTTAACTTCTACAGCCATTTAGAAGGCAAACCGATTTGGTTTCATCCTGTGAGAATGACCCAAACCCAGCGGCATCAGCCCGCACGACACCCATAATTAAAAGAGTTGCTCATATTCATGCATGTGCTGAAGCATCCTCTCTGAGTGCTGTACTGGCAGCTGGCGGGGGCAGTCCACCCTGCTGGCGGACTTGTGGGGGCTCTGAGAGAACCTCTCCAAACGTGTGCGTGTGCACAGTTTTGTGGGACGCGCCAGCGTGCACGCTCTTGTTTTGTTTTTTGTTTTTTTTCCGACATGTGGCCTGCATGTACATCACTGAGAGGTCTGTGAGCACTCATGCGTGGCAGGTGGGCACTCTGCCTGCCAGTCTCTCTACAGGTTGTGTGGGGGGGTGGGGGGGCTACAGCCTCCTCGCAGCACAGCAGCCTGGCAGGCAGTGCTGGCTCTTGGCTGACCTCTGCCTCCACCAGGCCGCCCTCACTCACTCACCTCATTAGCTTGACAGCAGCGACCAAACAAATTGAGGGCATCATGGAGCACACTGCACTTCCATGGGAACCGTTTTCTCTCTCTCTCTCTCTCGATGCTAACCTCCCCCCCCACTCTCTCCTCTTCCTCCTCCTCCCCCTTCGCCTTTTTTTTTTTTTCTTCTTGTCGTCATTTTGGTTGCATGAGCTCCACACAAACACGCCCACATGTAAACACTGACTTGTAATTAAGAGAGTGTCAGGGCTTGAGTTTGAACAAACAGGCGGACAAGAGGACTCGAGGCTCTCACGGGCAGGCGACACCATCCACAAATCCAGTCATGACATGGTTGAACCCCCCCCCCCTCCCCCCTTGTATTTATATGAGGATAAATACACAAGGATAAGTTGTAGCTGCACGCAGGGCCAACACACCTGAATCCATTACTGAAGAAATGACACTGCATGTGTGAATGACTTAGAATTTCTGCCCGTCTTTGCTTTTGACTCATTAGCCATGTGAAAAATCAACGAGGAGAAAAAAAAAAAAAAAAAACTTCACCCGAAGAAGGAAAAAGACCCACGGGGCTGAGTTGTAGGTCATACTTCACCGCACATATAAAACAATGGCAGACAGAGGGGCTGACCAGCTGAACCAAGTCTCATGTAACTGCGGGGATGGCAAAAACAATGGGGTGATTTATTGCACGCAACAACCTTCTGAACCTCGTTTGTGAATTTTAATCCCGTTGTGCAACTGTTTAGATTCGACACGTCGGGCTAGGGGATGGCACAGTCACAGAATATGCCCCTCATACACATGTCGCACTGTGCCAACAGCTGTCGGGACATCCATTTAGGTTCCAGTCCAGTTGGTCTGCGGTGACCTGGATGACCTGAGCTCAAGCCCAAGTCGACGTGTGAGAAAATGATCCTCAACAGGTAATTTTCAGACCTCTTTGAGTTTGCATTTAGGACCCAGTGATGGCTTTGGTAAATGCAAACTGGTTAGGATTTGTGCAGAAATACTAACTTTGTGTTAGGATGTTTCTTAGTGACATTTATGGGGGAAATGGGTTTCCCTTTCTTCAAATTTTTCAATCAATGAATAAATAAGTAATAGGTAAGCATGGTTCTTTGAGGAGTTATTGTTATTGGATGAAGATGCTTTAAATTTGTAAAATAAGCTGTTGCGCAATCCAGGAGCAACAGACTGGACCGCAACACTTTTCAAAGTGAAAAGTCAGACAGCAGGAAGTGCTTTATGTTGCCTGGAGCACATCGGTAAAGGATAATGTTTAATGTGAAGCACATTATGGACATCAGGATTCAAATCCCCCTGATCAGTCCTCACTAAGCCCACCCTGATTTAATGGTTGGACTGTATGATGATGTGCAACACTTCAATTCAACGGAAACAAGGAAGTCTGTCTTTTAAGGAAGATGTGATTATAGAAATAAACATTTTTTGATTAAAATGCGACTCCAATTACTTCTTGGAGATCGTCGCTGTGGCAGTTAGGCCTGTGTAAACCATCTCACTGTCATCATTTATTACATCAAAAGGTCGTGTCACTGGATTTTCACAGTCTTTGTCAGAATGACATCTTTAAACATTGAGTTGTTTCCGATGCTTCCTCATAATGATTAATTACTTCACAAAAACTGCACAGGAATTCCTGGTGAAAAACATTATTTTTATGTCTCTTGCACAGGATGTTTTGATAGCGTGGACATACTTGTATAATTGTTGCTGTCACACACATCAGTGTACGGCACTGTGTGGGTCAGTCTGATGACAGATTTACTCATGTTGAGTTTTTCTGAAATGGTGATGCATTGTTTTAGCCTGTTTGAGTCTATCAGTCACCATTTAAGGCGCCTTTTCGCCTTTTACGCAACAATATTCAAGTGAAAACGCTTTTTTGTGTTCTTGTTTGAGAAAAGTTTCACGTTGATGTGACGTTGAAAATGATCTCGTAATATGTACAGCCTTACACACACACGGGCAGGACAGCGGCAGCACCACAAAGTAAAAGCTTAACTTTTAGCATTACTATTTGCCAATGCTACTGTTCTTATGGTTACCATTTTTACAAACTCCTGTTGGCAGTAGTTGGTTTGTTGCACTGTGATCGTATTAGATAACTGTGATATTATAAAATAACGATCATCCAGTGACACTTGATGTTTAGCAGAACCCTTCATGAGCTGGTATATCTCCTTCAGCATTTATTAGCTTGCCTGAAGAAGGCAATCATCTGCACAAAAAAAATCATGCCCCTTTACCTACATTTTGGCGTTAGTGTTTACGTACAGCTCACACACCGAGCGACAGATCGGTCCTCAAAACAAGCCTTGACCTAATCCATCAGGCCGTCGAGCAACAGGCTCTTCAGTGGGTGGCACAGAACCCGGGCCAGGGCTGCTGGTGAAATAAGTCGCAGGTGGTGTTAAAGAGGTGTGAAAGAGATGGCAGCCAGGAACAAGAGAGGGAGAAAGATGGATGTGCGCTCGTGCTTCACAGCCAAGAGGGAGGAGAGCTTGAGGTGAGGGAAGAGGAGAATTTCAAACCTGGCTCATAAAAACTCGACAAAACTGGCTCCTCAGACAAAACAGCTTGTAAATCAAACTGCTGATATTTGTTACATTCAACAAAGTGCAAGAAAAGTGGGTATAATGTAACATTGGTTCTTTGATTATTTGAATGCCTTTTACAATTTTATTATTCAGTTCTTTAGATAATTTGCTTTTCTCTTGCAGAGTGTGATGGTTCGCATTTTGTTTCTTGTATTATTTTGTGATTCTTACTCCTCTCTTGTTTCATGCTTTTTGAATTCCCCTCCTCGCGTGTCATCGCAGTTCCCTGCCCTCATGTGCTTTGCCTGTGCCTGAGTGTGTGATTGTCTTCACTTAGTGGCTATTTTATATGTTGGGCATCTTCTTTATGTTCTGGTTCTTGCTTCATCTGTGTTTCTAGCTCTTGTTTGTATCTTTGTTTTTTCAAGCTGGAATACAATAAGCGTCTCCTCCACCGGCGCCTTGAGTCCTCCTCCAAGCAAACAGCAGCACTGAAGGTCTGTTTTGTAGAAGTCATGTTGAGGTTGACTACAAACACCTACCAGTTTTGACCTTTCTTGGTGAATCTGAGCCTTTCTAATATTCAGAGAGAGACTTTGGTACAACTTTGCTTCCCCACAGGTCCCAACCTGGGACGTTTCAGATGAGGTTAGGATGCAGGAACAGGGACCAGATGGGGAAACTGTGTAGAATAGTCTACATGTTCCCGTCAGTCTGCGGTCCCTTATAACTTTTGCAAAAAAACGAAAGCAACAAGTCCAATTCACTTCGATTTTTTTTAATGCAGAAAATCCCATTTCCATGACTTGGCGTCACAACTTATTTCTGTTGCCTGGTCATCACAAATGACGAAGAGAGACATCCTCTTTATTTTTTTTTCCATTGGCAATGCCATCAGAATTTGCTGTAAATGCACAGTTAAATTAAATTTACACCAGGCGCATGTCACATTGATTGGCAACGCAGCATTCAGGCCCCCTTTACACAACTTTTTAAAGTTGAAAACGCAAATCTTTCGTTGTGTTTTGATTGGCCGTTTACGTGGTAATGGTGTTTGAAGTCACTGAAAGTGCAACTTTTTTTTTGAAAAATAACCGTCTCCGTTTTAAAAACACAATCTTTTGAAAATGCTCCCAACTGTCTCCGGGGAAACGGATGAAAACAAAAGTTTTCTGTGTACACCAAGTAGTTCTTCGCACCTGCGCGAGAAGATGGACAATAACAACAACGTTCAACCAACTTGGTCGTCTGTCCATTCAAATGCACGTGTACTTGCTATTGTTCATGTATATAGCATACTATTCTCTGTGCGCATGTGTAGTTTAATTACAATAACAAACAACAGCACCCACTCGTGGCTCAACATGAATATTTCATTGTTTTGTGCCATTTCTGTGTTCGGTGGCAACCAGAAATACATCAGAGGCCCAGAAGTACAAAAATGAAATAGACTTGGCTAAAATTGTTGAAATCAACAACTACTCCAGTCCTGAAAAGTTGCTGCACCGCTCATAACTTGGCTCGAATCGACACTCCTGATTGGGAACCATAGAAACACAAACACGTTGAGCATTTAAATGGAGTTGTGCTGCAGCACAGCTGTGGCAGACTGCACTTTCTGCTGTTTGTGTGGTCTTTGTTGCTGGATTTAGCCAGGTGAACAGCCTGTGTGGGAGGGTGCGACATGAGTCAGCGCAAGTCAAAG
This sequence comes from Blennius ocellaris, assembly GCF_963422515.1. Taxonomy (NCBI): domain Eukaryota; kingdom Metazoa; phylum Chordata; class Actinopteri; order Blenniiformes; family Blenniidae; genus Blennius; species Blennius ocellaris. The sequence goes on along the minus strand of NC_137655.1, from coordinate 6,446,400 downwards.
TGGGGTCAAAGAATGCTGGAAACATTGCTCCAGAACATAACTTGGATCCGTGGTGAAGGGCACAGCAAGAAAGGAAATGGATGGGTGGGAAGGGAAAAAAAGGGATGGGTTGTGTTTCAGAAAGAGCGCTGTGATGAAGTATTAAAAATTATATTTTTCCCATATGTAGGGATGAAATGCTTCATTTGTAAACTATGGTTCGTCTTAATGGTCGCAGGCGTTTCACGTTGTACACATTAAGACTGTGCGTGAGATTGCGGCACCTTGGGAAACCCGTGGGAAGCAAGCGCAGTGTTGCAAGCATGGAATTATTTCAAGTTCCACCGTCTTTAATGAGGATGAGGTCTGTATGTTTCCTGAAGGAAAACTGTGTACAGTGCAAGGAAAGTACAATAAAATAATAACTGTCAATCTCAAATTACCCCAACATGAAAGTAAAAGGGCATTTCATACGCTGGCCGGACCTACGCTACAGATCAATCTCCTTGTGAGCAATTTTTCTGCCAAGTGAAAAAAAAAACAAAAAAAAAAAAACCTTGAGTTAACCCTTTCAGCACCAGATAGTTTTTTTTTTTTATACCCAATTCTGGCATCAAGATGTGAAAAGGCTGTAACTTGAAAGTGGTTTGAGATACAAGCATGCTATCAATAAAATATATTTATTATGACTCAAAATTTGTGCTGAAAGTAAATGTATTCATCTAATTTGCATATAGTGACATTGCTGGATGGTGGCCATATAGGATCATTGTTTGTTTGGTTTTTTTAAGTGTAAACTTTGAAGAGTGCACTTTGAACTTACATTTTGAACGTTGCCGCGTCAACGCAAAAGCAATGCAACATTTGATTTGATTTTTAAAACCACGAAACTCCTCCAAAATGAATTCTTCATGCACCGAATGTACTCAAGCCTACTCAATTATATCGTATTTCAAATTAATTGTAAATGTACACATAAGATGCAAATGAACCCGATGTCAGATGGAGCGCCACATCATTGTAAGTCAAATGAGTTTAAAAGCAATAATGTACCGACAAGATAAGCTAATTCTCACGTACATTCTATCAGGGCAGTAGATAGAAAAATCCCCGTCCTCCTTCCTTAACCAGCTTAATTATTACCGTACGCTTCCTTTGTCCAGATCTGTCACTCATGTTCATTGTTGACAGGGACCAATCAGGCCTATATAAAACATGACCATGTAAACATACACCGTGTTTTCAGGCCTGCTGATGCGGCTGATGTTAATCCCCCCCCCCCCCACAGGCCCACTGCACGCGTTCCTCCTCGACAGTGAAAACATCTTCCATCTCCCGATAACGGGCTCCTTCGTCGGTGCCGTGAAACATGGATCTGCAGTTAACTTCCTCCAGTGAATTTCAGGTTCAATCGTCAGGCCACAGAGTATTTATTGAGTCACATCTGGGATGTTCATTACAGAGCCAAAACACTGGCAACAGGAAAAAAGGAAGGCAGCGTGATTGAGTGGTGCAGAACCGACGAAGAAAAGCACAGACACAGCATGGAAGGAAAGATGCAGTGCATTCAGAAGATGAATTTCTGTTTTTGTGTCAGAGTGCCATGTTAGTTTAGGGAGTTAAGATAACCTGCGATAAATAATTTTTTTATTTTCGTTACAGCTATAATTCTTTGCCAGAAGGTCTCATTTGATAGCTTCCCTCAATACTTCTTTCAGCAAAATCTGAATCTTCGGGGGTGCTACTGTTGAAGGACATGCAACAGACAGAAGTTTCTGGACAGCTGCTCTTGACATAGGACATTGAGTGGAGTACTTAAGTCCTCGCTGTGACCGGCACAGCACCATAACAGTCAAGGAGTAATAGTGTTCACAGCTGCAGAGATCAGAAATCGAAGCCAGCGAACACAGATAATGAAATGTATCCTCACAACCTGTTTTTACTGCATGGGTAGCTCCGTTTTTTCCCTCCATCTGTATCGATGTGTGTGTCTTGTTATTTCCCCCGAAAATGCCTGGAATCACATGAAAGGTGTTCGGCTTCCTGTGCTCGGTGAGGTCCGAGGGTCCAAAGAAAGAGAAGAGTTCTAAATCAACTACAGAGATAGCAAGACATTCATTCCAAGACAAAATCAAAGGTTTTTGAGATCTTGCCCCCGAACCAAACAGTCGGCCGGAAAGCACAGCCGTCAGGCAGTTCACTGGAAATGAATGGGAAGAGTGAAGAAACGCTACTGCGAAGCTGAGATTGAGATCTACTGTGCAGTGGTTTTGTGTTCCCGGCTTTTCAAAACATGCAAGACTGATGATGGAAAAATGCTCACACATGAGTACTTTTTCCACTGGCTTGTTTCTTGCTGACTCTTTCATCTCTTGCATGTGTCCAGCAGCGATGCTTTTGGTTGCCCCCCTTGATTTCATTGATGCGGTCAGATGCAGTGGAGTGTTGGTGCCAGCCTCTTATTGCAAGGTCGACCAGGTCATGTTAGAGCAGGACTGGAAGTCTTTAATGGTGTTCTACGAGCATGTGATCTAAATCCATTCTTTATGGTGAGTTGGCCTCCTGGCAGGAGGGGGGGGGGGGGGGGTTCTGGCTGAGCTGTGCCTCACTAAACCTACAGAAATTCCCGGAAGGTAAAGCCTCTTCACAATAGGGGAAACAAGTCTTGGAGCTTCACTTCTATGAGCACAGGCAGAGCCGTGTATCCTGCTGCTTCACATTGTGAAGGATGATGGCTTTATTCAAGTGTCTATATAGTAGCTGAAAGCCGTGTGTGTACATTGACTTGACAAGCAGGGACACAAAAAAACCTTTTCAGCTGTGGACAATGACCATATGTCACTTTTACAATTCAGCAGTACCAATTTCTTTTCTTCTGGTTGCGGTTATGTCATGTAAAATGCATGCAATAAAAAGAGGCATGGAAAACCTATTCATCAGCCCTCCATTGCACAAAGTTAGATGCCCACTCCCTCGACCACCTCGAGAGAGCTTCTCCGTTTGGGTCAAAACTTCACATTAGTGCAGTTATAGACACAGAGACAGACCAACTAGGACGATATTTGTTGATTATCTGTCATGTGCAGTTTGCTTTCAATCACTGTGTGATTGCTATGTTATACATGTTGGTAAATGCATTACCCTTTCTGGCCATACTTTGTTGAGATTTCAAAACGTTTGAGCACAGTCACTGATGATTATTGAAAAGTAAGAAAAGCAGAATACAAACACTGGAGTGACTTGAAACAGTTCACGAGTCGTCGGTTGTGAATTATTGTAATATATGACTGAATTGGTGAAGCATTTTTGAAACAGTAATCCACTAATTAAAACACCAACAATATTTCATCAGCTTGATGTTGACATCACTCTGTACTTGCACTCAATTCAAAAGAAACTCTTAGCGATCTAAATGATGTCATGAAATGAGATCACACTGATATGCAAATGACCATGACTACATTTTTGTTGATGGCCGTCCAACGTGGTCAGACTAATGCAACAGTGAGGCCTGTGCAAACAAACAGATTGGATCACTAGGAGTGACCGTTTTAATGGGATTTATTGGGAAGTTTCAAGTTAGGTGAGGTCTTTGTTGGGTTTTTTTCATTTGTAGTTGTGCATAATCATATTTAACTTTTTTTCTTTTTCGTCACGTCATCCTCCAGTTTCAGGTTTCTGTCCTCAGCGTCTATGGTAATCTCCAAGTACTGATCTCCAAGTACTGATCCAGAGTGGATTCTTGTTTGACCTCACCTTCGTACTTCCACATATCTTTTTGTTAAACCCAGTAAAAGGCAATTCTCATTCTTTTCCTAAGAGTTGGGTAGGAAATCAAACTTCATATTTAAAGTGTTGTTGTTCGAAATCATTTTACGTGAGGAAATAGTGAAGCTTGTCTTGTCAACTGGCCAATGAAGACTGATAATAAACACAACGGTGACACACCCAATTTATCATCATAGAACAACTCAGAGAGCTAATATTTGTTATTTTGCACAACTGGAAACTAAAACATAACACATTACTATGATGTGATCAGGGAAAACCTTTTCCTTTTCATAGCAGCATGATATGGAAAAAGCAATGGCTCTTTCAGAGGTAATAAATTCAATATTTATGATGTTCAGAGAACAAGTCATTCAATTTGAAGGAAAAGCGACCTCCTCCCTTCACACCATCAGGAGAAACAATACCTATCAAAAAAATTTATTATCTCAGCGAAAATATTTTTTTTTTAATCAGCGGAAAGGTCAAATAAAATAAAAGCACAACTTTTCATTTTAATTTCTATAAAAATTTTACAGATAAATACACAAATTAATAACAAAAATGTATAATCACTTAACTTGATCAAAATTATCAAATAATTTGAAACACGATTGAACATTATGATTACATCGATTATTGACATTTTAACTGTAGCATTTTCTTTAACGTGAGCCCTATTTAAATGACAATTTTATTGTTATTACAGGTGACTGTCAACTGAGGTCCCAAGAAGAATCTAGACTGTCATGAAACAAACTCCGGAGGTAAAAATTGTTGTTGTTGTTCATTACCAATCCAATTATTTACCATTGCCGTGGTGCACATGTGCAGCGATCAGAATTAGATTACTATCAAGTGTATAGTACCCAACAGCGGATTGAGGAGAAACTTTTCCACTCAAAGAAATTCTAACTGTGTCGGAAAGTGTTGGAGTAGAATGTACAGTATATGATAAGTACACTGGTTACGAGTAAGTCATAGTGCTTAGTTCACAACAGTTAGTAATGTTAGATATGCAATCCGTTACTTTGCATACGCTTTCTCTGCATAGCCAATGCAAATAGTACCAGCTCTTTATTCTCAGGTTGAACATAAATATTTCAAAGATTTAATAGCAAACCACTTGGAGTGAAAGCTCAACACTGCCCCAATGCACAAAAGTGACATTGTGCTAATTTCAAAATGAACTTTAAATTTTTCTCAGTCACAATGTATTTTCTTTCCATTAATGAGAAGCTATTGCAGTGTTGTCAAAATGTACTTTTTCTGGCCTTTATTCATTAGACTACTTCAACACCAGGCACAAGAACACGTGCAGAATGTTGAGAGAACAACGTTTCACATGTTCATTTCAGCAAGTGTAACACATGTTTTCACAGGCAGAGAGACTCTGAACAATCATGTCACTGACACAAAGCAGAGCCTTTGAACCATAAAGGCCCTGTATAGGCCTTTCATCCTCACCCTCCACCAGCTTTACACTAACACTGAAGCCTGGTCGCATGCTGGTGCCTTCTTTCAACACGACTATCTAAATATACTCAGACAATATTTACACAAGCCTTATCTACTAGACGGTCTTCCCAAACTGATTACAGTGCAGTTTGGAGCCTTGATTCTTTCTGCACCCTTGTTTCTCTTGTGAGTCGAGAAAAAACGGTTGCCGTGGTAATGTGGCACTAGACATTCTTCAGCTGTTCAGTGTTAGTGTGTGTAGTTGTTTTCACCTGGCTTATGTAGATGTACAGGTACTTTATGGTCCCGTACGTTTCTATAAAAAAAAAAAAAACAACTAGAAAAAACAGATGGGAACACGCATAGTTCCTTTTTACCCCCAGAATGAACAGGCAGGGAGGTCTGCATACATACGGTCACCCACCACCAGCTTTTAAGCGTGGGGCCAAGGAAGTGCCGCAGATCGGGCAATCTAATTTTGGAGCTGCTGAAAGAAAGATAGCCTGGCAGGGACGGTCCTCTGCAGGAGTTGTACGTGACAATCCAGGGCGCCGCTCAACAATCTGTGGCCTGCCGGTCGACCATGTCTCGGGTTTGAGGAAAACACGTTCTTAGAAAGCCCTTGTCCAGAATGACTCGGAACTGTGTGAGTGCTGATCTCCAATTACTTTGTCATTTTGGCCTTGGCGAAGCCATTTGTGACCAAAGCCAAGATTTTGCTTTGCTTTCCTCAGTCTCTGAACTGTGAAAAAGTGTGGAAGGGACTATCGGAGAAAGCTCTAACGTGGCCACGTATCCCCAGTTGTGCAAATTCAAGCCATCAATCTGAAGCTTTTATCAGGTACGGGAACAAAAAAGTCAATGTTCATAGCAAGAGACTGAAATCAGCCTGTTTGAGCAGTGCTTTCTGGGTTAAAAGCGCTTTGTGGAAGTCAGTCCACTCTGGTGGTATTTGGCTGGAGAGGAGAAATTAATTTAGCTCTTGGCAGAGATGGTGACACGGTTGTTAATCTTTTGGCGCAGAACTCGAAAACAAACTCGCATCATAATGAGAAATTGATTAGATTGTAAAAATATCAGCCCGCGCTGGATGTTAGGAAGCCCCTACAGCTTTCTTGTGGGGTTATAATTAGTTTTATGGCCTCTATGCACTTTGGTTTTCACACAGATGTTTTACATGCTTACAGAAATGCTAGAAGCACATTTGCAAATGCTCCCACTCAGAAATGTTGGCTATATTTAGAATAGAATGAATCACAAGGGGGAAAAAAAAAAAGTTTGAATGTGGATTTCAGGGTCTCACATGTTTCAAAATGTAGAAGAAAAAAAAGATTTTTCTTTGTTGGGTCTTATATGAAATGTGACTTTCATTTGAGTGAAAATGCATCATTTTTGTGTTTTCATTTCAGAAAAGTTTGATATTCACAGGGCAACATTTTGAAAACAAAGCCACAAGGAAACGCTGAAAACAATGTAGTTTTCATGTCGGGCCAGTAGTGGGTGCTGTTATTTGTTTTTATAATGAATGTTTGCAGAGAACAAAAAGCTATAAACATTACCAATAGAAAGACATTCATATGGACATTCAACCATGTTGGCTTTTTATTCCAGTGACTATCAAGTATAAAACTACCAAGTCCCAGGAGAATATGGAATGACACTCTGTCGGCAAATTTGCCGTTATTCTCCCAGTGCTCACGTTGACGCGAATGAACTATTTACTATCGCCGCGGTGTGCATGCACGGCCATGGTAAACTTTCAGAAGAGTTGCTATTTCCCACATTTTCTTAGAGGTGAAACATTTTCGAAAAGTTCCCCCGAACCAGCCATTTTCAAAAAGTTGTATTTTCAGTAGCTCTGAGCACCATCGTGTCAATGGAAAACTAAAACGCAACAAAAGGTTTCCATATTTACTTGAAAACGGTGGCGTGTAAACAGGGCCTAAAAGATGAAGCTGTAAAAACCAACATGTTATGTAAGTTAGTTAGTGTAATTGTACTATTTAAACTACTACATAGGACCACGCAGACAAACACAGACAGACCAACAATGACACCAACAATGTAGAGCTGAAGAGACGCACAAGATAATGATCAAGGGTATTCAGATGAGGAAGACAAAAAAAAACCAAAACACTGAAGACAAGCAGGGAAAGCGACACCAGACACCAGGAAGCATGAGGGAATACAAGACACGAAGACATTGGCCAAACAGAACCATGACAAAAGCAAGACTAACAAGTTGGGCCTTCAGTGACTCGTTACAAGTATCCCCCCCGAGTCCACAGTCCATAGCTGCTTTGGAAGATCATTCCAAAGTCTGGAGCAACAACCTCGAAAGCACAATCTCCTTTTGTTTTCAGTCTGCTTGGTGGAACAACCCGTAAATTATTTTTTAGAAGACCCACTGTCCCGCTGGAGTTCTGAGGCTTCAGCAGCTCCTTGATGTAAACGGGATGTTTACCAGTAACCTCCGGAAAACAAGCAGAGCAATATTGACGTGGACACAGAAATTCACTGGAATCTGTGGACGTACTTACGACAAAGTATTTAGTGAAACCTTCAGGTCCAAAATCCAATGGTGTGTCTCAAAAACGTCTCCTATAGCTGTTGCATTATCCATGTTTTCACAACCTCACCCTGAGAGCATGGTTTTAAGGTAGTTTGTTCGCAACGCAGTCGCTATCTTTCATGGCAGCCTCCCAGCATCTCAGCTGCAACTAATTAAAAAAATCACCCTGAATTTATTTGTAAATGTCAGATGTCCTACAGGTACTTCAGTAATGCTGCTAATTTCTTAATTGTTTTGCCCGTACAGCCTAATAAATGAATCTCATATATGATATGATCTTTTTTTAACTGTCGTCAGTCTTTTTTTTTTTTTTCAGGGCATTTAAATAGTAAAATGTAACAAAACTACCCCCAAAACAAACTGTTTGTCTCTGAAAGAATCTAAAGACCAGCAAGTGCAACACCCTTCATGTTTTGGTCTGTCGGGCACTTCAGTGGGGAAATCAACCTTTGGTTGACCTATAGGGCAGGGCGAGCACAATGTGGCAAAGAAAACTTCCGAAGAGATAAAAGATGAACTCCAAGGTTCAACAGAGAGCCGTGTGTCATCACACCATCTGCCGTTTTATGAGTGCCAGTGGTCTCCATGTAAGGAAACCCACAAGGACCCGACTCTTTAAAGAAAATACCAGATGAGACTGAACGGGAGATTACTGCTAAGTCGCCTCAGGTGTATGTTCAGACAAAAAAAGGACACAGAGAACTTTTCTGAAATAGCCGTGTGTGTGTGAGCCCTGGATCTTGATTTGCTTAATCTGAAACAGTTACAGTGTGGAAAGAGCTGCAAAAAAATGCCGTCTGACCTTCAAACCTAAGAAAGGTGGAGCAGTTTGCTCAGGAAGAGTGGGTTCAACTACCTGCTGACTGCTGCAGAAGTCTGTCTGAGAGCTGCACAGATCAGAAAATCAGCTGCAGACCAAAGACGGAGACGGAAAAGAAAGATACCATTGTTCACACCATTGGATGTGGGGTTACAATATGTTTCAGATTTTAAATATGAGTCACGATTGCATGGAATTTGGGGCAAATTTGATCTGTTAATTCAGATTAAACGAAGAATAGTTTGGGCTGCAGGAGGAATGGTGTATCCCCCCCAAAAAAATCAAACGTCACATTTCTTTATTAAAGAAAGCTCGAAATAGATTGATTGAAATAGTGAAAACACGGTATCAGAGTGACTCTCTAGTAACATGGCTGTGTAATATATAATATTCATGCAGTGGTATGAACATGATGGAACACGATGGAATACAAAACATATTTCATATCTCCTTACTTTTCCCAAGAACAATATTTTAACATTGCAGTATACATGGTGAAAAAGAAAAAAAACAACCTCAAAACAACCTTGTTTTAATGGAAGTGAGATATTTTTTGACAATAAAGTCAATGAAACAAAACGAGGCTGGTTCTGCAAGTTTCTCCCTATGAGGAAGGAGTTTATACTTACACACGTTTATACTACACAGTTGCACGCTTCTTCACATGGAATCGTTTGGTTTTCTATGTAAAACTGGCTTGAAATGACTGTTGTATGTGGCACTATGTAAATAAAGTTTAATTGAATACAATTTTCCAGGAACCGAGAACCTAAACAACAACCCGTGAAATCTGAAATTTTGGCAACAATCACAAAAAACGCCTTGCGAAATCGTGGAGGGATTGAGATGTACAATGAAAGAAAAAAAAAATCAGTATTATTCATTGTTGAGGTAATAAAGTGGAATAGTTTAGTTAGTGTGTTTACTGTGCAGTCTTTGTCCAGGGATTTCTTCCATCTTGACATTCCTGATGATGGAAACCATTCTCAACACTGTCCTGGATGAAACTTTGCCAAGTCTTAATACTGACGCATAGAATTAGCTCAGAAATGGAACACAAACAGGATCAATGTTTCACAGTTTACGTAGAAATGAATCCAACTCGTTTCCGGTTTCATCTCCGGAGAGAGATCATTTCTCCAAATGCAGTCTTTAATACTTTTATATTCAAAAGCAAATGAGAGGGCAGACTTCCATCGAAGTCACTCATCTTTAGAAAACACAATCTGATGGGGATTTGTTTTTAAAGTGTGTGAACATGAAAAAAGTTGGAGGCTCATTCTTGGTAGAACGATCAGTCAACATGCCGATATGCTTGGCTGGCATTTTTAAGCTCTTGTACGTGCGCTGGCATATCTAGTGTCGTCACGGCACATCCTTCTTAATGTTGCCCGTTTACTCTGTTGAAGGCCGATTTTCTACATGCAACTATCTGAATTAATATCAAGCTTTTGAAAATGCCATTTATAAAATGGATCAAAACTAAAACGCACACTTTTCCCAGTAGTGGCAGTCAAGTATTCATTGAAGTCAAAGGTTAAAGCAGGGTTAGGGTTAGCAATTGGCACTTGGAATGTCCCATGATTTCAAAAACAAATGACAAACAGAGCATCTCTGCAACCTTTGGCATGCCATTATAATAGACAATATCACAATATGTTGTGCTATATCAAACCACCGCTCATATATTGTGATATGTACAGTATCAGACTGATTCTTGAAGTCCAGAACTCGTGTACACTCAAATTTAGATGCATTTATTTGCCATATAAACACACAGTCAATTATGTAATGAATTGCTTTGGACAGAACGAACCAATAGTTTAAAGTTCAAGTTTCAAAATGAAAGTTCTCAACACTGAAATGATGATAAGCAATCAGGGATGTAAACATTTGCAAAAGTCATGAACGTGTGTTCAAGGTAATGATGAAATAGTAAACATCAGCTGCTATTCGGATGAATTTCTTCAAGTAAATTGTGATATTGTATCTTCTCTTAATACTTTGTTACCTTGCTGAAACGCTGCTAATTTAGCATTACATTGTCCATGAGGACACTTTCCGTGCCAGCGCACACAAATCCACCCGCAAAGCCTCATGCATGGCGGAATCTGAACAAATGGCTCATTGACAAACGTGTTAAAGGTATGAATTCATCGTCTCTCATGCAAAGTAGCCACGTGATTTAGAACGGAGCTGGCACGGCTTTTGCCTCCTTACGAGAAAGTCAACAAACTCAAGAGCTCTGGTTTAAATCTAAGGGCTGGCGGGGCACTTGGTGCCCCCCCCCCCAACCTCCCCTCATCCTCCTTCCAGGCTGCATGTTCACTGCTCGCCTCATGAAGTTCGGTCATGGCGCTTGTTTTCCTTGCACTGCAAGACCTCCATTGGTACTGGCACAGTGCACTCGCTGTGCCCTTGTGTTGTTGCTGCTGCCTCCTTCCTCCTTCCTCCTCCTCCTCCTCCTCCTCTTCTCCCCGTTCTCCATCTGTTTAGCCAGAGGTGTCTTTCTTCGTTAAGAGCAAACGGTAACACACACACACATCCACACACAGCTGGCTTTATCCAGCTTCCTGTGAACCTCTGGCTGCATGTCGGGATACGGGGCTTGTGTCTGCCGACCGACTGTCCCTCTGCCAATCGACAATGTGGCTGGCTGTGCCGTGGCGAGCTGTGCGGTGGACCACGCCTGTGTAGCCTGATTTACACTCCTTTCTTCCTGGGCAGCCACTAGACAGCAGCCAGCTCCTGGAGGGACCAGTGGCGGCTTCAGCCGAGGGGGCCAAGCCCGGGGCCCCATTTGGTTTTGGTTTCCTTTCGCCTGCCACTGTGCCACACCTAGCACGAGTTGGGCTAAATGAGACCAGTGTGTAAGATTCAAGAGATCGGCTTAAAACTGAAACCAATAAAAGGCGAGGCTGTTCAAACGGCCCGGCAGCCACTCGCAGGTCATATGTCTGTCTGTCTGTCAATTTATTCATGCTCTGCCCGGACCCGCCCTGTCTCTAACTCGTTTATGCATAAATTCTTTGCGCACGCTATCGCACTTAAAGCACCGAGCAGCCGGAGCCGTGGTCCATGGGCGGACACGAGCACTCATTCCTTTCTCCCTCTTTACCTCCTTCACTATAGTGGAGAAATGTGCACATTCTTTCCACTGTACCTCCATTCTTCCATCGCTCAGCCCCTGGACTGGAATGGCCTGTCTGAAGACTTTCCAAGTATTCGCCGAGTTCTGTTCACAAGACAAATTACCTTGTTAGCTTATTAGGTGTCATAGAAATCTTCCTGGAAGGTATGAAGATGACCTTGGAAGAGATAGTATTTAAGACACGCCGTGTTTGACAGGAGCTGGAGATTCACCCTTCAGAATGTAACCTGTAGGGCAAACACACACAGAGCCAGAAAATTCAGCTTTCTGGTTCAGCACTGAGTAGGATTTACCCAGAGGTTTCTTATAACAAGTCAGTTGTGTTGCTTCTGCATCCAGACGTAAGTAATTAATGCTTCAGGGAGTAAAGGAGGACACAAAACAACCTCTACATGTGTAAAAGCAGTCGTCACCACTGAAGGGTCACAACGATCGAGCATTTCGCTGTAGTCTGATTACATATGTCCACGATAGATGGATGTCATGTGTTACAAGTCAATTGTGAATGGAATTGTATTCCTCCATTGCTACTTACTGGTAGCAACGGAGGATCACTGGCAGTTGATTGGAGAAAGGATCTCAGACGCCATTTACATGGCAACAATATCAGTGAAAAGAAAAAAAAGTTTGTTGAGATTTGGGGGTTCCTTTACCCAACAATGTTGGAACTTTTCATGCACACCATGGTTGTAGTAGATTGTTCTTCCACATATGTTCAGTAACTAGACAATATGAGCAATGTTTGCCTCCAAAGCCTCCAGAGTCCATATTGATAATCATATTCCCTCTACTCTTTTGGGATTGACAAGTCAGGCCAAAATTGGTAATGCGTCTGTTGTTAGTTGACATAATTGCACAATCAGGCTGAAAGTGAACATGTGGGGCAGTTGTAAGAGGATTCAACAAAACATGTGCCGTGGCCTTTATAAATGATGATGTCAGTAACAGAAATGAGTAGGTGTGACATGAGAATGTTGGAACGTTAATGTGCTCATATTTTGATTGCAGCATCTGGAGGTAATCCCCATCCCGTTGGACCCTCTGGCGTTGCAGAAAGTCATCGTTCAAGAAGGGTGAGTTTTTAATTTATGTATTCCAAGAACCGCTCGATGCTTTTTTAGGCCTGCGGGTGAAGATCACGCAGTCCCTAGCGATCGTTGATTGTTTTCGCTGGCTGATGATCAACCAGCACCACACTGCTGATAATTACTGATGATACCTGTACTCCCACGCATTTTTTTTGTTTTTTGTTTTATAGTTCAAGTACTAAAATGGACCATCACTGATTTATAGTGAAATATATACAAGTTGCAACAAATTGTTAGAACACTGTCTACTTGGAAGGAATGGTTTGACTACCTTCAGTACATTCTTGCTTGGACCAGTTGAAGCGTAACTGGAACAGTGTTCTTATTGCGCTCAAGTGTAGCACGGACACACACACACACACACACACACACACACACACGCTCAAATGCACTTGTAAGTACTTGTAGAAAACACACAAGGAAATCTGTCACAGCTTGCTTCCAAGAAACCGCCTGACAGATGGTTGACGCTTCACCCGTCTTCTTCAACGAATGTTCTCGTTTTAGCACAGGTGAGGAATGCGTGCTAATCACTGGGTCATTGGACTGCCCAGGGGACAATCTGCAAACAAATGCAATCAGCGGTGACGTAATGACGTCTGTGCGTTGCACCATTACTTCACTCCACGTTAGCTTTTGTGTGTCGTCGTAACGAACAGTGAAGGATGCCTCCACTGGACACCGACAGGATGTGACCCCTGGTTTGTGGATTGTTGAGGAAAACAAGCAACACAAGTTTGTGATATTTTCACACTTTGTCTGGCCACATTGCCCTCAAACACAATTTACAACTGTGCTTAAATTCCAATGTCAATTTGTAGTATCATTATGTGGACTTGAAGACTAAAGCCCCATTTACACGTCAATGTTTTTGAATGAAAAGAACATCTTGTCGCGTTTTGGGTGTTTGTTTACACGGCAACGTTCGGAGACACTGAAAATACAACCTTTTAAAAAAAAAGGTGCTACTGTACGTGTGCACCACGGCCATAGTAAACAGTTCTGGACAACAATGGCGGCCTGCGTGCATGTGTGTGTGTGGTTTCATTACAAAAACAAACAGCACCCACTTTTGGCCCAACATAAAAATGACTTGGATTTCAGTGTTTCTGCTGTTTCCGTGTAAATAAACTTTGTTTTCAAAACATTGCTGTGTGAATGTGGAACAGGGAGAAATTTGGGCAGGCTGATAATGAATCAGATCCCTGAGGGTCTTTAGTGGGAATAATACTACTTATATTGCAGTGAAGTTATGTTACTTCAAAAGCAGTATCATTCCTGAACAAACACAGTCCTGATAGAAACATGAAAAATTGTAACATTGCTGATATTAGCACCCGCCTGTGTCATGAGGGAAGAGAGATCTTAAATAAAGTCAAAAAGTTGAACTCTCAATGTTGGTGAGGGAAGATATATTTAGTGTTGCACACAGAGTTACCTGCAGTGCACTGGGATTTGTAACTAGAGCACAATTTAAATTATTTTGCTGGAAATATTTATTTTGTTTTATCATTGCATATTGATCAAGCTTGTACAAACCTACAGTTGATGTTGATATCTCCTCTCCTCACATGTAGTTGACTCCAAGATTCTCCTCCACCTTTTCTTAATATTTAAATGCCCATGCATACATTGGTTTTATCCATTGTGATCTATCTTTTTTTTAATTGTTATTATTTCCACTTCGTTTTTGGCAGTAGTTTCTTTCACTGTTGCAACTCAGAGTTTATATATGTTTCACATTTGTTACATATTGTTTGAGGCAAATGTTTGAAAATAGAATTCTATCCATTATTCAAGCTGACATGGAAAATACTTTTTCACGAAACATGCAGAAATTTGAACTTTATATTTAGAGTGACTCCATCCAACAATTTATATGACCTATTTGCAACAAAAACAATCTCACCAAACTGAGGCAGGTGGGGAAAAAAAAAAAAAAAATCCAAGAATCCTCCTGAGGCTATGGGTATGAAATGTTTTCAGTCTGTTAAGGAATCCATGGTTTAATTCTTTTCCCAGTAGCATTTTGAATAATTGATGACAATGTTTAACTATAGTTGTCATTTGTAAGTCTGCATATTTTTCCAAATTTGCAGATTGCATATGAAGTAGTTTGACTTTATAATTTTGCACGTTTTCCTGTTGTCTGGATTGCTTCCATAACTCAGATATGCTTATTTCACTTATTCATAACTGTGAATTGTTTATAGGTTTGTGGATATATTGGCCTTTGTTGTTCTTTGTCTACTGCCTTTTGCTCGATGTCGAATTGGGCTCCAGTACCCATGACCCCAGTCTGAAAGAAGCATGCATAGAAGGTGGATTTCTTGTTATTACATAAATCCTAGCACCTCCGGCTCCATAGACAGTGGGTTTAATGCCCTTATTCTTTGAGTCAGCAGATGGCAGTTGTATTAAAAGCTCATGCTCAGTGAACCTTGGTGGCCCATCATAAAAAACATAGAGGGGAAAGTACTTGTCTGAAGGAGGAAAGCACAACACAGAAGGTATGTTGTGTTTGAGTGCCATGCCACTGGAACAGAGGAGTTTGATTCTAAAAATACCTGCCTCCCACCACACACGCGCTCCCAACAACACACGAGAGAGCCTTTCGGACTGGAAGACCTAACAGCTTAATGGCAATTACTGTGAAATTACTCTTATTTTCAGAGTCTTCATAATTTCCAGTCAACTTGTAATTCATCAGCTCGTCTGCGTGTTCGAGAACGACAGAGGAAACGGGGCGACGCCCTGCTTCTATTTAAAGCCCCAACTCTTCCAGGTAAAGGCCCCGAAGCTCTGCTTACTCGACCATGCCAAACGTTTACCAAAAGTCCGTGCCTGACACCTATGACCAAGTCATGTGAAAGCAATTAGCGCAAACCAAACACAGACATTTTATGTGTAAGCGAGGCCACCCAAACCCATCCGCTGTACAAGACTAAGCGGTAAAACCATTACAAGGCGATTAAAATTCACTCATCGTCCTTGTTTTTTCTACACTTGACTCACATTAGCGAGTGGCGAGGAGGTAAGACGTCCAAAAAGCGTTCGTTGTTCACAGGGCACATGGCGTTTAACAGTCATCAGGTGTGGCTGAGGCTCTGGTCGACACATGCCTTCTCTGGTATTCACTTGCTCCAGTTGGGATATTTCTCATTGTCCCTTCTGGACAATTACTGGAATGGATGCATATGACAGCAGTTTGACCCCTTCCAGGTGGTTTGCGTTTGCCGGACTGTCTATTTATAGGTACATTTTAAACGTGTGCCAGGTGTTGTCAAAAAGCCCGGGCCAAGCTGGCCCACTCACCGGTGTCATGAGCAGCAGACCCAGAATACACAAGCAAGGATTTGGACGGCCATGCAAGCTCAGTAAAACTTGTATGTGGTGTTTGGAAAGTTATCCAGTAGGCTAACAAATCAAAGCTGCAAATAACCTCACGAAAAGAAAAAAAAAATCCAGTTTGGATATGCTTCCTCACATCCTGGAACCTCAAAAAACAAAAATCAATGCCACCAAAGGAAATACTGTAGTTGTGATTTATATCTGGCTTTAAAGCCATGAAATTACTTTAAAGCCACGCTCTAAAAATAGCAATTACTGTATTCACTCATGTAGAAGATGCTGTTTCTTTTATGGCACTTTAGATTTTAAATGCTCAGAGGGACACGAGACAGTTTTCTTTAAGTGACAAACGAATGAGTCTGACACAGGTTTTAATGAATTATTTAATCTCAAGTTGGTTTTACTTTAACTGACATTTAACCTGCATTTTAAAATACTTCACAAAATTTGACCATGAAATGAACACTGGATTTTGATTTCACTTATCGAGTGCTTTTGCACTGTTTAATCAGGCCTTAAAGTGTTTTACACATTCATTCATTCATTCACACACACAATGGATATGAGTCCATAACAGGTGCTCACTCAGTGGAACAGTTAATGGTTCTCTGTCTTGCTTAAGGACTCTTTGACATGTGAACAAGGGAAGACAAGGAACCAAACCTGCAACCTTCCGATTGAGAGATAGCGTTCTACCAGCCATAGCCAACCCATTGATAATATAAATCCACATTCATTTGATTTCCATTCACAAAAATACGATCGTCCAAGATAAAATTTCAAAGTTTTGGCATTTCATTAAAACAACAGATTGTTTTGAATTTGATGGCATCTTCTTAACAAAGTTAAGCGACATCAAAGGGCTGTG
Source organism: Blennius ocellaris (assembly GCF_963422515.1). Taxonomy (NCBI): domain Eukaryota; kingdom Metazoa; phylum Chordata; class Actinopteri; order Blenniiformes; family Blenniidae; genus Blennius; species Blennius ocellaris. Next base: position 6,429,345 of record NC_137655.1, on the reverse strand, counting down.
GAATGTGAGCATGTGGCATAAAATTAAAGCAGCTGGAAGAGCATTACGCAACAAATGGGCTCAATTTTCAACAGACCAGTCACTTCACTGTATAACAAAGTGCAACTTATAGAGGAAGAGTCTCTCAAAAGTGGAGATGCAAAGAGGTTAACTGATCTGTGAGAAAAGAAGAAAATGGAGACGATAGTCTACACAGCATGATATCAAGTTACTCCTTGTAAAACCTTGAAAAAATCATTGCACACAATTCCACTGTACACACTTAACTTGGTGGGGCGTGGGCTCCCTCTTCAACTGGCCTCTACCCCTCGACCCATTCAGAATGTGTGAGATTGTTGATGTCCTAATATTGACAACTGAAGGTCAATATTGGGAACTTGTCACACTTGAAGATCATTTTAGAAAAGCAGCGTCCGTAACAAGTAAAGACAGACGGTGGTTAACCAATTTACTTTCACAAGGAACTCGTTACAATAAATGTCAGAACACCTTTAATTACTTAGGCTTGCGTTCTTTGTCGAGGATATCATGCTCCAAGGAGCTGCAGGGTTTCTGTCGCTCTGTCTTTCTGGCAGAAGTGACATCTGTCATGCTTTTAATTCAAGTCAGTTGAGGACAAATTTTTCCTATGGATTGTTATCTTGCCGCCAATTTCCTCCTCCGCCAAGCCACTGGAGATGGAGAGACAGTCATTGTGCCATCTTTCCAACACCTTTTTGCTCACTCCGGTGCCGTCACACTCCCGCCTCCACGCAGGAGAGCACAGCCACTGTGGCAGTCTTGGCCAGGTTCATGCTAAATATGATGTACCCAGTCTGAGCCAAACGGATTTATCTTGGTCTCATCTGACCTAAGAATGTGCTCTTTGGCAGATTTAGTTTTTACCATTTTGAAGAGCGAGCAAGGGTTTTTTCCCCCTTCGTTGCTGTCTTTGGAAGTACAATGTCATTGGCACTGTCTGAGCTGTCACAGGGACGCTGATCTTCCCTGATAACCGCTGTGCCCAGCCTGCTGCTCTCCACTGTCTGCTTTTCAGAGCTACAGAATGCATTTAGCATATCACCCTGGAGTCATTCTGTGGTTGTGTATTTTTTTTTTTATTTTATGAAAAAAAAATTTTTACAATTTTATTTTGGCTGCTTTATTTGGTGATGAGCCTCCTTGCATAGTTTGTCCTTTTTTTTTTTTTTTTTGAAGACTCACAACTGGAACAATTGAGTGTTCTTAACTTAAACATACTCTGCAAAGAATGTCCAGAAGTTGAAATATAACAAGAAATGTTTTTATCCATGCCTTTTTAACATGTTGTCTGTCGGTGAAACGGGAGGGATTTTCAACACACCAAACATACATTTTTTTACATAAAAATGAGTGAAAGAAGGAAACCACACAGGAAAATCTAAAATGAGCTATATCAGTATGCTGCAAAATATGATTTGTTGTTATTTTTTCATTTTAAAAATGCACTGTAAAAGAGAATATTGTATAATGGACTGGGACAAGACTAAGTCATCTATGCCGAAGAGGACTGACTCAAGCGTTGGATCATCGAGGCAGTGGCGATTAGGAAGTGTGGACTGAGGACAATGAACCATGACGATGGAGCATACGTGTTGTCCCACACCTGAAGCAGAGTCCTGACGGAACAGACAGAAAGCAGGGGACGGTACAAGGATGTGACAGAGCTGTCAAAAGTCACAGATCGGTCAAGCCTTCGACCACCACCGGATGACGTTTCTGATGAAGACGGGAGAAAACCACCGATCCACATTGGACAAATAGTTGGGTATACCCTGAAATGTTTTCTGTTCCATCAAAAAGCAGACACAGACACAACCAGAGACATTTAGGTTAGATTTTGAGCAAGCTTAATACTTGGAGAAAACACTCAGACCAGACAAAGTCCTCACGAAAAGGCTGTGGAAAACCTCAGTCTTCATATTTGTCTGTGCTTACTTAATTGTACAAACAGATGAATATAAATAACACATTTCTGTAATGTTTGACATGAAAGGGTTGTTGCACAGTGAAGAAATCTGTACTGTACGTGACCCACAATGGTTCGCATAAGAGGAACTGGCTCGGTATGACGCCTCTGTGGTTCAGAGATGTCCACTTACTGGGAACAGGGCAGGAAAGCAGCGTGTTTGCATGAAAGGTGAATTACAAATCAAATGTATTATTATTTCAAGTGAAAACTACCAGGTTCAAGCTTCAGCAGGCACACACTAAACAGACTTTGAGAACTGGCCACCTTTGATCCCAGGAAATAAAGGCAGTGCCTTACCGACCACAGATGCCATCCCGTTGGCCGTCCTCTGGCTACAATCTTTCAGAAGTCTCCGAGACTGCCAACCCACAGAGATCTGCCTACTTCCATTCTCTGCTCCATCACTTTAAATCTGATCCTCCCAGTCCTGATTCAAAACACGTATTGGTCAGTAGTCTGGGTTTTGGTCCACCACAATCAAACACAATCCCTCTCCTGCTGGTGTTTTGCCCCAGTGGCAGACAGGAACAGGAAAAGAGAGACAAAATGTTTAAAAATGAAACGTGCAAGAGACTCGTAAGTCCCCTCCAAGCCGCTATTGGAGATTCTTGGTTTGGTTTGTCAAGAGGCAGTATAGGAGCTGGAAGCTTAAGCACATGCAAATTATTTTTGGTGTTTTCTTTCACAAACCACATGCAGGAGCACAAAATAACTTCTTTTTTTTTCTTTTCTTTTCAGTACTGCTATGCTGTTTTATGTAAATAGTTGCTTGAAATTCTGGAGAATGGACTTTTATGTTTTATTCCACAAAAATGCAGGCAAACAGTGGTTAGGTTTTACCAATAGAATAAGTCAAGAGTAAAAATAAGGCTTTGGTTGATGTACTTTTTTTTGCTTTGTGTGACACGGTGTCATCCTGGAGACCTCAAAAGTCATACAAAGATGAGCATTAGTTTTCAGCTAACGATTCATTCCATCTCAGGATGACAACATAAGGTACATGAATATGATACTGGAGGGCATCAGAGTTAAAGTCAAAGTACAAGAGTTCAATTATTCTAATCTAGGTTTTGAGGGTAATTTAACCCATGGTTACATTTCTTAAATATAGAGTTTCTCCCATCTCGGGTGATCAAGCTTTGAACAGTGGTGGACCGGAGCGTCTTTTTGGCCTCCTTCTGTCTTTTTGAGGATGGACACAAGTTTTTAACATAAACCACAAAGAGGATGTAATTAGTGACCGACAGAATAGTTTTTGACATTCATCTCCTGACTTTTTTTTTTTTAATCTTTCCATGGAAATGGTCAGAATCCCATTCATACAAGCAGTATGGTTACAAATCATTAAAGATCATGAATGCAGTGATTGTCGAGGCAGCAGCATGCAGTCTCTCCTCACTTTGATACAATATATCCAATTGTGGAGTGAAGCCCTTCAGACTGTAATAGCAACCTGGAACTTATACATGACAGGAAACTTTAACGTGAGTACATTCCACGCTGCCATGTGCAGTTTAATTTGCTGTTGAAATGCGTGCTATTGCATCTATCAACGCAGATATTCATCAGGTCTGTTTATACATTTTGGGTGGTGCGGCTGCACAGCAGACGAGGAAATGGTACAAGCTCCTTCAGAGCAACTTTTTTTGTTTCTTTTTTTTTGTTTTTTTTTTGTTTCCACCTCTAAGCATTCTGTGCCGTTGTCCCAGTCGGCTTCCATTTCCTCGGGTTTTGCCTGCACCGGGTTCAGGTCGAATGCATTTGAGGCGTGCTGCTCTTACGTCTGTGGCATCTGTTGAGGAATGTGATGAATGCTGTCTGTAGCCTTGTGACAGCGCTTTGCTTGCATGATCTGTGCCCAGACGATCTGCTCCACCCTTTCGGTTGGGACTGAAGTTCATGTTTATACATGTGCTTAACATTTTTGCTGCACCAAGCATCCAAACTTTATGATACTAAGCACCATTTCAGACAAAGGGACACTAAAAAAAAGTACATACTCTATACATTTTATAGAAGGGGAACGAAAAAAGAAAATTGTGCAGACATATGTGAATGATGTTTTCCCCATTTCACAATGGAAGAGAGCCAAAGAACTGCTATAACAGGTGTCCCACAGGCACACGTTTACAAATCCAACCCCTGCATGCAGATGACGGCAGTGACCGACGTAAACTGAGGGGTTGACATCAGGTTACCTAATAAAAACATTTAGTTGTATCTCAAGTCTGAATGAATGCATCATGGTCTGCATTGTCGGTTTCTTCATGACTTCGTCGGGCAGCTGTGACTTGGCTGACAGAGTGATCATCTCTCAGGTAGTCACAGGTCCGATTCCCAATCTCCACCATGGCGACGTGTCCTTGAGCAAGACACTGAAGCACAAACTGCTCCCAACGGGTGGATTGAACGCCTTGCGTGGCAGCTGCTTCCATAGGTGTTAGTTGTGAATGATTCAATGTGATGAAAACTGCTAAATCAGTGGAAAAGCACCATGTAAGTTAAGTTAATTTACAATGACCAAAAGGCAGATGGGAGGAAGCCATTTTTAATACTGAAATAATGGGGTAAAGAATAAACAATGCAAACATTGTTCCCGTGGCGTAACATTTAAATTGAACAAGTATTTGGAGTTGGTCATTTTGACATGACTTATACATTTACTGTCAAACACATTAAATCGCTTAAGTACATTTCTGCAAACTTAAGTAAAAAGGCAGAGTCTTTCATTTCCTATACAGATACTCAGGCCGTTGATTCAGATCTTTGAGAAAGCCTCTTTTGGCAGTTTTTTTCTGCCTCGGGTCGTTCTGGGTCGTTCTGCACATCTGGATTCGAGCAGTTCACCACATTCACTCCTGGCAGATCATCTCGGCGATCATTCAGATGAGATAGGAAGTGTCAGTAAGCTGCCATCCTCAGGTGTCTCCCCAGATGTTCCGTTACTGTGAGGTTTTGGTTTGCCCTTGAATGCCCCAGTCAATGTCCAAAGAAACAGAGCAATGACTTCAGGTTGAGTCTTTGAACGGATGATTTCCCCGACGGTCTCGCTGTGAGGTGAACAGTTGCCCAGTCTGAACTTGCTACTCTGTGTAGTGAGTTGTTTTTTTTTTTTTTATGAGCCCTTCTCTGAATTTGGCTGCATTCCTTCTCTCTATGGTTTGGATACTGTCTTCCTGCCCTTGAGAAATATCTGACGATGCTGTCGGAATGATGTTATCCACGAGGGAATATTATTGCTGGAAGTTGTCCTTGGAGTTGTTAAAATGACACCTCCAAAACTCTAAAGATGCCTTTGTATTATGGTTTCACCTTAAAAAGCCTGAAGAAAAGTAACTGGGATAATTAATTTTGGCATGTTTTATCATCTCTATACTTGTACAGCACAGTTTCTTGGAGAGTGCTGGCCGAGAGGCTTGAGGAACAGACTTGGGATCAGGAGTTTGCTGGTTTAATTGACAGGTCGACACTGTGGGTCCCTGAGCGAGTCCACTGTCCCCCATGTGCTCCCCGAAGCGCCTTAATGTGGCTGCACACCACATCCTAGAAATAAGGTGGGTCAATAAGGTATTAGTTATGTTTTAGATAGTTTAGTTTAAGTAAATGTTGAGTTCCTAGATCAAGGCATACCATGTGTGAGGCAAGAAATCACCTCCGTGGCCAACTCTATTAAAGATCCTCTTGTTTCCAAACATTTCATTTCGCGATTACTGAGGTACCTCAATTTAAATACATGGGTACCTGTAAATATTCCATACGTTTGATTATCCTTTGATAACCTCGCGATCCACTGGTGACCCGACCCTGCTCCTTGCACAAGGTTGAGCTGTGACAGGCTGCCACAAAGCTGTTCTAGATAATCTGGTTAAATGCATTTTTCTAAAAGCTAACCATGGAGCGTCTGACGATTGGAATACGGCCATGTATAAAGATGCAATTTAACTCAACATTAGTCATGGTGTAATTGCATCACAATGTTTGTTTGTCTTATTTAGCCGTTTAAAAAAAAAACACACAAAAAAAATCTCGATATGCGAGTCTAATTTCATCTACAGTGTATGTGAACCTGACCATATGAGAATTTCCAAACCAGAAAATCAGCCCACAAAGGCTATTTTAGCAATATAGTGGGAACGACAGCTGTAAAAAAAACAACAAAAAAAAACAACGAAAAAAGTGTTTTCAATCAATGGTGACAGATTTGATCTTGTTTGTGGTTTATTCATTTACAAATTAAATGTGCAATGACAACAGATTAAAAAAATAAAATAAATAAATAACAAAATCAATCTGGTAATCCTTCCAGACTTCATCAAAATCAGGCCGCCACTGGCCGTGGCAGATTTATATTTATTCCATTTGTGAAATGCATTTTTCACCTAAACCTCTATGAACTGACTGAATCAAACTGGTTTGCTTTTTCTTTTTTCGTTGTTGTTGTACAGTGTCCTTTCTGTGTGGTTTCATCCTATCTGGGTGTAGACTGGTCAATCTTATTTGACCTTCAATGATTCATCCATTTATCCAATATTCAAGAAAAAAAAAAAAATAATAATAATTTTCATATGTCACTGGCTTTTCCAAAACTGGTTCTGACCTTTTGAGAGCCACATTTTGGTTAGGTGAAATTGTAAATGTAATATCTTTGGGGTTTGGACCATCGGTGTGGGAAAGCAACGTACTGATGACAACACAAATTTCTGTGGAGAGTCGATGGGAGTAACATTCTTCACCGCTTTTTGGCATTTCATATGCAAGTGAAATAATGCTTCGCAGCTCATCAATAATAGGACTGAAGGGCAATATTGGCACGTCATCTGCGTTGGCTTTAATAACGAATATCAGTGTGGTAAATACATATTGACTGTAATTAACCTAATATTGTCATTTCTTGCCGATGATGTTATAGAATGGGGGGGGGGGAAATGAAAAGTGCACAGAAACTGAAAAAAAAACCAACCTTGTTTCTAAGAAATCCAGTTCTATTTATTCATTCATTATTGGCAAAATGTTATGACATTGGTTGAAATGTTTCATTATATAACTAGTAATTAGGGTCTGAGCACTGAAAGTGCAGGAGGACTCTATTGGATTTCCTCAGATTATTTGCAAAGTTTGTTCGCCAAGAAAAATCTCGTTTTTATTTTGTCGATGTCGACGACTCAACAGGGAGTTGGATATTTTGAGGAATATGACGGATTTTGGAGAATTTTACATATTTTCCAGAGCGAACTCATCCCAGAGGGAAACTTTAATCTACTTCAACTTGGGCTCTTTTGATAAAAAAAAGGGATCCGTGAGCAAAAGTGATCAAAATCTCTTCAAAAAGTATGGGGGCGTGGCCACAACCATACCGCAAAGTTTGCTGTTTGCCATGAAACATGAAGTGCAATGTACTTAATCTGAATGTGATCAGATTGACCTCAAATGTGACCCGTTGCATCAAAGCCAGACCCTCATCATAACTATATGATGACTCTCAGTTGAAAGGCCTTTCGACGGTATGGCGACAGTCAAGAACAGGACGTGCATTGAAAACGGCTTGGGCGTGGTCAAATTCACCTGAAAATGTACCACGTTGCATGAGAGTCCACATCTTATCACATCCATAAGATACAACAATCGGGCATAGCGCCACCCGGTGGTTACAGGAAGTGCACAGAACCTCGACGTGTGACACATTCCAATGTGCGTGGGTGTGCGAGGACCCGTTCAACGCTGCTTGCAGCTTTAATTCATCACATTATTGTTTATTATCATTTATTGTATATAAATAAGCAACATTATTATGTTTCTCGCGAGTCTTTACTGATTGCGCGTTGTGGTTCATGTGCATACTTGAATCAAGTATCAAAGACAACCCAATGGTGTGTAGGCGACTTTGCATTGGTGATACAAAGCAAAGATGCATGATACAGCTACACATCCCACATTATTTACATCATGCTGACCATGTCTTATACAACATGTGCAAGCCATTGCAGGATTTTAAATGTACCCTTGGCCTTTAGGAATGACTTGCGTCACATGATGTCAGCCTATCTTTACACATCCACACACTTCCAGGGTTGACTTTGAAATAAGCGATGATGGCCGTGATTGCAGTGTTTCGCATTCCTTTAATGATGCTCCATTGTCATGTGTTGCACAAATGTTCTGACCGCAGCAGTGACCAATGTATTTACGATAGTATGGTGTAATATCTAGGTCCCAGAGGAGTGTTTACAAAAGGCAGGAAATTACCAGAGTTTGGAGCTTGTGTGGTTTCCCACGCAGACTGGGTGGCAGTGACAACAGGAAGGATGGCCTATGGAAGCCCTGGAGAGCATTGGGTTAAGAGGTCTTAATAATTAATGTGTCCGTCCTGATCCAGTTACCACAGGTAGATTCATCCATAGACTTTTCTTGTAGAAACAGAAAATCTTTTTTTTTTTTGTTTTGTAAGCTTTGGTGAGTAAGAAAAAAACAAACAAGAGTCTGGTTACAATTGGACTAAAAGGATTCAGTCAGACATATGTGATTCACTTAGTTCTGTATTAATGAAGAATCACCAGTGTATTTCATCATTATTATTATTATTATTATTATATTTGGGGGTTTTGGAGCTGCAGAGCCCTTGGTAATTTTTCTTTATTGGGAAAATCCATCACAAACTAATTTCAGGATCTCTCAAGGCAAACCTGCGTTTAAGAATAAAAAAGTTTCCTCTGAACAACATGACAAATTAATGACGTGTCTGCAGTTACTTTCATCTCCATTGGCAGCACCGTGAATATTTCATCCACTCGGGCAAGCTCTTGGAGTACACTGGCAGGGCTAACTTATAGGACAGCTCTGCCTCTTTTCTTTTTTTTTTTTTTTTTTTTTTTTTTTTTTCACTCAGTTCTGGTTGGCATCCACTACAGACAGATTGGCCAGGGGCTCGCGAAGCCGGTCCAAAAGGCCCCTGCCATGTTTACTGTACTGTACAAGCCTCAGCACGGCACAACATGGGTGGCCCCGCTACGCAGTCGCCTTCAGTCTCAGTGAAAATGCGGCAGTATTATGGAAACACCGCACCCCGTCTGGCTCGGGTTCTACCCAGCGCATAACAAGTCGGTCCTTATCCTGCACAGCAGCTATATGGTTACCCTTCAGTGAAGCTTTGCTTATGTTCCTATACGTGGACGTCTGTGTCCATATAATAGGAACAAGGCCTGTGTTTCAGAAAACGAAGATAGCAAATGGTGCATGGTTTTGTAATTGCTGACCTTTATGAGGATGTTTGACTTTATGAGTATGGATTGTCTTCACCTTAGGGGGACCCCCACCCCACACTGGTAATTATCAGAGGAGGTCGGAGGTCAGAGCCAACATCACATAAGTGGAAGCTAAAAAGAAAACCCCAACGACTTTGAAATGGACTGAAAGTTCATAAACAATTAGGTGCTTGAAGGACAGTGATACAACAGCTAAGTCCTTGGACGGACAACATGTCGCTCCTTCATTGTAGTTGCCGCATAATGATGATGAAACAGTGGCACGTTATCCACCCATCTAAATATGACCATGTGGCTACTGGTTCATCTGTAACAAAAATCACATTCATTAGACCATTTCTTCTTTTATATGATCTTGATTTATGTGATGAATGACTTTTAAAGTTTGTATAAATGTATTTATTCATGAACTAATGACTTATTTGACATTGTTTAAGGCAACACATAAAGTTAAAAAGCTACTTGGGAGTCAAAAAAAGCCAATTATTTGTAGTGAGCCAAGTCAACTGAACCAAAAATTCCCAACACTGCTAATCAAAGTTGGGGAATATATTGATTATTGAAAAGATCAAACAAAACATGTAATGTTGCTTTTGTAAAAGAGAATTGTAGAAAGGTAAAGCGAGCCACTCACAATGATCTGCTTAACATTCAAAACATTTGTGTGATTGATTGAGGCACATTTACAATTTGTTAGAGGAATATCATGTTTACATTTGTTCTTTTGCTATTAAGAAATAATAGAGTGACAGTTTAAGTACTAATTTCATTTGTAATCAACAATTTCATACCTCAGTAAAAATGCCTATTCTCTCTTTTGTGTTAAGAATTTCAGCTCAAGACACTCTGTCAGTTACAGATCAGTTCTCACAATTCCATCAGTCCATATGGTGACACTGTTTCCACACAACATGCACAGGTTGAGTTTCAGGTGTCTGGATACAAGCAAAGCAGCAGAACAATGGCAAACCTTTTTTTCTCATGAAAGCACCACTGACTCTCAGTGCTTTCTTTGATTGCCTCCAGCTCATATATATCTTATAGCTCATTCAGCTCTTGTGCAAAGGTCAGACACCCAAGAAGTGGCAACTATTGTGCAACTGTTCCGCAATTAAAGCTGCTTGCTCCTCCGTGGCCCTAACAGCACCTCAACAAAACAATGTGTCCTATAGTCTTTGTGTCTTGGTATTCCTATCACCATGCATTTTGCATGTGTGCCCAAGGAAGTGTTTGCATTATAAATGTGACACGCTAGCCTACAATGACGCACAGCACAGCATATGGTCGGCCTCCAGCCTTTGTGCCACGGTGTTTCCACGTGGACCTCAGACCTCACTTTCAAATAGCAGGTAGGCCTCGTTGATCCTCACACGCCACACAGGTTTGACCTAACCCATCAGGTCAGTTCAGGTAATCGGCTCGGCACCACTGAGAAGTGCACTTGCATTTTATTGCTGAGATTTTTTTTTTTATATATATTGCATATAAGCAGTTTCCAAAGGAGAGCCCACAGCTTAAGTGGAATACCTCTGCGGGGGCTCGACCAGAATCAATCATTTAGGTTTACTGCTATTTGATTGCAGTGCTTCATCAGAGAACCCTCACACACACACAAACACGTGTTCGCTGTCAAAAAACAGCTTTGGAAGACCGGCGCTCCCTTCACCGATAATTGTCCAAGGGCCAGAATGACTCACAGGCAGTTTCAAATGTAAGCATCCGCCGCAGCAGAGGATCTAACGGCTCACAGGACCTGACTGTCTGTGGAGCCACCCACCCCCCCCCACCCCCCACCCTCACCATGTTTTTACAAGGGGCTGTAAGCTTCCACTGACTCTACACCCGTCCTGCGGCAGGTCACAGGTCACCATCATTCAGCATGCGTCTTTCACGTGGTATTCCTTTCGGTTTTTTCCCCCTCCTTTCGTTGTGGGCTCGTCTCCGTCCGCGTGGCACTTGACGTTACCACCGCTTTCCAAGATAACAGCTGTCAAACAAAACAAATTGTTTTGGGAGTGAGTGGGGGGGGGGTGAATGGCCACGGGGGTGTCCACAGGCCAGCGGAGGGAAGGAGCGACCAATGTGATTAATGATGCTGTAATGGAAAAATGATGTTCTGAAGGCGCCAAAAATGTTTAATGAATTGGAACAGAGAACAAAACGGAGGAAGGAGAGTTGGGAGCGCCTACAGAGAAATTGGGAAAACAAACGAAGGATGAAAAATTAGCTTTCACAGGACGACACCGAAACGGCTGAGGATGGCAGTGATGAGAAGCGTGTTGCTATTAAAGTACTGAGAGGGGGACTGAGGGGTGAAAACTCTGGCACTGATTGATGCGTATGTTAAAGGATTCGTTCGTTGTGTATTCTGGCATTTCCAAGTCCATCGCATGTCCTCCGAAGGGGCTTGTTCACAGTTGATTTTAGGAAATCATAAGATGTGTTTCAAGCCTTTTCTTGGGGCCATCTGCTGTTCTCTTTACGAGACAGGTGGGTTGCACTGTTGAGCTTGTCTTTGCCACGCTGTGAAGAAAAACAAGCGGGTTTACATGATGAAGTGAAAGTGACAGCTGAAGCTCCGAGCGGACTTGCAGCTGCTCGCTGACAAATGAACTGAGTGTGTAACGGCTCACCTGTCTGAAGCAAAGAGAAGGTGGACCGTATCATCTACAGTCCCGTCTGGGATTTGTCAAGTCTTGTGAAGAGTTTAGTCGAATGAATATTTAGTGAATTTAGTCGACTAAACTTAAATGGTTGAGCGATTTTCAAAGATTCCAACTAATTACAGATTTAAGTCGCTGCATTTGAAAAATATTTTATTTACTTAACTTGGCTGTTTCATCGGAACAAAAAGAATGAAAAACACAGCGCTGACAATAAAATAACAAATACAGTGCACTGTCCAATTTGAGGTGAATGGGTGACGAGAAATTAGCTGTGAGTGTGAGGTTGTGTCTCTGAGGTTGCCCCATGATGAACTGGTGTTGTGATGCAAGTGTCTTAGAAGATGAATGGATGTCTTTGTGAAAGGGCATACGTGTTGGTGTTGTCATTGACCTTTTTCAGACCCGATGTCTCCATGGTCAGTGGTGTCGAGATACCTGGAGAAGAGTATGGCATACTCTTGATTTTCACTGTCTTTCAAAGCAGACCAGAAATGCCATTTAGAAACAGTGGCATATAAGACTATTAAGTGAAAATCTGACAGTAGTATTTGCTCAATGTCAACTCATTTCAGTATAATTTATCAGTGAGCAATATTTGCCTTGTCATGACCCGCCCTCTGATTGGCTGATTCATGACTTCATCATCCTGGAGAATAAAGTAGGTGATCTGGCTTGTAGATACTATGGAGTGGTGCATGAGCGGACATTTGAATAAGAGTGTATCTTATTCATAATCCTGACTGAACATTAAGTGGAGATACGACTAGAACACTGCTTATTGTTGCTACTGCACTCCTTATTGTGCCACCACAATTCGAGTTAAGTTAGCTTTTTCTCCAAACATTTCTTTGCCATTGCTCTGCTCATGTTGTTTCACCTCCCCTAACATTTCCTTTTCCCCTTGGTGTTTTCTACAACTGGTGATTTCTCGCTGCCCAGAAGCTCAATGTGCCTCCACATTATTAACAGTGCCATATTTCCACCCTTTTAAAGCAGTGATCTCCTACACATTCCCTACATTTTGTTCATGACAAGGCCCAGGAGTCGGATGCTTTCCACACCCATGCACTCCTCAAATCTTGAAGGTGTGAGTGGTGCAAATCCAGCTTTCTCATTTAATGTGTTGCCTGGTTGCATCTGTCAAAGTGTTCCAGCATTATCTATCCAGCTCTGGGTGTGGACAAACATTTTTACAGAGCATGGGAATAGAAGACAGCTGAACTGTGTCGATAAAAGCTGCTTTTGCCCACGTTGGAAAAACTCCTCCACTATGCCAGTTTCTTATCCCAGCACACAATTTGTAAATAGTTTTGTTGATCGTTTGTGAGTATAACAGGACACGGATATTGATTTCCACATGACGTGAGCTGAAGGACAAGGAGATATCCAGAGCAAAAAAAAAAAAAAAAAAAAAAAAATCAAGCCTGGATGTTATCATTACGCTGAAATTACATTCATTACACACACACACACAAAAAATCAAGTAATATTGACTCTCTGTCATGTGGTCACATTTGAAGGCTAAACAGATGCGAGCAAGTGAGCCTGGAAAATTTGGGAAATAGCTCTGCTTACATCAGCAGCACTGGGGAGTGATGTTGGCTAACTAGCTACTCCCATGCACAGTTTGTTTACACAGACGACACCCAGATCAAAAGTCTCGCCTTCTCATTACATGAAATATGCAGTGGGGGAAAATGTCATGAGTTGTGTTCAATCTGCTGAGTGTGACAACGCAACAAAGCTCACAGTGACACAGAAGAAGCCTGGCGAGGTTCGGCATGCAGGGCTATATTATTGAGGCGAACAGCAGTCGAGGCATCGCAGACTGTTTTAAACTGCCTCTTCATGTGGACGTTTTCATGTTAAAATCACTTTAACGCCGAGCCTTTGAGCCGAATATTTAGCCTTTTTGTCTCTCCTTTGCATGGAAGATATTTTTTTTTTTTTTTTAAGTGATACCCTGGTTTGGATTTAGAAAGCAAACAAAACAATGAAAAGTTTGTTTGTGGCACAAGTAGCCATGAGGGAAGAAAAAGTAGATCGGCCTCCGACAGTTTCTTTCTTGCAAAACCAATGGAGATTATTGTACATTTGGCATTAAGGCCCCGTATACATAAAACACTGCAAGAGAAACCGCATTTATTTTTCATATTTTTTCCTGTTTCCACACAGGCCTAATGTTTTTACAAAAATTGAAGTTTTCCTCCGAGCACTGTCATTGTGTAAAAACAAACAAACGTTTTCCATTTTCACTTGAAAAAGATGCGTAAACGAGGCCGAAGTCATACAAAGCAGAGTGCAAATATCTTTGTTAGCTTCAGATGTGTTTCCTCGTATATCATATCCCTGGTCTAACAATCAGACTTTAAAGATGTTAGTGGATAATTAAATTGGTAGATATTTTATTGAAACACATTTTTTACTTAAGTTGAATATCATATATAGATGAAATGTAAAAACAAGCGTGAATGGAAGAAAAAAAAATTCAATGCTGTTAAAAAGTAGAAGTATAACAGGTGGGATGGTTGCAAGATTTTTAAATTTAGGGCAAATGTAAAAGCCTTTAAATATCACACATAGGAATACACTTATCAATAATCTTATATATTGGACAAAACTATTCAGGCTGGGTAATAATATCATTACTGACTGCTCAAAAAAATCAAATCGCATAACCCACTCTTCACATAGACTTAAATGTTATCACTATTACTTGTGGATCCTCATTTGCTTTAGTTGATCATTTAAACTATGGACCAATGAAACCAGTCCATCATCTTTGATTCTGATATTATGAGGTACTATGAAATCCAATATTCATTAAGTGCAGAAGGTCACATGATTCATCAGTCAGTTTCCCCCAGTGAAAAAGCAAATTCTATGTCTGAACCTTCAAACATCGAGGAGCTTTAGACATTGATTCCCCCTATGCAGCCACGTACAGGTAATGTGGTTGATCAGGGTTCTAAAATATAACTCCTGAATGCTTTAGGCTGTCTTTCTGACCTTTCTGTTACATGTTTTAGCAGCTGCTCAAGAAGGTCCTACATCACTGCCACTGACCTGAAACCAGTGCCGGAATTATGGGCGAGCCAACGGGGGCTTTGTTCCTCCAGAAACAACAAAGTATGGGTGGGAAAAGGAAACTTGGAAAACTCGTAAATAACCATTAGTATTTTGAAAGCAACAATGATGAATGAGAGAAAAGAAAAATATATCACATTGATGTATTGTCTTTTAATTGTGGAGACAACGCAAAATACCTTGTAATATGAGGACATGAGGATATACTCCTTATGTATTATGCTGCATGTCTAAGCAATAATCCAAACTAAATGTTTATTAGTGATATAGAGATGTAACACACCTTAGTAGAAAATCTAATTATTTTGGAAGAGTTGAATTTGGAAGCCGAGTCGACATCTCACACTCCTGTTCCTCCTTCTGTTTCAACCTCAAAGAGAAGCCAGTGGCAGCAGAACATAACTTATTATAGTCTCCAACAACACTTAAGTTTCTATCAAAATGTCATCCACATGCAAGGATGTACTACCGCCTAATGTACATCCTGATGCCATGTTTTACATAGATAAGGGTGTGACGTGCATTTTCATCAGACCAGGACACCTTCTTCCACGGCCCTGTGTTCCAGTTTTGATGCTAACGTGTCCAGTTTGGCTCTCTGGACAGTGGACATGCCTGTGCCTGTGTCTTACCGCCCAGAAAACTTGTCCGTTCACCTCTTCTGATCACTTTTGATAAGGAACTCTGGTTTCAGAGTTTTTCTGACACCGTCATCGGGTCAACGGTATTTGGCACTTGTCAAAGTTACTCCATGATGGTATTAATAACAACGAATCACTGTATAGAAACACACTGTATTATGTTAAAAAAAAGAAAAAAATCAACATTAAAGTAATTAAATGACATCAGTGCACTGAAACTGAACTTTAGCTGAAATATTTTACTTGCTATTGAAAACTATAAACCATGACTAAGTTTAATAACCAAACTGTACACATTATAAAATAAGAGTTATTTCCACAAGTAAATAGCTGTAAACTTTAGAGACTACTTTTGAGGTATTTTACGAGGTATACTGCCATTGATAGCAGTAATATCCATCCAACTTCCTCAGCCAACAGTCATAATGTTATGGCTGAGCAGAATATGTTAACATCACAAAATCCTGACCCACTCTACATTGTGACGTAGACCCTCGCTTTCCTCTTGTCTCTCAGTACTCTGCTCTCTTTAGCCGAGTAATTTATACACAGATATTGCAGAGATTGAGTGCTCCAATATATCAATAAGAGATTAATACTAATGACCAGCTCGACTGTGGAGTTCATCCACCTCCAATTAGACCTCATTCAACATTTAAAAGCCGATCATAAACCTGTGATGAAGTGCTGATCCAAGGCAAGCTTTACTGTGAAACCATCTCTTATATCACTCATTTGTGAAAGCTGGTGGAAGACGCAGACGTTACAGGAAATACATTGGGAATAAGCGGAGAACAATCCAACCCCAACAGGATGGGGGTTGACTGAGTAGGAATGTGGCGTTTTTACATGGAGACTATCTATCATTTTTATAGTATCATTAATAAAGTGCCTGGAAGGAGCTTTTAAGAGAGAGCATCCAGACAGGGATTTCACCCTTGCAAGACAGTTGGAAATTGAGGCCTTGCTGAGCCATTCCAGTTCTTTCTATCAGAGGGTAATCCCTGGGGGTAGGGGGGCACGTCAGTCGGTAAGATGGTTCACAATGTCTCACATGGAGACTACTGTAAATATCGCAAAACATAACACTGGTCAGAGAACGTTACACAATTGCATAAAGCTTAGTTTGAGCCACTGTCTTTAAAATGTCAGCAACAAATTTACTGAAATCATAAATCATTAGTTTTACTATCATCTTGTCGTCTTCACTCTGTGGTCTTGGTTTGAGCAAAACTGCACAGCTCTTAGTTTTCTTTCTCGTAACTCTTTTTTTTTTTTTTCAGTTCAAGTAGTAGGTTCACATATGTTTGCTGAGATTTTAGCACCCGAGGAGGATGACATCTTATGTGACAGTGGATCGGGTCCCAAAGACTATTTATCGTAGTTTAATTTTTTTTTCTTATTTTCTCGAGTTAGCTCATACAAAGTTTTTGAGTTTTCACCAGAGGCATCAAACATTTACGTGTCCAAAGTCAGCCAAAAGATTTATGTGTCAAAAGTCTTTTTGTATCTCTCTCAAGATTCCTTAGATTTATCTGCTGTCTCTGTAAATAAAATGGTTCATTAAGTAGTATGTGCTAGGTCCAGCAGCCGCAGCAGTGATATGTTGACGACACATTGATTTACTTTAGACAATCGAAAAACATCACTTCTCAGAAAATATACATCCATTTCTTCTACTGAAGCATTATTTCATCCTTGAGGACTGAGGTCTTTTTGCAATGTTTTCTTGTGACAGTGAGAAAAGGCTTGGGGTCTGACTATATAATACAATTCAAGGAAGAGCTGCTTAGGGTTTGCAGACAGAAACTTAATGAACTGATTCGCTTGGGATCGTCTTTCCTGCAAATTATAAAAATAACCAAGTGGCATTAGTATCAAAACCATACTCTGAGGATGGGTTTGTGAAAACATGCACGCTGAAGACTGTGGTTGTCTACTCCTTTCTGAAGTATCATGCTTCAGCCAATATCCGTTGAAGAGATACGTGTAGGAAGGTAGGATTTCAGATGGTTTGGCAGAGGAAGTGCAACCTCTATCATTTTCAGTTTCCAATTCAGTCTCGCAAAATATGCAAACCAAATCCAAATTGAGTAAAGCATGTATAGTCATGATACATGTAAACACAGTAACTTTTTTTTTAAACTGTACTGTTGGTAATGGTGCCAGGAGTCTCTGCTGTGGTAGATAGCTTGCTTTAAAATCTCACCGCCTATCTGAGTATCCTGTCTTTTCTTTAGGGGGTTGTGTTGGTTGTAAACTGTTACTGTGCAGGAAAGACTTTGGATATTTTGCACAATCTATCCAAAGACAGAAGATTAAGGTTACACAATAAGGTAAAACGGCAAAACTTAAGTTGGATGCCACCCATAATAGCAATCCATGTGTCTGTGGTTCCATTTCACAAACAACCAACAGCAACAGCTTGTGGCCCAACATGCAAATGTCACATCGTGTTTGGTGTTTCAGCTGTTTCCGCATAAATTGTGACGTTGCTTTTTCATCGTTTGTTGCCATGTAACCACAAACCTGATGCATTTTCCCTTTAAACATTATCCTGTATATGGGGCCAATGTGGTATACAGACAAACTTGAGTTATAAACTTGTAAAAGTCAATCTTTAATATTTTAAGTACTGCACAGTGGATATCAATCATTCGCTTGGAAGCTGCATACTACAAAGACACGTGGGCTCCTTCTCTGTCGAGAATGCTGGGAAACGACCAAAACCGATCTCTTGTATGCCGAGTCAGTGACAGCAGTCTGACCTTCATGCGTGTCCAACTACGTATTTTACCCATGTTTCAGGAGACATTGTCAGACGCCTGTTAAAAACCAATAACATCTCACTTTAGCTGTGTTTTGGCCTCCTCCTCCTGCCTTCCTGACCTTTGCGTTACTTTCTAGGAGGGTTTACCTATTACACGCTGAATTCCAGTCCACATTTTGAAAAATGACTTTTTCCATTGATGGGACAAAGCTTTTGTCTCAGTAAAGCAAACTTGGCTGAGCGTGTACTTTGTTTGGTTCCACCGTTACACTGGCCAGGATGCTGCCATTCAAAATCTTGACATGAGACTTTGGCAACCATAATTATTATTTACCCCTGTAAGTCTCTTGTGAATACATTGTCTCACAGTTACTTGGAAATCAGCATCTCGAAGTGATGGATGCTTCATTTTTCAAAACTGGCCGTCAGTCTGGCTCCAGACCAGATGAACTTTCCCCAAGTCTGACAGCGGTGGAAACAGTTCACTGGGAAGAAGCATGCTTTTGTCATTAAGCAGCTAACCAACACTTTGAATGTGCAGTTTGCTGGATTAAGTCCCAGTTGAAAACTTGCCCATACTTTGCCCATTAAAATTGTTTTGTATACTAACAGATCCTTTAAAAAAGACACCAGTTGTTTTATTTACTTTTGCTCTGGCTCCCTTGGGGCTCCAGTGTTTGGGTGGTGCCTGTTGTTTGCCTGCTCTGTGGCCTAAAATCCCACGTTTGTCCCGTAGAGGCTCACATGCTTGCTTCACCTGGCTGACTGAACTGGGAGACCTTACAGGTGATCACGGGTTCAGTGGGTTAAAAGCATCATTGTTCTTCATCCTTCAGTGAGCTAATGCCCCGGCTTCTGCTCACTTCCATCATCCCCCTTTCCCCACTTACTTTTACCCTGCACTTTTGATAATTGCTCGGTCTTAATCATGTCCTGTCTCTCTCCTGCTCCATTCCTCGCGTTTGTTGATTCTAGTGTATCTGGGAGCCAGTTCACTCTTCACACCCTTTTTACATTGTGGTTGTTTTTGTGTTTGATGTACAGACCAGCTGTTCTTCCATCATGCAATTCCAAATTGTCGGGCAGTGTTGGCGATTTTTTTTCCAAGTAGTATCGAACCGATACTGGCATCAGTACATTCATAACAACAAGCTACGTTAATTTGGGTTTTCTGTCTGGGTCTATAGATCTACAGCTCATGCTATAGTGCACTATATGTATCATCTGTCATTTTATCCTCCCTCCTTTTGCTTTCTTGATAATCACCCACAGCTGTTTTGACTTGCCATCAGAATCACAAAGTCTTGATCTTTATAAAGAAAATGACAACAAAAAGAACTAACTCCTGTAGTAAATGACCTTTACTCGCAGCTACATTGAACCTGCCGTACACTCTGTGGACTTCGCCAACAGTTCATGTACACTCTTTCATGCACCCCATGTTATTGCCACACTCTCTTTACAGTCAACATGTTTAGGTTGGTAATTAACCAACATCCCAGGGGTGCAAAAAGAAGTCAACTGTTTGTACATTGGAATCTTAACAGGAAGATCTGGCATCTAACATCTTTCAATAAAGAAATAATATATAAGTTATTATTCTGGAGGAAATATTTCTGGCTGAGGAAAAGCTGTAGGTGCACTGGTGCTTTATTCTATGCTGGAAAACATGCAATCATTTGAAAGAGGATAAGGTTGAAGAGAGGACATTAGTGGAGCCACACCTTATCAAAACATAGTACCTAATTGAGACGCCGGTGCCTAAACAAACGTTCCCCAGATGAAAAGAAAATGACCTGTGAAAACAATTCTTCACTGCAGTTGAGTTTTGAACTGTAGTTGCCTTTAAAAGTAGGATTTGGTATTGGTCCATCACACTGGTGAACACCCATGGACGTACAGTAGAACAACATTACTCTATATTTCCAACAATGTCAGCTATGGGGCTTACATTTTCTCCAAGATCTCAGACAGATCTGTGATGAGAAAATTATGTACTCGCACTGACCACAAGCGCTTTCACTGATTGTGAAATGCAACAAACGTACCATCAACGTTGTGAATATATGCTCATACACACACACTTGCCCTTTTCTTGAACCTGGCAAAGCAAACCAATAACTATTAATAATATATATATATATTTTTTTTCTATTTGGCAGAGTCGACATGTGGTCAACACAAATTTCACCCACTCCTTTTCAAACACCAGTATCCAGATGGGGTGACGGCGCCCAATAGATGTTGAGGTTTTCAATTTAGTTTAGAAGTGCATGGGGACGAGATCAGTTCATCCTGTAGTTCATCACCAGTGTCACCCCATATCCCAAATACAATATTTACGGGAGGGACAGAGGGGGGGGAAAAAGCAGCACACGCCAGAGCGTGACTGATGTAAATATTATTATGAAAATGTTTGCCACGGGCAAGGAAGAGATAAGCAATAAAACCGCAAAGTATCGGAGTGGAAATCGGCATGGAGCTGCTTCAACGTTGCACTGATGGTAATTTATGAGCTCCACTTGGCGAGATGCGAACTTGGCAACAGTTCCCCCCTCTTTGCTGACTCGCCTCTGAGAAACCCACACAGCATCCAGCACGCAAGGCTACAAACAATCACTCCCTAATACTCAGGGTAGAACAAACATGGATTCTGTTTCGAGAGCGCCGAGAGAGTTCTGGAGATAAGAGAAACTTTGGAAAAGGGAGTTTAAGCTAAATATTAATGAAGGCTATAGGTCTTCCAAAAACAGAAAAATGTCCAACTGTAATAGTACCTGAAGACATATTGACTGCACTACAGAGAGGTATTCCCAGTGGCTTCAGAAAGAACTTCATTATAACATGACTGAATAGACTTGTTTGGTAACAGTTACTGAAGAATATCAGCTCCTGTTTTCTTTTAAGTCTCAACACTCTGCTCTCTGTTACACTTGGAGAGCAACACGATACCATGATGAAAAAATAACACTCGCTCAATCTCCATGATGTCAGATCTAACTCCAATGTGTCTGTGTGGTGCAGGCAAGCACACACTTATCGGTCAACTTATCTCTCAAATTTCATCGACCAGAAACACAAACGACGGTCCGGGAGGAGTGGGGGCCTGAGCGAAGCACACATACATGAAACCAGAGGACTGATCGCTGGGATATCGCTGTCGAGCAGTTGGCTGGCCCATCTCTCTGATCTTGCTTCAGTTTCCTCAGAAGTTGAATTATTATTCTTTGCGAGTTCTTGCCGTCTTTTCAGGTATCATCCTTAAAAGAACATACACAAATCATACTTTCCGAAGCATGTATTAATGCTTTAATTGCACATCTAGACGTAAGGATAAAATAAACCATACTCACTTGCTGGACAATCACTTTTACTATTGTGCCATAAATATGTAATTTCTTCACTGTTGTAACAAATGTACATAGAACAATGGATACACTTGACTACGTCTTTCACTCAGGGATACTTTTAATCTAAAAACATCAGCATAAAACGTATTTAAAAACAAGCTGTTCTGATATGGATACACTCTGTTGGAACAAAGGAAAATGGTTGCAAAAAAAATGTGTTCTGAGTAACTGATTTGGTGTGAAAACACCTGATGGCTCTCGTTCACCTTTCAGTTGGCAAGCAATGATGACCAGCAACAGCAAGTGGAAGAGAATATCAGATTTTTTTTGTCCAAGTGTAAATGGATATTGTTTCAAAAACATTGCTGTGTAAAAGTGAAACTTTTCTGAAATGAAAACACCAAAACGATGTTTCATTTGAAACAGTGCAGTGTGAATGGGGTCTTAGTCTTATATTCCTGTTATTTCCCAGCTTGTGCCACCAAGATGCCAAATTTCCACCATTTTTGAGGAAAATCCTGAAAAATAACATTATTTTACCCTTTCTTGGGCGCACATGGATTGTAATATCTTTGCTTGTACCCAGAACTGGTATTTGCTGCCACAAAAATTACACGTTTTATTTCTTAGTACATATGCACATTGATGAAATTAGTTATGTCAGATCCCACGTATGAGATGTTTGTGTTCATTTCCTTTTCATTTAACATCCCCATTTGCAGTTCACAGTGGAATACCAAGGATTTGTGGTTTTTTTGGTGCACTCTATAATGGTCTGTAAATTATGGAAATGCTCTGACACCCCATCCTGTGCCAGCACAACTTTGGAAATTCAGTTTACCCTTCAGATTTCTCATTTTTAATTGCGCATGTTGTTTATCTTCCCTTGGAGGATCTCTGCCTCACACAGCCACAGCGTACTAACAAAAAAAAAAAAAAGAAAGAAAAGTTGGCTGTCTCTAAAGAGCAATGTAAAACATCTATGCGGTGTGGTAACCTTGAATGCTGTACCATCATATCAGCTCCTCTTATATTTAAGAGCGAGTCACTCACCGCTGGTTTTGCAATAGGCTGGAGGTCAGCCCAGGACGGTTCTTCTGAGGTAAAGTTGTTTGTGCCATATAGGAAAAACCAGACAGCCCAAATATACCATCAAGGGTAAGGATGACCTACTTTCACCCCACATGTCTTCTGGAAACTGGGAAGCATCTTAATTGCTCATCCCCCTTGTTCCGCTGTCTGTGTGTACATCATCTTCTGTTCCTTGGTTTTACTCTACTGTCTGTTTTTCATGATCCTTCCACTTGTACTGCTTCGTTGAAACCATACGTTTTGCATGTTTTCCCATAAATGTCACCTTAACAAACTGAACTGTGGGTTTCTTTTTTTTTTTTTTTAATACAGACAGATTAACTTTAGCCTTTTAATGTGCCTGTGTGGGGGGAAAAAATCGGCATTTTTTCATTTGAATCACCTCTCTAAAAAGTCCCCTTCAGTTTAATCACTTCGCAGCTGGTTGGGATTGCCCGTTGTGCCAGTTTCCCTTCCTGAAGCTTCGAAGGCGGCCCGTCCTCTCTCATTAAGAGACGTGTTAAGTCTTGAGTGTCCCAGAGCGGCCTGTGGAACTCTTACCTCCTTTAAAAAATTTTTTTTTAAAACCCAAAACAAACAAGCTGACCTCAGTCTGGTGAGTCACCCGTGGAACGAGAAAGAAAGTAATGTAATCGTGCGTGCATCAAATGCAACATAAAAGTTTGCATACATTGTCACGTAACCACTGAACCATCAAAGCCGACGGCAAAATGTCAGCCCCTTCTTTCGCGTTCTCATATTGCCAGCACATCATTTTATCTTGTAGTCAAGCCAGGTAAAGCCTTTTCTTCTCTCCTTTAATCATTCTATACCATATCTGCTTGATCACTTTGATATTGGACCAATGATGAAGTCCAATAAAACTAAGGGAACGATTAATGCCATCCAGCCCTGCTTTTTGCATTCACATATATTGATACAAATTTACAACCTGATGCAGTCTACCAACAGCTTTGATGTCTCACAGCTTTTGTCCGCCGTGATGATCCACACATGGCCAATCACAGACTGCCAAGGCACTAAAGCCATCATCACAAAGCAATAGGTTATCTCTTATGGGGCTCAGTGAGAGGCCAGTCACTCTGCACGTCTCGTACAGGGGAAGAAGCTGAGAACAATGATGCAACATGATGGGCTCGGACTCACTGTTGGCAACCAGTGTTGTGGCATCCCAAACAGTGCAGCGCAGTGGGAGGTGGATGTCTGTTTTCTTAAGCTTGCTCACTGCTGCAACCCAATGCTGTCTCCCTGTTTGTCACATCACAGTATGTCTTTCCCAAAGGCTGGACAGTTTGTAGTACAGTGTACAGGGTCACACAAAGCACATGAATTATTTAAAAAATTTAACTTTTCTTGATATACTGGCCTGAAAAGGGTGCCTGTTCTGCATCCAAACCATTACAACTAGTAAGAGCCATAACAACGTTTACATTTAAAACCGTAACGTTTTTCTTCGTTGGAGCAGTGTTTGAAGTGGTTGCTGTGTTATCAGAAAAAAAACAAAAAACAAAAGATATCACCCGCCTAGTCAGAAAACTGTGCCTAATGTCGCGTTCCTGCTTTCCCTTTGATTGGATGCCCAGCAAACTGACTCCAAAGGCGTCAGGGCAGTATGCTCAGTGAGGTACGCACGGAGCCGCAAGATTCCACGAAACTGTTGAAGAAGTTATTGGAACAGGTTGACATCTCTGGTAATGATTCCACCACATGCGAAACATTAAACAGGCATAGTCTCCTTTGAAGGACACCCTGGTGGAAGTCACTCCTTTCTGAAGACTTCAATTCATGCCTAAAACTTTGCCAATGAACACCTTGACACCGTGCAACGCTACAAGAAAATGTTTCCCAGATCATCATTGCAGAGTTGCCTGGTTCAAATCCAGGTGGCGGGCCTCTCGTATCGGTACTTGCTAAAGATTATACTCGTATTTTTTTGGTTTTCAAAGTTGTATTGGTGCATCCATAATATTTAGGATGCAAAAATGTGCTCTAAATAGCACTTGACACCATTGGTAGACCATTGGTCTGGTCTATGATTGGAGAAGGCAACTGAGAATAGTAATAGTGATAGAATAACAATGACACTTACTGATTTGTTTCCCCACATGTATGAATCTGGAGACTTTATTGTGACCATCCTTACTGGTTTACAAAGTCATTCAACGGTTACTTAGTATTTCAACATTTTATTCGAACAAAACAATCCAAAGACAACTGGATGGGTGAAGCACAGAGAATATTAAAAGTAGTATGAGAAGGTTTGTGCTTCAGAAATGTATTTAAAGCCTAAAGAAATCTGTCACTGAAAAAAAATCTCTTCAGGAAATGAAAGACCATAACCGTCTCTCTCTCTCTCTCTCTCTCTCTCTCTCTCTCTCTCTCTCTCTCTCTCTCTCTCTCTCTCTCTCTCTCTCTCTCTCTCTCTCTCTCTCTCTCTCTCTCTCTCTCTCTCTCTCTCTCTCTCTCTCTCTCTCTCTCTCTCTCTCTCTCTCTCTCTCTCTCTCTCTCTCTCTCTCTCTCTCTCTCTCTCTCTCTCTCTCTCTCTCTGTGTGTACGGCATTATTCATTTCTTAAAACCACAGCGGAAATGGAAGGCCTGGAACACTTAAATACTTCTCCTGATCAATAAAAGTTTCCAATTGCTCGCGCTGTTTGTCATTTTGGAAAATCTGCACTTTTGTCCCCATCAGGATCGTAACAGAACGATGACTCAGGTTTTCCAGTGGTTGTGGATGCTGGCTGGACTGGAACAGTCTCTTCCATGGTAGAACGCTCGAGCAGGTTGGGTGTGCAGCAATGGTTACTTTAATGATTCACCCCTTTTAAAAAGTGAATAAAAACAGGAAATGGGATACCATGAAATGCTTGAATGTTGCTGCAGTCTGGTGTAACAACTTGTGTTTGTCTTATAGCACTACAGTCCATAAGAAACGGAGCTCTCAAATATACAGTGAAACGAACACACGCTTGCTTGAACACCAAGATTACAGTTTTTTTGTTTTTTTGTTTTTTTTTAATCATCACTCAGCCACTCGACTGTGATTAGATTTGACCTCGGCAAAACAATAGCTGACATCTGCCCGGAGCCTGCTAACGTGGTTGAGACATTTGCGCTAACTCCAAAAACATGTCTTGGACATACATCCCAGCAAATGTTGGGAGAACAGAGGAGGCAGATGGTGCAGCTGCTTCCAATTTTTCCATGAATGAAGTCTGGGAAAACACAACTGATCAATAGGCTGTAATAAGAAGGACACGCCCGCACTGCAGACAGTCCATACACTCTGTCAACATCTGCCAAGGGTGTGGTTTCCAGTCTTTACATCCCCACCTCTCCATATTCACTTTCTCTCTGTCAATTGCACTCATGAAAACTTCAATAACCTTATATTCAAGACATTAAATATGTCAGATGGCATTACACAAGTCAGCGATAATCATCTCCCCTTTTCCTGAAGTTCAGAGTTTACCTTAAGGGTTTACAGACTGGGGATTTTTTTACACGGCAATGCCCAGAATATCCCTGCCAACTGGGTCCACCCACATTGCGAGAAATCAACCCTCTGACTTGAATATTTCAAAAGGTTATAGGTTTAAATGGATTCTTAAGTAAACTTTGAGCTGAATAAGTGCCGCTAGTTGCATAAAGACAGTGCTGCCACGTTTATGCTGTTACACGTATTTAATATCTAATTATCGGGGGAGACAGAAACTTTAGTTCGCTTCGCTCAAACATTCTCAGAATGCTGCAGCCTGGAGACCAAACTACTGTGCAAAGCTCAGGTCATGGGCGCGACGCCGATGGCAAAGTGAGGTCCTACAGCTAAGAGAACTCTTAAAAGGTTGTTAAAAACACATTTGTTAAGTACTTGATCGCCAAGGCACAAACTCTCACCATGCAAGATTTATCGAATTCCCTCTTGGTTCATGACTTATGGTTTGGAGAGTTAACATCTGCAAACAAACTGGATTTATGACGGCAGGAAATAGTTTTGAACAATTCGCAATCAGATGTTGGCAGCGATGGATGAGATTTCACTGAGACTTGGGATCTCAAATGAGAAAAAAAAAAAAACTTTTTTTTTTTTCCCTTTTTTTGGCGATGCGGTTCAATTACCGTGGCTGTGCACCTGCTGCATAAGGGAGCAGTCATTCAACCTTGCAGTAGGGATACACTTAGAGCAATGGTTCCCATCTTTTTTTTTTTTTTTTTTTAATTCCTGGAGCCCCTTCAGATCATTTCTTAGAAAGTGACTGGAGACAACCTCCGTGATCTATGATTTGGCAACATTTGACAGTGAAGCCAAACGCTGGCGGATACGTCCACTTCCACAAACATAGAGCGTATAAAAAGCTGGAACTTTCAAAGTTAACAATGGGCCGGTTCTCAAGTCTGCTCTGGATTTTTCAAAAAGTCTAATACTCTTATTATTCAGATCTTATGTCACATACAATGTGTTTGAGCTTTGCTAACCTCAGAGCAAGCATTGCCTGAGGCCAAGTGACCTCCAGTGCCCCCTTCAGAAGTTCCACCTTGGTAGCCATTTCAAACACTCTTATTTTCTGCCTCAAAGCAACGTTGTCACGTAAACAGACAAGCAAAATGCCACAGAAGATTCCCATTTTTACTTATTAATGTGGCCATGCAAAGTGGGCCTCAAAACTGTGGGAGCACGAGACAACAAAGACACCATGTTGCTAGTGAATTAGCATTTGTGTCAAAGCTACAGGTTGCTCTGGGCTTAAGAAACAATACATACATATATGGCAGACTTTGTCACACATTACACTGGAAAAGATCACACTAGCAGGTTGGATTTCAGATTGCTACTTTATTTTTCATGCAGAATTTTGAATTTTAACATTTCTAGAATGTACTTGTATGTTTTTCTGAGTTTTTCTGTCCGGCCCAATCAAGTTCATATTGAGCTGTGGTCTCTGAGCTAAAATGAGTTTGACACCCCTGGATTAGATGGTCTGTAGTTAACATGGCCACAATACATTTTCATGTTTACTCTGGTTACATGAAGTGGTTCAGTAATTGCATCATCATGGCAAACAAACATTAGGCCTATCTGCAATTAGCAATCTTGGTCCACACGGTATTGTAGTGGTTAGCCTCATGTGGAGAAGGACACTCATTTGAGTCTGGGTGGAGCTTTGGTGCCATTCTGTTCACTTTTTTTTTTCTTTTTTGAAGGAAGATTCTCTCCCACAGTTCAAAACCATGCAATTGATGCAATTTGGTGACTCTAAATGCATATGGGTGCAAATGTCTAGAAGCATGTCTGTCTCTCTGTATGTGTCCTGTGATTTCTAGTTAGATAAGTGGAAAGAAGATGGTTGGATGGGCTCGTGATCTGTTAGTGTTACATTCGTAGTTATTGCTGTTTTGTGAAGATTGTGTTTTCTCAACGTGACTTGTACCATATACCTGATCTCAGATCTTATTTTCTGTCGCAATAAAGCAAGATTTTTGTTATGGGATTCAGCATGAACTCTGGTTATAACCTCACACACAATATATGGAGTGAAACAAAGCAGTTGGATGTATAATCCATTTGAAAATTCAGAAAATCAGAAAATTCAACTTGAGTACTCCTGGAACAAGTGCGAGAATGAGATTGTTTGGAGTGGCATATTTTTTGTCGATGCCCTATGCTCCTCTTCGGAGCACTGGAATAAAGTAAATAAGTATGTGGTCTGTGGATTTGAGACTTTTGTGGGAATAGTGTGGGGCATATTGTTCAGTCTTAACAATAAGCAACTAGTTTTCTTTTGACTCATTTGGTGGCACTCTCTCGGACCTGTTTACCATTAGCTTGGAACCAAAGTGGTGAAACCACACAGTGGTTCATTTCACTATCAGGAAACGACCCAGCTCTCAAGTGCTGCGTGAGTTCCACTTAAATCGAAGGACCTTCTCGTTAAAAAGGATTGCTATTGTTGTTGATCCAAATGTGACTCCACAACTAGAGGGATATGAAGGCGCACCACTCCCAACGAACAAGGGAAAACTCTTGATGAACTGCTAACCTACAAGGAGGGCTTATGTGACTAATGGACAGATGTTAGTTGGCTAGTTTTTTGGTAGCTTTGCTCGTTCAACCGCCAAGATTTTTGTGGGAATTTAAACTGCAGATTATGACCTGACTAGACTTTAAACATTGATTAAACTAGTAAAAAAAACACAAAAAAAACCCCCAGCTGTTTAGATGCAGGTCAGTTTTTAAAATGCTATTTTAGTGGTTGACACGAAGTGAGAACATTTTCTGAGTTTTGTGCAAAGAGTTCGCTGACCAAATCCTTTCAGTCTGCGGCTGGAACAGAATGCGAATTAAAAACTGCAATTCATCAGGCACATCCTTCCACATGCGGCTCATTTCTGTCCGGATGTGAGCCCGTTAACATTCCATCCAAATCACCACAAATAAACATGAAAAAAAAAAAAAAAAGAAAAAAGCTCTGTCAAAGTAGTTTAGGCACTTACACGTTAACACAACTTTTTCCACGGGGTGTGTTCTGCTCCGGCCGACAGCTGTACTCGGTGTCAGGGGGGAGCTTAAGGTACAGCACAGAAACTATTAATTGGACATGATTCGGAGAAAGAGCTCAAGAACCAGGATTGGCTCCCAGAGTGACCTTTGCACACGCGGACCTTCTGGGGTTGGTTATCTGCACTTCTCCGTGCTTTTTCTTGGTGACGTGTGCAAAAGTCTTTGTGGAAACGGCACTGTGACAAGCATGCAAAGTAACATTCACCTCGAGCCATTGTCGAAGGGAACAAGGCGGTTATTGATGTGCTTCCCTCATATTTACTGCAGTTTCCCAGCCCTGCATTCCTCACTGCAGACATGCACAATGTCACCTTCAGCAGAGACAGAGCCTCTGCCCAAAGCTCTCTTATTAGAAAATCATCTTTTTTTTTTAAAGAATTGAAGCATTCATTGACAATAAATTATATAACTCTAATTAACATAGTTTAAATGCACCTTAGGCAGATGCTTGTTTTTATTTCAGCTGTATTTACCTGTGGGTCCTTTAAAAGTAACTATCTTCTCATGATAATATGTGTTCTATGAAAGATTTCTCTCTTTCTTGTTAAATATTACCTTTTTTACCACAGAGTGGCACCATACCTTAAGAATTGCAGTGCTCGGTGAGCTGATGACAAGAACTGGCTTCTATCCCATAAAACCTAACAGTGATGGTCTTGTGTTGCACATTAGTGCTCGAACAAGAGATTCTATCTCGGAAGGTATCAGCAAAACACAGACCTGCATTTAGTCAGCTACATTTTGGGGTTTGTCACTACACACACACACACTGGTTATATTTTGAAGTGCTTCTGTGTTCAACCCTTTTACAACGCTGACTGGTTGGCGAAGCATAACTCCTCCACAGATAAATATATCGACAACAGAACACCAGAAAGCAGCAGAATATAGCTTCGTTCACATACATTACCCGTCAAAGTAGCTCCCAGATTCCTCCAGTACAACCATCCAATCCTGAGCTTCTCACACTGTCAACACCACTCAGTAAACTAGAAACATAAAAATTGACACAAGTTCTTAATTATTGCAGATATTTCAACAATTACAGAGTTATGATGTCTGAATAAATGCAGTGTACCAGTAAAAGTCTCAATGCAGGGCAGTACTTGTCCATATCAGTAGACGGAATGCAAACATTCATTATTACATTTTGTTCTGCTGCACTATACTCGTATGAACTTTATTGCAGTTGACTCCATATTATTCTCTCCTAACACAGACTGACTCAAAGCCATATTGAGGAACAATGTGAGTTCCTTGAAATGGAATTTACTGGGTAAGAAAACCATGGGGGAGCCCTCCTACAAGCTTGCCTATTTGTTCTGGGGCTGTGGAGAGATATGAAACAGTGCGAAGAATTGTGGAGCCCACCTGTGGACTGACAGGACGAGAGCAACCGGGCCTTTTAAGGGCACCAGGAGAGCCTTGGCCTCCGTTTGCGTAGAGTACACTTGGCTAGGCAGACGTGCACCGGGGATGCAGACAATCAGATGGATATGTACAGTCTATAGCTGCACGCACTGCACGTCACCGACGGCGTGCCCTTTCTACAACAAGAGATCTCAAGTTTGATAGCTGAGCTATGCTCCCATTTCCTACTGTCTGTGCGAAAATAATTCTATGTGGCAAACATGACAATGATAGAGGTGGTAATACATGAGAAAATAGTTTGTGATCTATGGTTTCCGGTTCTGGATATTCAGCCCATCCCTTGCCTGATGAAGAAAATTATCTTCACCTTCAACCTGATTCTTTCTGTTGAGATTTCTTTTCTATCTTGACTGTATTAACTGCTCGCTCATTAGATTTATTTTTTTTTTTTGTTCCTTTCATCTTTTAATTATACTGACAATTCCCATAAAATGACTATCAAGTTTCGTGATAGACTAGCTGCACCAGTCGATTTTAAAGGGAAATATTGCATGTTTTAACAGTCACATGAGGCATTTAATGACAGTCTTCAACAGCTGTTTAATTTCTTTGAAATGCTGCTGAAGGATGAGGCACTTGGCAGTACTCAAAGTTCAGTGTTTAGTTTCCTGGCAGTGTGTTTTCAGGCTCAACCGGGACAGCAACATCATAATGAAGCAACTTTGGTATTGAAGCTTGACATTGAAACCACAATAGTGATTCCACTGTAAACTCTAGTTCAGTTGATTTTAAATTGAAACAATGGCAAAATATCATTTCTAATTGAGCAATCATCTAAATGGCACTCCACATGTGAATCTTTAACAAATTCCATATCCTATTAATTTTTTTGAAGCCTTTAAACCTTCAACAGAGTGAAGTGGAAGCGGATCTTGTGAGATAATTGTAGTAGTGAGTTGAGTAGGTGGAATATTGTGTTGAACAAAGTCGAACTTGCATGGAAATGGATAGCTAGCACCACTTGCAACAACTGCGATTGCTCAATGCAGCTGCCTCATCATTTTAATATAAATTAATACAGTAGTAATGGAGATTTTTCTGTGTTACTGTAGCAGCTTTCTATTGTCATATAGTGACACCCAGTGGCTCCAGTTGGTATGTGTAGGTATATTTTGATATGCAAGTTGCTTTTTAAGCTGTTTTCAAGTGAAAACAGAAAACATTTGTTGTCGTGTGTGTGGTTTCTTTACAAAAACGACCAAGAGCACCAACATGATAATTACATTTGTGCCGTTTCAGTCTAAATGGACGTCGTTTTCAAAACATCCTGATACTTTCCAGACACGGTATCGAAAATGTGAAAAAAGTCAGAATCCCACACTGACTGGGGTTTCAGTTGGCGAGAGTATTTCGTGTCTGTTAATGGAGCTGTGATTGTCACATGTTCTTTGTGACTGTTCTTAAACCACACATCTGGACATGCGCTAGCCTTCCCATCAGCCAGCATGTGGGCTTGTGAACCAATCTGGCACCTGCGTGATCACCGGCATCTGGAATAGTGAAACGGGGAGCGCGAATGATGTCTCGACATTGCGGTGAAGGATCGGTGACAGACATTCTTTAAAAGAAAGTGGGAAGTGGAGAGTAGTGTGAACTAAAGACTTGGACTGGCATGAAAGATACCAGAAGAGGCGAACGAGTAAAACAGCAACATCCAGATAGAGTAGGGAATTATACGGTGTGCCTTTTTTTTTTTTGAAGAGTCCGTTTTATGTTGTGCTCCACAAAAAGATCACATGGCACGTCCTTGTTTGCTGTGTTGCAAGATGACTACGTGAGCTCACTTTTCCCTCGACTGATGACGCCATGAAATGAAGCACATGCATTGACACCATGGTAATACATTGACAATAATGACCGTGGTTACCTTTGTGGTCATGCTTTAAGCCCATCATTATTTTAAAATAGTTGTAAATGAGTCACCTTGAGTGACTCGAGTGAACTCTATTTGAAATGCAGCAGAGCTGTCTATACCAGGGTCAACTGGAAATAGAAAACGCCTGAACTCTGGAGTAGTCTTTCATTCTAATTTCGTCTTTCATCCCCAAATATTTTACATTTTTTTTGTCTGTCCCTGTTGTTTTCCCTCTTGTCCACCGGCAGACTTTCATTTCCCTGCAGTGCAAGTTTTGAACACTTGATGACTAGTTTTTCTCTGGTCTGGCTAAACGCACGACTCTCACCTCTCGGTGGCTCTGCAGGCCGTCTCGGTGTGCTTGTACTTCCTCTGTCTGGCTCTAAAAAAAAACAACATTGCGGTTACGAGAACACTCATCACTCTTGCCCTGATGGCTTTAAAGTTTCCCACGTAGACAGAAAGAGAATCTATACTAACGCTGAATACATTTTTAGGAATTTTATTTACAAATAATTGAGTCACTTGAGGGACTTTCATGACTCTGTCAGAGGTGTATTGTTTATTACGAGAGAGAGCCTCCCTAACTGAAACTGGGAGCTGGTTCCACATGAGAGGAGCCTGACAGCTGAATGCTCTGCCTCCCATTCTACTCTGAGAACCAAGTGTTCTTGTGGGTGATACAGCAATAACAGCTCTTTAAGATATGATGGAGCCAGGCGGTTAAGAGCTTTATGGGTTAAAAGAAGGATTTTAAATTCTATTTTAGATTTAACAAGAAGGCAACGAAGAGAAGCTGACATTGGAGTGTTGTGATCTAATCATTTTATTTCATTTAATTTGTTTATTTGGACGGCACAGTGCATTTTAATGAACAAGCCATCTCTTGATGAGGTTACTGAGGCAAATTTCCATCCGTTGTCCCACATATGTCGTCGCACATCCTGCTGGTTTCTGTCAGTATGCCTTCATGTTAATCTTTCCTCAATATCCAGGGATGGACTGACAAAATGTAACTTGCCACAGAACAAAAATTAATAACTTGACAACCCCCCCCCATCTCTTCCACATCGTTGCTTTCAGCATGCCCATAACATTCATATTCATTTTTCAATCTTACTAAAGGATGAACCGGATATATTATGGTTGTCAAAAATCTATCAATTTATATTCATGTAGACCTCAGCCAGTACATGCTCGGTTCCATTCAATTGAGAAGGGGAAAAAAAAATGAATCCACAAGGTAGCATATAACGGTGGGAATGAAAAATTCCCTTTCAACAGTGAGAAACTTCTGTCAGATCAGATGTGTTTCTTTATAAAATGTAATACTTTTTTAATCTTAGGAACTACTCAAGCATTGCGTAAAGAAACCATTTCTTCATGCGGATTATTCAACCTGAATAAATCATTCACTGATGTGATTTTAGGTGTTCCTGCTACCTTGAGATTTTGTTTCAATCCTTTCAGTAATGTCTCAGGGTCACAACCCAAGGACTTTGCAACTTTGTGTCTTTTTTCTTTATTTTTGGCCTCGAGAACACTTTGGGTCTGGACTTTGGTTGCCATGGATATATGTATATATATATATAAATGATGGCAAACATGTCTGTGTTTTTGCATGTGACAAGGGGGCGCTATAACAGACGTGTCATTGGATCTAGATTTTGAAAGTCCATCTGAGTAGAATTTAATTAAATTTCATATTTGTGCACCAAAACATGGTTGAGATTTTTATTATTATAATTTTTTTTATATAAAAGGAGTGAAGTTACTGAATTAAAGGTGTTGTGTTCTCAGCTTTGTTTGTATTGTGGGGAAAGTATTTTTGAGGTTTGAGGAAAAAGTAGACACTGCATTGGAAGTGATTGTTCAAAACTGCAAGTGATCACTTAAAACAGCAAGTTTGTGTTATCCATGTGTCTAGTGGCCATTGTTTGACACCAGAAGTTGTTAAAATTGTTGTCAGCGCCTTTGCTAGCTTTGACGAGCCAATTCAATGTAGTATTTCAGATGCATCCTGTATAAACCCAATCAAAGGGCTTTCATTTTTGTTTTTTTGCAGATCATTCTTACACTGAAAGCTTATTGTTACAATTTGATCTTTGTAACAGATGGTACCCGAATCATGACTCTTCTGGAAAGATAGTGGTCCGACTACTAGACCATGTTTCCTGACTTTGTATTCCTTCGTCAGCATTTATCTTCACAGCACCGGAGAAAGACAAGTGATTTTTAAAGTTTCAGACGCTGTCCCTTGTTTATGAATTTCATCAAAACATCTTGGTTTTATGATCGGTTGTAAAGCATCGCTGAAAGTTGTAATGCTCTACAGACTGCATAAGCCAAACAGCACTTCCATCCAGGAGTTTGTTGAGCTTTCATCCGACCTTATTTCAAAATCTGACAAAATTCCACTTCTCTTCCCAGACGCTCGTCACTTATTTTACGAGTACTTTGGAGCCTTTCACCCTCAGGCAATACAGGTCCCCACTCACTCAAAGAGCATGTCCTAGATCTGGTTTGGAATAGTCGTAATCTGCGCCGTTATCTGGGGCTTTTCTGACCGAGGATATTTGTGTATCTGACCACAAGGTCTACTAATTCCAAAGCAATTTCAAAAGGGCTTTCCAATCTGGTTTTGATTAAGTTGCTCTTACTCAACGCTTTCAATTAGTTCCTGTATACCCCTTTGAAACAACAGTTTCTCAGAGAAAACAGCTTGCTTTTTGTTAGATTTTCCAGTGGAAAGATTTCCCTGAACACATCTGAACAATATAGTGAGAGCTCTTCCCTTTTTGCCATAAATTACATTTCCTACCTTTTTATCACATTCCTTAAAAAGGTCTTCTGAGTCTATGTTATATGAGTCCGGACAGACATCGATATTAAATGCAGTTTCTGTGGTTGGCAGAGGTACATGGCTGTGAGGTGTTAATATAAGTTTCATTTGCATTGCAGAGGGCAGGCCAGAGAGGAGCTCTCTGCATAATGCAACAGAGTTGGAGAATGCTGCCAGTTGCATCCAGAAATATTAGCGTTAAGCTGGACCAACACCTCTCCGAAACAGTTACACCAGGACATTGAAGCTTCAATAAATGGCTAGTTTCATCATATCGTAAAACCATAATTTTATGATGAAACCCTAATTCAAAACTGTAAGAAATGTAAAGTTTGCCAAACTGAAAGCTGAGTCAATTCATGTCAAATAAGCAGATTTCTAAAATTGCTCTCAAATGACTCCTGGATTTGATTTGGATGGTGTCCGTGGAGCCAACACTTAATACCATTTACCGTATGTATCTTTGTGAGAAGTGTAGTTGATTGGCCCCCTCTTGTGCATTTGCTGAACATCATTAATGGCTTACTTACACCATCTGGCAGACAAAGTGGACTTATTCCAGATTTGGAAGATTATATCCTCCTTTTGTTGAAATTCTTCAAGTTTTTCCACTATATATGTTCACACAGCTTTTTCTTTTTCTGACTGTCAGTTTAACGGCCAAAACTTGGTTTTAAAAGCAAAAAAAAACAAAAAACAGGCTCAAGTTTCCTGCTTATAGTCTTGGAGCATCTTCTTCAGTAGTAGCAGTACCCTCGGGACCTTTCAGAGGCTCCTCATCCCAGTCCTCCTCCATCATATCCTCTCCATATCCCCTTCCATCTCTTTTTCCATCTCCTTCATCAACATGTCTGAATATAGTTTCTTCCTTGCTGCCCTTGTATCACTCATCAAAATAAAAGGGACCTGGACGAAAGCACTGGCTAACCAACATCTTGCTGGTAGAGCGGGGCACTTGTCTGTGGTGGATCCTGTTCTCATGTACAAGTTCCAGTATAATCCCATGAAAGCAAGAAATGTTTTCCTGACATTAGAATTTGCCATTTATATATACATAGAAGTGGGTCCATCTGCAGAGGCCGCCTCCCAGTCCAAGTTTCTGAACCTGATACTCTGAATATCTACACACTGGCTTTTTTTCCCTATTTATTAAATATATAATTGCTCAGAAAGTGATTGTCAGAAAGTGAAAGCCTCTCCATGTTAGAAGTGTGTGTTATATAGTATAGTTAAATAATGCAAATCATGCTATATATGTGCATCTATGTCTACATAAATCCCTGAAAGAACATTTTAATCCTTTACTAATTTCACAAATAATATTATAATAGCACATTTCCAAAACGATTAGAATGACTGCAAAGCTTTAACTAATTTATACAGAGTTCCTCCAGAATTAACTTTGCAAGCATGACAATCATGATGAATTTCTTGACTTTTAATGTAAATTAGACTTTTCTATGTAGGGTATGTTTAGTCCCAACTCTCAAGAATGAGTGATGTATTAAGTTAATTTGTAAATGTCATCCCTTTACAAAAGAAGTCATCAACAGAATGCATTCAATCATTTAATGGTTTTGGGAGTGAGTTGCGCAACACCATTGAAGTCACGAGTATAAAAACTTAAGAATGAAGTATTGAAATACAGAATCTGAATGTTTTCAAGTAATAAAACCTGTCACATTAATTATAGCTTTCCGATCTGCTAGAATAATTTGTCCGTTCTTCTCAGGATGTCTCGAAGTTAAGAACAGCTCACGCTTGTGATTCCAATAATGACATGATGATGGGGTGGAATCATTTTGCTGGTAGTTAAGATTAGTAACTCGACCTGCTTATGCACAGATCATTTTACGCCAAGTCATGTGGCAGGAGCAGGGAGTCATGGATTATGTGTCGTTCCTGCTGAAATCTGGACAATCCGATAAATCTTCATCCCAAATTCAGCTTTTTTATGCATTTCAAAATGACTTTGGATACTTGAGGCACAAATGAGTTCCTGCTTTACTTTAAATGGCATCTTTACGTTAAATACATGGCGATTTCAGAAAATAGCACCAAACACTTCATAATACACTAACAGTGCAACACAGACGTTTCCTGTTGCGGCACTCGAAGGGTTAAGCCTTTCAAGCTAAAGGTGTTGTTCTATAACGTGCGGTATAGGGGCGAGATGAAAGCGAGCCAGGGGAAGAAGACACAGTGGCAGGACCGCGGCCTGCTTTCCTGTATGAATGTGGTCGGGATGTAAACACAGCTGCCGTTAAGGAACTCATGCATGGCCCATATACCAGCTTCGCTGTGTGAACTGAACTCTGACCCAGCGGCGAGCCCTGCTCCTGGTGAGGGAAAAGTGAATTCCCGCGTCATTCCAAGGGGACAAGGCTTTTGTCTGGGAGGCGATCACTTATGTCTGCTGGTGCCTCTCTCCCGGCCCACGCACAGGCGCGCACTCCTCTTCCTCTCGCACATGCATGCCACAGAGTGAAATATTCATATTCTTTCAGTCCCCTCAGCATGCCACCTAAATCAGACCATCTGGCCTTGGAGCATATAGCATGCTGCTGAGTGAACAAAGCTATGCCATTACTGTGGGAGAGAAGAGGGCGGAGGGGGGGGGGAGAGAGAGAATAGATGGGAACTGTGTGTAAAAGTAGGGCCATGCAATTTTAACGACGGTCCGAAGTCTGCTCAGCGTTTTTATCATGGAGTGTGGCACGGGTGAATGCCTTGAATCAGGTACATTTTCAACAGCCTCTCAGGTGACATCATGGGCCTGTGAAAAGAATGACTCACTGGCAAAGAACTCAGTGGCACTGCCCTCCCTCCCAAGTATGCCATCCCATTTCTCTACCTCTCCTCGGCGATGTGCGATGGAGACACGCAAGGTAAATGAAGATAACGCAGGGAAACGTCCGAGGCAGGAAACAATAATAAATATGAAGGCTGATAAGGATGAGGTCGTTGCAGGAAGGAAGGGTGGATGATTCTTCCCTACAAGGTGTAATAATGAAAAAAAAAAAAAATATCGGAGAGCAAACACTGAAAGCCAAAGATGAAAGGGTGGTCAGCAGGTTTTCCCATGACGCCTCAACTCCCTAAAAAACCTGAGAAAGAAAAAGCCGTGTGAAGTTCAAGGAACATGAGGGCAGCTCCCAGCGAGATCCGGTCTATGAAAACACAAGCGAGGACAGCGTAACATCCAAAACAAATCCCACACACAAATCCTGCCGCAACATTTGAAGCAAAAGAGAGCCGGATCGGGAGAATGGACGGTTGCCACATGATGATAATCCTTCTGAAGTTTCAGTAATGTTTTCTCTCTTTTTTTTTTTTTTTTTTTTAAGGTGGGGATCAGTGTGTCTTCGGTGCTACCGCTCTGTTTGGTCCTTATTGTTTTGTGAGGGAAAGACGCCGAGTCCTAATCTAAAAACACAGTTTGTTTCACAGGAAATTAAACAGTGTGGCTACTCTGTGCCCACCTTCCCAGAAATCCGAGTTTATCTTGTGTGAGATTCAGAGAAATATGGTTGACGGCCTGCGCTCGATGTGAATAAATAAATAACTAATCAGTTTAACTCGGCCAGGGACGGAAAATCCCCCCATCCCCGTGTGTGCAGCCTGAGTTTTCCTTTGATTCATTTTGGAAAATAATACACACAATTTCTATGGACACGATTGGGAAAGCAGAGGATTGTGTGAGCAATGTCGACGTTTTCACACACGTTCATCTCAATGGTCTGTCTGATTGGCATCGAAAGGCGAAGAACTTATGATGCAAAACAGTGCCCACATGGAATATTTATTTACTTTTGTCCTGAATGGGGTGAGCAGAAGAAACCACTAAATCAGCTCTCCAAACTTTGAATTGGTAGTCATCACAACCCTCCGAGTGCAGAAAGTGGTGGGCTAACGTTAACGGGAAGCCGAAGTGAATTGACGCCGCGCACCAAGGTGGGATTCTTTCATTTGACACTCGTTCCCAGCCGCAGCAAGAACAACAATCAGTTTTGGCTTCAGAAGTTCAAAGATCCTAAATCCAGTGACTGATCAGCAAACCAACAACCCATCTTTGTTTTTAAATTGTTTTAACATATGCTGTAGTTGTACTTGTTAGTCATGCTAGTCAGTCTCGGTTGAGCTCGTCAAGGATGAAACCAAAAGCAGAGGAGAAACCTGAGATAGTGCTGGATCAACTAAAATCCCCCGTATTATCCAACAGTGGTTCCATCACGTGTTTATTGATGCTATTCACCTGTGTCACACGAGCAGAGAGAAGTGATTCATGCTCGAACTCGCCGCCTAGCTGAAATGTTCTCATCGACATGCCCGGCGCTTTAATGATTTATAGAGTTGTTGGGGTATGTACTCTCGAAACCAACCATAAGAGGGTTGGATGACTTTACGAAGAAAGGCTGGGGTAGGTGACAAGAAGGGTCAGGCCCACAGTAAAATTAACGAGGGTGAAATTCATCTAGGGCCATTCAGTTTGACCTGAGGGGGACCTCTCAGCTCCTGAGGCCTCCCACCAGACGAACAACGCTAATTTACAGCTACAATTACTCACAGTTCGGAAAGAGACCATGTCACATTAGACGGTGGTGAAACACAATATGAACGGATCATTTTATTTTAGCAGCTGGTAGAAAATAAGGGTGATGAGGGCCTGGATGAGTAATCTTGTCTGGAGCTGAGATTAGGCCTCCATCTCCTTGTGCCTTGCCATGGATCTAAATTTCTCCACTCCCACATTAAAGAGGCTCACGCGATTGCTCATCTCGTTCAGCTACAGAGGTAAGGATGAATGTACGGAATGGCTGGAAGTTCAAGGAGCCAGCATGTGTTCCTGAAAGCAGGCAACGTGTGGTTTGTGGCGAACCCCGAGGAGGGAGATTATCTGTTCGCACCAGCTCTGCATTTCTCAATGTAAAGTTTGGGTTTCAGGTTACCAGACAAGGTGAGAAGGGGTTTGGTAACTCAATTCTCGTGGACGCGATACACTTATTTGACGTAACCAACACCACTCACTTTTAATCCCCCTCGGTTAAGATTGCCATAAGCCAGCTCAGCTTGCACCACCTTTTGTCAGTCAGTGTTATTACGACAGAGGTTCATGATGAAGCTAATGAAAAGGGTCTAATGTGGTGTGCAGTAAATGGCTTTGACAAGTAAATGAAGTTCCCAAGTTTTCATGATTAACGTTACTTAAAAAGTACTGGAAAAGACACTCAAATAGACAAGGTTGGGATATATGTTTGGTAGCAAAGGTACGCTGAAAAAAGAAAATAGTTGGAAATTAATACATTTTCACCAATATAAGTTGGTCACGTTTGTGCAAATCATGACATTTTAAACATAAACACATCAACAAATAATCTAAAATATCACACCCAGAATGTGAAACAGCTGTCATAATGTATTGCAAAGATGACACTGGGATTCATGCCACTTAGGAGGCCGCTGTTTTTGTTATTGTCCATCTACTCACACATGTGCAGAAGAACATCGACACAGAGAGAGATTTTTTCAAAAGGTTGCACTTTGGAAGACGTTTTCAAAAAGTTGCATTTACAGTGGCTCCTATGACCATTGCCGTGTAAATTAACCTCCAAAACAACTACAATAATTTCCACTTGAAGACGTCACATGAGCAGGATTGTCTTGCATAACCTTATAGACGGTGTGAATTTGCTGAGCATTGTGTGCTGCATGCTCTCTTGTGTCCTGGCTTTAATTCTCGGAGCCTATGACTGTAGGTCAAACACTGTGGCGTCGTCTAAATTAGTCAGCAAAACATTCACACGGTGCAGTTGTGCATTCCTGGAAATTTTTTTGCAGATTGTGATCTCCTCCTTTATTTTGCTGTTGACTGTGATGCGACAAATGAATGCTATGTTTCTCTTCAAAATGTTCTGAATATGGGAAAACTGAAAGCTTTTGGGGCATCTATCCGCACCTCTTTGCTTTTTCTCCGGCCATAGACACAGCTTTTGAGGAATTTCCACATTGGAAACTTGGCCTGTGAAACCAACTGCATCTATAGGAGCAGTGTTGAGATGAGTTGAGCGATCCATTGATCAGTCCCTAACTCTCTGAAGACTGTTCCACAGGCATATTTTGATTATTGTGACGTACAGAGTACATGTCATCTGGTGAAACAATAACACTGATATTTTAAATGTAAATTGATTTTACTTATTTAGCACTTTTCTGGTAAATCATATTAAATTATACAAATGATGGGACTTATGATACATCTCATTCCCAGCCTGCAAATTCAGGACTTTTTTTTTTTCTCTTTCTTTCTGTAATTCTAACCAGCTATGTGACTTTGGCCAAGTCTCCCCTGCAAAAGAGATCATATACCTCAAGAGACGTTCTGATTAAATTAAAGGTTAAATAAATAAAAGTGACTAAATGGATGAGATGTAGGATTTTTAGGGAATACACTTGATTTACTTTCTCTCCAAAAGTCTGCTGGTCTGGTTGCGAGTACCGAGCCGTAGCCAGGAGGCTATTAGCTTCAGTTAGCCTAAAGACTAGAAGCAGGGGAAAACAGCTGTCCTGGCGCGGACAGGGTTTCACAAATGAGTGTACGAATCGAGCAGATGATGTGGTGACCTCTTTTTTTTCTTTGTACTTCAAACGTCAGACCAGGCCTCGGAGGGGTGTGGGGTCGCTATGTTGCGTTTCGGTAAACAGGTAATGATTACAATGTTTTCAGCGAGTTAATGTTTTATTAAGTCATTTGTAATGTATGGTTTCAAACAGCCTTTCGGTATGGAGGTTGCATGTTCTCCCAGTGTGTGTTTGGGTTTTATCCGAGTACCCCGGGTTCTTTCCACAGTCAAAAAAAAAACACAAATGTCTGTCTCTGTGTTTTTGACCTGTGATAGACTGGAATCGGCTCCAGAATCCTCCTGCCTGGAACGGGATATAAGTGCTATATAAGATGGATAGTTTTGAATATAGGATAACGCTAAACAACTGAAAGAGATACAATTACCCAGAAAATCAGGAAATTGTGAGCGATTTTGTATGTTGTTGTTGTTTTTTTTTTTTTTTTTTTATACTATCAAAAGCTGGTAATCATGGAAACAGGTCGGATTTTCCTCTTTTCTCGTCCTGTGACGTCTCAAATTGGTTGCCATGCACAGCTTTCTGTTTGTCCATCTGTATCCACATCATCTGTTTCAGTATGCAGCAATCTCTTTAAAACAACTGGACGTTTCCTAGTTGCCAAGAAGTTACCAAAAGCAATCATTCGAAAGCTTAGCAGAATAACACATAAATAGAGATGTCACACGGTGCTTTACAAAACACTTATCTGGGTCCTCACAATGCCTCCAAAGCACACACAGCAATATTTTGACCACTGGCATCCAGCGGGATTAATTTTCCACGAGGTTCAAACCTTCAGGGCTGTCATTTTTTTAATGTGCCAGTTGAAGTCAGTCTGAATGAAATATATAACAGCGCTAATGCCCAGAACCACAATCCATTTCCCAAGCGAGAGCGTGGGTCCTGCAGCTAAAGTACTCATTTCTTGATTTATTCAGCTTGGGAACATTTCTCTATCCACTGCACAGGAAGAGTTGCAGAAGAATACAGCATAATAATTAGAATTGTGAGTTGACATTTGTACTGTGTCTCACAACTGAGTAAATGGTTTAAATGTACTGGTTTGAAATGGTAATGATGCCAAGCTGCGGATGGTCAAACATGGCGTCGTTCCTATGTGTCATTCCTGTAATGTGATAAGTGGTGCTGAAAAACACAAGTGACAGGCGGAGGTTTATCCAGTCATAAAATTTTGAATTTTTAAACGCACCAGCGGTTAGTACATGGATTAAAATGGGTCAAGAAGAAACAGAGCGGCAACCAGACAGCAGCACTGGCACAAGAGAGTTATCTAAGAAAGAGACGGGCCCAGGCATGTGCCATGTTGTCCTCTTTTTTGTTTGCTCTCAAAAGTGGAATAAGAGAAATAAACTGTATTTCTGGCCAGACATTTCACACCAAAAGAAATCGTCCATTAATGTATTGTAAATGCACATTACTTGCAGCATTGTTTGTATTTACGGTGCGCTTCAAAACCTGTGTACATGACAATGTTTTTGCGTATTCGTTTCAGGAAAATATTGTGTTTACACAACGTCTTAAAAACAATGTCCGTTTTCAAGAAACGATATAGTTTTATTGTCCATCTACTCGGCATGTGCAGAAGAACAATTTACGACGGCCATTGTGTGCATGCGCAGTAGCGCTGTTTACATTCACCCGAGCATTTTTAAAAAGTTGTGTTTCTCCCAATTTCCACGGAGATGGAGTTGTAGCATTTTTGAAAAGTTTCACCTTGGAAGCCATTTTCAAAAAGTTGTGTTTTCAGTGGCTCTGTTGTTAAATATACTCTACAGCTTCAAAATAAGACAAGTTCAAAATTTTGTTTCAGAAGAGTGCGTATTGTGAATACGTAGTGAAGCCTGGTGTATTTGTTACCTACCGTAACAAATGCACTGTAATATAATAATAATAATAATAATATATACAATAATAACTGTACAGTACTTTTGTGTACTGCTTTCCAGTTAGCTGTTACTCAGCTCAAAGCTGTGATACAGGAAGTCCCACTTTTTGACAAACTGGTGGCTTCACATTTCACTCCATGTGACTATTGCCACCAGTGGTTCAAGCTCTGACCTTGGACCAATTTACACTTGGCTTTCACGTGCATTTCGGGTGATCAGATCATTTGTGGCTCGCTCTGATGCAGACTGTTTACACGTGTCCAGATCATGTGTTTCAGCACTTGAGGTCGGATTGTATCACTACCTTTAGGTCACTTCCTCTAGATGGCCTGGTTGCGATATGAGTCATCAAGCTTGCGTACGATGGTGTCGTCCACTATGAGGCACCGTGTCTCTGCAGACCTCCAGGCACGGACATCCATGTTCTTTTCCATAATTCCTTTAGGAACATTGGAAAGACTGAAACTCAGGCCGGCGCATTCTTTTCAATAAAAACACTGATGACATTTACGTAGTACAAATGACATATTTTCCTGCAACGCCACTGTCCCAGAACAGA
Organism: Blennius ocellaris; assembly: GCF_963422515.1. NCBI lineage: Eukaryota > Metazoa > Chordata > Actinopteri > Blenniiformes > Blenniidae > Blennius > Blennius ocellaris. The sequence goes on along the minus strand of NC_137655.1, from coordinate 6,384,718 downwards.
TTTGCGACTCATGATTTTTCACACTACAAAGCGTTTGTGGTCAGATGTGTCTCTGATCATCTCCGGAAGTGGTTTGAGTGAAAGCGCTTCAGTGCCTGTTCATACTTGACTTTAGCATTCACCACATCTGATCTGATCACCCGAAACACATGTGAATGCCACGTGGGCCCCGGCTTCTCACAGTCATTCACTCTTGAATCTTTGCCTTCATGAAGCTCGTTTCATCCTGCATCTTTAAAAAAGGACTTGTGACATGTAAACTAAGAAACTTTCAAAGTTTCCTTGACTATTTAATGGTTAATGTTAGATGACTGCAATTGTGTTGGAATGACACCGTTTAATCATTCGACCCATTTACTCCTGTGAAACAATACTGAAACAAATCAAATGGAAGGCACATTTTGATATTTTCAATTTCTTTTTTCTCTTACCATGAACCGTGACTCAAAGAAAGAGGCTGCACTAATCCCTTACTCACGTGTCATTATAAGACATCCAGAAAGTTCAGCTTTCTGAGTCATGACTAGTTGCTTTCATCTCAGTCACATTTCTTGTGATACATAGTGTGTGTACAGTTGTGGTATTGTGCATGTTTCCCTTTCCTGTGGTTGGGTTCATATTCATGCCAATACGAGGTGCAATCAAAAGCTTGCACAAAGTTATCCTGTTTCCTATTATTGAGATGTGGCATGACAGGTTTTTGTTTGGTTTTTTGTTTTTTTTTTGCAGCATGACATGTTGTTAACATCGACACCATAGATTAAAGCCTGTTTTTGTGATTTGACTGTTTTAGTCTGCCGGGCCTGCCATGAATTGACCCAACATTCCTGTCAAAGACCCATCACCAATAGATACGAGGTGATTCTGACTCAACTACATCCTGAACAGATAGTATACATTCCGGGTGAAATTTCTGGAAAATGGGAAAAGTTCATGCCACACATTTAAGTTGAGGCCTGCAATGGTGAGTTCAACATAACAGAAGTCAACAACAGTGAAGGTTTGGCCACAACAATTGTCAATGTTTCAATAACTTGTCATGTGTTCTTGAGCATCAATTAAATCTTGACCACTTAAAAAAAAAAAAAAGTATCCAACCAATATTTAACCAGAAAAAACCCCCAGAAAGATCTCTTTCACAAGGGTGACCTTGCCAAGAGGTCCGCAGCACACAAAAACATATCACATGAACATTTGTATCTCTTTACTAATATTAATATCCAGATACCACCACGACGATATCTGGAAAAATCAGGTCCAGCAATAATTTTTTCACAAAACCAAATAACGGCTACCAAAAATGACTACAACCACAGCATAAAGCTAATTTTAATACAACCTTCTGCTGCAAGATTCAGTCAAATGTCCAAATAAATCTTCTTCTACAGCTGTTACATTGTGCATGTTTTTACATAGCAGCATGGCTCTGAGGCTAGGTTGCTAACAATGGGGTATATAGTATAATAGTATAATTGTATAATAGTACAATATAATTTAATAGCGATATCCATCTTAAAACCTTCATGATTTACATGTTTGATTCAATTGTTGGTGATGAGATTTTCTTGATGATTAGATCTGCAAATCCAGGCAAAACTAGTTAGAGTCGAGTTAGTTATTTAAAGTATATCGGAAGATACATGATTGTGACGACAGGGCTGTTTTGTTTAGTTCACTAATTGTCGCACTTATAGTAAACTGGAAATTGCTGGAAGGGTTTGCATCTCCAGCTGACGTTTGGCAAACGACACAGTCATGACTTGCTGACACGCTCCTGACCTCACAGTGGGAGAGGATGTAGATGAGCAAAGGAAGAAGAGGAAACGGAGCCACCGCCCACTCTCAGGCTTCCACAGAGCTCTGAGGACTGTTATGAAATGTCCAGCTCTGCCATTCGACATCAGAACACTCTGTTTTGTTCTCTGGGTTAAAGGGGAGCCTGAGATCTACAGAAATTTCCGAGATGTTGAGACATAAAGTGAGCGACGAGCAGTCACGTAGGCACGCGTTATCATAAACGCCATGTGATTGCAATCATTCCAAACATTTGTCGTACTAACAGTGATCCCAATGTACACAGACTGACAGCAGATGACTGTCCAGTTATTTAAGTCTTATAAGAGTGAATATAACAATTTAAATACCTTAAGAATCTGTTGAGTACTATTAGGAATAGAAAACTGTACTGTCTTCATGTAAAGGATGATATGTATAGCATTGGAAATTGTTTTTGGCTGAATAAGAAGGTGTAGCCTCGGACCACATAAAAAGTTATAGATTGCCGGAAAAAAATCATTACCCAATTAAAACCTGTCATTGTATGCTTTGGATCTTGAAATGACTGAAAACTCCACTTCTCTGGACACTCCGGGTGGGAAGACTTTTAAGAACCTTTCTGTAAACTTGACACGGGGGCTGTGTGATGTCTGCGCTCGTGCTCAAACCATTCTCCTCTCCGTACTTCTCCCTCCAAAATATACTTGACGGGTCTCCAGGAGATGGTGGGATACATTCCCCCCGTGGACCTTTGATGGAAATTGATCTTGGCACACGATTGAAAGCTTCGCTGCAGAGGTACGTCATTTACACACATGCTCGCTCTCCGTCTGTGAGAACGTGCTCCCTCACTGTCCATGCGAAAGCTGCTACGAGGCCTGGGAACACACGAGGCATCTGTGGCTGCTCCTAAGCAACTGTATCAAAGTAAACTCAAACAGCGTGGCACTTAGTTACCAGCTATGCATGTGAACGGCGCATTTTGACCTTTGTGTATTTTACCAGACGAAGCTTGCCCTTTCCATCCTCGGGTCAGGACCGACAATAAAGCAACTGCTGGAAGCGTCCAGGCTGACTCAGGCAGCCGAGGGTTAACTCCCACAGTGACATCTGTTTTATAGTAAAGTAGTATCATTAAAGCGGTGACCTTGCAAAAGTCTGCTTGAATTAAGCGATTGAGTTGGAATCAAAAACATGGGTTCGTGCAAGATTCTGGAAAATGTTATCTCATTCATTGCATGTCCATAAAGATCACAACCTTGAACACGGAGCTTAACGGGGTTGTATAATGCCAAATTCACTTTCTAATGGTTTTCCAACAGTAATATGCTTCCCCATACCTGGGAACGATGACTCGGACGTTAAGAAAACCTGTCGTCTCTCTCCCTAGCTTGTTTCTATTTTTATATAACGTCTGCGCTGTCATGAACAAATCAGAAATCAAACCCTATATCGTGTCATCAGGGGTTTAGCCAATCCCAGTCAAGGTAGGCCCTCCTTTTGACTCTTCCACAATTAGGCAACTCTGCTCTGGCACATGGTACCAGGAGAGGAAGTACTTCCTCCTCTTCCCAAGATGGGCATGCGTGGGCGGAGCCTGTCCAGCTCACACAGACACAGCAGATTCTGAATGCAGCTCTATGATCCACTATTTAAATGGCGGAAAATCAAGGAAAAGCCGGATTTGGGGCAGTAAATTGTAAAATGTAGAATATGACCCCTTTAACCTTTCAATTTCTTGGTTTAAAAAAAAAAAAAAAAAGTTGGCAAACTTTATGATCTCGACATTGAAAACTGAGATCAGTACCAACAATTTGGTAGAGTTTGATAGACTTATGGTAATGAAATAAAATCCATCCACTCAACCATCTTCCATACCAATTTTTGCTTCTCATTGTTGTTTTTTAAACACCAGGAATACCTCTAATGGTAGTTCAAGCCTCTAGCACAACTACATACTCAGCAGTGAAGTGAAAATAGAGCCTTGAATTGCTTTTTTAGTATATAATTTCAATTCTTCGTTCCATCTTTTGAACACAGCCACGCCAAGGTTTTTCAACATTAAATATTTCAGATATTGGACCAAGCAACACACGCTCATCTGTTTCATCATCACATCATTAGCCCGCTACTGTTCCGAACTGTTCTCCGCACAGGGGTTTTGTCGGCCCCATTTACACAGCAATGTTTCCAAGTGAAAGTGGTCAAGTCAAGTGGGCCTTTTCCTGAAACATTGCGACTGTGCATGCGCAACACGGCTGTAGTAAATAGTCCTTCTGCACATGCTCAGTAGATGGACAAGGATAACAACATTGTTAGCTTCCAGAGTGTCATGGCTCCCAGTCCATCTTCTCCTGTGACATGGTAGTTTTAAAGGTCGATATTCACCGAAATAATAATCCAACTTGGTTGTCTGTCCATACGAATGTCCGTGTACTCACTATTGTTAATGTTTATAGAGTAATTTTTCCGTGCATGCGTACGTCGGTGTGTGTGATTCCATGACAGAAACAGCTCAAACTCGTGGCTCAACATGAAAACTACATTGCTTCTGTTGTTTCAGTGTAAAACATAATTTTCAAAACGTTACAGCCTATATCTGAATTGTTTCTCTCATAAAAACTCTGCCTTTTCATTTGAAAGTTCATGTAAACGGGGCCCAGACTGATGGTGAGCTGCATCTATATTGAAGCGAAAAGACTCACAAATCGCCACTTTATTAAAGTAGACAGGCTGTTGCTGTCTACCATAACCAGGCCAAAAAATAAAGGTATCCTGTTATCATTTAATATCAGCACATAACAGTGAAAGTATTGAACAGTGTGGGAACTGAAAAGAACTTTCTTCGGTGCACTGAGAAATGTTTATAGCGGTGGACCGTTACGTGTTTTTTTTTTTTCTTGTTTTTTTAAACAAATCAATTCTAATATTTGTGAAATAGTTTGACACAGTTCTGAAGCAGAACCTTCAGCACAAACACTCGCCAACACCCCCACCACTTGCCCCTTTGCACTTTGCTACTTTGTTGTTTTTTTTTCCCCAAAGACAGGAATTTGGGCTGATTTCAAACACAAGTTGCAGCAGAATGGGGTTTCCACATCGAGTTCCAAAGAGTGCAAGGTGGCTACATTCAGGGAGTGGTTTCATGGCTGTGGAAGCTTTTGATCCAATATCCTCAACTTTCAACCTAAAAACCAATGTGTTCAACGTTGAAATAAGATTCTAATTATTGTTGGGAGTTCTGCCTCCAGCCATTATCCACTTCAGTGCATGTTATATGTTAAAGCTGCGAGACACCTGTTGCTCTGTTTGTTGTAAATGAAAACACGACGGAACAAATGTGATTCTCCAGCTTTGTCTCCAACAAGGAGAACATTACTCATTCCTTTTTTTTCCCACCCAAGATTTTCCAAACTGATTTGGAGCTAAACTGGTTTCGAGAAAGAATTTGATCTCACTGGGAGTTCCTCTGTTTTGCCAAGGGCTTTAATGGTTTCACATTTTTAGGTTCGGCTGATCTGTGGTGTCAACTTTGACAAATTGCACTCCGGATTTTTCCAATGTCAAATATCACCACCCCACTGCTGACTGGCACACCCCCTCACTTTGTTCCCCACCCCGTCACTGTATCACGCTTTCAAGTCGTCGTCACCGACAAACAAAAATACACAGATTAAAAATGGGCAGAGGTGGACTTTTGTTTGATCCCATCAGCTCATCAAGCTTTACTTGATAGTTCAGAGGTACAGCGCGCGCACACACACACACACACACACACACAGAATTTTCCGGTTCCCTGCAGGAGCTGAGGTCTCCTCCAGCTGTGCTGCTGAGTTTGAGGGCTGGGCCCGGCTGCAAGTGCATCCAGCCGGGTCACAGACAAAAGAGCACTCCCTTTCAAACTTCTCCAGGGGGGGAAAACGATGGATGACTTGGCGAGGTGTGTGAGCCGTCACACACCCTGCTGACAGGCCGGCGAGTTCCAGCTCTGCGGCTGTACATCGTGCACATGTCCTGTGTGTTGCTTCTGCTTATCAACACAGTGGGGAAAAAAAGAAAAAAAAACCTCAGGATTCATATCGAGAACAGTATTAAGGCCTTAACATGCTCTCCGCAATGCTCATGTGCAGACGTTTGCTTTTAATTTGTGATTGTTCAGACGGGGAGACGGAGGATTCTCCTGTGCCAGTCGGCAGCGCGCAGTCCGTACGGTCAAAACTTTTGGGCTCGAACCCAGTGGGGCCGCAGGAGGACCCCGTGTAATGGGGCAGATGACGATTTTGACGTCACGGCGCATTCCGCACACATACATCGTTAAGGCCTTTAAGCAGGGGAGGATTTACTTCTGCCTCTTCCCAGTGTTGAGGAGCTTTTTTTTTTCTCTCTCTCTTCGAAGTTACTCAATATCCTGAAAACACAAATCAGCGCAGAATGATAGCTTTATTAACGTGTCACACATGCAGGAAAGCAGGCCCATATTAAGCGTTTCCATGTGGAGCTTCACTATTTATTAGAAATCCATCACTTAGACTGCGTTCCTCCTACAGTGTCCAACATGCTTCTCTCCAGGCAAAGCAGTTAAATTGAGATCTATGAGGTGGCTGACCTCTGAGATCGAATACCGGAACACATTTCTCACCAACACAGCACCTGTCCAACACATACAATTACTTTGGCTAAAGTTACATGTAGTGTTCCACTTTATTTTTGTTTTTTGTAGCCACTCCTTACAACAGCGGTCAAACAAAAAGTACCACACCTGGAGAATTAATCACCATTCAGGACTTGTTTGAACCGTCTTCATAAATACCTAGTCAAATTTTGCCTTTTCACTCGAAGGAAAAAAAATCACAATTACATATAATCATTCAACTGACTTTTGTGTGCTCAGTTTCTCTTTGCAACTCGTTTCAGTTTAGACTGTAAATTATTCAGATGTGCCAGTGGAGACCAAATTCACATGGTCTCTGTTACATTGTTTTCATTGCATGATTATTAGAAACATTGAAATATATCTTGTAGCAATGAAATTCCATATTGAACAACTTTATTATATGGGGTTTTTTGGTTTAGATATATCTCCATCCATTTTGTAGAGTTATTGCTTCATTATGATATCGCGATCGTGAGATCAGAGACATCAAACAAAAAGCCTGCTGGCTTGTTAAAATGCAAATGGGGCAAATGTTAAAAAAACGTCAAAGAAACACATTTTTATGAAGAAAATTCCAGAGATTAGTGGACACAATGCGACACTGAGATCCGAGCTGAGATATTGCTGATGCTGCCATGAAAGCTAACTACATTGAGCTATCAAGAGCCTCAAAGCCATGCTGACGATATGAGATTGTATGCTTTTTTGGATACTTCACTGTAGCTCACACCATAACTTTTCATTGCAATGGTCTCTTTGTTGTTTATTTGGTTGTAATTGTTTGGTTTTGTGAAAGTATAGATCTTTCGATCACGTATAATTTGCACCACAACAAAGACAAATGTTTAAAGTTTAAATCTAATTGTTATTATGACACTATTTTCCCACTCGAGATGAAATTGAGCTGTGTAGCCTATGGACTAAAGAGTGGTTCATAGCATATTTTAGAAGAATGAATCCATTTGACAGGGTCTAGGCTCATTGATAGGTCTTGGTTTGGTCTGATCCAGCAAATGAGCGCCGGTGAGCTCAGACTGCGTCAGACGTGAATGCTGGTTCTGACAGAAAGGTATCAGAATAGTGTGTTGGTTTTGGCAAAAGACACTATTTGAGAAATACAGGGCTGCATTGTCACAGGCTATTTAGGTGCTACCTGTTGAGTCCCTGTACCCACTGCAAAGCACAAATAATGGACACGTGAGCATTACAACTGGATGGAAGAGTGTGTGGCTTTCCTGGGGAACATGTGGCACGAGGAAAAAGGATGTTACTGCTACAAAAACTACTTCGAAATGTTGTCGCAGACCGTTCATCGACGATGCCCTACAACAGGAGAATTCACTCTGCCATAAACCGACATGAGTGTGAGATGCTGAATTTGCGTTAAAATTCCCCAACATCTCGATTCAATCGTGTCCGGAACAAACACGCCCCTACCCAATACTCACAGGTCTTCCCGGGATCTGGTACTCATGTCTTTTGCTGACAAATACAACAGCAGACCTTCAGATGCCACGCCAGGTGGTCATAATGTTATGGCTGTTCCATGTGAGTGCCTGCATGTTAATCTTGTGCGTGCGTGTGTGTGTGTGCGCGTGCATTACCCCCGATGTCAGATGCGGCAGGCTCCAGCTCCAGCCCTTACTCGGTAAAGGCCGATATAAAAGATGGATGGAAATATCTAAGCTTTATGACATTTATAAATATCTTTTTTTCCACATGGAATGGAGGGTTTCCTACAATTTTATCCTCAGTGACTATTAGCAGAGTTTGTTCCTGTCTCTTCCTACATCGACCTGCAGATAGATGTTTTTGGAAACCTCCTAATCCCGCGTGTTATTTCTGTCCGAGCAACGCACAAATGGCACAGTGGTACTGTCTTGGCAACGTCGAGCGATGACTGAGCTCTAAAAGAGGATCTATTTATGGAGGATTTATTTTATGTCATGTCGACTAATGGAACAAGGGTGATCTGTGTGATCCTGAACTGTTAGCAAACACTGACCATTACTTCTTGTCAGGGCTCATGTCGTTCCCAATAGGCGGTTTACTGATCAGCCTCCAGCGTCTGTTTTTGTTTTCCCAAACGTCCACAGCTCAAAGAAAAGACTTTGTCAGCAATCAAACTGATTATCTACACAATCTACATCCTGTGATAATAAAAACCTGATGTCATACTACTGAGACAACCTCCTCACAATCACAACATAGTACACAACGAATGAATAGCAAAATCAGAGGACTTCGGAACTCGCCAGAGAATTATCAAGATTTCAAGATCCCTTCACTTTTATATTAGTTTGAAAATATCAGATTAAAATAATGCCTGATTAACTCAAACAGACCATTAAAAAATCCATTTGTGCACCACTTTTTAACTTCCTACTAACCGATGTAACTGCAGCTCAACTGAAGGAGTAAATCAGTTGCACCGTTTATCATGATACAGATATTTGAAAAGTTTCCAGTTTACACGCCAACGTTTTGAAAACTTTTTCCATTTCCATGGAAATAGCAGAGCGCTGAAAACAGTGTAGTTAGCATTTTGGGCCGCGACTCGGTTGTTTTTGTGATCACACCACACACAAAGGCAAAATCATGCCGATTGCAATCGAAAACATATACGAAAGCCCAGTAAACATGTTTGTCCAAACATACTGTTTTGCAAAAAAAAATTTTTAAGTATGAGTGATAAAATAAAAGTAACAAATTACAAATTATAAGATAGACAAGATGTGAAAACAACCATCAAATAGAATAAATTCTGCCATCAACCCGTCTGTCCACCCTAATGAAAACTATTGATCAAGTCTGTATACCCAAAGTGCTTTACACAAATCAGGATCTTTCCAGGAAGAGAACCTCTCAGGTCAGGGTTTCAAATACATTTTAGTTCAGGGACCACACACAACCGGATTTCATCCTTCGTGGACCGGACTGGTAAAATTATCCCATAATTACCTGCAAGTTAAAACTTTAAAGTTTTTACTTTGCTGTGTTGCAGAGTACACATCAAACATTTCCTAACACCAAACACATTCCACACATTCCACCAAAAAACTTCTCTTATAGGTGTTGCATTATGTATGTTTTTTACAAATTCACCCCGGCGACATGGCTTTGACCCGAATGCTAGTTTGCTAGCTTTCATTGCAGCATCATGCTATCTCAATTCAGGTCACATTGTTGTGTTGCACAATATTTCTCTGACTTTGTTTTCAATTTGCTTGTGGGTTTGGTGGCCTGACTTTAGAGCTTCTGTTAGACGCCCCTGCTCCAAGTGCTGACGGCTAAACCTGAATACCCTGTAATGATCTAACAATAACAAAATAAATACATATTCATGCACTGTTTCCATGACGACTTCTCTACACCTGTCGCTGATTCAAGTTCCTGTTGGGCGTGATTGGGGAATCTCCCTCTCCTGAAGTTTCGGTGTGAGTGTGTGTCTGTACTCCGAGGCGTGTTTCTATATACAGTGCATAGCTTTGGTGGAGTACACATCTCACACACCTCAATCGGTTGTTGAAGGGTGCGGTCGGAGGGCTTGCTCGAAACGTTTCAACTGCTTTTCAACTCCGCATTAAAGTTGCCCTTTGAACAGATTTATTTAATGCAGTTTGTGTTGAAATAGACTGAGTGAGTGTTTGCTCGAGAGCAGAAAGCTCATGTATTCTACTTGATGTATATATAAAGGTTCACAAGTGTGCAGTCGCAGGAATTTCATCAGTAAATCATAAACATACGTAAACATTGGTATTTTCTCAACATCATTATTTCTTTTGAAGTGATCGCTGTAATTGGGCTTGAGATTGATTCGTGTGCAAAGCCCCAGCACACCTACAATCCATTGATGTTTATTTTATTGTTATTATACCTTCAGTGACAAGTATTAAGATAAAGAATCCAATAAAAAATATCCCCTAATTGTATTTCTATAGTGTGAAATGCAACAGTCATTTCACAGCACTTTTACAGAGAAAAGACAAACAATTCCACATGAGGAAATAGATGAGATGGTGGAAAAGAAAACTCCCTTTTAACAGGAAGAAACCTGAAGAACCAGACTCAGAAGTGGAAATTTCCCTGCAGTTACGGTTGGGGTTAGGGGACCGAAAAAAAAGAGAAAAGGAGAAAACGGAGAGTCCCACCAATGAAACGCAGCAGCGATAAACAGATAAGTCGAGGTGAAGTCTAATTCTTCTGAAGAGGCCATAGTATGAAAAGCAGTGTTGTGATGCATGAAATACTGCTTTCCATCACTTGCCAGACAACTAGGTACCCCACAATCAAATAGGTTTGTCTTTCATCATATTGTGAACATGTGTGTTTCAGGGCGACCGGGGCTGGTGCACATTTTTATCGCCCTGCTTTTGATTTCCTGCGAACACGCGAAGCTCGCCGGCACGCTGCTCGGGACGATAAATGCGCTGACTCAGGAAGAGTGGCAGCGAGGGGAAGAAACTCCCACAGATGAAAGAGGAGGCGATTGTTTCACGGGGCCGAATGTGTTCCGTTTAACCGGTGTGATAAATTCCCCTACATCAAGTATGACTTCCTGAGGAAATGCCAAACCACAGGAACTCTTCCAATCCAAACTACATCACAGCCCCCACCATTGCCACACAGTTGTGGGGCTAAAATCTTACCAAACCTAATTTACAGAGATAACATCAGATAAACTGACTTTTTTTGTTGGAACAATGACAGCTTTTCAACAATGTGTCTTAAAGTTGTGCTCTCCTCCAGAAAGTCTCTGTAATAAAGGGACTTGAACTAAATATTAAACAGCCAGGCTGTGCATTAATACTCTGTAGGACCAAGCAAATGGCTCGTTGTCTCAACGAATTTCATAAAACTGTGACGAGTTTAATTTGCTAATCCAATGATCAGTTGAATATAGACCTGTAGGTTTCGGAGGCCAAGTTAACACCTGGTTGTTGTGTCCCTCAATCCATTTTTTTTCTTTTTTTTTTTGCCTTTTCGTCTCGAGATGCATTATTCAGCTGAAAGAAGCAACATGCATACGAAAGGGAGTACAAGGTCTTCCACATCAGGATAGCAGGACCCAAGGTTTCCCAGCAAACCATGATCTCAAGCAACACAGTGTTTTTACACGTTTCTGTCAGAAGCAGTATTTCTCCATGGAAATGAAGGAAACACAATTTTTCAGTGACATTGTTACTGCGCTGTAGTAGATACCTATTATACTATTGAGCGCACCTGAATATAAGCTGCATGAATTTAAAAACAAAAAAAATAAATAAACGTTTATATATGTTGGCCACACTTGTCTATAAGCTGGAGGTGTCCACGTTGTAACGGCATGAACTTCACCACGGGATTTCACATATTTTCATCAATTCCCGCAAATCTGTCTTTCATCGTGCGGGAAATTCCCGTGTGTGTGTGTGTGTGTGTGTGTGTGTGTGTGTGTGTGCGTGTGCGTGTGCGTGTGCGTGTGCCTGTCGTTCGCCTGCTGCAGAAAAGCCAGTCGAGAGAGAGAGAGAGAGAGAGAGAGAAAGAGAGCAAAGGCAAGTTGATTACAGCAAAAATACACAAACACTGGAGGTTTTTATCGCTGTTCAGGAAGTATCTTACCAGTTATCAGTGAGGATGATTGGTCAGCCACAGACTGCAGCCATGGAGCACAGGTCGGGGTGACAATGGCGTCCTCCAAGAGTGTCATGACCCTCAGTCCATGTTCTCCTGGGCCTTGGGAGTCACCCAGAATAGAAATCCAAATTGGCGATCGGTCCATACACATGTCCGTGTACTTGCTGCTGTTAATGTTAACATCATATTGTTCTCTGCATGCATGTGTGTTTGGTTTCATGACAAAAACAAGCCGTGGCCTGACTGCTGTGCGGGCTCATAACTTTTCTGAAACAAAAATGAAAATATTTGTTTTCACCTGAAACATTGTCGTGTACATGGGGCCTTAAGCAAACGTATTTGTCCATATATTAACGCGTCTACTTTTGGGAAGAAAATGTTCCCCTTTTTTGCGAAAAATATTCTACCTATATACAACTATCATTATGAAATAGACAATCTATCTAATCTGTAGGAGTAGCAATGCGATGGCAGCCCTTTTTCCTGATTGCCTTGCATGCTTCTATGAACATTTCTAGGTCAGTGAAAAAACAAACAAACTTAAGTCTTCTTGAATGATACATTTCTGAAGTGCACAACTCTGTTGGAGCCTGGCCTGTGAACCATAGAACCTGTCAGTCCGGAGAACCTCAAATCAGCAGCTGTGCGACCGCCGAGACGGTCGACACGACGGGCACCGAACCGAAACAAGCAAGTGCTGACTCCGACTGCGTGGAAGGTTGTTGTCGGGACATGGAGACGGGTAGAGCTGCACAGCTAATTATAGACTAAAAGGAGCCCGCTGGATCGTTTGGCCGAGGAGAAAGGTACTTCAATCCAGAACGCTCCAAGAAAGTAGAGAGTGGTTAATTCTTTGCAAAACCACTAAGCAAGCCTTCTATTATTATACTATAGAATTACGAATTGGGCCTATGGTATAGACCAGCTTGTAGCCTAATCCCTGCAAGTGAAGGCAGCCAAAGTGTTGAGGTTTCATGCGAGCACAGCTGAGAAATAAACAGAGCTATTTCAGTTTGCTTGTTTTCTCCCCCGAAATAAAGTTAGTTGTTAAACACGTTACCTGAATCTATTTCTTTCTCCTCCATCGTCCGTCTTTACGAGACAAGACCAGCTGGTGTGCTGTGGCAACTTTATTTCTGATGGCTCTCATAAAATGGTTTCCCTGTTCATGGGAATTCGCCGGTCTGCCTATAGAAACATAGCATACACGAACGTACACGGCATACACAGTTGTCTCTTTGGCCTTAAGGAACGTTACACTGCTTTACTCTCATTTCCTTGTGACTTGCTTGAAGCCAAACCATAACTTGGTTTTGGTGTTATTTGCCAGGAGGAAACTATGGCCCCCATATTGTGTCAGTGTGGACATGTTTAAGTCACCACAACATCAGGGATACTTTGTGGCTTTGGCATTACCTTCGCCAAGGAAAGTTGGGTGAGACGGTTTTGTTTTTGTCCGTGTGCGTTTATTTATTTATTTATTTATTGGTATGCATGTATGTATGTATGCTTTTTACTAACTTTTCACAAAATCTACCCACCCGAATTAAATGACATTTTCATCCAAGGACCAATTGGTCAGATTATTTTCACCTAACCGTTTCTGACTAAATCCTAAAGAAAAATCACAAATGATTTGGTTTGTGAAAAATGGTTTTAAAGCAAACCTTTGCCAGATTTTGAGCACAACTGAGATCTGTGTGCAGGGTTCCCATTTGGCCTCACAGATTTGGGCAGGGAATTTACATTAATGGTAAGTGATACAATTAGCACTACGCACACTGAGAGGGCCTTTGACAGTGTGGTATACCAACTGTGGACCCAGTGCATGGGCCCTGGTATGAACCCTTACCTTTGAGGAGAAATGGCCCCTCAAAACAATTTCCATGTCATGACATATCATTATGGGAATATCCTCATGACATGATGTTCGAAACTATTACACAATAATTCCCTGATTGAACAACCACACAATATGTGTCAGCCCATGAATCCTCCGTTCCACCCACTCCCCTAATGTTTCCACAGTCCTGAAACTGAAAACAAGACGGGGCTGTGTAATGCCCAGCACCACCTCACTGTGCACGCTCTGTTATCATGGCACATTCGAACGTTCCAAATGGAAAACCTGCTCTTGCCTTATTAATTACCAGGAATGCACTCTCCCAGTATCCCTCCAAAAGTTGAGTGCTGAAAAGTATGCCATCGAGAAGCCACAAGGCATGTTCGCTGTTTGTTCTCCCTGTTCGCCCAGTGTGCCCACGCTCCGGTTGCGGGGGACGAGCCAAGCTATCTGCGCGGACTTGTTTGAGTTGGAGCGCTGTCACCGAGGCAGACGATGTAAAAAAGGGAAAGGGATGTGTTAAAATGGGGGTGAAAGGGAAGAGGAACACGGGCCTTTAATTTTCACTGGACTGCTACAGTCTTCCAGTGACTCTGCCGTGGCTCACTGCTTTTCTGGAATCTGGACGAGAGCAAATACAAACATATCTGCTACAGACAGTACGAGGCCTCCGCCGGAGGAAAGTCGCCCATGGCGTTGAGGCACTCAGTAGAAATGCTCATTGTTGCACTCCAAACATTTACAGACTACAGAAAGACTAACACAGTTATCAATTAATCACAGTAGCTCAAGGTAATAAGACACTTTGTGTAATATACACAATATCTTGGAATCCTGCTGTTGTATGTTTGTTTGTATGTTGACGACAGTGGGAGCATGGGCCAGCATTTGGCGTCACTCTGATTTTCTTTGGCACATCAGGCATTGTGGGAAAGCAAACGTTTGGGAACCACTGGCCTAAATACACCATCTTGCACCAAACACCGACAATGACCTCTGTCTTCTTCCATGGATTGACTTTTCATTGCAAGTACCATTTGGAAAACACCACAGTGATGTGTGTTAACCCTGTCGCTTCTAAGTCAGGGGTTTCCTGACGGTGTCCCCGCTCTACCTCCACTTCCTTTCGTATATTTGTTGTGCCATTGTTTCCTGGTCGGCAATCTCCTATAGATCTTTGTTACAGATTGCCAAAGGCCATCGGATCCCAAGTATTATGCACAAGTACTGGTTAACAAACACCTGGAGTCTGTTTGCTATGTTTTTGGTTGTGCTCCACATCTCAACACTATAGAATAAAACAGCTTTGATGTTGGTTTTGAAGATCCTCAGCTTGGTCTCGAGGCTTATGTTTCTGCATCTCCATTTTAGTCTTCGCTAAGGAAAAGCAGATCTATCAGCAGCTGTACTAAAGTGATGCCAGTGATATAAAACACTAGCAATTGCACACGTGGCTCTCAAGTAATATTAAAATAGCTGCAAAGAAGTGCAAAACAGTTCCAAGGCCAGTACAATAGCACTGTTTTCTAATATCCACATTGATGAATTCAGCTATCATACTCAAAGGAATATGGGAGCCTTATCAGCTCAGATTTCTGGCACTACTGGCAGCATGCTAGTATTTGCTCCATTGAATAGAGCCGCTGCATATTTATTCTTTAGCTATCAAATCAAATAGATGATGCTGATGCTTCCACCATTTGAAACTGTAGTATTGTATTATCGCCAATACAGTAGATTAGTGATGTTTATGTCATGTTCAGTAAATGCGTTGTGGAAAGGAACTTTATTCAACAATCTTCATGAAAGCAAGAAAAAGCTGAGGTCTGTCACCATGTGACACAGTTTTCAAGCTCTTAGATCTTCAGTGTGCCTTGTTCATACATTGCAGTACAGCTCCGGTAAGGCAGTGTCTGAAATATAAAGTATGTGGCACCATATACATTCATTGTTAATTTTCCTACATACATCAGGAGCTGTGACATTTCTCCATGTCAATGGTGAGCCTCAATTAAAAAAAGACTCAATTAAAAAAAAGGTCTTAAAGTGTAAAACAAGTGGATCGGACTATTTTTCTGAACTGTTGAGAAATACCGAGCTATCTGGTGTAAGTCTTGGGTCTACCTAATTGTGGGTTGGCAGGCTCTTGTCAGACCACAGCAGGGATGAGACAGGTTTTAGCGGATGTTTAGCCAAGTCAGGGCTTTGGGGACCATGCAGGCGTTTTTAGTTCGGGGCCCAGGCCCAGGTGTGGACTATTATTCCCCATCTGGACCACATAACCAAGGTCTCCCTGGGGCTCATGAGGAGGTGGAGCTGACTAAATCAGAACACGCACTGTCCCAATTAGCTGTACATTGCCGTATTTTGCCCCGTTGTGTTGCCGCAAACCGCTTGTACGTACACAAACCCCCCCCCCCACCATTTCCCCTTTGTTTGAATTTCCTCATTGTTATTCCTTTGAGCTGCTGCGTGATGTCAAGCTGTTGGGAGATGTTTCAACTATTTTCAAAGGGGGGGATTTCACATTTGCGTCATCGCTGAGCTCCACTCATCTATATCTGCTTTGGAAAAGGTCTCTGAAATCAATAAGAGATTTTAAAAAAAAAGAACTTCCCCTCAAGTTTCATGAGCACGAGCTGTTTTGATTGAGTCAACAAGCATTTTTACATAGCATGTTGTCATTTTAACATCCTGTTAACGCAACTTTTCTCGATGATTGCTTTTGGAGTACAGCAGGCAATACAGCGATAGAACAGTGGACTCTGGGGAATTCTCATTGTCATAGTGACTCAGGCGTCAATGGCAGCTTAGCCAGATGTTTTCTAATTGCACAATTACTCAGCACCACCTGACTTCATCCAAAGGCTTGATAATGAAACACAACACTTATTTCAAACTCCACTGCTCTCTGATTGGCCGGCTCATGCACTGTTATGTACGCTTCTTTATGAAAACTGTCTGTTGGACTGCAGCCCAGATTTAATGAGCTGTTTTGTTTGTAAGACTAAAGGAGCACTTACACGACTAATGCATTGCACTGATATGTAATTACAGCTGTCGCATGCAGCAGGCAGTCAGAGTTCAGATTACACACAGAGCTGCAGCTCGGCAGGAAAACTACCACATATCCCAATTTACCCTGCGACTCCTGCTGCTATACACGTTTTCCTGATTTCCTGATTTAACTACTGCTATTCCACACAATTGTCAAGCGCAAACCTCCCAACCAAGTACTCATTCATCTATCCGGTAAGCAATCCGTCAGTCCATTCATGCATTCATTCGTGAACTTACCGGTTCTTCAATTCATCAATATATTCAACCAACTAATAGTTAATTCATCTGGTCCGAAAATCCATCCATCTAATATATATATATATATATGTATATATATATATATATGTTCATTTCCTCATCCATCCATCCATCCAATGAACAATCCATCCATTATCCACACACCCACTGAACCATTCAGTCATTCATTCAGTGAACCATCAGTCCATTCATACATCCTTTAACTCATTTATTCTTTCTCCCAACCAACTAGCAATTAAATATTCAATTATTCCAGAAAACAAAGTCACCAACCAATCATCCATTCAAGTGTTCATTAATCCATACAACAAACATTTAATTAATCCATCCATCCATCCATAAAGATCCCAGGAGCTGAAGCATTTTCCAGATTACACTAGTAATCTGGAAAATGCTGAAGCATTACATCCATTCATGCAGGAGAGTTCCAGAAACATACATATGCAATGTGATTAGTCACTGAAATAATTATTCTTTCAAAAATTCTTTCAAGGAACTGGCAACATCAAAATACCTTCCAATATTTTTATGGTTTTGGTTTTTATGCAGCTGACATAACGATTTGGTCATCAGTAGAAAATAATTCTTGTACATTGAAGCACTGGTGTGGATCCGGTTTTAAAATTGTTTTTAGTGTTGATCTTTCACATACTGTATGTCTATAGGAAAACTCAAAATCCTTTCTATTCTTTTAATCAACTCACGACTCTCTGTAGTTTTATTGTACAGAATCGGTTCCCCTTTGGAAAAGACCAACACATCCAATGTCCACATTGAAGTGAACTTGCCTATTTGCTGCTACAAGGTAGATTTTGACTTCAGGCTTGCATAAAACTCAAACAAGATAATTATTTAACAACCAAACTCTAAACCTTTAAACCACAAGGTAATACATATGTAGGACACCGTAAAATGCCACCACAACAGTAATAATGTGTCTCATGCCACAATCATACACTTGGTTTCTTGTGTTAAGTCTTTAATTTGTTGATATGACTGTATTTTTTAATCGTGAATCAATCAGTTGATGTCACATTTTTTGTCTTGTTGTTTTCTTGTGAGATATTTTTGGGATGCTGAATAGTGTCACAAGACAAACATGCAAAGTTAATTTCCTTCCCTGGACGAAGCAAGTTACTGTAAGTTGGGTGCCACATTTTTCCCATTTAAGACATGCTCTTTTTTTTTTCAAATTGAACGTGTCACTATGCTGACTTTTAATTAAAGTCCAAAGGCTTGAAGAAGTGTCTGTTATGCAATATAATGACACTGTCCCTGCTTATAAAAACACTTTGAATTATGCTGATGAAAAAAAAGAAAGGCTTACTTGTTTGGAAGGCATGTCTCATTAAAAACGTGCCCCTGCCACCAAGTACTGTCTGGAACCACTCAGTTTTCATTTGACTTCAGTTCCTCACCAAATTATCTAGAAGAAGAAAAAAAAACAGATATTTTATGAAAGCATCACCTTGTTAAAAATCTGCCAAAATCGGGAATGCTTTGAAAGCAGATGTTGTATTACTCAGTGTGTAATTTATCAGGGCAGAACGGGTTTGAACTACAGGCTCAGTTAACATGTGGTCATGTGTTTAATTGAGGAGCTCTGAGGCAGAACAGCTGACTGACTAAATTGAGGCAGTGGAGCCTCCATT
This sequence comes from Blennius ocellaris, assembly GCF_963422515.1. Lineage (NCBI taxonomy): Eukaryota > Metazoa > Chordata > Actinopteri > Blenniiformes > Blenniidae > Blennius > Blennius ocellaris. The sequence goes on along the minus strand of NC_137655.1, from coordinate 6,365,859 downwards.
TATAAGTTCTGACCCAGTAAATCCCAGAGGAAGATGCACTCCGACTCAGGTCCAAACCACAACAAATAAACTGTCACCTCCTGGGTTTTTACACGTGGGCCGACACACAGTCTGCAATTATAGTTCCTGCTCAGTCCACAAACTCTTCATTCACACTTTGACCAAACTCGGGCTGCGAAGACTTAAGCTTGGTTGCGTAACATTTAAGGTTAAGTAGTGGAAGGAAACGTGCACTGCCAAGACATTCAGACATTTCTCATGCGCGATGTTTGCCCATGTTACTCCTCAAACATTTGTAAAAGAATTAGGGGAAGAAACCTTAAACCCTATTTGACTTGATTTAAATGAAGAAGACGTTGGTAATTACAGCCCCAACGGGAGGGACTCATTGCAGGGGGAAGAGAGGATTACGCGAACACATACAAATCTAGGAACTATGCGTGTGCGACCACAGCGCTGTACTGGCAGTGGGCAGATTGATCTGAGTGTTTCCGTACCTTGCTCAAGGGCACAGTGAGGGCAGCTGTCAAACACAGACCTCCCCGGTGACGCCTCGGATCGCAGTGATCCACCGGTCTCATGGTAACTGCTATTTGTTGTTGTTAAAATCCGATGATGGACAGCTTTTACTGATTGATGGTTTTTTCATGTTGTGCTTTAGTCTGTCTTCTATATTATTCTGTTTTTATTGGTGTGATACAATGATTACAATTTGTACAAGCAATTAATCATATGAACACACCAGACTACTTCATATAAACTTCACCACTTCATATTCCCTTTTACTGTTGCCGTACAGTGTTTCCTGGCTCATAACAGCTTTTTTTTTTTTTTTTTTTAATTGGAGCTGAGCTGTCCGCACCGTGTGGGTCCGTTATTGAGGTGGGTTAAGTTGCATCAGTCAGTGGAAAAATGAAATAGCGGTGCAAATGCACTAATTTGGTCTGTTTGAGCTAATCCGACATGATCAAAATCAGATATTTTCAGCTGTACATGATCCTGTGAGCGTAATGTGATGTTTAGTAGTCATGACCACTGCCATTAACCACGGGTAATGTCTGCTTTGGAAAATGAAAAAAACTGAACTGCACGAGCGATATGTTGCCATTTATTGAGTAAGTAATTATAGATAAAGTTCACAACATTGGCAAACTTTTATTGTTGCTATTTCCGAACAGTACACCGAGTGAGGCTACATGCAGCTCTGTTTGGGACTTTTTCTGTTACATTTCCTCACCTGCAAATAGGTTCTTTCTGGATTCTAATCCAGTCAGATGTAAACAGTCAACATAACGGTTGGGTCGACGTTAAACAATGTTGTTTTTTTCATCTCTGTAAGGCCTCTTTTACACAACAACGTTTCAATTGAAAATGAATTATTTTAGTTAATAGTTAAAATTTCAGAAAAAAAAGGTGTCAACACAGCAACGTTTTGACAATTAGGTAAATTTACATGGAAATGGCACAAAAGCCGGGAACGATGTAGTTAGCGCATGATGTGACTAGTAATGAACCCACACACACACACACACACACACACACATGCAGAGAACAATACGCCATAAATCTTAACAATAGGAGCACACAGACATTTTTATGGACAGATGATGAAGTTGGATTGTTCTTTCGAGTGACGAGTGACGAGCCAAAAATGTGAAAACTGCACCCAGTTGACGTCTCCACAGCCAAACCATTCGGTCTAATGAGCATTTCAACGCTCCGCCATTAACCAATTAACACCAGGACACTGAGAAAGAAGGTTGGGGAACTCTGCTTTTTTGTACTGTTGGACAATGACACATAAAGAATTAAACATGAAAAATGTGTTGTTGTTTTTTTTCTTTGGATACAAATCCAAAATCCTGCAATTTGTTTCTGTCATGATCTGGTTTTGCATCTGTGTGTGTTGGCTAATCTAACTGGTCATCAAGAGGGCCAATTCAGGCACTTGAATATTGTGCAGCACAACACTGACATATTCAGACTATCCTCAGCTGACTTTTTCTGCACAGAAGGCGGGGATCTCATTCCTTTTCTGGGGACATTCCCTTCTTGTAAAAACTGATTGTAGAGTAGAGATTGGCGCTTATCACCTTGTTACATTTGGCTTGTTTTGATATGGATGTTGCCTACAAATCAAAAGTGTGACTAACAAGAACGCTGCTTCACTCGTGTCAGAGGAGCATACATTTTCTGCAATTATACTTGTCCTGGAGTTGTCTTTTATTACACTACTCCAGGAAACCGCACATCATGCCATACAAGTTTTCTCTGGCAGGTTTCAGCGCTGAAAGTTATCTTTAGCCCTTGTTGTTGAAGTAAAACACAACATGTACTTGAGCAAGTTCCCCTCAAATCGTCGAAACTCCATCTTCTGGTTTCTCTTGTTGACTTTATCGGAACATTTTTGAGCGCTTGGTGTGAACTATGGTACAATATTCCAGTACGGAAGAAGGCAAAGTGTAAACACGAATGCGGCTGCCATGGAATGATTCAGAGGCTATTTTTGGTCTCTGAATGGTTGAGATAGGAAGTGAGAACTAGAGAGAGGAATGCGATTGGTTTTACTGGCACTTCAAAGGTAACATGGAAGACTGGCGCAATATGGAATATGTTCTGTTGCTCGAAATACATTATTATTGCAATTTTCTATAAATACAGCACCCTGGGTATTATTTGGCAATCGGTAGGGAAACGAACCATTTAGAAATATTACCCCAGCTAACCTCCGCGTCCGTGAGTTTTAATGGTGTTTGCAATGATTATTTCCTTGGAATGGAAACACTGAGTTATGATTTGCATCTAGATCCTTGTCTTACACTGTGACTAATGAATAGAATAATTTTGTGAACAAACACCACAGTCTCCTTTTTTTTGCTTTTCTGCTTTGATACACCAACTGCTTTAGGCTTTGCTGAGAAGTTTTCATGCGACTTGTTGACATGGTGATTTTCTCTTTTCCTTATCATGTGAAAACAATACCGTGGCTGTCAGTGCTCGATTTGGCCAGAACTTGAGACTGCATCAATGGCAAGGGAGAGTTATGAACCCTACTGCCCCAAGGAGTCTGGTGAGGTTTTGTTTAGTTTACTTTTAAAGTTACTCCTTAGTACCCAGTTTGACTTGTTGGCGTACTTCTCGAATACGTAGTCGATACTTTTCTCAAGGAAATTTTTCTTTACACTCGTATTTCCAGCATTCAAATTTTGCGGAACATCGCCCGGTTTGTCGGCGTCAGTGCCGTCACATGAAACTCACGAACAATCTTGATCAGTTTCACAACATTTAAGACTATTCTCCTGGCTTTGAATCCTCTTTCTGTGAGAATGTCTTGCTTCCTGTCAGGCTGATTCGGTCAAATGTTGTTGATGTTTTCACTGGAACTGCCACAACGCCATCTTTCATATCCCAGAAACCCATGCGCACATATATGGTGTGTGTGTAATGTATGCCTACTCATGCACTGCAGACTGTGGTCTGATGAAATCTATCTTTTAATTTACTCATGGTTTTCAAGTACAAGATACTTAAGTGTTACATGAACCGACTAGTATTTCTGGGACTGAACAATATTTGTGAAGACGATTACCAGTTCACCACGTGTAGACCCTGCATGGATGTGCATAGTGATTATGTATTTTTTGTTCAGTGCACCGTCAAGCTTCATTCAAAGCTGCACCCTTTCCCCCCCCAATCCCTACAACCTCTTACTTTTTATCTGTCGTCTCTTAAGAAATGGGCTCATGAAGTCACGGTCTATGTACCAAGTGTTTTCCCTTTACATTTGGATTTGGGAAAATTGAGTCTTCCACACACAATTCCATTCTGCTGTACGCACAGGAAAGGACACACCAAGCGAGCAGCCAACTCTCCGGCCCTTAGTTCCTGCCTTTACATAGAAGGGAAAATCACAAATTCGGCTGTGTTTGAATGACTTATTTCTTTTTTACATTTGTATGCTGATTTTACAGAGCTAGTAAAACCCTGTCTTGGGTTCAGCTATGTTTTACCAGCAGACCTTTTTGTTCCAGTGAGGATATTCTATTGCCTCCATCTCTTTTAGGGTGGCATTGTTTTCCATCCTTCTCTTTCCCTCTCTTTCTTCCACTGAATCAACCAATAAGCATGCCCTGAAGGAAGCCGCGGCCTATTGGAGATATGCCTCCAGTGTTGTACACGCATCATTACTCACATCGATTTTGTTGGAAACAATTACTTAACCACTGCCACATGTGGGTTACAAGGCATAAAACACTGTAGTATGATATCTTTTCCAGCCTGCAGGATTCATAAACAGACAAGAATATCATTTATACATGAAAAGATGTTGATGGTTTGACAGAGGTTTCTTCTCTGTGGGCGCCACTGCCACCCAAAGTGATGAATACACTTTTCTTTTTTTTAAATTTTAACTCAGAGAGCAAAATTGAAATTTTGTGTCCCAAGGTGACATAAATATGTATAAGCTTTAATGCATGCTATTTTTAGAAACATTCATGTGGGGTTTTTTTTTTCTTTTCTTTGCATATTGCAAAGGAAATTTCACAGCCGCACTGAAAAAAAAAAAAAAAGAAAAAGAAAAGATATTACCTGGCAGAACATGGGAGTCGCGGCTCCACTGCTGCCTCCATCACTTAGTATGTCTGTGTAACTTTGGTGGCGGGACACCTAATGGAGTCTGGGAGCTTTGAATAAAGAGAAGAGGGCGACGCAACTGCTTTAGAGATTAAGAGAATTCCTTGTGGCCCATAAATGTTTGACAGAGTCATGGAAGTGAAAAACAGATTTCACCTGTGCCTGAGTGATCCAATGGATTATCGCTGACTTCAATTTTTCCGAGAGAATCGATTAACTGGTAACGGTCTGAGCAGAACCTTCCGGAGTGCTTCCAGAGGCTTTAATGGTTTCACCCTCTGCTCCTTTTTTTTTTTTTCGCTGTGTTTTGAACTCGCTGAATCAAGATTTCAAATAATTCACATCACTACCACATCAATCTTGCCTTCAAGTAAGGCCTTCCATGAGTGATTCATTTGTTCTGAAACCTGCAAGGGACAACACACACACACACACACACACACACACACACACACACACACACACACACACACACACACACACACACACACACACACACACACACACACACACGCACCAGTAGGTCAATGCTGCTATCGTCATTTGATAATGGAAGTTCCATCCCCAAGTAAGGGCTTCCATCTGTGGAGAAAATATTATGATTAATTAATAATGAGATTGATTGTGCCAAATGTCACCCTGGAGGTCAGTGCTTACATCCAAAAGATGGCTCCCATGGTGCCTCTTCCAAGAAAGCGCTGTGAAAGACGGGATGACAGATGCAACTTGAAGAAAATGACTGTGACTCGAGCAGCTGTCATGAGGTATTGCCGAATATTATTTTTAATGTTTTCTAAACAACTGTCACAGGCACATTAAGTCAGGGGCTCGGGGCCACATGGTGAGGCTGAACAGAACCTTGGCAGATAAACTGAGCGGAGGTAAAAAGCTGTCACTGACTCTTTCATAGAAGCTCTTCCAAGAGCTTTTCCAGGGTTGAATTGTTAGAGATTTCTAATGCAACGCTGCTTTCTTAAACAGAATTAGACACCAGAAAAAAAGAAAGAAAAAAAAAAAACTCTTGGGTGAGCTCTTCCATTGTGGAAACATTTTGCTGGAGATGTCAGTGATTGACACTCAGCCCATGTTTGTTGGAAAGGGTTGGGTTTGTTTCCTACCTGGCTTGGCATCAGGGAGAACTGGCAGCAGGAAGGTGTGTCTGCGTGTGAGAATCTGTACATTCTCATGCAACCAACAGTATTATATCAAAAGAGTTGGAATCTTTTTCACATGTTTTGAGATGAGAAGAACAAGAAATCTATGTTAAAAAAAACAAACTGGCAGCACCAATCATTCATCAATATCATAGCCTATCTTTATCCAAATTATGGTTATTCAGAACTGGAGGAGCTGGAACTCATCCCAGGTACATTGGGCGACGTGAACTCGGCATCACACCAGGATGTTAACATGAAACCACAAATATAAGACGACACAAGACTCAATTTTTCAGGCCAATTTCCATGGGGAGAAAAAAAAACAAGCCTGTCATATAATACGGACCAATATGGTATGTACATGTGGTTGGTATGATGGGGAGAAATGGTAATAGTCAGTTTCAAGTGAGAGTCCTGTTGTTTTGGCATAGGAAATGTCACACAGTTATTCTAATGACAGGAGGAAAACCATAAGAACAAACAATTACACTGGAATAAAACTTGATATTCTGCTTAATAAAACCCTATTCCTAATTGTATGTGGGGAGAAAAACAGAGGTGCTTTGGGTGAACCTCATGTCGTTCTTTGAAGGTGCTAACAGAGGCGGGAGCTTAAATGTCTCCATCAGGAATGTCCAACAGTCCTGGAAGCACAACTTCACCACACTAAGGGTGTGATTTCCCTGGGTCAGCATGACAAAAATGTCATCATCTCCTCAAGCCTCCGAGGGTCCATGTTGAAATCTACGTGCTAACACCCCGCTAGCAAACCGAAATGTGTGCAGACGAGACGCCACTGTGCACGCTCCAGGGGGGAAGAAAAAAAAACATGGATCTGTGCTTGGCCTGGAGATCTTGTGGTCGGTGAATTTATGCAGATCAAACAGTTCAAGCATGAACTTTTCTTCAGATTTTCTGACAGAGAGGATTTAGCATTGTGAAAGACGATCAGGATGTGTTTCAGTTCGTGGCAAACTTCACGCATTCACTAAGTTCAATGGCACACTCTGCAACGACTCTCTGTGCATGCGGATGGCTGGCACTGGTGAATGTGGAGTCTGCGAGTTTGGTTTTGTTGTGATAATAAAACAAGCAGCTGGTTGAGGCTCTCTGGGTTGAATTATTAAAAGTGAATGTGCTTGAAATTCCTTGGTGCCCTAAAAATCACTTGAAGATTGGTGAATTGTTCACGTGGAATATATTGATTTTCTTAACTTGATCACAGGTGTGCAATTCAATCCATTCACAGTGCGTTTGCAGCTTACACGTCAGGGCATCTTGGCACCCGCAGTATGAGAAACTGTAATTGTGTTTTCGTGACAGTCAGCGGAATGTTTTTCAACCTGTCCTAATGATGCTATGGTACATAAATCATTGATTAATTGCTGCTTCAGCCATAAATATGCTTGTCGCCTCGGAAATTGAGCTGGGATATCTTGTGATTAATGTTTTCCATTAAACCTTCTGGGCTTTAAAGCAGGAGATATGAAATGAAACTGGAATCAGGGTGCTGTTTAAGTGAAAAGGCGATGTTTGTTGCGCTTTGGTTGCCTGTTTCTCCAAGGAAATAGGGGAAAGCACAAGTTTTCTGAAATACTGCTGTTGTGCATACACAGCACTGCTGTAGTCGATGAAGATTGACAACAATGATGCCCCCCCCCCCCCCCCCCCCCCCCCCATTCCATTGTTTTTACAGATTTGTGATGAATATTTCAGTCAATGATTATGCAACCTCTAAACGACCATTGTTCAGAATCACCTCTCGATGTGGTACTCGTGTCATTTAATGAGGGGGGTTCACCATTGTTTTCCAATGTACCACGTACAGAAATCTAATTACCAATAGGAATCTGATCATTTAAGGGTTGCTATTTTTTTTTTGGTTGTTTTTTTTGTCTTTTTTTTATTCTTAAGTCTAAAACATATTATTTCAGCTATTATGAAGAGCAACCACCATAAATGCTGGATACGCTTTCACAGAGCACCACATCTTCACAAAGTGGGTTTTACTTGGATAGAGTAAAGTAGCTCAGGGGATCTGAAAGGTTTATGTGCGTGTGTGTGTTTTCATTAAGGTTCTTTAGCCAGCAGCTAAAGTAATCCTTTGATTTTGCATGATCATGGTTTGTGGCTATCTGGCCAGGAGAGTGCTTTGAATAAACAGTATTGTGTTTCTGTATCAAACTTTCAAAAGCAAACACTCAAAATTCCTTTCAGGGCTTTTTCTTTTTTTTCCCCAAATATGTATGGCTTTTTGAGGAATTGGCCTTGAATCTTGAAAACAATCTGACTTAAAGTAAGGGCAAGCAGGTTCATAACTGACACACAGCATATTTAACACAGAGAATTTCCTTGAGAGCAGAAATGACTTTACAGTCAGTGGAAACGGCACAAGAGCTTGTTTAAATCAGTTTTGCTTGGGCCAACTACGAATATCACACAAGATATTTTCCTTTCCCGCAACATAAGAATGAGAGTGCAAAACACATAAATATTCAGTTCGAGGTGGCGTACCTTCGAAGACTCAGTGCCAGTGACATCATCAGCCAGACATGTAAATGTATTTCAGCCCTCACCGTGTAAACACAGCTTTACGTTGTCGTATTTTTAAGCCCCCGATGTTTTGAGTTAGTCAGTCTGACAGCGGTACCAAAGTGGCGGTCTTGTGTTTTGTGGCTTGTGTTTCCTTACACAACAAATGAGTTTGTCCCATTGATCCCTGACCACTCGGAAACCTATCAATCTATAGTTATGAGTTTTGATGGCAGAGTAAATTTTCACTCCCTGTGTACTCATGTAATACAAAGCACATGTTCCGCTGTGGCTTGAATCTTGGAGTGGGGGAAACAACGTCGCTGCGTCACCCCTACCTTTGTCAGTTTGCCCCTTTTCCACAGCTTTCCATCCGAGATTCATCAAGCCATCAGCGCAGGTCAGGTCAACTCTCCACACTTCAGGAGTCTCGTCCCTCTGCTGCCAAGCTGGACTGAAAGAGACCTTTCGCGGGCTGCAAAGCCGCCGACTCCTATCCTGAGAGAGGAAGTGGGGCTGAATTTGACTCTCTAAATGTAATCACGTTCATTGGCTCTCTCTGTGGGATAGTTTGGCATCGCAGGTGGGATGTGTTGCTGTAGGATGAGATTTCCATTAGTCAGTTTCCCCAGAACAGATCTTCCAGACTCCTGTTTCTCATTCAACAGTGTATTTGCTAGATAGAAGTTGAAAGAAGAAGAAAGAAAAAAAAATCTCTGTGTGTGTTCATGCTGTTTTTATGGGAGGAAGCTTGTTGCCAGTGCATGTACTGCATATTTCGTTGGCTCAACGTAAAAGAAACGCTTTAATATCTCCCTTAGCTGGTGGACTCTCTGATTAACCTTGACATAATAGTGCCCCATGCCACCCCCTTTTACCATTTATTGTCGTGAATTTCAAAGAACAGTCAGATTTATTGTGCTGCTGTAGCACCATCTAGGCGGTCGTCTGTGTTTGCAGGATTGTCTCATACTTGGCACAATGATGCAATAAGACCCTTAAAACGGTGTAGCTATATCAGATTCACCTCTTTTTTTCTTTTGAGGAATCCAACTTTTTATCCTGCTCGGTATACTTTGAGATCACTTGGTAGATTTCAAAAGACAACAATGGCTGTAATGGTCCAAATGGTCATGGCTTACCACATTTCATATCAAGAAATCATTCATGATCTTAGTTGAGTCACATGTAGCTTTTCGATTATGTTTTTCCATTAATTATTAGTAATTAGCCTCCCTGTGCCTTTTGTGACCTGTAATGAAGAGTTGATTTTTTTGGGGTGCGGTTCGGCATTGTTGGTTGAGCAGTCATTCCATCTGCTTCAGGGGTCAACAAGAAGCAAATCACGAAGTCTGAGGCAGTTCAATCCCAAAGGATCGTAATTGGCTTCCACAGGATGAACTCTAAAGGCAATGATGTCACTCGCACATTGAGTGAATCAATTATCGTGCAAAAAAAATATTCCGGTTTTGATTGGTGAGCACCAGCACCGACGGTTCGTGCCAAATTTTGGTGAGTCATCATTGCATCACGTAGAACAAAAAAGACAAATGATTTGAATGAAACTGAGCTCTGCATTTCAAAAGGATGGGCCAGCCTCTCCTTTGTGGTACAAAAGTCTCCGTGTTTGGTCAGAAGCAGTAAACGTCTCGGGGTCATGTGGGTGCCATTTCTAGAAGTTTAGAGGGAAACATTATACATTTAGGTAACTACAGGGACTTTACTATTACTGCAATGACAATTAAAATGTTTAAATAATGCAGAAACATGGATCTAACTATCATGACCATTGCAGCTATCTATAAAGATGTATAAAAACCATATATTTAGAATTCAATCTCGCATTAAAATCCCATTCACAATAAAGCAAATACAACGAGAAAATATATTGGCAGGTGATGAGGAACTGATGGATGGGTGTTATTTCACCAGCTACTCTTTTGAAAGGAAGCAATTGTCAAAGTAACTGGATGTAGTCAGTTGTGGCACTGCGAACCTGTTATTGAAATATCTTTTCAGTTAAAGGAAAGTGGAAATCGAGCATTCTTGCCTGGGGATCCTCTTTTCTGTCCTCGGTTTGTCCTTGAGTTCCCTCCTCAGTGGCTGTCATATCGACCAGGGAACAGCTGACACTTCACAAAACCACCCTTGAAGTCATGACAGCTCCGCTTAGCTCCATTTCCAGCAAGAGCGGAGTCAGAAACTATTAAATAACGAAATCAGGAACCGCATTCAGCCCTTTTTTGTGTGTTCTCACCACATATATTGCCATCGTTTTGACTTGGTGGAACATCAAACCCCAGTTTAACAGCTCCTCGGCTGAGGTTGTAAGCGGCCTTTAAAATATGTCTCTGTGAAGTGAGATCTAGCGAAGCAAAACACTGGCTGAAAATTATTTCAAGGCAGTAGAAATCCGGGTTATCAGTCCAATGAGTTGGAAACAAGCACTTTCCTTCAAAGCAGATATAAACAATTCTCTTTTTCTTGTTTCTCCTCAGCTTCTTTCATTGATGATACTTAATCATTTCACCGGAATGTGTGTGCTTTATGTAAAATAATCAGTCTTTGCAGGTTGTAGCATTCACGCATGTCTCAAAAAAGCAGTTTATGGCCTTATAGTATAGTGGGTTGATGTTTCTAATGCATAAAACTGATTACAAGTGTTTCACATGAAAACTTCTGGAAGGTGGATCTGGGATAAATGCAAAGTCAGAGGTGGAATAATACCTGTTTGTCTTTAATCCCGAGACATTCTACTCGCAAGTGAAAGACATAAAGAGAGGAGATGATGATAAGGTAGAAATAAAGCACTTCAGAAATCCTCTTTTCATCTTCACAATGGAACATCAGACCGGGAGCGTGGCCTGAAGTTCTCATCCTTAATGGATTGAGATAATGGCTGGACAAATTGTTCCCATGCGCTGTCTTCACTCTGCCCCACCGAGTTCAGGGATCCGGGGAGAAAAAAAATAATCCAATTTTTCCTTCCTTTATCTCCCAGACTCCAGAGAAGAAGCAAGGGGGCTTTGAAATGGCACGTCTACTTGTCACGACCCCTTTTGTGTCCCCTCCGCCCATCCGTGGCCCCAGCTTTAGACGCCATCCCTTTTCCAAGGGCTCACTGTCACGGCCTCAAATAAACCTGCTGGAAGTGCCAACGCTGTTTTCCATTTTCCTGTCGTTCTTTTTTTTTTTTTTTTTTTTTCCCCTCTTTCTTTCTTTCCCCAGTGTTTATCAGACTCTGGCCTCTCCCAAAATGAGGAGTCTCTCATGGTTAAGTGGTAGAGTTCATGCCGAGGTTGGTGGAAATTCACCAGGTCTCTTACAAACTATTGTGGTGAGAAAAAGCTCGAGTCTGATCACCGGGATGTGAGCCACGCCAGACTCCCCTGTGTCAGGAATGAGTATACAATGCGTAATAAGCACTTCTGCTGCGTGCTAAGTTGGTCCGGTCATGACATCCTTAAGCCGAAGGCCGTGCCAGCTCTCCTGTTACAAAGACAAATTGTGCATGCAGAATTTCCTGGAGTGGCTCCGAAAATGCCCCCCCCCCCCCTCCCCCCACACAGTCTTATACCCAGTCTCTCTGTGGGGACCTGAATTTGAAAGATTGAGAGCCATAATTTAATCCTTCATCTCAGCCCCGGTGGAATCCTATCAAATACTGGCTAAGCCGTCTGATTAGGAGAGCAACAGATCTCCACCAGCAATATTCAGGACTGACGTTAAGAATGACAGCCTGTGCAGCGATCCAGCTAACGATAAGATGGAGCCCCACCCTGGCAACCAGGAGTCACAACACAGTGAGACAAGCATGAAAGAATTCGAGTCTCCGCTGCGTTTTTTCAGTTTTAACCAGCAACAGGTGAATCGTGAGTAATCAGTCCATGGTGTGGGCGCACCGCAGCGCTGTTTGTGGAGTGATGTTCCATAACACTGTATTAGACCTCTGCGACTTCTCCAATCGCCTTCCTTGTAACTCACTTAACCTAATCTGTGATCTGTCACGTGCATGTGAAGGCTCACGGTCGTAAAAGAGCGAGATGTGGGAAGAACAATCATTGCACATTTGGTAATGAAAAAAAAAAAATTGGCCCGTCTCCATTCTCTGCTGTAATTCAGCATTGGAGACCTGTGAACTCTTCCCCAGTTAGTCACTCTCCTTTGTTTGTCCTTATAATTTGTTTGTTAGAGGTTTTTGAAGTCCTTCAACGTGCTCTAAAATATCCCATGATATTTTATGATTGCAATAAAACTGTGAACCCCAGAGGGTTGAAGGGAAGTTATGTGAAATATGCTGCAAAGTTGTTTTTACGCTGACTTATGTGGTACTGGAAAACCTCTCCTGGTGCCCATTACTCCAAAGCGTACTAATTGGCTGGTTTCTTAAAAAATGGTACCAGAAAACATCACTCAGCAGCAGTAGCTCTGTAGGACTTGTTGTACTGTGCAGCCCCTGGATGCTTGAAACATACGCTGTCCTGGGTGCCTTCATCTCACGCTCTTCACAGTGATTATTTTTCCCTGTAGCTATCGCGTCCCAAAATGGTTACCGAAGCATCAACATTTGCTTTCTGTTATTTGGCATTCATATGTGATCTATAGGACTTCTCAGCTGGATTGGAGAGAAATACCCTGAAATCTGATGAGGCCACACTCAAAATCCTGGCAAAGTGTCCAAGAGAAAGAAATTCAAAGACATGCAAGATGACGCATCATGCATAATGCTGCACCACGTGAACCCTGAAGCCTGCCCCGAAATGAGCTTACTCATACTGTAGAGTCAGAGTAAGTCAGAGGGGAATCAAAGCAACTGACCCGTAGATAAAGTGCATCACGTCATTTGTGCAGCCTCGGCCCGCCAATCTTCACATTCCTCTGACAGGAGTCCTTTCTTTTTTCTCCCATCAAGTCTGGTTTGAATACTTAGATTTGGTACTCTTAGGGGATATTCCCCTTTATCTTTCCCTGCAATGGATGACAAACACGCATTGCCTTTAGAAAAGCCCTCAACTATCGAATGTCCTTGGCAAATGAGTGTGACTCGGCGTCCATAGGACAAGGCGTGTACTGTTCACAGGGATGAATGTAGATGTTCACTCTGCATCCACATCATTCATCCCAATTGGCCACGGTCCCCTGATCAAACACTGAAGCTCATATGTTTCAGGGTGCGATGGGCTGGCTGCTTTTTGCACATGGTGTTATGAGCTATTCACCCCCCCCCCCCCAAAAAAAAAAATGTATAATGCTGTGGGTGGTCTTTATCTCACTGACCACAGGAGTTTGTATTATCAAACATATTGAGGGATGACTCTGTCCCATCTCCACTTGTCTTTACCTTCAATAAAGTTTCCTTGAGAAATGTGTTGACACTGCCCTGCACACCTCATAAGCACCATGATGCAATCAAAGCTTTTTCTAGCCATAAACGCTTGGTTCTTTGAGCTTCATGTAAAAAAAAGTTTCTGTAAAGTCTTCAAACATCTACACACATGTAAGTATTCATCAAATTACATAGGTTTTGGCCTTGGAAAAAGTTTCATATCAAGGTCGCCCGAAGTGACGTCCACTTGGGCTTGAGGGTCTCACTTCATAAAGAGAAAATCATTTGTCTATGATATGATATCATCTGAAAGTATTTGCAGTGGAGCCACAGAAGAGTCTGAAAGGAAACGCATGAAATCCAAAAGAACAAGATGTGATGTTTTAGTGGCAGTGTTTCAGCCTCCAGGAGAGCAAAAGCCATTGAGCAAACTCTGATTTATACGAGAGGCAACATTGATAACAAGACATAAGTACCCAGACAAAACAAAGTGGACCAACAAAAGCATTTGAAATTTGTAGATTTCAAAACAGAAGTCCCTTCAAATGACTTGCGTAATACTGTAAATTAGAAACATTAACATCTTCAGGGATTTGCTCCTAATCCCTTCATTCTGCATGTAAAAGCATTTAATGGGGCAGTTTGGTCTTTTTGAAGTGGATTCTCTTGAGTTCCTTCAAGTCATTGTACCGCAACCTGCAAGGGTTGGGGGTCACGATATTGGCAAATTGAAAAGGGGCAAGGAGGGAAGTTAAGCCACATTCAAGATGGAGACAGCTACCAAACTTATTCTGGCCACCTGGAGGAAAGACACACATCCTATGTTCACCAAGCAGGAAAATCTGATGATTGCAGATATGGCTCATGTGGTCAATGATGCTAAACTTCAAATCGCTCCATAAGTAGTAACTGCTTTGTGTGGTAACACAAAGCAGTACAAATGAACCTTCATATCTTTATTTAGTGTATGCATTCTATGTTTTTCTATTTGACTGACCACTTTATGAGACGCAAACCCATTCCATTCAAATCAACAAAGCGGCCATAACTTTTTTCCTTCAGAAATCTAATCCCATAGAATTTTGCCTGAGTCTGTTGAGTGATATATATATATATATATATATATATATATATATAATTATATATCTTTTTTTTTTTTACTGGATGTTTATCCCTGCATTGCAGTGACATTGTAAGTTGAAAAGTCTGAAATGAAGCATCCAACTCCAAGGAAAAAAAAAGATGGCACACATGTTGTTTGTATTAGACTCGCTTCCAAATTAACTGGCTGGTGACCACATATACAGTGGCTTTGCAAAAGAATTCATACCCCTTGAACTTTTCCACATTTTGTCACATTACAACCACAAATGTAAATATATTTTATTAGGACTTTATGTGATTGACCAAAACAACGTGCAGCATAATTGTGAAGTGGAAGGAATGGAAGGAATGATTCAATGGTTCAACTTTTTTCTTACAAATAAAAGAATCTGAAAAAGTGTGGCATGTGAGGAAATTGTAAGTATAAATATCTCGAGTGAATACTTTGTAGATACACTTTCAGCTGCAATCACAGCCTCATCACAGACTGGATGGAGAGCATCTCTGAACAGCAACTTTCAAGTCATGCCAGAGATTTTCAATTGTATTAAGGTCTGGATTTTGACTTGGCAATTGTAAAACATAAACATGTTTTGATCTGAACCTTTCCATTTTAGCTTTGGCTGTATGTTTCGGATCGTTGTCCTGCTGGAAGGTGAACCTGTGGAGAGATTGTTCCACCTGAGCTGTGGATCTCTGCAGCTCCTCCAGAGGGCCGCTCAGCTGTTGTTCCTTGTCTCTACTCCTATCCTTTTTTTTTTTCTCCTTCTATCCCATTACCAGATCCAGAACAGCAGAAAGCCACCACATCTGAGTCCTGCAAAGGTTTCCTCCTGTTAAAATGGGTTTTTTCCTTTCCACCATCTCCTATGCTCGCTCTTGTGGAATTGTTGGGTTTTCTCTGTAAAACGAGAGAAGACTGTGTTGTATTTGGCACTATAGAAATAAAATTTAATTGGATTGCTCTTTTTTCAGCCTGTCAGTTTAGGTGGACAGCCATGTCTTGGTAAGTTTGCAGTTGTTCCATACTTTTTCCAGGTTTAGATGATGGATTGTGTTCAAAGCTTGGGGTATTTTTTTTATAACTTAACCCTCCTTTAAACTTCTCTGCAGCTTTTTCCCTGACCTGTTTGGTGTGTTCCTTGGACTTCATGATGTCGTTTGGTCACAAATGTTCTCCAATGAACACCTGACCCCTTCACAGAGCATATGGGTTCATGTTGAGATTAGATTGCACAGAGGTGGACTCGATTTATGAATTAGAAGACTTCAGGCTTTTGGTTGATCTGGATTATTTATTTTTAGGAGGATCAGAGTAAAGGGGGGGTGGATACTTCAGCAAGTCACTGTAAATATGCTGCATTCTATGAGCTCAGAGTTGGTTAATAGTATTAGAGCTCTGGTACAACTTTCACTCTATCGGTACAACTGGATGTCTTCCATACCTCTTGAATCCCCATCTCCTGCTGTCCTTGTGCAGCACAGTACACCCAAAGCTGCATCTGCCATCGTCACTGAACTATTGAAGGACTTTGTGAATGGTAGAGAAGGAGAAGATGTGGGAAGGAGAAACTTACTTTGAACCGTGGGAAACTGCAAACCATTGAACGGGGCTATGTAAGACATTACTGTGGTCCAACACAGGGAGGGAAAAAATTTTTTTTTTTTGTTCATGAAAAGAAACCTGCTCATGTGGTTTCAAAGTGTGGGACTCATCCGTCAAGATCCTAACTTCCCAACAGTACTCACTATACAATACAGAACACACATAACACATCATTTTCATTCCTGGCAGCAAAAATCAGCCCTATTACCACGACTGTCTCCACCTGCGTATTTCAAACTGTGTAGCATGGGGAAGGGGTATTTGGTTTTTCCATGAAAACAAAAGGAAAGCAGTGCTGAT
Organism: Blennius ocellaris; assembly: GCF_963422515.1. Classification (NCBI taxonomy): domain Eukaryota; kingdom Metazoa; phylum Chordata; class Actinopteri; order Blenniiformes; family Blenniidae; genus Blennius; species Blennius ocellaris. The sequence continues at coordinate 6,349,199 of NC_137655.1, read as the reverse complement.
GAATGAAATGGTGAAAGACACAAATGATCACTGTTTCCAGAATGTGACAATCAAGTGTTACACCTAATATCCATGTTGCATCATTTAGTTTTTGTCACACGCAAAGCAGCGAGTGGAGGATTCATCGTGTCCTCTGAAACATTAACCTGAAAAACCATGAAAGGCTTTAACTGGAGTTGAGGCAAAAGAGACGTTGTTCATAGTAAGTGCATTTGATGAAGTGACTCTCCATAACATAAAACATGGGACAAAAATGGCCTTATGGAATAATGTTTATTCACACAGTAGCAAAAGTTATGTTTCCAGAAAGGTGGACATAAGTAACTGCTTATGCCAGATGATACGGGTACGAATCTCCTATATGAGAACATAAGTGCAAATAAACAGGAAAGCAACACGTGGCAAATGTATACGCAACAACCAACAATTGTAACCTCTGAAAATGCAACTTCGTGAAAACATTCCGACTCAGTATCTGTGAAAACGAGTGAAAATAAAACTTTTCTGAAGCACTGCTACTGTGCTTTTGCACCATGGCTGTAGTAAATAGTTTCACTCACAACAAGATCGACAATAACAACAATGGCGACCTCTAGAGTGTCATGACTCCCTGTCCATAGTCTTCGACTTGGTAGTTTTCCAGTTGATACTCACGTAATAACAATCCAACCTCATTGTCTGTCCATACAATGTCCATGTGCTTGCCATTGTTCATGTTATTAGTGCATTGTTCTCCGCGTGCATATGTGTGGAGTTTGTTTTCAAAACATTGCAGTCTAAATACAAAAATATTCTGAAACGATAAAGAATGTGTTTTTATTTGAAACGTCGCGTGAATACGGTCTAAATGTGATTGATTATCCGCATTCAACTATACAGTAAAATGTGTTTCTTTCTTTAAGTATCGTCCAGAAAAAAGTAGATGACAAACATTTGAAACAAAGTCGCCATTTAGAGTCAGATGTTCAGACAAACAGCCTACAGTGCTGAGATGTTTGGTATTATAGCATGAGTATCATGTTTAGCATTATTGCTGCAATAGCAAATGCATTGATTTATGTGTTCAGGGACAGAGTGAATGGAAGAAGATTGCATGTCTATATGTACGGCCCAACTGAGAAATATTGTAACGCCAAGGGGAACGTTACCAGTGCAGACGTTTAACATTTCATTGTCAGGAAAGGACCTCACTCATCCATCCATCCATCCATAAAGATACCAGGAGCTGAAGCATTTTCTAGATTACACTGGTCAAAAGGGTAAAAAGGTCACCAATATATAAATAACACTCAGCTGGAAGGCTGAGGAGAAATAATAACCCATATTTTCATATTCTAAACAGATTTACATATAATTGACTGAAGAAGCAAGTCTTTCAGAAGAAGAAAATCATGTAGACCTTGCCCCCACCTAGATTTCGACCTGAACTTTATTGCTCTTCAGTGAACATGCGAACCACTGCATCATCACTTCGCCCTGCAGGCCAACTTTTGCTCCACTTTCACATTTTGCATTGTAGAGCTTTGCTGTGTTCACCTGTCAAACACCAGATGGCGTTTATAGCACTTATGCGATTCGATCTTCTCTGTTCGCTCATTTCTGCTTTCTTTTTGGACAGTTCCACCTACCGCATACTTATCAGCATCTGCTTTTCTGTTTACCCAAATCACCTTCACCTATTTGATTTCCTTGCGGTGTTGCATGTTGTGCAAGGCATTGCTTTCTGGACTCTTGGCTTTCCATGTGGCCTGCTCTTGTTCTATTGCTTTTGTCTTCCTCCCCACTCCTTATTTTCATAGTTTGGCAGTGTCACACTGCAAACCCTTCATCCCAGCCCGCTCTACCCAATCATGGCCTGCGATTGGAAATGGATACCCAAACAAAGCACAACCTATCATCTTTACATTGTGGTTAATAGGAGTATTGGAGGGGTGTTTCCAATAATACAGGCGCAGCTCTGAGCAGCCACATGGGTTCATCGGGAGGTCGGAGAGACCGCATAGCAAAGGGAGGGGACGAGTCACATAGAAGAGCTTGAAGTTAAGAAGAAAAAGGGGAATGGACTTAAGCGTTGGGGGGGAGGACAATCTTGGTACCATAGTGACATCCTCAAAACCTGCAGATAGTGCGGTTGATGCTAGCAAAATTTTCAAAATGTGACTTTACCAAGAGTTCCTGGAATCCCTTGTCAACCTCTGAACTGCTGGAAGTGAGAACCTCCAGAGCTGCAGCTCCGTGAAGCCAAACAGAGCTGCAGGATGCACTGTTTACCATTGATGCATTAAATCAAATATTATAGTTGAAAGTAGGCGTTGTCAGTTCAGACTGCGTACAAAGAATTTGCCAATATGAATCCAAAGTCTGTGCACTTGGCCCTTGAAGTTCCAGGCTTACTGTACATCCCAGAGTAATTAGTTATTTAATAACTTGCTTTCTCTATGAGGTAAGTCATAATGCTCGTTTGTTTTACATTACCTTGCACAACATTCTAAAGGATCAGCCAAAGCTTCAACGGCTCAGGCTGTATGACTCTCATGTGTCTTATTTATTTGCACATCAGCACAGTGATGGACTAGTGATCTGTTCAGGGTCTGCTTTATTCAATGATTACTAGAATAGATTCCAGCTTGTCGGTGTAGAAGGTGGATAGGCAAGGCAAGGCAAGGTAAGTTTATTTAAATGGCTCCATACACACACACAAAGTGCATAACTTTACGGAAAAAAACCAAAACATGAAGCAATAATATATTTTCCATATTTTTTCTTCTTTTTTTATATTCAGTTCAATTCAGTTTATTAACATGGCAAAATAAAATGTGGATGTCCCATAGCACTTTAAAAACTGTAGAACCTCTACACAGATAAAGCCCAAAGGTGCAGAGAAGGTGAGGGGATGGACTGAGTTAGCTCTTTATCAAAATGGATCCTAAAGTGCCAAACTGTGTTATCATGTTGAACAAGGAACTCTCAACAAAGCAGGCTGATAAATGAAAGATCTGTCTTACTGCAGAGAAATGATGCTGCTCAGAGAACGTCACGATATGATGGAGCCACAAGAATCACACATCCCAGAACATGAGACAAATAACGAGGCAGGGGGAAGAAAAGGTCGGAAAATTTAACTTTGTGAAAACACTCTCAGTGTAAACAGGAAAAAACGCTTCTTTTGAAAGTCCTCAGGCTCCGTCTCCATGTAGACAGCGGAAACATTGCGGCTGTGCATGCACACCATGGCCATTGTTAATAGTTCCTCTGCAGATGTGCAAGTAGATGGACAATAATAACATTAACGGCCACAGTGGCATGACTCTCTGTCCAGATTCTCCTGGGACTTGGAAGTTTTCTGGTTGAGAGTCACCGTAATCACAACCCAACTTCATTGTCTTTTCATACGGATGTCTCTATACTCCTATTTTAAATATTGAAAGCGTATTGTTCTGCACGTGCATGTGTGTGTGGTTTCATAACAAAAGCACGCAGCGGCAACTAGTGGCCGAACATGGAAACTACATTGTTTTCAGTGCTTCTGCTGTTTCTGTGACAACAAACGTCATTTTCAAAGCGTTTTCTGAAACAAAAACACAAAAACAATGCCTTTTCACTTGAAATATTGTCGCATAAAACAGGCTCTTAGTCGACTGTGGGCTTGTTTGTGCTTGACTTCCCCACAGAGTAAGAAACACAGAAGCAATACATTCTAAGTTATTCTTCTTTTTGTTTCTCCTCAAATTAATAGCCGGGCTGTGATAGTTCTGGTTCAGCACACCTACAGAGCGTCCGCCCAGTGCTGCGGCAGCTACAAAGATCTCGTGTTTCGTTTTGTCAGTCGTCTGCGATGCCTACAATGTCCACACCGTCAGAGAGTCGGTGCACATCCTGGTTCTCGTACTGCAGTGGCGACTTCGGTGGCAGCGGAGGAGGTGATGCTCCGTGTGGTTTTTTTTGGTTCAACCTCAGTTCAGCAGTTTCGAGTGGGCTGGGCTCATCTCAACATTTTGCTGGATTGGTAAAAGATTAGGTTTCTTCGAATGCCGTCTGCAGATATGTTGAAGAAGGTACTTAAGTCAGGGCGAATGCTTTACAACACACCCTCTTCAAATTCTGGCACGTTTGTAGTTTACTAAGTGCACTCGCCACTGTGAATGAGTGAAACAGACTAAAGATTGCGCTGACAGACTTTACCATCTGCTGATTGTTCCTAAGTCGCGGGGGAAATGTGGCATATTACATCAGACTATTAAGTTACCCCGTCCTCCTCAAATATTCCCACTATCCGTTGCTATGATGGAGAGTGCCTGTTTGTTTTTGAGAGTGCGTCGCCCCTATGGCTGTCTTCATACTCATGCAGGTAGCCCCGAGGGAGAGAGAATGGAGCTCTTTGACAGGACAGAGGAGGTGGGGGGGGGGGGGGGGGGGGGGGGGGAGACAGACCAACCACCATCTACTCCCTGTGCCTGGGCTCATTCTGTAATGAAATGGCCTGTGTCATGGAGGCCTTATGCAAACAATGGGGCTATTCAACCTGGAAAGGAGTCTCTGTCAGGACCAGGCTGAATACGATACCTCTGAATCAAGGCTGCAGTCCCTCTTTTCTCTCCATTTTACAGATTTTTCTCTTTTTTTCTTTTCTTTTTTTTTTTATTACCCAGTCTACTGTAGAGCTCATGTGGTCCTCCCCCTTTTTTCTCTCCTCGGCCTTTGCTCTTTTCTGCTTCCTCAGATGCTGTCCTATAGAAACAACAGGCCTTGCTCGCATTGAACGCTCGTTTTCATGTTTTGATTCTGTGAGACTTGACACGTCCAGTTGAAAGTCATTTCTGCCATATTGGTTTCACATATTGTATTATTAAGAAGTCTTTAGTGCCTCATTTGTTTTCAGCGCCTGAGGTATTGTGTTTTTTTTTTTTTAGTTGGCTTTCAGCTGTTCTTTGAAAATTATATGATTCAGTTTATATGGCTTTTGATTTTCTTCACACCACAAGTACAGAATATGGTTCATGGTCAAGGCTGAATATTAAGTGCACACAATATAGATGGCCTCAGTTCGAATTACAGTGGATTGAAGTCCAGGAGCAGGATCAGGTGCAGCACGTAACTCTTCAGTTTCAGAGGTCACATACTCGTGATGCTACATGCAACATATGATTTCTTTAAATTTAAATTCAACACACGGCAGTGCAGAGATGAAGGTCGTCTTGTACAAAAGTCCCTCATGGTCTAGTGGCTGGAATGTCCACCAAGTGGACGATTTTCAGATGCGTTTCCATACTAGGACAAATTCTCCTTTGGACACCTACCATTAGTATATACAGACAATATTATCGGCTGGAACTTTGGTAACTGGCAAACGTACACAACCATGCTATCATGCTAGTAAAACCAAATCTGTACCATTAGCGTGCTTGTCCAGTACAATAAAGGGTTTCTCACGTTGGCAAACCGCAATTTAAATCCTGGATGACGACTTGTGTGGGGGTGCGCCTTTGATGGAAACTTGCATTGCCTTTATTTGATTGAGATCATGTTGCAGTCTCGCAGTAAGCCCTTCACAAGCTGGAACACACACTGTAAATCAGTGTATCTTCAGGAAATGTAAGTAACATCTGTGAGAGATCACTGCCACTTCAGCTGCCATTCAGTAGCACTCACTGGGGAGTCTGCGATCTGCAGCTGGAGTCTGGTGGAAAGGTACTGCAGCCGCACTGCTGCTCAAATCATCTCTGTGATAGTGTGTTGTGTAAAACACTCGCATTGTGTGGATACCCGAGAAACCTCTGAGATTCAAAGAGTACGACACCTCAAAGAGATTCATGCTGTTTTTCCCGAAGCGATTTGGCTTGGCCGTGAAATTACTGACACGTGTCAATACTTACACTGCTCTGTAAAACAGGACTCAGTTTGGGTCTTTAAGCTTCTCCATGTGGAATGTTGTAAACACGGTGCAAATATGCAACAGTGGCAAGAAGAACTATGTGACTATAGGTTGAAATTACCTTTTTTTTGTTATACCTCCCAGGGTGACTCACATTTCTTTATTCATCTATCTAATCAGATAGACAAGCCATAGAATACAATAAACTAAGGCTATGTTCACCCCGCAGGTCTATTCAATTCCAATTTTCTGCTATTTGATTTTTTTGGCGTGATCATTTACATTTGAAACGCGACCTCCGTCAGACTGCCGCGCGAGCACGGTCGTACATGCGTATGGATGGACAAACAAGTTGCATTATTATACCGGGTGATTCTCAACTGTGAAAACGACCAAATTGCCAAGTAGCAGCATTTCAGAAAAGTTGCATATTCATCGTCACAGAGATGGAGTCGGAGCGTTTTCAAAGAGTTGTGTTTTCATACAGACACCTAAATAGCAACAAAAGTTTTGTCTTCTCACGAGAAAGCATTGTTGTGGAAACAGGGAGTATGAGAAGTGTTCACAGCAGACATCCTAAGAAACTCGATGAGCTAAAGCGGTGCCGGACAAAAAAGGATCAGAAATATTAGATTAGAGATTACAAAAAGCCTTACCAGCAGTACTGTACATGTAAGGACTGTTCAATAAGTAGATCAAATATTTGAATTGATAGTATTCTTATAATCACACTGCAGCTAGTTATCTTCCCTACTGAGTGATCAGATTATAAAAAATAGTGCACATATTTCTAAATTGTTATTGTAGCTTTATTCACATCAGCCGATCAGCTGCAGGTTTCACTGTGACAGTTCAGTGCCAAAAGTCATGTCAGAGGCTTTCATGCAGGAAAACCCAAACAGGTAAAGAGGAAAACATATAAACTTCACACAGAAATGTCCGGCTTGAAAATTTTCCACCTGCAAGGCCGTAGTACTAACCACTATTGTGAGGTTTTAAAAGAAAACCTTAGCGAAGAGCATTTTATTGGATACCCCCTTCGAGGGCATTTGAAGATTGATTTTCTCCTTCAAATGCAGTGCAAGAACCTTTTGATGAGGGAAAACAGGAGCAAAATCAGGCATTTTCTATACTGATTCGGAAGGATCTTACGTTTACTTATATGCAAACCTCTTTTCATGTGTGTGGGTGTGAGAAAGAGTCTGAAGATGGAGCACATTCGCCAAGTGCACTAATCAAAAAAGCCTCAACTGCACCACCAGGCTCCTGGAGAGACTTAAAGTATTTATTTAAAGTTTTATCAGCATGGCAGGCGGCTATTAAATATGGTCCTAATGCAATGGTAGAGCTTGGCTGTTGCCACTTTTGTAAACAGTCAAGAATAAACTGCTATAAAGTCCAAGAGAGACCGCCATTGAAAGCTATTAATACACAGTGGTCGTATATCTTTTGTCAGCTCATTCTAGCGTAGACTCTTATAATTTGGGGGGGAAATATTGTGCTTCAATTAGCTATTTTCAAGAAATGCACACAAGGATTTCTCTGTGACTTTCTAATTTGTTTACAGAACAAACATCGAGTCATCTAATCGCGGCGAACCGCAGACTTTCTTTTGCGACGCGGCACAAAAAGGCTGCCTTGTGCCGCACAAATAAAACGAGCTCAAGCTAAATTGCTAAAAACCCACTTCCTAATCTCCGAGTCAAGGATGCCATTGTATATTCCCTGCAGTTGGTGTAATGCAAAACCTGGATCGCCATGGACACGATCGAGCTGTTTAACAGGGTTAAACGCATAGCGCAAAGATACGGCAAGCTGGAACGGCGCAATCTGATCCCAAATTGTGCGGCGAAAGGTCAAACGTGCACCTGTCATTAGGGTGGCGGCGGCGGTGGTAGTTGCATGACTAGTTCAACTCTTTTGCTCCCTAAACCCTTTAAAACCCATCTCTCAACAGATATTACCTCACTTGATAGATGGAGATAAATGGACATTCCAAAAGTTAATGGCAAGTGTACCTGGGTGTTCCCAGAGAGGACAAAACACATTAAAATGAAGGCTTACTTGTCACATGCAATCAGTCCCTGGTATGGCGACTTGGGGTTACTTTCCACTGCAGGAATTTGTTCCTACCTTCTCTCGTAATACACATCAGTTTCGACATCTTTAAATAAGCAATAAAAACCCTGTAATGACCTTACATGGATGGATTTTTAAAAATGTTTTCATTGGTTACACTTTTTGTCTTGGTTTCACCTTTTATTGCCTCCAACTAAAATCCATTCTGATTGACAATAATGCGGATTTATAAGCAAATGTTTTGAACAAGTGACAGAACAGGAGAAATGACATGTGAAGGCAGTGAAAAGCAGGTTAATGTGCATCCACTTCCACAGTGATTGATATTTGGCAAGAACACAGCTTAATAAATCTGACGAAAAGACGGCTGGCGTGTAAATCTGTCGATCGTCAGTGACTGCTGATGACAGTCTTCTAAATTTTACGAGTGAAGGAATGTCAACCAGTTTTCTTTTTTTTCCTCAGTGAACCAAAAAAGGAAGTGGGGTATGATCGCCTTTTCTTTACTCTTTGTATAAAACAAAAACACGAACAAACAAAAACAAAGAAGTGACTGTTCTGACCTCGAGTGGCCATAGAAAATGTCAAAGTGGTCAAGAAGAAGTATATAGGCAATATAAGTGCATGTCAGAGGAGTGGCCCTGCAGGAGAATGAACAACATACCGTGCAAAAGGACAACAGCGGCAACTTTTCTGTGACTAAAATGCAAAAACGTTGCATTACCTCTTGAAATGTTGTGTAAACAGGGCCTAGGTCAACAGAGAGCTGGAGACTTCTCACACTAGATCATATTGTTGAGATTTATCGAAGTTAAGAGTGTCTTAAAATTAACTCGCGTACGTATAGATGGGAAGAGGACCTCCCAACCGAAATAGGGGCAACTGTGCCATAGCAACTCAATGATTTGAAACATCGTGTATCAATAACGTCTAAAGCTGTTGGCAAACTGATCCAGATAGAAGGTGGAGAGGAGCTACAGCAATGAGCGCCAACAGTCGCGCTAAAGAAGTCCAATCCACTCCACTCGCTGGCAGGGAAACGGCAGCTCGACGCCAACATCGCCACCTGCAGGACTGAAAATTACACTTATTGCAACGAGAAATATAAATTTGCTTGTAAAAGAATTTCCAGTGTTAACAATTTATGAGGCATATCACATGATGACAAGTGAACATGTTCCACCAACGGCGAAGGAGTAATCTCAACTCAAAGGCGAAGCGTGCATGTTTTCCATACGCGACATACTGTATATGCCTTCAAACGGAGCAAGCCTCATTACTATTTCCCGTCGCATGAATCATTTCCATCTCTGATTTATTATGTCGTCGCTGCTTCTGGTGTGTGTGGGTGGGAGGCCGCCCATGCGCTCGGCATGATGGGAGCATACAAATTAATTATGATGTGTCAGCTCGGAGTCAGCTGCTTGATTATCGTTGCACCCGGCGACAGTGCAAGCACAGGAGGTGGAAAGTAACGATCTGCCACAAGTCCGCGTTGCAGTGGAACCTGTGGGACCGCAGGCCTGTGCCGACACGAACGCGGCTCCGCGCTGCTCGCCGCCGCGCGCCTTGCCAGCATTCTTTTAATTTTTGCTCATGTTTCTGTACGTCTCCCGAGCCTCTGCAACAATTACTTCTTGGTTTCATGTCTGCAGACGGTTTTTCTTTGTTTTTGGTTACAGGATTCCCTCGCGCTGCGCGGCAACACGTCAGTCCAGCCGTGGCTCGAGGGAGGAAGACAGACTTGACATGAGCGCAACAGCTAATTAAGCTTGTCATTGCACAAGCAAGCGGGGAATTGCAGTTGATGACCTTTGATGAGATTAGTCTTCATGTAAGTTTTCACTTTTATCTTTGATGGACCATTATCGTTTACAGGGCCGATCCCATTACCCCAAGCATATCAAAACAGACTCATATTGAAACATATTGTTTTGGTAAAATGGCTTAACATTTGAAATCTTGGCAACATAATTTCAACGTATATTTATTTTCTACTGGCAGTGTCATGTTCATATTACATTAATCTTCTATCCATCACTATAACTACTTAACTCAAATTCCATAGTGTGAGTTGTACAAATCTTAATTTCTTTTCCACTTCATGTGATATTTTCCTGGTGTTCAGGATATTTGCTCAAACTGACATCCCGAAGGTCTCGGTGTCTGCAGATGCCCCGAGTGCCAGAGAGCTGCATGAGCACTAAACACTTGCACTCTGGGAATCGTGGATCTGCTGAGGGAATCCAGGTGCACTGAGGTTAAGTTACACTGCAGCTGTCCAGCTGAAAAAACACAAGCTAATACCAGTGGCCAAAGAGGGGCCCTTTGTTTGCTATTGTGTCCTGGCGAACTCTCTTGTCATGCCAGTGTATGCAGTGTACTGATGCATATGCTTGGTTACACGGTACAGCTTTGCCTTAAACATCCATCGCTAATCCAGAGAACCCCTTGTCATCAAAGTGATCCACGCATGTGGTACAAAAGGTCAGTTCATGTTTACGTTTGGATCATTGTTTAATCTACCTTTATCTCGTCACAGAAACTAGCCTTCATTCTTAAAGAGATTAAAGATACAATGTTCACTGATCAGCCGTAACGTCGCGGCCACGTTGTCGGGAGTCTTTTTAGATGCAGTGTTGAGATTAGGAGTAAATAATAATTGGTGGAATTTCTCGAAAAATGTGTGATGCCTCCGATTGTTTAATGGCCTCGCAGACCACCTCTGCTTCTCGGTTTTCATGCGTGAAAGAGTCTTTACTAAGTATTCTCAATTTGCCTTGGTATCTTTGGAATATAATGGCGACCCTTGGTATCTTTAGCATCTTTGGTTTTCAGGATCCGTCAGCAGCGAGACACCTCACATGGTCGTAGAAGTGGCCTTGTGGCCCAGGTGTGTTTACCAAATACTTCTATGTTTCCTGATTGTTAAACAATGCATGCAGTAGAAGGCAGTGCAGGCAGATGGTATCATGGGTAATATTTATCAGCCAAACATTGATTAAACAGATGAAAAAGAGCTGGCATATGCATTTGTGTCCATGCTAGTATTTATAATTTAGTCAAGATGGATATTTTCGCTGCCTTGTACTTTCAACTTTGCTTGTGAAAACGCTTCTAAAATGTTGACACAGCTCACACAGCTTTTTTTCCTGATGTCCTATGACATTGATTGCAAGTGAGGTTGACATGCTTGTATACACACACACACACACACACACACACACACACACACACACACACACACACACACACACACACACACACACACATTTGCACAGTCTTTCTTCAGTCATTTTTTTTTCCTGTAGGGATTTTTTGTTCCTTTAGCTTCTCGCACCTTCGCTTTACTGCTCAACATTGCCGCCACAGTTCATCGGTGATATTACTGTTTTTTGCTGTTTATCAAGCGCCCTGGAAACAAACCAAATGTCTAATTGCTTTGTGACTCTTATTTATTTATTTATTTTATTTATTTATTTATTTGAGCAGTACAAATTCTGCTCAAAAGGAGTGGGCTGAAGCAAGAATCTTATGAGGCGCCCACCCCCAAACTCAGAGCAACAAAAATTACATTCCACACTAGAATAGAAAGAACAAAACATCAACAACAACAACAAAATATTAACAAAAAAGAGACTCTCAACTATAAAAGTAAAAACTAAAAAGTAGTGTTTTACCCACAGAGTTGAAATCGGTGAGTTTTCGAAAAGTTCCACCTTGGGAACAGTTTTCCAAAAGTTGCATATTCAGTGGCTCGGAGCACTGTGTAAACGGTCAACAAACATTTGCAATGAAGAACTCCTTATTGTAAGTTTGATATGATAATTAGAGTCTGTTTGACGCAGGGAATATTTAAAACGTTCAGCTCATGGGCCCTCCAGGACTGGGTATTAAATGGATCTTTATTTGCAAAAGAAGGCATTTTATGTCACAACGATAGAGGTCTTATTTTTTTTAACGCATGCCCACTTCATTGCTCCAGCACTCTGCTGTCATCCCTGCAGCAAAGACTTGAATCAAATCTCTGTCAAGGCAATTATAAATTCAATGGAAATCATCATTAGAGTAATTGTCAGTTTGCATGTCACAGCTTTGTCTTGGCGCCTCGCCCTGCAAACCCGTTGACCCCTTAACTAGAAACTGCTGATTTGGTAATCAAACTCAGTGCAGTGAGCAATCTTCACTGAGTCATGCATTGCATGTGAGTCCACACACACGCACACACACACACACACACACACACACACACGGCAGCACACCGACTTAAATAGACACACGCACAAACTCAAACAAGTGAGCTTAAGGGAGATTTGTGATCTTGTAAAAACACATTGAGCGACGAATGGCTCGGACTAGTTGCACTTGTCAAGCAGCACCTGCAGCGTGGCCTTTGCTCGCAGGCAGGGGAGGGACAGGGAGTGAGAGACGGGGAAGGGAGAGACTGGTTGTCAATATTAGACAGGCATTAACAAGTTGTGATGTAGTGCTTTTGTGGCAACGTGGAGTGAGTGTTCCACGAAACTCTTGGGTAGAGCTTATGCAAGTCAAAACATTTGTAAGTGAGGTTTCTAACCTGTAAGAGTCATTTTAAAATGGCTTTTGGCTACATAATAATGGCTCATTGTTAATTATTACCTTTGAATGCATGAGGACATGCTGTTGGTATTGACAATTCAGCGATTCAGTACTTGTCTCGCAGTTTGTTTTGTTTTTTTCACATCTCAATGTTAAAAATGAACCTATTTTAGCACAGCAAAAGTTAAATAACCTCAATACAAAAGAAATGAAAAGAAACACTGGCGATAATAGTGAACCGTAATCTTGCTGTATATTCCAAACAGATCAAATAAAGCCAGTTTGGCACTGACCTAATCCTGTTGGTCCCCAGGTAAGGGAGAATACACCAACTTAAAGCCGCTGTTGGGACGGATGCCAAGAAAACATCCATCCTTACTTGGGAAGCCTGGCTTCTGCCTCCTGGCATGCAGGCTCTCCCCGTGACTGACAGCTCTAACAATATGGATTCAGCTGAGTAACAGCCCGAGGCAAACTGTAACTATAGCCGTGTAGTGATTTGCGCCATACCCAACATATATTAACTCTTCCCTTCTCTTCTCTGACTTGGCTGTCTCTCACAAACTCACACCCACACGGCTACCACAAGCACATCGACCGCTCTCCCCGGTTTCCGCTCTCTTTTTCTTGCTTTTTTTTTTAAAGTGAAAAGCACACGTTCGAGTCCACTGGATGTTATTCGGTTGTTTGCACTCTTTGTTCGGTGCTGAGAGGCATCAGAGGGTTTGATCTACCTCTTCTCTTTCATATGAGGGTGCTGTGATGCATTTTTGTTTGTAAAACCTAATGTCCTAGTTTAGATCACATCTATTGATCTTTATTGTAGATTTCAGCTTCTGCTCAGCCACTAAATGGCATCACAAAATATATGGTTTGATACTTTTTGGCATGCTTTTTGGCTCTTGTTGATGAATCTATGCATTTTCTGTTTCAATCCCTTGGTCTTGTTTTTTCTTTTTTTTCTTTTTTTATAGAAGTGTAGTGGTTTCATAGCAAGCTATCAGCACTACTTCAAGCCGAGCATCTACAGCATCAGCTTTCTTCTATCTTCTACCTTTTTTTTTTTAGCATTGAAACAAATATATTTGCATTCATGGAATAAGGTTGTCTTTTTTATTTTTCCCCACAACCTACATAAAATCTAAACAAGATTCATTTTTTTGCATTTTAATATTTTATTGTTGGATTTTTTTTATTCTTACATGGGATAAACTAAAATAATGTACAAGTAGGTCATACTTTAATCGCATACTTACTATACAGTGACTATACAGTTTCTCCTCTGTGATCTTGGGCCAGTAGACAAAACAGACTTTATGGAGGCAGCTGTTATGAAAGACATCAAACTTTGTCATTACTATTGAAAAGCCTGATCTTAGTTTTGAGGCTGGATTGTTTGGATTGCTTGTATGTCTTTATGGGACCACTGTCAGTACTCACAAGGCCTCTGAGGTCAGTCAATTCTTCAATGCAGGCCAGTTCCTTTCCATCGATGGCGATAGGGGGCGCTGTTGGGGCTTTGACGTACATCATCTGCACCTTTTTCTGGTTGCAAAATTGCTTTGCTGCTCACATTTTGTTTCCCGGACATGGTGATGGGGTGACGGATGCGACCGCCAGGTCATCGGCAATGGCAAGATCTTCCAAATATCAGAACGAGATCCATTAGATTCCACAGGGACACGCTAATGTTGTTTCACAACATCTGACACCACTGATTCACTGTGTTCAGTCATGAGATTAAGTTGCCAAGAAATATGATTTAAAATTGAACATTTCTCCAATGAAAGCAGAATCTTACTGCTTATTAGTGGAATTGACAGCCAGAGTTCAACACCGAGGACAGCTGCCGAATACCAAATATACTTTGTGTGACAGCTCATTTCCAAAATCCAACTTGACTCGAAATAGTGTTTTAGGGGGAAAAAAGTGTTTTTTTTGTGTTTTGAAGCTTTGACTTCAAGAACACTCCTTCGTTGTTGCATTGGTGTGTAATGGTGATGTGGCAAGAATTCCATGTCCCTCCAGTGCAGGAAAGTAGATGAATAAATGAACGAGGTCCACTATATATATTTGAAAGTTTTAACAATTCGCCAGTGGACGGTGTAACATGCTTTAAAAACACGTTTTGAAATTCTAAGAAGTTATGTACATTCCTTGTTATTTAATGTCTTATGATGAGTAGTATGCATGAGTAAACATAATGAAAAAACAAACACAATTTAATATATCACTTTATTATGCCCTATAAAGGGTTAAATAAAACATCACGGAAATGAATCCAGAGGGACATTTTAGAACTTAGTTCTGTCCTTTTGTACTCACTAACTCTTTTCTGAGTGACTACTCAGACGAGCCATAACTTTTCTCAGGTTTTCTTGGATCTTTTAATGCATTGTCCACAGCTGTGTTCTTCAGGATGAAAGGTTAGATAATGAGAGTGAACATATGACATCGGTTTAATCTCATCAGAGCACAACTTTCGGGAACTTTCTTGTATTTTAATACCCCTACAGTAATGATGTAGCTTTATAAGCCAAAAAGACATGATGTTTTTGTATTGTGGGACTTCTTAAGTAATTAATTTTGACGTTGTATAAAAAGGCTGGTATCAACCTTGCTGAAAGGTCTTTTTTCATGTGTTTATCTGGATTGTCTTTAATGTCTTACCTCATCGCATCATTTCACTATTCCTGAGCGTTTCTGACTCTGGCGAGCCATTCTCTTTGTCTGACTCCCGAGTCTGAGAGGTAAATTCACGGTGCAAATTACAAATCGTCAACTAGATTGTGAGCTGAAGTTCTGTCTAAATTAAGGAAACCCAAGTTTTCACAAAAACTGAGACACTGCGTTGGTGGCTGAGTAATGATGTTTACACACATGGTTCAGCCAAAATGTTCTTCATTTCTAGGAACATTTCTTGAGGAATAACAAAGATTATTATCTGGATCCTATGAACCGAGGTCACCAGTGTCTGTTGTTGCACTATTTCTTTATTTATTTGCACTGCCTGCTTTATGCGACTTTATTTGCACCCCACCCCCACCCCACCCCCGCTGATGTTTTATCACCTTTCTCAAGTCTATTTTGCATTTTAGACTCATTGCAAGGATTGTGTTGAAGTGCTGCTTGGTGTGACAGCCACTGACCTGGACTGGAATCATTCAGGGCTTCGATCTGTTATTAACTAAGTTCAGTTCCGATTTGCAAATTGACCTATGAAGTGTCGCAACTGTCAAGTACATTCTGGATAAATAAACGTTCAATAGTCCTTGTTCTGCTTGCCGACATGCAACCACATAAAGAATAATGAAGCCTGACACAGACTGGCTTCATTATCATTGAATTACTCTGACTTCGTATAGAGTAATTCAAAGGAGCTGCGTACATAAATGGTTTCTTAGTTAATCCCTGAGTGTACATTTATACTTGTAAATGTTAATGTTTGTTTTTTTTTTGGGGGGGTGGATTGCAAAGGAATGCAAATCAGTACACATTGTGCACGCTTTGCAGCAGATGCATCCGTCATCCAACCAACCATTACGGAGATCACGCTCATAAGAAAACAAGTATAGGCCCTGAGGCAGCAGCTGTCAGATCATTGTACAGTTTGTCATCTCATCATGTCATCAGTTTGACACAGCAATGTGGCTACATGCAGTGTTTCAATGGAGTTTGTTCTTTTTCTTTTCTTTTCTTTTCTTTTCCTGCTTTTTGATGCTAACTGACTTTGGCCAGCCAAGAGGCGTTGGTATATTCAATGTCGATTCATTGTTCATGGAATTTAGAGTCATTTCTACAAGATGAATCGAAAGGAAAGGTTATAAATGAAGTGTTTTTGTGGGAAAGAACTTAACTAATGGAAATCGAATTAACTCTAATATCCACAGTGTTTTCTAAGCTCAACAATGAATCAAACTTTCTGGGTGTATTGATTCTTGGAGTGCGCGTCATCGACAGAGGTGGTTTCCCCTCTGCACTACATCTGTCTGTTGTATTTTGCTTCTTTTTATATATATATATATATATATATATATCAGGAACACTTGCACAACATGGTTACATAAATGTTCATAAGTGTCTGATGAATGCTTCAATCTTTAGACCAACAGCTCGTCCATGTCACGTTTGGTTGAGGTTTGGCTTCCTCGGTTGAAGTTTCGGTAAAGTACTCTACCAACAGCTGCACGGCCAAGGAAAAACACATGCACACACTCCAAGAACATCTCACTGATTTACATTGCAGAAGCTGCAAGTACTGCTTGCCTCGTTTGAACCTTCACTTCAATGTTTATTAATGAATTTCACCTTTATTTTACCCAGCAGGTCAATTGGGAAACAGTTCTCATCTATAATGAGTTGCTGGCGTCGGTGCAAGGATCATTCATTATTGACCGTACAGCATTTGGGGAATAAATGTAGAACGGTTTCAGGTCTGTTGCAGATAATTCCAGTCATTTGCAGCAGAAATGAGGAGCGTCCAAAGTAGGTACAGAATTTGTATATGCCCAGACTGATGAATCTACACGAACAAAGGCTGGCGAGCAGGATAGCTCTCCTGTATTGTAAACTCTAAAACCAAAATCTTTGCATTAAATCCTTGTCCTTCTCTGTGTTCTCGGCTGCACAAGGTGGTCGACTTTCCACCCGTGTCGGTTGCTCTCGCTTTTTTAGGGCCCCAACAAAGAAAGAAATACAAGAACAAAACACACGCAGCTCGGCGGCGTCAACTGAATCCGTGTCTCGCCTCCAGGTGCAACTTGTGCCCCGCATTCCCTGAAACCCACGGAAAGACAATGACTGACATGTCTCCACTCCTCGGCTGCTCTTGGCTGACAGCACCATCATCGGAGGCTATTAATAGACATACCTGCGGTTGGCGAGCGATGTGGAATCCGCCCCCGCTGATTCCTCCCTGTCATGCTCCTGCTTCTTGTGTCTGGCATGGACGGGCGCACAGCTGCCGGGGAGACCGTGAGGGCGCGTTTGTAAACAGGAGCTTATTCTCCTCTCGCTCTCTTTATTTTTTTTTTTGCTCTCGTAAATTGTCGAAACCGTCGAAACAATGAGTGAGCAATTGTTTGATTTCGGTGTGTGGCCAAGGCTGCCATGTAACAACATGTAGCGAACTCGGCCACTGATGATGTTCCCATTAAACAACGTAATTGTGGGTGATTTGGGACACAAAATACCAATATGGGGAAAAACGCAAAGTTGATCCAATGAAAAGGATGACCTTGTGGGAGAGAGAAAGTGAGAGGTTTAAAGTATTTCATATTGTTGTTTGCTCAAGATTAAGATTCTTAATTGTTCGCATTAATCCATTCCTTTAATTTCTTTGTGAAGCACAGTCAATTGCCTTGCTCTACAAATACATTTGCTCTATAAATGTGGTATTAGACTGCAGGGTGAATTGGTTTCTATCAGACAGTTTTACATTACAAATGTCTTTGGATTTAATAATAATTATTGTTGTTGTTTCAATACAGTCACCACCTGGGCACTGATTTGACTGACTTGAGTTGGTTACATTTATATAGGATTGTCTACAGACAAGTATATGTGTGTGATATTTATGGAGAAAAAAAAAAGTCTAAAAAAAAAAAAAAGTATGTGAACTCACATGTTCACCAGTAAAAAATGTTAAAATGTGAATTGAATCAAAATCTAAGTCTTATCAATAGACCATGATGGATAATCAGGGTTCTATGTGCTTGGTGAGATGGGAAAAAATGTCCACATATCTGTTTACTGCAGATCTGATAACATTGTCTCTCTGTATCAGCAGGGTTTGCTTTTTTCTTTTCTTTTTTTTTCTTCTTGTGTTTACAATGTGTCTTCTGGTCAGTCAGTGAATGTCTGCATTTTCTCACGCCTCTTTTGGTCGAATAGCACAGATGAAATATGAGAGTTTAGTGTTCTGGAAACATGAGTGAAGATAAAATAAAGATACCTTTTTCTGACCTGGTAGGATAATACAGGCGTTTTAAGGCAGAGGCCAGATGCTGAAGACAATCGGAGCGAGATTACTGAACCTTTACAACCAGTGAATGTGATCTTATCAGTGTTTTCCCCAGAGGATTGGTACTGATGGCTCGCTGCGCATACGTCTGGTAAAGTGTCGCAGAGATGTTCACGGTTTCAGTTGCAAAACACATATTTCAGTTTGAATTCTACCCGTCCAATGTGCAAGGGGGCATGGCGCTAAAACATGCTCATAGAAATTGGCGGTTTATAAGTAGATTTTGTCCATTTCTTTGCAGAACTGAACAAAATGTATGGCCATAGTATGATAAAATGCATCCATTTGCCTAAAAAGTTGCTGGCAGTGTTTGTGACCAAAAGGCAAATATATATTGAAACGCCGTCCAGGCAAACTGCTCTCTCCCCAAAATGAAACTTGCATTGTCTCTGATCTCTTTGGTTTTGTATGTGTAACATCTCTTAATAATAATTTAGACCTTTTTTTTTTTTTGTTCCTGAAGTTCATACAGCCAAACGAGCTGGGTTGGTTTTGGTTGAAATAAAGCATTTACCAGTGTAAGAGACAGACTTACACCACAATGCCTGTGTGTCAGTCAGCAATTTCCATACCATATGATTATCATGCCTACATTTTGTAGACATAACATTCCTGCATTTCGTCAGTTTCCTTTAATCATTTAAAGAAAGGATGTGTTCAGCCCTCCTCCTCTGCTTTGAATTCTGTGCCTGTTCCCATCAAACTGTTGCGTCCGTGTGCTTTTGAAGTGGGGAATTTAATTGGGCACACCATTTGGGATGTTCAATTGAATTTCTTGTGGGGATGCCCATCCATGCATCCATCCATTGCACTAAACAGTTTGCATTACATTGCCGTTTACGATGCTCCATTCATTTGTTCAGTCAGTCTGTATAAATACTAATACAGTAACCTAACCAAGTTTCAAATAGTCATGAAGATATATTGAATATTATAGATTATCAGCTTAATAAAAATAAAATCAACTCTGTACATCATTATTTTTCTGTCATATCCTCAGTCTCACAATTCCCCCCCAACCATCTCTTGGTACGGTTCACGTATGTGCTGACATTACCTGTGAATAAAACCCAGCCAACCATGACATTACACTTGAACATAACTGAGAAAATGATGAACTCATGCAGCCAGTTTACAGGGGGGGAGAAAAGGGTGAACAGCTCGTTGGAAAGTATCGGATTTACAAGTTGTGCCAAAAGCAGTTTAATGAGCATTGTTGAATGTTTTGGCAACAGCCAACAATATACTCAATCAACACAGTATAATTTTTCTGCATCTGATAACTTACAGGCACAATGAGAGCTTGCCTCATGCACTTATTCATGCAGTATTCCTTGCAAACCAAACCAAAGGCCAAGAATTATTAAGAGGCAGCTACTTGAGCCAGGTCGTGAAAGAACTTACTCGTGTTTAGAGACCACAATGTCAACCTGGAGCTCATTTTAGAATTACATCAGGGTTTTTGATTACTGGATTTGATCAGCATTAAGCCAGTGCAGCATTAGCCAGCATGAAGTGCAACGTCCCACCTGTTCCATCCACATTAGGGTACAATTTGAGATACTTTCTTTTGGATAGGCAGGTATGTTACATTGAACAAGCAACTAGCACTGTCACAATTATTCGCATAGTGAAATTATTATTTTTATTACAGTGCTTAAAAAAAAAAAAAAAAAAAAAAAGCAAACACATATAGCTTTAATGCAGTAAAGATATGAGCTCCCAAAGGCCAGGACATATGTTCATTACTATTACGATCGAAGAGAAAACTATCATTCACTCAACAGCAAAGCTTTAAGAAAACAATCGGGCCCTGGTTGAGGCTTTTGCCATTCAAAATGTTTCTGGTCCCACTTAGCAGCATTCCAGAGAACATTCCACATCATCCACATACCTAATGATAACAAATAGTCTATTATTACAGACATATAAAGACACTAATGATCTGTCAAGAAGTAGACAGACATGCAATTAAATATGCTGCCTCGCATTTTTACTGCAGGCACAGTAGACGGTGTGGTCGTGGTCCTGAGCGATCCAGTCTCCACAGGGGTGCTGCTGTGTTTCCTCTCACTGAACCGTGTCAGTGGTTAGCCTTTAAAATGCCACCATGGCAACAGGAGTGCTGCAAGCCGTATGCCAGGGCTGGAGTAGGTTAACTGGTTCCTAATGAAGGATTGTTGGAGGACGGATGGGAAACGATCAAGGAATAATTGATCATGGAAAGAGGCACGGTGGCATGTTGATACGCATGCAGTAAAGGTGTTAATGTTGGTAAAGTTGCAATTCTTTGGAGCTTAGATACTGACAGCAACCTATGGTCACATTTACAAGTTGTTGCTAATTTAATATTTTGTTTAATCTGCAAAGCATTTACCCTCCTTGGCCATAACTTTATTTACCTCCATCAAGACGTATACTTGTGCTTAAAGAGCGAGCAACCTTCACCCGAACCTACATTCATGTAAAACACAATTGAGTGGTTTGTCAATTTAAAAGCAACTGAAAATAACCATACAACTTGAATGATCATATTTCTACATTAGCTATAGAAGAGCTGATGCTTATATGCAAGGTTAAGATCACATGGAAAGATAGGCATGGGACAAGAGTCATGCAGCACTGGGGTATTCCTGTACAACATGCATGTTTACATGCTCTAGTTCTGTTTGAGTCTTTTTGTTTTCTCCAGGTACTCTAGTTTTTCAAAATGATATAATAGCATGTTTATATTTGGGGAACTATTCATGTTCCATTGTTTAATGTGACCTGAGAGACTTAAGGCTTAAGTCTAAAGTGGGTATGAAAGTTCTTTCATGGGATGAATATATGGATGGACCCTTTTCTTAGCGTTTGGCAAACATGACCCGAGTGCTATCATATTCACACTGCGGATCGGTGGCAACTACCATTTTGTTTTTTGGGTGCACCCCTCTGTCCCTGACGGGCTTTTTCTTGGTTAGCAGTACAAGCAAAACACATCAGGAATGTATCTCTGGCTCTGCATAAACCAGATTCACCAGACGCAACCATTGGTTGGCTCTTTTTTTAGATCTGAAACCTGACCCAAGTCCAAGGCACATGGAGTTGGTGTTTCCATGCTTCAAAGAGCGAGCACATCTCACACATCGACACGATCGAAAAGCAACAATGAGACACTAAGGTTTAAGCTACCGTGTCTGAGACTCGGCTCCGTTTAAGATGAAGAAGGCTGCAGTCGTGCTTATGTAAAACAAAATGTTTCTGTCCATTAACTTGTCTTTTGCAGCCTTCTTCAACATATATTTAGATATGGCACAAAATTTAAACAAAGTCAAATCCTAAGAAGCTAAACATCCCACAGGAATGGGTGGAGGTTTTAACGGTTTGGCGGGCCGGCTTGAGTCTAGCTGCTGTTGGTAAAGGAGACTGTTAGATGATTGATGGGAACGTTTCAGATTGACTGGACTTGAAGGAGGAGGCGGTATTTGGGAAGATGGATGTGGTCTGAGAGTCTGAAAGGCAGACTGGCTGTTTTTCCTACTGTTATACCTTTATATAATAAAGTTCAATGCATGAAGACTGATTCGGTCTGAACAAATATGTGGAACGACAATTGGACAGTGATCATTGGCAGCAAAATTAAAGATTGAGTAATTTTGACTACATGCAAAGGTTAAACTGACTAAATCATGGACAATCCAGGTACTAGATTGGAGAATGACTCACAATTGAATGTCAAATAAACAAGGAACAGCACAGATTCTGTCCTGGCAACAATGGACCAGTTCTTCATTCTCTCACAGATTATTGAGGAGACATGGGAATTCCATTCTGCATGTGTTTTGGAGAATTCGTGTGAGAGCTTCAATCCCTGGTGTGGGTAGGCGGTTAAATGTTAATTAACATAATCTGATAACAGTTTGCTTTCCACAAAGAGGTTAATGTATCTGTAGCTGAGGATGATCAATGCAACTAAAATGTGCGGTGTCACCGAGTGCAATGTAAAATACATAGCCAGAGGACATCGTACCCTGGTCCGCAAAGTGGATTAAAGACGTAGATAGGAGAGGAAATGTTTATTAACCGAGAACCATAAAGAGTGAATTAACAAAACCAGAGCTGCACAGAAAGTCTCCGAAGAGGTCAACATCCCTGATACTGAGAAGCTCCTGTCATTTCAATGTTATGTGATCAGTCTGAGAAGAAAAACAAAGATAATCCGTGAATGATTTGTTTCT
Organism: Blennius ocellaris; assembly: GCF_963422515.1. NCBI lineage: Eukaryota > Metazoa > Chordata > Actinopteri > Blenniiformes > Blenniidae > Blennius > Blennius ocellaris. The sequence continues at coordinate 6,326,428 of NC_137655.1, read as the reverse complement.
GCATTATTGCCGCAAAAAAGTCTGCAGTTTCAATACAAATCAAACCAAAATGCAGTTTTTTATTACACGCTAATATTCATCACTGTAAATAAAAAGAGGAGGTCCAGTCGGTCTCTGTCATGCTGCATTTCTCACTCATAGAACTAAACGTTCTTTGTATCCTGTCCTAAAACACAAAACTCCTCCCAATGTGGCCAGCGTCATACATCCTTATGCTCCTTACTGTGGTCGAGGGCACGGTACACCTGGACAGGTCACCAGTCTATCACATGGACAGACGTCCACACACACACGCATATTGACACCAAGGGGTGATTTAAGGTCACCAAATTAACTCAAATACATGTTTTAGGACAATGGAAGAAAACCGGACTACCCATAGGAAATGCACACACACAATATTCAAACCCAGACCATCTCGCTGTGGGGTGAGAGCACTGAACACTGTTCTACCAACCGGTTATCTATAACTAAAAAGAAATCATCATTTCTTGCGTTTGTGTGTGTGTGTGTTTCCTGCTTTGTTTTGAAGTCCCACGCTGTCTCTGGATACAGGCTCATGTGTGAATGCTGATTCCGGCCCTGACGTATTTCACCTGTGACTGAATGTGTGATTGTCTTCACCTGGTGATGACGATGTACACTGAGCTTGAATTTTGTCTGTTGTTGAAGCTACATTTTGAGCAAAATCGAAGTATAGTAACGTAAAATACATCATGTCTTAGCTGTTGCGTGGTTGAAGTTTACCAAAGTTGCTGGTTACATCACAACAGTCGTCCGTATTGACATTCGTTTACATCTTTAGTTTGATGCTTAAAAATATCAGTGAAAACCAAACTTCAGTAGAGTGCAAATGCTTTTTCAACTCTGGTCTGGCGTACATAACCACACCATAAGTGTGAACACAGTCCTAGACTTATTACTGTGGTGGAGGCTGCGCAACACGTGTCAATGCAAGGACATAAAATAACCAGGCCTCCCCTTTCTAATAGGTTTCATTTATCATTTTTGAGTCGTAATGCTTGTGTCCCTTTTACGGCCCTCTCAGAGGGACTCGACTGCAATATTAATATTAATGAGAATTTGTTATTGCAACAAACTTTGATCGTGTTGTTTCAGGCCTGACTTATGCTGTTCCCTGCGCCGTGCATCCAGACGAGCTTTGATGTGGCCATTGTTCTGTGGCTTGCTCATAACAGTGCTCTATAAAAAGCCCGGGTGACACAGAAACTCAATAGCCACTGCATATTTTTGACAGCAGCAAGCCTTTGTTTGGAGTGAGAAAGGTTTAAGATTCCTGAGGATGGAGCCTCTTTGTTACTCGGTCGCTCGCTCTGTACGTGACACACAGCAGGCCGAAGGGCCGGCAGAGACGGGGACCGCTGAGAAAGACGGGCGAAAAGCTGGAACGAGGTGAAGCGATGACAGACCGGCAAAAATGTGGACATAGGAGAAACAGAGTGGAAGTGGATTCTGGAGGTTTGAATGGTTGTGTGCTCTCTTTCTCTGTCTCTGTCAACCAAACAGATCCCCCCCCTTTCACATAAAGTCTCTCACACACACACACACACACACACACACATATATATATATACACACACACACACACATACACACACCCTTGGCACGTCTTTGTTGTTGTTGATTTTCTTTCCCTCGCATTGGCCTCCCATGCAAAGAGACCCTGTCATGCCCTCAACCTATGAGCACCCACAGCTATAATTAGCTTGACGACACACCTTCTTACCACCCACGTAACAAGAACAAATGATCCGGCATAATTGCACATTGGACATGTCCAAACAACATGCCGGGTGTTGAGAGCTGTTTGTTTCTCATAAGGCAGAGCATTTCTCTACCCACGGGGGAGGCGTACACCTTTAAACGGCATTGCTTGCGGCCCAATTGGATGTCACCTGCCTCACAGACACAGGAGGGTAACAAGGGGTATCAACAGCTGTTAATTCTCTTCTCAAAGTTTTCTGAAAGAATGCCGAAGTCCGAGATGGGGATACGTGAATGGAGGATGGTGAGAGAAAATATAATGTAGGTATAATAGATATAAAATAGTGAAATTGAATATTAAGTATTTAGTTAGTATTATGTAGCAACAAAGAGAAAGGAAACCCAGTGTATCTTATTTTGAAACACAAGTGGTGAATTTTGCCAAAGACTAAAGGGAGGCAATACGAGTCTTTATTTAAGACACGAGGAAGCAGAAACTGGGTTTTTAGGATGAATGGATTAATATTAAGAAGGTATGAGAATATAGACGTGACATTGTTTGTGTATTAATTATTCATCAATTAAAGGGACACATACAGGCATGCACAAATCCATTATAAAAATTCAAATTATTTTTGGGAAGCATTCACCTACCCTTTGAAAAAGACCAAAAAAACCACTTAAAAAAAAAAAAAACCCAACTGAACCTTCATAACCTATTTCTCCTGGCAGTACAATGTTTGCAGGGCCGTGCTTTATTTATTTACTTGCTTATATTTAATATTTTAAGAGGCCAACACCCCTCTAAAATACACACAGCAGAAATAGAAAATGCTTGTCAATCATTTGAATGTATGTCATGAGTGTTGCACTTGGAGTTATGTGGGTTTTAGTATGACAAAAATCACAGAACCGAAACTCCTCTGAACTGGTTTGCTGACCCCGTAACATTATGGAGTTGTGAGTGGGCAGATGACTGGCCTGACCAGAACCCTGCACAGAACCCATACATGGTCATGGTGGCAATAAGAAAATTAATGCAACAAATCTTTGTTGTTTTTGTCATTAACAATATCTTGTTATATGTTCCAGCAGCAACTTTAATAACTTAAATAATGATTATATGCGCAGTTATGCACTTTATTGCTGGTGATTCATCGTTACATATTTTACAAACAGGGTGCGGGGTGTCTTTGAGGGGCAAGATATGCAGTTGTATTTGTTTACTTAAAAAGCTCTCATTGGAAAATGTTGCCTCAGATTCAACAATTGTTTCATTCTTTTCATCCATATTATGCTGGGGTGGAAAAAAAATAAAAAAATTCCCCAACTGATTTTTAAGTTCGCAGAGCAACAAACAATGGAATAACAAAAATCAATTGCAAGGCATGGTCTTGCAATTGAATGGACTGATCTGACATGCTTGGTATTTTTTTTTGTTTGTTGTGTTTTGTTTTCATAGATCCACAAATTCTTAGTCGTAAAGTCAGGGAATAGGAACATTGCTGCTATGAATAATTCCAGCCTTTCCCACATTGAGCCTTTAAGCTGATGACTGTCCAGTTGCTTTCTGTTATAGAAAATGTTTGTCTTTTTTCTCTTTGTAGCGGTAAATGCAATTTCCACAAGAGCACCGACAACAAGTCAAAGCCTCCAGATTTGCATAACGCTGATAAAATACCCCATCTTCCCACAGTTAAAGTCCAATCCGAAGGAAACTACTACGTACTTCCATTGTTAACTTCTGGAGAGCGAAGTGCCACAGAGATTCGAGATAATGACATTTAAGCCGGGGTCATTATATTCAGGAAGTTGTAACATACTACATCTGCCCCTGGTCACATCATCAGCCTCTCTGTGCTCTGGGTTACTGACATCTGTTATTAATGCTGAGCAAGCATATGGGAAACTTTGATGAAACTGAAAGATTTGGATTCATTCAAAATAAAAAACCGCCAACGTCTCTAATTGGCTTTTAAGATGCTTAAATCCCCCGACAGAACTCGCGCTGACGTATCGGAAAAACTCCACGGTGCCACAATGGACTGGGAGCAGATCCCGAGTTTGCATGCTGAAGTTGGATGCCGTTCGTTTCCATCCTGTTGCCATCTGATTGTGCAACCCTATTTGTCAAGAGGGGTTCTTGCACCCAGAGCCAATGATAACACAGCAAATGTATTACAAGGCGTTTGGGCCTGAATTCAGTGAGAATGGTCAAAAGTGTAAGAGGCTCTCTGGCAGTTGGGCCTTTGCTTTTCTCGATACCCGCTCTGTTGACTCGTGGTTGCTAAGTGACAATCTCTTACTCTGAACGCCGTTTGTCAAATGAGGCAAATAAAGGCTGTGCATGTGAGTTCAAGGGTTGAGCGTACAGTGCTGGAGAGCTAAACAACACAGAAACAGGCTCCAGACAAAGAGACAGGTCAAGTCATGGCCCCGCAGTGCCCGGCCTTTTGAAATAACAGCCTCAAATGCAGTAAATATTGACTTTGCTAAGCTAGTGTTTACTCTTGAGGCTTCACAGAGAAACTACAAGGCAATTCATTTTTTTTTTTTTTTTTGATTTGAGCCAATTTTGCCATCTTGCAGAAGCGGAGCGCGAGGTTGTAAAAGTTGCAGTGTATTTTGGGGTGTTTGCATGAAGTCCCAAGCAGCGAAGCTTTAATTGCCCTGTGCAGCGGTCATTGGGGGCAACGACTGCAATCTGAATATGATGAACGCAGGGACAAGAAGCGTTTCACTGAAAGTGAACCCAGACCTGCAGTCTGTTATCACGTACATCAAAATTTTCAATAGTTAATCAACAGCTCAGCACGATTGTAATTTTTTGTTCTCAATGTCATGCTATGCCTGTACGCTGCAGGGATACGTTTTTAGATGAGGGTCTGTTTTGAAGTCGCAAATTTTGTTTGAATTTCAATTCCTCTTTCTCACCGTGGTTCCTTTGAAAAAAAGAAATACTTTTGGTTCGTCAAATACACTGGTGCTTTGACACTCTGCTGTGTCGCCCACAACTCAGAAATTGTTGTCGCTGGTTGCTTTCTACTTGAAGGGAGGAGCTGCAGTGAAACAGGCAAGAGAGCAGGAGAGAGCGCAGGGTTATTATTCACCTGTCAGCTTGAACAAACATGCACCTATTGATGTCAGGTGGAGTTTTTAAAGTGAAAATTAACAGCTGTGACTCAGGACATTGTTAATGGTTCACTCCATTAGCACATTAGCACAGAGGCGGGCCTGTCACTATTTATTATTGAACTGAGAACTGATTTATTGTCGTAATCTATTTCCTGGGTTCACTCTGTGGTTGTCAATTATAATAAAACTGGTCTGAAATAATCAGATTTTTTTGTCTGAGATAGGAAATTGCAATACCCATGTGATGTAAGTTATAAGATCAAGTTTTTAAAGTTTCAAAACAAAACCATGAACAATTTGCATGAGAGAAAAAAATACATGTTACTTGTTATGGTTCACGTTTCATTTCTTGTGTTATTTTTAAGATTTTGACTGTCTATTTTTTTTCTTGCTCCTTGACTTCCCCTCCCTGTGTCTGATTGCTGTCCTCTGTCCTGGTGTGTTTCACCTTCGCCTGAGTGTGTGGTTGTCTTTACCTGGTGCTTGTGGTATATGTTGGGATTTTTTTTCTTGGTTTGTCTGTAATTCTGTGTTGGTAGCTCTTCAGTGTTTCAGTCCACATTCTGCGTAGTTGGACTATCGGGTTTCTTTGTTTTCTCCTGTGATCTCCAGGATTTTGTGCGTTTGGATTTTTGATTTGTTTTAGGGGTTTTTGAGTGATGGTTAATTGATGAGTTTATGGTTTTCTGCCTCATGAGTAGCATCAACTGATGCAGACAGTGATCACTTTACCTTTTTTTCAGCTTTTCGCCACAGCTGAAAAACAATGGGAATGAACGTGTATATCCCAAACTGGTGATTAGTCATATGTACACTATGCATTTTCGTTTATAGACCAAGTCTAATTGTCACTAGTTCATTTTTGTAGTTCTTATTAAGAGGTCAATCCATACCTTCACCTCAATGTCTGAATCCACTTTCAACTGATGATAAATGCCAGAAGGAATAACATAATAAATGTAAAGCTGTGTTTTACAGGGTCAGTGATGAGTGTTTCAGTCAAAGAGCAGCCATAAAAAGCTGGTACAGCAGTAGTCCTCTGGCAGACAGTGACAGGGTTAAAGAAGAAGCTGCAAACACGACTGCCAGGCAAACTTGGTTTCGGGATCTTATTCTTTGACAGAGTTCAAACAAGGTTGGTATGTGTGAACAGTTCAATGGCCACAGGACAGAAAAGGACAAAGGCTGATCAGATGGAAACCAGATCCACTAATGAACTGGTGTGAGAAACATTTTAAACATTTAAAGGCTTGAAAGTAGTGTGAGACTGACTATTTAATTCAATTCAACTTTATTTATATAGCACCAACTACAACACAGTCATCTCCAGGTGCTTTTAATAGAGAAAAGAGAAAAACCCAACAAATCCACACGAGCAAGCAGATTTATTTGCAACTGTGGAAAGGAAAAACTCTAACCTCTAACAGGAAGAAACCTTTGCAGAAACCAGACTCAGTGGTGGCAGCCTGCTGCTGATCAGTTGGGGTGAGACTAAAGCAAAGTAACAACAGATATTGATGGGCTGAAGACTCATTAAATAAGTGTCATGGGTACTTGACGAGACTGTTGGATACAATTACTGTGGAGAAGTCACAACATAAAACATGAACCTGAACCATGAAAGCTGCACCCAGACTTGACATGACTAGACGCAGGCAATTTGCAATAATTATAATACCGAGTATAAGACTAACCCCAACCCATGACCTAGTCACACAACAGTGCAGACACATATATCACACAACTTCTACCTTAGAAAGAACCTGTACCAGCCAACACTGTGGACGAGGTCACCAGTCCTTCACAGGGCGACCACACAGTTACTGAAACACAGAGAAGTAGAAACAATATGCCAGCGCCACATATGAAGGTACCTGTTCAGACTTGTCCCTGGGTCTTTCAGAAAGTGCCCGCCACAACAATTGCATCTCTTTTAAGTGGACCAGTTTACTCACCAGTTTTGTTGGTCAGTAAATACATATAATGGTCTTTGGCAAATGCAGCCAGTTTCACAGGACTACTTTTTTTAGGTTTGCACTCTAAACTACTTGGCGTAACCCTGAGAAAGTGTAATCTTTAATAGAAATTTAGAGTAAGCTGCACTAAAATGAGTTGCAACTCAAAACCATGTGCAAACGTTGGACTTTTAGCAAGGACCGAAACTCTGCGTTCTCTTTAATAATGTAAGCTTTCTGGCTTTGCCGCCTTCTTGATGAGTGGGAATGTGAAGTCTGTGCCTTCGTATTCTCTTGGGGTGCTTAATTTTGCACAAGCACCGCAGTACAGTCCATAAAGGTCTTCTCATACTTTAGGGGAACATTTATGGAACATCTATGTAATGGAGACTTCGGTCTGAATCCCAGAAAACCTCTACATTAATACACACTTGGAGCTGGGCAGTACATAAACCTCAGGAGAGGTGGTCAGATATAACTTCCTTCTTTCTCCCGGCGGAGCTCATACACCATGGTTAGAGATAGAAATTGATGGCTGCGGTAAATCATATTGAAGTTCCATTTTATATAAAACACCGACTGGCTTTGTCAAGGAGGCTGTGTTGTGGTGTGATGAACGAGTACAAAGACTTCATAAAGACCCTGTGCGAAAGACACCGGTGCTGGGACAATCGCCCAGGATCCACTTAGAGAAAGAAAAGATTTATGGACCAGAAAGGGAAAGGAGTAGAAAAACAATCCATTGGGACAGTGTGAAACAGAGGACAAAGAGGGAAGAAGGTGACAACTTTTCTTGTGAAAAGAATGAAATATGGCAATGTGACGAGGCGACCTCATGGCCCCTCACAAACACTACGCATGACTTATGAACAAACACATTTTGTATGAGCAACAGTGAAAAGAGCTTCTATTTCCAGGAGATCTTAAGAGCTTATTGGTATTGCAAGGATCAATGTGAGAGAATGCCACAGTGATGTGAATGGTTTTGGGGTTGGTTTTTTTTGTGGGAAACTGCTGAAGAAAGAAAAATAAATAAATAAGCCTAACCTCAGGAGCATTTATTAACCTAGAGCTCGGCCACACAGTTCACACAGAAAACGGAAAACTTGGGTTTTTTTGTTTCCATAACAATGATGCGCAGAGCCACTGGAAACACAACTTTTTGAAAACAGCTGGCAAAAAACATTACAATGGTTTACTGTCCAGTCGTATGGGAAAAACAACCTCCTGAACTTCTCAGCGCTGCAGCACATGGAAAGGAGTCGGTCACTGCGGCGGCTTCTCTTGAGTGTTGGGGTGACGACTGTCTTTGAGTATGGCCTGCATCATGCGCCGCAACCTCTTCTCCACCAGTTCATCAACAGTTAATCAGTACAACAGTACACCATTGATGCTGTGATGGAGACAGAAAAAGACTACATTACATTAAGATATGCAGTATTTTTTGTTTGTCCTGAAAAAGCTTTGTTTGTGTAATTGCTTGCATGTTGTGTCAATGCCGGTTATGCATATGGCTGAGATTAGCGAGTTCATCAGAGCCAAGCGGAGCGATTTATATATGCGGAAAAAAAAAGGAAACCCCACCGCTCTTGTACTTCAGAACAAGCCTCAGCGCCTCAGCAGTAAATTAGCCACTCGCTAACAACCTGAGAGCATGGCCTCTAAATGAAGCATTTCATATTTCTTTTCATTTTATTTCCTCTTTCTTCCTTGTGCAAACAGCAGCAGAATGAGGGGAAGATTGGAGGGAAAGAGTGACAGCAATAAAAGAGTTCTTCGGCGTGTAAATGGGTTTCACATTAACATTTTCAACCTGACTCATTGCTCATTAGAAAATGATACCAAGTGTTGTTTTTTTTTCTCTCTCTTCTCTCTGAGGTGAAAAAAGAGAGTGGTAAGGTAACACTGAGGAACCTTGTGGCCAAACTAATGTGTTGGTTGGAAGGCGTTTCTGGGAATCAGACTCTGGGATTCCGTGTGGGAATGTTGAATACATTTTATTGCTCCTCGAGAAAATTAATTTAACTGTTTAGCGACATTTGGTGCCTTTGGTAGTCTTGGTCATTTACCCACTGTCCCCCACTGTTCAAAAGTCTTTTTGCAACTTCCTCCATCCTGTAACACGTCTCTAACCCTTTATCCCTTCACCCTTGTCATCTCCTTTGGGAGGATCCACACACTTCTACTTCTTCTAGGTAGTTCTAAGTACTTCTAGGTACTTTTAACGCACCCTTTTACTAAGACACTCCTTGGCCTTAGTTCCCCTTAGCTTTTGGCACACCCTTACAGTTGCCTGTCCACAAATGGTAGAGAAAACTGGATGAGCTTCGTCAGCAGGTTAGAACACATAATACAATGCTGAGGAATTACTGTGCCCGATATTAAAAGACCAGATATTAGATATGGGTAATTTTAGAAGAAAAATATGCACATAAACCTGAATTATTACCACAATTTGATTATCCATTTATTATACGTCTTCTGTTCGTGGCTAATTCTCAGAACTCTCATAGATCCAATTCGATAGACGATGGAAACAAAAAGAGCCCATGTGTATTTTTAAATGAGTCCAGAAACTGAAGGGTAAACAAGCATGCATTATTTAAAACATCATCTTGGAGAATGAGTTCAATGAGTTGGCACGTTCTATGTTTTCTCTCAGACAGAAGACAATAATTTTCAAGGAAACTACTGATGCCTCCAACTTAATTTTATTGTGTGTGATTTTGTGTGTGCTGGAATCCCTCCATTGACCCAGTGCCACTGCAGATATCTCGAAATAACTTTTTTTAATGGGCCATCAAACCATCCCACATGTTGCCACATGTAATGAAATTGCAATGTTTTTTTTTTGTTTTGTGTGTTTTCAGTTTAATACACGAGCATTGGTTTAAAATCCACTGATTTGTGTCAGACCCGTGTGGCGTGTGGTACATTATACTTCTGCAAATTGCACCGCTCCGGGGCTCGATCACTGTTTCAGTGACTCCGGCTCCGGCTCCGGCTGAGTGATAATCTTCCCTGCAAGTCGTTGCAAGCCGCAACTTTTGATTGCATTTCATTGCTCGGTCGGGTGAAGCTGATTTGTGGCCCGTCGGGCTGAAAAACATGGCGGTAGGACCAAATGCCAGAGAGGGTCAGTTGAAGGATGCATACAGCAGTTACCAGTTAATTAATACCCTTTATGAGGGGTTTTATACTCTTGGGAATAGTGTAAATGCTCTGCAAGTTTCATTTGAAAGGTAGCCTTTTGTTTTGTTTATTATTGTGGCACTATGGGGTAATTATTCAAATGTTTTTGTGCGTGCTATGGCTCGACTATAAAGGCAGAAATGAGGCCAGTTGGTGAAAACAATGAAGGATTTAAAATGTTGCACAACTGGCATTGCTGATCTTTTATGAGGTGCATAATGTGCATATTCAAACTCGGATCGAAAAAATATTTCACTTAATGAAATGCTAGCGCTCGAAACAAAATAAGCCCCACTATCACATGGACGACTGACCACAGCATAGCTTCGGGTTCTTCCCAAAAATATAACCAAAGCCAAGTGGCAATGAATCAAACCCAACATCCAATAATTGGAACTCTCGGCTCTCAGAATCAAGCATCCTTCTCAGCAAACACCTTACATCACACCTCTCTCCCGAAGCAGACCTCATTTATTTGCGTGGGGAAAGCCCCACCGACATGGAGCTCTGGGGCCTGCAGCCATCTGCCTGTGATTACGATTTGGGAACAACACTGCATCAATGGCCACTTGGGCAAGACAAAAAAAAAAAAAAAAAAAAAGCGAGGGAGAGCCCAGCAATGATCGCACACAACAATTACTGGGGATCCAAATCCCCCAAGTCGGCTGTTTGTTGGAGCAAAATCCAGAGATTTGGCAAGGCTGTGTTAGTGAGGTGTCCAACATGCAGCTGAAGCCAACCAGCACACTCCTGATCAGATCAGCTCCACGTGGGGTGCCACACTGAACCCTAATCAAAGCCACGTAAGCGTATGTATACCCTGTGTAATTATTATTTATTATATTATTATGAAGGACTGACATCTTTGGGCGTCATTTTTTCTGTCGGTTGAACTTTCAAACTGAGTTTCGCGCTGACGTTGTGTGCAATCAGTCAAACGATGACAAGTCAACAAATATTGAACGGATTATCATGAAATACTGTAAGGGACCTCCACCTACAAATTCATCCTACAATAACGATTTTCCTACTTGTGCAATAACTCCTTTAACCCTGACTAAATATTTTTGTATTGAATCATGGAGTTTCATTACATTACATGTAATTATCATTACAATATATTGAATCCATTGAGCACAAACTAATAAACCCTTGTGGAGTGCTTGTCCTTTGTACTATGCTATTATATAGTTGAGACCGGCCACCCCAGGTGGGCCCCGAGAAGAAAATCAACCTTGTCAATATACTATATAAAGTGAAAATTTGCAACTAAAGATCTGTGGTTGAACTTGTTAAAGGATCATGAAAGGTCTCAGAATTCCACCGATTTTTCTGTTGCACAGTTTTTTGACATAATTCACTGAGATGAGAATTAGAATCCACAAACAGTAGGTACTATTAGCATTAGCAAGTGTACTGTTCCAAGTACTGATGCAGATAAAATTTATCCTAAAAATGGCATGTTGCTTTCCTCCTGCACTTACATCTAAACATTTAAACGTTTTGTGAATTACCTTGGTTTTCATGGCACATTTTCCCACTTCAGAAGTGTCTTTCCATTATCCGTCACATTCAGCTATTTACACATAAATCCACTCACCAGTGATGCCAGCTGTCATCCGAGGACACACCAGGAGATACAATTAGAACAAGATGGAAGATCAAACTGCCAAACTTGTGAAATAAAGGAAGACGACCCACTCTGACCCCAGAAAACCCACAGTTGAACATGTGAGACAAAATTCACACGGAATGGTGCAAAAATCACACAGAAAACATAGTTTCTTATACACTGTGCTAAAAACTATACAAATCAATGTGTCAACGTATGACAATGTGTCTTTAGAGATAGCTGGGATGCTTTAAAGTCTCTTGTACCGTTTGATGTTGTTGTGGGTGATGGACCCTTTCCAAAGGACATGGGAGATGACTGAGTGGATATGAATGCAAATCCGGTGCAATTTTTTTCTCATCAATTTTTTCCCCCGTCTGTGTCTTGAAACCATGATTGCATTTGTATCAAGTTCAGTAAATCAGTAAATATAAACTACATCACTAACCGTCTTTTTATTCACTCTGAAACGCCGGTTTTGCAAAGGTAACAATTGCTAACTCTGCTGGATAGGCTGCAAGACGCAACAAATAATAGCTAATCACATGGAAAAATCTAATCACGTTAGATGTAATGAAGACAATAATAACAGTGATTTTAATTTGATCCAGGGTTTCTTAGTGACTCTCAGAAAGTCAGTCAAGTAGAGTTTGAAGGGCCACGTATGCCACTGCCACACTGCTGTATGAAAAATGAAATGATTGTTTGTGGCCAACTACCTGTATGAAATAAAGAAAAAAAATATACAGAAGGGTTGAGAAAGCATCAGTGATCAGTGAGGATTCGAAACTGCTTCAATATTGCATGGAGGCCAATTTGAATCCTCTCAAAGATGTTTCCTAAACAAAATATCCTGCCGCTAATTGTAGTTTTGTTGACCACATAGACAGCCTCCTATTCCACTGTTGGTTAGAAGTAACAGGATACACATCATTATCCTTGTTTTATGAGCAAATTGCACTGCAATGATTTGGAGACACACAAAAGTTGTTTTACAAACTGCTGTCAACAGCAAACTCATGAATCTGTTGTGGCACAGCCATTACATGCTCCCAGTGTTTTGAGAAACAGCTCTATGACACATAATACATATAAAGCTTAAAATGAAAAGAACAAATTGTGCCACATTGAAATTGGTTTAGTCAGTGATCAGTGAGGACTGGTGTAGTCAGTAACTGGCACAGCCGCTCAACACAGCAACGATAGAACAATGCACACTCCTACAAATTAAAACTTTGTCGGTCTTTGTGCCTTTATGCGCTACACATTTTCATGTCAAAACGCATTTGTTTTCACATGTTCACTTTGAAAACACTGTCCGTTGACCCCGCAAAGACAGAAACGCTGACGACTATGTCGTTTTCCTGTAGGGCCACTCGTTGTTGATGTTTGTTTTTATGATGAAAGCACACATACATCCATGCAGAGAACAATATGTGATTATTATTTACATTGGCGAGGACACGGATATCCGTCTAGACAGGCAACCAAGTTGGATTGTTGACACAGTGACTCTCAGTGTTAAAACCACCAAGTCCCAGGAGAATATAAACTGGGAGTCATGGCACCCTGGACGAAAAATTGTTATTGTCCATCCACTCGCACATATGTAAAAATAAAAAACAAACAAACTATTTACTCCGGCCGTGGTGTGCGTATGAAGAATCAGGGTTTGAGAAAAATGTTATTTTGATCCGTCTATGGAGATGAAGTCAGTGTTTTTTGTTTTTATTTAAATTTTCACTTTGGAAGCTGTTTTTAAAAAGTTGTGTTTTCACTCAAAACACCACAGTTTTACGTTTTAAATGCCGCCTTAATGTCTCATTGCACTCTGAAATGAAAACATAAAACAAATAAAAACAAATAAAGTCACTGAACACCTTACTGTAAAACTGGAGTATTGTTACAGTCGTATTTTAACACATTATCAATTGACACATCTCAACATAAAGCCAATTTCAAAACCTTCTGGTGCAAAATACAGCGAAGTGTCAAAAAAAAATCCCATAGCTTTTTAATTTAATTTGAAACTAATGCCAGCTTGATCAATTATTCCATTAAGAATGACCTCACGCAGTTGTGTGAATTTTGAAACCAGTGACATTCAAAGCACGCACTTCTATATAACACACCGCTTCTCTCCACACAACGCCTCCCACTATACGGCACGTCTTTATACTGCCGTTGAACCCCGACACAGCTGACTGTGCAAACGGCGAACTTGAATTTTCCAGCTGCTCAACAGGCGTTCGTTCCAATTTAGCTTTCATTAAAATTAAGCGAAATCTAACCACAGCTGTAAATCTTCGCGCTGACCTCGTGTGCTCAGACGCTCTCACCTTTGCCGCTGTGATGCAAAACTGTGAAACTCCAGTCCGGGGGTGTGTGTTGGCACATGGTGACGTCACCTGCTGGGTGAGGCAGAGTTTAAACTTTGAGGCGGCGTAGCTGGAGTTGCTTGGCAACCCTGCTCGTATCCAACGACCTTTGGAAGCTGTTACCTTGTGTCAGTGCGACTCCTAAAGAATATTTATGTAAAGCTGGAGGGGATTCTTGCGCGACGGTTTTCGCGTTACACCTGAGAATCTCTCCATCAGATAAAGATTTCAGTCCAACTTTAACTACTCAATATTTAGAAGAGTGCAAGAAAGCGTTGAAAGCCACCCTGGTAGAAGAGAGCTTGAGGCAAGGAAAACATTAAACTGGGTTCATCGCTCTCTTCGGTTTCAGAATGAAAACTAATTAATCTTTATTATTTTTATTAAGGCGACGTGTTGAAGTCTTCCAGCATGGGCTCAGCGGGGAAGCCGCAGGGCGTGAGGAGGACAGCGTGTCAGGGTGCGTGCATGTTGCAGCATCTGCCTCCCTTCGGAGTGGGCGCCGCATGGGAATGTTTGCGTGCATGCGTGTTATAAGCTGGGTGTCGCTTTTCAGCGTCGACGAACAGAAGCTGCTCCCTGGGTAATGGATAGCCTGAAAAAAATCATCGCTGGATGCATTCCACCGAACCCATTAAAAAGTGACTTGTGCGAGGGTGAATTGGCATAAAACGAATCTTATTTAAACCAGTCGAAGGGATTAGATGCCCTAATGCTCTGGTATGTGTGTGAGCAATCGCACAGACGCACACTTGTGTATCCAAACAGGGAACTTCCCCGCAAATCCTGGAAGAGCAGCGTTCTCATACTTTAAATAAACGTGTACACATCATGCTGTCATGGGAAAAGATGGGAAACCCGAATGTGCGATGGCCTGCGTGTCTGTCAAAGCAGAATATAAATGGGACAAATATGTGTAAAAATCAAGTATATAATATGTATATAAAACCAGATGTATGCAATATTTGATTGCTTTCCACATTTCAATTGCCAATGGCGTTCTGTCTCTCTCATGTAGTCACTTACATTTGGACAACTAAGCCTGGTCTGGAATTTATTTAATGAGCACTGAAGGAGATATGTCTTCGGCAATATTTTGACACCTGTTTCAATATGTGATTTCACTCTCAGCGGGAAAATTAAGCTATATGACTGATCATCTTCAGATTATAACTACAGTATTTATGAGGCTCCAAGCAGCCAGTAATGACATGGACATCTGTGACTAATTACAGATGACGATATGGCTCCTTTTTGAAGCGTTAAAAAAGAAGAAGAAAAAAAAAATCAGGGGATCAAAAGAGGTTCTGTTGGTGGAAAGAGGAATACTTATTGCCTTTCGAGCAGAATTTTTCAAACTGGGGCAAATTAGCCACATTGGCTGTCACTGTTAATAATGTTCTCTCTCTTTTTTTTTTTTTTTGAGTGAAAATTTTCCTTCAGACAATTGGTCATGGACCACACATTGACTTACCAACGAAAGAGTGCTGCCCGTTCAGCCAACAATGCATTTTGATATAGAAAATAAGAAGTAAACAAACAAATTTGTCAAAATCCAAGTGGCATTGCATCTAATGTCATCAATGCTTGAAATCAACATCTGCAGAAAAATGTCATCTGACACAATATTTTAATGGAACATGTGTAATCACTGAATAACAAAATGGAAATTGTATTAAATACTGTGATTGAGACAGTGGCATAGAGTATAGCTGAACGCTTTGGAGAGTATTTGAAAACGCTGCATATATCTAAATTCAATCTGTCATTTCTTTTAGAATTCAGACCTTGACTACAGAAGCTCCATTGGCAACAATTACAGGTCGTCCTGGGTAAGTTTCTACAAGCCTTGCACATCTGGATTTGGGCAGTTTCTTCCAGTCAACCTGGCAGAAGATCTCCAGCTCTGTCAGACTGGAGGGGAAGCATCTGCGATGTGCCATCGTCAGGTTTTTCCACAGATATCCTTGGTCGGCTTAAGTATGGGCTCATGCTGGATTGATTGAGGATAGTCAGACACTTGTGCCAAAATCCCTCCAACATCATCTTTGCCCTTTTCTTCGGTTGTTGTTGCGCTGAATGTTGAATCCTTTGTCCAAGACTGATGTTGGAGTCAACCTGGCCAGAGTCCCTGAAAAGTACCACCATGACATGATGGTGTCACTGTTCAAAAAGTATTTGCTGAGTTGAGTAAGTGTATAGCTTTTTCTGGAGTTTGACTTTCTCCTGACAAATAATTGTTCTACTTTTTTATATGTAGTTTGGCAGCTGTGCTGTTGTCTGCCTCTCCTCTCAAGTGGCGTCCTTGTTATCACACCACCAAAAAAAATCTAACAAATGAAGTGCTGCTGAGATTGTGATATTGTTGGCGAGTTGAAATGTCTTTTAAGACGAGCAAAAACCAATCTGCCATGGCTGGAACTTGCTGCAATTTGCTCTTGACAGGCAGTTTTATGTATCATGTTGGACAAAATATAAGCCAGACCTCTTTTTTTTCATGGAAATAGGTGTATAATGTTCCAGTGGAGGTGGTGATCATACGATCGGAATGAATAAGCCTGCAGGTGCTGAACACTGTTGTAGCAACCTCTTCAAAGGATTTCAAATGCTGCATCGAAAATGCTTCGGACGGCAGCAAGCATGGCGTGCTATGGGATGAGCTGAGCTGGAACATGAGAGGCATTATAGCTGGAACAAGCAGGGAATCTGATTGGCCTGAGGACGCTGAAGACTGCGTTTAAAAGTGCATGTGACAAAGAGTATTAAACATCTTGTCTAAAGATTGTGGGAGAGCACTGCAATCCATGCAGATTCATCGCACACTGACCAGGCTCCAACAATCCAGGAGTCTGAAGATGAGCTCTGGCAGCATTGCTTTCCTCGAGCGCATAGCACCCATGTGCTGTTTTCCTTTACTTATGTATGCCTCACCACACTTCCATGTTGAAGGTCTTTCGAGACATATTGGACTGAATTTCTTTTGTCTTTTATCATTTCCATCATGCATACCCCTGCGCCACAACAAAGACAAACTTTGAAGTTCAAATTTAAAGTTCATTCCGGCACTATTTTACCACTCTGACCCACTCAAGATGAAATCGGTCTGGATGTGGCTCCTGTGTTTGACAACTCTGGCACACAGTGTCGGTACTCATACAATTGACACATTAGAGCTTTCAATTTTTCATACACATACAGACAGGTTTGAAATGTTGTTTTCACTAAGGATTGTTCATTGTAAGTTGACTGCAAGTATACAACATATTGAAGTTTGCAAAACCTAAATGTGCCCATTATGCGGGGTGTCATGTCTGATTGCGTATTGCTTAACATCTGAATGTGCTCTATCTCACAATCTAGAATGACTGTTCTCTTTGCTGTTTCCTCCTCCGGCTGATGGTTGTCTATAGGGATAGGTTTACATTGTTTGACATTTTCCTAATCCTTGCGAAACGCTCAGCGTCTGAGAGGCTGTGGGTGCCTACCTGAGCTGGACTCTCGCTGACACACACCTTGGCAGTGCGGGAACAAGAGTCCATTCTCTTTCACTGCAGACCATGAAGTAAATACATGAGTGGTGTAACAGAAACGCTTCAGATGATGAATTGCAGCGAGTTCATTGGTTAAGACTTTGACTTCATGTCAGACTGAGTGACATTTACTAAGAGCTAAGCTTTTCAACTTGTCCTGGGCTGTGGAATAGCCACCCACTAATGCCACTTGAAACCAAAGTCAACAGTTTCGATTAAACATTAAATACAACAAAAGGACAACGTCGTCAGCGTATATGTGTCAATTACTTTAAAAAAAAATGATGTTACCTTGTATTGGTAAAGCTGTTAAACAG
Organism: Blennius ocellaris; assembly: GCF_963422515.1. Lineage (NCBI taxonomy): Eukaryota > Metazoa > Chordata > Actinopteri > Blenniiformes > Blenniidae > Blennius > Blennius ocellaris. Next base: position 6,308,584 of record NC_137655.1, on the reverse strand, counting down.
TCATTTTTTAATTCTAAACCCATGAACACAGTATCATACAGCTGAATGCATTCACTCTATGAACAAAAACAGTCCAATTGAATGATTAAATTAAGGGAAAATTTAACAGAACTTTAACAGCATCTGACCTTTAATGATCTACATTACTCATACTCATCTACATTACTGCTTTTGCTTCCAAGGAACGATCATGGGCTACCACTTTTTGAGAGCGTCTACTCTTGAAACAAAGATTAATTCAACATGCTTTGGATTCCTGGATGTACTTGAGCTTTGTTATTGACCAGGTGCATCCCGTCATGATCACACTCCACACTGTCAGGGTCATGTGCTGTGTCACAAAACACTTGAGATGTTTTCACAAACTTGAATGTGTGGTGTGCAGAAACTGCATCATGTTGTGAAGTCGGCATGAACCAGAGTCCTTGTTGTGTCTTTTTGAATACTTGTTTCTGTAATGAGTTTGAGACAAGATTTTTGTCACGCAGGTGTGGAATTCCAGATCCGCTCGTACTCAAATTCTTTACACATCATCACACAAAAGTGTGTACTTGTTGTATACTTGTGGATTTTGAAGTTTTCAAAAACCATGTGAATTACTAACTTCTCTGTAAAAAAGCATTATGTTATACAAGTAAAACAAGTAAATGATCTGTGTTGCAGCAAAGTGTCGTTGAACAAAACTGAACCCCAAACTGCTCCTGATGGATGGACTGAGAACCTTGAATGGCAGCCGCCTGCAATGGTGTGTGAATAGGTGAATGTCAATTAACAATGTGAAGCACTTATGGGACCTCAAACAGCGGAAAAGTGTAATAAAAAGTAGAATCTATACCACGTATCGCAAATATTGCAATACTCAACAGCATCACCACATGTTGCGTCTTCACCTGATAGCAGTCCCAACACATATAAGCATTCTACTTTCCTGTCATTTTCATAGTTATTTCATAAACGGTAGAGGGAGGGAAAGTCTGCTTTTCACACAAAATGTTCTCAAGGATTTGACTGAGTTTCAGTAAAGCTGACCAAATGACATCAGGTTTTATTCAGTCCTGAACAAAACCTCACTTGTCCCTTTTTGGCTTCGTATTTGGACACGTCTGAAGAAGTGGTGGACGCTTTAAGCAATATCGACTCCAAAAGACATTAGTAGGTAGCGGTAAAACTCTGTGTGCACTTGTGGCCTTGACCGCACGATCCCACACAGAAACTCAATCCCAAGTGTTAATGCGGCCCCGTCTGCATTTGCGTGTACGCGTACTGTATTTATGCGTACATGTCCAGACAGCTCCAATCCAAAGTGTCATAGTTCACGTCAGCGAAACAGGCTAGGTGTTTACAGCTGTGACAGAACACACCGGTTCATGTTTTCAGCGAGGAGAAAAGCAGGAGTGTTTCATACATTTTGTTCACTATTGTGCGCACATGAGGGGTGATAACTCATCTCTGTGTTCCCTCTTTCGTCATTGTCTCCACTGCTGTCAGTACCTTAATTATTTAGGGGATTTTTTTTTTCTTCTTCCCCATTTAAAGTAATGACTAAATGGTTTAAGACATTTTGAGGCAGCATACCTCTTCCTCGTCTGCCAGTGGACAGATGGATTTTACTCTAACACAGACTGACAGTTATTCCGCCTCTTATAGACGATGACTTCATTTCAGAATGAATAATAAATAGGTAAGAAGGAGACAGACACACCAGCAGTGAACAGATATGTTGGTGCAGAAGAAGGTTGAGTTGTTGTTCCTTTTGCATTCCAAACCATTTTTCATTTTTTAATATTGGTCATCAAAATGGTGACCAATCCTCCAGATGCCTACAATTTGTAAACAAATAAATAGTAAATATTAATATACGCCTGCCCAGCCCCCATGTCCAGTGTGTGTGTGTGTGTGTCTGTGTCTGTGTGATTTCATTACAAAAACAACTAACAGTGGCAATTTGTGGCCTGGCATGCAAACTACGTAGTTTTCAGCGTTTCTGTGTAAACAGACATCATTTTCAAAATGTTATTGTGTAAAAGCAAAACTTTTCTGACATGACAACCCAAAATGATGCATTATACTTGAAATGCTGTCGTGTAAACGGGGCCTGAGTGTCTTAAATGTCTCTTACTCTGGTTTTCTTTGACGTGAAAAATTAAACGTGGCAAACGCATGTGGATAAGGAAAACATATTTAAAAGCTAAAATGACTAGATTTCTATGAAAATAGAGTTACTTTGAGATTTAATGTTTGTGATGCCTAATCCAATTGTGTCATTCATTCTTCGATCTGCACATTATCAAAGTTGTTTTGTTTCGTTGCAGTTTTATGTATCACTTCAGCAGGTTTCTCCGCTGCTTTAATCATGTACAGTATTTTGATGCATTCTAATCAAAGTGGTTCGGCTGAAGACGACTTGTTTATGTGGATAAGGCTCACATGCCTTCTTTCAATTGAAGCCTAAATATGTATTTTTACATTTACGAATTGCCTTCATATGATTCCATTATTGTATTCTGTGGGGGGGTTATTTCCCTTAACCTGTTTGCTCTGAATCGTATTCTGTTTATTTATTTATTTATGTTAACATTAATATTATTATCAAAACTCACACAGGAATTTCATGAAATCCAGCACGTGTTGACTGCAACTGAAGCATAAACTGGCATGGCTGCCGGACGTCAAGGTCACCTTGCTGTCACATTTGACCCATTTTTTGCAAATGCGTTGTCCCTGGAAATCCGGCACTTAATAACCTTTATCAAATTTGTTGAGCACCGTTTCTTGCTTTCATATATTATACAAGTCTGGGCAGTCAGCGGTGTCAGTTGCAACTTTGTTGGTTGGCAGAGGTGTAGAAACCTAAGAGGGTAATTTTAGTTGATGTTCAACTCGATACTGCACTGAAACCGAGTTCAGCCCACTTACTGGATGGGGAGTGTCTTTGTAATCGGTCCAAGTTGTAGTTCACCGCAAGGAATACAGTATGGATTAATGAGGAGTGAAGCATGTAAAGGAAAACTTGACTGCAACTCTGACCTTTTGACCTCATGTCAAAGTCCAAAGTCTATCTCCAATTGCGGTTCTGGTACAAAGTAATCCATGGCGTTACTGGTACACATGTACTTAAATAATCCTAAAGTGTACATTGCACGCAATTTCCAGCCTAATCTGAAGTCGGGTTTTTCCCTCAATGAGAAGTCATGAATATCGCTCCTCCGCACGTTCCTGTGTTCAAGTCGCAAAAGCCTTGTTTTGTGCGCCGCAAGAAAGAGGTTCTGGAAACAAGGACCAAATCAGTGTAGGTATGTGCAAAGAAAAGAATGGCACTATTGTCTGTGGCCGGTTGCAGAGTGCAGAATCTTGTTAACCTTTGGAATCTGGCTTAGTATCAGGCTGGCAGGGATACAAGGGTTGGCACCTGCCTTTGATATGCCTGGACAAAGAGGAACGTGGGCGGACCTTGCATCTTATCCACAAACACACTCATACACACACACACACACACGCACACGCGCGCAAATGAAGTTGATAGTAAAGAATCTGTTTTGTATTATGCAAACGTTGTAGCCATTTTTAGTGCCACTCCACTATGACCAAAGTTGTGTCTGCCTGGATCCCTTGATATATATTTTCTAGTCTGGGGTAGAATTTCATGGTCTGCTGAGTTAAAAGCAGTACGAGAGCCCCAGGGCGGCTGTTTTGTCAGTCAGACACAAGTGTTGAGGCTCACTCATTTTATCATTGACTGACCTGAGACAACCCTCCACTGTTATAATTGCTTACCAACCTAAAAATGGGACCAATTCTCTCCACCATGGTTGCTCCCTTGTACTCTTACTTTTGTTGCTTTCTCATTGATTTCGTGCCAGTTCCCCTTATAAAACTTCCTCTGGCCTCACGCCAGACCCTCTCCAACCTTCCCCCCAAATAGCCTCTGGCACGGCGCAGCTCTGGCTCATCACAGAACTGCAGGTGTTCTTACTGGTTGTGACCATGTCCTCGCCCCCTTCTGCCCCGAAATGGGCACTTGCCAGAGAATTCACACGCCCAGGGGGTCTGCATCAGAATGGTTGCACTTGAGCCAGGAATTGGACTCTGGGAGGGGAGTGCTTTATCTGGACGCCAAAGACACAACACTGTAGCATTGTGGCCATCATTTAATAACAATGACACAGCAGAACCAATCGACATCAGTGGGGACTTAGACACAGCTGCAGCCACTAGTCCACAATGACACAGCATGGCACTCCTGAAAGGACATGATGTTGCTCTCGCAGAGGCTTTTCTTGAGTGAGAGCAACATGTTGTTTCTTTCTACAGATATCCTTAAAGAGGTACAACACCTTCAATATGTTTTTTTCCTCCCCGAGTCTGAATTACAATTGTCTCACTGGACAAAATGGCATTTTGTGGCTTTGACAATAGCTCAGGAAGAAACATACCTTGCATGGTACATTTCTTACCCCACCCTTCACAGGTCCTTTCCTTGGGGTACCTGTGTAGTTTCCTGCTTTTTCCAAAGTTTAGGCTATGCTATAGTTCAATTTGAGTGTACTCAGAATTTTGTTTTGTTTTTTTTACTTGACAGCAAATTATATAAACAAACAACTTGCTGAATGGAAAAACAACAGTGTGCTGGGCGTTATGAAATGCAATTAATGTTGGATTATGTATTTTAAAAAGTGCCCAGGGAACTTCAGTTTCACTCACTCATACCAATGATGCACGTTTCCTAAAATCAAATGCACCTCTGATGAATTCCACATCCTGTGTTTGTGTTTTTTGTAATGGACTTTGATCTGTGATACGTCCAAATTACAGAAGAAACAAACCGGGGTTAAGTGTATATGAGATGAGTGGAGTGACTGGTCCTACTTTGTTCAGACTCGTACTGTCAGTTATCCGAGCTGTGACAGCAGCTATCATTATCATGCTTCCACATCAGCAAAGCTTATATTGAACAGGATTCTTTCCGTGGAATATAATCAAGATGGAAGTTGATCTTACTTGCTTCAACTTAATGCAAACATGTATTAAAAATTATCTAACCGAAAAGGGATTTCGCACCGCTTCAATGACTATGGGGACTGGAATTTTAACATGAAGCTCATTTATACTATATATCAGCCCAAAAACAGGTTATCTGCCTCAAGCAGTGTAAATGTTGGTAATTTCTATATGTCCATGCGTCGGATGCATTGGAATAAGAATTAGGTAGTCAGTGCAGTGTTTATAGCAACGTAGTGAAAAATTACCAAGAAATGGTAAAATGGTAAATGGTCTGGATTTATATAGCGCCTTCTAACCACACTGAGTGCAGTCCCAAAGCGCTTTACATATCAGCTCACTCACCCATTCACGCTCACATTCACACACCAATGGGACAGAGCTGCCATGCAAGGCGCTAATGAACCACACTGGGAGCAATTTAGGGTTCAGTGTCTTGCCCAAGGACACTTCGACACATAGACCGGTGTAGACTGGGATCGAACCTCCGACCTCTCACTCCGAAAGACGACCACTCTACCACCTGAGCCACGGTCGCCCCGTGGCTCAGGTGGTAGAGTGGTCGTCTTTCGGAAGAAGAGTAGTTTCTTTCAGAGAAAAGAAAAAGAAAATCAACAATAACTAAAATGACTAAAGCAGGAGGTAGGACTAATGTTGACATTGAAAAAGAGGCAAAATCAGAGGATATGGGGACAAGGTATCAATGAAAAAATAAATGCCAATTACTAATGGGGCTTTGTACAATTCTACATATAATGTTGAGCATAAATGAGCCTTTAGTGGTAGTAGTCTTAGTCTTGGTGTGTATTCCCTTAAAGTTTGGAAGCAAATGCTAATTTGGAACTGAACTAACATCCCAGAACTGTGTTCAAAATTCTTTCTTAGTAAGTGTGCCACAGTAGCAGTTATATTTAAAGTAGTAGCTGAACCGCTATCACTCGAAATGTTGCTGGTAATGAAATGTCCTTGATATGACAACAAATCATTTTACAAGGGCTATTTTGCTATGACAGAAAACTCACTTTGCTGTAACAGTTGATAGTTTCAGCAATCTTCTCCAAATTGTTGGAAACTTGTGTAAACTTTCTGATCAGAAGAGGGAATTTGAAACTCCGGCATCATCTGTTTCCTATCAAATTGAGTGCCCCATGCTCGTTAAAAAGTGATTTGGCATCTCTATATTACGGATGAAAATTCACTTATGTCTTCTATTGTAGTTTTGGATGCTTCTTTAACCGTATACTGTTTCCCCCTTTTTTTTTTCTATGAGACTGCATCACTGTCAAGAGCGGAGAAAAGAAGCCCAGATATCCATGTTTCCAAAAACTTTCCCCAGTTCCTACATAAACTTGGAGATATAAACTTTTCAGCAAGCCTGTCTTCATCTCATGGTCCCGCATAAGTTGGTAATGCTATGCCATGTTGTGACTGTATGTCCTGCAATGATTTTGGTTGATTTTTACCAGCTTAAAAAAAATGACAGACCACCTATAAAATGCATAACGGTTACTACGATAACCTGCAAAGATGCAGCACTTCTAAAGTGTGTCATATTGTTTGTTTTCGTCTGTGTTGCATAAATAAGTGGTAGTTGTGTTGATTAACACGCTGAACTAAAATATATATTTTTTTTCTTAGCACCCTCTCTGCAACTCAAGTCCAAATAAGAGACTGCATTAGGTTACATTTTGTGGACAATCTCTTGATCACGCCTCAATTCACCTATGTACAGAATCTCAATATTGACTTGAGGGCCTCTCTTTACTTGGAAAAAGTAATCAAACTCACTCCCTTCCGGTTGAAAGACGACCACTCAAGTCACTGAGCCATAGCTGAAGCATTTACCTCATCTCCTCATAGATTTTTATGACTATTGATTGCAGATCTTCACCCATGCATTTCTATTATATCATTATTCATATTATAAGTTGGAAATTGTCTTAAACGTTTTAGGACTGGAGCTGGATGTCAGATATTTCATTCTGTAAAGGATGATGTGCCATTTGTATGTCAAATTAAGACCCCACTCAGCAATGACGACAATGGGCTAATTCTGCTCTACGTTTCTTCCAGTTTCTTCTGTCGTCTGTCCATATGAGAGTCCTTGTCATTGTTGATGTTCACACCGTATTCTTCTCAGTGGCCTTGTGTGTGTGGTTTGATTACTAAAACAGCCAACGGCACCTGCTAGTGGCTCAACATGAAAACTACACAATCTCCAGCATATCTGTCATTTCCGTGGAAAGCGACATCTTTCAAAACGTCACCATGTTAGCGCTAAATGCTTCGGAAACAAAACTCAAGTGTTTATACTTGAAAAATTGTCCTGTAAACGAGGCCTGAAATTAAAGGTATTTACTTTTCTTTTTGAATGTATTCTATTTCAATTTTAAGAGTAAATAACGATGAGAGGACCACGTGTGAAACGTGTGTGTGTGTGTGTGTGTGTGTGTGTGTGTGTGTGTGTGTGTGTGTGTGTGTGTGTGTGTGTGTGTGTGTGTGTGTGTGTGTGTGTGTGTGTGTGTGTGTGTGTGTGTGTGTGTGTGTGTGTGTGTGTGTGTGTTTCAGCTATGTTTTAATTTTCTAAATTTGAGTCGAGATCTGGACAGCATCGATAGCCCACAAAATGACCCCCAGCTGCAAAAAAAGACAGTGATACACAGCAGAGCAATCTTACAGACACATCAGTGAGAGTTACAGCATAAAGCTGACCTCCCAGGAACACAAACCTCAAAAGGAGAAAAACCACAAAGCTGCTACATTTATTTACCTGCACCTTTATGTGCAGCAGATGTAAAAAGCCCCAGTGTAACACGTGACCATGCAGAATATTACATTGCTGCCCGTGAGGAGTTTCAGTGTTCACATTTAGCTCCCCCAGATCTGAGAATAGCTTTATCCTTGACTCATATTCCTTTCACCCAATACCCACAACCACATTACAGAGAGGCTGCGCTTTGTATCCAGGCAGGGACACAGTCTGATTATCACTTATTTAAGTGCTCTATTGGATCAGTAGAGTGACTAACAAAATATGTGTATGGCTCAAACCTCCTTATGATGAAGAATAAAGGGGGAAAAAGTGCAATACATCAGCCTTTTTCAACACTGGCTTTGAAGTCGAACCACTACTGCAATATTTAGATGGGTGATGAAAAATAAATTCAAAAGAAATTGGTTATTTTGAAGCTTCTGCAAAGATTGAAGATGCATTTATATAACCCTTATACATAATGGACAAAGGTTGCAAAACACATCATTCTATCAGTTTATTAAATGCAAATTGTAATAGCAAATTCAAAAGTAGTGGATTGTGCATTTTCATTTTAAAAGTTTGGCGTTATACCCAAAGCTCCAGCCTCTCTGGTTTGCTCGAAACAACAATAAATTGTGTGTTTTTATGTAATACTGTTCTCTTGATACAATAGGAAGTATTTTTTTTACAAACCTGAGCTTGATAATTAACAGAAGTAAAAAATAATACCAATGCTATTTGCGACTGTGAGGGTAGAAGTCTTCTATGTAATTAATTATAGCTTAATGAGTATCCTCTGGTATTATGATTGTGGTTCCAAACTGAACGAGGTGTGAGAGTGGATCATCTTGTCTTCACAATTGTACCATGTTTAATACCAAAGTGTATCAACAAATGAATATTGTAAGAGAGTCTGCGTTGGTAACAGATTATTTGACACGTTGCCACTGATGGCAATCTCTGTGATATAACACATTTTCTGTCTGTTTCCTGTTTCATCTTGAAGTCTCAAAATGTCTCCGGCTTCAGGCTCTTCGACTTCCTGGCCTTGTGTATGATCGCTGTTCCCTGCCCTGATGTGTTTCAGTTGTGCCTGGACTATATGATTAACTTTACCTGGTGACTATTGAGATATTGCACATGAATTATTCTGTATATTTGGGCTGGTTAGTTTTTGACTGTTCATCTGTGAGTGATGTTTCTTGGATTTCCATGGGTCGCCTGGACACCCGCTCTGTCTGAATTTTTGTTTCCGTCCTCCATTCATGAGAATCTGAAAATCACAAGAAACATGCTGCATTCTCCCCCTGCCTCTAATGTACAAGTTCTGAACTAATGTTGATTATTAGAGGCAGCAAAACAAGTGAACAAAGGCCACAGTCGCTGGAACTTTTTGGCAAATTTCTTCGTGATCAGCAGTGGGTCCGTCATCTCGGGTAGCATTAAGTCACCATTTGATTTCACAGGCATATCTTTGGTTTCATGTAAGTGTTCTTCAGATAATCCCATGGCGAGTTGCAATATGAAATTTGTCACAGGTAAACAGTGAGATTGTTCCCGTTAGACAAGACTACTAACTTCTAATGCAGAACCAGTCTGACGTTTTTTTCTCCAAAAGTATCTCATACATTTTCTGTATATGCTTGATATGTCTAACACAATAATAGATGGGCGTTAAGGGGTTGGCCTGTGATCACATGAGACACCAAAAGCCTATACAGCAAGTAACACCAGTGAAAACTTTCAATTATTTTGGACATCAAACACTGTGACTAACTGGGCAAAAGTCTGGAAAAACACAAGTGTGTTCTTGGATGCTGCCTTCCTGACTTTTATTGGAGAGTGGAGTATGGTCACTTCTCTTGACACCTATGACAGCACTATGACTTCATTCATATATATATACACAATTTGTGAAGACATTAGTTAGGTCTGATGCTGCAGAAACATTTATGTTTTAGTCAGTTGTCTATGTGGCTTGAATTACATCAAACTCATGTGTCATTGCCTGTGCTTGTAATTTTCTTTGTTGCTTGTTACTCTATATATAACTCTTGTACACTACCAGTGAGCAGACTAAAATAACAGCCAGGTCCTGCTATGCGGGTGATGACACTTGTGGCTTACAGCACGCCTCAAATTAGATTTCTCAAAGGAAAACTGGAAAAAAAAAAAAAAAAAAAGAAGTGGGAGGTGGGGCTCTATGAAGATTCAGCTTGACCACTACTGTCCTGTGTGGTAAATGGATGAAAAAGTAACTGGTGGTAGTTTCAGGGTGTTCAAAGAGACACTCAAACAAAGTTTACTTCATTGGAGTCATCACTGGCAGGCAGAGACTCAGCAGTGAATGAAGAACATTGGATGAAAGAGTTTCTGTGGTTTATCTGTTCTTCACATTCTGCTAAATGTGTCACATGCTCTCATGCTGATCTGGAAAAGTGGTTGACTCACAAACCCGTATTGTTAACGTACCTTGCTGTGCTGTTGCCTAATATAGAATGATGAGTGTGAGGAATGCAGCATTTTCAACTATATTCCTTTGCGTGAGCATGTTGATACTTTTTCCTCCAGGACAGAGATGGGTCACTTTTCTTCTTCTTTCTATTTTCTATCACACACCGATATTTTTACAACATCATAAGGCCCAAGCAAAAACAAACCAAAAAAAAACAATGACGGATAGAAAGTCAATGAAAGTCAAACAATGATTAATATGTGTATATAAAATCATGTTGGAATACATTGAGAAGATAGACAAAACAACGGCAAAACGAATTTCTGGTGTTTGCAAAACAAAATGTTTAGCTGAAAACGTGACTTAGCAGGCCAGAGAACCCAGCATGTAAACAGTATGACAAGGTCCTGCACTTTCAAAGAAAGACTGTTCTTCCAGCCCGGACAGGTTCTTGGCTCGCTCCCTTTGAATGACTGATTGGATTCTCATCAGAATCCTTTTTTTTGTTGTTGTTGTTGTTGTTGGCACAGCTTGCAGGAATACAGAACAATATCAAGTGCTGTCAATTTGACAGCGTATTTCAATATGTTACAATAGTGTGGATCAGATGTAAATATGAGCTGAGTCACTTGACTTTGCCAAATAAATATTGCAATTTTGGGTGGGTTTAAAGTGGCATTTGATACGTGTGTCTGAGGGTTAAAATCATACCACGACACACAAAGCATTGACAGAATAAGATTGTCAGCTGCCTCCACTGAATGAAAATTGTTTGTTTTATCTATTGTCACTATGTTGCAATCCAGGCAGGATTACTGACGGCAAGAACCAGAGCAGCTTCAGGAATCACAACACATGAGCTCAGTAATAGTTCAGAAAAGATTCCAGGGTTTGTTAGGTTGGATCTGTTCCTTAGATTATTTAAAAAAGATTAATAGACAGTTTCAAATCGTTGAAATGGTTGATTTGTTTTCATCCTCAATCGACTGGCCTTGCATGTTTTAGACGTCTCCAACCCACATGATTTAAACCACGTTTACGCATAGCCGGGTAATTAGAAAGACAGATATTTCCTTCTTTATGTTTTCAAAAATGACATTGTTCACATCACATCATTTTCTAAAAATATTTCCTTTATACAAACCCGTATAAAAACCTTATTGCTACCATGAGCATGCCAAACCTCTTGGTGGCAGTGTATTGAGAAGCATAATGCAATGCGAGCCAATCATAATCCTGGAAAGAACACAACAACAACACCAAGAACAATGAATAGCACGAGTCACTTCCTGGTCCGTCAGGGATAATGGCATGATTGCATGGCATGTGATGATAAATGCAAACAAGCAGAAAGCGTTTGCATAAATGTGAAAACAAGCACTGCTTTAACAGCATCCATTGCCATCACAGTAAATGATCTGTAAACACAGTTCACATATGACGCTGATGACACTTTGGCCAGAGTTTTCAGATCGAATATTTTTCTGTGACTTTGTTGATCTGTAAATGAAAGGCCCACATGCATTGAAATATCACAAATTTTTCCACCTGTAAATGGGCCCTTAAATTAAGAGTAATGTTCAGTCAGCTGAAGACCGATCAATAACCATCTTGCTCACAGAAACACTCTGATAGTTTGGATAAGCCTGCATCAATGTGTTTCTGCACTGGCTCTACAAAGCATCCTGATGGCTGAAACCATGTGAATGGTTCATTATTGGTCCGTCAATTCAACCTGTTCCCCGTGCTGTTTTTGTCCCGATGTACTGTATCACCTGCCCTCCTTTTTTTTTGCTCCAAACGAAAATCCTCCAACTGCTGGAGGTCACATACCAGGTTCACTCGAGCTTTGTTTGCTGAGGCATGTGAATAAGTTGACAGTTGAAGACCAGAAGAGCACAACAGCTGTCGCTGCTGTCAGCTAGGGACAAAACAGACTCACCAAAACTGGACAACACAAGATTAGAAAAAAAACATTCCCTGGTATTAATGAGTCCATGAACGCATGGATCCATCTTGCCTTTTACCAACAGTTCAGCAGCTGCAGGCTTTTTGGGGACATTTCTTGGTGCATTTTGGGCCCATCCATCTTATATACTGGTTATATCCTGTTCAGGGTGACGGGGGGGGGGGGGGGGGGGGGCTGGAGTAGCCCCAACACACAGGGAGAACATGCAAACTCCACATGGAATGGTGTGGACAGAATTTGAACCTTCTTGCTGTGCGGTCAGAGCACAAACCACTGGCCATACTAAGAGGTCAGTTTTCTTTAAAGACACATAAATGTCTTCCATGGCGTGTAGACTGGTGTGCGTGAGTGTGTGAATACTTCAGGAACCGATTAGGATCCAATACAACAGATAGGAAAGCAAAGTGTACATGTTTAGAACCATATACACATTATTGTTGTTTTAGTTGCTAAGCTATGTGTTTTATTATGAAAAAAGAGTGACTAATCTTGACATAAACTGAAGTCTTTGTCCCAAGCCTCATAAACAATGGCAGTCACAGAACCAGGTTGAGTGTGCTGGAAAAAAGCTTCAGGGAGTTTGCGAAGATCATTGAATTGTCAAAGATTTATTGTAAGAAAAACACGAGCACCTGACAGTTGATGCATTCATCAAAAAGGATGACACACTGTTTCACACAATGTATCTGCCTGATCGTGATTTACTATCACTTGTTCTTGGTATAATTAACATTACGGTCGTCGCAGGCTCGTTTGTCAGAGGTGAATCCAAGTTGTACCTTGCTCGTCGTGCAGAGAACCCATAAAAAAGGCCTCCTCGGTTTGTGTTTGTGTCCAGAGGTGCAGTAAAGCTAATGTTACGCTTCCAAATAGTTTAATATAATCAGTCACGTCGTTGTTCCAATGTTCTCAACAGCCATAATGTCCCAGATGAAAAATACCGCAAGCGGCTCTCCGAGAACATCAGGAGAGAGATTGAGGCTATAAAATAAAATGGATATCCTATAATGTGTCCATTGTGGGCTTTGGCTGGTTACAACTTCCTGCCCATCCCAACCGAACATTTCATAAACCAGTCATTTAAGTATGATCGGATACTGAGGTATTACATTACAGCCCAGACACCCAACATCTAATTCTCTGTCAATAGGACGCCAATATAAGGAACATTCATATGTCACCATGAGGTTTCTTATTACATGCTGATGAGAACAGAAAGGGGAAGCGATGGGGAAGCTACCCCTATACATCTGTCCTTCTTTTCTCTTTTAGAGCATTTTACCAAAAGAAACAGGATCATCGTACCTCCATGAACTTCACCTGCCTCCCATTATTTGTCTCCTCAAGCTGACGTTTATGGGTCCATCCTGACGTTTATGGCCCATTCACATTCACTTTGAAAGTATAGACAGACACTGAAAGCACGCATCTGGCTTTGATTTCTTCACTTCCTGGAGCTCTTTTGTGTTGCCACCAGACCTGGATGCCTCCTGAAACATTGCAGGTATATCTATACTGTACAACACAGGCAAATTGTAGAATGTGGGGTTTATTAACATTAAATATCTACTATGATAAAACCTTGCTATTGGGAAAAAAAAACAAAAACATATACTTCACATGCAACACAAGAGCTTCACATCTCATTCAGCATACTGAGTAAGTGAAGGATTGACGGAGACAGACGGAAAATACAGTAACTGGCTACGTCCTACTCTGAGTAAACAGAGAGGCCAAGCTATTTTTATTAGTCAGCTCAATCTCTATGGAGACTCGGGGTGGGGATGGAACCTCCTTTATCGAAACCTGGCATGTCCTGATCAGAAAGCCGTGGGGATTTCTCTGTCTAACAGACAAGAGCTCCCATAATGACATCAGGCATCTCTGAGCCATGAGGTCATCAGCAGAGAGAAAAATGTCCCATTGATTTCATTTCTCGTGGAGACGTTATTGGGTGGGAATCGAAGGTCAGCGTGTCCCTCTTATGTTGCAGAGGCACACAAAATTGACCCCACCTGTGGAAGCCAAATGCACAGCGCTGAAAAATGCTTGAGACATATTGCTTAAAAAGCCTGAATCTTTAAAAGGCTGGTCTGATGACAAGAGTTGTACTGCGGAGCAAAAGCAGTTACCGAGGGCTCGGCTGCAACTTCTTCATAACCAGGCATGACAAGTTCCTTAAACAGAGAAAAACAAACATGTTTCAGCACAAAAGAGATGGGCAACAGCAGGCGGGCGAGATTACGAGTCAAAAGTTTACTTAAAGAATATGCGGGAATGATTGATGAGAAAGCTGTCACCTGTGGGGCCCCCCGGGATCACGGCCCCTCTGCATCAAGCTTAAAAGCTGCCTGACGTTCGGCACAGGCTGTCTCTCAAACTTCACCACACAGGAATTTTGGAGTACATCCCTGCTTGTGTTGTTAAAAGTTATTTCACTGTGGTCCAAATGTTGAAGGAAAATGTGAAGCATTTGCCCCTGCACATAAGGTTAAGCATATACTGTAGGGCTGAGAGATGAACTGGGAAGACCTGGGGGGGGGGGGGAAATTGAGTACTCTTTATTTCTTTACTTAATGTTCTTTCTCTTTACTTAAGCACATTTTTTCCCCTTCAATGGAGTATAAATGAGCAAAAATATACACTGATTTTGCTTATATAACAATCATATTGCTGTGCAAGCACAAAAAAACTAATTTAAGCTGAATTCACTCAAATAATATTAAAAATGTATGTTATATTTTTTTTGCCTGAGAAATTAAACATTAAGAATAAAACATATATTCTTCAACTCTATTCCTTTTTATGAAATCTGTAAGATTTTAATAATATGATTTTATATGGCAACGTCAGTGTATAGGGCAGACAAAAGAGGGAAGCTTCGTAAGTAAGCTTCACCCACTCCTCTTGTTTTTTGTTGTTTTTTTTCGTTTTTTTTTAAGAAATATGTTTACAGTTTGATGAATACAGGGGACTGAGATAGCAGGCTCTCATATTGCGTAACACGTGTAAAATAATATATATTGTTATCGTATATTAACATTTTGGGAATTTTTTGGCTGCAGGTTGAATTATATAACCTCCCAAATAAAACATTGGGGTTGTAGATAAACACTAATAAATGACAATAATGAGAATTTTTAGATTTATGAAGCACCATGTTTTTTTTATTAGGCAGCAACAGATGTTTCTCATCATTATGGAAAAAAAGCCCACATAAACCTAAGATTGGTTAGCATTAGCTACCAGTGCAAAGTGCATGTAAATCAAATATTGGTTATTATGTATTTGTTAGTCTGTTATCAGTCCTGATGGAAAATGTCTTTACATGGGTTTTTACAATATGCAGTTTTTTAATGCAGTTCTTCAGATATTTTTTTTTTATACTCCACTTTTTGTTAACCACATTTTCCCATAAAAAGAAAAGTGTGTGAAATCGCACCCAGTTGATAGCTTAATTAAACATCTATTTAAAAAAACAAAAAAACAAAAAACATGTCCGTCTTTCTAGGCATTACAAGTACGGTATTTCATATTCTAATATTAAGTCAGTAGGCAATTGCAGCCTTCTACACAATGTGAAAGACAATTCACAGCTCGTTACTCGCTTCAAAAAACAGAACAAACATATGTTGAAGTTGCCATAGCTTTAGAACAATGAAACACATTGTAGCAGCTTTAGTTTCTATATATATAGAAACCAGAGCTGTGCTTGTTTGTTCTTATCTTTACTGTCCCATGCCTTTTTTCCTGAGAGTAAGAATGACCAGGGTGTGTGCAGTCCTTGATAATGACGCTGGCTTTATTTTACGTCTGTGAATGCAGGCAGTGATGACCCACTGTCAGCCTGTTTGAATCTTTTTTTTACAAACAAGGATTGTTTGATACGTTAAGAAACATAAGAAGATTGGCTCTCGGAAATCTTCACATCGATGTGACGCTGCCAAGTAAACACCGGAGGCTCCAAAGAAAATACATTTATCATGCAGATATTAGAATGGAACCAATTATCCGGCCTCTGTCCTCACAAGAGAGCAAATAAGCACGTTGTCAAAGTATTTATCCAGCAGAGTTCCAAATCTACAACACACTGTACCCCGTATCCTTGTCCTTGGGCACAAAAGGTATCTCGTCCTGTCAGTCCAGGTTCCAACAAAATATATGTTGGCTATTCGATGGCAGCCACATGCCTGGGAATAAATGTTTACCAGCTCCAGTTGCAGCTCCACAGGCATTCCCTCGTGTCTCCTTACCTTCCCATGTCAGAAGAATGCTAATATGCTCGTACGGCTTCATCGGATGTTGAGGGAATGCCGGGATGCCAGCCTGAGCATGAGCAGGGTCCCCACGTGGAATGTTTTCCTAGGTGTCATTTTCTCATTCCTTCCAGTGTCTTTGAGGGCAGGAGTTTAGTGGCACTCAAGTACACTGAAATAGTTCTGGGGATACACAGCGTGTAGCATGACATACATACAGCTTTGGCCCGAATCCACCTGACGCAGAGCAGTAAAACCTCCACTTAACTTTTTTGAGGGGGGAAAAAAAATAAAAAAAATCATTGTTTCAGACTGCCGCAGGTCAAACGCTGGTTGCTACTTTGAGTTAAAAGAGTACAAAATGATTGTGTTTGTCTTTTTCAAGCCAACTTAGACGGACTCCTGACATGAATGTAAACACGTTTTCGAAATGAGAGTTTAGTCCACCATCTGCTGAGAAACGTCCGGCCAAAATTTGACACAGTGCATCACTTTCTTTAGAACAACAGAGCCACTACTTTTTTTTTTTTTTTTTCATGAAATGTGGTTGTGAGAATCCCGAGGCCCGTCAACTCTAATTTGTAGCGTTGGAATAAAAGGTTGAGACTATCAGCAAGTTTCATTGCGCGTTTACAAGCTCCTGTCTCATGCGTGTGCACCGATGACCATTACATATCATACCAGTTTCCGTGGTCGTGTCATGTCAAAGTATGTATTCCAAATGTTTGACAGTGCTAAGAAAACAGACAGTGTGTGCTCCGAGGTTCAGATTACCTTTCAAGAATGAGCGAAGTGCACGGAGAGTGTATGTATGAGATTTTAAGTCAATTCCAAATTGTGGAAACTTCAAAAAAATGAAACAAAAAAAAGAAGAAGATTGAATGGACTTTGAAATCTGAGATTGGAATTCTGTGTTTTTCTTCAGATGAAATCTGAATAAACCATTCCTGATGAAGGGCTGACAACCGTAACTTTGTTAGTAAAGTGAGTCCAAGTGATCATCTATGTAAAGAGTTTTTTTGTTGGTTTTTTTTTTTTTTTTTTGTCCTCTACGAGATCCAACGCACCTGCCCTGTGACAGAATACTTTATGTTTAATGTGATGGAGCATCTCCAAAAGGAATGATGTAACAAACAGGAACCCTTTCAAAACGTTGCACAAGGGATTAGCATTTGAGCCTGAAATTATCTTTCAAGTTCTCAACTTCAGTTTCAAGATTTTGAAATTTCAGCTTTTGAGGTGGTCATAAACATATAACGTAATTCTTTCTGGAAAATATGGTGCTTTTGACACATACTTCTGAAATTGCACAGGGTCAAAAGTATTAGATTTTCTTGCACAGTTGCGTATTTTAAACAATACGTACATGGAAATAAACTGTTCTTTTGTGATTGTGATAGTAAGCCTTCGGGTTGTATTTGAAATGCAAAACAAAGTTTAACAAAGTATACAAAACGATGTAAAACACTGCAACAAAAACTACACTTACCAAAACCAACACATGCTACGACTCCATTTCCCACAACGCACTTGTCATTTAAAGCAACATGCTCAGCATGTAATGAAGGGAAAAATGGGAGACAAACTGGAATCATGTAATGATCTCATTGCACTGGTATCATTCGATATCGATGCCAATGTAGGTATCAATGTTATCCAATATTTGGATAGATACACTCAATACTCAAGTTCGAGCAGTAAAACTTCACGTTTTTCTTAGTGATAAATCTGCACTTTGGCACAATTAAAAGGAGTAAAAAGGTTCTTTTTAATAGGGAGGATCCTGACCACTTCAGCATTTCAAAATAAATGATGAGTCTTAAAATGAAATAAATCATTGGATAACTCATAGGGAGCCAGTAGAGCTGCAGCTGTAATTTTGATATATGGTTAAGGGAATTGTAATAATGCCATTGGGAAGATATGTAACTATGAATTACTCTTTCCAAATCGGCAATGCTAAGAAATGTTGTGATCACTCATAAAAGCCTCTGTTGTGCTCCAGTGGAGTGCACAACCGTGGTGACCTGACTACTGAAAGAAAGGTCTGCTTCATAAACTGTATGACTGGAATATCTAAAATACAAGAATCAAGTGTGGGTGCAGGTTTTACTGTGAACTGGAATGAAATCATTTTTTGACAACAGGGAAACAGTCTGCAATGCAGGGAGTATGTTGAGTACAAGGCTTCACTGGGCCATACTGGTGTGTGTGCTATCTGTATAGAAGCAGATGTTAATGACATGCTTTGAAAATAAACCATAAATATATCACTAAGCACTGCATGCACTGTGTGTTGGATCAATAAAGACAAACTACCTGGTTAGGATTCTTTTTTTCACTCTAATATTGATACTGACATTCAAATACAATAGTTATAATACTGAAATACCAAGTTGAAGGAACTAGCCCTTTATTTTTAATTATATCCAACCACTCACATACTGTTTGGTTTATTTTGTTGACTTGTGTACATTGCTTCAGCGTGATATCAGATATCAACTGATGTCAATCCCGCAGGATTACTATTGCAACAAGACATCATCAGTAGGGTAAAATTAACCTCTCTCACATTGATCTATGCCCAGCTCACGTTCCCTATTAGTGGAAACTATTGCTACTCTTTTATAGTTTTTACTTGAAAACGAAACTTGGATTTAGATGAAGCCGTCTGTTATACAACTGAAAAACACTATAGTTTAACATCACTGACAACTGGATTCGTTCATTAACAGTGGGTATGCAAAGAAAGCCAGAAAATGAAGTGCGTGTCTTGTACAGAACTTATTTGCTTGATCTATATTATTTATATATTTTATATTTTATATATATATATATATATATATATATATATATATATATATATATATATATATATAAACCTATTACGAATAGAATCTTCAAGCTTTCACCAAAATATGTTGGGAAGTCTCAAACCCCGAAAGACCAGATTGTGCTCTATCAAAAACACATTAAGAAGCCAGGTGAGTTCTTGAACCCACACCAGTCTGGTGAAACAAATACCGAGGTCTATCAAATGCAGAGTGAAGAAAAAAGAAGAACATCTCTTGACTGAAAACCTCACTTCATCCGTCAAACATAGCAATGCTTCAGTTATTGTTTGTACAGCTGCCAGCAGAACCAGTATGCTGGTCCTAATTGATGAGTTCACTGCTCATGGAAGCAACATCACGAAAACAAATGTTTGAAGTGAGCAAAGGAAGAGTGTTCAGGTCCTGCCAAACACATCAAAATATATGGTATGACATTTCATCATTGAGCACAAGATGTTCCTTAATGTATGCTCAAAGTAATTTGAGAGCTTTTCAGGGTGAAGAGGAGGATATCTTTGACGGGCCAAGTTGATATCAACTGATATCAGTCCAGTTAAACTGAAGGAAAAGATTGACGACCTTGAGAAAGAATATAAAGTATGAAATAGAGACGTCTGGAATGAAGCCTGGCAAAGAACATGCACCTTTCTTTCTGGATTTCTCCCAACAAGTGTAGAAATCAGCACTAGGCTCCTGTATTAACTCCAGCTGATAAAGGTTTTTCAGGGATGATTTTAATGTCAGTTGGGAAAACTTGGGATTGCCAACTGAAAATGAAAATCATTATGATTTTTTTCCAAAGAAAACAAGCACAAATCTCTGGTGGATTAAAGTCGACTTGATGCCAACCAGGGAAACACAAAGTCTAAGAAACACATAAGCATAATAAACCCTTGCATGCAATCAGTCATACTACAAAAATACAACGTGCTGATTCACAGTCATCCAAACTAAGTCATAGTGACCCAAATATCTTCATTCCTGCTGTTTGAAAGCATAAATTACAAATACTGTGGCTTTTATAGTGCTACTGGACGTGTATGCATGCAAAACAAATGTACATGTCACATACAAGATGGGGTGGGGAGGCAAAAGTATGAGGTTTCTGCGGGTACGTGGGTGTGCAATATGCAGCGTGTTTGTGCTGTCTGCTTAACCTCTGTTTACAGGATAACGCAGCATAATTCAGAACACCATTTCTTGTTCTATCGAGGGTCATTCATCTCCTGCCAGACACAGTTTACATGTTGGAAGTCACAAGCTCCACTATTGTCTGAGAAAACTGTCGACCGCACTGGTCAGAATTACTCAACATGACAGTGAACACAGACATTGTTCTTTGTCCTGAAACAACATAATTAAGGCCGAGCAACTGTTTTTTTTTGTTTTGTTTTTTTTGTTTTTGTTTTTTTTCAGTCTATTAAAAGGAGATCCATTTTAGGGTTGCCTGAGTGTAAACAAGGTCAAGTGAGTAGATGGGAATTTCCATATTCTCCCTCTTGGCTATTATAGTTTAGTATTAGCAGCATGTCTATTGACAATACTAGATTCAAAATAATTTTTTTTATAAATAGTATGATGATTGATAAAATAATAGGAATGTTTTCTTTAATTGGTTAAAAGGTGGAATGTCAGTGTGGGGTTGTAATCTCAGGTGATGATGCAACAAAAAATGGTGTGGTGGAATCAAGCAACAAATAACATGGATGGGTAGATTAGTGAAAGAATGAAATAAAGAAATGGAAGGAAAAGAATGGTGTATGAATGGATGGAATGGACTATGGCCAGGAGTAAA
Organism: Blennius ocellaris; assembly: GCF_963422515.1. NCBI lineage: Eukaryota > Metazoa > Chordata > Actinopteri > Blenniiformes > Blenniidae > Blennius > Blennius ocellaris. The sequence continues at coordinate 6,287,522 of NC_137655.1, read as the reverse complement.
ATGGACTTGTAGATAAACATAAAACTTGAAAACTAAATGGAACATGGAGTGCGTAAGAAAACAGTCAAGCTAAAGGAGGCTAAGGTTCATTTCCATGACAATGTTTGCAGTGAAAACACGTTGTTTTTGTTTCAGAGAGGTTTTGCGTTTACACAGCAACGTTTTGAAAATGACATCTGTTCACACAGAAATGGCAGAAACGATCTAGTTGTTCATCTAGTCGGTGCTGCTGTTTGTTTTTGGGATGAAATCTCACACACAAATGCACGCAAACAACAATACGCTATAAACATTAACGATGGCGAGTACACGGACATTGGTATGAACAGACCACGAAGTTGGATTGTAATTACGGTGATTGTGAACTATAAAACTACTAAGTCCGAGAAGAACATGGACTGAGAGTCATGACACTCTGGTGGCAAACATTGGAATTACTGTCCACCAATTCGCCCGTGTACAGAAGAAATATTTGTTATGATTGTGTTGCACAATAGTAGTGTTCCAGAAAAGTTGCATTTTGCCAGTTTCAATGAAGTCAGAGCATTTTCCAAAAAAACACCTTGAGAGCCATTTTCAAAAATGTCAGTTTCATCTCGTTTACACAAGGTCATTCTACGTTTACCCTCATTGCATCCCTAACACTAATCCTATAGTTCCCAGGATTCTTTTTTTTCTTTAGCAGTTTTGTTCATTACTAAGGAAGTTTTACAGTTTGCAACAGATTCGCCGTGTTGAGTTTAAATTTGCATCAACCAATCATTCCCAAAAAATATCTGCGGCGATGACATGCCATGTAAACTGAACAGAATATGTCAGTCTTCTCTAAACAGTGGATTTTTGTAAACGCATCCCCGTATCCAAAGTGAACTGGGAAATATGGCAAACCATTTGTTTTCTGGCATGTAAAGAGGAACTCTAATAGCTTCAATTTTAATATCAACAACAGATCTATCCAGTGCAGTGAGGGGACAGAAACCACAACATCTGGAAACCGTAATCAAAACAAACACATGAACCATGTCAGTGAATGCTTACATGCTGACTGCCAAGAATTATTATTTTTTTCCACGGTTATATGTCAATTACTTCAAATAATTACCAAAGTTTATCATGCAGTGCAGTGTTTAAAATATCAAATACAATAGGAGATTAAAAATAGACTCATGACTTTCTCAGTCTCCTGGCATTCCTGATGAAAAGACAACTCTGTATGTTTGAAGTGGTTTTCTATGAAGCGTTTATCATGAGCGAGAACATTACGTACTGTAACTGACATGTGCGCTTCCCAAGAGAAACATGCTGATGGACTGACATAAATACTAATTCATCTTGTAGTATTGACATTATATTGTCTTTTTTTTTTTTTGTTAAACTACATTTCGCTCTGCAGAAATGATGTGGGCTGGTTCTGTTTATTGCTTACATCTTCTTTTTTTTTTCTTTGTTAAAAGTGACTGACAAGCAAAAAACTTTATAAAAGAAATCCTGGTTATATAAACTTGTGTTTAAGTCGTCTATAAGTGTTCCTTAACACCTGTAACTTCCTCCAGGTAATCGGGTGAAGTTCTTCCGCCACTTACAGGCCAATCCAGGAGTATAATCTCCAGAAGCTCTTTGGCCAATTTAAGTTTTGATTAGGACACGTAGGACTCTAATGGCGACACTTGTAAGGGGGACGTATCCTGGAGCGGTGTTCTAATCAAATATTGGAAACATCTCAACAGGATCCAGTCAATATTAAAAACATACTTTGATATTCTCCCTGATGGCTGAGTTCTCAATTCAGTCATGAAAAGTGAGGCCTGCCAAGCGAAACTCATTTAAACCTCTTGTGTGTTTAACCATATGCTTTTGGTCATGACTAAAGGTTCATGACATCAGGAAAGGATACTTATGTAATCCAAATGACAAAAAAGGGATCAATGTCTTACTTACTACTTGTCCAAATCTGCAGACAATCTCACAACTCTTTCTTCGATTAAAACCACTACGCCTAAACGGGACAACTATCGCCATGCACTCCACAAATCATACCTTTATGGAAGACAAGACGTAAGATATTGTTTAAACAAAGCCATAAGATATCCCGGGGCAGTTTGCCACAAGCCACGTTGGAGACACAGCAAACATGTGGAGGAAGGTGATCTGGACAGATGAGACCAAAATGAAACTTTGTGGACTAAATGCAAAATGCTATTTGAAAACTAGCACTGCACATCATACTGAACACAACATATCCACTGTAAAATATGGTGGTGGCAGCATCAATGCAAATGGGGAGGGTTTTCTTCAATTGGGGCAGGGATGCTGCACAGAGTTGATGAATGGAGACAAATACAGGAAGATCTCAGGGGGAAAACTTGCCACAGTCAGCAAAAAAACAGACTGGGGCTGAGGTTCAGATCTAGGCCTTTCCTGAGTGACACTGGAAAGGTTTAGATCAAAGCATATTCATTGTGGTTGTAATGTGAAGAAGGGATATGAATACCTTTGCAAGCTACTGTATGTACACTAGCAGATGTGTTGTTTTGCTACCGACTTACCACCGTTGATATTATTTGTGCTTTAAAAGGAAGCAATAGTGGGAACCAGAGGGAAGCAATAGTGGTGGATCTGGAGTTGGGTTATTAAGTCAGGATGATCCCATGTGACATTCTCAAAAGCATCAGATATACTATCTCGAAGCTTCTAGCATCATCTTGATAGTCTGAATGTAATGCTTCCATGAAATGTGACATAATTGCTCGCCGTGACATTCCCATGAGAAATCAACACCCCAATCTGCAACGTTGCCTTCGACCACGTCCAGCACAATGATGTCATTCCCTTCCGCGGCTACCCGCTGCTTCCACACAATCTCAATAAAGCTGATAATATCACATAAAGTCAACGCGTGGGTGGCGATGGAAGTCAAGCATGAAGGAAGACGTACATATATTCTCAGAAGTAAGCAGATGAAACCGCAGCGACTATTGTAATGCATTCTCCAGTCCTTCCCCCATGTGATGCAAGGCCTGCTAAGTAAACACAGCATTATCAGCATTACTGCATGTCTCACCCGGCTCCATTTTGTACTTTAGCTTTACTTCAGAAATTACATGAAAGCTTTGTTCTCCAACACAGTTTTCTTACGCTATCACATCATGTTGGTATGTAGCAACAACTCCTAAACCACCCTACCTACAGATAATGATGCTTTTGCGTGTCAGTCACTCCCTGACTTTGCTATTTGACTCAGTTGAATTCGATGTGAGATTATGGTTTTGGCTGACTTAAACTGTTATTATTGTAATAGTAACCACAAATATGACTACACACAACAGCACCTATTAGTGACTTCACATGAAAACTACACCATACTCAACATTTCTGCCGTTTCTGTGTAAGCAGACGTCATTGTGAAAATGTTGGCATGTAAACGCAAAACTTTTCTGAAACGAAAATGCAAGAACCATGCATTTTCTCTCGTAATGTTGCGAAAACAGGACATTGATCTCTTTAATACAATTCTGCAGTATTTGTTTAATAAGTTTTGGAAAACATGTGTCATTGTCTTCTCTCCATTCATGTAGTCTGAGACGGACTTATTCACGTCTCCATCAGGGTTCGAGCAATGTGTGGCAGGCCTCCTCCTTATTCCTTTGGCTGAAGATCACCTCCCTGTGACTCTGACTGTGTATTATTATTGGGCTGATTTCCATCCTGCAGATCAAATTTGGCTGAAAAGGCATGGGTGAGGGGTGAAGGGCACAAAGCAAGAGCAATTTAATGAGTGCCCACTAATCCAGCCAAAGCTCAGCTTGACCCGCTTTAATTTTACCTTCTTTTTTTTTTTCTTTTTATGTTGCTATTGCTACCTTCCTTCCACTGTGAATTTCCTTCCCTCCCACCCACATATCCACCAACTCGCCTCCCTTCCTCCCTCCCTTCCTTCCTTCCTTCCTTCCTCCTTTCCCCTCCCAATTAGACATATTTACTTCCCAAATCTTAATCTCTAAAACATCGACAGAGGTTTTAGCCCTGACTCCGTTGAGGCAGTCCTGCTTCTCCCAGGCACTGCCTCCCTCCCTCTCTCTCTCTCCCTCCCTCTCTTCCTCCTTCCCTCTCTCCCTCCCTCTCTCCCTCTGCCTCACTTTGTCTTTTGTTCTGCCTGATGAGGTCATGTTTGAGCCGTTTCTCTCTGGGACTCGGTGTGATACAAGCCCAAACAGAGGGGAGCCAAAACCACTGTTAGCGCATGAGATCAAGATAGTCGGGGGCATGTTTCCACAGATCGCCCCTGGGTTTGCGACACTGTGGGTGTGTCTGTGTGTGCAAGAGTCAGAGTTGCCCCCATGAGAGCTGCTAAATAGCTTGTTCGTGTAATCGTTAAAATGATAATTGAGATGTAATCCCTCTTTCATTAGATTACGTCTTTAAAACTCCACTCCGTCATTCAAAAAGAATCCTAAATATTAAAGACACGTAGTAAAGCATTAGATGTGGTTATGCAGAGGGATGTCAAACATGAACTGCATCGATTTCACTGCTTCTCCTTCACTTGCTCCTAATGGTTGTTTTCTCTTGAATTTAGTTGTTTTCCTATCTACTGAGCTGAATGGTAAGAGGGTGGCAAAGTTAATGGTTTGAATAATGTTGACAATGTTGAATATCATGTCCAAATATGCTGAATCATTTCGTATCCTGTCAATAATCAGATCATAGAAAACCCTTGACCATGAATTGCAAGGCAAGGTAATTGTCATATTATAGCATCATTCAGACACAGGGCACAGGGTTTTACAAAGAATACAATAATGCAATAACATACACCAAAGGAGTGAATAAGTGAAGTATGTTTGCATTAGATTTGAAAGGATTTCAAAGTCTTAAAGACTCTTAAGTCCACATTCAGAAAACTGCCCAAAAGAGAATATTTCGTTCAAGATTGTTGACTTGAAAGGGACAAAAGCAGAATGTTTAGGAATTACTTAATGCTTGAAGGAAGGAATCATCAGAACAGTTTATCTCCTCTGTGTCAGATTAGGATACACAGAACACTGGTCAGACCCTGAAGTCCACAGGAGAGCATCAAGAATAAAGTTTCCCATTTCGTAAAATTAACCTGAAAATCCACAACAACACTTGGAATTTGTGATTTGAGAAGTCCGGATATTTCAGGATACATGTTAAATATAGCATTAAAAAAAACAAAAAAGATTACTCCGCTCTAAGCAATAAGGTCACCACGCTGATGATGAGTCACAGAGCATCATTTATTGGCGGCGGCGAATCTTTAACCACATGCCTTCATGACAGGACAACTATGTCATAAGGTAATCAGGATATGAGCCAGTCAAAATCCAGCCCTAAATTCAATAGACACTGCAGAATTTTTAATCAACCTGTACTTAAAAAATCCCCCAAGACCTCATGAAGTGTCGGTCATACAGCTGGAACGCCACTTATTTCATTCTTTTGCAGGACAACAGGGAAAAAGCTCAACAAAGCCAACCCTCTCCCACTGCATCAGTTGTGTTTTCACTTCCCCGGTCATTACAATACTCCAAAATATGAGCCACATTCTCCACGCTTTCCAGTTTGTGATGTTCATTGGCTGGGTGCCTCCCTTTTTCTGTTAGAGCAACATCTCATGGATCAGCAGCTCACAGAGCAGCATGTCTACTGAATGAATAAAATAAGTAACCAGCGGCGAAATACACAATAAAAACACTTAATTCCTGTTGAACCATGCTACCAATCACTAGTAGTAAACAAGGTTACCAATACACTGAATTCTATATATATCTTACTTCCTGATAGTTTGTTAATCACAAAGTGAAATCAAATTACCAAGGGAATATAAACTCTGGTTTGTTACTGCTTAGTTTCGCGTGTTGTGCCATGTCATGGTTGCAGTGTCAGACTTAGAGATGCGGTCCAGACGTGCCACATAAGGTCCACCTTCCAAACGTAAGATAATACAGGAGCAAATCGGATTAGAGATGTCACCTCCAACATAGAGGTGATGTTGAGCCCTCACACACATTCACACATGTATGCATCTTCATTTGCTAGGCCTCACCACTGACAATACATAGTACACTACACAGCCCCTAAACCAAACTACACCATATGTTGGTGTGAAATTAAATGTTGCATGTATAAGATTGTGTATTGGAATCCACAGACGAAGGTCCAACTAGGATTTCAGACACCTCAAAGAGTGTCAAAGAGAGGCATTTTGTTCATTTCCTCTACACATGCGAACTTTGACTATTTTTGTGTTCTTTTTCCGTCCCATTTTTTGGGACCTATTCTCACCGAAGAATATTGAAAAATAGTTGATGTCATTTACACGACAATGAATGAAGCGAAAACACACCAGTTTTGCATTTTCATTTCAGAAAGGCTTCACGTTTACGTGGCAATGTTTTAAAAATGATGTTCATGCAGGACCACGAGTGGGTGCTGTCGGTTGTTATTATAGTGAAGTCAAACACATGCACACTGAGAACAATACGTGAAACATTAATTTTGGAAAATACACAGACATTCATATCGAAGTTTCAAAGTTGCATTTTCCCTGGTTTACATGGACATGAATGGTTTAAATTTACTGTATATACAGCTGATAATTTGCAAAGACACGTGGAAGCTGATGGGAAGCTAACAGGATGATGAAAGATTCTGATTCTGATTCTCTGATTCTGATTATGTATCTCTTCGATAGATTAATGTATGTCACGTGATTTACAATGTCTAAAAATAATGCTTTAATATACTGCGACGCCCCACAAAGATGCTTAATTGAGGTGCTGATTGTTGGTATGCCTTTTGAATAAAAAAGTCTGAAAAACACAAACTAAGGAAGTGTGCAATCGATGTGTGTCATTGTACAGCATCTTCATCAATAAGGCTCCATCTACGAGCAATTTTAACAAAATCCAAAAGTTGTAGTGTCGCTTTGGCTATGCAGATAATCCTGAGGGTGACGTCACCAACACCGAGCCTTCATGAATGCGTTTAACTTAACGCTTGGGATCTGCAAAGAGAAAACTATCAAATTGTCCTTGTCTGATGCCTATTTTATAGAGTAATCACTGGCCTGCTCACTTTTCAACACCACAGACTGGCCAGCCTTAGACTTGTAACTCGTCCGTCTCTCCCGGCACACACCTATTAAAGCAGGCTGCTCCCTTTTGTTGTGCCCTTGTCCTCCACTCCCATATCCCACAAGGCCACTCACTTGGACTCATAAACACTTGGTAACACATGTAATTCTTGAACGAAGTGCAAAGTCACAGCCTCAGAGTAATATGTGTTTTGTTTTTTTTGTTGTTCTTTCCATGACCGCCTATAACATTTCATCAAGTCTTTACTGTGGTTTGTTTTGCCCCGCCCCCAACAGAAGGAGTTAAGAAAAAGGCTTTGACATCTTTACATTCTGCCCATTTGTCAAACGATTGCATTGGTTCTTCTGATTGTTTAGACGTGACAGAATTTTTTTGCTTTAGTCATACATTTTAAGCATGTTGCAGGTTAAATTAGAGCTGTAGTTTATTGTCTTTTTTGTTTTGTTTGCTTTAACCCATTCAACCGAACAGTTAAAGTTGCGGTGGCAACAGTAAATATTTAGGTATGTGTTATTTGATGCCTAGGATTGGGGAAGTAGTGCCAGCAGGACCTGCTACTGATTGATGTGATTTTAACGTGTTACCATGACAGCGGCAGTTTTGGTCTCGACATGTGTTGCTGGTTTTTGGTTTTGGTTTCCGCTCAGGAACAATGAAGCACATCTCAACAGCTGAGTGCTTCAGCTGCAGACGGACTGAAAACGTGGGGGCGAGCGGGGGGGAGCTGCCTTCACCGAGTGTAGAACTCCCTCCGAGTGCCGCTCACCTTGAGCTGTGAGACGCAAGCATATCAAAACCAGATGAAAGGGGCGCTGAGCCATCTGCACACTTGTCTCCGTCCCCTACAAGGCACGCCGCTGCCTCTCGTGCAGAAATGAACACACATCAGGGCGATCACCATTTTTATATCAATGACACGTAAGGCATTAATGAGATGTTGGATGCGATCGGCAGACAGGGATGACTGCATGGGGTGTTACACCTCCCGTCAAATCCCCAGTGTGATGCTTGGCGGAGGCTTGAGACGGAGCCCGTCATGTGTGTCGGCGGGTGGTCCGCCAGTATGTGTGGGTCAACGCAGATCTGTACTGCCGTGTCGCCTCTCAAAGACTCCTCCAGGGAATTCGCAAAGTTTTGATAGGATCTGAATGTTCTAACTTAGAATGAGGTCATTGTAAAAATATGTCTCTGCCATCCAAAACCTTGTGATTCACCAGACAGTCTTTATTCAGTGTTTGAGTCAGTAACAATGTCGACAAGAAAAAGGGCCCTTATATTTAGTCACAAAAGTAGCCAACCCACCCAATGACAGATATAAATATAAACAGAGACAGCAGGTCACTGATTCTTTCTGCGAAACCGAGCATTTCCACAGTGCTGCCATCTTCTATCAGTATGGCCAGCAAATGGCACAAACCATAATATCAATTTACTCCACTGAGCCTATTCTGAAAGAGTTTGTCACTCGAGCCAGCCATCACAATCTATACTGTTTCAATTAGTACAATGAACTCATGAAAATCGTCTGTCAAATCTTGCTGAGCTATGAACAAAACTCGTTTTCAGAAGCTGATGTGCCATAATTTGTTTTGCATAACTTGCACGGTAATGCTTAGCGTCTGCTTGTTTGCCATGTTGAGATTTTCACCAGTGAACGACTCACCGACAGCCTTTGAAATGTAATGAAACAGAGAGCAAGAAATCCCTTTAATGGGCACATCAAATATGATTTGCTGCAATAAATCGGCTCTTCTGAAGCTTGTTTCTTCACAAGTCTTTGACATGTGCTGATTTGAGACTCCAGTAAACTCCTGTCAAACCGCACTAGAGTTTGTTGAGAAGTGGATTGACACTGTGGATTCGTCCTCTCGCTAATGTTCAAACTCAACAAACGAACCAGGATCAGGTTCAGTCTGATCAGACCCGCCAGGTAAAAACACACATTTTGGGTTTTACACTGGTTGTCCCTTTTGGTGGACTGCAGAGCTTTTAATTAGTTTTATTGTTTGTTTTTAAATCCAATTGCCCAAAGCATTCATCAAAATGCTTTCGGGGTGTTCCCGCCTCTGAACGCATATAAAGGAGGTGTGGCCTGTGACTAGTTTAGTCACAAGAGTAACTGAACACCGAGTATCTGTATTGTTACAACATGCGCCGGCATTCCCAACATCCACCCTGCATTTCATCCAGGGAGTGTGGCAGAAAACCAGCCGGGAGAAGGGCTGAGTGAAGGTTTGTATTACATTAACAGGTGAGTTCAAAAAGATGCAATTTGAGCTGAAGGTTGAACTATGCAGTGAAAGAAACCCAGGCGGACTATTTTACAAGGGAGGGAAGGGTGTGCGTACTTGTCAGGTTGGCACTCCGGTGAAGACAGCACATATCTCCGTGTCAGCAGTGGCAGTGTTTGTTTTGGATACAGTCCACATTAAATAGAGAATGTATTAAATGTCCAGCAGCCGAACTTTCTTGACAATTAGTGACATGTATGCATTTTTTGTTGGCAGCAACCCAGCAAGGTTTTTTTTTTTGTAGGCTTGGAATAAAAACCCTACGAATCTTTTTTAAAAGTCTCCCCTTTAAAAAATAAAAGGTAGTTTGGCGTGATAACAGCGTGTAGGGGCAGGACCGAGTTTCATCTCTCTCTCTTTTTTTTTTTTTTTATGAGCCAACTCTTACAAAGCTCTGTCTCACTGCTACATCACTAGTAACACAACACTCCCATTAAAAAAAAGGGCCCTGCTAATGTTTAAAGGCGCTGTCTGGAGACAATAGTAATATAATACCAGCAGTAACATGGATGCTGGCATTGCTGGCAGCGGTGCCAGCCCGGATAAACTGTCTCATAACCACTGGGGCAAAGTCATTCAATTCAAGGACTGGCAAAGGGATGCTGCTTTTGACCAAAAGGGCGGAGGGTGGAAACCATGCAGGAATTTAAGTCAGTAAACTGGCAAGATGGACAGCGGTATTCTGTTTAAGGGCAGTGCCCCTGAGGAATCTAAGGGTGATGGTCAAGAAAAGAATGTGGAGGTTGTGCCAAGGAGCCTTGGTGGCGGCGAGGTTTCTACACCACAAACCTCGCCAGGCATGTGTACAGATATGCCTTCTGGAGGTGAGCATGACCTCTTAACCCTTCACTCGGTCGTGTATTAAGGTGAGCCTGAAAGGTCAAAAGGCCATTGCTCTGTACTGTAGTTAATGCCCCTGCCCGAATGTGACGACAGCGTTGTCGGAGAGGGATTGTTAAGGAGGGATCTGAGGCTTTCATGCAGCCGTACACACATGCAGCCAAAAGTATATTTCTTTTTTTAATCTTCATTGTGGGGGAAGTGACTCGTCAGTTGTTGTGTTATCACATACAGAGGTGAAGCGTTTCCCTAACATTTTAAACTTAGTGCTTCCTGGAATTATATCCGCCTTTTGCTGGGAAAGTTGGGATTCTCACCATAAATTATGTCAGACTTTTTTGATGACTGAGCACACAATTGGCAGTTCAAACCTCTCTCTGGTTAAAAGGACTGCATTAGACACAGCAACAGAGGTTTTTGGATCAACTTAATATATTTACGTTAGGTTTAAAGTGTTGCCATTTTGTATTTGGCAGTGTACAACATTTAGGGAGGGTTTTTTTGTTTTTTTTGTTTGTTTTTTATCATGAGCCAAAATCCCTCTTATATTCATCATTCAATAAGATAAAGTTTTCAATTTAGCACTTTTCACTCTAACACTGGAATAGTCAGGATACTATATAATGATGATTATTGGAACCATATTTTTTATGCAGATATTCCATCCATCCATCCATCCATCCATCCATTCATCCATCCATCCATCCATCCATCCATCCATCCAGCTCATTCTCGCAGAGTAATGGAGCCAATTCCGGCTAATGCCTGAGAGGATGAGGCTTTCTGAAGATGAGCTCTCTCATCTGTTAGGAAGTAGTATAACCCCAGAAAAGTATTCAATGTTTTATTTATCGCATGCTCTGAACATAATGGAACAGAATGTCTTTATCGTCACTTTAAAATAAAATTGAAAGTGCAATGCTATCATCATCACAAGAGCTGAGCTGCTTAAGTTCTAACATATATCAGGCAAAATGGAAAAGCCTCGTACTTTTCTTTGTAGTTCAAGCTGGCGTGACTTTTCTTCACAGTTCACAAATGCGTAACAAATGTGTAATTCTTGTTAAAATATATTGCTGACGTCAAACACAAAGGAGGCGTGTGCTTTTTGAAAAATACAAAAAAAACAACATTGTCAAGTTTCACCATTTGATATGTTGTGTTTTTAGTATGCTCTGTGAAATAAGAGATTTAACTGCCTTTTTTTTTATGCCAAAGCGTCACTTCAGTCTTGATAAAAGAACAAGCTATTACTGTGAGTCACATCTTTTTTCATTAACAACTGACATTTCCAAACTCTAAAAGGTTTAGAGAGACCAAAACATCAGTTGTTAATAAAAAATTGGGACGGTGAGCAGGAGTAATATATGGGACCCTCCTGTGTCAAGACTTGTGTGAAATTAGACAAAGCTGCAAAAATATCACGCAAAAGCAGAAACCCCTTTTTGTTTTGGTTTTTTTACAGCATTCAACATTCATCACCACCAAGAAAAGTGATTTCATTGCCGTGCGACTGAATTGTACTTGCCACCACGGACAGACAGCTGCGACCACCATGAATAAAGCCTCTGGAAGTCTGTCGGTATCTGCTTTTTGTTTATCGGGTCAGCAAATCTGATCCTGATCTCAGCTGAATCTGAGTCACGGGGAACAGGAATACTATGGTTTTTCTGTCATCCTGTCTCCACCGAGACCGATTGAGGAACGACGTCACAGGATGGGCCGAGTGAGTGTATCCAAACACACCTCTGCTAACACAGGACATCCCTGGGTGACCTTTGGGTCTTATCAAAATAAGTGGGACTAGGAGTTCTTGTATCACACGGACTCGATGAAATCATTGTTTCGTGAAAGGCTCGGAAAATTTGGCAATCCTACTGGGTTTTGCTTTTCTTTTTGCCTCCCATTTAACAACAAACAATGAGAGAGAGAAATAAAAAAAAAAACAAATAAGTGAAATTGAGCTGGAAAGCGAATGCTTCACTCAGTATGTGAAGGCAAACATTAACTACTACAGCTGTTGTGCACATTTTTCAGTTTTTTACAAGTCTCCTTGATTTTCTAAAACAGTGTTCGAAGCTGCTTTGAGGCTGGCATCAACGTTCATTTTGTCTGCGACCAATGAGAGAACATTCAGCAGTATTTTCAACAATTTGTTACAAGGCCGCATGCATCATTAACTACCAACCAGCCAGTCGTTAACTATGAATGAACAAGTGACTTGGACTGTCTTAAAGCGTGTTTGCCAATAATTGTATCTTTTACTTTGACTCATTACGTGTTATTGCATAAGACTATAGATCACTAACACCCTACCTGAACCAGGGTTTGAATCCCTACTCACAATCTGTTTGTCCTCTCCTCTTCTCTCTTTCTATCCCCGAACCCAAACAGAGTCTCCACCTCTGCGTCTGGTTCTGCAGAAAATGTCCACCGGTTCTAAAGGTTTCTTCCTGTTCAGAGAGTTTTTTTTCCCTTTTCACTGGCTCCTCCGCTTGCTTATATGTAATTGTGTTTATTTATCTGTAACAGTGCCTTGAAATGACCGCTGCGTTTGGCCCTATAGAATTAAAGTTGAATTCAATAAAAAGTGCTAAATCGCATGCTACCGCTAACAAATTGTGCTTTCTTTTGGAAGCATTTTGCAGGTTATCAGAAAGCAGGAGTAGTGAAAATATGGTTTCTACCCACATTTCACCCTCTCTGAGTCTGTGTGTGGTGAATGATTAAGCACCTTGTTTATGAATCCATGAGTAGTAACTCACTCTGGTAAACATGTCCAGTACTCTGTTGTTTTGGCAACATGATCGTCAGTGTGCACTGTGAATTGATCAGTTTCCACAAACCATTATTGTCTGAGTCATTTGACATTCCCACAAGTGCTTTTTTTTTTTTCTACTGCATTACTAAAGAAGAGGGTGTGTAGTTTATTTATTTTATTTTTATTTTATTTTTGGGAAGAGGGGGTCCAAACCCTCAGACATTGAGTGATTCTATAACCACAGTTTACACCCGTGTGCTGAATGATGAGATGCAGTCAGGACCAGAGTTTCCAAGCAACTCCAACACAAAGGAGCAAAAGCCTTCAAAAGAGTTCTGGTTAGAACAACTTTGGCATTGTCCTTATTATCCATCTAATCAAAGATCTACCTCTCAATGCCGTGGTGCACATGCTCAGTAGCCATGTTTTCGTCGTTTATACAAAGGCATTTTTCAAGCAGTCACATTCTACCTGCATTTCCGCGGATATGGAGTCTAAGCATTCTGGAAGAGTTCCACCTCGGAAGCCGTATTCAAACTGTTTCATGCTCAGTGGTTCAGAGAACCATTGTCGTGTAAACCGACACCCAAAATTCAACAACAGCTTTCTGCTTTGACTTCAAAATGTTTTCCTGTAAATATCTTGACATCTATGAAAATTATGTTTCATATTGGTATCAATTATAGTGTACTCTAACTCAACCCACTCGGAAAAGAAGGTCAGAGAAAAAGAACTGTATATAGACAAGAATATTCAAATGTAACTTCATCTTGAACTGCTTCAGAGGACCAGATCCGCTTTGACGTAGTAATTGTCATCAGGAAACGCTCGTAGCAGGGCTACAGATTGCATCTTAAAGGTGCCATTTTTGTTTTCAACTCCATCCAACACTGTGACATAAATGTGCAGTTTTAAAATTGCATATTGCATTACTAAACACGCTCAGAGGGTGTGATTACAAGATAATTATATGCATTACATCAAGACCAACCCAGTGTGTAATTGAAGTCAAACCAGAGTACAAACAGCAAAGCAAGCTCTCCAGTCCTTATCACAACACTAATCCTCTAATTTGATTTGCTGTAACCCCCATACTGTGAGGTATTTTCTTTTCATCCGTTACAGTGGTGCATAACCTCTGCATGCCCCTCACCCAGCCACCCCTGTACACACTCACACACTCTGACACACTTGTTCTGCCTGTGTGAAGCTTTTATACCTCAATTAATAAGGTAAGAGTAACAAACTTTGAAATGTAAACATCCTATCCACGCAATCATTTCCTGCTCCCGTCTTATGACTAAATTATCTGGAGGTTTGCCTTTGTGATTTCAGCAGTTTCCCAGTGTGGGTGGAAAAATCGGACGGCCTCGCAGCACACCCCTGTCAACAGCATGCACTTTCTTCTGCTAAAGAAAGCTCTTGATAGTTCTGCGGGCCAAATGTGCCTGGTTTCGCGTCTGGTTTTGCTTTTCGGATTTAAATACACGTGAAAAAGGCAAAGACAATAACTGAATCATGGACCAACCAGGACTCCTACTGTGTAATGCTGCACGGATGGACCAGCTTCAGTAATAAATCAGGCATCTGCACTCATGAAAATACACTATGAAATCCTGTTCTCCTAAATACATATGGTGCAACTAACCACAAGAATCAGAGCCGTTTGGTAGGCTGTTACACCCTCCTACGATTTCCATATACACAAGATGTTTTTGATCATCGTTGGGGGGGCAGCCTCAAAATGTTCTGTTTTGTTCCACTTGACAATTGTTACTCTGTTTTGACTTTAAAGCAAAGCCTTTTAAAAATATGTTATTGAGATCCTTCAAGATAAATTACTTGCCTAAACTGCAAATAAAGTGGAAAAGAAATACCAATGGCTTTGCAATCGTAAGTGCTTCCACTTGAGCACTCCGTTAAGTGAAATAGTCCGTCACTGCCATGCTCAACAAGAAAAAACATCGCAACTGCAAAACAGGTTTCTCAAAGTTTCTTGGATCTATCAATTTTCGCCAACCTCCTTCACGCATTAAGTTTGTCCTTGTGCTGTTTCCATGATTGTGTTCTCCCTGAAGTTTTACCACATTGCCATAATAAAACAATAACCTGAGGAAATAGAACAGGTTATGGGCCATTTGCTATATATATAGTTTAATAAGGCTCATTATGTCTTCTGTTTGTTTGTCAGTATTTTACTTTCTTTTCAGGCCATTATAAGATACCTTTGACATGTTTCGACAGTGTTCCTTCATCTTTATCTCACAATCTTATATGATTTCCATTGCAGAAACTTGAGAAACTTAAAACGTTTAGCATGTCAACGGTAAAGGTTAATATCTATTCTTTAGGGTTTATACATGCAGGCATGTACATATTTCCCTTTATCTTTCTCGACTTATGAACTCTGGGATGAAACTGAAGTACCCAGAGAAAACTGAGAGAAAGGACAAGCACACTCCAAACAGAAACTTCATCCAGATTCAAATCGGGAATATCCCTTGACGGGGCAAGAGTGCTAACTACTATTACACGGTTCGGCCCACTTGCACTATGTGGAAATCAATAAATCACAGCAAATTGTACAATAAAATCATGCCATTCTGTAGAATAGAGATTGTGTTTGTATCTCTGCTGGTTTCAGATTGGCGCAGTTTTAAATTTTTCTGTCCTTTGGCCTTACAGCATCATATCGATACCCCTCTTTGCTCCATCAATACGTTTGCCTTCATAATGAAGGAGCTGCATTGGGACAGTAGCTGTAGAACCATCATATAAATGGTCAATGGATTTAACTTGTATAGTGCTTTCCACTGCCTGAGGAGCCCCCAAAGCACTTTACACTGTTGATCACATTCACCCATTCACACTCGTTCACATAACCATGGAGAAAGCTGCCACGGAAGGCACTCAGCACGTGCATTGGTGGCAGTTTGGGTTCCGGTATCTTGCTCATGGACACTTCGACACGTGGACGGGGCAAGATAGGGACTCGAGCCACCAACCTTTCAAGAAGTACACAGACCATGGGGGCTGTGATTGGTGCGCTCCACTACATCATGGGGTGTGTTAAGAAACTCCACATGTGATCCAGATGACAGTGTAGTAAAAATAGATTTTATTGAAGAGGGAATCGCACACGCCGCCCAGGTTTTGCAGTGTCATCCACAACGCTTTGGACACCTCCAATAATATTGATGACACCGTCACAGACGACCTTGATGCAGAACCTCTGGGGTGACGGCACTGTGTCACGGCTTAGCACTGCCCAATGCATACTGTTGCAATAGTGTGCCGAGGTCTTTAGACTCCATGAAATGATGACGCGCATATTTGGCCATGGAGTGAATGAAGACAGGGCACTGTTGGATCTGATTCAGAGGTGGCAGGGAAGTAAATCTCCTTCGCATCAGCTTGAAGAGCAAGAGGGACAGACAGCGAGTCCAGGTTGTAACGGCGTGACTGGAAGGGGATCAACATCTCCAACAGAGACTGGGCTGAGACAGTGAGAGCAGAGATGGGTAATGGGTAAACGGTAGAAGAAGAAAGGCTCTGGCCGGGGAACCCTGAGCTTCCCCGCAGACCCCGAGTTTGGCCCTGTTGTGCCAGATGACTTCACATGCCGCACCTGAATACACAGATTTACACACGAGGCTGGACGGAGCTTCTGAGCCGGAATATTCGACACACTGCCTGCTGACATCACTACAGCTGGTGTGAATTTAGCAGAACTGCGTCTCGCAGCAACAACTCCCCCCTGACACACACACACACGCGCACACACACACATGCACGCACACACACACACCTAGGCCTCCAGTATGTTCCTTCAATCGCACATATCGCTTCACCTTTTTGCCTTGTGATCCTTCAACAGAGATCAGATTGAAAAACATCCCAACAGACCATTGTTTAAAGAAGATGTAGGCGGATGTTTTTGATGTGTGAAATCACACTGTTGTAAAAACAGAAAATGATTCATACCAAATAAACAAGAGGAAGCATTTCACACCTATCACTGAGAAATCCACCTTCGAAGTCAATCTCGTTGTCGATCTGTAACTTGATCTTTCACACGAAGCTGCCAGTTCTCCTCCGTCACTGATCACTTTTCAACATTGTACAATTCGTTATGTGACTTAAACATATTTATTTCCACTGCAGAAAAAAAACCCCAACAAAACAAAAACCACCAGAAAGTGAAGTCATCCTAAATATTCATTTTCATATCAATTTTGCAGTTGTTTTATACAGCATCCTGCACTTATCACTACTTGGACATGTTAAAAAAAACAAAACAAACAAACCTGAAGTCATTCACTAAAGGTATTGGCAGGGCACATGTGCTTCGTTTATAAACAAACTGTTTCCCCCTCCTTCCCTCCCTCCATCGGACGTTTTCCACTGCAGGGATGAATGCCTATAATGAGAGTTCCAGCGTCCAGCTATTTTTAAGGTCGGAGACGGGCTGTTATTGCTCGGACGTAGCAGCGGTGCCTTTGGGGTGGTGGATTATTCCACAGACCTGCACTCCAGACTTTATGGGTCTGAAAATAACTGTCCTACCTAGCCCTCCCAATGCCCGCCCCCCCCCCCCCCCCCACCCCCCCCCTCGGTAATCACAAAGTGCAGTCATCCATAAATGTATGTGGTATCTGCTTAAACTGTCATCTCACCAATACTAAGTGAACCCAAGTTACCCAAGTATCTACATCACGAGTGGGGATGACAGATCAGATGAATATCTAACCATCTCTAAATTGGGTTTGCTCATTCATGCCTCACTGATATGCACTTTTAAAAGAAAGAAGGCAGAGTTTTCCAACCGTGTACCCAGATTCTACCTAGATCCTGATTCTACTACACGAACCGTCACTTATTTCCAATGCAGGTGGGAATGTAAAGATAAAATATAAAGAATGGATCTAATAAAGACATTGATGCCCGGGGAAGCAGATTTCAATCTTTTCATTTTATTTGAGGTTGATCAGAAAAACCTTTCTAATTGGAAGGTGACTCACGTCTGCTGGCTTTTTAATTTTTTTAATTTTTTTTTTAATGTAGCTTCACATACAACGTCCACTTTAAGACCAGCCAATATTTTAGTGCGTCAACAGTGTTTTTTTGTCATTTAGATTTTTTATTGGACTTTTTACAGTATGACATTACAAAGACGTAACCAGACAGACAAGACTTACAATGAGCGGGACGGCTGTTATGGTTTAATATTCTAAGCATGTGACACTAATTAACACAGTGGTAGCGCAATACCCACACAATAGTGGCACAGCTATTAACTGAAGTATTTCTACGATGACTATGCACATGATGGGATGCACAATGGGATGGTGGTTAACACTCTCACCTCAAACTATGAATATCCACAGTTTGGTTCTACATATTTTTTTTCCTCTGTATGTGTAACGTTTGAGTATGAATACGTGCATTCCATATTGTTTGGTGACTTTGAATGCAGCGCTTCAACTTTGTTGATGGCTGAAGGTCCGTTTACAGGGCAATGGTGCTCGGGAGAGATTTTTTTTTTAAAACACAACTTTTTGGCTCCCAAGGTAGAACTTTGAGAAAACACTTTGTCTTCAAAATGTTGCTGTGTAAATGTGAAACTTTACTGAAATGAAATTGCACAATGATGCGTTTTCACTTTGCTCAGGATCCTACAGAAATCACCCAATGACTACCAAACTTGTAATTACAATTAACCTTTTCTATACATTCTAAAGTCTTTTAACCCATATTGGACGTATCAGTTATTTAATCTTTGATTACTATGATGACCTTCCGCAGGTCCTTTGACTGTGCCGTAGCTTCAGAGGCAATTTTCCCAGGCAGTATGGCTGCACCGAGCTAATTTTAAATCAGAGCAATTTCATGGTGGTCACACCATCATCCAATATCTGCTGTGCTTAAAGTGTAATACCAGACATTCATTTGAGACTCTACGTGGATTCTCCACAAAGCCTATTTAAGTTCATCGACCTGCGGTTCACATTTTCTTCGCCTTCAAACAAAAGGTGTAAAGATCCTAAACATCATAAACTAATCTTCTTGTTTTTCTTTTTATAGACAGAGAAGAATTTATAAGTTGCTGCTTTAAATAACGGGTAAAGTAATCAATGCCAGAAATGAGCACAAAGTATGAGGCCCCTGTTTACACGACATTTCAAATTAAAACGCATTGTTTTTGAGTTTTCGTTTCAGAAAGGCTTTGCATTTTTACGACAACACTGTGGAAACGGTGTTCTTTTACACAGAAAGAGCAAAAACACTGAAAGCGATGTAGTTAAAGTGCCAGACCTGTGAGTTGGCACTCGTTTTTGTAGTGAAACTACACACACATGCGTGGGGAGAACAATCCGCTATAAACATTAACAATGGAAGTACACAAACATTTGCATGGACGGTCGACCAAGTTGGATTTCTTTTACTGGTGACTCTCAACTATTAAACTACAAAGTCCCAGGAGAATATGGACGAGAGTCATGACCCTCTGGAGCAGACATTTTTCTTATAATCCATCTATTCACACATGTGCAGAACTATTTGCGGCAGGCGTGGTGCGCATATAGTGCATTTCAGAAAAGTTGCGTGTTCCCGTGTAACCATGTAGTGAATGCGTTTATTAAAAAAAAAATCTAAAATTGGCATTTTTAGTAGTTCGGAGCACCGTTGTCATAAATGGAGTCTGAGACAGCAGGTGTGACGACAGAGGAGTGACTAAAGGAAATGAAAAGTAAAAAGGAAGTCTGTAGAAAAGTACTTGATACCAAACAAATAATATCCATGTGGCTTGACAACACATGAGACTATCAAAGGTAAACAACAGCAGAGAACAATGGAAAAAAGAATGCAAGAAAACCGAATTACAACCAACAGTGTGTTGAGAAACTGATGATATTGCACTTGTATTGTAAATAATGTTGCACCCTTTAAATCAAATATCCGTAGGAAAATGTGGTATTAAGTCACGTGAAAGGGTGAAAGGGTGTTCTCACTTTTGGCTGAACTTTGTTGCCATTACTATGTCGGTGAAATCTACAGAGCTAAAACAACAGCATCATTTCTCTTTCTGGCAACACTGACTTTGAAGGAACATAGAAAATACTGGTACAGGTTTTCATGGTATACGTATTACACTGTGCAGCACATGAATTACTGTGTACACCCTCTGTTGAGGTGTCAACCTAATACTTAGAGTTTGATACAACTCGTGTAGATCTGAAACTGTAGCGGTCACAGTATATCCCTAAGTCAGTCCACGGGGGCGTGGTCAGGTTGCTCACAATGCATGATGGGAGAACATGAAACCAGCAGGGCCCTGCTTAAAATCCCTTTGAAATGCGTCCAGCTGCCTTGTTGTTATTGCTGACGGCCATCAGAGAATGTGCAACAAAGACCCTGCTTCTGCGTTTCCTTTAGGGAAATGGCACCTGCTGTTTCTCATTTCAGAAGGTCATTCACTTGCTCCATGGAGAACCAAACCCATCGCATTACAGTAGTTTATTTTGGGAAGGCCTCATGAGTTTGGTTGTAAATCACTTGAGTTCGGCCGTGATTTTTTTTTTTTTTTTTTTTTACCTTTTGTTGCTCAGCTGGACAAAAAAAAGTAAAGATCTGATCTTGTGTGCATGCCCCTCCAACACAAAATGCATCAAATTAAATAATCTTTTCTGTTACTGGAAGGTAAACGGTGTGGCAACTAAAGGTTTTCTTAAGAACCTTCAAAACAGTTCAAAGTACCTTCAGCAGGAGCGTCAAACTCATTACATTTCCACGTACCATACACAGCACACTGCGATCTCAATTGGGCCAGACCATTAAAGTCATGAAGTAAGAAAACATTTAAGTAATGACAACTCCAAAGGTTCCCCACAGTCTTAGCTCATAGAAATATGAGAATGTTCGGAAAGTGAATTCTATTTAAGGTTGATCAGTTTTGGCCAAGAGGCAATATGTTTGACATCATGGATACATGACTCAAGTAATCTTTTTTTTTTTTTTTCTAGATTGTTGAAGGTACCAGTGATGTGCCTGTGTAAAACGAAATGCAAGAAACCCAACAAATGTTTTCCACGTTCACTTAAAAAATATTCTTGAGTAAATGGGGCATTATAGAATAGAATAGAGTTTAAACCGCCACATCAGAATGATGCTTTAATCAGGCGGTGCTGCTGCATCTCCTTCATGAGTTTTTTGGTGGGTTTTTTCTTCCTCAAAAGTTACATGATTTTCTGTGTCACTGAGCAAAAGAGAAACCCACTCTTTGAAAATGATAATCTTATTCAGAGTCAGTTGTTTACATAACAATACAGAGTTCATGGCAGGTGCACATTGATTTTCTCCATTTATTTTGGTCACAAGGTAGGTAAAGCAAAATAATTATAAAAGTGATTTAAATGGGGATTTAACCCTCACTACAATACACATAAACACTAAAAGGACCTATATTTAGGCTTCCCCTCTTCGAGCTATAAATTGGATGGTTAGTGAACACCTGGTTCACGTCATATTTTGATTACATACACACACAAAAATCCACAGCATTTCAATCAAATTGAATGTAGAAGTTAGAAGAGATGTTAAAAGGTGTACGGGATGACAGGTGGTCTGAGAAACCACCCCATCCTGTACTTAATCACGTCAAGTCAGCACATTTCCTTAAGTTTGTTTGAACCCGTCATATAAACAACATTACGTTGCAATTACACGTCTGGCTTGTTACCTTGAACACTCATCAACAGGCTGTGTTTCCTGCCATCCTTGATGGAAAGAAGATTCTCCTTGTTTGTGTGTGTGGACCTGACAATTCTAACAAACAGTGACTAATCACAGGGGATCTGTTCGCCATTACAGCTGCCTTCACTGATATCTTCCACCTGTAAACCTGCCATTGTGGAATATTTCATTCTCCCTATTCAGCACCTAGCAACCCAGGGCTGGATTTTATTTGGAAGGAATTAAACAACAAAAATTGTTATACTTTAATGTTATCGATTCCTCAGCTATGTTCATCCAAATATTTAGCTTCACTGCCACTATAAGCTACAAATGGTGAATTTGGTGGTTCAAATTACCCACAGAGTCTGTCCTGTAATAGACTGAAAAACCCAGAGGCCCCGTTTACACTACATTTTCAAGTGAAAATGCAAAACCTTCGTTGTTTTGGGTGTCAGTTTATACAACAACGGTGCTCAAAACCACAGAAAAGAACTGATTCGTCTCCATGGAAACGGCTTAAAACACACAGTTTTTTTGTTGGTGTTTTTTTTTTTTATATCTGCTTACCAAATGGTAAAGAGTTCTTCCACACATGCATGAGTCGATGGACAATACCAACGATGACGTCCTTTAATGGTTGAGAGTCACCCGGAATAATAATATAAATCCATTGACTGTCCATATAAGCGTGCACTCACCATTGTTAATGTTTATAGCATATTGTTCTGTGCCTGTGTGTGTGGTTTCATTGCTCAAATAGACAACAGCACCAACTCCTGGCTTGGCATGCAAACTACATTATTTTCAGTGGTTCTGTCATTTCCGTGTAAAAACAGACATTGTTTCCAAAAAGTTCCTTTGTAAACACAAACCTTTTCTTAAACTAAAACACAAAAAACGATTTAACATTTAAACAGAGGTATTTTTATATGTTGCAAACTTAAAGAGTACAGAGCTGCTAAAAACTTCAGTAAATATACTTGGATTAATTTACCAGTCTTTGGGAGTTAATGCAAAAAAAACAACCTATAATGCTACAAGCGCATATTACTTTATACCACAATATTCCCAATACTGAAAACTACAAATCAGGACTCACTAGTGCATTGTTTAAAGTAGCAATCAAATTGACTTGGTTGGAGTAAAGATGCACTAAAATCAGGATGTCAGGTTTATGTATCTACCCAAACCAAACATCCCCTATGAAGAAAAGTGTATCTTTATGCAAGGCTGTTAATGCACTATTGAAACAATGGACTATTAATGTTACCTTCTGATTTGCTATGTGAGCAGAAAAAACTGTTCTTGAATGAGGTTGTCTTTGTTCAAATGGGATTCTGTTGAAATAGTAACCATATAGTACAAAACTAAAGCGATCTGCAGGATAGAGGAATGAACTCATTGAACTTCAGGATAGTAATGTAGTCCCCCCCCCCCCCCCAAAAAAAGTTGAACAGTTAAAGTAATATGTAACTTTAGATATTAAGTGTTCCTCATTTGAAAAAAAAACTACAAGGCAGACTTTCACTGTGCTGGCTGCCCTGCAGTCAAAATGTAGGTGGAGCAAGCTTGAAATCCCTCTCATTACCTAACAGGCTTTACACAACTTGGCTCTAACTTTTATCTGTGAATAGCTGATCCCTGATAAGTCCACTAAGCCCTCAGAGCACGGTCCCCTCATCGCACCGCGCTCAGGTTTGGAATCAAGGTGACCGTGTTTCTCCTGGTATGCAACGTCAACTGAGGACTTATATTTTAAACTGAGATTATTTTTCTCTATCTTCCTCTCTTTGAGTGCATTTTTTTTTTCTCATTTTAGTCTTTTTCAGCTGTTTGCACGAGTCCCGGCTACTTAGCATCCTAAAAAAAAAAACCCAACTGTAAATCTTATTCTGTAATTCAGGCTTCGCTCGTGTGCTCATTCCATCTCGATGTCGAGATGTGTCCTCTTGCATGTTCGAAATGGTACATGTGTACAACAGATCCGCTCTTGTCCTACTTGGGGGGGCAGGAAGCGGGAGGAAATGTGATGAGCAGAGGAGAGGGAGCTGCTTACATCACTGGAAAATGAGCGGTGCGAAGATGTTTAACAATTTCATAATTTCATAAACAGACAAGATAATCCTGTGCAACACGGAGTAATCAGGCCACGGTGGACCGTTGAGCGGGAGGAATGTCGTACAAACACAGGTGGTTTCCATCCCAACTTTCCAAACTGAGCGGAGGAGCAGGATGAGCCCCATCCTTTCACCGGTGAAACAGCAAATGGGGCACAAATGTGTTTGGGAGAGTGAGCCCAGTGATTACTTTGTCGGAGCTGCCTCTGGACACGTGGCGATTAGCTTGGCTCCCATTAGAAATTCAGGAGCGAAACAACACCTCCAGAGCTCCCCTGGCCGTGGAAGTGTTGTTTTAAAATATAATGTTCAGAGCTTCACAAGGTCTCTGGATTGTGAGGGGAAACAAAACAATGGAGTCGTGAAATAAGAGATAGCTTTGCTTACTGGTTGCTGTGGAAGCAGAGGAAACAGCCTCCGCTAAGAGGGAGACCCCGGCGGCATGAACGCCTCCAATAAAGAAGCCTCCAGCTGTTTGTGTTGATAATTGCTCAGCTAATCAAAACAAGCTATTTATCTGCCGCTACGATCTGCACATCCTCCCCACCGCTGAGTATTTAGCTGGGGATATCTGCCGCATGAAGCCCCGTGGAATGACTTTTGCAGAAGTCAAAAGATATCCTGACTGAAAGCCGGTTCCCTTCCCGGCAAAGCATAAAATGAACAAGTCTCAGAAGAGTCACGTAGCAATTGCTCTGACTTTTCTTTGGCAGACAAAGCTATCGGAATGAGGGGTGGAAAATTGGTTGATTAAAGTCACATCCAGACCTCTCAAGGTGACGAAGCGAGCAGCCGGGTGATAATGGTGTAGAAATGTATCATATTGTACTATACATATAGTACAATATGTATTGAAAATATTCTTGTTATCAAATGTGATGTGATATAATTTAATTCTGAGGTATATATATATATATATATATATACCTATGATGATATATATATATATATATATATATATATATATCACCCCCAATGGGGGACAAGTCTTATCTTATCTTATCGGCCATTACTAAATTATAGGTGGGGTCTAGCACCTTGGCTAGAAGAGCAAGCAATTGTTACCTTACAAATTTGGTGTTTCACAGTGGGGGGACAAAACAATCTTTAGTGGGAAAATATTGTTTTTATTTGCTTTTTTTACATAATTCAAAATGTGGAAAAATGGCATTTTGATTTCCAGACTTGGAATGACTCTGAGAAAAAGTGACGCAGACCAACAGCAGCTCATAAAAACCATGGAAGAGATCATTTTAATTAAGCAAAACTCATGTCAGCTTATGTCTCGGCCCCCAATAGTAGTGCTAATTTTCCACCCGTGGCGCAGAGAGACTGAAAAAAGAGTCTCCATTACTGTCCAAAGATTAAATCATCCCGCTTTTACAATCACATGCCTTGCACTGTTTCCTGCTACCTTTCCATCCGAACCAACGTGAACTCAAGCAGCAGTTTGAGCTACATTAGCTCCTCTGTTGGATTGGACCCACATGGGCGAGCCTTCACTCCTCATCTGCATCAATGAGCCTTTGGCGGCTTTTGATCCTGTGAGCACATCGCTGCTTTTCCTTCCTCTGAGCGCTTGTACTGACCACTGCAGAGTGGGAACACCCCACAGGAGCAGCACATTTTGGACATGTCAAACTCACTCAACTCCTTCCCCGACCCCATTGTTCTTGCTTCGAACATGTCAACTTTGAGGACAAAGTGTTCACATGCTGCCCAACATATCCCAACCAACAAACGGGCCTCAATAGAAAAGTGCTGATCGGCGGTTCGTGCGTCACCTGTCAATGGATGTAGTGTTAAACCCAAATGGTGTACACCTGCCGGTTGATCTCAACTGTACTTAGATGTTTTCTTTAAAAAGCAACCTTTTCAAGAACACATTTGCAGAATATGACCAACCAGTCTTTTGTTCAGTGCTATGACCATTGAATTTGCCTCTTAGGCCCCAAATACACCCTGATGGTTTTGATAATGTTGCTTTAGCCCTACGACCCTTATGCTGCTTGTGTGTAAACGGACACACAAAATGCGCCTCAGTGTGGCCACTTGTATGAGAATTTTCTGGCTCAGCCACTGGTGACACATCCAGAAGCCCAGAGTTAAAAGGGGGGGTGGGGGGAGGGGGGCACTTCTGTGATTAATACAAAAAAATGTACAGACAGTGATTAGAGGAGAAGAATCCCATCTAAATCTGAAGCTTTTAGTATTGGAACAAAAAGATTACCTGAAAGCTTTGTCAAATAAGAAAGTTTAAAGCCTGATCTCAAAAGTAGAGACTGTCAGACCCCCAAACTGAACCCAGGAGCTGTTTCCACACTGGAGGAGCTGAAAGCTCTGCCTCCTGTTCTACTCGTATAACTCCAGTGAGCCAACACTCTGGGAACAAAGTGTTCCACTGGGGAAAATGGTATTATTAAGTCAGTTGAAGATGATGGTCATTAATAGGTTTGTACATCAGGAAAACGATTTTCAATTCTATTAGTTTTAAAGGGAGCCAATAAAAGTAAACTGATGTGGGAAAAACCTGTTGTCTCCTGATAGTTCCTGTCAAAACTCTACACTGAAGTATTCTGGCTCAACTGGAGGGTTTTCACAGAGTTACTGGGTCATCCTGATAAAAAAGATATGTAGTATTTCAACAGTTCTGCGCAAAGTGTAGATGTGTGGCAATATTGTACGGGTGAGTTAAGAGCATATTGGTCAAACTCTATGTGGGGGGAAGTTTAATAACTTTGAAGAAGTTCTGATTTGAGATTACCACAAATTGTGTTTTTACCTGAAACAACGTATTGAGAGTAGTTTTAACACTGATTTACTCACGCCCAGTTTACACGACGAATGATTTCAAGTGAAAACCCAGAAAACCCTTTTGTTGCATTTCCGTGATCAGAGACACTGAAAATGCAGGTTTTTTTGAAGACGTCCCCTAAGATGGAACTTTTAGAAAATGCTACGACTCCGTCTTCGTTACAATGGGGGGAAAACACAACCTTTCTGGAACACTGCTATTGCACCACTGCTGTGGTATAAAAACAAACAACAACACCAACTCATGGCCTGGCATGCTGGTTACATTGTTTTCAACACGTTGCCGTGTCAACGCAAAACTTTTCCAGAATTAAAACGCAAAAAACAATCCTTTTCACCTGGAACATTATTGTGTTAATGGAGTCAAATATCCAGTTTAGCTTTTGCTAAATTGCAATGCTCACACAAATATATTCTATGTTTCATTTGCATTTGTATTGTGGGTAATCAACTAAGAATAACACCTCAACAGACATTATGTGCATACATAATGTGAAAATCAGGATTTTGCAATCATTGTGTCCTTTTTACGTGAGAACGATCTGCTGGAAACTGTATTATGTAGTCTGGGAGACATTTGGTCAGACTGTCCCAGAAAGACCCTCAAGGAAAAAAAACAAACAAAAAAAAAGCCTAAACAAATCATGTCTTATCATAAAGACAAAGAAAAGTAAAAAGTCACCAGAGGCCAGGTGAGGAATTAACAGAAACATCTCTGCTGAAGGTTGATCCAATTTGTTCCTCCGTTTACAACATATTAAAAACAGATGCAATCGTAAACAATGTAAACTTTCGCAGATGTTCTGAATCGCATCGTATGTTGTACATTAATCAGTTAAAAACTCCTCACAGTGTTTCACACTATCATGAACACACAGTGGATATTTCACGTTCATGATGGCAAATGTACTCAGTAATGGACGTAATCTTGCGTCTGTGGGCTGAGTCATTGTGGTGGCATGCGTTATTTTTCTCTGGTCTGGTTAGCATAGTGCAATAGTTCCCAACCTTTTTTTTCCTTTGAGTCCCCCTTCTCATCTATTTGGCTATCTTTTTTTTTTTTTGACAAATCAGAGGATCCACACCCGAACATTGGTTTATGCACCCACTCATAAATATATACGAAAACAATGGGTATTTTTTTTATTCTGCTCTGCTTGGCATTCTTGATTCTGGTCTTCATTCTGTTTTTTTCATTTAACAAATGTCATTCTGAAATGTCCAGCACAGGCAAAGTTTTGGGTACTGCATGACCTTTGATGATTTCACACAGAAATTGACTTTACTTTCTTCCCTGAGATCAGAATGTTGTTGTTTTTTGTTTTTTTGTTTTTTTTTAGCTCTGACCTCCATCTACTCTGTCTTGGATGCATTTTACACTTCAGCTCTGCCTTGTGTCCAGATTTTTTGCCGTTCTCACGTCAGAATGGGCTTCCTCTTTGAATTATGTCTTCCCATGTGTTTCTCGAGATGTTGAGGTTACGTATGAGGGCACCGTGAGGTTAAGTGTAGCAAAGGTGACTCGGCCAAGGTTAAGGCAAAAGGAAAAGGAAACACAATCAATGGAGCAACGCCTCGTTACACAACGCAGATGTTTTGTTTTTTCCGGCAACAAACTACAACTGAGCTCCGCGACTAGTGTCAGCTTGAGGTATTTGGATTATATAAATAGCTCTCTGACAACTTTAGACTATTTGTATACATTCTACAGTTCTGAAGTGTTTCCCACAGGGGGGAGGTGAGGGGAGGCTGATCGAAGGAAAGTGAAGAATCCCACACTGCTTATGAAAATCACATCAACTTGATCAGTTGACATCTCTGATTTAATGAAAAGGGAAAAAAAGGTCAACACCCAAATCATGCAGTTTGTATTTATTTTTTCTCAATTTTCAAAAAGATTAAATGTCTTAAGGACAATATAGCCCAATTTATACGACAGCACTTCAACTAAAAATAGCATAGTTTCAGAAAAGTTTCACGTTTACACATCAACGTTTTGAAAACAGTATCATTTTACACGGAAACAATGAAAACGACATAGTGAGCATGCCAGGCCATGAGGTGACACTATCCTTTGTTTTGGTAATGAAACCACTCACGCATGCAGCAGAGAACAATACGCTATAAACTTTAGAGCTCTCCTATTGTACAGCTTTTCAATAATGTCACACAGGTTTTGTTGGTCAAGAAACCATAAGAAGTGAATTTTCCCTAATATGACCCTTTTAAAAAACTGACATTTGTATGGAAAGGCCACCATTTATAAAGGGGAGAATATGAACTGGAGAGCAGGTAAGAATGTAACTTTTATGAAGGGGAGGTCCTGTGCATGCACACCATGGCTGTATTAGCTAGTTCTTCTGCACATACTCATGTTTTCCTCCAGAGTGTCATGACTCCCAGTCCATATCCTCCTGGGACTTGCCTGTGTACTCGCCATTAACTATGTTTATAGCGTGTTGTTCTCTGCACGTGCATGTGGTTTCAAAACAACCAACAGTGACCACGAGTAGCCCAATATGAAAACAACATCATTTCAACAGAGTTCATTTTCAAAATGTTTAATTGTAAATGTGAACGTTTTCTTAATCTACGAAGCAAAAATGGTGCGTTTTCACTTACAATTTCGTGAAAACGGGGCCTGGCTTCGAAGCAAATGGTGGGAATGAAATGTTGGGAACCGTTGCTTTACAGTAATGAAAAACATAAACGTGATCTCAGCAAGCACATGGGGAGTAGGAAAACTAAGCAAAGCGAGTACAATTTTTGCTCTCATTGCTGTTGTCTTTTGGCCAAATTGAGAGTTATTGACTCTACCAACATGTCCAACTCCATGGTATCATCCGTCATCTTCATCCAAACACAGAAGCCATAGTTTCCAGCAGATTGTTCAGGTGTAAATAGGCCAAACGCACACAAAACCCTCACTGACCACTCATGTTTGATGTCACTCATACTACAACTCTGAGCTGATCATCCTTTCCTTTGCACAGGATCGATCTGAGTGAATCAGGCTCGAGAAGTGTCCAGAAAGCGCATCATCTTGTGGTGTTGGATATAATAGGTTCCAGTTTTAGTTGAGATACGCTTCTAACTGCACCACACAGATCTGTATACGGACACAACACAAGCTACCCTGCTTCCAATCAAACACCAAACACACTAAATCAGAAACAAATATCCAACTTTGGACTTTTTTTGAAATAAAAGTTGGGATACCTCGACTTGACTGGAGTATCAAACTTTCACAAATCGGTCTAATTATAAGCATCTCTGGCCATGGCGATAAGATCCCAGATAGATTAATGAACTATTGGAAGGCTACGGAGAGGTTTGCATGCGCTGCAGTTGGCAGTGTTTCCCGGCAGTTTAGCTCCACAAGACCTCTGTTCCTGCTCCAGCCTAATTAGAGACAGTCAGAATTTTCTGATTAAAACAAAGCCCGCGCCAGGATTTCTGGTCTTACATCATGAAAGTGTTATGAGGCAGAGAAAGACTTTGGAGGGATTTGAATGGATTTAAAAGTATGAAATACAAACTTAGTTTCACATCGCTGGCTGACATGGATAATTAGCATGAAACTTTATATTTCTAATATTATTGTAGCATCTACAACCAGCTAATCATTTTCATTTCAATCAATTTAGCAGTCACAAGCCAAATAATTACCCCGCCAAAAAAAAAGAACAAGCATTTGACCCCGATTGAATGAAAGCAGAGCTGCCCTAATAAAACTGCTTAGTTTGAACCATTTGTAATAATTTTGTGTGCATTTGATATAGCTAAATGAACCAAATGCCTCGTGTATTTTTTGGTAAAAAACATGATGGGCCTAGCTCACACTCCAACAGTCAAATTACATTTCATTTACATCTGTCATTTGCATATCGCATTTAGTTTTATGCACAGCTGGTGGCACATTAGCTTTCCCCATTGAGTTATGAACAAGCATCATTCCAACAACAATGACAAGAAGCAGCACATGGAACTGAAGGCAGTTGAGTGAGACTCATACAGGAACACAATAGCACATCATCAATAGTTAAAACTGTATAGACAGAGGCGATGCCATCAGCTGTTAAGCGTGTTCCCGTGTTTTATCAGTGGGAATCTCCTCACAACAACGTGATCATTCCACACAAACACACACACACACACACACACACACACACATGGAAACCTTCTACAATAACAGTTATTTTTTGGATGTATTCCCAAAAACTGTTATCAGGCTGCCGGTTTTCACACACTTAAGCCCCAGCCAGCCAGGCCCTGTCACTCGCCATCTTGTCCTGAGTGCTGAGAGGCCTGTGCTTCTGGGTTCCAAAATAAGTCATCAACAGGAGCCTCTCTGTGGGACGAGACAAAAGGAGGCTGATAGGAGCCCGGAGCTCTCACATTATGGCCCCCAAACAGCTGAAGACAACCGCAACAGGCTGAAGCTCTGCTGGACTATGGCATTTGAATAGGGATATTGGACTCTTAAAGCGCTTCTAACCATGAAAAAGCCTTTAAGTGCTGAACATCGGGCCAAAACAAGTACAGTACATTTTGTTCCCGACCCCCCCCCCCCCCATCCCACCGGCGGCACGCACACACCATCCTCCTCCTCAGTGTCATTGGATGTGAAGCAAACTGGTATTACTGGCAAAATGCTCAACATCTGAGATCACTCATTTTAACTATGAAAGCCTACACTGAATGTCAATCTTTATCTCAGGCACCTAATATTTTAATAAAAAATGAGTCTGTAGCTGAATGCCGACTTGTGTGCCTGCTGTCGACAGTCTGAAGAGGCTTCTTAAGCACTCCCTGTGGACACTTAAGCACATCTTGCTCTGTTCATCTTTCTACAAAACAATACACCATGAAATAAAATCAATATTAAGGTCTTTTTTTTCACAGAGATATCTCTAAAGTAAAGACTCTTCCAAGTTAGTGGATATATTTATTGTTTTATTTTATTCAACTGAAAGTGATGTAGTTACCATGTCTGGCCACAAGTTTCTATTGTGTGTTTTTGTAATGAAACCAAACACACACACACACACACACACACACACACACACACACACGTGAGCAGAGAACAATATACAATAAACATTTACAGTGGGAGTGCACAGAAATTTGTGTGGACAGACGACCAAGTTGGATTGTTGCCACAGTGACTGTCTATAACACTACCAAGTTCCAGGAGAGTATAGACTGGGAGTCATGACACTCTGGAGGCCGCCATAGTTGTTAATGTCCATCTACCCACACATGTGCAGAGGAAATGTTTACTTACCCCGTGTTTTCTCAAAATTAATGAAATTAAATTCAATGAAAGTTTTGCTTGTTCACTTGAAAACTTTCAAGTGTGCAATCCCTTGGCGACACTAATATTTTAGAATTGCAATTTCACCACTGTGCAACACACGCCATGAACACAGCATTTTATATATGCATCAGTGACATTGAAAGCCTTATTACTGAAAGATATCAGAATGTCAAGTAAATGAATATCAGTTCAATTCAATCAATAGCGCCCACATCTAAGTCCCAGAAATGACTATAATTCCTCCCACATGATTATATAATGAAGAAAAAAAAATAAAACCTGCCAGTACTTTCTTATCTCACAGACAGACACACACACACACACACACACACACACACACACACACACACACACACACACACACACACACACACACACACACACACACACACACACACACACACACACACACACACACACACACACACACATACACACACACGGAGATTAAAGCAAAGTCATTCTTTGTTTTGGATAGTTTTGCCAAGAAACTTCAAAATCATGTAGAAATTAAAGTATTCTCACTGGTAAACATTGACGTTGTAGCTATTTAACTTGCAGTGAAGTAGCAAAGTGGAATAACCATCTCGTCTTTACAGCACCTCTAGTGGACAGTTGAGAAACAGAATCGTACTTGTAATGAGAAGTTGCATTAATGTCTTTGTCATTTTTAAACATTGTGAGGTCATCATGTGGATCAGAGGGAAACCTCTTGCAGGCGGGGATACTGTCCCATAGTAGGAGGGTGACCAGACAAAATGAACAAGGTCCAAAAATGCCCTGTTCACACAACATTTCAAGTGAAAAAAATATATATAATTTGCATGTTTTTATTTCAGAAAAGTTTTGCATTAACACGCCAAACTTCCAATACGGGAACCGTTTTTTTTAAAATTGCATTTTCAGTGGCTCTGAGAACCACTGTCGAGTGGATACGGACCCCAAAAAAATGTGACAAAAGTTTTTTGTTTTCACTTGAAAATGTTGCGTAAACGGGGCATAAGTCTTGAAATAGTTTGACTCTATCAAATTCTTCTGCAGATCACAAGCACAATGCTCAGGACGTTGTTTTGAGGCGTCTTGGTAAAATGTGATGAGATCGCAAACCGACAGCAAAAAAGCTTTTCCAGAAATGGAAGTTACAGTCTTCACCCACCTGGCTCATTATTGGGCCCTCTGGGATTCCTGTTTTGCAGTTGGCCGGCAGTGGTGCGGATGCAGAAAAAAAAACATGCACCGCTTCACACAATATGAAGTATTTTGATTGCAGAAGGAAGTCGTTAACATCCATGTAGCGTTGTCATTTTAGCGGGAGGTCTTCATTGTTGCGTCATTTGCTCTCGAAAGCTGCTGAACAACTTGAATCATTTTAATTGATCTGTCATATTTCGCTGTGGCCACGGATACTGCCTTTACGTCGCTGGAGCAGGCTCATACTCCCCACTCACTGCGAGTGGATGCTTCTGGACCTCCGGCTTCGGGGAACAGCACAAAGCCCATTAAAGGTTTGGTCCACCCCGGTGAGGGCGAGGAAAGACGCAACTCCAGAAAACTCAGTTGGACAAGCAACACAGTGGTGTGATTTATGCCTCAGTTGAAGTGTTTTCAAATTGTCAGGGCAAAAGTCCTCCATGATGAACACTAACTGGTTGTTTTGGCAACTGTACGTCTGGCTGACTTCCTCACCTCTGTTAAAAAGCAGCACACAGCTGCTTCCCAAAGCCCGTCCATGGGAACCATCCACTGGCTCCCATGTCTCTCTCTGGCCTGGGGTAACTGCTGAGTTGGATGGTGGCTACATTTTTAATAAATGAAATGTGCATTTTTTTCGAATGACCTTTTTACCATGAAAACCATGAAATATACTTTTAAAGATAAGGATTTCTCCCATTGTAAGTGCATTTATTTTGGCTGAAACAAAGACAGAATGTTGGAGGCACAAAAGGAGAAAGAACGATGTAAATAAACCTCCAAGAGCAAGCCAGGAGGAGCTGAATAGGAAGGAAAGAAGAGGATAGATGGTGCACAGTGCAGACAGAAAAAAAAAAAAAAAGAGGAAAGGCAAACGGTGGAGGAGTATCAGGACAACTGCTTGGAGGGGAAGAGCAGCTCCTCTCACCAAGAGCCTATTCACTGTGGTACAAATCACTGCTCGGCCCCGGCAGGCCCAGAGGGGAAAGCACTTTTCTTCACCTCATCGTCAGGCCTTGGAATCCCGATCCCACTTTTCCAGATGGCTTCAGCAGCAGCAGCAGCAGCAGCAGCAATGGCAGACTGAGCTGGTTCTGCTTCCGCTGACCCGCCCAGTCATTCCATCTGTCCAACCCAAGCAAGCCAGTCACAACTGGCTGCAAGTGTTTGGACTGGTAACTCAATGTTAGAATTAAACTTGACGCCAGTTTGTGAGGTCTCTGGCCCCTGCTACTTTATCTGGCATACAGCCTAATTTATTATTGGTAGGATGTTTAAGGGTATTGATTTTATGTCTGTACATTGATGTAAGGCAAGTTGAATGCAATTATTCCATGCAGAACTAAATGTAGAACAAAAGTCCAATGGTAAAATGAGAGCACATAAAGACAGCTGATATGACTGTGTGTTTAATGCGATTGTAAATGTTCCCATATATGAACATTTGCAATGGGAGTATAGCTGTTTTTTTTCCTCACCATCAAAACACTTCAAGGCTGAAGACAAACCTATAAGAATTGGCTGATTCCCGTTGCATCAGAGAAACTTGTGGATTTGGAGATATTTCAGCGGGTGAATACTTTATGGCAGTGGCTCCATTCCGGGAATTTGGGAACACCTTGAAGGGGGGAGGGTCATAAGGCAACACTCAATGCTTTGGAGTCAGGCATGAGAAACTGACCGTTGATTTCACTATGATGGTTCCTGCTTTTCATTACCAGTTTGTCCCCAAGTGTTGGGCTTGACTGTAATGGTTTTGGCAAATCAGAGATCACAGAGGCGAGAGGAGATCTGCAGCCTTTCTAAAAGGGACTTTGAGTGCTTCCAACAAGAAAAGATCCAAGGAACCAAAGTATTGGAAAAATGAAGGCCAAACCAAATATAAAATGATGTAGTTTTCTGAAGACTATTAAAGTTTGATTCAAACATTTTTCCTCAAGCTTTGCCTGAGATAAAAGTACTCACCGTCACTTTTTTTTCAGTCAACAACCTTTTTTTTTTTTTTTGCAAGGTAGGTTATGTATATCAACAACAAACTCATGAATCAGCGCACACCTATAGATGTTCAGGGACAAAGTTGAATTTACCTATCACAAAAGGAACTCATTTTGTCTTTGAAACTTAAATTAAAAGCATTTTTTTCAGCCTAAAACTGAAGTTGAAATCCATCATTTCCTCATACTGCTTGCTTTCTCTCGTCTTGATGGAACATAAAGTCACACAGGACAGAGTCTAGTGTGTAGTTGCTGAATTCAGGTTTTTCTCCCCACTACATGTGAGAAGTCATCAGAAAGTGCTCCAGTAAGCCGAGTCCACACACTACTGATGCGCCAACATATGAAACACAGCACCCACTCCAGGGGAATTGGTTTTGCGTTTTCATGGGAGTCGAATGCACAATAACAAATTCATAGCATCTTGTAATGTTGCTCTTTTATTGTGGTACCAGGTCTTGACAAAAGTGATAAACGTCAGGGTGGCACGCTGCATAAGAGAACCAGTGTGTCACAAATGCTTAATTGAGAGAGACCCCCCCCCCCACTCTCTCTCTCTCTCTCTCTCTGCTTGCAAGGACATTTGAGACTATTTATTGAGGCTAGCCCGGCTCGCGGCACCCTCTCAGTTTCCACCAGCTGAAAAGGACTCTCTCGCGAGGTGGGAGCAGGCTGGGAAGCGCAGCCAAGTGAGAGCCAGGTTTTGGACTCCGGGCCAAAAATTTCCCCAGCTGCTTCCACCAAGCAATATGCAGACCCAGGTGTTCAGGCAGGATTTGAAACTCAAGCCCGGCAGTTTAACTGTTCCACATCCCCCCCCAGTCCTCTATCGTCCTTGTGTTTACCCTGCTACAACTTTAATCACCCTAAAACCCTCTTCTTTCTTTCTTTCCCCTCCTCAAAGCACAAACAAATTACTATTGTCATCCAGCTGCACATACTTGATGCACCGTGTCGATAATGTTAGTTGCTTTACATATTTTATGATGAGGTCTGCATTTCATTAGAGGAAAGCGTTGGAATAAACTTGAGTGTGTGTGAGAGAGCTTGAAAATGCTGTGAGTTTTTTTCTTATTAAAGTAACAAGCATCCTTTGTTATAAAGTCAGGAGTTTTAGTGCTTGAAGCTTGCACTAAATGCCAGCTGATGGATAGTTAGATTTACCTTGATTACAATATGTACATATTAATAATGAATCACTTAAAGTTCCTCAGCAAGCATCAGTTTGAGTCACACCACAAAATACTTTTTTTTCCATATAGTCACATGGCATTGTATTTTTTTTCTTTCAGTTCAATTGAACATGTGGCTTCTTTTGATCACCAATTTTCTATTAGGATGTCTATTAGGATGTGTCAAATAAAAACCTTAATTTCACAGTATAGGGCTGTTTGATATTGCATTACACTTTAATCATCTTCAAGACATTATACACCAGGGGTGACAAATATAATTTCAAAATGTTCATCCCGTATACTCTACACTGCAACAAAGAACATATTTAGAGTTTAAATTTAAAGGTTATTATGGCACTATTTTACGAACGTCTACTTTTGTCACTTTTAGCCACAAGAGTAATTGTCTGCCTGTCCGTCCTCTTCAGCTGCGATTTTCAAGTTCACGCAGTACCTGAAGGCTATTCTCGGCAATAAAACGACTGCATCCATTTTGTCTTCTCCGGGATTTGTGTTTTCTTCATTTTCAAATCTTTCCCTCAGGCTACCTCTCAATGAGCAATAGAGCTGTCCAAGACAAATCTACAGATTTATTCTTAAAGTTCCGTAACAGCCCATGCTTCCAGATTCCCTCGGACTGCTGTGCACTCCAATGGACTTCGACTGAACTTGTTTTTGTCCACTCCTCAGGACAACTGTCAGTTGTCCCACAGTTTGCCAAACTACTCTGTTGTTCTCATTATATTTGTGACCTGTGGTTATTGGCTCGAGATGCTTATACTTTGAAGCTCTCCTTGGTATTGTTACATTTTCGTTTGTAGAGTATATTAATAATATTGTCTCATATTGTCTTTTCTCATCAAGCATCTCATTGTTAATTCCCGGAAGCTGACCGCCTGCGCCGCATTTAAGATTTGTTAGAAAGAATTAAGTCATTTTATTTCTACAAAGAGATTTTATAAGGTCCATAACTACTTTTATAGAATCATCATATTGTATGACACCTATATCACTGCAATCACCTGCAGGAGAATTTCTACAACACAAAGATAATAAATGTTATCTAGTTGTTTGTGCTGCTTTAGTTATACTAAGTTGTGACTTAATTTTGGTCAGTGTTAAATCTTTTTAAAAACATTTTGGGCAAAGTCATGCAAATCTCTAACGACCACTACATCTGTTTGAGACTCGGAACTGAATCTCAGTCCTCCACTCAAGATCAGTTTGCGAGGTTTCTGGCCTCCTTTAGAAAACAGAGTAATCGGTTAATGGTTTTATATCATATTTGGCTCTTTTTACATTGCAACTTTTTACAAAGTTGGATTGCTATTCTGGATGACTTGGAGTCATGCCACTCTGGCACATTGTTGTCATTGTCCCTCTACCCATGCCTGTGCAGAGGAACTATTTACTATGACTGTAGTGCACATGTGCACTCACAGCGATCTGCCGTCTACATGGAGACTGAATAGGGAGTGTTTTCAAAAAGTTGCGTTTTCAGTGGCTCTGAGTACCCTTGTCATGTAAACGGACACTCAAAGCACAACGTCGTGAATGGCACTGCGGTCTTGGCATGTGATTGCAGAGAAGTTGTAGAATCAGCAACACACAAAGGGCCTCTTTGAAACAAAAGCAAGTTCATGTAAAGATTCGGAACAATTCTATTGAATCTATTCTAATCTATAGTGAAAGCAAGGCATGAAGTCACCATGCTGAAACCCCAGGAGACGGAATTATTATACCAACAATAAATTCTATACAATGTCAGCTCAGTTTCCAATTTAAAATCTCATTATTGATGCTCCAATATTGTCCAGTGAAGAAGTGTTCAGAGACAATAAACAAAGGAAATTAATGTGATAGTTTCATTACATTCATAAAAGCATTTATTTACTATCATGTTAACATCTTTACAGTGAAACTCACGTGCCGTCAGTCTGCCTGCCCTTTCCAAACATCATCAACTCTAAAGTAATGAATCCATGTGAACAAATTAAGTAATCCAAATGCATTAATCATTAATTTTGGTATTATACATTCCATTTGGAATTAGTTACAGATCGTGTGAATGCGCATATATGAAGAGGGGAACTGGGTTAATGAGAAAAGTTCACGCAAAGTCCAACCTCCCCGATTTCATCTTCAGCTCGTCACACAAAGGCAGGCAGAGTTCACATGCACTTGAAGGGAAGAAAGGCGAGGTGACAGGTTCAAAAGTTCAGCCACTGCTTTAGACTCACTTCGCATGCCACTACCATTCGGCACACCCTGATACTTTGGAGGTGTCAGGGGGAACCTCAGTTACTGCTCCAAGCCGAGCTCTGGGGTGGTAGGACTCTCCGCAGGGGAATACCAAAATGGGAATAAGAGCACAGGGATGGGGCGGGGGGGATTTGGCAAAAAAAAAAAAAAAAAAAAAAAAAGAGCCCTGGATTTTCTGTGTCTTCCTTGATAAATTTGTAAAAAAGATCCCTGATGTCTCACTGAAGACAAGCTGTGGCATGGCCCCCTTTTCAGATGGGCTAATCTCTGAATAGTTTTTACCATCACATGAGATACTGTGAAATCGGTTCCTTCACCTGCGACCTGTCAGTGGTCTGTGGTGGACGAAGGTTACAGCACGATCAAAACAAGAAGCTTGTTCACTGTGCGGAATACGACACTATAAACTCCATATTACACTGATGGAAACAAAATAATTTCACATCTCTTATTCATTCAGGCTGCTCTTATCGCTCCAGGTGTATGCTGGCAGACATTGGTTTTATTTAATACACATTTCTTACCTCACAGTGTTAATATCCACAGCTCGATTCCAGGTTTGGGGTCTCTGTGAGCAGAGTTGAATGTTCTTCCGGTGGACGTTTACTATCTGAGGTCAATTTGTAATGCAAATTTTAATTTTGTTTGCAGAACAGGCAGTTTTCATCTTTTTTTTTTTTTTAAAGCTATCATAACCTTTGTGGCTAATTTTATTCAAATTCACCATTACACTTTCTGTATTTCTTTCATGATTTGAACGACATCACTGTCTGCTTTTTTTTGAGGCGTCATTAACTGATGCCATTTACTGTTGAAAAACCGGCAAGGTAAATTAATAAATAGGTAAATCTTAATCCCCAACAATGGAAAAATTACATGTAGACAAAAAATGACTCAATTACAGCAACATGAGTAAATGTAATTCATTACTTTCAACCTCTGGCTTGAATTTTATACAAAGATGCCAAGTCTGCTCCTGTGTCTCTACCTCACTTTTCCAATTATCCAATTGTCTTCACCCTCTGTGTGCAACCTATCTGTCTTGATGAGTTTCACCTGCGTCCTCCCTTTCCAGGTGTATTTATACCGCCCTCTCTCTCTTGTCTTCATTTGGTCAATTTGTCTTGTGTGCATCCCATTCACTGAGTCTCTGTGTTATCTGTGTGCTCTCTAAACATCCCAATGATGGATCGTGAACATATATTTTCTTTCAACATAGATGTCTTTACAAGTCTACAGCATGTGTGTCATTATCTACACTTTCTTCTGAGTATGTGTCTTTATATGAGAGAGAATCAGATGTGTACGTATAGGAAGGAAGGACGGAGGAAAGACCAGCGTGGTGTTTCCATTACGACTCCGCTCACAGGCTGCAGAAGCCTCCACACCATGGAGCTGCGGTTGTATCGCAGGTCGCAATCCTTGGATGGTCTCCATCCTCCGAAACTGCATGCCTGCACTGGCTTCCTTCCCACAACTTCACTATTAATTATGACTCAAGTCAAACTCATAGTGAAGAAATTCCAGGAGACACCGATCAAAACCTTCGGAAGGTTTTCTCACCTCAGTCGTCGTTGGCGGTCCAAATTAAAGTTAGTTTAGACGACAACCTTTTCAAGTGAAAACAAAAAACTTTTGTTGTGATTTATAGGGCTATTTTATAATATTCTGTTATGGTTTTCCTAGTCAACGAGTTCTTGAAGCGTTATATCATGCATGCACACCAAAAGGCCATGATTACTTGGCAACATTTTCAAGTAAAATGGAAAAATGTCTTTGGTCTTTGGGGGTCCATTTACACAACGACGACGCTTGGAGCCACGGAATTCTTTTTTTTTTTAAACTCTCAGACTTTGTCTCTCTGGGAAATGGAAAAGCGCAACTTTTCTGAAGCGCTGCTACTGCACATGTGCACCATGGTCGTAGTAAACATTTTGTGTGCACATAAATAAATAGATGGACAATAACAACAATGTTTCCAGACCCCCAGTCCATAATCTCCTGGGACTTGGTAGATTTATAGTTGACAGTCACCATAACGTCAGTCAAGCTTTGTCATCTGTCCATACAATGTCCTTGTACTCTAATTAGTCATTATTATAGCGTATTGTTCTCTGTGTGCATGTGTGTGTGTGGTTTCATTACAGAACCAACCAACAGCACCCACTAGTGGCCTTATGTTAGAACTACAATTTTCAACATGTCAATTGTTTCCATGGAAACAAACATAGTTTTCAAAACGTTGCAGAGTAAACGGAGCATTAGTGTCTTGCATCTCTATTCATGAAGTTTGGGTAGACATGAGGAGGTTATTGAAGAGGAATGTTTGGGTCAAAATTGAATTTATGACGTTATGACAGCTTCACCACAGGGCGACTGTCAGGGCGCCATAGTCACGAAGCAACGCATTCACTTCAGTCATTCAAGGCCTGTGACACCCCACCGTATCTGTCTGCAATCAAACTACGTCAAAGGGACAGTTCCATCTGTTGTGTTTTACGTTGCCCCAAGCTGCGAGTGATTGAAAACACTTCATATCAGAGCAAAGAAACAGGACTCTGCAGCAACATCGCAGAGAAAATGTACTTTTCATGTTTTTAAATGGGTCCAAAAAAAAATCATATTTTGTGTGGCGCATCTTTGTGCAGTTTGCGCATTGTGCTGAGATGCCGACGGAGAGAAATAAAAGAGAAAATCAAAGGTAAATCCACAAGATTTAGCTCGATAGTCTGTCCTGTCACTCGCTGAGTCACCCAAACTTCACCAAGCCACGAGTGAATATTTCACACACAAAACACATGCCCTCACTCTTTAGCCCTTCTTAAAAATGACAACATTTAAAAACAAGCCGTAGCATGTGACCGAGGAAAAACAATTTGAAAGACGGCAAAACAGGAGGCTGCAAAGCAAAACGTCACTAACCTCCAGGGCAAAGAGTTCGCCTCTATTGTTGGTATGTGCGTCCAATTGGAGAGAAAAACATATTATTAATAACTGCCCATATTGTTTTGTTGACGGCGCAGAGCCCTGAGAAACGAACACTATTTTTAAGTGTTCTGGTATGTGGTCGGAAGGCCGATTGGACTGCGTGTTTCATATACCGAAATCAAGCAGCTGCAAAATTACAGTAGCGTGCCCTCACCGCAACCCAGTGGAGCTGTGCAATTAATCAGAGGTTAACCCCACAGCCCCACAAACTCCGGCGTAATCTCTAATTTACGTACCTTCCCTCTTTACATGCACAAACACACACACACACAGGCACACACACACACACACGTAAGCACAAACAGACCGAGACGCCGAAGCTTCAGACGTATTCACGA
This sequence comes from Blennius ocellaris, assembly GCF_963422515.1. NCBI lineage: Eukaryota > Metazoa > Chordata > Actinopteri > Blenniiformes > Blenniidae > Blennius > Blennius ocellaris. Next base: position 6,245,577 of record NC_137655.1, on the reverse strand, counting down.
GGCTGCCCCAAAAAGAATTTACGTAAACATGAGCTATGAGTGGATGTCATATGTTGTGTAATTGCTTGTCGGCGTGCCACAGCAGCTAATAAAGTGTTTTGGAATATGTCATGCAGAAAATAATAACTCTGGGAACGATAGCCGTTGTTGTTTTGCAAAGCGTACCTTACATGAACCGAGCAGCGCTTATGAAAAGCTTCCAGTCTGGCAACACATGACAAGTTAAACACGGGATTACCGAGTACGTCCTCCTCCTTCTGAACATATCCATGTGTGTTTGCTCCCTCAGACTCCTCGGAGAGGCATCTAATGATTAATCATCTCCCACTCTGGGATGATCTCGTTGTTATCTCAGTCCCACCTTCCTGCATTCTGAGCCCTCTGACTCCGAGTCAGGAAACTTCTGCACAGTACCACGTCACTGCGCACAGAGCATCTGAAATGGACATTAACGCGTGTCACGAGTGCTGTGAAGACGAGTGATGGGACTGCGATCCTGATCAGGTCGAAGTCAAACATTAAGATGGATTTATTCAGAGCCTGTGCGTAAAAAAAAAAAAAAAACGCATGATCATACACATTGAACATTTGTGTATACTGTGTCCACGGTGAAAAAACAAATATTGGAGAAAGTGAGCTCTGTTTTGTTTTGGGTTTTTTTTTTTACTGGGCTGTACATTGTTGCAGTGTTTGCATTCAAAAGCCCCCGTTCTCTTGTTAAACAAAAGTGGGAGGGAAAAGAAAATATCTTGTGCTAGATTGAATAAAGGCTTCTCCGTTATATCGAGTTAACAGCATGACATCACATTTTCATTTGCAGTAATTGCATCAGTTGATATTGCCCCTTGGAAGGACTGACGCCAGCCACTGCGTGTACGTGGAGACGGGTTTGTGAGCCGTGACACTGCGTTGTTGAAAAGAAAACTCGGTGGGACGGTGGTGTTTGTGTGCGGCGCTCAAGGAATGCAGTCCTTGCTTGTCCTTGGAAGTATCCTTGCTTGACTCAGAGATTCTTAAAGCAGTTCATTTAAGTTCACCGTGTTCAGAAGAAGAAGAAGAAGAAGGGGAAAAAAAAAAACTTAATCTCTCCTTTTGGTTGTGGTGATGGGCCTTGTTCGTTTTTATTCTGGTGCAAAGGAGGGAGGAGGGGCAGACCCTTCAGCATCCTGGTCATGGATTAGATGACATCACTCTCTGGGGCTTTGCCCTGCTATGCAGCATTGTGCTGCCACTGGATGGGGTGGGGGGAAGCATGCAAACAATATCAGTCTGGAACACAGAATGCCACCTCACATTTTCCTTTGAGTCACATTACACAGACATGCTGGTTTCAGAATCATAATTTAAGACATCATTTTAGACATAATCTTCAAAAAAAAAAAAAAAAGTAAATTTCTGAAGCAGAAATTTTGAATAATTCAGCACAATGTGTAATATTCTGACCTGCAAACTACCCACTTCTGGTTTCCTACTTGAGGGCGCCGGCAGAGGAAGTGCAAAATCAGGCGATCTGCAATTGTGGGATTAGCTTTAAGCCGTTTGCGAGATCCAGTTGTGCCGGGAGTTGTGTGCTTTGCCGTGAGCGTAGCGAGAAGAAAGCTAATGAGAGAATGCTCACTTGTGAAATGAACTCCCAACCTTCAGGTTTCTGAGCTGGAGCCATCGAAAGATGGCGTCGTGACCGAAAAGAGAATATTCTTGAAATTACATCTCTAATAAGAGGCATGATTATTGACTTAATGTTCCAATTATGGGTCATTTGCTCATTTTGTACGTACGCACCAAATGTTTTTTCTACTGCTTTATCCAAACATGAAGCCACAATGTTAATACTAAACTGAGGACTAAACAATAAGAAGTCTGCATTATTTATCTTTTAATCTCTGCACTGAGATGGTTATCACGCATGTTGCTGCGTCTGTTAACCAGAGATAGCACAAGCTTTGACTGAGGTTTAAGGCCGAGGTGTGTATAGGCAGCCAGATGGGAGGATAACACCAGCATTTAGTCGTCCACGTCATTCTGCTTTCATTGTTCCTGAGCAATGCACCTGGGAGGTCCCTTTTTTTTTTTTTTGGTGAGGTTTCACTGTCTTTAATGAAATCCCTTTGTGTTTTGTTGGTACGATACTCTGCAGGGAACAGCAGCGTGCTTACACAGTGTAGTCTGTTTAGATAATCAAAAAATCTGTTGAGATGATGAGCTCAGCTTTGTAACTTAATGCTGTTTATGTTCACAGGGGTAAAAATCTACACTGAGCAAGACGTGAATGGAAATGCAGACATGTGCGGTAGCCACACGGAGAGCTGCAGATGATGGAAATTTATTTTTTCAAGGGTATCTGCAATCGCCAAATACAATTACAGTGTATTAACATTGAAAAAAAATGTCCTCGTTAGACCAGCGCAGGCTATAAAAAGGTAGCAGTTTTAATTTGATCGGGGGAGAGAATCCGAATAAAAGTGTTGCATGTTGATCTGTTTCAGCTAAGTGTGATTATAGGCTTACAGGCTCCCAGATTTGACTTGTTCCAACCCTTGCCACCCAAAACATGACATTAAAAGCATTTTGTTTGTCATTGGTATTAATGCAAAAACCTGCCTGGAAGGGAAAATTCATCCTGAGCCTCCAGCTAGTAAATTCCTCCAACCTGTGACATGCTTCTGTACACATGACAGGTATGGCAGCTTTAGAAACTTCACTATGGACAAAATAAATTGTATAATGAAGAAAGGAGCTTGGAAAGTTTTTTTTTGCGTGAAGGAAGCATGGCATTCATTTCAGGTGGAGATAACTACAAAGACTGTTCATCACTTTATATTGGACAAAGTGGATAAAGCCCCTAATTCCTCTTTATAACTAGATTCTTCATGGAAATCCAGGTGTTTCACATGAGTACAATAGAAAGTGGCACAGCTCTTTTTAATGGTCATTCTATATGAATCTTGAAGAAACCTGATGCCTGCACAGCGGCAGAGGCGCGGTGGATGGAAGGATAGTCTGTATTGTTGTCTGATATATATAGAAATCCATCCATTCATCAATCATTTTCTATGCCTGCTTTATTTGGAACTAGGGTAGTGTGCAAACGTATTTCAGCTAACACCCATCACACAAAGAAAAACACACATGCTTAAGGGGAAATTAAAGTCACTGACTGAGCAAACAAGCATGTTTTTAGACTGTGAGAACAAGCTGTGGAACTCAAACATGTAAATTTCATGCAAATGTTTTTTTCTTTTTGCCAACAAGTAAGGGAGTTTAGGTTTGCATATATTTGCTTGGACAAAGCAAAGTGGTAGTACGACGGGACAAAGTCAGGGAAAGTGCAAACATACTCGGGGGGGGGGGGGGGGGGACAAAACCAGTGTTGTGCTGCTATATAGCTGCTCTGGTTGTGTTGCGGCTCAAGTTTATTCCTCAGTGACTCTTGGTCTGGACGACTGTCGATCAGAACTTGGGAAAAGGACGACTTTCAGTCTCCTGGTTGACACATCGATCTCCAGCCCCTCTTGCCTATGTGTTAAATGTATGAATGAGACTGATTTTGCTAAAGTGCACACTGGAAGTGAAACTCCTTTTACACCTTGCAGTCATGAGTCAAAATCATGTGATTTTCACATTTTACAAGTGGCTGGCTTTTGGACAGAAGTGGTCAATCGACAAGTTTTGGTTCACTACTTTGTAAATGCAAACTATACTATACTATTCTATTCTCTACTGTGATTAGTTGGTAATTTACCAATTAATCACAGTAGAGAATAGAATAGTGAGAGGATCGTGAAAAGGAAATCAATTTGCCAATAGAAAGAGGAATGAATTTACATGTTAATGGCTCTCGTTCGCTGTGATTAACATCTAAATCCTGTAGCATGCTATAGTGTAAAGTTTCAAGGGGCCAAACATCTGCATTTGTTTGCATAAGAATGCTATTTATAACAATTTATTTGATATGCTCCAGTATATTTAAGGATTTATATTTGGTCGATTCAGGATCAACCTCTGTTGTGGAAAACGCATTGTGGCTCTGAACCCCGTCCAAAAAAGGGAGGGGACTTCTGGGATCGTAATTGCACGTATGCTGCGCCTGACCAAGCACATCAGAGCTCCTGTAAATTCAGACTTGAAGCTGAACACATGATAATGAACTTCAGTATTCCCGAATCCAGCTTCATTAACCTGTGATCATCTGGTTGGAGTCCCTTTGCAGGTCATGGAAACTGGTCCTCGAAAACTTCTTCTGACGAGTGAGACTTGACTTCCAGTGTTCACCACTTCAGCAAGAGAAGAGGGCCTTGGAGCTGGAACGCTGCCCCGGCGACACATATGTTACAGGTTCAAGCTAAAGCCACAGAGTAGTAGTAGTAAAGGGTGTGTGTGTGTGTGTGTGTGTGTGTGTGTGTGTGTGTGTGTGTGTGTGTGTGTGTGTGTGTGTGTGTGTGTGTGTGTGTGTGTGTGTGTGTGTGTGTGTGTGTGTGTGTGTGTGTGTGTGTGTGTGTGTGTGTGTGTGTGTGTGTGTGTGTGTGTGTGTGTGTGTGTGTGTGTTTGAGATAGAGAGAGCAGACCATATTCACAAGAGGTCACAGATGTGTGGAGAGAAAGTGCACGATCAGCATTTCCCAGGGTGGAATGGAGTAGGGGGGGGGTGTTTTGACAGTGACAGGATTTAAGAAGATGCAGGTGGTGCTGCCAAACGTGCCGGTGAGCAGCAAACCTAACAAGTCTAATCAGGCCTTATCTGTCTCCGCTACAATTTCATGGTTGTTTGAACCAAGTGGGCCATGTTCCTCAGATCTCTGGTGGAGGATTTTATCTTGGAAGGAGGGGAAAAAAGAAGGAAAAAAAAGTTTCCATAACTCATTTTGAAGCTATGAGGAGAGGAAAGGGTAGCATGTGTGCCACAGATATTATTCCTGATCAAAGCCTTTTGGAGCACCGGCTTGAAATGGAGCTTAAATATGAATAAACAATCCAGTAAAAACTGATACAATTCTGTGAAGGTCGGCATGACATTATTAATGGTTTGTACTCACTTTTGAGGAACAGTTAACACATTCATTAAGTGAGTTGATCATGTGCTTATTTAATCTTTTTTAATACAATTGAAAAGTCTTCCAGTTACTTGAAAGCCCCATCCACACGATACGTTTTAGTCTTTTGTTTACAGATAAACTCAGCTAAAAGTCAAGTCTTTACACTTCCATGTAGACCGGGGAGACGGAATTTGTTGTCACAGTATGCGACAGAAGCATCATCAGAGTCATACATATGTGACCTCTGTTTATGGTTTGGCTGCTTAATAATCACAAAAGCTCTTTTATGTCGAGGTGCAGAGGCCTTGTGCTCCTTATTACACTACTTAGGTTTAACTGCTAATAGTAGCACTCAAAGGTTTTACCATGTTTGTCTAAATTCTTTCCGAAAACAGTCTGATGTACCAATGTTATTTTTAGAAGCAGAGAGGAACATAACCGTTTTTTTGTAAATACCCAGATATGTGTAAATGTGGGCAGTAAATCCTCAGTTTTGTGACGTGACCAACCATTTTTTGCAAGGTTGTGGCGATTAGCATTGTGAACACATAGACGAGTCTGGGGCGGGCCTTTGAATAAAGAGCATCTGTCTATAAACTTATCTTTGAAATCTTGGACTGTAACATTGTCTGGTTATATGTTTTTTTTTTCCTATGGCGCCCTGTAAAGAACTGGTTACTACCTGTACATGGTTTCACCCTCTGTCAAGTTGGGATCAGTTTCACCATCTTCCTCAACAACCCCAACTTTCATAAAGTGATAATATTAATGAATGAATGAATTGTTACTTAGATATTCAAAATCAAGTTTGGTCCTAATTTAATCACATTTGGGAGAGGAGGATGTTTATGTAGCAGTTAAGTCATTTTTGGAAAAAATATTTACATTATCAATTAATTAAAAATGATAATCTCATAATACAATACAATAGAAACCTCTCTGCCATTTTTAGCTGCAGCAGATCATGAAAATAATAATTGCAGACCAGATTTTAATAAAAAACTTGATTTTATTAATTTCGACCAGTCATGTAGTATTTTCATAACAGAGTATTTGTCAGGTTAGCACTTTGTTTTTGTGGAGAAAAGGCAAACCATGAGCAGGAAGGTTAATATCTGTCCATCAGGCCACAAGATAATTATGTAAAATATGTGTGCTTGTTTGGGTTCTTGTTGAGCGAGGCCAACCATTTTTAGCTTACGTTATCACGAGGCATGTTCCAACACATCATTTACACCCAGGTTACAGCAGTAATAATAGCTTTATCCAGCCTCTCCGTGAGCGGTCGAAGGAGCTGGAAGCACAATGCTCAACATTGTCAGTTATTAGCTCAGTGCAGAGAAGTTCAGATACACAATTAATGTGACTATGTTGACATTTCATTTCAACAGTAAAGCTCTATATTATTGTTCAAGGCCATTTGATGTAGCTTTCAGTTCTGATTTATATCTTTGCGAGTTAAATATTCTGATAAATCCAACGGCAACAGCAACACCGAGTAACTTTAACATATATCTTCATTATAACCAGTTTATGTGTTTTAATTTCCCTTAAATTTCTTATAAAGTGAGCCGAGCTGTTTGTTTGTGTTTGTCAGCTCGTGGTGAAGCGCCTGTCTGCTATTTTTTGCAAGCAGAAATTCTTGTGGAGAGGAGCTGCTTCAGGAAAAAAAGAATATAGACAAGCATTATTTATTTTCCTTGTCTGCTCTGGTCTAAACTGGTCTGATCCAGGATGTGGTCTATGTAGAATAGTCAGATGGGGCCTGATCTACTACTACAACTCATTGGTCCAAATAAACATGATTGTTTTAGTGGATTTCTTTCGTGAATATGGAATATTGAGCATGTGTTCCACATTATGCAAAACACTGGGAAGAGTTTATGCTAATAAATGCATTTGCGACATGTTATGTGATTTACAATGTTCAAAACCTTTTCTGTTGGTTTCAGTGGATTTCTGCTGCTGGCTCACCAATACTTTTATTTGCAGACTTTATTATATAATACATTCTGACTGATCTCTTGTTAGGTCTTGCAGTGTTTTCTGAATCCTTTCTGATGATCTCCTATTTTTTTTGTTTTTGTTTTTTTGTTATAAAAATTGCAGAAACACGGAAAACATGGAGTTAGCATGCCAGGCCACGGATTTTTGTATTGAAAATGTTGCGTAAAGGTGAACTTATTTTCTGCAACATTCCAATAGGTTTGAACGCTTCCACTTCCATGGCGTCACTTTTCATTTTGTGCTTGCTGCATCAAATCACGACATACTGAACTTCAAGTGAACACAGAAACGATGCAGCATCCAGCAAATATTTCTCATGTGAACGAGGCCAAGAGCGTGCAAACCATAAGGTATTTTAGTAAGCCTACAATAAAGCATGGGATCGTTGTGAATCAGCACATGGTGGTTCAAAATAGCATATCTTCTGTTTTGGTGCGCCAACTAGACACATCAGACCAGCACAGATCACGAACAAGAAATTCTAGTTCCTCCATTCATGCTTGAGTGAGAAGTACTGGGAAACATTGACTGTGAAATAAAGCAGTGAACATTTTATTTTCAAATTACTTTTTTATTTAAAAATAAACTGGTTGTTGCAAGTCAAAAATATGTACCTTCTCATTCAAAAAGGATTGTAGGAATAAAGTGATGTTTTAAAAAGTCTCATTGTTGCCTTCAAGTCATTCTGAGTTACTACTTGCATTTTTGCAAAAGGGTGTCCAATAAGTCATACCGAAAGGAAATTGACACTAGAAAAGAAATGAAAGTACAACAACTTTCTCAATGTCATGTTGCAATGACCTGTAAAACGGTGAAGACAACAGAAATGGGCTCCATTAAGCTCCAAGTGTTTTGAATACCTTTCCAACTACCAAAGGCCAGAATAATTTCTCTTCTCTTTGGCCTGCTTTATCAATCAACAAAAAACAAACCCCGGCCTCTTAAGACTGTACTCAGCCATCATTTCAGTCCAGTAACACCGGTAGAAATCCCCCTATAACCCACTGATGAAATAACAATCCAAGCTCTTTCAGCTTGTTTTGTTTTTTCACTGCAGCGAGAAATAATAAAGCCTCTCTTATTTGTTATTTTCTTACCAGGTTTAACCTCCAATGACAACTTCTTGGATCATTCTATGTAAAGTCTTCCTGGTAGAGCATGGCCACTCAAGGGTCATAGCACAAACCCAAGCAATCATTTGCATTGTGTGTCCAACAGAGCACTAAAAGGCCTTGAATGATGTGTTCCGCATGTTTGCTTTTTCAACTTCAATGGACCACTTTGGATTATTGTTGAGGTTTGCACAGTAATTTTTCAAGCTAAGCGTGTGCGTAAACTAACCCCAACAACACGAACCGGTTGACTTCCAACTATTCAAGGGCCTTTTTTGCTTTGTCTGACAAACCACACTCATATTTGGAGGTCAGCTCAGTAAATATTACGCACATTCACATATTCCCTGAACTTTTAACAAACCAGACAGGGAATTAACTGTCTGCTTGTGCAACGCCAGCCTCCCAATAAAGTATTCTGTGTCTCTGATGAGTGCATAAGTGAGTACATAAGACCTTTCTCATGTGTTTGCGCAAAAATTTCATGACCTTTCTTCCCCCCCCTGTGTAATCTTACGACAACCTTCTGACATCCTCGATAAAAAAAAAAAAATGTGGGAACGTATGTCTGGGAACACCAGGGGCTATTTACTTTTTTTTTTTTTTTCCCTGCTCCACGTGGGACACGTAACCACACCCAAGCCTGCATCACTTTAAATGCTACATTCTTGAAAATCAAGCGAGATAGAGGTGCAAAGCAACAGGTGCTGCGTAAACGTTTGTGCTCTTTCTTGGGAGCATTTCCGAACAAGCCGGCAATATTTCATGACATGCTAAATTGCGATCCACGCTGAATGTAGCAAGAAGGACTCTTGTGAGCTTTAGAAAAGGTGCACTGTGTTCTTGGCGCAATTCTTGTTTAAAAAATAAATGCTCCTCTGGTCTTGTGCACGGACTGCCAAAGAATGACTGGCTATAATATCAGAATTCAAGTTGGAGGGAATCACAATGAAAATATAACTGTCAATCTCAATGGCTTTACATGCGACTCCAACACTTTTATTGATTGAGGAAGAAATTTATGTCATTGGAGGCGGTTCAAGACAACTTGGCCTAACATGGTAGGGTACGTTTTGTTCAAGTTTTGCCCTTTTGAAGTATGTAAGGGTGTGAATTGCCAGGAAGGGATGCCATGATTAGATTTGAAAATCACATGAAGCCCTCCCACTGCTCTCACAGATGTCATTACATCCATCCAATTGCCGGGTGCTGGAGCAAATCCCAGAACACGTCTGTTGTTTTCGGGGGTATTTAAGTCATTTGAGATGCAGAAATGGTCAAACGATAGGCCTGGGGCACATGTCACAGCGATATGAGGTATTCCTCAAGGATAAAGGTCCAAATTAGTAACCAAAGCTTCTTTTTCACTGTTTGAATTCATTCACTGGCTTAGCATTAGCATTGGTGATGGCTTCTCTGTCCTCTGCTCGTCCTCCTGCCTCGTTCTCTTGCTCAGTGTGCTTGATGTTTTCACACTCCTCGGCCTCCATTAGTGTTAACCGTATCTGTATTAAATGCAGCAGTTTGTTAGCATTGGAAGTATGAGGCCGACAAACATCGCAGATTGCAGCAGATGCTAACCCACATTGCCTACATAACCAGGCATCCAGTTTACCTGTGCTAAACTTGGTTTATTAGGTAGCGGTATTGACAAGAGTGGCATTGACCAAAAAATACTGTAAACCTGCGATGGATTGTCCACCTCAGCAACAGTAATTCAAGGGGGCGGGGCTTGTACTCAGTGCATTCACTAATTTGATTGGTTCATGTCTATGTTTTACCATGCAGCATGAGGACTGATGAGCCAATCAGAGGCAGCTTATGGTGGGTTATGATGAGGCAAATCTTGCTCATGGATAAATTATACCAAAATTGCGTGACAATTAGCAAACACTGAGTGGATTTTCAATAGAATACGTTAGTCTTACATGCCACTGTTTGTGGGGGGAAAAAAGATTTTCTGGAGAACTGGTAGAACATGAAAACCAAACACAGAAAGGACTGGACTGGCCTTCTCACTGTGAAGCAATAGTAGTAACCACCACCACAACACTGTGCAATCTGATTTTATCATATCATATTATCAGTAAATGGTTGCATGTCTATTTAGTTATCATCATGTGGTCCCATTGCGAAACCGCTGGGTTTACCAATGATAAGAGTTTGGATTAGGGGTTGAATTATGGAAAATTGAGGTTGGTACATTTGCATATGTGGATTGTTGTGAGCTTCGAAACAGACATCCCCCTCTTCATTATCAGATTTTCCAAACAATAGCTTGGGCTCTGGTTCAACGTGTGGTTTGGAGGGATAAGAAATGTGGCGAGTTTGGTTGCAAAGTGAACACGCAGCATGTTACAACAAAATGTCTTGGCTCTTTGCAGGGGATCTAAACCCAGCATCCTCCGTGTTTGTTGAACTGATGGTACTGAAATAAAAAGTCAAAGTACATCTCAGATAATGTTCTCCCAAAGATTGTTTCTTCCTCAAGTAAATTTGTGTGTTAACTTGTGTGCAGGTAGGGATTCACCATAAATTGTACTACAAGTGACGCAAAGAGTGTAATTGTGTAGTTTCAGCTGCACAATTATCAGCTACCTGATTGCAGGTTTTGCTTCCTGGCTGGACAACACCTTTTGTCATTTACTCAAAGAGGACTGTAATTTATATCTAATGTGTCTATAAGAAAGTATTTAAATCTGCAAGGACAAATATTGCATGTCACTTTATATTTTATACCGTATTATTATGTGACCATTAGTGGAGTAAAACTGTGGAACAAACAATGTGTGGAGATTAAACGATTATCTCCAGAGAGAGAGAGAGAGATTCATAAATTGTAACAATTCCAGTTTACATTTTTAGTGTCCTAACAGAAAAAAAACAAGAATGATGAATAGTTAATGAGGAGGGTGAGCATTATTGTGGCATATTGAAACTAACCACTTGGTGTTCATGGGTAGCCAAGTACTGGTAATACATGGAATTTTTAGAACAAAAGCACCAACTGAACATACTTTAGTCATCTATTTTGATTTAGTTGCACTGATTGTATTATGAAGAGATATTTATTGGCATTTCGAAAAATCCCAGAAGTGCATAAATGTGAAAATAATCATCTACGTCTTTGTTTGTAGACTCACCACTCTTTCAGCTGATGTGACAAAACAATCAACTCATCAAACAGTTACAAAAGACAAATACATGATTAGTATTTAAAGGCAGAGTTTTAATTTTTTTACTTTTTAAAAAAAAGGCTGCAATCTTTACCCACACAAATGTTTTCAGATGTTTCAGAGTGAATCACATTGTACATTGATATATTCGCATAAACCTCTATTAGTATTTTGGGCCACCACAAGCCAAAGACCATCCTGTTCCACAGACTTGGAGAGAAACCAAACTTACAACTTCGGTTAAAGTCTGGCCTCCTGACTTCCACCACGGATTGGGAACTGGAAGTGAACTTTGGCAAACAGCTGAGGTTCCTAGCCAGTATAACATCCACATGGCATCTACCAGATATGATCATTGTGGAGCTCACAGTGGCCTGGGAAGAGCGCATGGATGAGGCCAATGAGAGGAAGCATGCCAAGAACCAGGAGCTGGTGGATTAGTGCAGGAGGCAAGGCTGGAGAACCCCATTGTGAACCCCTGGAAGTGGGTGTGCAGGGCAGTCACTCCGCAAAGTTTTTGCACTGCTGGGCCTCACCGGAGAGGCAAAGTGAAGGGCCATCAGATCTGCTTCAGAAGCTGCAGAGAAAGCCAAAAGGTGGCTATGGATTAAGAGGGCAGAACAGTGGAAAAAACACTGCTGGGACACAAGCTCTGGGATCTGATCAACCTCAAGTCTGGTCGCCTGGACAAGGGTGTCTGATGTTGAAAGACCCAAAAACACCCAGTGACCCCAGGTTGTATCACTGATGATGTGTCCCAGTGCATCTAGTTCGTAGGTGTATCTTTCACCTGTCAGTCTGGCCAAGCCAGTGATGCTCATGAAAGACTGGAGAGATAGCTGAGTGCTCGGAAAGATGGCATCTGAGGCAGGAAGCGTTAGCAACCCCACCATGTATCGTCTATGATTGGAGAAACCCAAAACTTGCTACAGAAAAGCTTTCTGAGACGTACCCCCAAGGGAACCAAAGAGGGGGGTGAGAATGAGAGCCCCAACTAGACAGACCCAACGACCCATGTGAATGGAATTTCAACCATGAGCGCAAAATGTATCTGCAGAAAAGTGTAAAAACACACAATTGATTTACAGCTTATTTGTCCTTATTCTCACCTAGGACCGATGACTTCAATGATCCAGAGGTCAAAACAATCTCTAATGGAAGAGTAAACGGCATACACAATGTTGGAGGTCCTATTATGAAAAGTTCCTGTGATGTATTCCTTTTCAAACCTCCCAACAATCAACACTGTTTATGAAGGTGACCTCATTATACAACAAGCTAAAGGAAGTAACTCATTAATGCCAGCAAAACCGCATTATATTCAGAAAAGGATAGGACATGGTTTACAAGGCAGCGGAGGGAGGGCTGAGGAGCCCGTTAAAATGAGACTTGTCCAGATAAGTAATTGGCGCTCGCTCTGCCAAAGACATGGCTTCATAAAAAGCAACATCTATTTAAAACTGCCTTGTGGCACACACACACACACACACACAGACACACACACACAGACACACACTCTCTGCCTCCCTAATGTGAACAATATGAGCGAGTCAGATCAGTGTGCAGGACTTTAATGCATACACCAGGTGGTCTTTTTAAAATCAGAACAAGATAATGAACAAGCTTTACTGCACGTTTGACACAACAAGCAGAAGGCTGCAAACATTACACATTTATTTACTTTGCAATGGTTGTACAAGTCTACAACGATTAGTCGGACTTATATGTACTATTATTTAATACTACTTGCATAAAACAATGCAAATATCTAAACAAGTTAACTATTTTAATGATATGGCACATAACAGCACATCCGTCTTCTATATCAGCGATTCACACCCTAATACCAGGAACCTCCTCAGGTTGCCTGTAAGAAAATCTGCAAAAAAAATCTCTGATCCTTCAAAGTTGGAATTTTAAAACAAATAACAACAAAAAAAACACTCTTTTAAATGAGAATAATTTTGATGCTTAAGCACTATTGTCCAGTCCCTCTAGGTCCTGCATACTCCTGCAAGATATTGTTGTCCCCCTGATGGGAGTAAGCTTGACGTTTTATGTTCATTAAATTCAAGCATAGAAACTAAGAAACATCTAAAACAAGACAGAACAGGACATTTCAGGAAACCTCATTTAACTTCTTGGAACTGTTCAAAATGTTCTTCTGCTTTTACGTTAGTAAAGAGGTCTCTTTGGTAAGATCTCTGCAGCCATTCCACTACCACTTATATCACTCATAATATAGATTCTGTCTCTCTTTACACTCCAAAACGTGCTTTTCTCCATTTATTCCTACCGTATTTGTTTGAAAATGGCCCTTTTGTAGTCTCTCTGTGGTTTCTGTTAGTTTTGGGCTTACCACTTGAGTTTACCACCGTGACGCCACTTCCAGGTCAAAAGGCCCGGTGCGCAGTTATTCTGTTCCCAGACAAAGGCCAGGCTTGGTTTTATTTCTGCAAGCTAAGAACAACAAAGCTGTTTCTAGAGCTAGTTCAAATGTTTTAAACGAAAGCATGTACAGTATGTAGCACTTAGGACCTATTTACCTGCTACGTCACTGCTCTGGAGCAGATTCACACATGCTGTTCACACTACAAAGACGATGTGGTCATGTGCGTGCCTGATTGTCTCGGGAAGTGGTTTGAGTGAAAGCGTTTTGGTGCCTGTTCACACTTGTCTTTAGGGCTTGCCACATATGATTGGTGAATCACCAGAAACACATGTTAATGCCAGGTGTAAATGAGCTCTGAGATAATAATAGTCAGTCAAAAATAACACAAGATCTTGTCGTATCTTGGTTCAATTCAGTTGTGCCTTTGTACTTTGAATGAGATCATTTTGTGCTGAAGATGTCAAACAAAACTGACACGACAGTTCTTCACTCGGGTGTGTACAACATACTGGCATTTCTATATACTTGAAACAACATATTTTAGAAACTATACTGTATATACCATACACTTTCTTTTTTTCCAATTATGTATTTTCTTTTCTGTTTGGACTTTAATATTCTGGGCATTGAACACAATAACTGTCACGATAAAAATCCCAACATTATGTTCAAAGCATACAGCGAGCCGAGACATATATCATCTGTGGAAATGTGATGTTGTCATCCCACCACGCTGGCAAAGCACAGCTGTGCCTTCATTACTTCAGCTCGTGCGATGTTTACACGCTGTATAACTCCATGCTTTATGACATTATTACACAGTGAGTGTTGGCCTGTGTATGGGAGAGGAACGGGTGCTCAGTAGCAGCTCGTTTCTGCCTCGGGGAGCCTACTGGGTTAATCCAGTCATGCTTAAGTCGTCATAACTTGTACAACACAAAACACAAACTGGGACTTACCATCATTTCCACCTCTGCCAAATCACTCTGCTCAAGCCTACTATTATGCTCATGCCAACCTCAGTAGCTAGAGGTAAAATACCAGCTCCTACTTGTGGAGCTTTGGCTCGGAGATAAGCGAGTTGTAACATAGCAATTATAGTAAATACAAATAGATGCAAAGAGTAATTTGGGTCATTAAAGCCATCAAACTGTTGGACTGAAAAGTAGTCATACATTTGGCTTGAAGAGCAGTTATATAATTTGTTTCTTTATTCATCTTTTGAAAAACGGTCCCAGCGATTTGGATTTTGTGCTCAGGATTTTAGTTTTTGTGGTGTATTTTTTACAGTTAATAACCTAAAGTCAAGTACACTGGTTCATTTTACTATGCCAGGGTTCACTTTTGCTATTTTGACAATGAAAAGTCAATGCATAACGTTCAGTGCATGGCTTTAATGAATCCCACGATCTTTTAGGAAATTATACATGTGGTTTTGGTAAACTTACAGATCAAAGTCTCCCATTCTCTTTAAGGTTTGAACTTACAACTTGCTGCATTTTATAAGACTGAATTTGTTCAGCAGTAGTGACAGTCACGATGGTGACGCCGGTATGGCGGTCTTTTGCTCTGACAACCTGGACCAAGTTGAGAATCTTTGGGTCAAATGTGAAAGTGTTGCTTCTGCATGGTTCAGAAACCTGGAGGCCCCATGGCCACGAAGGTCCTTGACTGGAACACACACGGGACGCAAAAGAGTGGGAGACCCCGTCACACTTAGAGACACACAGGAATGTCATATTTTCAGGAGAGAGGTCTTTCGTAGCATGAGGCAAAAGATATGTGAAAATAAGACAGGGTGGCGAGTGCTAGTGAAAGACCCATATGTTCCATCAGGAACAAAGAGGAATAAAAAAATGAAGCTCTGTTGACAGATCCTGGGAAGGGGAAACATTAATCCAATGCTCCTGGGTACGACCTGCTTTCAAAACATTTTGCCTTCAACCCCAATTACCTCTGTCCTCCAACAAGAAGTACCATGAATCACATTGTAGGTTTCACAAAGGGAAATTGATATCGCATGTGACTTTCAAATATAAAGCTTCCAAGTCCCAGGAGAACATGGACTGGAAGTCATGCCACTCTGGAAGCCCAAATTGTTATTGTCCATCTCCATGTGCATGTGCAGAAATACTATTTACCATGGTGCACATGGGCAGTAGCAGCATTTCAGAAAGTCCCACCTCCGAAGCTCTTCTCAAAAAGGTCAGTTTTCATTGGCTCTGAGCACTGTTGTGTAAACAGACCACAAAACACAATGTAAGTTTTCTGTTTTCGCTTGAAAACGTTGTCGTGAAGACAAGGCCTTACTGTCAGATTTTCACATTGTCTTTCAAGGAGCGCTAACATCCAGATTATAGAGCATATTAACCAATGAAACACTGGCTGAACTTGGGTTAATCAGTCTACAAACTGATTCTCTCGATGTGAAGTATGACCAAAGAGGAAAGCCAAGATGGATGTGGACGTTCATAGGTAACAGGAAAGTGACTTGCAAAAGTCAGTGTTCACTTTGTTTTGCAGTAAACAGCAAAGTAACTCCACCATATCCACCAAACCGTGACACAAAACTGTAATCAAGGATCTTTCAGTAACTTCAAACACACCGGTCAGGAGAAAATGAGCTTGTGGAAACAGTACAGACACGTATACATGTGATTAAATTCACTATTCAGGCAACGCAGGTACCGAACGTGAAAAAGACAAGCTGGTTCAGTTTGATTTGGGATTTGTTCTGGAACCGCCCCACCACCCCTTACACGTCTTCTCACATTTCACCCAGGTGGGCAGTAAAATAATGCAGTGATACTACTGATTATGGCATAATTCAGGATTTGAGAATTATACTAGCAACACCCAATCTTCACTAGAATTATGGCATAAATAACATAATTTTTATGAGAGTAAAACATTTCAGTCATACTTTATTGCTGTTGTATATATATGGAAAGAAATCTGCAGTTTGAGGAAGACGGGGGGGGGGGGGGCATTTAACGTCTCACTCATGTCAATTTGCTGTCTTCCCTCATCTACTTGGACCATATCTTTTACAGGCCGAATGTCATTTCTTGTAATTTCCTGCCAGTAAACTGTCAGTCTGCGTCTTCATGTTCTGCCACATTCAACAGGCCCTCCTGAGAGACCTTGTGATGGATGAAAGCAAACAGCAGAGAGGGACAAAAGGAAAGCCTCATTGTACAGTCTGCTTTTAGTAAAAGTTTTACGAGCATGTCCTCTCTCTCTCTCTCATTGACCTTATGTCCAGTGACTCAACACGCTAAAAAAAAAAAAAAAAAAAAAAAAAGTTCCATCAATCATGTCAGCCCAGTCTGAGGATAACAGGTTAACACATTTGCAAAAGATGGGGGAAATCACAGTGGACATTGATGCTACACAGATTACATTTTATGAGCAGTTTGGGAAATGTTGTTAGTGTTCGATATTTAAAAAGAAAAAGAAAAAAAAGTGCACTGAGCACATCTGTATTTTCTGTTAAGAAAGTGTTGTCTTACCGTTGGAGAGAAAGGGAGGAATAAAACAAAGCAACCACTCTGAAATGAAAATAAATAATATTTTTTACGGATCAACATTTCAGTCACTGGAAAATTCAACCGCAGTATCCGGGTTACAAGAGTGAGAGAGGTCTTGTTAGTGGGGGGATTAAGAGCGAGTGGTGCCAATGACTGTTTCCTGGTTAGTTTGTGCCAGACAGCAATGCCTCATTTCGAGGAATGCACACAAAAAAAAAAAAAAAAGTTTCCTTGCCTTTCTTCAGCTGGCAATGTTAAAAAGCTTCCAATGTCTGTCTAAGTCTTATTCCAATTGAGTGGGAAGCTGTATATTAACACAGAAGGGTGGATCAGAAGGCCTACATAGCCATGCTGTCACCACACAGCAATTCAGACTTCTAAATGTAACATTAATGTTTGACTGAATGGGGGCGGGACCCCCGAGTGTCCAGTGAGTCTGGACAACGGTGCAGCACATGCAGGAAGTCGGACTTTGTTGCTCCCCCTGAGCGACCGGTCCTGCAGCCCCTCCCACGGCGAGAGCTTGTTAATTCTTTCAGCCTGGATCCACATTGCCACACCGTCAGTCCAACACAAAAAACAGTGAGATGCCCCTGAATGCAAAGGGACCCTTTTTGGAAGTCTGTGTGTGGGCCGGGCTTGATTAGCTTAGCGCTCTATCTCTGTGCGTTTGCCAATTATTGGCAACCTGATGTCACTGTGCCTCATTATGTTCGCCACTTCGTCGTGTCACAGCTCGGAAAGGAAAGCAGCGCTGGCACTTTGAGCCTTAATGACCAAACCGTAGCCATGACATTTGCCATTTGCTTTGTCAGCCTCCTCGGCCGCACTGTGGTGAACATAAATGTCAAACAATAGCCCTTTTTGAGTCACGTCCCGAAGAACTTTAAACCTATGAATCACTGTGGCTTTCTCTTGTCTTTCGAGGCGTCGTTGGGGTATGAGGAATTCAGACCTTGGCAGCTACTCTTTTGGAACAAAGGCTAACACATTCGATAGCAGCGTTGGCTTGCGCTCGTCACAATGCTCGTCTTCGAGCGCACACCCGAAACCTTCGTCACTACTCGATAATGGCGATCCTGTCTCCACCTGTTTATCTTTGCTCCATCACTTGATTTGCTCTTAGTCTGGTATGCACAATGCACTGTTGTGCACACACTGATCCAGGCAATCGGGACGCTGCCTCTATCCAGCAGATGCCAAGTGTAATTCACTCTGAGACTTGTCAGCTCTAAATCTTATTTACTGCTTGTTATCCTAATGACACAATGCCATGACTTTTTGGCTTCTTTTCAAGGACTTGAGTGATGTATAAGCATGTATAAGTCCTGCAAAAGGATGATTTTTTTTTTATCTTTCGCAATATCTCATGTTAACTTTTGTTTTACAGACAAAAACAGTATGTTGTTAAAGAACTGCAAATATCACCTGGGCCTGCACTTCATCCACCATCCATACTGATCATTGCAAACCAGGCTTGTGCATGCACATGAGCAGTGGATTAAATTGCAATTTGTGAAAATCTGCCCGTTACTGAAGGCAGGACTCCTTCAGGAGATCCTCCAGGAGATCAATGATACTTCCTTCAAAAGATTAATTCAAAAGATTTATAAAAACTGTGCTACAATCTGGCCCATGAGTACTGTAATCTCTTACCGCTGGGTCTTCTTTTGATACAGGCAAATATGATGAAAAAGACGTGTTTTCACCAGAGATGCAGGAGTGAAAATCAGAATTCTTCCAGAAGTTACTCACCAGTTCTCCCAAAAAATAAGTCACAGAGGATAGGGTAACGACATGTGAATCCCCGTTTACACGACACCATTTTCAAGTGAAAAAAAAACATTTTGTTGTGTTTTGGGTTTCTGTTTACACAATGATGATGCTTGTCGCCACTGAAAAGGAAAAATTATTAAAAACTGTTCATCAGGTGGAACTTTTTTTAAAAGGCTCAGACTTTGTCTCCCGTGGAAATGGTGAGAAAACAATGTTGCTACTGTACATGCATTTTCAAAAAGTCGCGGTTCCCCCGTTCACATTTTCAAAAAGTTGCGTTTTCAGTGGCTCCAGGCGTTGTTGTCATGTAAACAGACTCCAAGATGTAACGAAAGTTTTCCTGTTTCACCTTAAGACCTTGTTGTGTAAACCGAAGCTCGGGGTACGAGCGTCTGCCCTCTAGTTGAAGATTTCCAGTTCAACAGTGCAGAACCAAGGACCAGTTAAATCTTCTTTCCATTAGTGTGCTGAGCAATAGACGTGTTGAAAACATTGCTATAAACTTGAATTTGATCTTAGCTTGTGTCTGTCAACACATTACTCAACTATCTATACATCATCCATGAACCATAACAAACACAAAACAGACATATTAACAAACAGTTTTGCTATGTAGGTAGGTAGATAGAGAGAGAGAGATAGATAGATAGATAGATAGATAGATAGATAGATAGACAGATAGATACTGTATTAATCGCCGAAGGGAAATTTCAACATCAACCACATTTCCATTCATACACCACTTTTAGTTAAATGAGTTAAGAAAGTGCAAAAATAGTAGGTTTAAAATATACATTAAAAAAAGTAAAAATTATAGCTTTTTTCGCCACAGCGAATGGAAACTGCCAAGATGAGCAAGTCAACACAATGGAATCAGTGTTACTGACTGGTAACTTCTGAAATGTGCTTGATGGGATTCGAGGTCCAGACATGATGTCATACACTCGACTCTTTCGAGCCTTTTACTCCTAATCTTATCCTGCACAAGTCAACAGTGTCATTGAGGTAAGCGAGGAGCAGCAAACTGGACAGGGTAGATCACAGGTTGAACACTAAAAAGGGCACAGAAGATAACGTTTAAGCATATAACCTCGCTGGCTTCCGACAAAACAGACGCCCGATCAATCAAGCCTCGGTCAAAGTGAGCTTGAAGATGGCACTGCATGAATACTCTCAGAGGGAGACTAATATGTTGGCCCTCGTGGTCCATCGTTTCGCCTGGAAGGACAATAAGCAAAATGTTCAAAGCTCCTCTCATGTGCAACGCCCTTGTTTAACATCTTTTAGTCATGCGAATACGTCAAAAGTATTGATTCAGGCGATTCAAGCAATTCGAGCACTGTGATCCTCATCAAATCCACTCACAAATGTTCATATTTATGCCTGTGCACAGCCTGCTCTGCATGAGCTCAAACACAGACCTACGCAGACAATAAAAATATTTCAAGTGCCTGCCAACGTTTGAGAAGTAATGGCTGAAATGGCAACGTGTGACAGGTCTTCTCTTCTTTATTGCCAGGATTCCTACATCTTACAGTTATACATCCCAGTTTTTTTTTTTTTTCAATGAAATTTGATTGCTGCAGAATGAACTAAAACACATTTGATAAATTCCAAAAGGGAAACGACGGCTCTTGGCCGTATTTCTTCGAGGCAGTTATCCTCCGGGGAGGAGATATGAGAACGCCCAACTTGACTTCAAGGAAAGACAACATGGTTTCTCGCCCCGCTTCGGCGGGATGCAGATGCATGCTCTCCTAAAACAATACTGAGGAGCAGTCAGCTTCATTTACCGTGATAAAGAAAAACACAGCTTTTTCTCTCCAGCTCTGGTGGATGAGTGTGTTTTCAGAGAATGCTGGAGCAAATATTTCCACTCAGTTTTTCCATTACTGCGCCTAATGACTAACAGTGCTTTGAGGGTGTCAGTGCTGTCATATGCTTGGCACGGACAAGGAGCGAACCTTATCGCCGTGCTATTTTGTCCTTACGTTGTCCAAACATCCATTGCTGTCTGCCGACATCTTCATCATTGTCGACACTGTCTTGTTGCCTTGATTTCTCCCACAACCCCCCCGCTCCCATTCCTTGCCTGTACACCGGCTGTGCTCATCGTCAGACCCACTGGGAATATCAAGCTTCGAACCTCATTGAGTTGTAACGTCCCTCCGAGCCAAGAGGACCCCGCTTCTGTCAGTAGGAAGCAAAAGTGTGAGAGTCATAAACAAAAGGGCCATTAGCAGAACTGTTGTTGCACATTGCGTAATCCCTCAGATCACTTTAGAATCGGCTCACCGAGTTGTTTTCTCGGCATTCCTGCGACCCGGAGCCCAGAAATTGGAACCGTCCTCTGGGTATTGTATTCTCTTAATGTGATTTAAAAACCACTCATATGTCACTTTCAAGTTAAAATGTCATCATTCATGTCAGCCTAACTAGCACTCCAACCCCGTTCCAAAAGCAGACATTGTGACGATAATTAGGCTTTTGAAAACTGAGTCAAAAAGATTTCTGTCAGCCGAACCACTGGTGTTAGCAGAAGTACTCCTGGGTAATGGATTGCTTGTAATAATCAGCGCTAAATAAGGGTCCTGCAACAATTTACGGATTCTTCTCTCCTCTGACAAGTTTGGCTGCGGTCGAAGTCAAATTGTTCATTTTGAGCAAAACCATTATAAATCATGAAACAATTCCAATGAGATAGACGTGCTGCTCTTTAGGCTCCAACACGCTGTTGTCCTAATATTTAAAAAATTTGTATTGTAAGCGCGTGAAATATTTTATTCATCCATTAAATCCTGCACGCTTAGTACATTTGTTTTCCCTTCAGCTCACTTCAGGGGGGGCTTCCACGAACCGGTCAGCAAGTGTGCAGCAGAGATGTATTGTAAACTTAATCACACTTTCATTTTTAGTTTCCCACAATGAAACGCTCCAGTACTTCCCATGATCAGGCTAAGTTAAGCCTTGAATCCAGCAAGGCCTGGAGACTAAGATAAAGATCCGTCAGGAGGGTGACAAGGTTGCGTCGCTTCACTAGTATTTTGTGCTTCATCCGTCAAACGGATCCAATAAAAAAAAATGTATGTCCTGTTTAACGTTTTCTCACCTTGGGAGCGATTTTCAATCATGTACATTTGCAGTGGTTGTCCATTTTCACACACACACACCCCAAAAAAAACTAAAAATCACACAAAAGAGGCCTGAATCTTCATGTTATCTTCAATTCTTTCACCATGTTCAAATTCTAAGAAGTGAAACTCAACACTTGTGGCCCGAGGAGCTTATGCACAGTGTGTATTATAACTTTCCCCCTTTTAATTGTATTTTCTTGTTCTTACTTTTGGGCACGATACTGATGTTTAGTGCCAACAATCCTGGAACATCTGACCTGGTGAAAAGAAAAGGAGCCAGAGATTGGGGAAAAATTAATTACCTTCAGTATAGCATCCTTGCCAACTCGAATTGTGTTACTAGATACACATGTTAACATTTCTGGGTACATTTGTGTGTAACTTTAGAGCACATCTCGGCGAAGCGCGCGGTGTGAGGGAAGGCAATGAAATCCAGATACGGGAAAAAAAAAAAGGAGTGGAGTCGGTGGCATCATGTTTTACCTTTCCATGCTCAGTTGCACAGCACATGAGCATTATCAGATTGAGATTAGCATCCATCTCCAGCTGTTCCCTTTCACACTGGCCCCCGTATCCCCCTCCGCAATCGACAGCACTGCTACCAACCGTCCCAACGCCGTCTGTTCTTTCCCTCACCTTGGCCGGGGCAGAGCTGCAAAGGGCCAGTGTTTTCAGCAACGTGTCGGCTTATCATCGTGGCTCGATCGCTCCACCCGAACAGCATCGCAAAGAGATCGTATCCGTTGCATGTTTAAGCCTGTTTCTTTATACATTGCCAGACCTGACGGAACAATGCACGTTTTCTGTTCATTCTTTTTCGCATAAGTTTGAGTGACTTTCACTTTATCTTTATTTACCGAAACAATTAAAATCTGATCGCAAAAAACGCATCGCAAAGATATAGCCAGTGGTGTGGTGGTGAGAGGAGGTGAGTGTACTCTTGGTATTTTTTTTTTTTTTTTTTTTTAAGAAACAGTGACATGTTAGACTACCGTATTCAGTGAAAATCCATCTATAGTTTTTGCTCACTGTCACACAATTTCGGCATAATTGACCCGCCTCTGATTGGCTCGTGAATCCTTATGCTGTGAGTACCCGCCAAATTAAGGTTTTTCACCCACCTGACCCAAGTGTGCAGTAAACACAATTAATCACAAGTAAACATGATCGTATAAAACAGCAGTTAGCAGATGTGATAAATTCCCTTTTAAGTGTTCAGGTATGTCAACAAGCCACACAGTGACGCTGTCCACAGCAGTGAGTCATCTGGACGGCGAAAGTAAGCAGAGATATGTGGATAAGCCGACACAGTCGGGGATAGATGACCCATATCTTTTCCCTCCTGGTATGTTTACTGATGTTGTGAAGTGCGATCTGGCTACTGTCGCCCAGTTTGAGTATAACAATCCCTCCTGTACAACTATGCTGGTCATTCAGTCACATGTGCCAGTATGATAGGTGTGAGCAGTGTGTGTGTGTGTTACACTGGGGCCATAATGTTTTCTACATTTGTGTGTGTTCTGTCTCGCCAACATGTCTTGTGTGAGTCAGCAGATCTCATGGACGGAGTCTCATGGAGTCATTGGCTGGAGCCTGATCACTTGAGGCTCCTTAATTGGAGGCTTCATTAGAAGTGGAGCGATTGGAAGCACACCAGAAGCTCACTTCAGGAGTCGGCTGAGGCCTTGGACCCTGACTCAACACTCGCTCCTTGCAGGGCTTGGAAATTAGACTTGTGAGACTTGTTTGGCTTAATCGTTTGTGTCTCAGAATATAGACAAAAACAATCTAGGTTTTGTTGTTACAAGGTACTAGTGTGTTTTTGTTTGTCAGTTTTTGTGGACGAGAGTTAATGACTAGTTTGGTAAAAACTTGTAAATAGTTTTCAGTTTGGCCTGAGTTTAGTCTACAGCTGTAGGGGTGGGCTGCCATTTGTTTTATCCAAGGTTTTTTTTTTTCTATTTCTTTTATTTAAATCTCTTGAGGGTTATGGTTTTTTTTTTGGTCTCTTTCAATTCTTATACTTTCCTTCACTAGGTGAGTTAGTTTTGAGGAAAATGTTGTAGTTTTGTGTAATGGATCACATTTAGGCCACGTTTACACATAGCAATATATTTGCAAATTTGCATAATTCCCCCTCTCTGTTCCCCCCTCACACTGGATTGTTTTGCAAAATGTCCTTGTCAGAAACACATACAAATCTTGTTAAGAGCTATTATTAGCGTACCACATTTATAGGTGGCAGTGTAGCGAGAAGCATCAAGCCATGCTATCCAATCCCGGGGTGGGAAAAAAAACCCTCAACAACAATAAATGGCCGGAGTTTTCAGATATAATCTTTTTGGTGAGTTCTTGCTTCCTTTCCATGTAAACAAAAGGCCCAAACTTATTGAAATGTCACAGTTTTCACTTGTTTTCATTGTCACGTACACAGGGCTTCAGGTTATTGTTTATTTTATTTTGAGATTCTGACGCCGTCTCTCCTTTCAGCCTCCTTCACTTCCCGTCCTGGTGTCTGGCTGCTGTTCCCTGTCCTGATGTGTTTCACCTGTGTCTGAGTGTGTGATTGTCTTCACCTGGAGCCTTTGGTATATTTCGGGCTTTTCTTCTGTGTGCTTTCTGCCGGTTCATCTGTGTTTCAGCATCGGTTCTCTTCCTGCGATTTCTGTGTACCTTTTGCTCCAGGCTTTTCTCTGTCTTTGTTTGGGATGTTTTGTTTTTTTTTCTACTTTTTTGTCTGGACGGGAAGATTTTGCTGGCTGCTTGCGCCACCTCCACCTTCACAACTGCTTCTATTAAAGCAAGGTCCTGGAACTTAAACAGTGGTGTCTGGCCTGATGAGTCCTTCCACAATCAGTGATTCCTGATATTTTGTTGTGGGCCTTTGATCCATCCTGAGGTTTTGTTCTTATTTCTTTTTTTTTTGCACCTAAATCTGTATTTAACAGCCATTGTTGATGTTCACTTATGTTGTGCTCTTCCATTGATTTACAGACACCAAAGGGCTTCACAATGCCAATCACATTCTCTCGTTTATGCTCACATTCACACACCAGTGGTGACAGCTGCCATGCAATGGACTCAATCAATTGACTGGGAGCAGTTTAGAGTTCACTCTCTCGCTCAAGGACATTTAGACATGTGGGGTTGATGGCTCCCTTTATTGGTGACACAAATTATAATGTACTTGCCATGAACCAAGGGTGATATCCTGAATGTAAAATAAATGGATTTGGGGTTGTGTAAAAAAAAAATTAACATGCCTTTTTATTATCATTCTGATTCAGACCTTCAGGGAACTCATTAAACGAGAGTCAGAGGGAGGAACAGAACACCTAGAATTACTTCCTAACCAGCAAATACCTTTGTCTTCTATAATAAAGGATTTTTAAGAGGTTGAGCTGCATAGTGCCCCCATCTAAATAAATGACATGGGCAGGATTGCTGGCATCACAGATTAAGTGAATCAGGACAGAATTCTTGTCCAAGACAAAAAAAATCTATCACCTTTGTTTGTGATACTTTACTGGAACACCATTACCCTGGACTCAACTAGAGCTTGCACCGACATTATTAAGATTTACTCATGGTGGCTGCTACCGAGCAGGGATGGGCCTTGTTTTAGAGAACATTGTTAGATCATATGTTGCTAGCTTCTTCCTGTTCAATTTCACACTCACTTGTCATGCATTCTTAAGTTTTCTTAAGCTTTCCTTCTTGAAAGTCAGTATTTCTATCAAACTTGGTATTAAGTGAATGAGGTCGACTGTTACAGTAGAATCACATTTAACTGTCCAATGTGATATGTGTTTTCAAACCCTGTCAACTCTTTGATTACGATACCGTTTCGAGCTTTGTCGAGACCTCCTGACGGTTCTTCTTGACATTTTCAAGGAGTGCTAGCCATCTATTATGGCTCCCTTCAAATTTCCTTCACTGCCGCTGGCTGACTTGAGTCTTTAACTTGTGGTAAACCCTGCCAGAATATTTAAAAATCCCCACTGACAACCGATGACAGTCTGTCACACCTTTATTGCTTTAGCCTGTACATCTAGGTGTGATGAGAGCAGAAGGAATTAAGGCAACTAAAATAGCTGAGCAGTAGATCTCACATGTTGGCACATTCAGTTTCAGGGCAATGGAACATGAACTGCTGCAGAATACTGGGTTGTGTTGTATATAGTATGGTACAACCCCAAGCGAATAATATTAAAAAGATACATAGTGTTATCATGTATTTGTAAGTATGTTTTACTTTAAATTGGCATTAAGTATAAGTTTGTGCACAATGCTTTGTCTGTGTGTCCTCTGCCTATCGCCACGACTGAGCTGGAATCAGCTCTGGCTCACTGCGAGATGTTGCCTAGATGCCAAATCTGAGCCACTGAAAACGAAGATATTTAGGGATAGATGCCAATCCTGTACGAACTGTGTCAGATTGCATACTCACACGAATAAGATTGTGCTGTATGTTGTGTATGCAGCTCTATAATATAGCCATGAGTGATGTCACGTGCAAATAGGAATATTCAAATTAGAGTATTGTCGTGCTTATCATCTTGTTTAGACAGGATGGATCGCTTGGATACAGTGTCGTTTCCCCAGCCGTTTGAGTGATTGAATGACGTAGGGAAATTACAAAACCGCAGCTCTGTTAGTAGAGTGACCATCTCTATTGACCTCTGGCGAAGCCTCGCGCCGCTGAGTTACTGTCACTGACTCAGGCAAGCCATCACAACTGACCGCATGTTTACGTGGCAGCTGTCGGTATAAAAAACACAATGCAACAGCCACTAGACAGCTTAGCACTTAGCCACCTAGCTTACTTGATGAGCCAGCGACATTGATATCCGCAGCGAGCACCAGTGTTCATCAGGTAAGCTCAGGGGCGAACTTTAAGGAAGCTCATCGCTGCCAGCATTATGTGATTGATATTACTCGATTGCCAAGATTCTGCAAGACGTTGCCATACTTTGCGAAAACTGTAGACGTTCCTGTTTTTTGTTGTGGTGTTGAGTTTGTGTGGTCTGCGTCACAGCTTAATCCACAGGAGACATTTCTCCATGTTTTGTTTGGGTTTTGGGATGAAGTAAACCCTGTTGTTTATGTCTTGATTTCACTGTTGCATGTGCCCCGGGCACACTTTCATTACTGAAATTGCCCAGAAAACAACAAAAGTGTCGCTCGCGTTAATACTTCTCGACAGAGTGAGAATGTTTGTCCAAGTGAGTGCCGTTGTGAATGGGTGTGTGAATGGGTGACCGTGATGAACACCGCAGAGCGCTTTTCGGGGATCCTCAATCAGTGTGGTAGCGCTATATAAGTGAAATTCATTTAACGTTTGGTGTAGGAATTTATCAAACATGGTGCAACCAAGTCTGAACTTGTATATAATTTTTTTTTTTTCAAAAAGACTGAAATATTGAAGATGATGTGGAACACAATCATAGACCTTTCAAATGCATTGAGATGTTTTCCGATGTAAGTGACATTGTTTGTTGTAAATGAACCTGTCATCAAATTGCTGGTCATATACATTAACAGTCAGTCACTCAGTCAGTCATGTGAATGCTGTCAGGCATGCTGAAGCAACAAAGGATCGCCACGCTTGTCAGTTTCCGGGGCCGTGTCTGAATGGCTCCCCAGGTGTGTTGGGGGGGTTTTGAGCTCTTCGTCCACGGTCCGAGGCCAGGTGTGCTTGTGTCTTCCCCATTTGTTTCCCTTCTGGTGTCTAATGTAGGTTAGGGTTTGGAAGGTGGAATACCTGTTTAGGTCACATTCAGTCATCCAACAACCAAACAGCAATACAGTTCTGCTACAGTTTTAATTTGATCTCTGTGCTGTATTGGGATACGTTCCAAACATCCAAAGTATTTTCCAACATGGAATATATTGCAATAGTCTTTAACACACACTCAGTATTCTATATTCATTAAGGCAAGTGTGCTAAATCGCATATATCAAACACAGTCACCATTGCAAAGGGCTACAACCACATAGGAGAAATCCTTTACCTTATGTTCTCACTATATTCTGTTGGGAATATGTGAGCTAATAAATATGACTCTAATTTCCGGATACATAGCTGTATCAACTCGTTGTTTCAATGCCAAACTTCCAGGTGTGCATGTGTATAATTGCACATGTGTGAATAAGGCAATATGTTGCTAGGGAGCGGCATGTTCTCTGAATACGCTTCAAATTAAATTTCAAATTGACCTCATAAAACTTTTACTGCACACAAAACATTATCCTGAAAAAAAGAAACTAGATCTTTAAGAATTTTGAGCATATCCAGAAAGGTTTTTGTTGCTGTGGAAAGTGAAAGAGAAACAACCCACACTCCCCCTTTCTCCCACCCTGTGCATTTTGAAAATCGTGTTTATCAAAACTTCATTTCAGCCCTAGGGGGGGTTTAACCAATCACCCTGCTCATGAGCCAATCTCTGAGAGTGTCATTAGCACGTCATCGCAATCCATCTCCCCTTGTGGAGCCATCATGGAGCGGCTAATCAGATTAGCATCGTTGTGTCATTACCTCAGAGTACCTGTGCATCATTGCACCCCGATGAAATTCTCTATTAAACTCCCAACACATGGAACATCTTATCGTACCGGCGCCCATAGCAAAGACAGCGGAATATGCTTATACTTAGCAGGCATGCAATGCCGCTATTACCTCATGCTTTCACACACGCAAACAAAATACACACACACACACACTGCACAAACACCAGTTTGAATCGGCTCCTTGTAATATTTGTATATTGTTTGCTAGAGTGGGCAGTTTGTCTCGGAAAGATTTACTGTGAGACAAACTGGATTTAAAGTCTTTATCAGTGGTTTGGGTTGTTTTTGTCAGTTGTTGTGATGTTGTGCAGTTTTCCTCACTGGACTGTTGACATGATGGCAGCACGCAAACACAGCGAGGATTTAAAGTTTGATGAGAGGCTCCATGCTTGAAAATCATTCGTGACAGTTGATTAGGCTCCATGTGGCTTGATTTGCCATGGTCCCCCAATGCACGCAAAGACACAAACTCAAGCTGGTTGATGAGCATTCTTTTTATTTCTACTGTAATTGCTGGGGAGAAATAAAGTTATGGCTATATTTTATGTCCCCCCCCCCCCCCCCCCCCCACTCCATTTTGCATCAGAGAAGGAGCCTATTGCTGGATCACTTAAAAAAGAGAGAAAGAGAAATTATCCCTAAATGGAATCCAAAACACAAAGAAATTTGACTGTTTGAGGAATACTGAAAACACAAAGTAACTTTCTCGGGGGGTGGCAGGAGGAAGAGAGAGTGACTCGGGGGGGGGGGGGGGGGGGGGGGGGGACAGGCAGTTTTGGCTTGACTGACAAAGGCAGAGAGAAGCGAGCATGTCAGCACTTTTTGTCAGAGTGGCTCATCACTTCTTGTTGTGGCTTGCCGGCATCGCAGCGCCCTGAGGTGCTGCAGGCCTGTCACGAGAGGGGCAGACAGCTGCTCTCATGTGTAACCGGATCCGCATGGCACACAATCTGCACGGTGCCGCCGCTCCATGCATCTGCAGCGGCACGTCGGCGAAGAACAATAAAACACCCGTTTTTTTTCCCCCACCACCGTGTACATCTGAAGCTGAAATTAAACTTTGCAAGGTCAGCAGATGGAACCCCAAATTATTAATTGCCGGCATCACTCTGGTACTTTTGCATTAAGCATTAGTGTAGCCAATAATGCCTCTATGCATGTCTGAGGTACAACATATGACTCCTTTTATATGCACCACTCTGCATCACCTTTCAAAACCATGCCAATATCTAGTAAAACACTCTGTCAAGACCTCAGATTTGTAGACTCAAAGTCTGCATCTACTAAAGCCTCGCACGTGAAACATCTGGATCGTGTAACATAACTAGGCTGCATTTGTTCATCTCACTGGCTTCAGGATTGCAAGAGTGCAAATTCATAAATGTCATCTCTCAAGTAAACGCAGGAAAACACAAAACTGCTGCCTTGCTGGCTTCCACACGCTGCCATGTTTTTTTGCAGAGGGCACAGCTGCCAGAGCCTCGGTATACCAAAACCAGACCATTGTTTTAACGACGCGTCCGGGGCGGCCCCTCGTCAACTCATAAAGTTGAGAAAACATGGCGCAAAAAAAAAAAAAAAATGCTCCGCAGGTGTGTGTTTAGGTGGCCATCGGTCACTGGTAAACACATCACATTTACTGGACCAATGAAAATGCCACTGCGAGAGATAAATAACCAGTGAGAGGCCTGTACCAGTGGCACTGGTAATGCTGTTAAATGCTAAGTCAGATAGAAGGTAAAAAGAAGAACGCTCACAGCTGCTGGGCTTATTAGAAATGTGAAAACTTGAAACGTACACCTATACCTCACAATGGTTCTCAGTTTGTCTGGTGGCTAAACCCATACCTGCGCTGTTTATGGGAACACCACCAGAAAACTGGAAATTTCACAGTTTAGAAAGTTTAGAAAGACACACCGGTTAATCACTCAAACCTTCAGCTGCACCTCAAGAGTCTGCTACTGAAATGTGAAAAATCTGCAGAAGGACCTGAATATGGTCCAAAGTCAAAACGTAATAGTCAGTAGCTGACACAGAAAGGTCTTGAAGGTTAATGCTTCTTAATTGCAGTCATAATAGCATGATTCTTTGCCAAAGGTATTTTGTAAGCAGGTTTGACCTCAGGTAACCCAGTTTTTTCCAACTCCCCCCAAAAAAAAGATTTATTGTGGAATACTGAGCAAAGGGAAGCATAATTGTACAGAGATTAACATATAATTTCATGGCAAGAAAGCACAAGTTTGATGCCAAGCTGGGAAAAATAAGAAAGAGGACCTTTGAGCATTTCTGTCTGGATTTGCATGTGCTCCCTGCGCATGCACGGCTTTTCCTCTTGCGTCCCAAAAATATGTGTACCATCTTATTTGAGGACTTTTAATCTCCAACAAGTGGGAAATTGTATGTGGTTGTGTCAGTCCTGCGATTGACTGGAATCCCGTTGCTCATTGTTAGCGGGGATTGGACCCAGCAAAGTCTTTTTCCAGCTCCAAGGAACTGGCTTCTACAATCCAAAGTGAAGAACTCTTGCTGGGAGAAGCTACGCCATGGGGATCTGAATCAAGACGAAGCCGGAACAGAAGATGGATGGATTGAAGGAAACGAGGACAAACTGGTACTTAAGGGGAACACATCGATGCCATGCAAATGTGGCATCGATAGTATTCTATACTTAGTGACTATGAAGAAATATATAGACAATGAACAATATGAATATTTAAATTCATCATGGCATCCAGATAAAACATACTTAAAATGCCAACTTCTTGGTAAACGTAATGCCCCCAGTGAAACTAGATGCACTTTGAGATCTTTTGCTCATTTTCAGAGGTAGAAGAAGATGTGAGAGATGTTTTTATTTTTTTATTTTCCCAGTTCAGTTCAAATTTGCATAACTGATAGCATAAATATTATCAAGGTAGCATTCTTAACAAAAGGTTGGTGAACAATGGTAGCATTTTTTTTTTTTATTCCAGTTTGTGTGCAAATGGAAATTGGACAACCAGCCATAATAACTAAAAATGAACCCAACAAAAAGAAAATGATAGATCCTTGTTTAATCACATTTTCTTTTCCTGCACTTTGTTTGATGATGAAACCAACTAAATTTATTTCAGGATGTGCACAGGTATTACATTTCTATTATCATCACTCGGTATGTCTGTGAGAAAAAGGCAAACGTTGGAGGCAGTACATATTTGTTTCATTCGAAATCTTTGGTTACAAGACAGCTCACTCACTATCATAAATGTCTATGTCTATATCTATACACTGATTTCTGTTACATTGGCTTCATTTTATCCACAAGAAACACTGTATTACGATTCCACTACCAAAGAGTAACTAAAGTATTTTATTCATTGGGGGGAAAAAAGTGTCTGAATAAAAAATCAAATCCATCACCCATGCATGAGAGCAATCCTACTATTAC
Organism: Blennius ocellaris; assembly: GCF_963422515.1. NCBI lineage: Eukaryota > Metazoa > Chordata > Actinopteri > Blenniiformes > Blenniidae > Blennius > Blennius ocellaris. The sequence goes on along the minus strand of NC_137655.1, from coordinate 6,213,420 downwards.
TTTATCACAAACATATTCCTCGTAAAAGCAAAAGGTTTTGTTTTTATAATGCAATATGCATGTCCTCAGAACTAAAAACATGCAGATGTTATTGTAATGAAACAAACTGAAGACACTGTGAGAACGACTTGTTTGCATGATTTGATAATGTTTTCCAAACTTGTGCTGAGAGCCGAAGGGCTTTTGGCTACGACTGAATATAGTGACCGATATTACCTCAAGTGTATTAAGAAGGACCACTTGCATTTCACGCGAGCATGATGGAGTATAGATGTAGCAAGACAAAAGATTAAAAGAATGACTCAGTATTTCTCTGGCAATAGATAGGATCATTTATTCATTTTATTATTAAAAATGTGAATACGTCAATCAGTGGGATGAATTTTTGGCTGTTAAACAAGATATTCTTGACTGAACTTTCTTCAGAGTGCAACTTGGTTTTTGGATGAGGATGCTTAATGGTGCCCCACACTCATTTGATGCCCCACCACGCCCGATCAATCTATTTACCACTTCATCCAGTTTCACTGGAGGAAATCCTAACTTACAATGAGTGAAATTGATGCTGTAGGAGGCATTTCACCATACTTTTCACCAGAAGGTTTTATTAAAATTACATTTATGTTCAGATTGTAATATTTAAACACATTTGTTTGCAATTGTTTGGTTTAGCCAAAATATCGAGATTTTCATCGCGTATCCTCTTCCGTTCGACAAAGAAAAACTTTTAAGTTTAAATTCAAAGGCTATTTTACCTGTCCTGGCCACTCAAGATTAGGCTGCACGTGACCCCCGGAACTGAAATGTATTTGACACCCCTGGTGTAGTCAGTCTTCATTCTTAGTGGGTTGGGAGACCACCTAACACTCCAGAACTAGGGGAAAGGAGAAAGCAGCAATCTGTGGCTTCCCCAGTGTAAAAGATAACAAATGATGGCACAAGTTAATAATAATTTTGTGGAAACACTAAATTTGATATACACGTTAAAGGGAAAAAATAATACTGTTAAAATATGTGACAACAGTTGCAGAATACAAATATAGGCCTCTGAAATGATTCATTTGGGAACCTCCCACCACTGTATGTTTTACCTCTCCGGGAGTCTTCATAGTCGTCTTTTGGTGGACCTCAAGCATAACCCCCCACAAAATATTATTTATTAAAAAATCCTGTTCTCATGAAACAATGAGTCGTAATTTCCACTGTTACAGTTTAAAGCATCGTCTTTTCTCTTCTTTTTTTTTTCTTTTTTTTTTGCACAAACAAGGCATGGTTTTAATTTTAGGTCGAAGAAGCCTGTATGCTCAGTGGAGGACACGGATGGTATTCGTTCCTGCTCAGCTGTTCAGCTGAACGCGGACTGATCTTGATAGAGCAGCGCCTACACGTGACTGATCTATGGCCTGCTGCCGGCCAGGAAAAAAAACAGATGTTCTACAGGTTTCTCCTCTCTGAAAGGCTCCTATTGTTGAGGATTAAAACGGAGCAAGTGTCCACGCCGGGTCAGGGGTCGGGTTGGGCAAAAGGCGCGAGGTTCACCAAGTCTTGACCTTTTAAATGAGTGCAATGTGATACAATGCATGGGTCAGCAGTCAAACGCTGAAAGCAGGCCCACATGTTGACGAATGCCCCCCTGACCCCATCACCTTAAAGCAGCCCCTGACATGACGTGGGGCGGACTGAGGCTCCGCCGGGATAAAAAGCTGCCTGAAGCCTCGGGGTAATCAGATGGACTAAAGCTTGGAGCGTTTTGATCCCCTTTCTCATTGGATTTACAATGAAGGGAGAGAATTCAGTCGTATGAGTACTTTTCCAGCCACATATAACTCATTTCATTGGTGTAATTTGACAAATAGTGGAGTAGTTTTGCTGTTCTGCTAACAAAGACGCAGATTTGTGCATCGTTTCATAATGGAATGGGTCTACTTTTATTACACCTCATAATTTTTCATCATGGACACATCCTTGGCTTTCACCTTCCTAAAACTACTTCACTATTTGAATTTTCTACTCTTTCCTCGGTATAATTCCTCAGAAAAACCTCCATTTTGACGTACATACTTAGATTAAGGTTGGAATAATATTTCCCGCTAATTAGGGACTCCAAGATGACGTATGATGAATGTGTTGTGACAAAACTATTGCGTCGGTTTTCGGGCTGAAGCAGAGCAGATGGACGGCGTAGAGTCCAAAATAGCCCCACCACACTGGAGGGGTTTTCTGACTTAATAATGTCAACACCAGAGGCCTCACAAAACCAGATGGAGCCACTTTATTTGTTGGACTGATTGCACCTACTCAAGTTTATCTCCAGCCGTTCGCATGGCGGACAGAGAGCGAAGCCTTGTCTGGTCCAGTCAACGTTGTAATTTATGAAGTGCTTTCCAAAGCCAGGGTTGCCACAGAGTACTGTGAAACAAAGCACAGAAATGCATGATAACAACATCAGAAAACACAGCATAAATCCAAACCTATGAGTGCAGATTATCTCCCCACCTCTCTTTCTCTAAGTGGGAACATGTGAAAGAAGACATAGGTGAGGTGTGCGAACATCACAGAGGGTTTCGTTACAACTTGAGTGAATGGGACTGTTTAATTTTTTTTTTTTTTTTTTAATTTTTTATTATCACCATTATTAAAGTGGATGGTGTGTTTGCTAACCTGTTTTTGGTAGCTAGAGTTTAGTATCTGTTATAAAAAATGTTCCCAAAAAGTCTTTGTGCAGGTTCTAGTTGAGTTACTTTTATTGAGACTTTGAGGTAACACATGGCAAACAGAGGAGGTGCGACTCAAAACACGAGCTGTTACTGTAAGTCACGTGACATCTAAAAATAAAGCGCACACTCTCTTCTGTTTTGCCCCCCGAGACACTGGAAACCCCAGTGTTTGTGTCTGACAAGGCCGAGCGATTAAGTGACACTTTTGGTGAGCCGAAGCCGCAGAAAGCCCTTTTAATGTTTAACACAGGCCCCAACCATATACCGGTACAGGTGCATCTCAAAATTATTTTTTTTTGTCAATTTTTCTTAACCACAAGCCATAGTGATGGCAATTAAAATTTGAATAACATTTGAAACTTTTTGGTTTTATTTATATTGATTGAGTGTAGAAATAACTGACCCATCTTAGTGCGTCTGGATTAGGTTTAGATTTTATCTTGTGAACATGTGTTTTTCCTCCATCCATCCATCTTCTATACCATATAATCCTGTACAGGGTCTCAGGGCGCTGGAGAAGATCCCGGCTCACTTTGGATGAAGGCAGGATACACCCTGGACAGGTCATCAGTTCATCACAAGGCAAATCTGGAGAGACACACGGACACACTCACACATCAGGGCAATTTAGGGTCACCAATTAACCTCTTGGATGAGAATAAACTTGCAAGCATTTGTTTGTGGAGTCTATATGTTCTTCCTGTGGGTAGAGGGGTTTTCTTTGGTTACTGTATTTTCCCCTCACAGTCCAAAAACATGCAGTTGATGTTAATTGACTGAACTCACCTGTTAGTGTGGAATGTCTCTGCGTTTGCCCTGTGATTGACTGTAGACCCGTCCAGGGTGTTCCCCTACCTTCACCAATGTCAGCTGGCATTGGCTCCGCCACACTTGGTTCGATAAAACGGCGTATAAGATGGACGGGTGGATGGAAAGTCAGCTTTGTCGTACTATTAGACACAGAACATCAATGTCCTGTCCCATCTTACATTAGTGTTTTGTTAGGTGAATGATGTTGCTGACTTTTAACTCTCTTCTGTGTCTCTGCCAACCACTGAGTCGCTAAATCACCCTCTTTCTTCACCAGCAATTGTGTTGATTTATCCTTTGGTTTTCCGCAGTGAAGGCTTGGAAGTTTTATTTTTGCCAGAAATGGCTGCCTGTTGTTGCCAAAAGTTTAAAGTAGTGATGGCGAACTAAAACATAAACATTTCACTGTTCTAAACCAGCCGTTCACTGTTATTTTTTTTATTTTATTTTTTTCAAACTGGCTTTACAAACGTATAAAACTCACCCATAAATGGCCAATTGACTTGCTTTTCAGACAGGCATCAATGTCAGAGCCAAGGTCGGTAAAAGACTGATGAATGATTATTATTGTCAAAGGTTGCCTGTGACAAATGACACGACAGCATGCCCTCTTCTAGCCCTAATCTTGACACAGCACTTCCAGAAACATACAGAATGCATAACAATAGCCTGTAGGACCAGCAGTTCTATTTGCAATCAGCTTGGAAGGTTAGTTTCTTGTCTTTTTCCATCTGCACAACTGTTCCTTATTTACTGTGACTCTAATGTTGCCATTAAACAAAGTATGCCTGTGGTCTTGTGTGAGGACTCGGAGACCACTAGCTCTCAGCTCCGTCAGCAGCTAATCCAAAGCAACCAGCCTGGAACAGCATTGACCCAGTAGGATTACTCCTCAAACCTCCTTCCTGGACGGCAATGCACTGGTAAATCCATGCCCAAGAAACACAACACCTCCCACAACAAACCTTGAATAATGGCCACTTGACCTCACCGCCAGCTTCCGTAGCCTTCAAGGATGTTGTACAAGCCAAGATAGATTGAACTGACCTGTGGAGGTCAATTACGTCTGTTGATCACAGAACCAGAAGTCTCAAACAAAATATGAGAAAAGGATTTTTTTGAGCAAAATTATAACTCGAGAGGTACATTGTTTGTTTTTTTACAATGTTTTCTTAAAAACCTGCAACTTAATGATGCTTTAATTACAGCATTGAGAAGTGAAGGTTCTGGTCAAAGAGCAAACTTGACCTTTTTCGTAAAAATCCTTTGTGCTTTGTTCTATATCTTTGAGGAATAAGATCCATCACAGTTTCTGCCCAAACCAACGTAACGATTCCATCAACAAGCAAGTAATATACGTAATATATCTGCCTTTTTCTCACTCTTCCCCTATCATCACTGAGGTTACATTCACTCTGCAGGTCTTGATGCTCAATTCAATTTTGCATGATCAATCACATTACATTTTAGACCTGACCTCTATCAGACTGCCATGTGACTGTGATGCGCATGCACAGAAGACAGCGTGAAGTCACGCCGAGCACGCTGTTTACGGAAGTAAACACGGATGGCACGCCGGTCAGCACCAGAGTTGCCAGATGTGACTCACTGTTTCCAGCCCAAACAAAGTAAAACACACACACACCTCGATAAAAACCAACCCAAATCTCAGCCTGTGTAGAAATAATGTTAAAACCATAAAACCATTATACAGTATGTGTAAAGAACACGTCATAAGCGCACAAATGCACAAAATGCACTTATCCGTGACATTAGTTACTGGTCAATGACGAGGCAGTCGCAGGTAGAAACATCTCTAAATTGGTGCCATATATGATCGAGGCCTGGGTCCGGTGAAAGTGGAGCGTTCACAAAGCCACAAAACAAGTCGGATATGGGCCACTTGTGAGCAAAAAAAATCTCAATTGGCTCGCATTTCATTGCAGTGTGAACATTCCCAAGTCTCTGCTGTCACTTTCAAGTGAGAAGCACAACTTGACTCTCGTGTCTCAATACTGGAAGCCGGTATACAACAGGTAAAAAGTTTAATTGTCTTCATAACAACAAACCACTTCCATGGTCCCAGTATTATTATACATTTATTTATTTTTTCTTTTCTTTTCTTTTTTTTTTTTTAAGAGAGTGGCTCTGTTGCTGCCAGCATCTCCCTTGTAAGCTGGTTTTGAAAATGAATGCCTGTATGTTTTGGTTTGGACCCACTGAATAATTTACTATGTAATTACATATCCTGCAAAAGCCTCTGTGTCCACTCGGGCCCATTTGAGAGATTCTCTTGCAGCACTCCAGTCACAAGCAGAGCCTTGACCAAATCAAAATTCAAACCCACTCTCTAATCAAAAAACAGAGGAGCTCACATCCAGAGGCAACGTTTTATGTCTGCAGTTTGCTAAATACCATTGAGCCAACAATTTGGGGTGTAATTTCTGATTTGCAGCTTGGCCAAAATACTAAAAAAAAAAAAAAAAAAGTATTCAAGCCACAGCAAAACAGCACTCAGTTTTTGCTGTATGGGTGCAAAAAACATGTCCCGTCATTACAGTTGGCAAGAGAAAGATGACAATACTCTGCAGCAGAGACACTGCTGTGACTGAGGGAAATCCCCAGTGATTTGGAAAACCCAAGCAAATACTTTTCAAAAGACTTTCACCATCACACGGGTTTGGGAGGCTGGAGACTGTAAAGCACGGCAGATTATAGGTCAGGTGACAGCAACGATCTCCGAGAGAGTTTTCGTGTGTTAAAATATGGCCTGGTTATATTTCAGTGGACCAATATTGAGCTCATTTAAACCTACTGCTTTCTTTTCCGCTCTGTATGAAAGCTTGCTGTCTGTCATCTGTCATTCACATGAACAAAAAGGTATCCTTCTATTTGTTTTCCTCCGTATCACTTAAATTCATATCAGCTCATTGATAACAACGTGACACAAATGTGTTCTGATTTTAATGATGGCTTAAGATTAACTAGTGTGCTGTGGGTTTTGCTGCTTCAACTTCCCTCTCTCTGCTGGAAACATGTAACTCCAGTGGCCAGGCTTGGTTGAGATAGCTTGAAGATGAAAAAAACTACAGTGGATTACCAAGATATCCTAAATGCACTGCTGAAACTGCCTTCCCCTTCTATTGAACATGACAGTTTTTGTTAAATTGTTTTTCCTGTAGAAATCTGCCACATCCAGGAGGCGGTGAAGTTCATTGACCCAGATCTTGGTGGAAAGGAAGGGCTGAGTGTCATCTCCATAGCAATTAAATTGTACATTACACTTGTGGAAAGTGTGGTTAATATGACTTGTCCTCAAAAACCCACAAGTGTCACCTCGTACTGACTTGTACATTTGACTCATAAATGTCTTGGTGGTCCTCTTTCTGGCTCAGTTTGCATCGGGTCACTGTGGCAGTATGAAGAGCCATGAAGCCCAGGCATCTTTGTCCCATTACACTTTCTCTAGCAATTCTGGTTGTACCCTAATCTGTTCCCAAACCAAACGACTGTCAAAATCTCTTCAGCTGGTAAGAGGCTGGTTTTGTCGCCTCAAAACAGTGGGAATATTGCCTATAAACCTCAAATTAGATGCAACAGTGGGACATCCGAACCAGATGCCAAAACCATCTTAAATAGCTCCTCACAATGTGGAGGTGCAGCAGCGCAATTTGAATTCCCCACCAAAAACTCTGTTCAGTTGCTTGCATCTGCAATTCATGACCAACGGTGTCGTCCAGGGTTTGCAGATATTTGACCTATACCCATGTAACTCCCTCTAATTGGCGAGTACTTGCAGCATTTACTGATTCTTTCGGTTGTTTGTCTACATTTACCACGTAACATGAAGGTTGACGAGCCATTCATTCATTCGTCTCATAGTTTATCTGTATGTGTCATCATATTGATCAGTTCTTTGTAGACCAGTACACCACAACAGCTCACTACAGTATGGTGCAGTTACTCATGTGTGTATTAGTTTTTTTGTTTTTTGTTTTTGCTGTGTCTAAACACGAAAGCATGATTGTTGCTTTTTCGTGTTGACTAACTTTTGGCATTTTATGTTTTATTTGATTGACGCTTTAAATCAGGGATGACTGTTGTCATGAGCTCCCTGAGGGTCCCGCCTCCTCTAAAACATGCTCACATACGCAGCCTTTCTTGAATTTGTTTTCACTGCGGGGGTGTTTGTTGAAGATCCAGCTATTTTCCACATGGCTGCACTGATGTTCTCATGTTTTAGTTTTTATGGGGTCCAGTATCTGTTTTCTTTTAGAGGATTTTGAACAACTTTGGAATAGTGCGTAGTTTTTTATTTATAGATGCTGACTGGTGGAGAACAACAGCTCGCTCTGTAGAAGAGGAAAATACATGATTTTCAAGAATCTCTCACTGGAACAGGACATCTTTACATTCATACAGACTGGATCCAAAGCTCGATATGCATGGTCCACCCACCAACAGTGGATAAAAATGTGTACCAAGGTCTCTGTAAAACTTCATCTACTCTACCTCCTATGTGTGCAATACTTATTAAAAATACAGCTGATGCTGGTGTATTGTAAATCACATCCATACTATGTGCATTACTGCTGCTGACTAACACATTTGGACTGCTTGTTTCTGTAATATAACAGGCTGTGAGGTGGTCTAGGTTTTGCTCATGCAGCCTTGTAAAAATGACTTTGTGGTTGATTCGTCAGTAAACTGCATAAACCTGCACGTACTAGATGATTTGCCTCAAGAATCAAGACCACTAACGTTTGTTCTGAAACTTTTGAGGGTATAAAAGGTTCTTTCTTCTGAGGAATATATCTTTAGAAGTACATTCATGTTCTACAAAGAAGGTAACAACCTTGCCTTAGGGACAATATTAATGATTCTTCGATAATTTGTATTCAATTGGAACCATATTGAATAGCTTCACACTTAGCTTACCTTAAGAAAGTTTCCCAGGCTTCACTTTTATAAATACATTCAGAATATACCACATATGCCACCCCAGATATTATCCTGGTGCAAACAATAATGCAGATATTGCCCTGTGACAATGTTATTTCTGCATGAAATATGCCATATTGTACAGAATTATGCATTGGACAAACTCAGCAGGGGTGTATTTTACAGTACTGTTTTACTGTCAACCGTAATATATTTGACATTATTGTGCTGCGCACAATGACTTTCTGAACAGAAGCATGGAATATTTGGCAAAAACACGATGTATACAAAGGTATACATGGCATTTAGCAGCGAATAGTAATCCCTGAAACAGTAACATAATTTGACTCCTATCAACTGTTATCAACACAATTGTGAAGGTCAACAGTTCATAGAGCCAGTGACACGACCATGTCATGTAAAAGGCTGTCAGTACGGTTCTGGATACAGCCTGTGTTCCTATTTTAACCTGAGTCTTTTAACAGTGCTTGCGGTTTGCTTGTCACAGGAACACAGGGTTACTCTGGATAATCTGACATTCCTACAGGCTTATGGTTTAACCACCTGTTTTAGTTATTTCAACGTTGTTTTCTGAGAAGTGGCGGTTCTTGGGTCATTTCAGCTCTAAATACCACAGCGCCCGCAATCATTAGTGACAGTTGCTATAGTGTTAAAACCAAGGTCGCAAATGAGAATAGTGAGCACAGCGCTTCAAAGTGGCAAGATCCAGCCAAAATTGACAAAAATTGAAAATGGACCAGATTTAAAATAGCAAGTCATAAAATGTTTCCTTGAATTTGAGTAAATCTTTTTGGACCACAATCTCCAACCGAGAAATCATTCGTCGCTATAAATCAGAGACATAAAGAAGTGTTGGTCAGTCCACACGTTTCATGTCCAGGCTGAAATATCTCAACTTGGGTTGCCACATGTTATGAAGGTATTTACTGCTTTGATGACATCCAGAAAACGTTCCAAACGCTAAGGTCATGACCAAACACTGACTCTCAGACCAAAGCTATGTTTTGTGTTATGCACAAATTAGCTAACGTTGCCATGGGAACCTGCTAAACAAAGGTAGTAAATGTTAAAAAAAAAGGGCATACCTGCTAATCATCAGAATATTAACGTCATTAATCTGCCATGGCGACCAGCCTACCACAGTATTTAGCCGAAAGCACAGCGACCTGCAACCTCATAGAGCCACAAGCACGGTTTGATTGATGAAAATGCTTTTGCGATTGCTTTATCTTATTACGTATCACAGTTGTAGCCCGGCTTAGTATGGTAATATTTCTTCTCGGACCTCTGTTGCACCAGTCAGCCTCCGTCAACATGCACAAAATCACACTCCAACCTGTTCCTGGGGGTGCGTGGCATACTGTACATTGATGTTGTATCCCTCAGCTGTCTGGTATGAAGTCCTCCACTCAGAGCTGTTTATGTACCATGAGAAGGACATGTTGGCATAGCCTGGATGAAAGGACTGCAAACACCTAGCCTGAGAAAGTTTTCTTTTTCCTCCCAACTGTTGATTTTACATTAGTAAGGCGATAATTTAATGTGAATGCAATTGTTAGTGCTCTTTCTGTATCCTAACATTTACTTTCAGTCGGCCCAGTTAAATATACACGACAGTGGTTATAACGGCAGGCAGCTTTTCTGAATTCAAGCTTCAAGCTAATGTGATTTTTCCTTCTTTTTAAAAAAAAAAACCTCAGTACTATCTTGAAATGTTGCCAACGAAAGAATTTCATTTATCGCCAAGGAATTTTGATGTTGATCTTAGTGCAAGACATTCAGGATTGCAGCATTAGCTAAATACTGAAGACATTGTTTGGAAGTGTTTAAAGAATGCCTGAGGAGCACTTGATGCAAAAATCCAAACATTTGCAAGTATAAGTCCCTTTTTACCCTTTTTGCTGCTTTTCACGTACACACATATTTAACAAAAACACCCGTTTCTTTTGTCACGTTGAGTTTATCAGATTGGGGAAAGGGGGATGTGGGGAGCTACACAGGTGGTAAATAGAAATGTAGCCTGAGGCAAATCCTCCTCGGGGGTAGAGTAGCAGCAGGGAGCAGAAACCACAAATACATTACCTTTTAACAAAACCCAGCGTTAGCTATTTGAAGCTAAATGCTTGGCCGGGGACCAGGCCACAAAGCAGAACCATTCCTGCAGGCACTTGTACGTTAACCTCGCCCCCCGGACCCTCTTTGACATCCCTCGCATGTGTTTGAATGAGCTTTGTTTTGGAAATGCTTTAGGCCAACCATACATTAATCGACTATAAAAAGACTGCCACTCGTGGAAGGTTTTTACGCTGCCAGCTTATCTCGATCTGCAAAGTTTCCATCGCAGCGCCCAGATAAGCCTTCGCACCGACTCACGTTACAAGACCATGCAGGTCTCCTCACGGTCACATCGAGGCGCTTCCACGCTAATGGAAACCCGCACGGCGCTCGCTCGTCACCAGAGAGCTCCTCACTGCGCTGTTGACTGCGTCACCTTGGCAACACGGTCAGCTACGAGGAGCCGCGGTCCAAGTGGGAACGACCTGAATTTTTCTCACTATTTGGTGTTTTTTTTTTTTTTTTTGTACACTTCCAGTTAAGACATTTGTAAGATTTATTTCTCTCTTTTCAGAAGTGACCTGTGTGTTCTTTCATTGAGCCAACGCACATATACAGCCGAAAACCACCGACTTTTCTTCACAGTCGCTTTCTAAATGAGTTTTCGTGGACTAATGTGAATTTCAAATGTTTCAAGGCTGATACCAATAGCGCTTGTTTTTGTATTGAAGCTGTCGATAGCTCATATTTTGCAGACATTCAAAACGATTCATTACCATGTGACCTTAGTCATGGGCCGGAACGTCAATATTTTTACTCTGAACAGCAAAGAAGCTCAATTTCTACCGTAATATGAGAGTGAAGCTCTCCAGAATTGAAGCCCATATAAAATAATTTCAGATTTAGTGGCTTCTGCTTCACAAATATAAAAACCAGCCAGGTCCATTATTTCTGTAAATCAAACCTCCTTATGAGACCATTATATTGTGGAACTGCGTCTCTTTCTTTTTGTGCTCTCTCTCTCTCTCTCTCTCTCTCTCTCTCTCTCTCTCATCTTCACCTACTCACGTCGGGTCACATCTGATTTCTGGCACACTTTGTCACGTTTTTGACTCTGCAGTTTTTACTCTGCACTTTTGATGACACAATGCAGATGTGACTTGTGAAATGCTAACAATGCTAACAGGTTCGTAGCTGGAGCCACGCTGTCTGGCCTCAACAGATACACACAACAACACCTTTGCTGTATGTCCTTGGAAATGGGACTGTTTGTATGCCTGGGAGTGTTTGTGTATCACGCGCCGCTCTTTTGTATATGTAAAGTGACGACTTGATGAAGTGGAGCAAGAAAAATTACGAGACTGCTTTCGCTGGTGCGCCTTGTTTTCCATCTAAGGGGGAGGAATGCAAGGACATACAACACAAATACACCTGCCCACACACATAACACACACACACACACACAAGTTTGAACTTAAACACATCTATATGCACTGAGGAAGTAAACATCCACCCCACAAATACTGAAAGAAATGTGCTCCAAACGTCTGCACAGTTAGAGCGCTGCACATCATGCAGATTTTGCTGACTCTGACATAAGGACGTCAGCAGTGAATGCCTATGGTAAACAATGTGGTTGGTATTTAGTTAAATGAGAAACAGATCATTGCCAAACAATGCAGACTGTGGGCATTATGCTCTTAAGTTCACTAACTACCCAACTGAGAAAAAAAAGATTTTTTTTTTCTCTTCCCTTCACTTTTCCAGTTTTTTCTTACAGAGTGCATTTAGTCACGGGCTAAAAGAATCATGCATAAAAGTCAGTGTATATGCAGCAAATATAATATCTTATGAAACTCTTTTACAGGAAAAATAACCAATACTTTAGTTATTGAATTTTTGGTCACATAGAGCTGATGCACTAGAGCACATTGGCAGACTGGGATGGTGCTCTGGGCAGGTCAACAGTACTTCATGAGAAGGACTCAACAAAACTATCCACATCTCACACCAAGACCCTGTGTAGAATTCTGTGCATATTGTTTGACCAAAGCTATTTCAAACAAAGTTTGAAAGGTGTAGAACTAAATAAGGAGGCGCTGGAGGTGGACTGAACATGTCACACGCCAAGTTGAATGCAATGCTGGAGCCGCTACACCACCATGCAACATTTATTACAAAATACCAATTACGTGCCAAAAACCGCTCAGAATGAGGGCTTTAGCTTAATGTCGGAGGATGTCAAAGTAAGGGTCCATGGACCAAAACTCGGCGTGATGCTCCAATCTGGCCCTCCAAACAAAAGTGGTGAAAATGTCTGAGAAAATATTGACTTTTTTAAACAAATTTCTTGGGAGTAGCAGACACGACACAACACTAAGACCTGAGTTGAGATATCGATACTGCTGCGATGAAAGCTAAGAAACTGGTATTAGCCTGAAAGCCATGCTGTCAGGGTGAGTTTGTAAAAACATGCATAACTCAACCACCATAGGGGAAGTTTTTTGGACATTTCACTGTATTTTGCACCAGAAGATTTAATTAAAACCTGATTTATGCTGAGATTGTAGTCATTTTTGGGAGTAATTGTTTACTTTTTATTAAAATATAGACACTTTCATCACGTATACTCCGCACCACAATAAAGACAAACTTTAAAGTTTAAACTAAAAGGTTATTGTGGCACTTTTTTACTGGTTCAATCGACTCAAAGTGAAATTGGACTGTATGTGGCCCCTGAACTAAAATGAGTTGACACTGGGTGGACACTGGTCTACCTCATTCAAGAAATTACAGCAACTGAAGTTACTTCTTCTATGTTTAGAACCGAGTCACATCTTCTTGTAAGCTGACACATGGTGTGTGAAAGACATTATATGTGCAATAACTTTGCTTCAGTTAAAGCTCTCCTCCACATTTTCCAGCTCAAGTTGGCTCATCTCACATAAATCCGTTCATCCTGCTGTCTGCTGTAAGTTAAGGTCACATGCTGCCAGAGGTGACAGTGGGACGTCGGCATGCAACATTCACACCAGCTTCAAAGCAATAATAGAGGCCATTTCAAATCTTGTTTTAAATGAAAATTGTAAAATTGCATTCAGACAATGACTTTTGAAAAACAGCTTCCAGATTGCCACATTTAAATCATGTAAACTTTTCTGAAACGTGCAGTACGACTTCAGTTAACAGTTTGGCTGCACGTGCGTGAGTAACATGAGCAATGGCGGCTTGCTGAGTCATTTTTGTGCTGCTCACAGTTTAACAATGTATACATTTACTGCACCATCACCTTAAGGAGCCGAGACACATTTCCTACATACAGCAGATACCAAGATGGAACGATAAAGGAGGACAGCTAAAAGATGCTTTTACACAGCATTTTGAGGTGAAAACAGAAAAATTGGTTTGGATTTGGGTGTTAGTTTACATGAAATAGTTGCTTGGAGCTACTGAAAATGCAACTTTTTGAAAACAGCCAATGGTAAGGATGGGAATATCTTTAATAGTCAGCTATAGAAAATAAAGCGCTGAACAATTTACTTGAGACTCAAAGCTCACGGAACAGACGGGATGGAGTTGTTTTGAGCCGCGTTATGTGATGTATAGATAATAGGCAGAGACAGATAATATGGCTTGTTTTCAGTGCGCGGTTCAGAAGCCAGCAGCATCAAACAAATAACATCTGCTACCATTGAGCCAGTGTCTTTTTCTCTGAAGTACTTAATAGATTAATATATAATGTTATACCACATACATCAGCATGTCTGTGTGGCTATGGAACACATATGAAGCATTGTAAGAAGAAATCTCCATTATTAAAGACGCAGGACTTCGCAGAATGAGGAGCAGGTTGAGAGAATCGTAAAACATTACATCTGTTTTTTTTTCACGCTTTGCCCCAACTTCTCAGAATTGAACTGTGAAACGTAGTCAGTCGGAGGTAAAATGAGGTTAGTTGGCGTCTTCTAAATTCCTACTCATTCTCAACACAGACTATCTTCAGACGGCGCTTCTTGGCGGAGTCGCGAGGAACAAGTTAACGGACTATGTTGTCAAACGCATTGATCCAATAAAAGCCACATACTTTTGTCTGGGAGACTCCTGTAGGATTAGTGCTGGTGCACTCACATCCACACCCATCAGTGATGAGTCAACTCACCAGAGCACAACCAAGATTACTACAGTGGTGTGAAAAATGCAAAATAAAAAAACAAAAAAACCTGTGACGGTGTCTTCGATGATCTTTGCCCCAATGTTAAATTTAAAACCCAAGTATCCTGGCGACTATTAAAATACCAAGTCCCAGGAGACCATGGATTGGGAGTCATGACATTCAGGAGGAAAACATTGTTCTTATTGTCCATCTACTCACACCTGTGCAGAAAAAACTGTTTATTATGACCACGGTGTGCATGCAGAAAGGTTTCCATGGAGATGGAGTCGTAGTGCTTTCAAAAAGTTCCACGTTTGAAGCTGTTTTAAAAAATTGCATTTTCAGTGAATCCAAGCACCGTTGTTGTGGAAACAATCACCCAAAACGTGACAAAAGTGCTTAATTTTTCACCTGAAAGATGCAAATGGGGTCTAAGTCAGTTGGGTGGGCATGATATAAGACAACTGAAGAACTCCTTGACTCGACTAAAATAGACCCGCAAATCTTCCCCAATGCTTTAATATTCAAAGCATGCTGCTTTTGCATGTTTGTGTGTGTTTGGCTTCACAACAACGTTTAGATAAAACAGAGATCCAATAACAGCCTTCATTAGAGACAATCTGGGAGGGCTCCACATGGGGAACAAAAAAAAAAAAAAAAAAGGTTGGGAACCTCTGTTGCTAAATAATTCTCTCTTTGATCCACTGAACTTTAGAAAATGGCAGCAGTTGAGTCTGGTAGCTGCAGCCTGGGAAATTGCAGCATTTGGTGATGAGCCCTCTTTGGCTGCAATTCATAACACCACCCAAAGAAAATATTCAGTCCCGAGTTTCTCCCTTAATGCAGGGGAGAGAAGAAAAAAAAAAAAAGAAAAGAAAAGAAAATGTTGTTATTGTTCCTTTAAGTCTGTGTAATGCATGGATAGGAGGCGGGTGGGACAGAGGGATGAACAGATGGATTGATGCATGAACAGATCTGCGGGGATTTAGGATTTACATCGGGCAGGGAGTAGAGGAAGGAAGAGGAAGACGAAGCGGGTGAGAAGAACATTATGTCTAGGTTAGTGGCGCTAACATGCAGAGTGTACGTCCCTTTCACGGCAGCATCCGATGGCAGCGTGTTTTCTTTTTAATTCGTCATCCTCACTCTGTCCGTCGTCTCATGCCCAGCTGAGATCTGGTGGAGGCATCAATAATCCACGCTGCCTTACTGTCTTAATCCCATTCATTATCGCTACTCTGGTTGGGCCAAAGTAGCCCAGATTTATGCCCGAAGGGTTGGTTTTGTTTTTTTTCCGCTCCTGTTCATTTTGGAGGGAACTCTGACTCACCACAGCTCTTCAGTTTCAGCCAATCACAGTTCGCTCTGAGGCCGGATTGACTCGTAACCACTTTTTTTTATTTATTTAAATGTCAAAGTGTCCCTTTGTGTTGAACTTTGTCTTTAGACTCAGCAGCTGAAGGCAGAAGATGGGATGTGATAGCGCTGATGTAGGCGTGTAAAGGAAAACCAGAGGAAAAGACATGGGGGAAGGAACGAAGAAAAAAAAAAATCAGCCTGGATATGTAAACAGTGGTTATGGATGCTTTCAGCGTCTTCTGTAAACCCAGTTTTAAACAATCATGGCTGAAGTGAAGCGGAGAAAACACTAAACATGTGCCACACAAATGCTTGTGGTGAAAACCCATCGAATATCTCTGAACTGTTCCAAAGAAAAATTGGAAATACCCCATGTGAATTCAGTTTCATAGGAGCCAGATTATGTAATTATCCAGGCACTAATTCTTCATGGAATTACTGAGTAGATGAAGAAATACTTCTGTTGCCCTCTATTTTTAGACGCACACTAATCCCTAGACTATGTATACACTATGGCACTTGATGCAGGGCTGTACAGATTCACAAAGGTATTAGAGTTAAGAGCAAAGAAAATGTTTATTTCTGTGAATTTAAAGGTGCAGCATACATAAGAGTGCATGAGATGTTCTCGTTATCATTGTTAACAGCGCCTTCTAGTGCCCAACTGATGAACGGGCGCGATAAATCACTTCTCTATGGATTCTCCCACGTCTGAAAAAAAAAAGAAAGAAAAAAAAAGAAAAGATCGACTGTGGTACTTTATCAAGCGAAGTGAACGGAGCCGCTGCAGCCTCCTCCTGACACTGCTGGTAAACCAAAGGAGGAGAAAATATACAGTGATGGAAAGAACAGCACCCCGACACCTCGACCATCTCCAACAGGAGGCTGATCCAGAACGCACATGTGCATGAGCGCGCGCGCGCACACACACACACGCTGAAGCAATCAGACGTTATTCTGCGTATGGGCTATAAAATAATAGAGCACGGTTGCACTTAAGTTGTCAGGCTTGTTGCCTCAAATCTTCAGAGTTCGTGACAACCCCCCCCCCCCCACACACACACACGCACACACACGCGCGCGCGCGCGCACACACACACACACACACACCCTCCTCTCAGCTTCTCTCACCGAGAGAGAGAGAGAGAGACGTTGGTGGATTTCCCTCCTGGCTACATTTGTAACACAAATGGTGTCCAGTGGAAGCAACAGGTGCAGCATTAAGGGCTGACTTATTGACCGCAGCAGGTATTCCAGTTAGTGTTATCTAAACAAGACGAGAACGCGCAAAAACTCTAAATACACTTTTTTTGGGGGGGAAAATCCACCTTTCCTGCTCTAATCCTTACATAAGTGTGAGTGTAATTATCCCCAGCGTAACTTTTCCATTTCCGACTGTGAAGGTAAAGCTGAAAAGCCGCACTTGAGGGTTGACTCTACTTGTGTGTGTGTGTGTGTGTGTGTGTGTGTGTGTGTGTGTGTGTGTGTGTGTGTGTGTGTGTGTGTGTGTGTGTGTGTGTGTGTGTGTGTGTGTGTGTGTTGCACACTTTATATATTCCACTTATCTCGTGATGATGATGACTCAAATAGGAGGTTACCGATGATTTCGTGTTTTATGGCCACAGAAGAATCATGATGTCATGTAAGAAATGTGTTTCGTCCGTGTGTGCGCGTGCGCGCGCGTGTGTGTGTCAGGAATAAAAAAAAATTTTTTTTAAATAGTTCCCACCCTGACTACCAGTTCTTAACGTAAACTTTCGAAACTGTCCCGATCTGTGCCATTTACGCGCATTTTACGCACCACTTTTCACTTCGGAGACAGAAATAAAAATGATAAAAATTAGTTTGTTTGTTTTTTACTTTGATTATAATACATTATTTTATTTCTTAACGTGGTTGTAAGTTACTATTTTCCCGAGCGTCGAGTCGTTTATATATGTCCGGGAAGTATTTTAATGCCGCAGATCTTGAGACGGGAAAGATCTGCAGGTTTTAACGGGTGCTAGGCTGAAATGTTTTGATGAAGGGTTTGTGTTGCTTTCTGCTCTTGCCTCTTGCACCTCGGCATCAGTGCAGCCTTCAGGGTGAAAGAGCGATCCGCCTGCTGCTGAAAAAAAAAAATGTTTGGCCGCCTGCCAGGCAGTGGAACAAGTGCGCCTCCCCTCCCTGCTGTTTAGCGTATTCATAGTTAGGGGTTTGGGCTCGGCTCCTTTTTAAAAAGGCAAGGCAGCTCTCAAGTTGATCAGTCTGCACAGGAAACTTCTGCTGGAGAAAGTACTGGAGTCCAAACTGAAAGAGGGGAGAGGAGTTGAGATTTTGTGCAAAGAGTTGCTTTGCGCCAGCAGAGGACAATATTTCGGGGGAAGAGAAAAAAGAAAAAGAAAACAGCACATGTAGCTTATTTTTAAATTGGCCATTTTAAACTTATTTTGCACGTTGCAAAAAACAAACAAAAAAAAAAGACAACTCATTGATGCCTTTATAGATAGTAACACTCTTGGATAAAGACTCTTGGCTTTAACTGTAAAAATCGGATTATCTGACTGAGGCATTGTGTTCATTAGACCAGGCTACTTTTTTTTCCCCTCCCCTCCTCTTCGCATTTGAGGTGTATGCTGTAACCGAAGAGAGAACGCCAACAATGTTTCTGAGCGTGTGCCTCCTGGTGACATTTATCTTGGGGCTGTCCGGGTGCCTGGGCTCGTACGTGCCGTGCGAGCCCTGCGACCAGAAGGCGATGTCCATGTGCCCTCCGGTGCCGGTCAGCTGCCAGCTGGTCAAGGAGCCGGGCTGCGGCTGCTGCCTAACGTGCGCCCTGTCCGAGGGGCAGGCGTGCGGCGTTTACACCGGGACGTGCACCCAGGGCCTCCGCTGCCTGCCGAGGAGCGGGGAGGAGAAGCCCCTGCACGCTCTCCTCCACGGCAGGGGAATGTGCACCAACGAGAAAGGATACAAACCTGCCCACCCGCCCGTAGGTAAGACGCGCACTGGCTTCCCGGCTGGCGGACTCACTGCGTGCATGCATGGTGCCGTGCACATTAAAAACAAAACGAGTTAGACTTGCATGAAAAGTCTCCTTTTTTTTTCCTCTTCTCTTTGGATCAGTTTGATGGCTCCTGTGACTTGTTTGGATTCCCTGTGCGCTGCTGCGTGCAGAGCTACTCACCAGTCTTAAAGGAGTAGATACACAGATACAGTATCATACTTTATTACAGCCTTAATGTGTTTATTTCAATGAGTTATTACGATTGTGTTCTGTGTACCTCCCCCCCCCCCTTTTTTTTATTATGTGGTTCCCTTCAGTTAAGTCGTAGACTCAGTGCTGAAACGTGAGCAGCCGGTACCACTGCTCTCTGACGGACCGTTTGTTTGACAGATGGTTTGAACTTTTATCCACTGCCTTGAATAAACTGGCCACAGGAGCTTATTCCGGCTCTACCGCGTCTCTGCACGGGCAGATATGCACCTTGGCAATGGCAGCACCCAGCTGTTGTTAGGGCGAGGAAAAAGTTGATTTGGGTTCATCTTGAATATTTAAAATGATAAGTGTGTGTGTGTGTGTGTGTGTGTGTGTGTGTGTGTGTGTGTGTGTGTGTGTGTGTGTGTGTGTGTGTGTGTGTGTGTGTGTGTGTGTGTGTGTGTGTTTTGCGGGGCGCCTTTACGCGCGCCCCCCTCCCCGCTTCGCGCACTTGGCGTGTCCCCGGCTGGGTTGCGCCCTCGGTGCGGGGCAGAGGCTGTCAAACTGCGGTTTAACCAGACATTAGGGCGATTGTATAGGATCTAAGCGGTCCTCGCTTTCAAGTGTTTCAAGTACATTTTGAACTTATTCTTTTTCAAGAGTTTGCAGTGTTATTGTCGCTTTTTTCTTCTTCTTCCTTTCCGGCTTTCGAATAACTTTGCCGAAGACTTCTGGCAGAATAAATGTCTATGAAATAAATCCCACCTGAAGTGGAGCTTTTACTGATAAGAGCTGACTAACATTGAATATCCAGTAATTTAACAAGTGATTGTCAAAGTCAAAGATTTTCCATCTTCACGCTGAGCTGCTACACTTTTTTTCTGCGTTTTGCGCCTTTTAAAAATCACTCCGACCTAAATGAGATGTGAAATCAGTCCGCTCAGAAGGGGAACGCATCTGGCTACTCTATGGGAAGAAATGAGGTGCCGCTCCGCAAACTTTGGCTCTTGTTAAAGCAGAATTTAGACAGATTTAGGTCTACAGGCTACCCCTAGGGTGGTGTTTAGAGTCGGATTACCACTAAATCTGTATGCGTGAGAGAAATGAGAGGAAGACAGAGATGGAGACAGAGGGAGAGGAAGAGGAAGACCCAAGCCAAGAGTAGTACATGATTTAAGGCATTTCTCAGAGCGTCAGACAGGTTCACTGTCACTCAGAGCTTTAGCAGCATGTCAACAACTAGATAAGTAGGTGGTAATGACCAAAAAGGTTCTCACTAAGAACCCTGCTTCTATAAAATGGGCTTATTTTGACTTTTGAGGGAGACATCAGGCTGTGCTCTCTATCACCTCCTCATTCCTCCTCTTGGCACTGATCCACAGTGTGTATCTGCACCTAATTGTTCTAAAAATACCCTGCAAGCCCCATGTTTTGCAAGGCATTGTTCACTCAGAGATAATGTGGAGACAGGTTTCAGTATCAGTGGTGTGTGTGTGTGTGTGTGTGTGTGTGTGTGTGTGTGTGTGTGTGTGTGTGTGTGTGTGTGTGTGTGTGTGTGTGTGTGTGTGTGTGTGTGTGTGTGTGTGTGTGTGTGTGTGTGTGTGTGTGTGTGTGTGTGTGTGTTTGTTTGCTCCCAGGTATACCTGGGTGGGGCCGTGTGGGTGTCTGGGTGTGCATTGTGTGGGTGATTGCTGTTAGAGTGATGACACCTCAGGCAGTTTTCGTCTCACTCTCTGCGCACGCACACACACACACACACACACACACACACACACACACACACACACACACACACACA
The DNA here is from genome assembly GCF_963422515.1 of Blennius ocellaris. NCBI lineage: Eukaryota > Metazoa > Chordata > Actinopteri > Blenniiformes > Blenniidae > Blennius > Blennius ocellaris. The sequence goes on along the minus strand of NC_137655.1, from coordinate 6,192,388 downwards.
CACACACACACACACACTTGTAGCCACACACACACAAGACCTGGCTTCTTTGTTGGCCCACAGAAGTAATCGGAGCATCTTTTCCTGCCTCTGGCGGTGCTTTCATTGCATGGGCGCTCAGTCACAACGCAGTGATTCAGCAGAATGCCTCAGGCTCTCTCTCGCTCTATCTCTCTCTCTCTCTCTTTCTCTCTGTCGTCTGAAGGGCCTTCTGTCAAACAGCTCCGTTGATGGGGGAGCTGGTGAGGTGAGCCTCTGGTTTCCTGTCGTGTGGGATTGCAGCTGTCTTGTGTGCCGTACCAGCTGAGAAGGCTGAACACAAGGGGGAGGAGGAGGAGGAGGAGGAGGAGGAGCTCGAATGTCTGATACTCGTGAGGCTCTGAGAGCCGCAGCCTACTCAATATTGACTGGGACAGCCAAACAATAGCAGAGAATAATCTTTGCTGTCCGACAGTCTCCCCTCCCCTCCCTCCCTTTGTAAGAAAAGGAATCCTGGCCATCCCTCTGCGTCTGGGTTCACGTCCCAGCAGTGCATTAATTCATGTTTTGCTCCTCGCGCTGTGATCCCAGGAGTTGCCTGGATTGTACGGCGCAGGAGGTGGTATGTGCACCGTGGGCACTCAGACTTTGGCAGCCCACCCCCTGCCCTCACCTCCCCCTTACAGACCCAGGAAAGCTTGCCAACAGATATGACTTCATGGCAGCAGGCCTCTGGTTCTCTGGGCTTCTGAAAGGGCCTTATGTTTTAACAGATTGCTCTCTGCCAAGAAACAAAAGATGACGAGGGAGTGGTTCCAAGTTCAGCATACTCCGCTCTCACATGGACAGAAATACGATGGTCCTTATTAGCATAGCACCAGGAAACTTCTTGCTCTTTACTGACAGCTTTAATACTTCACATTTCTTTCTGTTCTTTGCTTGTGTGTGGATGCAGTTTCAGTTGCAGTGACGCTCTGAAAACTTTTTCATATGTCGCATGTCTATGTCATTGATACTTGCAGTCATCGGTCAGCGCAGCGACTCGCAGGCTTCTGATGTTTAATATTTGCCAGAGAGTCTTGCACATTCCCGCTTGTTGCCTCCTCATTTCTAAGCACCATATAGAATGACTTGTCATCACATACTTTTGAGGGGCTAATCGGCCCTGAGCATTACCATCTGCTTTGTTCGTGCTCGCCTCATCACCGGCACAGCTGGCCACGGGGTCGCAGCTGAGAAACCAAAGTAAGATTCTCTCTGACCGTATGCTGCTTGGACTAATGACAACCAGCCAGCCGCACTCCGGACCTATGCATACGTTGCGTGCTCATACGGACATGCCAAGTTCGATATAGCCCCAGTCACGTGTGGTCCCAGCTGCCCCGACGGCTTCATGACGGGGCCCGTGCGAAAGGAAAGACTGTACCATAGCCTTTCGTCCGTCTCACCTTGAACATCTGAGACACTGAGTGCAGTGAAAGCTTAGCGTGCTGCAACTGATCCCTTGCAGGTGCTGGGGTGAGCTATTGGAAAGGTCATTTTGTCAAGATATCGCGTGAGGTCCACATTATAAAAGAGCTCGAAATTTCTTGGTAAACTCATCGAAAGGTGGAGGGCACGTTTTCTAGGATGGGGAATTGATTGATCTTTGTTGATAGTGTCTTTATGACAGTGGAGTGGTGTGCATGCGGTCGACAAGCATTAGCATGGTTGCTGGCATGCACGCAGCCCTTCTGGCACACTTGCTTGATTCTCCCTATAAAAGTTTATAGTGGCATTTGTGCAGCTTGCTGGTCACTGACACCTAGCCTGCCGGTGGCAACAGCTGCGAAAGAAATTAAGACTTGGTAGCATGATAGCTTTCAGTTTGACTCGTGTGCTGTAATCTCAACCTCTACATCTGGTTATACGCTTGCATGGTGCAAAAAAAAAGAAAAGTCAAAATCATCATATTGTCTGCACTGAGTGGTTTTCAGTACTTCCCACTAGTTAGCGGGACACAGAGATCTTTTGTTTCTAAGAAGCCAGGAACAATAGGATCTCTGGTGACTTCTTAGAAGTGTTATTGTTGCTCTGATCGTGACACAGGTCAACCTTTCATTGCTTCCTGACTTGTCATCGTCACTCAATTGTACTGGATCAGAATTGCTTCCTTAAAAGTGAAGTTATCGCTTCCTTGGATCCGAGTCTTGATGCATCTGGACTCAAATAGAGCTAATGGTTGATGTCCCATGTTGCATCAAAGGTGCTAAAACTGGTGCCTGCAATGAATCACTCCTCGACACCGTAAAGTCCGGAAAAGTGTGAACCGCAAGTCGGTCATGTTGCAACTTCCTCATCTCGTGATGTGCTCCTTGTGTTTACTTTGTGCTTATGTAATAATAGATAATCTTTGTGCAGTAAAACTGGAGCGCTTGACTTGCGCCAAAATAGCTGCTCCTGCCACTGGGGAGCCAGAACACCCGTCACACCCAGCAATTGTCTGGTGGTGATGGGCGAACCAAAAAGAGGTTGCGTCCACCCGCATGGCTTGTTGAAAACCCAAACTCAGATGTGGTGAAAGACCTCAGACCAAAATTAGCAATGTACAGCGGCGCAGCCATGCGCCTCGCTCTGATAATTTACTCTTCGCATGGCTTTGCCGCACAGACCTGAGAACGTTTGGTGGAGGGCTGCAAACGGGTCAGAAGGTTTGCTCACCTATAGCAGCGGCAGCGCTTTCCTCCTGGAGAAGAATTTGCATCCTCTCACGAGGCCTGTTTAGCGCTTTATAATCCTTGAATTGTTCTTGTTGCTATTTATACTGAGCAAACAGAAAAGCAGGAAACTTTTTGATAGCAATGAACATATTCAGCGCGCACAATACCATGGGAAGAGTTATTTCCTGCATATTCAGAAGCTGATTGAGACCGCCACGCCAGCCCGACAGCAGAAATTCCTCTGAAACAACAGGACATGAAACTAAAGCGACATCTTACAGTTCTAGCTGTTTCGAAGCAGATACTTTGTCCAAACCTTCATGTAGCCATTGCAGTTGTGCAGTGTCATGTCATGTGCAGATGATGTTTCTTATTGGCTGTTGGGCTCCAAACCACAATCCTTTAATGAAAAATACTGCAGGCTAAATGGCTATTCATGCTGGTGTGGGAGGTTAACGGTCCCATTTTTCTGGAAAAACAATTTGCCACCTGAAATCATCAGCTCTGGTACCTTTGCCATACTTCTGAACAGCTTCTCCGATGTTTCGTTTTGTCATCACGACTTTGCCGTTTGTGCTGCCGTGCACACAAACGCATGCACGTGTACATGTGTGACGAGGCTTCGGCTCAGTTGGTAGAGAGTGGGGCATCTTTCGGTACAAAAGGTGGCACTACATTTCCCCATCTCCATAAAATGTCAGTGGGCAAAACGGAGATCCCCAAATTGATCCCCAGAAGTTGAGTGCCTTGAATAGCAGGTGTGTAACCATTGGCGTGTAATTGACACAAGTCCTTCACTGTAACGAAGTGAAGTGCTTTGACTCTGGTAAAGTAGTGAAAACGTGCTGTATTAATGAAGTATATTGAATGTTTTGATGTGATACAACGACAATACGTTGATTTACAATTTGTACATACTCCAAACTGAGCCATGAAGATTACTTGTCCAACTTTTAACTTTGGCGTAACATAGGACATTCCTCTTCCAGTGCGGAAAAACCAAGGACACGCATTATGTTTTCTTACATTCTAAGAATTTACTTCCATTCATGTCACACAGACTTACTTCAAATTCTGCTAACTCTATTATGAACACAAACACCTACATCCTTCCCTGGTTTGTTCACGCCTTCCTTTCTGCTCTAGAAACTGCAGGGTTATCAGTCCATGGCCTGCCTTTCAAATATTAAGTAGCGGAGGAAGTGTGGCGGCCAAGATAGTTTACAAACTTTATACGGCATTTGTTTATCCCCACAATTATCTTGTCCTACCCCCAGATGAGATTAAACAGCACCTCCATTCACCACTCTCTTACATCTTGTGAAGATGTAATTTCAGATGCGGCACGGGGACCGACTCAATCAAAGGCAGGACGCAACAAACCTCCCGCTAATGGAGGGGAATCTAATAAAAGGTGGTAGAAACCATTATCTTGTGCTTCTTTTCTCTCGCTCTCTTTTAAACCATCTAAATTGTGTTATTAAAGTCTTAAAGATCCAGTGGAGAGACAAATCCAAAGAAGAGGTGGCTTATCTTTCATGCTTGGACTGCTGCCTGCAAGAAACTTGGGATATTCATGAAGCATAATTGTGTGCAGATGTTAATTTTTAAACAGTGAAGTATCAGGTGCACCTCCTTTGGCTACTCCGCTCCTCTCGTCCTAATGAAATCTTTAGGCTCAGCCGAGAGAGAGACAGAGAGAGAGAGACAGAGAGATAGCAGTACGGCTTTGGGCTTGGCTGAATGGACGAGCTGCACATGACTTGGCTCAGTTGGCTGGCATCCAGCCCCTTGGCTGAGTTTCAGAAGTTAAACACAGACCCTCTAAGCCTCCTTTTACAAGCTGGTACCCTTAGCATGGAAAAACTGAGTTTTGCGGGAAGGGCCGAACTGAAGGGCCCACATCAGAAAAGATGCAATTGGTGATTCTGTGACTGGAGGAGAAAAGAAGTCAGACACCATTGTCTTTCTCCTTCCTTCCACCAACCCCCCACACTTTAGTAGTGCTGCTCGCTAAAAACAGATTTTTTTTTTTTTTCCCTCAAACTGAGTGACTTGTGAGATGGGTATAATGGATGTGCCACTGCTCGCGTTGTTTTAGTCTAGCCTTTTATACGCTCAAATGAAATTACACATGAAGCAAGAATGCATGTTAAACACACACACACACACACACACACACACACACACACACACACACACACACTTCGAGCAGCATATTTCATTGCCAAATATGTGGCATTTTAATCAAATGTCCTGAGAGAAAATTATTGGACTGCAGAGCAGAAATAAGGAGGTTTTTTTTCCACCGTGGTCACATGCGTGGTGTGCACAGGAATGCTTGTTTGACGTATTTATTTATAGCGAGGAATAGGCTCGCAGTCTGAGCGGGGAGACACAAGGACATATCTAAACACAAACCAAGGCCTGCCAAGTCATGAGTTGCGAGATTAATTTCAAAGAGACGGCAGTGCAGCGCAGAAGCCAAAGACCCAATTCTGGTAATCACCCTCACCCCTCCCCTTCTTCCCTTCCCTTCCCCAAACACCCCCCGCTTCCCTCCCTCCTACTTTATGCCGCTGACCCCATCTCCCTTCCTCTCCCTCCCTCCCTCCCCTCCTGCAGCCTCCCAGACGCTCATGCTGTGTCAGGCTCTTTGAACATCAGTTTTCTCGGCGCTCGTGTCCTTGCCGTGTCTCGGCCGGCGGCCGCGTCATCGGGCCAAGTCGCTGCAGAAGTTGCCTTCGGACGGGATCCTCTGACGCGTTTCGGTGGAAGTTGGTTCAGTCTTTCGGAAGCAGTTGGCTCAGAGGCCGCAGACAACATTCCTCTCCGGTTCAGCGCGTCTGGCCCCTGTGCGCCGCGGCGGGTTTCCTTGTCAGATAAATATAACCAGGGTCATCCACTGGCACCATTGCTGGAGCCAGTCGGGGCCTGGCAAAGTCCCTACAATAACTCTGTCCTACTAAGCCAAAGGTGTGTGGACGGGTGGGGGGGTGAGGTGGGGAGACGGAGGCTTCTTTCTGTGGCCTCAAAGAACCTCTGGCTGGGGGTCCAGGCTTAAGAGGCTGAGCCCCAGAGATAGGGAAATGGGGCGGGGGGTCAGAGATGGGCTAGGTTAAGGATAAAGGACCTGAACCTGTAAATATCCAATCAAGACGGACTCCCGGTTCTCTGAGTCTGCAGTGCCCCCTGGGGGGAGCTGAAATTACACCTCAGAAGTGCATAAAATGTGACACAAATGTACAAGCATTTATATGAGTCCACAGAGCCAACTGGATTTTCCTCAGCCTGACATTTGAATCAGTTTAATGTGGGACGTGTCGCTATAAAGTTACGACACTCCGGAGCCTCACTGCCTGCTTGCAGTTCAGCGGCCCAGATAATTGTAACCCCTTTTTCCACTGGCTCGCAGCACTAAATGGAATATTAGCTTATTACCATTCAATACACCTGTAACATGTGGCAAAAAGGGAACACTTCAAATAATACACACACACATAATCTTGAACATTCCAAACTGTATTAACAATATATATTTAAACACCACAAAGAAAGGAAAAGAACCGGTAGAAAAGTATGTGTTAAAGTCTTAATGTCAGATAAACAGTGCACTGTTTATATAGTATTTTGAACAAGCTTGTTTTAAGTCACGTTGGCCGGCTTATCGTTGGAGCTCATTAACAGGAGAGCAGCGCCCCCTAGTGCTGCGAGTGTGACTGAATCCTACCCGGGGAAAATCCCTCCGTGGGATATTCAGCAGAAATCCAGTTTCACCTGGTCAGCAGGAAAACTGGGTCCGTGTCATCCAGCACAGTGACAGCAGCGTCCAGCAGAAACTCAGCCGATCCTCGTTGTCTTCTGACGTCCACCCAGGCAGTCGCACTCCAGACCACGACAGCCGTGGCTAAGCTAACAGGCTACTGAGCTGTTCATCAGAGTGATTTCTCACACACTCCGTCCGCAAGTTACACTTCTGAATCACTCGCTCCAAACCTACAGCATCCACGGACTACTCACAGTCCAGCTGAAGAACAGGAGATGATCCAGTAAGTGTTACTTCCACTTAATTGTCGGCGGGAAACACTCGTGTACCCAGCTTTTCCCTCCGTCGTTCAAGGTTCTTTCCGGAAGTCAAACTTTTCCGTCACCAAAATAAAATATTAACAAAATAAGATTCCGTCATTCAGTCTTATAACACAACAACCATGAATAATATTTTAACACAAAATACAAACAGTTTTCTTAAAGATCTCGTAACATGAACTCAAAGAAACAAATACACTGATATTTATCAGGTTATTACACTCTCCCCCCACTAAATAAAAAGGCATGCCCTCATGACTTTGTACCTTTTGCATCAAACACACACCTTAACTAATCATGTAACAAGAGGTGGGCCAATCCACTTAAAGCAATAGGAGACATACCTAACTACAGGAGTAGCAGTAATACTGGGGTTCCCAAATGTGTCATAGGTTAACCTGAGAGGCGGTCGTTTGAGTCTCGGAGGACGTCTGGTATCCGTACATGGATCGACGTCAAGCTCAGTCTCAACGTCTGTGTCAAGTTCTGCCTCATTGTCATGAGTCTGTGTAGGCTCAGGCTCTTCAATTCGCTCAGCAGTCTCCGAGTCTCTCTCATCGTCACTCGTCTCTGCACACATCGTCTGTGGCTGTTCACTCTCGTCCCTCCACAGAACATCAAGGTCAAGACTAGGCGGCTCAGAGGTTTTCTCACCCACTCTGTTTTCTAGACCTCCATCATCAAACCACACCCCATGTGCCTCATCCTCTGAGTCAGAACTCTGTATGTCATTTGCAGTCGGACTCCCTGTTTCACCGTCCAGCATGTCTTTCGGTGCCGTCGATGGTGTCTGTTCGCTGTCAGATGGGTCAACATTCTTACCATGTCTCTTTCTCCTCCTGCGCTGAGTTTGGATAGGAGGCTCAGCTTCAGGGTCAGAAACTGGGTGAGTCACAGTCTGTCCCAGGGGCAGAAGGTGGTTTCGATGGAGGGTCTTGGTGGGTCCCTCTCCATCTGCTAGTCTTAACCGAAACACAGGCAAGTTAGACATTTGACTCTCCACAATGTACGGGTTAGAAGCCCAGCGATCAGCTAACTTGTGCTTCCCTGGCAACCCCAAGTTTCGTATCAGAACCCTATCCCCAGGCAGCAACTGTGTGAAACGGATCTTGTGGTCATATCTCCGCTTATTGTCTTTGTTCTGCTTGGCAGCAGCTGCTTCAGCAATGTTATATGCAGCTCGTAACTCCTCCTTCATATCAGCAACATACTTGAGGTAGTTTTTCTGTCTAGTACCATCACTCGATGTCCCAAAACAGAGATCCACAGGCATTCTGGCCTCACGTCCAAACATCAGGTAATAGGGCGAGAACCCGGTTGCCTCATTCGGAGTACAGTTATAAGCATGGACCAAGTGTGCAACATGCTGACTCCACCTCCTCTTTTTGCTTGGCTCAAGAGTCCCCAGCATATCTAGCAATGTCCTATTGAATCTCTCAGGCTGAGGATCCCCTTGTGGATGGTAAGGAGTAGTTCTAGATTTGTCAATGCCGAGAATACTTAACATCTCCCGAATCAGACAGCTCTCAAAGTCACGCCCTTGATCACTATGCATCCTTTTCGGCAACCCATAGTGAACAAAGTACTTCTCCACCAAAACCTTTGCCACAGTGGCTGCTTTCTGGTCCTTTGTGGGAAAGGCTTGAGCATAGCGTGTATAGTGATCGGTTACAACCAGGACGTTTTCGGTGTTACTAGAATCTGGTTCAATGGATAAAAAATCCATGCACACAAGATCTAGGGGACCATCACTGTGCATATGGGACAATGGTGCAACTCTCCGGGGTAGAGTTTTCCTCTGAATACAACGTGCACATGCCTTACAATAGTCCTCTACTGCAGTTTTCATCCGAGGCCAGTAGAAGCGGTCTTTAATTAGGCCATAAGTCTTATCGATGCCTAAATGACCAGAGTTATCATGCAAGGACTTCATCACCACCTCCCTGTACTTCTCAGGCAAGATTAATTGTGATCGATGGGATTTACCAGGAGGACTTGTAACTCGATACAGGGCACCCTGTTGCATCTTGAATCTATCCCATTCTCTCAAGAGCAATGGACAAGTCCCATGTTTAGTCCTATCAACTCGTGCCATATCTCCATGCCGAAAAGCTCTCCATACTTCTCCTATGGCAAGATCATCTTGTTGAGCTTCAGACAGCTCTTTTTGACTCAATACTGGCATTCCTTTAGTGCTCAGGGTGGACAAGTTACAAAATGCCTGCGGGAGGGCATGTACTGAAGGCACCAAGTGATCAACTGCTCTCATAACACAATGATCCATCAACTTAGTTACTGCACAACTCTGACACATGGCTCTCACACTCTCAGCAGAGATGTTTTGCCACTTCTGTTGTGAAAACTCGGTAGGGTGTGGCCGACGAGACAGTGCATCTGCGTCAATGTTCTGGACCCCAGACCTGTACTTTAGACTGAAGTCATAGGTAGACAAGGCTGCCAGCCAGCGGTGGCCTGTGGCATCCAATTTAGCAGATGTCAGCACGTAAGTCAATGGATTATTGTCTGTCCTGACTTCAAACTTAACTCCATAAAGGTAGTCATGCAACTTGTCCACTACTGCCCACTTTAACGCCAGGAACTCGAGTTTATGAACGGGATAATGTTGTTCAGAGGGAGATAAGCTCCGGCTTACAAAAGCAACTGGTCTCAGCCCCTCACCCTGATCTTGGTACAGCACACCACCTAAACCTTCTCGGCTAGCATCTACGTGCAGAACATAGGGTAGCTGTGGGTCTGCAAAAGCTAATACAGGAGCTTGAGTAAGTCTCTGCTTCAGCATCTCAAAGGCTGCCTCACATTTATCATCCCATCTACTCCCAAAAGGCTCAACTGGGTTAAGGTAGTCCCTGGTCTTGTTCACCTTTGACTTCTTGACAGTGGGCGGATATCCAGACAACAATTTGTTCAAAGGGTGAGCTACTTTGGAATAATCCTTCACAAAGCGTCGGTAATATCCACAGAACCCAAGAAATGACCGCAAAGCAGTCACTGTGGTTGGTCTGGGCCATGTGGTTACTGCTTCAGTCTTTTTAGGATCTGTAGCCACACCATCTTGGGAAATAACATGTCCCACGTATGTCACTGAAGGTTGGCAGAACTGACATTTGTCCAATGACAACTTAAGGCCCTCGTCTTTGAGTCGGTCAAGCACTTTTAACAACCTCTCCTCATGTTCCTCAAGAGTGGCCCCAAACACAATGAGATCATCGAGGTAGACCAAAACTTCCAGCAAGTTCATGTCTCCAACCGTTCTCTCCATTATGCGTTGAAAAGTCGCAGGAGCCCCTGACACTCCTTGTGGCATCCTTTCAAATTGGTAGAAGCCAACCGGACAAATGAAAGCTGTTTTTTCTTTGTCGGCTTCACTCATTGGAATTTGATAATAGCCACTTCGCAAGTCAAGCACACTAAACCACTTGCTGCCGTTTAGACAAGCCAATGCATCTTCAATCCTCGGCACTGTGTACTGATCTGGGACAGTACGCCTGTTTAAGGTCCTGTAGTCGACACACATCCTTATTTTACCATTCTTTTTTCTCACCACCACTATAGGGGAGGCATAAGGGCTACGTGACTCCGTAATGACCCCAGCATTCTTAAGTTGTGTTAAATGCTCTCTCAATGCCTCAACATCAGCAGGTGGCAGCCGACGAGACCTCTCTCTGAATGGTTTATCCTCTGTGGTTTTAATGGTGTGGTGAGTGCTTTTACTGCGTCCCACATCGAACTCATGAGTGGAGAAAACTTCACTATGTGCCATCAGCTTCTTTACCAGCCGCTCTTTCCATTCCTCCGAAACAGGAGAATCTCCGAAATTGAAAGACGAGGGAGTCACCTCATCTATGGACTTATCTCTGGTCTCATTGCTCGCTGCATGTGACAGCATCACCTCTACAGGAAACAGATGAGCAATTGGCGTCCCCTTGGTCAGGACAACTTCTTTAGCCGACACGTTTCTGACAAGCACAGTCATTCTCTTGGACGTCACTACAGAAGACGCTTGCAACTCTGACCTTACCAGAATCTGCTCAGGAAACCTTGAATCATCCAAATGTTCATCAGGTGAATCAACAAGAATTGCTTGTGTAGTGGGGATTCCCTGAAACTTTGGAACACCTGTCACTCTAGCCACCCCGCCAGGGCGCAAAATGACTGGTTTTGCTTGAGTAAACCACACAATCCCTCTTTTGTCATCATCATCACTAGGGAGTGGCAGGCAAACTAACTTTTCAAACACATTCTTGAAAACAGGATGAATACGCAATGTGCTCAAAAAGTTATCTCCTCCTTTTTCTTTACAACTCTTTAGTAATCGTCGCACAGTAGGTGTGTTTGTGCCGACAATAATGGATGCCTCGCCTTTAACCATGGGGTCAGGACAGACCAACACAAGGGCATCAATGGCCTCAATCACTCCTACGTCAGCCTCCATGAACTCCAGCTTAATTGACAAATAGCCATCGTAAGGGTAATCAGATGGGCTGAGACCCCATATTTGCAAAGCACTGATGGATGTCAATGGCAGACGAGTCAGGTATTTGTCATAGAAGGACCTGTACAACAAAGTAACTTGAGAACCAGTATCAAGGATAGCTTTAGCATAAACGCCTTCAATCTGTACTGGTACAGCTGCGCTAGGGCCTACTAAGCCTTCGGGTATAGTGTCTACCACCTTCCTGTCATTGTTAATGCACTTGGCGGAGCGTGTCTTTACCACCGGGATACCAGGCCGCTCCTTTACTGGGTCCCGTGGTAGTTTCCCGCTGTCTTGTTTAGTTTGATCAGGCGATTATTGACTTTCTTGAGGTTCTCCTCACCATCACAGTGTCGTTTGAAATGTCCATCCTCACCGCACTTGTAACAGAAAATCCCTGGTTTGTCCTCATCATAGCGGGACTTTTGTAACTGATCACCTTTTCTGAATGTCCCTCGAGCAGGGATTTTAGCCTGTGTTCCATAAGCATCTGATGGAATTACAACTGCTGCGGCCTTAAGGTTCACCATTTCGGCTTTCATGACACTAATCTCTTTCCTCAGCTGTTCTACTTCAGAGTTTTCTTTAGTGTCATCGTCTGGTCTGGGAACCGAAACATTACCGGACAGAACTGCGCTTTTGACATTATGTCTGCTCTGAAGCATATCTTCCTCCTCCCTCACTTCTTTTAACAGTTCACTGAAAGTAGGAGGTGCTCGAAGCTTATGGGTCATGCGGATACGTAGGCCAATCATGTCACTGGGTAACGCACCCCTCACAACCTGGTCAATGCGAAGCTGATCCATTTCAGAAACTTTGATCCCGCCTTTCCTAAACACACAATGCAGCAATTTATCCAGCCTGAGCAAATAGCTGGAAAGTTTTTCACCATCATTTTGAAATGTGTGTCGGAATCTCACAAGAAGGTCAGAAGTACTCTCAGTGGGTCCAAAAGCCACCTCTAAAGCTTGCATATAATCATGCGAAGCAGCTGCTGGGTTCTGCGTTTTCAGAAATCTGACAATGTCTGCAGCAGGCCCCTTTAAGCTTTCCACAATTCTCTGTTTCTTCACAGCATCACTGCACTGCCACTCTTCTAACAAATGCATTGTCTGCTCAGCCCAAGCATCATACTCGTCTTCTCCACTAGGGATAGGTTTGATCCCAGAAAACAGGCGAAGCTTGCGGTAGCTATGAATATCAGCAGGGCCAGGGTTACACTTGTCCACAATGGAACTAAGAGCATTGATCAGTGCTGTGTTCAAATCTAGTGGGGATGGATTCACTAACCCCTGTATGTCAGTAACAGTCCTGCCTTCCTGCTCTAAAAACGACAGCAGTTTAGCTCTAAACCCTTCCTCTGGTCGGGAAACAGGAAGTACATGAACAGGCCAGGGTCCGGCTTCCCCAGGAAGTCCAACACGGTCAGGCAAGCTTTGTTTTGTCAAGTCAGTGGAAGTCCGAATTAGCAAAAACTGTGTCTTGGAAGCAGTGTCTACACAGCGATCAACAATCTCAAATTTTCCAAAAACTTTGACTTCACTTAAAGCTCTAAGCAGTACATCGTCTGTAACATCAGAAGTAATGTCACTCAGCACTAGTGCATTTTCATGTGCTAACTTTTTTCTCTCACACCAAGCTTTGATCTCAACAGCATCCATCTTGATGGTTATAAAAGTTACACAAAATGTCTATGATTACTAAAAACACATTTAGACATCAACAGAGCATGAAAAACAAATAAACATCCCGGACGAGCCCCCACAAATGTAACCCCTTTTTCCACTGGCTCGCAGCACTAAATGGAATATTAGCTTATTACCATTCAATACACCTGTAACATGTGGCAAAAAGGGAACACTTCAAATAATACACACACACATAATCTTGAACATTCCAAACTGTATTAACAATATATATTTAAACACCACAAAGAAAGGAAAAGAACCGGTAGAAAAGTATGTGTTAAAGTCTTAATGTCAGATAAACAGTGCACTGTTTATATAGTATTTTGAACAAGCTTGTTTTAAGTCACGTTGGCCGGCTTATCGTTGGAGCTCATTAACAGGAGAGCAGCGCCCCCTAGTGCTGCGAGTGTGACTGAATCCTACCCGGGGAAAATCCCTCCGTGGGATATTCAGCAGAAATCCAGTTTCACCTGGTCAGCAGGAAAACTGGGTCCGTGTCATCCAGCACAGTGACAGCAGCGTCCAGCAGAAACTCAGCCGATCCTCGTTGTCTTCTGACGTCCACCCAGGCAGTCGCACTCCAGACCACGACAGCCGTGGCTAAGCTAACAGGCTACTGAGCTGTTCATCAGAGTGATTTCTCACACACTCCGTCCGCAAGTTACACTTCTGAATCACTCGCTCCAAACCTACAGCATCCACGGACTACTCACAGTCCAGCTGAAGAACAGGAGATGATCCAGTAAGTGTTACTTCCACTTAATTGTCGGCGGGAAACACTCGTGTACCCAGCTTTTCCCTCCGTCGTTCAAGGTTCTTTCCGGAAGTCAAACTTTTCCGTCACCAAAATAAAATATTAACAAAATAAGATTCCGTCATTCAGTCTTATAACACAACAACCATGAATAATATTTTAACACAAAATACAAACAGTTTTCTTAAAGATCTCGTAACATGAACTCAAAGAAACAAATACACTGATATTTATCAGGTTATTACATAATGTTTTAGCACATTTTCCAGGCGAGACTTGAGAGTGATCACGCTGCATGAGATGCAGTTTTCTGAGGACGTAGAGGTGTGCGTGCTTACAGATGCATCACTTTTGTTCAAGTAGTATTATAACAGCATCGCTTGGAAGCTTCTGAACAAATATCTCTGCATTTGGGGTCTTGCTCAGTCTCGTGGTTGCACGTCTGTTTTGAGGTCATCTTTGTTGTGATGAGTAGATAAGAAGGCGTGCTCTTTCACTTGCGTCTCATTCCACACAATAGCTCCTCCTCCTTGGGAGAACGACTCACCTGTTGTTGCTCGTACGTGTGAGAAGCGCTGACAAAAAATTTGGCACTTGTGTAAAAAATTCAACTTATGCAGTATTATGCAAACCTTGGTTAAAAAAAAAGAAAATATATTAACTGACCCTTCTTTTTTGTTGTTGTTCTTGGTACAGATCGAGAGTCTCGAGAACATGAGGACACCATAACCACAGAGATTACAGAGGAGCTGCAGCCAGCTAAGGTGCCACTCCTTCCCAAAGACATTGTGAACAGTAAAAAAGTCCATGCAGTGCGCAAGGAGCAGAAGAGGAAGCAGGGCAAGCAGCGCTCCATGGGATCCCCCATGGATTACTCCCCGTTGCCCATTGACAAGCATGAGCCCGAATTTGTAAGTACTCTCTTATAAACTTCTGTGGCTTTTGCACCTCTTATCGTCAGTAAAATACCCCATTTTCAATTCAAAAATGTACTTTGCATCAGAAAATTCAATATTTGGATGCAATTTCTGTACAATAAGTTTTAAATGGACACAGAGGAGTAAGCGACATATTTCCTCGATGGAATGACTTGCTGATCGTAGTGATGGCTGATGTGCTTTGTTCTGTCTCCAGGGTCCGTGCAGGAGAAAACTGGATGGCATCATTCAGGGGATGAAGGACACATCTCGTGTGATGGCTCTCTCTTTGTACCTTCCCAACTGTGACAGAAGAGGATTCTTCAAGCGCAAACAGGTCAGTTTAGCTCGTGAAGCAATTTTAGCTTAGTTACACCAATCTGTGGCTAAGGTACCGAGCCCATTAAGCTAGCTGTTGTATGATGTTGGGCCAGTAGCGGGTGTCTGTTAGCTGTTAGGCTGTTAGCAACTCTTCCATGAAGCTCTTTAATCCCTCTGTTGTGGCTCCCTATTGCTTTCACAAAATTACATTATTTATTCGATTCTTAATATTGCTCTCTTTTAGTAGATCGCATTTTAAGGTGATAAATTAGATGGTTCAGTGGCAACAAATGGTAATGGTGAAAGCACTAAACAGCTAAAACGGCCAATAATGAATACACACCAACAATGACAATGACAGTTAATAAAAAAACTGTTGACTAAAATGACCTAAACTGCTTAAAGGCCAAAATTAAAAAAAAAAAATTGGCGCTTAAAAAAAAAACCTGTAGCAACTGCTTAATTGACAAAAACATCAGCCATTTTTGATTCAGAATCTTCTAAATGCAACTTAAACTACAGTTTTGGTAAATATAGAAAAAACTTGTGTTGTGTTTGTTTTGAAAGATTTTTTTCGAGCTCCAAATAAACTTTTAGCCCTTTGGTTCATCAAGGGTGTGTAGACGTCTTGTTTTAGCACAATAGCACTTTCAGCTGTAAGTTGTAGATACTTTTTCTAAACACCTTTTTCTAAACACAATGCTACGCTCCCTTCTCTCGTTCCAGTGCAAACCGTCCCGCGGCCGCAAGCGAGGCATCTGCTGGTGCGTGGACAAGTACGGCGTGCAGCTCCCGGGCACGGACTACAGCGGCGGGGACATTCAATGTAAGGACCTGGAGAGCAGCAACAACAACAACGAGTGAAGCCGGGGGCAGAAAAACCAGCCTGGACTTTCCCCTAACCCCCCACTTCCCTCCCCCCTCCGACACTCCCCCTAACTACCACGTGACCCAGGGCCCACGCCTCCACTCCGAATCACACCTGTGTGCTCCTCCGCCCTCCGTTCACTTCAACAACGACAAAGAACCCCAAACAAAAGGCTGAATAAAGACACTTGTATTTTTTTTTATTTTTTTTTATTTTTTTTTTTTTCCTTTGTTGACCAAGAACTCTTCTCCAAGTGAGGGGAAAAGTCTCAGAAGATGTACCAGATCCGCTGACTGTTGTTCGCCGGACCCCTTCACCCCCCCACCCCTTCCTGCCCGAGCTGGATGATCCGCAGGTGATCCTGGCTGCAGGTCCATGAAAATATATGCACAACAATGGATATATTTTTATAGAAGCTATGGGGGTTTCGATACAACACTTTGTATGATGCAAAATTAACACAAAACCATTGTGAAGAAAAGGAAAAAAAAAACAACAACAAAAAAACAACCCATCAGGCGCATTGATCGAAAACAAATCAGTTTTAGGCCGTGGGGAAGTGAGGTCGCTGTGGAACTGATGATTGGCAGTCATTTGTGTTTATTTGTTTTTCCAAAAGAAAAGAAAAATGAAACATGAGATAGGGGTATGCTGTAACAGTTGACTCTATCCGGGTTCGTGGTTCTGTCAGAGCACTTATGAATAGGGGAACCTGCGTGGATATGTGTGACTTCACAAATCGATGCATGTGTGGATGCGTGCGTGTGTGTACAGTTCGAATGCGTGGTACGTATGAGCCTAATGTCGGCGTGTGACGGAGTGAGCCTATTACAGAAAAAAAAACAAGAATGTCCTCTTTTTTTTTTTTGTTGTCTTTCTCTTTTGTTTTGACTTTGTCACAAGTATTTGCTAGCGCTTGAGGTGGTCCTGGGGCTGGCCTTCTCTTTTTCATGTAACGTACGTGTTGGGACACAGAGCGTTCAGAAGCGAAAGAGCGAGCGGGTCGTCACGGATGAACCTATTGTAAGTGGCTCTTCGACAATGTAGCTAGCCTGATATGCCAACTGTGCCTATTTGAACAGACACTGCCATGCAGGGCGACACAGAGCTTAGAGAGCGGCGACTCCACTGGTCGAATAAAGGCTTTTTTTTTTCTTTTCTTTTTTTTTTGTAAAAAGCAACGGCGACGGGACTCAAGTTCGACTTTTCCGAGTTGCAAATCGAACTTGCCAGTTGGTGTCGCTTCTCTGATTTGTTTGTGTGAAGTGTAGTTTTGTATGGTTTTGTTTGTGCTGTTTTCTTTGCCTTCAGTGAAGTACAGACCGCCCACTTTTGAGCCATGTTCCTTTATCAAGTGGTTTTCCCCTCAGTACTGCTACTACAGTGTAACCATGGTGTATTACATTACTTTTAAATATAGTTACTGAATGTTGTTTTTCCTGTAGAAACAAAATATGTCAATAATGTAATTGTGCTTGGGGGGGGGGAAGAAAATAGGATTTTTCGCCTGTAAAGAATTTGAATAATTCCTTGAAGCCTGTTGGGAGGATGACCCCGGCGTCATTTGACTGCAGGGTGGTCAAAGAAGCTAACCCTCGGGAACCCTTTTGCTCACACGCGTCCATGCGGAGGTTACCTATCTGCGTCCTAGCTGGACATGTGACGGAATCGAAAAGGTTACAGGTTATGACAGGGTCTTAAAATACGAGTTGTTCTCTCTCTGTGTGCAAGTCACAGTGCCTTCCTACATGCAAATACATTTAAAATGCTGACGTGAAAGTGACACGGATATCACAACGGGGCAGCGGACCCCCGCCGGGGCTGGTCATTTGATAGAAGAGGTCTAGGATCAGTTCTGAATGTGGCAGGTTTCTGCCAATGGTGTCCGGAGCGTCACTTTCGTACACCTCTGCCTTTACCTCGGGGTAATTCTGGACGAGAATGACGTGTGAGGAACCGCTGCGTTAACGTACTCAGTTAAACCTCCTTCTTCTCTTTCTTTGACAACCAATAAGCTAAGATTCTCGCTTTTTTTTCCATGTGAATGCCAATGTATATGATTGCCAGAGAGGGGAAGCCAAAGGATGTTAGCGAGGTAAATCAAGCAGTTTTGTTTTTTTTTGTTTGTTTTATTTTGTTTAGTTTTCCCGACAGTAATGATAAGTGCATCCTTAATGGCTTCCGGTTGTGAATATCTTATCAAGGCTCCTTTGCCCCAACTTCCAACACCAAAATCCCCACGACCACTTTCGAAAAAAAAAAAAGTTAAAAAAAAAAAAAAATCAAAAAAAAAAGCAGCTTGCACTTCTTCTTTTCAGTTACTCACTATTGATATTGACACAACAACGACATCCTGCGATGTGGTATCATGAAGTTAGTGGAACAACAAAGCAAAGCTAAATGTTGCGTCGTCTTGTGCTTACCTTTTCAAGGTGGTGCTTCTTGTTTTGCGGTAGCTAAAAATTTGTCGACAGGGGCTGTCGAAGCCCACGCCCGGGACCTCCAATGCGGCAGCAGCATCCTTTAGGGACTACGATAGGTGAAAAAATAAATAAATAAATAAAGACACTCAGCTAGAGGTGTTCTCATGGCCTATTGCACAGAGATGATAGAGAGAGGTGGAAGACGGAGAGGAAAGAGAACGAGCGCCATGGGCAGTGGTCATTATCAGGGCCTAGCCACTCCCCCGATGTGGGGGTCACCAATTGCATGACTTTAGATACAGTTAGCAAGACAGTTACCGGGAGCCATGAAGATCTGGGGAACGCAACGCGGCAAACAGGAACACACCGAGTTCAGGCTCAGCTTGAGCTGAAATAAAGACGTTTCTGATGCCTGGGAAGAAATGAGTGAAATCCAATCGAACCCATGATTATTCCGTTTAGGGATTTGGGATAGCGAGACGAGCGTCGCACCGTTCCGTTGGCTTGCAGCAGCGTCCTCAGGTTTCTCATCTCCTACTTGGTCTGATCTCATATTCACATTTCATACTTCAGTAGCACAGTAACTACAGTTGCAGCTTTTTTCTGAATACATAACACTTTTTTTTTTGGATGTAACGAGACAAACTCAAT
This sequence comes from Blennius ocellaris, assembly GCF_963422515.1. Classification (NCBI taxonomy): domain Eukaryota; kingdom Metazoa; phylum Chordata; class Actinopteri; order Blenniiformes; family Blenniidae; genus Blennius; species Blennius ocellaris. Next base: position 6,173,507 of record NC_137655.1, on the reverse strand, counting down.
TGGTTTTTCATAAATTGGTGTTCACTGGCTTGTGAAATGCACCCATCGGTGGCTGGAGGATAGCGGGAATTTAAAAAAAAAAAAAGGTCAGTATTTGGAGCTACATAAGACAAATAAGAAAAAAAAGACAAAAAATCTCAAACTATTAAAGTGAATATCACTGTGTAATATTTATTCAACTTGTAATTTATGTACTCTTTTAACCTTTGTCTTTTTTTTTTTTGTTATGACAAAGCATTTATTTAAATAAAGTTATGTATTCATTTAAGCACTGTGCCCAAGTTTTCTTTTCTCGCGCTGGGGTTATCTCAGAGGAACGAGCGGCTGCCGAATTGGCTTGGCTGGAAACATTGTGGATTTGAAGCGGAATCACCCTGATAGTAAGCACTGAGTAATCTCCGAGGCACGAGCTGATAAACCTCTTAGACATAAGTCTGAGACACCCAGGCGAGCCCACAAGGATCTAATGCAGCATGCAGGATGTGACTGTATAAAGCCTCGCCTCAGGGCAAGTCACCTGGTTTTCAACACTGTAGTCTGAGAGATTGCACAGGAACAAGGAAGTCATTTAACCTGAGTTTTGAACTTCGGGGGGGGGAATTACATCTACTGGGACCAGGTCGGTATTGAGCTGACTGGGATGAAGAGGATTTATAGCCTGGAGGGAAGACTTTGTCAGGTTGTGGAAAAAGCTGTCATTATTAGCACTGAAGGCAGAATGGGCTCCAGTAAGACATAAACACAAAGACTTAAGCAGCTAAGCGCAAGCAGACGCAAGACATAATAGAAAACAAGAGGAAGAAAAGGTCTGTTGACATAGAGCAGTGCACACAACTAATTTTAGTTCAGGGGCCACATGTAGCGCAATTTTATCTTGAGTGGGCAGGATTGGTAAAATAGTTCCATAATAACCTTTGTTGTGGTGGTAAAAAGTATACGTGATGAAAATGTTTATATTTTGACAAAAAAACATACATTTATTTAAAAAAATGATAATAAACGTAACATAAAGCCTTTTTTTTAAATTAAATCAAGAAAACTTCTCCTATAGTTTTTGCATTATGCAGATTTTTTTCAAACTCACACTGACAGCATGACTTTGGGTTCCATAGATGTGTCATATTCCTGATCAATCTCCAGTCGTATATTAAATTGTCCTGAACAATTTAATATACAACTGGAACAATTTAGCTTCTGGGGAATATTACTGCACATTTCCCTGTATCTTGCACCAGAAGGTTTCATTAAAATTGGCTTTAAGTTGAGATCGTAGTCATTTTCATGAGCAATTGTTTGGTTTTGTGAAAATCGAGGCCAGGGGTGTCAGGCACATTTGAGTTCAGGGGCCACATGGAACCCAATTTCATCTTGAGTAGACTGGACCGGTAAAATCATGATAACCTTTAAATTTAAACATTAAAGATTGTCTTTGTTGTGGCACGGAGTATACGTGATGAAAATGTCTATAATTTCACAAAATCAAACTAATGCTATGGAAAATTAAGGCAATCTCAACATAAAGCCAATTGTAATGAAACCTTCACGGCAAAATACAGTGAAATGTCAGAAAAAAGGTCTTTTAGCTGTTGCATTATACATGTTTTTAGAAACTCACCCTGACAGCATGGCTTTAAGGCTAATGCTTGAGGGAGTCGGGTTCACCGATATCTCAGCTGGGATCTCGGTGTTGTGTTATGTCCGCTACTCTTAATAAATCTGTTTTTGTTTGTGTTTTCCTCTGAAAATCACTGTACATTCACACACCAACCAACCAGACTCTGTACTGTACTGTAATTCATTGCAGCGAAATTCCAGTCACTTAAGCTTCTTCTTGTCCCTTTTTCTTCATCACTGAACTGTAATCTGGTTTCAAGTATATCTATTATTTTGAATGGTCCATCAAATTTTTTGCATTGCTGTTTTTATAGATGGTTAACTGGTGAATGTGGTCGACATTCTGTTCTCTTTATTTTTCTTTTGCTTGTTGTTAATCACAAACAAAAAGCGGTTTGCTGTGGCATTCACACTAAAACAGCAGGCTACTTTTTTTTTTTTTTTTTTCACTTGATTTCACAATGGAGTTCCGGCATCCACATCTGCCAGTATTTTACAGTGAATTACACTCAGTTTTTACAGTGTGTACAGAAAATGTGAATGATAAAATGCCGCAAGGATCCCAGTATATGACCGCTGCAGATGGGTGTCTGGTCATCTTTATTCCTCGACGGGTTTCAGGAAGTGACAGAAGGGTACGTTTTCTTTTTGGGGGGGGCCACCAAAATCATTCCCCGGGGATCGTTGGGACTTTGACCAGCTCCAGATGTGGGTGGCTGAGGCAGGGCATGAAAGGGCGCAGGGCCCAGCAGGTCCTGTACAGCTCGCAGATCAAGGCTGCCGTAAAGGCTGTTGTGGTATGTTTCCATGTGTGTGTGTGTGTGTGTGTGTATGTGTGTGTGCACGTGGCGCAGACTTTGTCTTCAGGGAGGAGGAAACATGTGTAGAAGATTTGATTTGTGAGGCACTGAACATGACAATTACTATTTGCCTTCAAAGAAACTGACAACTGCACTTAGGACTTCAAAGCATTTATGTTCCTTTTTCTTACGTGATTAGGCCAGCGACGTCGGACGTCCGCATCGGGCATCGACGCACGCCCTCAAACCGAGTCGATCCGCACGGTGCTTCCAGGCCTGCCAGTGCGTTCCACCATTATTCCACATTTCAATCTGCCGCGAACTCCAAAGCTTTCGCTTGGAGCTTCGTCGAGCGTCAATCCGCCTGTTGCTCAGATCATTAAACTTCAAGAACAAGTTAAAAAAAAAAAGTTACACTTACAGACATAAACTTACAAATGGCATGCAGATGTTTACGCTGCATAATTGAGATCTGTGCAAATCACCGCTTGTGCGCTCTCATTTAATGCCGTCTCCTCAGAGGTAATGGTGGCTCTTGTCATCACTGAGACGGAGATGAAAGGAGATTTGAAAGAATGTACGTCGGTCGGGAGTAAATCACATGACTTAGCAGTGGAATCCTCCGATGCCGGCGGTAGAGGAGAGTAGACAAGTGTCTGCTAGTTTTCATTCCGAGCCCTTTCATCACTGATGGACTTAGAGCTGGAATCCGTAATGGAGGGTTCTTTGGAGTGGATCGGATGTGACTGTGAGAACCACAACTGCAAGTTACATAAACTAATGCTGAGATTAAGATTCAACGTCCTACAAGCCATTAAAACCAGCATTTATTTGTTTTTTTTGTCCTCAATTTTATATTGCTGCTGCTGTGATTGGCAGGGCTCATTTGTGAGTGGCACAGTTGTGAAAGTAGAGCAAAATGAGAAAAACCGCAGAAAGGCCCGTCCAGAACTCAGACCTGCTACCCACTCAAAAAACAAAGATAAAAATGCTTTTGTAATCTCTCATAAACTCTAATATTTATATATCGGATGACAAGTTTAATCCCGAACAAATCTGGCAACCCTAAGGGTACATCCCTACGACGAGCCCCAGCTTTCTCCCAAAAAATTCTGGCCACACGTCACTATGAGCGTGGCTCAACACAAGGCTTCAGGGAATGTTGTACACATTCCAGGCCTTTAGGCACTGTGACTCACCAAACACGCCAAAAGCAGTGAATGTGAGTGGTTGTCTCTGTGATAGTCCTGTGATTGGCTAACACAGAGACCGATCTTAGCTTTCTTGTCATAGAAAGCTAAGATCGGTTCAAGCGCATCACGACGAAGCAGTATCTCAGATGGATTGCTGATGGATGGATCTAGTAAAGACACGGATGACTAATGATTTGTAGGCCACACATGGACACCATTGATTAAAGTTTAAAAACACAACATCAGTGCTTTTCACTAAAAAGTAATCATAAGTCCTATTGTGGTAAATTTACTTTTAAAGTGATAATATTTTTAAAGTGACAATGTACAACAATGGGGCCCGGAGCCACTGAAAACACAACTTTTTGACAACGACTCCCAAGGTGGAAGTTTTCAAAAACACTCACGATGGACACAACTGCTAACGTGCATGCACACCACAACTGTCTGTCCATATGTCTGTGTTCTCCCATTGTTGATATTTATAGCATATTGTGTACTTTTTCCACTCTAATGTGATGTTGTTGGCCATTTTTATTTTTCTTACACAGATAACTGTCAGTACTTCCTGTTAGCATCAGAGCACCTTGTCATTTCAACTAAGATTAAAACAACAATTATTTTGCTAACATTCAACAAGTACAGCTTCCGCGAGTCTTAGAAACAGACCCACCATCAACATATCAAGGGGAGTTGTTGAATGCTAACAAAAGGAAAAGTGGCCAAATGGCCTGAAAGTAGACACACACACACACACACACACACACACACACACACACACACACACACACACACACACACACACACACACACACACACACACACACACACACACACACTGAAGTTGGTACATCATTTACGCATTTGACTCACAGTGTAGTGTATTCCAGCGCTTGGCACTGTAAAGTCACAGACACAGTCACAACCTCTAATACCAGCAAAACTAAGTCAGTTTTGACTCCACAAGTCTGGCCGTCTCCAAATTTTCAGATCAGATCTCACAATGTGGGTAAAACAAGACACACACACACACACACACACACACACACACACACACACACACACACACACACACACACACACACACACACACACACACACACACACACACACACACACACACACACACACGCCCCCACTCTCACTCCCACTGCTTAACTACCCTCCTCGGCCCATTGTGCCTGATCTATTAAACCCAAAACAAAAGAGACTTGTTTTGATTTGTTTTCAGGAAAAGGCCAGCCTCAAACTCAAATGTGCTGAACAACCCCAGGATGGCCGAGATCCAGATGCGACACCAAGCCAAGCTGTCAGACATACTACAGATCCTCTACAATAGAAGGCAATATATATATATATTTGAATATTTGTTAATATTTAGAAATGGGATGAAAACATCCTAACCTGTAACCAACACTGAGCAAAGCAGCATCCATATTTTAGAGAGCAACATTTGCAATGCAGCAGCAGACTGGCACTCAGTGAGCTGGCACACTGGCACATGTATAAGGTTCCAAGGCCCAAGCCAGTCAGGAGCTCTTTCATGTGATACATATGACCTGGCCAGAACTACAAAGAAGTCTCTTTACACCCAAGTCTTGAATCATTTTGAGCTCCCGGTGCCTTTTATGTGGGACATATGTCCGTTTTTTTTTTGCCATTTATACTCTTTGAAAGATGTTTTTGAAGCGGCTCGACAAATAAGATTACATCAATGTTTCATGTTTGGTGAGACAAAATTCACATGCACATTCCCGTACGCACTTGAAAAGAAAGCATACTTTATTGATTCCCTTTGGAAAATGGCTTCTCTGCATTTAACCCATCCTGTTCATAGTTAATTTTAACTGCACATACTAATGGCCGTGAGCTCCCACGGGGCAGTGCATGGGAATCTGCAGGGGGATGAGGGGATGGGGGGATGGGGGGGGGGGGGGGGGGGGGGCGCGTAATGGTGGTAGCTTGTTAGCAGTGGGGGGACTCCAATGTGTGAACCTTGCTTCTGTAAACTCTCTGCCATAACTGCCCCAAATATAGTTTCCCTGCCCACACTGCACTGTAAGCCCATGCAACAGATGTCAATGGCTTCTGATAATATGGTGCATTTTTTTGTGACTGGCATGTGGGAAAGTTTCTCATTCCCACTGGAAAAAAAGGACAAAAAAAAAAAAAAAATAAATCAGAACTTTGTCAAACTGGGAACTTACCAATGGGAAAGTGGGATATTTCCAGAAGCTCAGAAGCTTCTAATTATGTATTTAGTCATTATTATTAGATCTAAAGTATAAAAATACAAAAAGAGCCCATTAGGCTGACTTTCGGCGAACTGCAACATTTCCGAGCAACGTTTTGGTGCATTTATCAAATTGTCGTGTACCTTTTGTACACTACAGTTTGACTTTTCGTTGTTTGGGGACATTTGTGAATGTGATGCATGTCTTAGGCCACTTTTACTCAACAACGTTTCAAGTCATTTTGTGTTTTTCTTTTCAGAAAAAGCAAACGTTTGTCTCGAGTGTCATGTCGGCCGGTCCATATTCTCCTGCAACTGGGTAGTTTAAGAGTTGAATTTACATCTTTCCGTAGGAATATCTCTGTACTCCCACTGTTCTCTGCACTAATTTGCCTGTGGTTTCATTACAAAGACGACCAACAGCACCCACTAGTGGCTCTGCATGAAATCTACATTGTCGTCAGAGTTTCGGCCCAATATAAAAGCCAATCTTTTTCTAAAACAAAAACTGATGACAAAACAAAAATGATGGGTTTTTACTTATAACATTGTTGTTCCAAGAATTAGTAGAAATAAACACAAAACACATAAATAATATACAGTGCACAATGGAAAGTTACAATTAGGCCACATGCACTTGATTTAATAAGATGACATGCCACAGATTGATGTTTATAATATATTCCATGTTCTTTATCCTTCTGCATGATGAGAAATTCCCTGGCTGAAGTGTTACTGCACAGCCCGCAGAAGCAAGGGGATCCCTAAAGCCCACCTTATGTCACGATCATTAGGAACATCCCCTTATAACCTCCCGCTAAGACCAGCCGCTGCTCTGCTGTCTGTAGGCCTTGATCTGCAGCACAAATATGTATATGCGTGCGAGTATGTGTCGGCCGCTGTGTGTATTTGTGTACCGGGGTTGGTTTATTCATAGACACCTTTACCCACTTAGTATCACATTTGTCAATGTCAGCCCTCCATCCTAATCCCTCCTTGTGTCAACACTTCATTAGTAACCCCAGCAACACATGGGTACACACACACACACACACACACACACACACACACACACACACACACACACACACACACACACACACACACACACACACACACACACACACACACACACACACACACACACACACACACACACACACACACACACAGTATGCACTTACGTTAATGTCAGCACCCGCGGCAGTGATAGAGCAGTGATGCCACACAGCAGTTTCCAGCATGATTACTGTAAGTATGTTTTTTTTCTTTTCTTTTCTTTTCTTTTCTTTTCAAGTGACACTTCTTTGGATTTGTTGAAAGTGTTGAGAGCAAAAAAAAAAATACTTGACAAACAACCACAACAGCTTTGTGCAGCGTTTCAGGATGATGGCTGTGGATTCACTTGGATGAAGGTGGGCATTCAGAGCTGAATTAATATGAGTTTTGTTTTCTGCAGCAAGGCTCCAAAACTACAATAAACAAAAAACTTCAGTTTATGTTGAAGCATTTAATTCATTTACTGCAATCACTGGAAAGAGGCAAAAATTCGTGAAAACTTTTCAGGGAAACTTTTATTTATTTATATTTGTGAAGTCTGGAAGAAATACTTGGACCAAATGTGTTACGATCTGTTTACAGAATACAATGAAAACGAGTGTTTCTGATAAAATTGGTGCAGATGTATTTTAGGATTGTCACCTCAACTTGAGGAGAAACAGGCTTTAGTGCTTCAAGTCCAAACTGTGATCAAGTCTCTCAGATCCTTCACTTGGCTTGGCAATGGCGCCTGGCAGGTGCAGATCTAACCATGGCTGGAGGCCGTCCAGGTACATGGTGTGACTGACTGTTGTGCATATCGTGCCAACTTATTCTTGTATTAATGTCATATCAAAAAGCAGGTCCGATGTTAGACTGGTGACCTGTCCAGTGTGTACCCTGTCTTTGGCCAGATAGCACCTGGGCTATCCGGCTCAAGCCTCCCCGTGACCCCACACTAGATGAAGCAGGAGCAGAAAATGGATGGGTGTCATGTTTTATTTAGGCTAAAATAACTGTAGCAACACAGATTATTGAACATAAATGTAGCGAGAACCAAGAAGCTGTAAGCTAGACCACCAAATGTTTCATTATTACCTTCAGGTGATGTATGTTTGTCTACTTCAGACTAAAGGTCTGATCCACACACATAAAAAAAAAGCTTATTTTGGGGGTGTTTCATATACATGGAAACAAAAACAAAACATATAACTTAATATTAGGGATGCACCAATACCACTATCGGGTATCAGGTCTGATCCTTCCCGAAATTCTGGGACCGGTACGTAGCTAAAGTTAAAAACAAAAACAAAAAAACAAATGGTATCAGAGCATCTGTTTTGTTATTATGATGGAACCCAAGATTCATTTTCCTAAGTTTAAATATTAAAACTGAAGACTCCAGTCTCTCAGTTTGGACTTTCCATTGTCTCTGCATTACCTCCTGAGGATTTTGGTTGTTTGTATTTTTTACGTTAGAATAAAATGACTTTCTGCTCCACCAGCGGTTTCTGCCGTCATGATTCCTTATCTAAATGCAACACCAGGGGTCAGTAACCTTTTTAAAATGACAAGCTTGTTTAATCTTGTCTTGTCAATGAGTGAGCAATTATCACCATCCAATTTAAACAAAATGTATGATATAAAAGAACCTAGAGCTTGGACTTTAACACGTTGATTAATAATAATAGATTGCTGAAAGAAATATTGCATTTTAATCCATCACAAAACCTTTCTGATTGCACCTGGAAAGTTTTTGATATACCAATGTAGCAGACAAACAGACATAGTTTATCAGTAGAAAACCTCGTTGACTGCCTCCAGACCCGGCACGTCTACTGGGAAGGAGGTCCTTCAACCATTAAAATAATACAGAACTCACTGCATTTACAGCTTTCACATGGTCCGGTTTGTGACAAATGGCCATGGTGGCAAATCCCTGCCAAAATGGGTACAAATGAGATCCATGCACGCAGATGTAAAAGACGCGTGGCGGGCTGTGTTGCGTGCGGCTCCTTTATGGCTCTTTTACATCCATACACGTGGATTTCATTTGTTTGCACATTTTGGCAGGGATTTTTTTTCCACAATAATGACTGATTTTAAACAATATACATACTGAGAGGGCCTTCTCCAGTGTGCCAGTGATTATGCCGGGGCGTGCCAACTGTGGCACCAGTGTAAGAACTTGCCGATCCCTGACATAGACCATCTCCCTCCTGCTTTGGTTGCCAGTTTTGGAAGAGACCCTGATCTAGCTGCTAAGATGATTTGTAGAATGAAGTGTGGGCAAATGTTTTTACATGTGGAGGACATCTGTCAGTGGCCTACTATTCTTGACCCGATAAGGCTTAAGAGTAATTTTTTTTTCGGTGTTGTGATAAACATTTTTTGATTTCTAAAAGAACAAAAAAACAACAGTAAAAAATTCTAAGATGGATTGAACACTTTTCAAGCAGGAGTTGGTTGAAAGGCAGGGTACACCCTGGACAGGTCAGAAGTTACTTTACTATTACTATAATCAGAAATAGCGAGTAATAAAGAATTCGTATTTTGTGACTATGCTAAATAATTAATTTAGTGAAGGACTTTTAACTCTTCCTCACTACATGCATGTCTGTACTTTGCATTCTTCAAAAGGCTTGTAATTGTTTTAACTTCTACATTATGGCAATTGACAGATGACAGTTAAATGAAAGCGTCAAAGCAGTTGACGGCAACATGTATCTGCAATGAAGCTGCAGAAGTTACAAAAATGAAAGCACAATCAAGTTACAATGATACTGGCTGAATGCCAAGGCATCCCCATAATATACATTTTCAATGGAAATCATAGTATTTTATAGTAATTTTTAGCTGTACCAGTTTTTTTTTTCTATTTTAATCATTTACTTTCTGACTCAATGGATATGCCAGTTGAATTTGTGTCATGACTACTGAGCAAGCTCCTAACAACCATAGAATTTCAGAGTCTGTACCTTTATGAAAGTAAAAACAAAAAACAGCACCTGTCATGCTAACTACAATGTTTTCAATGTTTCTGCTGTTTACGTGTAAACTGACTTTGTTTTCAAAATGTTGCTTTGTATATGTGAAGCTTTTCTGAAATGAAAATGATAAATGATACATTTTCACTTGAAATGTTGTTTATGGCTCATTGACTATGATACAAATTGAATCCGTAATGTCTTTACTTTAATGTAAAAATCTGAGTGCTTTTGGCAGAGATACAGTAAAGCGAGTATCAGTATACTAACATACTTCAGTCACAAAAATTGTATTTATCACCTAATATGTTGTCTGCATTCTGTTGTTAGGCAGAATTTTAAAGATTTGTCAGGATGTCCAAAATAAACCTGAGAGAGCAAGTTTGCCCTGTGCTCGTCACTTCTACATTTAGAGTAAATCAAAAAGTGATGTTGTGTCCACTATCTGTGATGCTGCCTCCTACATTTAGGTAATACAGCTTTAATATAACGCAGAGCGACAATGAATGATGCTACCAACAATTATCCTTCAGTCGAAAATGGTTTCCATTATTTACAAACTAATGCCAACATGTTGTTTTTAGCTTCAACGTCTGACAAACTAAAGTCGGCATGAAAAAAGTGCCTCCAGCTACTAAGTGAATGAAACTACTTTTATCTTGTATAAGGTAGACGATCTTAGTTTCGTGAATGGTGAAGGAGATGCCCCATTGCATTGTTTTGGTCTTGAATTAGGTTTCTTTCACCATGCTGCCTTTATTACTTACTTTGTTATGGTCATTGAACTTTGAACAGTGAACTGGAGCAAAGTGTCTTTAAAGATGGGGACAAAATAAAATAACCCAAGCCCCCATTAGTCTGGATTCCAAAGGACCCTCAGCCCCTCCGTGATGGGAGTCGAGGTGTTCTAGCGAGATGGTGCTGCAGTGGGCATCGCTCTCAACAGCTCCTGAAACTGGTTACAGTTGGGATCCCCTCTGACTCTCGGCGTCGCCGGAATCTGGACCCCCGTTAAGGGGTTAACACACCAACACTCGCCCCGCTGGCCATGGGTGGACATGTTGCACTGGGGAGAGAGAAGAAAAACACAAAACTAGACAAGTTGGAAAACACTGGATAAAAAGAGGAGGGGGCGGCAAGGATGCACAGTGGGAAGCAGCGGATGCGTTAATGAAGCATGGCGTATGGTGGCTTGAGATGCGTGTGTGTGTGTATGTGTGTGAGTGTGTGTGTCTGTGCGAGTGTGTGTATCTTGTAATGGCGGGGGGCGATTGGACGAGAGTGTGGGCTTTGGTTCGGGTGGGACAGCCCTCACCCAATAACAGCCCGTTCCCGGGTCATGCCCCCTATACACAACCCCGCAGGCCCTGCACAGCCTCACATGTCATCACAAACACACACACACACACACACACACACACACACACACACACACAGAGAGGCATGCCAGTAGACCAGCCCCCCCGCAGAGCCCTACTCAGAAATGAGGTCGTAATTGAAGTGGACACAGTTTACGCCGCGCACGCGGGGCAGCCGAGGAGGGGACGGACTAAAAGAAAGCAGGGCTGGGGGGGAAAGAAAGGACTTTCCATTTTCTTCCTTCGATGAGAAAGAACAAAAAGAGTGACAGTTACAGTAATTACCGCGCGACAAGGAGGGACAACTCCAAAAAGGAGCCGAGTGTTGAGGAGGTACAGTGTTCCTCCCTGGGAACCGAGGACTCCAGTCCAAAACAATGCTGTTGTTTGTGACCAGTGATGAAAATTGGCTGAGTGGTTGAGAGCCCTGCTTTAGGAAACTGTGGCGCCTATTCAAATCCTTCTTTTCTGCTCCACTATCCTCGCAAGAAAACACTGGATATGTGACCTTGTTTGTCCTCCCCTGTCTGATTTCTATGGATGAGCAGAGTTCAAGCCCCCGGTCGGAAGCACAGCTCGTTCCTCGGCTTAACAAAAAGAGCTCTTCCCATGAAGTCCGCCAAACACTTTAAGTGCCTTGTAACCTCAAGCGCAGGAGCTTGTTGCCTCGTTCATGATGACAACATCTCCCCACGCATTGGCGTGTATGTGTGTGTGTATGTGAGTGCACGCATATGTGTGTGTTCAAGCACAGAGTAAGAGCAGGAGGTTGTTGCGAGTGTTGGTAAGAAAAACAGACGAGGAGAATGGGGGGTGTGGAGCAGGGCGGCAGGTGGCAGAAGTGAGGGGGCGGTTACATGTGCTCGCCAGGGTGATTTTGCCAGGCCGATAGAAAAGTTGTGTGTGAGTCATGTGAGTATGAAAGAAAACAGGGGAACTCCAACTTTGCAAAATTGCATGTTTGCATCTGTCAGGGAGGAGAAAAACAAAAAGGAAGGGGTCAAAAATCTGACTTGCAAAAGGTGAAAAAGCAAAACAGGAAACATCAAAGATCAAGTTGCCTGAATCTAAATGTGTTGCACATGCCGGCGCACCGAACTGCATTGATACCGATCACAGTGGGGGCTGTTTTCCCATCATCAAAGTCAGTGGTCAGTACTCGCTGTAGCTACCGGCACAGCTTCAAAACCTCGATGACATCTGCAACCACTTGAGTCTCTCCGTGACCAGCATGATGCAGCGAGTCACCCGGCGAATCCCACGGGGCAGAGAACTGCTGCCACCGCCGTTCTCCACAACGCCCAAATCTTTCAAACATATCACAGTCATGGTCAGGACCTAATGAGTGATCTCACAGCAGGTGTTTTGCCCATTTGACAGCAACTGGAAAACACCTGCTGTGACGCAACTGATGGGGACGAGGCCATTGTGACATTTCAGAAAGTTTCTGCCCACAGATTCTCGCTGCCACGTGACTCAGACAGAACGAGTTTACAGTTAGACGTGATACAAATGATCCATCATCTCAACAACGGAATTTGAATCAACGTGCGTAGTGAATGGAGGTATTTTTCCAGGGACATAGACTACATGAGGCAATGCCAAACTCAGTCAAACAACACTCTATTATCCCAGGAACTGTTTATAGAAATTTTTTTTTGATGTGCGTCATTTCATAAACACACCTAGAATCATGCATGACATACTGTATTTAGGTATCTCAAGAAACTTTGGGGAAGTCCAGTTCTGTGGAATTAAACAATGATTGTTGTTACTGATTTTAATCTGGGCTTCAAATATTGTGCATTTTCACCAAGTTGCTGTGTTTCTGAGCTCAATCGGAGGAAGTGTTTTGCCTGGAAATAATGGTGCTTTTATTCTGTCTTTTCCCCACAAGTCTCACTGCTGGCAAAGTACTGTACAACTCAAGTCAGATATAGTAACCTGGAGAGACTACTCACTATAGTACAAACCATTGATGAATTAAAAAGTGCTTGAGGCACATGTGACTCATGAGGCACTATGGCCACAATGACCCAGGCTGACCCTGCCTCAATGCTGACAGCATGTTGCACGAAGCACGCTGATGAAACATGTGCTCTGCTAAGCCACACTGATGGACAGCAGATACTGTCCAAGAACTTTGTGATCACACCTTGTAGTGCAAATCCAAGAGCTTTCATCAGCCCAACGGCTCCATCAAAAGTGGCATTGCTGAGTGTTATCATAAACGTAGATGGAATATCGATGATTAAAATCTAGAATGTCCTTTAAAGAAAGTTTCCATGTAAGCCATTAAATACAACTCAAGGAAATTATCAGTACAAAGCAGTCGGGTCGCTGGCATTGCGAAGCTCAGGAGAGACTCTGCTCTCAGAAGTGATGAGTTGAAAGTTACAAGAATAATTAAAGATTATAAGAATAAGGGTGACTCTGACTAGAAAGAAATAACAATTCCACATTCTTATGGAGACACTAGAGCAGATTTGGTAGCTTTTTTGAGCAATATATTGCACCGTATCATTGTACAAAAAAAAAAAAAAGTGGGTCAAGAGTGATTTGACGAACCCCTTGAGGTGTTAACTTGGCCTTCTGTTTCCACACATCTCAATCTGATCCAACATCTGTTGGACATGTTGGACACACAGACTAATCTGTACAGGTTTCAGCTTGCAAATACAGGACTTAAAGGATCTGCTGTTAACATATCAGTGCCTCACAGGACAACACACCCTTATAGCTCATGCATGAATTGGTCTGCAAAGTTTCCATTTTTCATTTTCGCTGTTTTGTACCACTGCAAGAAAGTGATGACCACTGGTGTGCATGCTCAATAGCAGTGGGATAGTTGTGTTTTTCTCCATCTACAACATGGAGATGGAGCCCGAGTGTTTTCAAAAAATTGAATTTGACCCCCATTTCCACAGAGATGGAGTCGGAGTCCATTTACTCAGTTACTTGATATCATTTTTTTAAACACAGTTTTAACCCTAAAAGGTTTGTCATTTTTACTATTCACCGCAGCCAATTCATAGCTGGCTGTGATAACATTTTTATTTAACTCCTGTCACTAAGTAAACAATCACTGCTGTGTGGCGAAGTCATCTCGGTGTATATAGCCTTACCTTTTCTACATGGTCCATCTTTAGTTTGCTATCATATTTTGTGTCATAAGTTCTCTTTCTTTACAATCAATTAATAAATGAGAGCAGCAGTTTCCATTTGCAACATAATGACATTTAATAAGTTATAAATGAATGACGTTTCAATTCTTGATTGTGTTTATGCCAGTGGATAAGAAATATACCAAATCAAGGAGAGGTGTTGTAGGTTGTATGAAGTCAGCCTGCATGTTTTTCTTTTTCTTGTATGACAACTTTTGGCATCAAAAAGCTATTTCAAACACGGCACAATAAAGATTACATCCATTTCCTGTATTTTCAGCAGTAAAGGTGAATCAGAGAACACAGTTCTGGGTAAATTCACCTGTCAGCAATGCTCTCGCTCATGTGTCATTCAGTGGCTCACCTGTTTGAGGTTGTACAGTTTATGTATGTCACAGCTTGGAAATTTGAGGCCGTACAGGTTCTCCAGCGGGCCTCTGTTATCCTCAGAAGTCATTTTGGAGATCTCCTCTAAGACCTTGTCCAGTTCTTGCTGACAGGCAGTCTGAAATGATGACGGGGGGAAAAGTATTAATATCGGCACCGGCTCCTCAGCCCTTATTGAAGCGGACAGATAAAAAAAACAGTTGAATTAGTTGTTGTCAGAGTTTATTTATCAGTCTAAACCACTTCGATTGGCTCGTGAGGAGAGCAGAAGGAGAGTCGGGTTAAGTTTGACTTGAAGCTGGAGGCCGAGGAATGTGTTTCTGTCCAAGAAAAAGAATGGCGAAATTAAATACTCGTGCATATCATGTAAAAGTGTCACAAATATACACGTTTATGGGCACGATTTTTACGAGGTGATGTCAGGCGAGCAGCACGTTCTGCCAGTGTTATTGATGTGAGTCCTGCTGAGTGGAACATGAGTGGCTGGACGTCTGAACCCGCCCGGTAGCCGCGGCCACACACGTCTACCTGTGCAGGCGCATGCAAAATACCAAATATTGTAATCCTGTATATACTGTTGCACTGAGAACACACACTAACGCTGTAGACATGTGTGCACAGTGACGCACACTCACAAACACACAGAGGGTATCAGTGTGCCTGTGGGATCAAAGGGGTCCGGTCTTATGATTAGTTGGCTGGGGATGAGAGAGAGGTGCAGGAGGAGGCACAGTCATGAACCTTATCAGACATCTGAACATATGGATGAACGGTACGCTTTCTCTTACTTTGCTTCTTTCTTTCAAACCCTCTCTTATATCACTGTACTGCTCTGGATTGTTGGATAATAAAGACACACAATTCAGTGTATTGAACTCGTGGTTTGAATGCTGCTTCTTTACTCCCACGTTAAAGTTTCTTCAAAGCAAATTCAGAGGTTTTCATATTCTTTCTACTTCAACATGTCAAAACACTGTAAATCAGGGGTATCAAACACATTTTAGTCCAGGGGCCACATACGGGCCATTTCCATCTTGATGGACCAGACCGGTAAAATTTAAACCTTTAAATATAAACTTTTTCTTTGTGCATATGGAAATACATAATGACCAGCAGTGGCCTCGAGGTTAGAGAAGACTTGGGATCTGGTTTGATTCCCACAGCCAACGGGTCATCTCACCGCACTGTGAGCGCCGTAATGGCCACTCAACACTCCTACTCTCTGGGACAGCTTCAATGCGGGGAACAAGCCTCCGTTGGTTGAGCGGTCATCCTTTGTTCAGAAGGATAACATGTGGCAGCCACGTCTGTGACAGACATAAAATTACTGTCTTGAGCATCGGCAGCCTTTATTGCTTGCTCGAAATTGAACAAGTTTGTCAAACATGTCTATTAGTTTTTAATATCCTTCCAATTTGTTTCACATAACAATTCGAGCATAGTTTCCCTGCACGTTACTACCCTGTCGTCAGAGCCTACTTCTATGTCTTGGGACAATGTATTTCGGCAGTGATCCACCAATCTGTGACTATTTGAACACCCACTCCAGACGAAGATAGGACCACTCTTTGATTTGAAAACATAATATTTTGTTTGCAATGGGCTTTCCCAACAACTGAGCAGAACCCCTTGGAGATTACGTTCCACATCGAAAGTATTACATTACATCATTACTGTAGCCTTCTTGTCAGCTGCACATTCATGCTCAAATCCAAAACTCAAATGTTTCCCAAAGGCGCAATTCTGGGTCAGGTGTGGTGTCTGTGAGAGCCATAGGAACAAAAATGATCTTCGCTTCGGTTGCATTGGACTTCTGCGAGATGATTGGTCGGTAGCACGATCGCTATAAACGGTGCATTCGGTCCCACATATCTCTGACCTCACATGACCACCCACAACGCAGCGCGCCCAAGCTGGACAGCAGCCGTGAAGTCCCTCCCCCTGACCAGCTGCACGACTCCTTTTACTGCATTCCCTCTTTTGTTGTTTCTAATGATGTTGACAATTGTATCACCCCCGCCCCACATTCTTTCTCCTTGTTTGCTTGATTTTGTTTTATTTTTCCTGCCGGCGAGAGTTAAGTGAGGGAGAAAATGAGCAAAGCGAATCATTGTTTGCGTTAATGGAAACATATATAAGGGCCTCCACATGCACAGCCCCCCGGGGCCTTGCCTCATTTGCATAAAACAGATTATCTGAGCTTGTATGCTGCTACACTGAGGGTTTTCCAGGAATTGTTTTTTTGGCAGGACTGCGTTTGGGACTGTTATGTATTGAGTGGGTCGTAAAGAGAAGAAGACGGGGGCAGAGGCATTTGTAAGCTATAGATTGCATCAAATCACCAAAATGCATTCCACATGGGGAAATACAAACAATATCGCCATACATAATAAAGAAGCACATAACGAGGAGTTCTTAGAAGACGACTGCGCAACTAATGTTTTTAGCCACGCTTACTCTGCATTAAGACAAAAGCACAAGTGAGGACATAAACTATGGCTGAAGTGAATAACATCTCCTCATGATGTCATCTGTCACTGTGGAATTCATCAACAAGCTAGTGAGCAGAAAATTGTCCTGAGAGTCAATGTGTGTGACATTTCTTAAAAAGTAATAGTTTTCTTTGAAGTTTAAATGTTTTTTTTTTTGTGTGTGTGTGTGGTTTGGCCAGATTTTAGCCTCTTCTGGGCCAGTTCTGGCCCATGGGCCTTATGTTTGACACCTCGTCTCGAGAGCATACATATAACACTAACTCCTGCAAAACCTCACATTTAAATGATTCCTATGAAATAACTTGATTATAAGACATATTGAGGCACGATAAACCCTCTGAACATGGATCAAAAACAGATCTAATTCCGGGTCAACACTGTATCCATCATGCAGTGGTGCGAATTGTGGCATAAAAGCCAAATTACACATCAATTTTCTCACAGTGATGAGATGAAGTTCATTTAGTGAAAATTAGTTTAATAAGTCATTGAATGTACACTAGAGCCTTAGCTGTCATAGAATATTTAAGTGATGTTGTTAAACATTTTAAGTAAATATAGTATAATATTTAAAGAATTAATTGTATATTAACTTAAAACATTTAACAACATTACTTAAATATTCTTGTGTAATCTGTTACACAAAAAGTTTTGAGTTCTGTGAGCTTGTTTGGGTTTACAGTGTATTCAGCAGGCAGATATTCAGTGAGTGTACAAAGCCAGTTATTTTTATTGTGTTGCAGATCGTGACTCTACTCACATTATATTGTCTCATATCATCTGTTTTGTGTTTTACGTACGTGATTTATCAATTTTGCTTGACAGCACTTAAACGCGTTATGTGGTTCTTCAACCTTGAAGTCATAAAAGTTGATTTTCCTATCTTCCACCAACCGAAGTTAATCTGGAGCCATAAAACATATTTATTTGTTCATGACACAGCTTGTGAGCTGATATAGGATCTAGATTTGCTATAGAAATTACATATGCTATTTTACAATTATGAAATAGAATTGTTCATCACTTTGACATTGTATTACTGTATTTCGCTACTGTATTTACTAAATCCTCTCCACACATCGAATATACAGGTAGGCGATTGGAGTTAACGTTGATGACGAATGAGTCTTTGCATTGAACAAAACTTCCTTTCCTTTTTTGGATGTATCTGCGGTGAGCTTATGGAGGGTTGGCGTCACAATCATAAATCAGCTGGTGACAGGCAGTACGTAATGCATATTTTAAATGACACAGTGATGAAATATTATTTTACTTAAGTGTCACATTTGTCACCACAAACTGTCAAAACAGAAATCCTTTTGAAAAAACAAAACTGAAAGTGAAAAGTACAGTTTTCTTTTGTGGAAACCTCAAGGAGCGACTGCAGAGAGTCTCGACCAGGGGTCTGCAACCTGCAGGTCCAAAGCCATATGTGGCTCTTTAGTTCATCTGTATTGGCTCTTTCTGTAGGCTATATCAAATTAATGCTAACAATTTTCAGCTTATTAGTATATGTATTTGCATACTTTGTTATCAAAAAGGCCTCCCCATGCTGAACTGGTTAAAAAGGCAAAAACTAAGTCAACAAACTGCCAAACTTGCTAAAAGCCAGGTCAAAAGTATTTGAGGGGAGAATGGCAAAAAGTTTTTAAACTGCTAAGAAGGGAGCAAAAACACATCAAATAGCTAAAATGGCAAACAAAATTGGTCAAAAGCGAAAGTGTCTAAAATAACCAAACTGAATCAGTTAAAATAGGCTAAAAAGGTTAAAATAGCTAAAAATAGCTAAAAAAACAAAACAAAACAAGAAAATTAATTCTAAATTAATTGAAGTCATGAGACATTATGAATGTACGTTCAGCGAAACTACATAAATAACATATATACACTTTCTGATCTTTTCAGATTAAACTGGTTTTGTGGCTGCAGAAGAAACTGATTGGGTGGAAAGTCACAAACAAGATTCTTTTTATGGGAAGGTTGATGAGAAAACAGACTCATTTCCAAGGACTCTGTGTATTTCTACACGAGTGCGTGTTTGTTTGTGTGAAACAGTGCCCAGAGGAGGGCACCACTTTACCAGACTTCATTGTCTCCTGCAACAGATAAATGAATCAGTCACAACGCTGTATGCTGGTTTTTGATTCTGATGAAAGGCATAGCGAGTCTATTCATTCAAAAATATAACAGTTCTCTCATTGCGGCAGTTGTAACTCTCCGAATTTAATTCATTCATGTAAAAATGCTAAATACTAACAAAAAAAATTCAAGATTAGACTACAAGTTAATTATTCATCCTAAAAAAGACTAATTTAAAAGTATACAATGCCGCAAGGATATGGTCGTTTTGGACATAAAACTCCTTTCTGCAGTATACAGGGGGAAGAAATTACAAATTGTCAGGCAAAAAAGAAAGGTAACACCAGACTACGAAACACAGCGATACAACGTGTAAACCCAAAGAGTTTATCCTCAGAGAAAAATAATTCATTGTTACAGAATAGATGTGTATTTCACACGTAGTGTGTTCTGACTGAAATATATTAATTTGGTCACTTCTAACTTAAGGATGTCATTGTTCGATGTCTTCAAGCAAGACGTCTCACATGAACACAAAAAGACAAAGCTAAAAATGAAAACTCAAAATCAGCCATCACAGACCAGTGCAAGTGGAATAACCACATCACACACTGGGACAAGGGGAGGGTCAGAACATCGGAGTAAGGAAGCCATAGAGATCAGGAAGCGACACCATGAACCAGGACGAGGGGCCTACGCCCTCTTCCACACCTGAGACTCCGTCCTCCAGAAACCATGGGATGGCAGGGGCGTTGTCAACTGATCAAACGACACGTCATCACACATCAGATGACGTGAGGAAGACTGCAGATGCAATCGAAAAACATCTTTCATTAAAGTAACAACATCCAACAGTGTGTCATGAGGGTCCTTCATTTTCATGTAAGTCTACAGAGTGTGGTGGGGGGAGGGTCACCTCGGTTTACAACAGAAAACTGTCTAGGAAGGCTCACTCTTAAGTCGACGGGGTTTTACAAGATTGCACCAACTTTAAAGACATCATTTAATAATAGGTTGAAAAAAGAAAATACTAGATCTCACCTGAATGACTTTCTGAGTTCGTGGTTCCTCCGGCTGGTTCAGCTTCATCTTGGTTTTGCGATCGTTGTGGTATTGTTTTTTGGCGGACTCCTGCCAAATCCATGTATCGATGGCAGGTCTCCTGGTGAATGGACTCTCCGTTCCATGCACCTCTGCAAAAGACGCATGCAAACCTATTTAGACACGCAACTAATCTGGAGCATGTGTCCTAAACATATTCCAGCTTGAAAACAGACTTCAATTTCCAACGAAAAGACATCCAAAGCACATTTATGCTCTCTGGTTCTGATCTGAGTGGAACATTCAACAATCGACTTCTTCCTAGAAGTCCTTTCTTTTTACCAAGAGAGAGTTGTTGGAGCATGAAAACCATCTCTGCCCTGCTTTTAGGTATGTATTTAATAGACACACACAAAAGCTCCCTCACGCTGTCTGCTGTTTACACTTACTCTCACATTCACTCCATTTATCCATTCTTTAATCACAAGCTGCCATCATAGGGCAGACATTAGCAGACAGCTAGCAGTTTTCTAATAACAGGCCCGTTTACAAGTCGTCTTAATCCTGGAATTAGAAGACAAAGTTGTTTCGTGTCCTCGGGGCATCCTGTGTCTTTCATACCTCACGTAACTAATTCTATGCTGGACGGTCAGGCGTTGCAATGGCTGTAATTACTATGGCGACAGCGCGACTTGTCCACGTGAGGATCTTTTTTGTTTCGCTGTTGCGTGACATCAAACCAGCTCATTTCTGAGTGCCGGGGTCATCGAGCAAGTGTGTTTCCATTTGTCGTACCAAAGTGTGTTCGTCATTTGGAGGTAGGCAAAACACAACGGCAAGCTAGCAAGGTAATTTAGAACAGAGGCACGAAGCGAGATCATAAACAGTCCGAAAACCAACGCCTATCAAAAACACATTGCAGGGGTTAAAAGCTGCATCAACACTTATCAACCTGGTAGTCATCGGCCCGTGACACGTTTAACCAGGATACCTGAGAGGGAAGCAGTGATTTATGGGAGTCGAGCTCGACGGCTTGTCACTGCAGGTGAGTCTAGACTCGTGAGGATGAACAGCTGATGAAGCGTTCTCGTGCTGAGTCAGGATTCTTTGGGGTACCTGACCAACATGCCAGAGGCTACGCGTGTGTGTGTGTGTGTGTGTGTGTGTGTGTGTGTGTGTGTGTGTGTGTGTGTGTGTGTGTGTGTGTGTGTGTGTGTGTGTGTGTGTGTGTGTAATTAGTGTTGAGGCAGAACTCTGAGGCTGTAAATCACACCTGAGAGAAAGCCCGCCCCCTCCTTGACAATCCTCAAAGCTCCCTACACAAGCAATGGCACCGCCTGAGTGTGTGTGTGTGTGTGTGTGTGTGTGTGTGTGTGTGTGTGTGTGTGTGTGTGTGTGTGTGTGTGTGTGTGTGTGTGTGTGTGTGTGTGTGTGTGTGTGCCAGCCAGCTGTATGGACTTAATAAATGCAGTTTCTACAAAGCATAATTTGGTGTCATTGCAGTCAATGTTGATAGAATTTCTTTTGTCCGCGGTGTATTTGCTAAACCTACTACAAAAATAGGGACGACATAAATTAGCTTACTGACATTTTAAAAAGACAACAGTTCTCTATTAGTGTCATAAAGGTTTTCAATGTGTAAACCAACGAGTCCAGGTATTTAAATGCGATGATGAGTTCAATGGGCACCATGTTTGGCATCTGTACTTGCAAAATGCTGATGGACAAGAGAAGAAAAAAAAAAAGAGTGGTCAGACAAGTTCTGGGAGGATATCATTCCTAATTGTGGTCAAGGTACAGGCTGCAGGAACATATCTAAGTATGGTATGATATCCATGTGAGGACAACAGATAATATTGGGAAGTTTATGAGACCAGCCAACAACCCTGGAGAAAAAAAAAAGCTATTGAGACAAAAGGCCTGTGAGATCTTGAATAAAACCTTATTTGTGTGTCAATACACTGCCTTCAAGCCTTCTTGAAAGTATATTTGAAGTATAGCTGTCTTTTATAATAGGGTGGTGCTGTGCACAACAAATTTGGTTCGATCCCACACAGTACATATCTCAGAATATGGACAAGGAGTCATGCTACTGTCAGATTACTGTCTGCCCCTGTGTGTCTCACCTCACATTTCCAATTATCCAATTGTCTTCTCCTTATCAGTTCATGTGCTGCACCTGTTGTTCCTCTTCCTCCACTGTGTATTTAAACCCCTCTCCCCGTGTCACTTCCTGTTTGCCCCATTCCCTACCACTCAGTGTTGGCTCTGTGTGTGTTTGCTCTCTGGTCTTTTTTGTTTTGGATTTTTAGTCACTTGAACTATTATTTTTTCAATATACTCTCAATTGTCCCATAATCCATCTCTGTTCAGGATCAGAAAGCATTTCATCAGTTACAGCCATAAAATTAGAGAGAATTTGGAGCCACTTGCTCAAGAAGAAAAAAAAGTTTCCCGAAGAGCAACAAATAGAGCTTGATTGGGATGATTGCCTCAAAATTGTGTACTGCAAAAGACAAGGTTGTACGATTGATGTGTGTGCCAGTTTCAAAAGCTGGCTGTCTGTTCTTTCAAAGATGGGGTGGGGAGGTTGACGCCAATTACTTTTGTCAGTTTCTAGGATTTCATGAGAATCCCATGAATCCTGGGTTTTGTTTGCAAGTTTGATGGATACCAATGACTTTGGCCACACCTGTGATTGGTTTGAACTACTGCATCAATTGATCAAGTACACATGTGTTTGTGCCTAATTTCATGGCAATCATCCAATCATCCAATCACCAATGAGAACAACTTATTGGAGAAGTGGTGGACGAGCTGATTGGCCATCCTTTTTGGATCAAATTCAAGCGAAGACTATAACGTTCTTGACATTTTGCAACACGCAGCAGAATCCTTCCAATCAGATAAAGTGTGTTCCTCTTTTTTTTATCAGATTGTCAGCGTGCCTATTGCACTTCACTTATGCAGACAGTGTGGCCACGAATAAAACCTTAAGTTTCAAGAAGTCAAGTTATGCTCATCACAGTATGTCAGCGAGGGCTAAAAGTCACAAAATCCAACGTCCAGCTGAACACACAAGATCAGACTTTTGTTTCCAAGTTGTGTTAAGATATGCACAATGAGTGGAAGAATCCCTCACGTGGGGCACTTTTTGGAGAACACGCCAAGGAAGAGCCAGATATTTTTTTGTTTTTTAACTTGGATCTATATAGCTGCTGTCAAAAATACACACAGCGCAGTGGAAACTGATAGTTTTCACTCCCCCATCAGAAGTGTTGAATCGCTTTGCAATATAAAATGAAGCAGCAATGCTACATTGTGGTCAAGCGAACTACAGTATAGACATGCTGTAAAGGTCTTCAATGGTTGTGTTTAAGTCCCTGCTTTCTATAGACACTTATAGGAACTCATGACAGCATTTTCCAACGAGAGAGAAAAAAAAAAAAGAAAACACAAGACTTTAGCCAACAGCTGTCATCTAAAAACTGTGTTGTTGATACTGTCTCAGTGCCATAGAAACTACCTGTCTCGAGCTGTTGGGAGTGTTGGCTTTGGGTATTGCCTTTAAGCAATGCTTTCACAGTTCTCTCATTGCACAGAGTGAGTAATGTCTTTCCAGAGTTGCTTAGCATTAATGTATTTGCCTTGTTATCGTATACAGAGGAGCTGTGTCTCTGAGACTCAGCTGGTCTTTGGTGGCCGAGAGAGTGACCTTGCAGTGCTTTCAGCCATTGTCTGTGTGGATGGTTCCTCTTAAGGCTTCGACCACTTCAAACGCTGTACAGCTGGCGAATGCACAAAAAGCAACAGAATAATGAAGATCCCCTTCAGACCTTTTACGGTTAGCTCGCTCTTTCAACTCCTGGTGTGTGTGTGTGTGTGTGTGTGTGTGTGTGTGTGTGTGTGTGTGTGTGTGTGTGTGTGTGTGTGTGTGTGTGTGTGTGTGTGTGTGTGTGTGTGTGTGTCATCTCAGCCAGTCAAGCTGCCTTTGTAGTTGTTTTGAGGGAAACCTTTGGTAAAATGAAATCTTTCTTTCTTTTTTTTTTTTTTTACAAAATGTATGCAAATGCCAATGGACCAGGGGTGTCATACATATTTCAGTTCATGGGCCACGTACAGCCCAATTTCATCTTGAGTGGGCCAGACTGGTAAAATAGTGCCAAAGTAACCTTTGCATTTTAACTTTAAAGTTTTTCTTTGTCGTGGTGCAGAGTATAAATAGACGAAAACAGTCTATATTTACGTCAAGTCAAATATTTACTCCTCACCTTTAGATTGGCTGCACAGTTTCTTCTGTTTAGTTTGCATGTTCTCCCTATGTTTGTGCATGTGAGTGCGCGAGTGAGTGAGTGAGAGACTTTGTGTCTGTCTAACTTCCCATTTGAACTTCCAGTCCTTTGCTCGTACCCGTACAGTATTTTTTTCTTTTTTTCTATTGCCCTCAGGTTGACACTCATTCTGTCTGCGACCCGGCTCTTTGGAAGTTCAAACACCTTCCTCATCGTGATTGAAAAGGAAAGTTCTGTCTGGAACAATCATTGGCATAGGTGGGGAGATGCGGTTGTCACTTCTGCGTACGTCTGAAGCACAAGAATCAACAGTGAAATGTTGAACCCAAGCTTTGACGTTTCTGCAACGGCTCCTTCTTGTAATAGTAAACTCGACAAAGCCCACGTTTGATTTTCTCTCGGTTTGTTTCATCGTTTTCACTGCGTTTGCCCTGTGGTCGACTGTAACGAACCTTTCCAAGTTGTACTCTGCTTTTCACCCATTGTCAACCGAGATCTACATAAAATCCTCGAAACACAAACTTTACATAAACAGTATATCATATATTATGCCTGTCGAAACAGTCAAGAGTTCCTGTCAAAAGTTCAAAACTCACTGATCCAAAGACCCATTGTAACTGAGCCATTCTTCTGCCGTCTAGTTCACTTACTCTGATTGAGAATGTGATAACCTGTCCTTTGACCTACTGGCTTCACTGGACTGCCATGTTGGACGGGGATCATTTGATGAGTGTTCTAAGGTCACTGACATGTCTGTCAGATTTCTGTCCACTTTCTGTGAGCAGCCGTATTAATCCTGTCCCCTGTTTTAGAGCGTCGTCCCTCCAATCAGATGCTGGATTGTTTTGTTTTATTCCTTAAAGGGATATTAAATATGCAATTCAGTTCAATTCAACCACTATATTTGAGTAGTTGATCCCCAGAAGAAATTTATATATATATATATATTTGGAGGACTTCTTTTTTCTTTATACATACATTTGTGTACGTACACATTTTTCATGCGAGTTGGATTGCTTCTATGTGTTTTGAGTTTCCCCTGGGGAACAACTACTCAAATACAGTGATTGAATTGAACTGAATTGCACATTTAATACCACTTTTCAAAAAAAAAAAAAGCACAATCCAGCAACCTACACATTTGTCTCACCCAGTAAAAGTCATTCCAGAACAAACATTGCAAATTCTTTTGGAGGGGCAGACATTTAGCTTTTCTTAAAAGAAGGCATTAAACTCCCACATGTAAATGCTCTATCAAAACTAATTCTCCCAGACACTTAAATTGCAATCGCAGCAGGGTGTGCTTAGCACCACACAAGACGATGGTTTAAAGAAATGAAAACAAGCTATGACCATTTTTTTCTTCTTCTTCTTCTTCATAGCAGAATGATATATGAGTACAGGCCGACCATTTCTCGGGCAGCGGCACACTGCGGTGGTGATAGGTTTACAACCTACACCCACCTCTGGGCAGGGTGGTCTACCGTAGATTTCGCAAAAATATCCACAGATATGTATCACTGTGCACCTTCGACGGCGAGGCTGCAGTCAATCATGCTGCAGTCTCACTTGTCACATGTGAACAGGCCCTTTTTTGTCCCTGATCGTGACCTTTTTGGGCCGAGCTCTCACTGCCTGGTGGGCGAGTGAGACGGCACCACATGAGCCAGTGGTCCTTCTCTTGGCTGTCCCTGAGGAACATAATTCAAATAACAAAGAGGCTGTGCTTTGGGTGGAGTAACGCTTTTTTGGTATTGATATATGGACATCGTATTTTAAAATATAGCAATGTATAGCGCTGAATACATAGATGTGCTAATAAGATCCCATGACTTCATTGGTGGAGGCCAAAACAAAATAGATGAGTCAATCTGTGGAGCAAATTAGTATGTGCTATTAACTTGTGGCAGATTTGTCATGTTGTAACCATGATTCAGCTGGAATGCTTCAAAATGTCGAGAGAAACTGGATGAGAAACTTCTGATGTGTTTTCTATGTCCAATTGTGAATGAAATACTAGTTCATGATCTTTTTCAGAACTGAGCTGCATGAGAGAACGACGGAGTTTTGTACTTTTGTCTCCATGACAAAAATGTGCACATAGCTGTTGTAGTGTTGCTGTGACACATTAGCTGGGCTGTCACCAGTGTGTGACTCAGGCCCTGGAAGATGCTCTATAAGCAGTATGTAAAATTAGGTTTCTTAGCTGATCATATTGCCCCCCAAAAAAGTGCCTGCTGAGAGGCACACTGTGTATTCACTTAACATAAAAAAACGAGATAGTCATCCTCCCATAAAGAGTTTTATAAGATATGAATGAAGCTTCAGACGTTCACATGTTAATAGTAAAGACAGAGAGCAGCTCCGCTGTACCTCCAAATGCTAAAACTTCAGGGATTTTGACAGTGCAACTAAAACCATAAAAGTAGTCAGTTCTTAATGTGTTACTGCCAACACTGTTAGCTCGACAGTAACAAGCTATAAAACGATGTTCACTCCTGAGGCTGCAGTCTTATGCAAGATGTAACTTCTCAACTCTTTAAAGATTGGGAGAAGGAAGGAGGTCTATTTACATCTCAGAATGAGTCTTCGCAGAAATGCAGGCGCCCACATGCCAACGCCCACCCATCACAGGCCCTCATAGTTTCACCTTTTCACACGTACTGGGAGCAGAACAAATCTACATTTAATATAATTAAAGAGCTGAGAGCGTGAGGGAGCAAGAGAAGGCATGTCTCAACAGAGGTTCACCTCCGGGGCAATGCGGGGCTCCACAGACCACCGACAATACAAGAATGAAGACAAGGTGAGGAAAAAAAAAAAAATACTGAGAACGCCAAGAAGAGACATTGAGGATTTTTATTTACGAGGACGATTCTCAGTTTACTTACGGAATCTATACGTGGCTGCTGACATGTGGTTCGGGTTAAATGGAGAAACAATGGCAAATTTAAGGCTGAGGTTGGGGAAAAGTAGCAGTTGCAGTTCACAAGGAGGTCAACGCTAATTGCAGGGCTGGGATGAGATGCAAACTCCTGTCTCCTGCGCGACAATCTGACTCCCTGTGCGCCCATCAAATACTTAGAGAGCCACACCTTCACCTTGAGCAGAGCTGCATAATAACACGCTCACATTGGCTTCGGTGTCAAAGGTTCGAATGGGGCAAAAGTTCAGAATAGTTCCAAAATATACTTGGCTTACCAGCCCCCGACGGACCAAGTCTGAAAAATAAGCAGGTAGAAAGAACAAATGACAGGATGGCTGCAGAGATGAATGAATGAACATTGAATAAATGAGTTGGTTGGATGGATGGACCGATGGATGTATTGTGGGATGGGTTGGATGGATGGATGACGGAATTAATGAGGGGTCGATAGATGGATGGAGACTAAAGGAGCAGTTGGTTGGTTGGTTGGATGGATGGATGGATGGATGGATGGGGAATAAATTAGAAGTTGGTTGGGTGGATAGACCAATGCATGGATGGATAGGTATGTTTGTGTTTAATTGAGATGATATCGCTCATACTTACTGAAACCTCTGTACTGTAATGTGTCACAGGTCAACGACATTTTATTTAACAAAAGAGCTCAGGCAGATGTTAAATATACGTATCCTTGTTTTCTGTAACATTTTTAATGTGAACGTTTGCAAATTTGTGATATGTGTAAAGGATCTTGGGGCCAATAACAGTCACCAGGCCAGACGTGTGAGGGCACACAGTGCCATTCACTCAGCTGTAATGAAATAAAATGGCACTCAGGGTCACACGCCAAAAAAACTCCAACAAGCAGACATGTGATAGACATGTGAAAGATGTGCAAACTTAGAGCGAACCACAAGCTTGAAGGATGGTCATTTTCAACATCCTTTAAATGTTCTAACTGCTTTGAATTCCAAATCGCAGCACGAGAGTCCAGACAAGGCAAAAGTGCTTCAATAAAGTCTCGGCAGCTTTAGTCGGCTTTGTTTTTATTACTCTCTTCTATTAAAACCTTGGGAGTCCATAAAAGATCTAAGAAAGATTCCTGCACAAGAAATGAAGAAAACACTTCTGCTCTGTGTTTTATTATGTGAGAATGTTTCTGTATGAGGCATGTGTGAGCAATTACACAAAGGATCAGTTTGAGTAATAAGGTTTCACCTGTTGCAATAAGAATTATTCCCATCATGCAGCTGCAAACTGAGAGTCGATGAGAGAATCATTTCTTCTGATACATGTTAAACTACGGTGTAAATATAATGTCATGGAAATTAAAGTTGAAATCCTTTATCTCTAAAATGCTGTTGAAGGATTTTTATGACCAAACTTTTTTTTTTTCACTTTCATGGACATGATGCTTCACCTCCACTGGGGAGCTGCAGTGGCCCAGAAGCATCAATGCAACAGCAGAAGCAATAATGGAAGTGTGCAACGGGCAACACGCTTTGTTTCTGGGGGACGATGTTTTCGGATGGACTATTCTGATTGTGGGAGGGTTTAATTAAACTCAATGACAACTTCATCTTGGTGACCGACATTGCTGATTTGTAAAAACACATAATGACATTAATTGTGTTGTTGCATTGTGGCTTCTGCATTTGCAATAGCTTTTGCAGTTGTGTATGGCTTTTTGATTTGTTTTGTGGATTGTGCTGTTGCTGTTTTGTTTTTGTGTTACGCCTTTGGCTGTTGCATTATAGCTTTTTGTGTTGTGTTGTAACATTTGCAGTTGCGTGGATCCTTCTGGGCCACCGTAGGGAGCATCCCTAAGGCCCTGTTCACACAACAAAGGGAAGTGAAGACGCGTCGTGTTTGCATTACCAATGTTCTGTGTTTATACAGAAACGTTTGGAAAATGATGCAGCAGACTCTGAACATAATGTGTGCAACTCTATAATGACTTATTATAAATTTTACTGAATAAAAATAACACAATCCTTCATAGACACATCCCAAACAAGTATGCAAAGCCGTGATTGTCAATCAGATCAGGAAAAATATCACAGTTACTAGAAATACTACACAGGCAGCACCTTATTTTACATTCTGAGTGTTGATGTGGAAGACAATGATCAAGTGACCAAATATAAGCAGTGAAATGCTGTCCAATAAAGGGCAATAACTCCATTCAGGGTGTCTTGAACTGTTAATTCTGTGTTGAATCTTCCTGCTCCAGTACCATTAACAATAGCTCACATCAGAATAAGGAACTCCCAACAGCAGAGCTTTGAGGATATGTGGGTTACAGACATGTTATGGGTTCATCGAAGGGATAGTGCCTGTCTGCACTCACAGATGTGGGCCTGCCACTGCCTGCCAAACGCATTGCATATGTCAACATTCATTTTCAGGAATCAATAGTGACCCTTTGTCCTAAATAACTGTAATGTGGGAGAGCAGAGCTTAACAGTTCTGTGTCCCAGCAGGATGTCTGCCTTGTGTGTTTTGGGTAGTTGCTGTAACCAAATGTGTTTGATGTTGAAGTTTATTATTTTTTGGTGTATTTTTTCTGACATTGAAATGAGTCCTCCAGTGAAAGTGCAGAACTCGGTTCAGCTTCTTGGTGAAATGCTCTCACCCCAGTGTTACACACCGAGCCTCGGAATGACGGCAGGTCATGACTAGCCGGCAGGCCGATGCTGGCACACGAATAGAAATTATTAATACACCTCCCTGATGAACACTGGGAAGGTTTGTGTTAAATTACAGTATGGAAGGTACTTGGCAGAGTGGATCGATCTGCAGAACGAGTTCATACAGGCCTGACACATGCTGTTCTGTCAATATTCTGTTTGAGTAACAGTGACGGAGATAAGATTTTATCAGAATCAATAAATTCCTGTATAGAACTGACATGCACCAGGAGTAAAGGATGCAACTCCAAGGGAGTATCAGGTGATGTCAAACAGACAAAAGTGATGTTTTGAAATGACTCATTGGATCATTTAACATGAAAGTACAAGACAGCAGAAAACTGTAAGAATATTGGATAAATTACACCTGATATTTATTATCTCTATGCCGCATCTTAATGTATTGTTTTTGTTTGAAATTCCCAATAGAGAGAGAAAAAAATTATCTGGATTTTAATCTTTAAATGTCAGTTTGATTATACAATGCAGATTGTTTTAAATTAAAACAAACAGAAAAGTTGTATTATTTACCATATCCCAAATGTATGTTGAAGATTAGCAAAGGTTGAATATTGAATATTTACTATCACATGGTGCATTTTATTGACCAAATCGTCCTCTTATATTCCATGTAAATAAAAAAAAATGTTGTGACATGGCCACGGAGACGGATTCGTAGCATTTTCAAAAAGTTGCGTTTTCCTTCGTTTCCACAGAAACGGCCGGAGCCTTTTCAAAAATGAATTTTCCTCCGATTCCATGGAGACGGGAGTCAGTGTTTTCAAAATGTTCCACGCTTTCAAAAATCTGCCTTTTTCTGTGCCTCTGAGCACCGTTGCCATGGAGACTGACACGCAATATGCAAACGTCACGTAAACGAGGCGTCAGGTCCCCAAAGGAAAGCCGCGCAAGAGGAAGAACATGAAGTGGAAGAGGCGAAAATATTTTATAAAGGGTAACAAAGCTCTCTCCGTATGACACTTTTCACACTGTACAAAGTCTTGGATTATTTTCGATTCACTTGATCCTTTTTGTTCGACAACAAACAAAGAAAAACTTACCATTTGTTGCTTGATGGTCTGTATTGGGTTCATCTATGTCTACTTTCTGTCCACACCGGCCGAAGCCCTGGATGAGTTGCTGCAGGGGAAACTCTGCGTCGATGCTGGGGTAACACCTGAGGCCGCTGGAGCAGCGCGGCGTGTACACCCCGCACAGGTCACCCTCCATCCGGGCGCACACCGGACAGCAGCCGCAGCCCGGCTCCCTCACTATCTCGGGACATAGCGCCGTGACTTTGGGACACGCATCCAGTCGCTCGGCGGTGCAGCTCGGACACCGGAAAGCTAAATCCCCGAGTAAGATCCCGGGCAAAACAAAGTATGCAAACAAAAACCCATAGGTGAAATATATGATCATTATTCCTTAGGCGAAGCTGAGTAGCAATTACTGAAGACAGCGATGAGCCATGGAAGACAACATGAACCTAGTGAGCTTCTGAAAGTGGACGGCGTTTGGGCAAACATTCAGAAGACATGGTCCTGTTTGCTCTCATATTACTGGCTGACTCTGAACCAGAGGACACATCCTCGAATTATTGATTTTGGTTTGTTGATAGGATTTGAAAGTGGATTGCAAGGTATTTTGCTTCAATAGAATCCCAAAACAGGCTCTCGTGTTTCCCTTTTTGTCCACAAATATATGTATTATTCATGCGGATGATTCCATCTACAATAATAAGAAAAAAAGTGAAATCTTTTATTTTTTCTCAACGTATGATGATAAATACTTATGCAATCCATTCCAGTCAACTGTCATGCAGGAACCGCAGAACAAATTAAGTAAGATTCCAGTTAGCCTTAAGGGCCTGATGCGTTAATTTTTGGGGTTAGGGGTTAGTTAAAATTAATAATTGATACAATAGCGACACAATTGGTCAGAAGCTCAAATATTGGATGTACAACGCATAAAATATCTTGGAGTAATGTCTGCAAACAAAAGTCATGGAGAACCAGCTGAGGAAATGACTCTCAGTACATAACAGCTGGGTCCCTAATGGCTGAGCCGATCTGTCTCCTCTCTTCAGATGTCCAGTCAAAAACGTTGAAAGTCTTTTCAGATTCAGTGAGTCACATAGCGCATTAATCTATTAGCATAAACTCTTCGCAATAGTTTGCATGTCTTTACATATTCACGGGGGGCAAATGAGCCAATTCTGTATTGCGACCCTTGTGCATCCTATTAGACCAACTTCCGTGTGTGTGTGTGTGTGTGGATCCTTACCTGAAATTTGGCATTGTAGCAAACATACAATAGAGGAATCTAATCCCATCATCAACATTACACTGCGTGACAAAATACATCAACAAAGTTCAAGTGACTTCCTTTCCTTGATTTTGACGTATCTCCATATATCATGCATAATCATTGAAGACAAACACAGATTCTCAAAATTCCGAGAAGAAATGGAGAATTGGACAACAAGGAGCTAACATGGTTTTAAAATGTTCTAGGAAACAAGACATTTTGAAGTCAAATATTTAACAATAGCAAATTTGTGCAACTTGTGAGGTTGATCTTTCATAAAAGGATCAGGTTTATGTAACTTACACAGTTTCATGGCTACAGCATTGAGGTAAACTGAATTGACTGTTGGAAGCATTGTTCGAGTTAAGCGACCACTAAACATTGTTGATCTTGCAACAATAAAGCGGTTTTCTCAGTTCTCCAACGACGCTTAGGTCACAAATTAGTATTGTTTTAGTGAGAAGCAAAGGCTCCAGCTGTCTCGACTCTGGTCTGGAGAAAGAGAAAATAAGGAGAGTGTAATGATGCACACAAAAACTGTTGACACCGCTGCGTCCATTGAACTCTGTCATTTCAACACTTTACAAGAGAATCTACAAAGAAAACCCAAATTTGTCCTCAATGCAACAGTGAAAGCCAAAGACATTATTGGTGACGATGTAGCATCAGTACCAAAGTCATAAAATCAGCCCTCGTTTCAAGTGAAAATGGAAAACTTTCATTTCGCTTTGGGAGTCTGTTTAAACGACCACGGTGGAAGTTTTTGAAAACAGTTTGACTCCGTCTCCGTGTAAACGGGGGAAAAAAGATGCAACCTTTTGAAGATGCAACTTTTTTTGTGGTGGGCATGAGGTTCTATGAGGTTCTTTTCAGAGAATAGATTATATAATAGAGCAGTGGTATAACATTTATGAATCTTTAACAGAAGTACAGTGATTTTTAAAGCTTGAAATGTTTGAAAGGGCAAAATAGTCAGGGCCACTATAAAGAACTCATCCAAACCTGGGTTACAACGTTTTTCCAATTTTCCAGTATGGTAAAACTGCCTACATGTACATTTCTTACAAGAGGATGACACGTTAGTAGTAACCACACTAAATTTGGATTTTATTTGGTTTAATAACTTCTGACATTCTGTACTGGCTGAAAAAACTGGACAGGTGTGGTCTTACACACACACACACACACACACACACACACACACACACACACACACACACACACACACACACACACACACACACACACACACACACACACACAGGGTGGATGTCTCCTGGTTTTATTAAGGAAATACATCGTAACTTAAAGAGGGATTAATATTTAATGCTTCAAGTTTCATCCATTCATCGATTCAAAAAAGCTGGGATTATAGGATTGTACTGTCAGTAATAACGAGGTGCACGAGTGTGTGGACGATGTTACGTAGTGGCACATGATGTAATGATGGATTAACACACAGATGAAGCGTGTGTTGCACCTCTCGGAGACTCTTGCACTAACAGGAAACTTCTCACCCATTACATGAGCGAGATATTTCCTCCTCGGCGATTGACCCTCAGATGCATGCTGGGGTTTCCAGCCGTGGAGTGCAGATCTAATGTGAAGTGAGGGCGGCACACTGTGTGACTTTCTTCAACCTTGCTGGTCTGAGTGTATGAAGTAATGTCTGTCAGGACCATCTATCCTCACTCGACTGCAATGAGCCACGTGCATTAAAGTCTCGGGGACTTTGGGAAGAAAAAGAAAAAAACCTCTCAGTTTTGTTTCATGTGTAAAATATAAAATCAGAACTCTCATGTGTTTCTATCTTTGTAATCTTTTGAATTAAAGTCACTGACTAGGAATTGGTACTATCCAGTTAACATAGGTGAGTGTAATTTAATAATACTGCTAAATAATGAAAATATGATGATCAAAATTATTGCCATGCTTCCAAATTGAATTACGTGAAGGAAAGATCATTATGGGTCTCATCAGAGAACCCTGTGGAGCTCCACAAAGACACATCAGTGTGCTAAATGCTATTTAACCCAGTAATATTCTTTGATTTCCAAAGAACTTTTCAAATAAAATACTGCACATTGTTGCACTATTTTGCTCTTGGCTTCACAGCGAGAACATCTTGTGTTGAAGCTGGAACTGGCACAAGGATCGACCCCTGACCCTGAACACGATGAAGTGGTATACAAGATGGCTATTGAATAATCCACACAGTTAATTCTAAACAATACCTTCACCAAAGAAAATGGAAAAAACACTGACTGAATGGTCAGTGTGATTGGCCACATAAATGCCTTGCCTCAATGATTTTAGAGAAAGAGAGGAGGTTGGATATAAATCTGGGGTTTGCTAAAAAAAAAAACCTTCAACGAATAGAGGGCCTTATTAAAAGGAGATTAATTGTTTGACTTTGAATCGTGTGTTCCATTGCCCAACGCGAGGGCGTGTAATGTCTCTACAATCTGGTGTTAGCGTAAAGGAAAATATAGAATTCAAATTGACATTGTGAAACGCTCGTAAAATACTTTCGTTCCTGATTATCTTTGTATTTATATGTGTCACGATGCGCTCTGACGCCTCTTAACCATAGTGCACTTTCGGCTGTATGGCAAACATAATGCAAGCGATTATAAAACATTACTGTGTGTGGTAATGAAATTTCCAACTTTCTGCTCACAGTGGAAGCGTTCCACCCCACTGGCTTTTTAAAGCACTTTCCTGCAGTTTCCTCCCCACCCACGTATGCAGCTGCACAGCGATGGAAGACACTTGTTCCAACAACTGGCACATCACAGGACATTTCCCACTTAAAGCCTGGGAAGACAGACCTGCATAAAGGTTCTCTGTTTGAATTAGTCAGCTTACTTTTGATTGGCTGGGATTGCGGTTTTGCCATGTCACCAACATCGGAGTGCTTCGAAGGGTATGACTCAAGCCTGTTGGTTGCTGTTCTGGTGGGACATCTCTTTAACCTCCACAGCTTCATTCTTTCTCACAGTCATACACATTGTTTTCCTTCACTTATTAACTCACCAGTGGTGGTTATTCACTGGTTGTTGTCTTATTACTTATTGGTTGGTATGTTAAGCTAACCTTGATCAGTGATTCCCAACCTTTCCTACAAATTCTTACCATCGTAAACTTCAACGACCCCGTCCACCACACCCTGGACAAATACAAAGTAAGTTGAAGGAACTTCATAACACACTATGTGACACACAGTTTCTTTGTTATATTCTGGAACAATGAGCTCCTTTTCTGTTTGGGTTTACACTCTGTCTCGGGGTGTTCCGTGGTCTGGTGTCACTTCAGCTTGATGTTTCTAACTTTTGTTCACCAGTTTTTCATATTCAGCTCTAATTTGTCTATTAGAGCAATATTCTATGGAATTCTCTTGGTCCAGTCTTTTTTTTTCCCCTTACTTTTTGACCAAATCGTCTTTCTCCTGAGCTTGCCTTTTAAGTTTTTTTAATTAGTTTAATTTTTAAATAAATAAACTCTTAATGTATATCATTAAACTTAGCATTTTTGTGACAAATTGATTAAATGCTGACTCATCTATTATATTTAAACATTGGGGTCAGACACTCCCTGTTTTGACATCACTGATCTTTGTTGGGGATATAACTATAAACAATCATTCAGTCACCAACGATCATCGACTTGAATGATCTCAATTCTCTGCAGGCTGACTGGATTCACCGTCCGTAATGAAAAAAAGTTGGCCATATGGAAGTATATCAAAGTACATTCAAGACTCCTCTACAGCCAGTTGAGGTGGTTCAGACATCTGATAAGGAGACATCCTATATTCCTCCCTTTAGAGATTCAACAGGATGGGACCCTGAGGTCGACCCGTGCCCGATTGGAGTGATATTATCTCCCAGTCGGCCTGGCAATAGTTAAAAGTCCCTCTTGAAGAAATGGAGCAGATTGCTCGAGGCTTCTTTGCTCCACATACTGCCACCTTATACAAACTTTGTGTGTGATGTATGGATAACCTCTAGCCCCTCGCCAGAAGGGCCGCAAATGTTGGAGATGAGTTCCAGGCAAGTAAGGAAGGGCTGTTCCAGTGCTGACTTAAGTTCAACACTGTTTGTTTTTACTTGTTTGATAGACATTAGTCTTCTATGCTGTACCATCAGAAATATAGGCTTTTGAACGGGTTCTCTTTAGTCCACTAAGGCCCCCATTTAAAAAACAATGTTTTCAAATGCAATTGGTAAAGTTCTGCTGCGTGTTGGGTGTCTGTTTCCAAGACAACGGAAATGCTTAGTTTGTAGTTGAGTCACCCAAAATAACAATCCAACTTGGTCTTCTGTCCATACGAATGGACATGGAGTTCAAAACATTGCCGTGAAAACGCGAAACCTTTCTGAGATAAAAACTTAAAAATAATGAAATTTAACTTGAAACGTAGCTGTGTGAACGGAGCCCAAGTTTCCTGAAATAATTTGAGATTGCAACCAAAGAACAGGGTTGCTTTAGTGTCTCAGTTTATTTTAATAAAGGAGTTTTGGTTAACAGAGACATCCAGGGTCTGCGCTTACGGATGGCCTCTTCTTTACATAACATTCTTTAACTTGAATGCATTTGTGGATTCAAATCCAGACAGTGTTAATGCACAACTTCTTTTCTGGTTTGTTCTTCCACTCATGCAGTGGTTACAGACAATGGTCAGATCATGTTGGATGCGTTTACCAAACTTTTTATAATTTGTCATGTACTGTAGTCAAATTAAGAATTAGCAATATCTCTTGAATTTGTAAAATGTCCACATTTAATGAGATATTATTATTATTATTGATTATGAATTGTCATAATGTGAATAAAATACAAAGTTTGTTCCATGATGCATTACTCGGAATAGAATTATTTGGAATAGATTTGGAATAGAAGCTATATTTCCAGGTTTTATCATTACTCATTAATTAATTCATAACTATTTATATATATTTCACATGCCCAAATAACCCCTCCCCTCATCAGCCCTCCAAAGCAAATGACTGAACAAGCTATTCATTATTGAAACTTGCAAATTTCTTGACTTGTCGGCATTCTCATAACCATCGTGTGAAAACTGAGTCAAGATGAGGCTTTATGCTTCGCTTCGTTCTCGTTCCAGTCGTGTTTTTACCTGTAAAAACCTTTTCTATCATCGGGAGCGCAGTGCTGTCCAAACAGCACGTGTGTTGTCTTCTGAACTCGCGCAGCAGAGTTGAACCAAACCGCGTCTATCTTCCCTGTTTGCTCTGCGGCGCGCACGATTATGTCCTCGGTTTTCAGTGAGATGGAAATGTTTTCTTACAACCACTCCTCTGCGTTTTCTCCGCTCACCAAAGCAACACTTGATTATATTTTGTGTACACGCTGCCAGGCAACTGCAGAGGACCGAGCAGCGTGCGGAACAATGTTGGAAAGTTTAATTTTGCACTCAGGCGGAACGACCTGATAGTGCAGTGCTGAGAGATCTTTTAACCGGGCTCCTGAAAGATCCTTCCCTTCCACCAGACGTTTTGTCCAGACAAATGGAATACCACAGAAAGGTGCTCATATTTTCCACACTCACTCGTTTTCATCCCTCATGGGTACATTTTAAAGAGTAAAAAAAAGATTCCTATTGTTTAGAAGAGATTTAAAAAAAAAAAAAAATGAAATGAAATATAGGACTGATTGGCTTCCGGAATCAGATATTACTTTATTTATTTATTTTTAATCCCACGATTCTAAATTTGACAATCTTTCAGGATGTTGATACAATTCCAATGTTTATATTTATGCTGACAACTTCAAGATGAATTTTCATCAACGAAAAGCACAAAAAACTCATTCTGTAATGGTTTCCACACACATCTAGTGTGACAGTTTTCAGGGGTTTTTTTTGGTTTGTTTTGTTTTAACAAAGTCTATCTGCAGTGTTCTTTGTGTGCTCGGGGGAAGCAGGCTCAGTAGCAGATCTGTGGAGCAGATTATCTTGTAATTACTCCAGAGAACCCCCCCAAACAGCCCGGGAGCAAGAACAAGGACTCTGTCCAAAGCTTCATTTCATCAAACAGTGGCTGTGCCTGAAGAGCCAACACTGACTTTGTATCCAGCACTCGGCGGCCATCTTAATCAATATGTAATGAGTGGTCTGGCACTGCTGGCTCCGTGAATAACTGGCTTTGTTACTGTTACAGTTTATTAATGATAGCACAAGACGTCACTTCTTGTTGAAACTGTTGGTTTGCAATGTCTGCATGAACACAGAGGTGTTTGAAAAAATGGCCCATGACCAAAAAGAAGAAGACATTAACATTAAAATTGTAGAAAGCCATGCTGTGAATTCACAAGAATCAGCAGAAATCCTGAGCCCTGAGAAGCAAAAACCTTCTATATTAACCAGGTAGCGCTGGTAATAATAGACTTATGTTGAAAATTCGTAAGATGATCCAAGCCATCGTTTTCTTTTAGACTTCTGCAGTATTTGCAGCTCTTTAGGCTCCTGACTTCTATAGTTATTCATTTCCATGAAGAGTCAGAGCATCTTTGACAACTTTTCAGACAGTTGGGTTTTTGGTGGCTCCAGCCACCGGTCCTGTAAATTGACCCCTAAAACACAATGAAAGTTTGTTGTTTTCACTTGCAAACAGAGCCTATGAGAGATTTACAAATGCAGACTGTTAAAGACAAAGAAGTATGAAAATATCATGGATACATGGAGCAGCAATGAACAATAAACGGTGATACAGTATTATAATTGTTCTGTAGGAAAAAAGGAGTATGCTGAAAAGAAAAAAAAAAAGCTAACACCCAAATATCACCCGACTCAAGCAGGATGTGAAGCCTGATCACTTTAAATGGGCGATTTCCAAAGTAAAACAAGTGTCATGATTAATTTCTGCACATGTGGAGTGAAAGCTGGTCTGTCTCTCAAGCAGTCATCTTGCTGCATATGTTATTTCTGGTCCTGATGGAAAGGTGGAAGCATTCGCGATGATTTGTTTGTTGTATATAGTCTAATGGGCCCCAATAGCGTCGACTATGGGTATGTGTGCGTCAGAACTGGACAACAGAGTAATGGGAGAAGGCAGTCTGGTCTGATAAATTATGTTTTCTTTTTCTTTTCATGTGGATGGTAATTTGCTTTGCTTACCTGGCAAATATATAACACCACAATGCCTCATGGGATGAATGTAAACCAGCAGAAGTTATGATGTCCTGCTAAGTCATCCATGTTGTTTGACACATAACACATACATATACATGGCTGCAGGCCAGCAACAATGTCTCCTACAAACAGTATCATCTGACCTCATTGGCCTATTTCAGCAGAACAAACCACCCTGGACAAATTAGCCCCACCTCACATTTTTAAATACCAAAAGTAAGGGTGCCAAACATAAGGTTCGTGGGTCAATACTGGCCCACAAGATGCTCCATTCCAGTGGTCAAACCGCCAAACAAATAGTAAAAAAGTTTCAAAGAAAAAATTGTTTATTTTAAATATAATTGTTGAGACTGATGCTTCCATGAAAGCACTCGCTGTGAGCAAATTAGCATTAGCCTCTAAGCCGTGCAATTTTGTTTGTAAAAACACCCATTTTGCAAAAGCTATAGGGTAAGTTTCTTTTTTGGGGGGGGGGACATTTCACTGTATTTTGCACCAGAAGGTTTCATTTAATTAGGTTTTATGTTGAGAGTGTGGTCATTTTTCAGAGCTTATGGATGGTTCTTGGAAAATATAGACATTTTCGAACCTCTTTGAAGGTTCAGTAAAGGCTATGTCGCCATAGAGAGGAAGCTGTTTTGGTAGGTGAAATAGGACCACCAATAACATACAGAATAAATGTGTCCATGACTGCTTATCCGATTCTATTTTAAAAGTTTTTTCAGTTGAGAAATCAAATGTGTCCTTATATGTATGTGGGTGTGCATCTCTTTTGCCTCTGTTCGCAGCAGTGTTTGAACTACAGAGGATATTTGCCCATGACTGTGAATATTTATCTTTTTGTGCCTGTCTTGTAACCTCGCAGTCCATGTACCAACCCAAAAATAGATCAAGTTTCTCATATATATATGAGATACCAGCGTGCTGGTTTGTTGACTCTGAGGCTCCAGTTCAAGTGTCTCTGGGGGGGTGGGGGGGGCTGAGAGTGGAACATGCATTTGGGCAGTATGGGAACAGTTCTGCTCAGCCTGGGAAAGGAAGCAGCCTGTCCATTTCTGTTGCGCAATCCAATTAGTTCTGAGCTCCTGATAAGCAACTCGACCAGATCACCACACACACACACACGCGCGCTGTAGTCGGTAAACCATCCCGCAGTGTCTTCTGGACATCTTCAACTTATTGAGGATCTTCAAGAAGAATAAACACAATTGAAGGTACGTACAATGAGAATATCTTTGTAACTTCTCGCCTTCTAACTTGAATTCAGATTGAAGAACTGAAACATTTCTTGACTTCAACACCTGGAACTAGTTTGTTTTCAGGATTTAAGGGTTGATTTTTGCCCCGTTTTACCAAGTCAAAGTTATCTACATTCTAATATAAGCTCAGAAATGGCATGTGTGCATAACAGAGACATGACAAACCAGAGCAAGTGATTCCTCTCCTCCATTCTGTGGGAACATCTGTTTTCAGTGCTTGCCTCCCATGAGATAAATTCATTAGTTTATGGGAATGTCCAGGAAGCAGATGGACAGCATGTCTGTTTGTTACACATATCACGGTGCTCATCTTATTTGAATTTTTAATGAACAAAGCTGATTTCGAGTTTAAAAAAATAAATTAATAAATAAATAGAAATCTCCTTCTGTGGATGATCGGCTCACGCATTTCTTTTCGTACCAAGGAATTTGATCTGAGGAGATGAATCTTTATTGTGATTTGAATTCATCAAAGCTGAAGTGTGGGGGAGGAGGCCGGGAAAGTCGATGGATTTTCCAGCTGGACTGAGTGTCAGGTTGTTAGCCTGGACATGACCGATATCTCAAACTGAGACAACAAACACAATGGAGAATGTGGATGTGTGCGCAGGAAGCAGAGACCTCATCTGGCCGTGACACAGCCACCAGTCCATCAGTGAGAACACGCTGTACAGTATTCATGTAAAAGAGGTCTCGCGTTAATGTGCATTCCTGTCAGAGCAGCTGGTCTGGAATGAACGAGAGAGAAAACATCTGTACTGCGACAAAGTTATGATCACTTATTCTTTTGATATAACATTATTTGTTTGTTTATTCTTTTAGATGTTGACTGTTCACTTGCTGACACTCCCATTCATCTGGACAGGTAAGCTAAATTGAGGTACTAAAACCAAAACAACAAATAAAGGGCTGGGAATCAGTGAAGTCAGGGCTGGTCGTTATCCAAAAACGTAAAATGTTTTCTATTTGGGTAAATTCTCAGTAAACATTGGTATTGTTGGTGTTAAAAAAGGACTTTAAGAGATCTCTTATTAGCCATTGGAGGTGAGGGAGGGTGAATCGATGTATGTCATGAGATTATTCTAACTCAATCCTGACATCACTTCTGCACAGTAAAGTCTGTTGTATACAAAAATATTGCTTTTTTTTTTTCTTCCAATGAATCAGGTGGTCTTAAACATATCGATCTCAACCCCCTCCTTCCCACAATCTCTTATTTTGACATAGGTTCAAGTTTGATTAATTAAAAAGATGCAATGTTCAGAAAACATGTGGAAGGGTGGGAATATTTTTTAAAGGAAAATGTATGACTTTATATTTATAAATGAGCACTCCTTGATAGTCAAGTATAACAATGTAAATCAGGAGTGTCAAGCACAATTCAGTTCAGGGGCCGGACCAGTAAAATAGTGCCATAAGAAATACATTGAATTGAATTAAATGTTTTTCTTTGTTGTAGCACAGAGTATAAGTTAAAAATGTTCTCGCAAAATCAAAACATTACTGGAAATGTTCAGGAAACTCTAATATGCAAAATACAGTGAAATGTCTCCTATTGACATTTTCATGACATATACTCCAAAAAGACCAACTTTAAAGTTTACATTTAAAGGTTATTCTACTGGTCCGGCCTATTCGAGATGAAATAAAGCTGCAT
The DNA here is from genome assembly GCF_963422515.1 of Blennius ocellaris. Taxonomy (NCBI): domain Eukaryota; kingdom Metazoa; phylum Chordata; class Actinopteri; order Blenniiformes; family Blenniidae; genus Blennius; species Blennius ocellaris. The sequence goes on along the minus strand of NC_137655.1, from coordinate 6,130,837 downwards.
GTGGCTCCTGAACAACAATATGTTTAATACTCATACTCTAGATTTTCACAATTCATATGGATAATACCTACAATCTCAACCTAAAACCAATTTTATCGAAACCTTCTGGGGCAATATTGAGGAAAAGCTTCTTGGGCATTTCACTGTACCGATTGCATTATGGGTATTTTAACCAAATCACTCCGACAGCATGGCTTTGAAGCAATTTTGATAGCACCGAGGTAACTACCTTTCATTGCAGCGTCACTGATATCTCAGCTCTGGTCTCAGTGTTGTGTTGTGTTCGCTACTTTTAAGAAATTTGCTTTTTAAAAATCAGAGGTGGAGACTTTGTGCTGTTCCCAGTTGGGTTATTGTCAGGAGGGATTCAAACCATGGGTTGGGTGACGCGTGCAAAAAGCAACAGATTATCATAAAGATGCCTATGTTTATCAATAATTGATCATAACACATTTTCTAAAAACAAAACAAAACTTGGATCGCATGACAGCAAAGTAATTATCGGTGCAATATCAGCAAAGATTTGTTTCCCCTGCTGCTTCAACTTTTTATTTAAACTATCTTTTATTAGTCAAATTGGCATTTAGTGCCAGTATTGGGTGACTAAATTGATATATGTTGCTTTGATATTCAATTGATGAAAGGATCTATGTTGGCGGCTGCCCTGCTATGTTTAGAGGTCTGAATCTTGGAAATAAGTTTGCGTTTACTCAACATGACCTTGTTCTTTCTTGTGCTGTGCAGTGCTTCCTTCTCCAGGATTGGCGGTGAAGTTTGTTGTTCCACAGTGTGACCGGAATATATTTGATCGCAATGTTGAAAACTGTCTGTCGGACTTCAACAAGAGCATGGAATCTAGTGGCTATCAGGACCAATGCCCATGGCCTACAGTGAAATGGTAATTTCTCTCTTTCCCCTGAAAGAAGGACTGTTCTGTTCCGACACTCAGTCACATACATAGTAAACTTATAAGATCTGTGTGTGATTAATCGAAAATGAACTAATCTATGCGCCTGCTTTAACGGTTGCTGTTTGCGTCTCGGTATGTATGTGTTGCATGAGCTCAAGCCCAGCGAGCGAAAACACAGGAAGTCTGGATAAAGTGGAACATTACGCACATTTTTATTGCCTTTTCAGTAAAGATATATAACCTTCAGTCATGGGAAAGTCAGATACTTTCCTGTCTCCTGGCTACATTCGGTGCCGGTCAGAGTTTCAGCTAATTAGTCATATTTTAATGAAAACTTGCGAGACTGTTTCCAGACATAGGTTGTTTGTGGAGACTTAGGTTTTTGCCATGCCACCTACTGCAGAGAGCAGACTTTAATTATAGCTTTAATAATCCATATTTTACTATTAACACGAGTTGAGGCTGAGCTCCTGTAGAGCTGAAATGCTGCGTTAGGGCGGAGCATCAATCATCACCAGGAGCCCGGCCTGTTGATCAGGCTTCCAGCTGTCGGGCTCAATTGGACTTCAGCGGTTGTTTTCCACTCTACAGGCTTGTTGTGACAACTGGGTGTGAGATTTATGATAATTTAGTGAGGTGCTGCTGAGTTTTTTATCCTCAGGACATGAAAAAGCATTTTCTAACTGTGAAACATAAGATGCCTAATAAACATGAATGAGTGATTTCTGTTTTTTATGAAAAGCATGGAGTCACTGAAATGAGATATATTGTTGAAAATGTAAAGATTTAACTTTCAAGGATTGCGTTGTGGTTTTGTTTTTAGCTTATAATTGCACAGCACTGGTCATGCACGTCACTCGAGTTAGGATATATTTGGCAGCAGGTTTCGGGTGAGTTAGGGTGATCCTTGAAAATCTTGAAATTTAGGGAACTGACAAACTCGGCCGAGAACTCAGGTGAAAATATCCTGTTCTGATGTCAGGGTGACCTCAGGATGTCACGGCAACTCCAAAACAGCAATACGTTTGGCCTTTTCCTGGTATATAGTGGTTACTACCAGGAAAAGTGTACCAAGGGCAAAAACAAAAGTCTTGTGAGCTGGGAGTTTTACTGGGTGGTTATGGCTCAGGAGAGTCTAATCCTGGTCTGGGATGAACCCTGTCCTGCCTGTTTTAGGTGTCTCTCCAGAGGCTCCTTGTTGAGCTTTTTAAAGGAGGTTGGTCGTGAGGTGTGTCGAAGCAGGGCAGCATCAGTTCACTCCCAGATAGATCCACAGTCGGATCTTAGAAAGAAAGGGGGTTTGGTCTTAGCATTATTGTAGTTGTCAGTGTGATGAATTTGACAAATTATAAACCAAACACACCTCTGTACTCAATTATACAACCTGAAGGCAAAGGAATTTCATCTGTCGCAATAGTAAACCTCGACTGAAGTGTTTTGTAGAACATAAGCGAAGAGTAAGTTGTTGACTTAGTCTCCACATTTACCAGCTCTTACCTCAAAACCTGTGGTATATGGTGGGAAAAACAAACCAAATGGGCTGTTTGGGGTGACTGTACACCGTAGATAGGTGTACATTTCAGTGTATGCGGTTTCTTTTGTCTCTGTCTGTCTGTGTCTTAATGTACCTGCCATTGGTATTGGGGATCAGCTCCAGCACTTTTTACTGAATAGTATTGAGAATGAATGGATTGGAAGACCTGACGCCATTGAGTCCATGGAATGAGGAGAGAGAGAGAGAGGCCTTAATATTTGGTGGTCATAGATTAAGGCCTGGTTTGTACGTCAAACTTTAAAGTGAAAAACCCTCACGGAGGTCTTACCAAGACCCTATGAAAACCCACACACAGAATTCATGAAATCCTTGTGAGTTCTGGGATCATTTTAAACCATCTCACTTCATCCCCTCGCTTTCTCTGCAGGTCCTACAATAAACTCAAATACTGCGTGGACAACTGGGCGAATGTGTCATGGTGCAAGGGGTGTGGCTTCCTGGCAGATGACATCTTCTTGGAGGTCCACCAGATGTACTTCACTCTGTGCGGGAAAGTCCACGACCCCCCGCTCTTCACGCTCATCATGTTGATTGCTCCACCCATTATAGTCACATTCTTTATGCCCCTTCTCTGTGTGCATCTCACCACCTGGAACAGGGAGATGCCCGGCACTTTGGGTCTTTGAGTCGGTGATTTGATGGACAAAAACCACAGACATTTTAAAGCAGTGTTCTCCTAATGGTGGTCGCCATTCTGAAAGTGGGCCAAGAAAACAAAGCTGGGGTATTGGGCCAGCTGAAGGTAATTAGAATATGATTCCACTGTGACCACACTACTGTTGTTTTTGGCGGACTGTTTTACCACAAAAAACTGTACACCTCTAACTCATCACACATATTTAGATCAACATGATCTAATCCACTGTTACAGTCTCACATTATGTACATTATGTCACAACATGTGGTCATCTTGAAACCAGTGGACCACTGACGGCATCAATTCAAGGTGTTTCTCTTGACACGTACACGTGATGGAAAGTAACTCCACCTTTACCTTCTCGGCCAGTCGTCCTATCCGCGGCTGATATTGGCTAAAGCAAACTGTGATCATGTCGGTTGCTATGTTTATGTTTATTGCCTGAATTCTTCGTCTCTTTCTGTACCCTGCATCACACAGTCACAGAGCTGTGATCAATTGTCTGAAAACGTTCTTTTAGATCTAAAATTCTCGAGCCTTGTGTATTTAATCAGTGCCAGGATTTCAGATTTCATCCGATCTGTCTTAGGATGAACAACATATGTGATATACACTTACAAAAGGAATGTCCAATGAGTGATTATGAGTGTTGCTAAAAATGTTCCTCTCGCCTGGGATGTTTGAAAGCAAATATTTCAAACTTTTGTTTGTCAAGTCCTTGAATATGAGGGATGGGTTTTGAATGTGTTTCTGGGGAGCTTGAGAGGGTAAAGAAATATCGTTGGAAGATCCCCCCCCCCCATCACCCCTCCAACACATTGAAAGACAGTTCATCCTCTTCACATGATTCACTAAATAAAAGACTGACCAAAGTGTTTATTTCTCACATTTTAGTACCGGCTTACCTTATTGCCCTTCCTCCAGGTGTCATGGATGATTTGTGTGTTGTTCTTAAAGCTTTATTTATTTTTGGTTGTGTGCAAATATTTGACATTCTTTAGAATGGTATGTCTTGTATGATTGATGCTGTATTCTGCTTTCAAATTAACAATAAAATCTTGAAAGGGAACCTGAAAGAAATGAGTTGCAGTTTTCATTCGATGTCGATGTGACTGGAAAACTTTTGATGGATTGTCTCGAGAGCAATAATGTCAAACATGTGGCCAGTGGGCTTGAAACAGGCCACAACAGGGTTCAATCTGGCCCGTGGGATGATCTCACAAAGTACAAGAACACCAAAGAAGACATTAACTCAATTTCTTAATATCTGCTGTTTCCGATTTGTTGACAGGAGTCTCACTGTCTCATTAGGAATAGAGAAGGTAACATAACTCTGACACCTAGAATGGAACAGCAGATGGGAGGAAATGCCTGAGAGATCAACAAAACCTCGCTGGATACCTTATTGCCAGCTAATAACGTCGACGCCAGGCCAAATGGGCTGCAGAAATCCAGCGTTTTGAGAAGCGGCATCATTTAGCTGAATTAATCTGATGCAGATATGATTTCGGATTTTTATTGGACTCCTGGGTGTTTTTGCAACAAAAGCACAAGATACCTTTGGAAAAACCGTTCTATTGTTTTGCTGGTTTCCACTTGAGATCAAATTGGATTGCATGTGTTGTAATTCTGGCTGAGAAGTTCTCTCTTAAACATCACAGCATATAACAGTTTCTGTCTTCAACGTGTAGAATCTAACCCCTTTTGTAGTGGCTCCCTGAACTTCCCAATAAAGTATACCTAAATAGACACTTTATTTCATTTTTGTTTTTATTATATTTACACATAGTCATTTTCAAGCAAGGCGAAAAAAGAGGCTTTAAAAATAGCTAAACCTACAAGAAATGGAGTGAAAAAGCCCTTGCTAAAACAGCAAAACCAAACAAGCAAACACCTAAAAGGACTAGGATTTTTAAAGGTAAAAAAGCGAAAACAAAAGTGTTTAATCATAACAGAGCCAAAACGGTTAAAACAGCTAAAATGTCAAAATTGCCTAATAAAGGGTTGAAACCTTTCCAATCAGTTACAAAAATGGTTGGAAATGTAACAGGAGTTTAACATTATATATCAAAACTACATAGAAAACATTATGAGCTGTTTAGCCTCATGTTTTGAGGCTCCAGTTAAATTTGATTTGGTGGAAAGAGAGAAAATGGCTTTTTTGTTGCAGACCCTTGTACTACGTCAATTCAATTCAATTTTATTAACATAGCACGAAATACAAAAAAGTAATTTCAAGGTAACAGAAAAAAAACCTCCAACAATTACACTTGAGTATAGGTGTAGAGGTGGAAAGGAAAAATTCCCCTTCAAGAGGAAGAAACCCGCAGATGCAGAGGTAGAGAGTTTCTGCTATTCCGGTTGTGGCTAGTAGATAGAAGGAGAGATCAGGACAGGACAAAGAGACAGATTGTGGGGAGGGATTAAAACCCTGGTGACAGCGAGGGTGTCGGGATTGTGGTGAATGAGTCAAACTCTGCTTTAAAGAGTTGACCCACTGATTCCCATCAGTGATGATCCTCTACGTGAAGGCTGGGACTGTTTGGGCCCAGATGCTCTCAAAGAGTAGGAGAAATGCTAATCAAACCTGTTTAAAAAAAATAACTTGTGTGGCTTTATGGGGTCACAGGGGTCACCTGATACAAAGTCCCCAACCACTCCTGCTGGACGTTGTCACCATGTAATGCTTCACCCAGCCCCAATAGGAATTGATTATGTGTGTTAATGCTGACAAGACAAAGAAAAAAAAAAATTGACTCCATTTTTATTTGAAACACATAATAAATATTTATTTCAGACAAAAAAATAATGTTTTACAGTCATTTGAAAACCTCTTTACAGCCATAGCAAGACATACCTGCTATTCAAGTATCTGAACGGCCTAAGTGTGAGCCTGCATCCCCAATGCAGACGTGCTGCATCTCGTTGTTTATAATGCCATCGCTGTACAGAGAACAATTATTTGTGCAGACCTCAAGAAAGAAAACAACAAAACAACGTAAAGCTCCATTAGGCAGTGGATTGAGTTTCGACGCTGAATCAATGAACGTAAAACACTTCACGTTCTCCCAATTGTGTTACCATCAGGTTATTTTTCTCAATGTAGCTTTAACAGTGTTTTGAGGAAAACACTGAAATCCTAGTAAAACATGGCTTTATGTTCATAGCTGAACTTACTTGTCTCAATACAGAATTTTAACATTAATGTGTTAAATACAGCATTTCATTGAATAAAAAATAAATTATGCACAGAAACGAGGTAAATCCAAAAGGAAAGGAATCAATGCACAACATAGGAGATCAGTATGCAACACCGATGACCAAAAATAGGAATCCGATCCTTTGGTATGTGGAGCAATTAAAGAAAAATGAATGGCATCCTGTGTTATCCAAAAGATTCCATGCACTATAATTCTGCTGCTGTTAAGAAAACAGCGGCCTGGCCTTCCCCTCCCCTGTTGCCGTTGATCTTGTTTCATACATGTCTGATTTACAGTTGTATAATGGCTGAACCCAATACGCTGAACCCATATGCTAACACTCCGGGATGTCCAGACTTCTTGACTCAAAGCAACGATGTTGAATTAGACTGGGTTCAAAAATAACAGAGCCAACGTCTTGGACATGGGTGGGTGGTCTGCGCGGCTACCACGGAGGTACAAGGCGACGAAATGCTGGGAATCGGTACACTGACAGTGCAGAGCTTTCTTATGGTCAAATTGACTATTTTTCTTTTCATCTCGCGTGGTTTTAATCTTTGACGCCCAGACGGCAGCTAGTGGCAACGACACACCTTTTATTATCTCAAATAATAGCCGCAATTCCACATTTACTCTTGAGTAAATACAGAGGGGATGTTTTGCTAAGGGTACGCTGGCCGGCACTGTCTTGGCTTGGCTCCGGCACGCTCAGACACACCAGCTCTTATCAAAACACCAGCGCGTGGATGTGTGGGGCGCGCTATCAGACTTGTGTTCTCAGGCAGCAAAGGGCTCAACCTCTGTGGTTATTTTACACCTGTGGCTCAACTAGCGGGGAAAGTACAAGACTATACTGAATTGAGGCTGCAAGTGCCCATCTATGATTCCGTTCAGCTTGGTACAATCTATTAGTGTGTCTTGGTTATGCATGGAAGGTCGATTACAAGAAAATTGCTGGTCAAAACAAATTAATTTGAAGCCTCAAGGTACAATATGTCAATTTTGCCACTTTGCTGTGATGGAGGATCGCGGTGCCTCTGTTTAGTGGAGAAATTTGTTCTCAGACTGACTATGAAGAGTTATTTTTTTAACTTCACCAATGAAAGGTGGGTGATCAAAGAAGTTGGCTGAGGAGGTAATGTGTTCGTCTGCGTGTATTTATTGTGAATGTATTGGTTTGTATGTATTTGACCACCTTTTCACAAAAACTACGCACCTGAATTGCATGAAATTCTCAGGGATGATTTGTCATCAGCCAGCTTTGTATTGTGTAACTTTATCAGTACGTGTTTATTTTATTATGTTTATTTCTCAGAGGCACCAAAAAAGGTAAAACAATGTTTCGTCGAGAATGTGTTTTCAACTCCATCCAAGCAAAACATGGGCAGAAAAATTTAACGTACATGTAACACTTTTCTTTTTTTCCGGCTGAACTACTGGCACTCAATGCATCACCTTGTGGCACAGGTGTCGGTTTATAGGACAATGGTTCTTACAAAAACGATGCATTTTCTTGAAGCATTGCCATGTAAATGGGGCCTCTATTGTGGTTTCCTCACATTGTGCTCAATACTTTGATTTATTTTTGAAGATTTCATATTGTACCTTCAAACGAAGCTCGTAGGTTGTAGGCATAAATGGGCAAATCCAGCAAATAATGCTTAATCAGACAGATTACTTTTTTCATTCTTCATATAATCCGAAGGTGCTAAATCAATAAGGACTTAGTTACTGATTTTTGGTTCTTGGAAAGTATCAGGACAACCATAAAACTATTTAAAATTACCTCAAAAAAGTGTTTAACAAGATTAATTTATTAAATGTTTTCCTATACAAACCTCATTACTGCCATTACTCCACTCTAAATTATGGCCCTTAAATCACAATCAGTGAAAACACAGTTATATTGATGCATTGCAGAAACACCAAATCTAACATTTACTTTAGATTTCCTCCTTCTCTCTTTCCTTCTCTCCACTTTAAGTGTATCTTAATATAAACAAGACTTTTTAAAGTGTAAAATAGAGGTTGAATAATAAATAAATGTCTAATCTCTCTCTTGATACACAAACACATGGTTGAAAAGGTCCATTAATAAAGGCATTTCAAATGAAACTGCTACGAAGGGGCTGATGTGAGGCACACTATGTGTCACTCATTAACTCGGGCAGAATTAAATCCAGACTCCAGCAGGTGTACGCCTCACATCAAAGTGCGGAACGATCGGCGGGCTTTAAACAGATTAAAGTGAAACTTCCACGACACTTCAGTGCTCCGCTTTTTCTCCTCGTGACCTCGTCCTCTCCTTTTGTGAGATCATGAAAGCTCAAAGTGGGAGCGAGTGCCGGATTGCCTGGACCGCTTTATGTACACACTGGAGAGGTAACAAACTCAGAGCAATATTTACAGATCGAAGGTCGTTTTGTTTTTTTGTTTTTTTTCTTCCCCCTGAGACAGAATCTTTGCATGGCTCATAATGTAGGACACAGATAAAAGAGATGAACTACTTTCTTAGCTCACAATCGATGCAGTGCACTTGACCTTCATCGTTTTAGTAGATTTCCTTCTTTTAATTTGTCACATTGACATCAGCGTCAATGGGATCATTTTTCATGTTTGCTGCCGGTTCATTTTGTATTGTTCCGTTACTTTGGAGTTTATTTTGGCTCACTTTGCACAAACTCTGCGTTTATTGGCAAATACGTCTGGTGTTAGCGCGTAATACGATTCTGATTATATTTATTCCTTGTACCTTCCTTAACAATTATGGGAAACTTTTATATCTCCAGAAAAGAATAGATAAATGTTGCATTCTTGCTCAGTTTTTATTTGTTCCCTTGATTTGGCTCATCTGGCAACGTTAGTTTATTAAATGTGGATTTATTTGGCAACATTGTTTTAAACAGTAAGTTTGATTGTAGTTACTTTCCAGTTACTTCGTGATTCATTGCTTAACTCTTTATCATCAAGATACACCTGGAGTGTTACCTAACGATACTTCAATGTGTAACATACTTTTATGTGTCTTTTACATATAATAAATATGTTCAGAATGTCATGTTTTCTCATTTCTAGCTCAAAAAGTGTCCAAATAAAATAAAATTCCTGGCTACATCCTGGCCAAATCCTGCCTACATGCTGTTGAGTACTACTGTCTTACTGTGTATTATTTGGACACAAGTACCATAAATCGGACTCATTGAAACAAAAGATTAATGTTTGAAGTTTTGAAATAGTTTCATGTGTCCAATGCTATTGCACTGGCATGATTTCTCTGAGTTTAACTGATATTTTCGTAATGCTTTCATCAGTCGCTCGTCCAGCCAAATTTAGTCCAGCATACAAAATCAAACAGTTTAAAATAGGAGTGTCAAGCCAAACCATCATGGAAAGTGTGAAAATTGGTAAGAAAATACAACATTTTTAACAAATTTCTCCATAGTGGTGGACAGGACACAACACACAGCATTAAAGAAAGATAACTAGCATGAGCCTCAAAGCCACACTGTGAGGGTGAGTTTGTAAAAATGTCCATAGTGCATAATTTTTATGGGACAATTCACTGTATTTAAAATTGGCTTTACGTTACAACTTTAGTTGTGTTTGATCGTAATTGTTTCATGTTTTCATCACGTATACTCTGCGCCACAACAAAGAAAAACTTTAACATTTAAATCCAAAGGTATAATGTATAGCATTACTTCACTGGTCTGGCCCACTTGAGATGGAGTTGGCCTGCATGTCGCCCCTGAAATGAGTTTGACATCCTTGTTTTAAAATAAAATGGAAGAAATGCTATAAATTGAGCCTATACGCCGCATTTACTTTGAGTTACCTCACAGAGACGGTGTCATGAAAACCCTTTGCTTCATCTCATGAGTGCTCAATAGCAATCAGTCCTGTGTTACCTTGAAAAAAGTTGCCACAATTTTTGTGTTGCGTCAATGTAGCAATGTTGTCATTCTTGATAACGTTTGGAAAACATGTAATCCACAGTGCAAATTCAGGATTAGAAGCCATAATCAAGTTTGTGTTATCAAACAGAATTCATAGTTACTTCATAGTAACGTTCAACCAATACAAAGCAATTTTAAGAAACCTCACAATAAATTCTGTCCACGATACCCTTTGAAGTATTTCTGTAGCCCATCAGCAGAGTTGAGTAATTTATAATCTACTTTCTATCATACTGGTCCTGGAGAAGCATTACACGTGGCCTCTGAATATAATCGGTATTACAAATGCTAAACATGTGATTGTAAGAACCAAACTCACAGAGACGAGCTGTGCACTGAATGCTCACTGGCCTGCCGCAGTGACACTGGGTCAGATGACAGCCTCCAGTTACGGGCTACGCAAATAGTGAGTGCACAAGCTGCCCTTCAAACAATCGCACCGTGACCTTTCAGGGGGACTTCTTGGTGTTCGACAAACCTCTACAGCCTCGTTACAGTGACTCTTCTTCAAACGCTTATTTGGGAACAGCGTGGGCTCTTTCTGTTTGACATTTCCGAAGACGAAAGTAATAACAAACGAGGACCAGCGTCATCTTGGCTGTCCTGGATTCTGATCGCTGATCAAAGAGCGTGGCCGGGAACTGTGGAGTGTTACGTCTACCTCAGAGTGTGTGTGTGTGTGTGTGTGTGTTCTTGTATCTCAGTGTGTGTTATTTTGTATGTGTGTGTGTGCACACGCACTATTGTGTGTGTGTGTGTGTTTGTCAGTCAGCTCTGACCTTTGCCACCAGGTGTAAAAACCCGAATTTCAAAAACTAAATGCTCCTCCTCTTTCTAATCCTCGCATCACAGAGAGCAGACATGACATCAAAGAAACCTCCAAATGTTTAATTTAAGGCTTTTTTTTTTTTTTTCTTTCGTCCTTCGCCTCAGGCTTGAAAGGGTCAATATCCGCGGAGCGACCTTCCAAGTTTCTGGGTGTTGGAGCTGCTTGAACGCAGTCCAACACAGAGACCTCAGAGAAATCACATTATTTCCTCGCCCTTGTTACTAAATAAATAAACTCAGCGGTGAAGTCACTCCTGACACCTCGGCGTACAGGAGGTCTTACGAGACGCGTTCCAGTGTGGCGGCGGCGGCGGCGAGAGGCTTTCCGAGAGGCGTCGCGATTAAAACTGTATTACAGGAGGGAGGTGAAAACTAATTCTCTCCGTATTCCCAAACAACTCCGCACACAGATGGTACATTATAATTCACAGTCTTTTCTGTACAATGCATCATTCATGCCTCCCTGCTGACGCTCGGCCGCTGTGTTTCTCGCCACTCGTGTGTGTGTGCGCGCTTTGCATCTATGCTTTATGTCATTATGTTATTCACGACACGTGTGGGAAAAATTTAATGAAATGCAACGGTGCCGTGGAAATCCTGCACATGAAAGTACGGGTGAATGGTCAACCTACACGACAGTCTTTTCATCGAACACTCGTATTGGAGTCGAAGCTTCGTGTGAATCTGGCACAGAGTCCAAAAGCTCACAAAACTAATAAATACCATAATTTCCAGACTATAAGCCACTCCTTTTTTTCATACGCTTTGAACTCTGATGCAGCTAATTTATGGATTTTTACGGGTCAATGGGCTTAATGCTGCCAATACCTGGGTGATGCGTTCAGGTGCGTCACGTAGCCAGGCACGTCCTTTCTTTTTTTCCTGTGTAAATTTGATTGGTGCGGCTTATATTCAGGCCCGCTCAGTCGTCCGGAAAGCACAGTACAACTCAAGTAGAAAAATAGGGAGCGTGTGAGCTATCCAGTGGTAATAATGGAGTCAGCGGACACCGACGCATCCCAAGAGGAGGAATCTAAACTCTTCGTACATCACTGAAGGGAAAGGCAGGTGAACTACTGCGGCAATGGAGTTCCTCCAGTGCTTAAACATTTAGGGATTTGAATTGTCGCCTTCCAATGAAGAAAAAAAACAGTTTTCCTGTAGCGCCTGGAGGTCACCGTCATCATTGCACTTAAACCCAGAACCTGCGGGGTACTTCAAGGTACGCACGGGGTTAAAAAAAAAAAAAAAAAAAAAAAAAGTCTATATCTGTCCACTTCAGTTTGGCCTCACACTATCAGGGAGGTTAAACACAACACCAAAAAGATATACTATGAGGTGTGCTGTTTTTTTTTTTTCTTTTTCCTTTTTCTTTGGGAATAAATAAAAGGTATAAATGCTTCTCCAACTAGAGCTTTTGTTCAATATACAAACACTTTCAAAGTAGCTCCTGTCAAATTTTGTCCCCGTTACCCACAGACACAAAGCTTTCACCCGCTACGATTCTGATCGCAGCTCGAGCAGCGTGTCGGCGTCAAGAGTTACACCAGCATGTGGATCTCGTTGTACTCGTCTCGCCCGTCTTCGTCGAAGTTCGGCGAATCCTCGTCGCAATCCAGCTGCAAAGGGACAGATTTTTCCTTCAGTTATTTAGGGCGCCGGCGCACAGCAAAGCTACCCCCTCGCAATATCCCGAGAATACAACTGTACACTTAATGAAAATACTATTTATTAATCAGTTTCCGCCCATTATGGCAGCCACAGATCATGATGCTGCTTTAACTTTTGAGAAACGTTTCGTATGCAGTACTTTTTGTCCCCACTAGGTGGAGGGCTACTCATTTTTCCATTATACACAAGGACTTTGCATACACCCCAACACGGACTGCTACCATTTATGGTGCTTGCACACAACTGGAAGCAATTCAGGCCCCTTGAAAATGCATTGTTTTATCGTTTTCGTTTCAGAAAAGTCTCATGTTTACATGGCAACACTTTGAAAATGCTGGAGTCATTCGTATGGACAGTCTTTACTGTAGCTGTTGTGCGCATGTCTCAGTAGCAGTGTTTTAAAAAGTAGCATTTTTCTCATTTCCATGGAGACGGATTAGGAGCATTTTAAAAAGTTGCGTTTTCCCGACAGAGTTGGAAGTGTTTTCCAAAATGTAAAAAAAAAACAGTTTTCTATTTTTACTATGAGAACTGGGCTTTAAAGTTTGTGAAGTGTGTTAAAATGCGCACACGAAGGAGCTCTACACTAACAATCTGAAGAACACAGTTTTTTTTCTGCTTTTGATGTATTTGGGTGTGTCTCTTTTGTTATTTTAACTGCAGATAATCTGTATGCAAAAACAGGCACACGGTTCAAAGGAGTGCACCTAATCTCTTAATGGAACTTAATGGTGTTTTGGGAGTAACATCAAATAAACCAATTAGCTTGGTATCTTACGTTCACTTTACAAAAGCAGGTGTCCTCACTCTTTGGCTGTCGCTTGGCAGATTAGCCAAATACAACAAAAGAAGGCCAGACTTCATTCAAAACAGATTTAGAGCCTTTATATTGTATAATCTTCCATGTCACACTTGGTTATGTTAATTCAATGTTGGTGGAGTGTTGTAATAGTTTCAAATCTAAAATAAAATAAATAAAAATAATTAAAAAAAATAAAACTGTGGGGATGTCTCGAACAGATATATGATGGCCACTGTTTGTGTGTGACTGCTCAATGGTTTGGAATGAAGAAACATATATTTTTCGATCAGATCCTGACATCACAGCCTTGTGATGGACAAGTGAGTAATAAAAATATTTGTAATTGTGCTGTCAAGTGCAAGTTTTAAAGTTGACGGACGGAAAATACTCAAGCATATTTTATATCACTTTTCCAACCTGCTTGGATTAACAGTCGGTAACAGCGTGTGACACTGTTACGCAAACATCGAGAGTGATGAAATGTATGTTTTTGGACCTCAAACCTCAAAGCAAGCCGAGGTCTTCTCACTGTGAAAGTGCTAACCTCAAAAACACCCATAATGCAACAGCTATAGGAAATGTTTTTCTGGACATTTCAATGTATTTTGCAGCAGAAGGTTTCATTAAAATTGGCTTCATGTTGAGATTGTTGTCACTTCGGCTGGCAATTGCTTGGTTTTGTGAAAATATAGACATTTTCATTACGCATGCTCTGCACCACAACAAAGAAATACTAAAAACTAGAAATTCAAGGGTTATTATGGTGTTACCCAACTTTCCCACTCAAGACGAAATTGGGCCGAACCGAAAAAGTGCTGGATGTCCCTGAACGTCAGAGATACTGCTTCTGTAAAACATAACTGCATAATATGTGTATCCTCCACATTTCACCAATGCTCAGTCATGGAGCCCCTTTTATGAAGGATTTCCTTGAAACTGATGACAAAAGGGAGTTGCTTCGTGTTCCCTGACTATACCGTCTAGAAACAAAGCCACGTTTTCTCCTCCGACCCAATTATGGTCTGACTCTTCCCTCTTCAGGTTATTTTTAGGACAAAGTCTGAAGCAAAAGATGAAATCCGCTGCAGAGAAGCGATGCATGATTTGCTGTAATTCATCTGCTTCTCCCATGTGAACTTAAACTCAGTTTATTATTGAAAAAAAAAAAGATAAAACAGGAAGAAGAAAATGCTGAATAATTGAGTTTCCTGTTCAATGGTATTACTTCACGGCCGGGTGGACTTGAGACAAACCAGAACCAGAACGGCCGTTTATGATGATGAATGTAAATTTTTTTGGTCCGAAAATGATGGCTTGAAGAACGTCAACAGGATAGATTTATCACACAGTTCATATAAGGGCAGGCCAGGAGGGGTGAGGAGGCTAACCTCACGAGCGTCGTGTGGTAATTCTCGATATTTACCTCATTTTTAAGGTTGTTTGAGGTAATTCTGTAGAGCTGTGGGTTTTTCGGAGACCTTTGGATGAACATAGTGCGTATAGTGGTTAGGTTGTTTTTTTTTCTAACTGACGGCGATGACATGTCAGGTTTTCAGAGGATCTTAAAAAGGAAAACATGAAACCAAAGAGCAAGGACTATTTGAGAAAGATTTGTCTGGGAAAGAGGAGACGCTTGTTTGGTGATCGGGATTTGATTTTACGACCTGCTTTCAGACGTGTTGGCAGTAGACGGACATAAAAAAAGATATCAAAACAAAACCTACACCCCATCCCGGGAACACCTACCGCTTGCAGCTCGCGTTCGGTGAACATCCGGGAGAGGATGAGGCGGCGCAGAGGCACCGTCATGATGAGGACGAAGGGGAACGCCAGCGAGGCCACGGTGGACTTCACCACCCAGAGCGCCACGATGCACAGCAGCTGGATGATGGTGAACATGTTCATGCGCCATGTCTTCACCTGTGAGGAGGGCGAGCGAAGGGCACCCACAGCAGAGAGAGAGAGAGAGAGAGAGACCATCAGCAACAAGGCAGAGGATTTTAAACTCACACTGAAGGACAGCGTGGAGAAAATAACACATGTTTCTGGCTCCATCTAGTGGAAACTCCCACATCTAGTAATTAGTGGGGAACTGACGAGAAAGACAAAGTTTTCACGTGTACACTATATAAACAAACTGATGGGATTAGATCTGCAACCTTAGTCACCAAAAGAGCTGTTTTCATGATTTTCCACAAAATTTTCTTTGTTTGTAATGAGGAACAAAAAACAAGAATTTAAGAGGAGAGCTGACTGCATTGTATTTACAATAAGTTGCCTGCAACTGAGAACAGTCTCTCACATGGAAAGACGGTTGCAGGAGTGGTGAGATATTTTCAAACCAGCAGTGCAGCTTGTCATGAGCTGGCGAATGAGCTGACCACCACTCCAAGCGATCTGTGTACTTGGGCTTTTGAGTTGTTTTGCGCTGCAGATTAATTACACTTATTCATAATTATGGATTGATCTGCATGAACGCATCAATTTTGATAGACTCAAAAGTTTTTTGTAGTCCATATTATCTATTTTTCCCTCTCCTTTTCATGTATTTTTTCCCACTTCAGCAATTTTGATTATCTGAGTCATTTTATGCAACTTGGCTATTTTAACCATTTTAGCTTTACTGTATAGCCATTTTATAGTGGTTAAAATTGTTTTAGCATATTTAACTTTTTTTTTTTGACAGTTTTTATTGATTTTGGCAATTTCAGCCGTTTGTAACCAGGAAAATAGAACATTTCTGCAAACAAATTATCTCGTCAGAATGTTTGGAAAGTTTCAGGTTGCTGCTACAGAGGGGCTGAAGAGCCACGTGTGCCTCCAGATCCCTGGATTAGAGGATAACAACCACGAATCTCATGCTTAACACCGTGGATTCTGACGGTACGGAGTCTCTCTCTCTTCTCGTACTTTTGAGGAGGATTCTGTGACACGACAGCATGTGGGTCAATCAGGGTGAACATTCAGAGTGAAAACAGCTCAGAGTAAGAGAGAGCAAACTGTAGGTGGGGTCATGTTGTTTTTGGTTATATCTCCCCGCCTATGGAATTTACTTCCAGATCATCTGAGGGCTCCACAGACTGCTGAGGCTTTCAAAAAGTGATCTTTTCTTATTGATTTTTATTGCAGTTTTAACTGTTTCATCTTGTTCTTTTTGCTTTATATTGCTGTTTTTAGCACTTTGAGATTCACAAATTGTTATTATTATTATCATTAAGCTCATCAGAGTCAATAATACTACAACACAATACTAAATTGTGAACTTTCCCCGTGAACACACACGCATTTTGTGTATCTTGATATGTCTGGAACAAATCAATATGAAATAAAAAGTGATACTGCTAGTCACTCAAATACCCCAGAATGTTGAGAAAACACAGTTTTGCCCTGACAAACAATGAAAAGAAGATGTCAAAGCTCAGAATTAAAGAACTATATGTCCATAGTAAACCAATTGAGTGTTTCAACGATCTCTGTAATGTTTATGATGCATTAACTCCGCTTCAGTCTGATGATGGGATGGAAACTGTCGGCGGCGGCAGGCAGACCGACGTCTCGATGCCAAACCGGAATGCCTGTGCACACGACTTTTACAAGAAGTTGTCATTATTTATGTTCCTCCTCTGTCACTGCGTCTTGTTATTTCTGTCTCGACTGGTTGAATCTCAGGACGGACGGACGCAGTTTGGTTTCTGGCTGCAGCCGCCGCTCCGCTGGGTTTGGCTGCCGCCCTCCACCACTGATAATAGTTCGCGAGGCCGCGTCTTACCTTGGTGACGTAGATGTGGTCGGGGTGGTGCTTGGCGGGCGTCACCATGAGCGTGATGCGCTCGTAGAGCTGGATGCCAGTCAGCGAGGTGACCCCCATGTACAGGAAGATGCCGAAGAGGACGGCGAGCGGGATGAGGCGGAGCACGTCGGTCATCACTATGGACATGCCTTGATGGGAGAGAATACAGATATTTCACATCATGTTATTTAAAAAAAAAAAAAAAAAGAAACAAAAAAGAAACAAAACACTGTATGTATGCACTATAATTTGCAACTGTGGGGAAAATTATTCATTGGACGGGGGAGCAGCTCTGGAGAGCAGCAGAGTTCACTCCAAAACGTGCAGATGACCTGGCCGACACGTCGTCCCGCACGAATGCAAAGAGTCTTCTTCTTAATCCAACTGCTTCTCCATCAAACAAAAGCTTGACAATTACGATGACTCATTATGACTGAGTAACCAAGGTGGGATCAAACCCGCTCTGGGAGCGCTACCTTAATCAAAACAAGGCGTACAGCTGGCCAGAGATCATCAGTCAACAACAACGCCATGTCAAAGACGCCACGTTTGGAATTTTTCTTTATTTTGTGAGGGGGAAAAAAAAAAAAAAAAAAAAAAGGCCTGTTCCAGATTATTTTGGAGGCAATTTGTAAACATAATGTGAAATGATTTTAAACTGTGGCTGAGTCATGCCTCGCCAATGTCTAGACATGCAGGAGCTGCGCGCCTGACACTCTCGCAGCGCCGCGTTGACTCTAATAACCTCCACTTTGCCTCCAAATGCCAACACCATAATTAATGCCGTGTGAGGACAAAGAATATGTATGAATTTATATGTAAACAAACCCTGCGGCGTCGAAACACATGCTAATAGCTGCACTGCAGTTAAAATTCTTCTCGACCATCTCGTGCCACATACTGGTGTCGGTATCTGAAGCGTCGTGTGCAGCCGAGGCAGCCATGTCTAATTCACCAGCTCCACTTCTGGAAATGTCGGGACGTGGCACGTTCTCCACCTTTGAAGACTAAAAGATTTTAATGTGATTGTTTAAGAAGTCAGACAATACTTTTCTTTATCTCTCACTTAACTTTTCTAACTTTTCGATCTAAGATCAAATTTTATCAAGTCAGATTGGCTTCAATATTTCATGTATTTGTGGATATTTGAGGAAATCATTGATTTTCATGTAATTGTAGTTTGAATGTATTGTACAGCTCCTCCTATTCAATTTCTTTGGGTGTGTTTTTTTTATTAATAGTGGGTACTTTCGATAACTATAAATACAACATGGAAATTATGAAAAGTTGTTTTTCAAAGTAGTGGCTCTGCTTTTATGACCATCATCCCATAATGACAAAAACAGAGATCAAATGTTCCAATATGATGTACTCTGAACCTCAGATACTTAAAAAGCAATAAAAGAAAACATTTTCATAATTATTTAAAGTGGGTAACTAATAAGGTTATTTTAATAAAGATTAATTAGCTGCATTTTCAAAATGTTCTTAATTTTTTTTTGCACGAACATGAAATTAGAAAAAGTAACTCGATGCAATTTCCAAACACCAAGGTTTTCATCCTCCTTTATCACCTAAGTGATACAAATTATATCTAATATACTGCATCATCGCTACATGTCACCACTGGTAGGCAAATGGGTCTTTTCTTATGACGTGACACATCTTCGGCTCACATTACGAGACGTTATCACCACCTTCTGTTGGTATTTCGCATTCAGGCAGCTGACAATCACTGCTTCAAAACGTTTGATTCAAATGTTTCGCACAAGTTTTGCATCTATTGTTTCACCTTGTTTGACGTCGGAGTCACACAAACTGCGGTGACTGTGGTGGAGAGGGCTGCTGTTTAGTCTCCAGGTTGGTGGTTCAATCGCTGGTTCTGAGTGTGTGTGCGTGTGTGTGTGTGTCTGTAAAGTGCTTCAAAACTGCTAAGTTGTTGAAAAAGAAGACCTCCATCACACCAATAAACGTTTATCTCAGTCTCATCCCCCTGCTGTATTTACAGTTGCCTCCCCTGTTGTACACAGTTACCTTTTAACATTAAACCGCTGCTGAAACAATGAGGCTTCAGTTTCACACACAGATGTAAACAAAGTGAGGCACGCCTCGAATGTCTAGCCGGGGGAAGTTGATGCCAACACTTCAATCCGTGAGTTGGATGAACCCTCATGAAACACCAACCCACATTTTAAAGGTTCTCTAAGATTTTTTGGGGATGTGAGAATCTTGTAAAAAAAAAAAAAAAAAGAGAGGGAGAGAGCGATGAGAGAGAGCGACACGCATTTATGCAAGAGATGGCCGCACATATGATATAGTGTTTAACTTCAGATCAGAGGTGTCAAACATTTTTTCGTTCAGCTGCAGAGGTTTTCCACTGTCATGCAAAAATGTATTCAGTTTTGACTCTCAGTTACGATGGGGAGTTTAACACCTTTGTAAACCTTCCAAGTTTAAAAATCTTTGTAAAAATGAGTCTCCAAACAGATGAATCGCATATAGCAACTTGTAAAGTAATTTAGAGCTGTAACAATAAAGATTCATCAACACTACGGAGAACATATGGAAACAGAATAGCAGCCTGATTTATCCTGTAAAAATACAAACATGTGTTTTTCAGTACAAAATAATTTCTTTATGTACATATTTTGGCTGTCACTGCAGTCGGTTGCTTAAGAATGCTTCGCTTTGCAACACCACTGATCACTTTCTTTTTTCTTTTCTTTTTTTTGAGAAATAGATGCTTGTTTTCTGGTTTTGCTGGAGCCAGCTGGCCCTTTCTGTCACTGTTAAACTGCACAAGTCTGTGACGTGCACAAAAATAAAGCTTTACGGGCTCGTGTGCCTGGCTACAGTTGCTAAGCAATCACTCGACAATAGCTGTTGAGGGAAGGGGTTTGACCAGCTGTCAGTCGGCATCCCTCCCACCGCGTTTGTCTTACCAACGAGCACGGCCACGAGAAGCCCCGTCAGCCTCTGCTCCTTCACCTCCTGGATCATGGGCTTCTCGCCGGGAGCCGTGGCCTTGCTCATGACGGTGAGGGCGTTGACATGGGTGACGGAGCGCACGGTGGCGGCGGTCAACCACGGCAGGCCGAACAGGGGGCAGAAGGCACCCAGGATGACGATGAGGAGGAGGTCGAGGTGGAAACCCGAACCTTTAACCAGGCGGCGCTCCTTCTTACTCACTATCAGTCTAAGAAATGTAGAGAAAATTGGTAAATATTGAATTCATTCATTTTTAAAAAGTACAAACAGTGAGGATGCACCGATACCGATATGAGTATCGGTCATCGGGTTTAATACTGCAAAAAAAGATCACAGATGCTGTGCGGAGGAGATTCATGGGAACGCATATCCTTTTGCATATGGTTTGCGTAGACCCGAGCTGGACGTAATGACATTTAATGAGTATTCGCATCGGTACTGAATATCGCCAAGTAGCTAAAGGTTAGTACTTGTACTTTAAAAAAAGGTGGTATCGGTGCGTCCCTACACACGATTCATTGTGATTCACATACGAAGTGATTTGGGTTTCCATGAAAATGAGGATGAAGACAAGAAGTGCGGGGACGACAGACGCTCCCATCATCCAGGTAGGAAAAGGCTGCTTGTCACCGAATGGACTGATGAACCAACCTCTCTTCTCGGGAGAAGTGACGGAAAAGCCAGACGGCACATTTAATTTCTAAAGGGAAATAAACACCAAAATATCTGGTTAGAAAAGTCTTACTTATTTCTACCTTTTAAAAATTAACTTCCTGTAATGATTACCTGTGTGTAAGTGTCAGTGATGGAGTAGTCCAGCAGGACAGACACCAGGATGGAGATGGGGATACCAAAGTCGCCAATAATCCTTCTGGCCTGGAGATAATGAGAAACTCAATGGTAAATATGAATAAAATACAACATCCTCACCAAGACTGACAGCAGATTGTATTCCCTGTGGAGACGGTGACCACTAGCTGTGCTCATAGGCAATGTTTCTCAGAGGAATTGGAAAGTCTCTGCTCCGTTTCTATCGACTATGCCTGAGAAAGTCATAACTTGCATCGCTGCAGATGGTTTTACACTTCCAGAGGCTGACTGGAAATTTTCATGCCTCATTGCACACGGCTGCAGACAGGTCGAGAAGGAACATTAAACAATGTCGTTTTGAAAACCTTTAAGTCTTTAAAACAATGGAAATCTATAGAACACATTTGCAAGGTTACAAATGGTATACACCGTGATTTGAATAATAACTCCGTTTACATTTCTCAGAATACTTTCAAAGTCTCGTTAGCAGCGTCATGTCTTTCTAACGAGGAATTACCTTGCCACCTAAAAAGCGACTGTTTCTGAACTTCCTGAGAAAGAACGCCACGAAGAAAGTGCCCATCATGAGCACCAGCGACAGGAGAGCAGTGTTGGGCTGGTTGAATACAGGACCATCAAAATCTCGAATCCCGGCCGACGGGGTGGCATCAGTGGGGTAGATCGCCATTAGCGGGTGTTCCCTAAAGACCTGGAAGCAAAAACAAAAAAAAAAAAAAGAAGAAGAATTTTTATTTGCTGCTTTGCTATCTCCACAGTGACAGACTATTGTGGATAGAGCTGGGTTTGAATCTAAGATGGATGGATGGATGGATTGACTCATCAGATATTGGGAGTATTCACCTTGATGAGCTTGGAAAAGGTCTCATAGATGAAGATGAGCGAGATGAGGAAGGCAAAAATCTCCTGGGTGAACGGTGAGATGTAGCGGACGAGGAAGCTTCCCTCTGCCGCCACCATCACCAGCACGATGAAGATGAGCCAGAAGCCGATCCACACTCGACCCGTTAGGTACTCGAAGTTGTGGGCCTGACAAAACTGAGTGAGGGAGACATGTTAGTCATCTTTAAAAGTCTAAACTCCACTATAGGAGTTGCTGTATGCTGTAGGCCCTGTAGCACCTTATAGTAAGCTTCTTCAAACACTAGTAAAGGTCCAGAGAAGCCGATGATGAGGAGAGGTTGCCCACCCAGCAGCGAGAATATAACTCCAAGAGTTGCGGTTGAAACGATGAGCTCCGTCACTCCCATCATACCCTCTGTCTTCTCTCCTGAGTATCACAAACACATTTAGTTAGACTCCCAAGAATCAGACCAAACACACAGGACTCCAGTCTGTTACTGGCACTTTACCCAGCAGGCCTCCGAAGGTGATAGTGGGTGAGAGTGCGGCAAAGTAAATGAAGATGACTGCAGCAATGCACTGCATGTCCACGGCATCTTTTAGGTCGCTGACGTATTGTGGGTAACGCCGGCGGATGTCATGGATGAGGCCTCCGAATGGGATCCCTGAGCGCTTCAATGGGTCCACCTCCTGGTCTCCCTCCTCCTCCTCCTCAGGGCTGACCTCTGCAGCATGAATAAATGTTTTCTCCATTATCTGTTGTGCTTAGGGTTAAAGTCGTCTCTTTGGGTTTCAGACTAAGCACTACCTTTGTTGTCCAGCTCCATCCCACACACGGACTGGTGTCTCTTGAACTCTCTCTCCTTCCTCTTGCGCAGCATCTGTTTCTGGAAGTCGGCCACTGTCTTCAGGAGGTCTTTGCCCTCCACGTCGGAGGGTGGAATGACAATGCTGCAGTCCAAGAACTCATTGATACCGTTCAGGAGGTCCTGTCTGTCATCGGCGAAGTAGGCCACCTCATGGAAGTTCTGCAATGAAACCGAGAGTCAGCATCAGGATGATTTTAGAAACCAATCCCTGTGACCTCTACATGTTTAACCTCTACAGTATAAATCTCTAAAGGTTAATTGTGGTATAACAATAAACAATAAGATGTATCACAGCCTTAAAAAATTTCCACATCAGTATATTCTGGTATCTCTATGAATGGCAAATGCTTGATTGTATTTTACATGAATGTTTTCAAAGTATGAAACAGGCACGCTGTAGATTGGACCCACATGTCAAAAAATAACATTAAATATTTCATTTAAACCAACTTTTAGAACTGGATTTCTTTACCTGACACACGTAGAACAAACACATTCCACCAGTTTCAGCTTCACTGCAGTGGCTGCCTGTTAGCTATAAGGCTTTTATAGCACTTTAATCTACTCATTCCCTCATTTACACATGCACCCACAGATCAATACAGGCAGTTGCTATTAAAAGGTGCTGCCCAACATTTAGAGCCACTTGGTGTTAGCTTCTTGCCCAAGGACATTTCAACATTTTTTAATTAATTACGATAGAACAAACCAAACGTGGGATTGGAAGATGGCCAGCTTTAACCAGCAGTTGCCCTAACTCGTGCAGTGTTTACCTTGTCCGACATGAGAGTCGAGAAGGAGCGTCCGATCTCGTGATAGTCCACATTGGCCTGACTCGGGCCGAGCAGGACAAAAATGAAGCGAACGGGAACGGGGACCTCGAGCACCGACTCCAGGAGGACGGCCTCGCTCAGCCTGACGAAGGCCATCGCCGGCTGCTCCAAGAATTCAACGCAGCCTCAAGCAAAGAAGAAAGACGACACGTCAAGAAGCTAGTTGGAATGCACGGAAGTAAACATCACAGTAACGTGTTTCTCGTTTGATTCAATCATACTTGACGAGCAGTTTGTGATTATCTTAATCTAACAGTTGGTTTCCAAACGTGGAGTAAAAACGGACATAATTCCTCACGCAGGTCCGTGTGCCCTCCCCGCCCGAGCTTACCGACTAAAACAATGACGGCTTCAGCCTCTTTGGGGATCTTGGCGAGGAGTTTGAGAGATCTGGCTGTGGCTGGAAGGCTCTCAGGAGGCAGAGGGTGGAGAGATTTCTTGGAGAAAGAACAGAGCAAAGATCACCCTCGTTTCTGCCTCATGTGACACCGTAACTGTGCGGAATTATTGTGGGAACCCTTTTGTTTGAGTGGACACGTAGACTAGCTGCCTTCTGAATGTCCCCTGAGCAATTTATTTCAAGCCACACAGCCAGTTCTTTATGTTCAGGGACAATTTTTTTAATAGGCTGGTTTATATTTGCCAACAGTTTAAGCAAAGGGGGGACATTAGGCTTTCACAGTTAACATATCAAGAGGCCTTAACTGGAAGCACCTGTGGGCTGACTGAGAGCATAATTTAACACATATGAGGGACTGGCTTCCTCCCACTTTTAGAGCTACCTACATGACGGGTGTTTCAAAGGACAATGTGAGAGCCACTGGCTTTACAGCAGGAATTTGGCTTAATCACGCTTAAAACTGTGCTTCCTGGTGGTTCTTAGAACTTAATGCAAACCATAACACAGAGAACGATAAATCAACGTTG
The DNA here is from genome assembly GCF_963422515.1 of Blennius ocellaris. Taxonomy (NCBI): domain Eukaryota; kingdom Metazoa; phylum Chordata; class Actinopteri; order Blenniiformes; family Blenniidae; genus Blennius; species Blennius ocellaris. The sequence continues at coordinate 6,106,200 of NC_137655.1, read as the reverse complement.
TTTTTATCTTTCTGCCTTGAGGTCGCTGACTCTACTTATCTCAGTGGACTCATGTCAGAACTGCTTTGTCACTCGCATCTTTCACCACCAAGGCCCCGATTACACTGTGCTTCAAGTGAACAGGCATTGATTTTATATTTTCGTTTTAGAAAGGTTTTGTGTTTGAATTTTTTTTTTAAATGACGTGTTTACAAGGAAGCGGTGTAGTTAACATGCCTGGCCACAAGTTGGAGCTATTGATCGTTTTTGTAATGAAATCACACATGTGTGCCGATAACAAAACTAATGAACAGTACCAAATGCAGCGCAAACAGACAATCAACTGGACAGATGACAAAGTTGGATTGTTATTATGGTGACTTTCAACTATAAAACTACCAAGAGAATATGGACTGGGAGTCGTGACACTCTGGAGGCTGCCATTCTTGTTATTTTTCATTTACTTATGTGTATAAAAGAACTATTTACTACTGTGGTGGTTTTATCCGTTCCCAAGGTGACAGAGTTGGCGCTTTTTCAAAACGTTGCATTTTCACTGGTTTCCATGGAGACAGAGTTGAAGCAAACCTTTTTCAAAAAGTGTTGTCATGCTCTCGTGTCTCAAACAACTGATTTCTTTAGGTGGCTGAACTGACGCTCGTGAGCGACAAAAAAGTAGAGGTTGAAGAGAGGATACGTACAAACAGGCTGACAAACACGTCTTGCTTGGGGTCGTAGACACCCCGCTTCCCCTCCGGGTGCTCCTCCTGCTCCTCGGACACCAGCGGCTGGTTGGTGTCCATGACGTGGTTGTGATTGAAGCCGCTGTGAAGGCTGCTGGTTGAATGGTGGCGGTGAAAACGATGCTTCAGATCACTTGGGTGGCTACGGGGGAAAAAAACCAAAACATACATTATTTTTAAAGGTATTTGTAGTATTTAGTGTTTCGGGACAGTTTTGCTCTCAAAGCTTTATTCTGGAGGGAAGCCAACATGTTGCACACATGAGACTGAGAGCACAAAGGTCTTAATTTAGTTTTGATTTCAGACCAAAAAAAAGTGTTTGAATTGAATACTTACATATGAAAGAAAAGTGTGATTAATTTTTACTTCACACAGATTTTGCAGTTAATGAATTATCATATTTTTCCAGATTGAATTTGAGTGTTCTCACAGTAAAACATGACAGAAAAAGAAACCATAGCTGGTTGGTTAATTTATCTGTGATTGTGTTTGGCTCAGTTGGCAAACCAAGTTGTCTTGCAATTCGATTGTTGGTGGTTCGATCCCTGGGATCAACACATGGAACCCAAAAAGAACCCAAGGCTTCTCCCAATGGCGTGTGGGAGCCTTGTGCCTGATCAGGTGATGTTTGCTGAAGTGGTGGCATACACCTGGTCCATTTCCAACTTTCCTTTGATTATATTCCTGTTTCTAAAATCAGGTATGAGCATCGATCCTTCTGCACATTGGCTACAATATCACATCTCCAATATGGAGGGTAAAGAAGACCTGACGTTGTCCTGGCCCTCTTTTGATGGGACCCCACACCTCTCCCAGACAAACTGAAAGACATAATTCTCCATTAGGTCCTCCAAAGCTTCTTTCCAGTTAGCAGTGCTTCTATCGGGTAGAGACCCGCTGACCGAACAACTCCAACTGACTCCTCTCTAACAGCGGTTCTGATCTGAGTCTCTCCATAATGGTTTCATGCAACCATATTGATAAAAAATATTGGAGGTGCTTCTCTACTTTTGGTCAAAATTCATATCTATAGCTGAGGATTTGTGAAAAAGATTCTTAAACTCCATCTAAGGTAGGTTCTCGCTCCCTACATGGAGAGGACATAACATTTGACCATTCAGGTCCACATGTCACACCTTTTTCACTCAGATTGGCAAATTTAATGAGGACAGTGTTTCTTTAAGACCTCCAGGGTATAAATGGTGAAAATTCTCATCATAATATGACAGCACCATGCTTTTTATTGACAAAAAAAAGATAATTGAGTGTTTTTGCAAGAACAATTTGGATAGCAAAAATGACTTGAATGGCTGTGGTTATAATTCCCTAAATCCATCTTTTATTCTCTTAATGTATGGAGGGTTATTGCTTCATGCAGCTGCAATGTCACTTGCTAATTGAGAAAAGTCTTCAGCGAAACTCCATCCGAGTGACGAGAAAATCTGTGTTGACACTTTTCAAAGTGTGACATTTGTATTGAAAAAGCATTAAAACGAGTTTTTTGTGTGACCGTAAGCACATTTCGCCTTCACTTGAAGGCAAGAATCTAATGTCCCACGCTGGCCAAGTGTTTCAGCGCGCCCTCATTACATCACTGTTCACCGACATCAGCTCATGCATGAAGCCCACACAGTCCAATGAGGCTCGAACTGGACGCGACTGGAAAGCGAGACAAAAGAACGAGGTGTGACTCCGAAGCGAGACGCGCTGGAGACGCTTCCAAAGGAACCGTGGAGCGCTGCGACAAAGCTATGAGAATAAGCTGTGCGGGGACTTTGGTGTGTATATTTCCACGCCATAAATCTGATATCTCGTGCAGGTGATGACTGTAATGACAGCGCTTTTTCTTCTTCTTCTTTTTTTTTTTTTTTTCCAGCTGTCAAAGCAGCCAGTGACATGCTGGGAATTAATTTGAAAAGCTGGAACAAATGTTCGATGGCCTGCTGCTGAGAGCGTCCCCTTCCCGCCTGCTCCTTCTTTCTGCATCTGTTGTGTCGCTTTGTGAGTATGTGAACAAGAAGAAAAAAACATGAACATCAGAGTTTAAAACAAAAGCACAAAATGTAACTCATCACTTGCATTGATCTACAGATCTCATCCATTTCATTCTGAAATGTCACCACACTACTATTCTTGGCCAAGTTCTCGTTCTACTATTCTGTCTTCATGGATGGGAACGCTGGATCGCTGCCTAAAGCAGAGCGCCGTGCAGTGAAACAAGGATATGCCGCGTTGCTCATCAAATATAACTAAAACAGGTGTCGATAAAACAAAAAAATTCTTGACCTTGGCAACAGTAGTGGATGAAACGATCCCGTTCCAAGGTTTTGCCGCTATTCTGGAACTTTATATCGAATCACGCCATAAAAGATATGAACTTTTCGGTTAGCGTTGACAAAATGTCTTATAACATTGCTGTACATTTTTTTTAACAAGCTGGGAAAAGTCATAGGTCAAGCAGAAGGGTGTGACCGGCTCAGAAACTGTGAAAAGGCCAATATAATTTTTTTTTTTTATATTACCGAAGTGGTTGAAATTAAACCTGAAACATCTAAGTGCGAAAGGGCATAGGGCTAAAGAAATGCTGATGTTCTTGATTGTCAGACAATATTTTTTCCCCAAGTCTATAACAGTTTAGTGTGTTAGCATCCAATTAATATATGTTTAATAGCAGCTAATTAGCATTTTTGCTAAATTTGCTTCCTTTTCAAATGACTTAATTTGTGTAAGGCGCTGTTTACACAACATTTCATGTAAATACATTGTTTATGCATTGTCATTTCAGAAAAGTTTCGCGTTTACACGAACAATGGCAGGAACCCAGAAAAACGATCTCGTTGGCATGTTTCGCCACTAGCAGGTGCTGTTGTTTGTTTTTTTAATTAAATCACACAAACATGCGCACAGACAACATTACGCTATGAAAATTATTATTCACATGGACAAACGACGAAGTTGGATTGCTAATCCGGTGACTCTCAAGTACATAACCAACAAGTCCCAGGTGAGTCTGGACTGGGAGTCATGACACTTTGGAGGCAAACATTGTTGTTATTGTCCATCTAGTCACCCATGTTCAGAACAACTATTTACTAAAACCACGGCGAGCATGGGCTTTAGCAGCATTTCAGAAAAATTGATGTTTTCTCACCGCAAACATGCAGACAGAGGATATATATTTAGATCAAAAAGAAGCAGCGAAAGTTTTCCGTTTTCACTTGAAAACCATGTCGTGTAAATGAGGCCTAACTTTGAAGTTCTGGTGACAATGTGTGTTGTTAAGACAGAATGGGAAAACACAACTGTTTGTATTACCAGAGCGTATGAACTACCAAACTGACAAGTGTTTACAGGATGTACGTGCCAGCTCGTATCGTTACCAGCTCATTGTTTTCCAACCGATGAGTGTACTTGGACACTGGCAGAAACGTTACAACCCGATATGTTTTATTTTACCCATAAACATTTGGTTGCAGAAGCTTTGGAAGCGACGACTTCCAGGAAACATTTGGAATCAGACGCTTTCTTGCATCTGTCTGCCGTTAAGTTCTGATACTATTCCACAGAGATCCGTTCAATCTCTTTTCATTTTGCATGAAATCTTGCTGCAGTGGCATATTCTTGACTCAGGCAGAAGGTTTTCAGACTGGTTAGGACTCATCCCTCAACACGTTATACTGTTAACAGTCCATCTTTTTGCTTTGAACTGCCAAATGTGATGTGGGCTTTGGCCACGAGACCTTCACCTGAAACCAAAATTTCTCAGTTGGACTGACAATAGTCGAGCTATATTGTCTTGGTAATCTCTCAATTTCATCCTTGCTTTTAAACACTCAATGCCTGAAGTACCAGAGGCAGCAAACCTATCTCAAAGCATGATGCACTATGCTTTACTGTAGGGCCAGGACGTAAGCTCTTCTCTGCAGTTCCATCTTTCCATCAAACAATTGCTCAGAAAGTGTCAAGGATGAAACTTTGAGTTTTCGGTAAAGATAAACTGAGACATCCAGGCCCATTTCACTGCATGAATGAATGTAGGACACACTCTGAAGCGTTAAGGCCCTGTTTACACGACGGTGGTGGTCAGAGCCACTGACAATGTGCACTTTCATTACAAAAGCATGTGGCCCTACATGCTCACTAGTTTCCCTGTTTCTTCCATTTCCGTGTAAACATTTTCAAGAACATTGCTATGAAAACCAAAACCGTTCTGAAACGAAAACATAAAAATTATGCGTTTTCACTGGAAAAGTTGTGTCAACAGGGACTTAGAAATAGAAAATTTGAACACATGGATGTTAATGGTTGATTTTTAGAAGTCAGTCCCCCAAAAAATGACTAAATGTTATCTTTATGTAATAAAAAAAAATCACACATAGTCATATATTTCACATCCTCCACATCTTGAATCTCAACAGCAGATTGAGGCTAAAATCCTCACTGGATGACGTAGGAAAGCTTTATTAGTCATGTTGTCTTATTTTCAACACCACGTAGCACCAGTGTCCTGCAAACGCTCGATTATTTTCTTCATCATTCAAGTGATATCTTCAATAATTATTATTCACTAATAACAGTTGGTATAAAAAGAAACTCGAACAAGCCAGAAATGACCGTACATTGTTACCCATAAATGGTTCTTTTCTTACTGACATTGGCCTTTTCATTATTTCTCTGCTGGGATTTGTGAAAAATAAAAAAGCTGACACTCGAAATTTAGTTGTAACATAAGTGGTCTGTCTGTCATCCGGTAATTTGTTCTGCCATTCAGGTAACTTTTCTTTTTCTGTTACGTAACTGATAAATCGATAACACTGGACTGTGGCGCGCTGTTCCATCGGCCATGTGTGTCAGGTCAGTTTAGCTGGCGTGTCAAAGCAAGTGCCAATCAATAGCCGGGGCACATCGGTGAGAGCTCCAGTTTCAGTCACATAAACATGCAAAGTAACTAAAGAACACGACCGCCTCGGGTGGTTGGTGAACTCTTTTAGAGGGGTCCAATTTGGAGAAACGAGAGCGGTTGTGTTTTGAAACGAGGACAGCCTGAAAGGAAACTGCTGTGTCTCGACGGTCAACCCCCCCCCCACCCTTTCTGGAATCTACTCATGTACACTTCCTCTGGTGTGACATCACAGCCGATAATTTCCAGCAGCACCATCGACCTTCATGGCTACCGTGTCTGTCTAACAAGCTGTTAACACAGAAGCCCGAAAAGCTACTTGGCTGGAGACAAGAGCTGACCCCGTTGGTAAAAAACTCTCGACCTTTCCAGGGAAGACACCAAAACGGCTTGACATTTACTCTACCTCCTTTCATCTGCGACCCTTTAAAGTCCATCTCATCACACATCAAACATTTTTTTTTTTTTTGGGGGGGGGGGCATTAAATAATCTGGATTTACGGGCTCGATTTATGTCTGGCCTATAGCGAGCCAGGTCATATTTTTTATGCAGTTCTTTTCATTCTCGGTGTGCAACAAGACTGAAACAGAAGTGGGCCTGGCACGGGTCCAAGTTTAAATGTTAAGGGTCTGGACAAAGGCAGAGATCAAAGATCAAGGACGGCTCGACACAATGAACCATCAAAAACCTTTAACGTAACAGAGAAAGCTTTGAGACTCGGCGTAGCCACAAAACAGCTTTGACATTTACAAGTTAGTCAACCCCAGGGAAGTACCGTAGTTGATGAGCCAAGACTTGTTAAATGTCACTTTTTGGAAATTCCATGCTCAGTTCCCCTCGAGTTGTCCTTTTTTTTCTTCTTTTTTTTTTACCTGCACTATGAGGATTAATGAGTTGGAACGCTTAGATTTAATTCTTCATGCTACTAAATGCTGAAAAACCACGGTCAGGATGTAAATACAGCTACATCCCCATTGTCTGTAATTGACAGGTTGACCGTTGAATTGAAAAAGGAGAAGCTGAACAAGTTGGTGGGCCAAAGTTGGACTACAACTTGGGTTGTCAAGCCTGAGTGGTGCCAGGCCAGTCGGGCAACCAAACACAGTCTCTGTGGGGTAGAGTTCACTGAGATCTCGCGAATATTCAGACTGGCTTGTTTGGTTGCTCCTATGAGGGTTGCAGTGATACCGGTACAAAGACTAGTTTTTAACTATTTGCCATGTACTGATACAAGTATTTGATAAGCAAAGGCTATGCTTTATCACGAATAAAGGTATACTCTTATGCGTCTACGGTACACACAAATGTTGAAGACTAAACAGAAAAGTTTGATCAAGTCAATTGTATTTAGTAAAATACAAAAGAATCTGTATGTTGATTCAGCAAACGTTGGTCTAACTTACAAATGTTTGATGAAAAGTCCTAAAGGGATCCAAGGTGCATTGGATCCTCTTTCAAACTTTGTGGTCGTTCACCTGTGTTTAAGAAGCAGAGCCCGGAGAACGCTGGGTCTGTCCTCCGCTCTGATCTGATCTGAGATGATCAAGGTCTCCACCACCAGGTGGGCGATGCCCGGCAGAGAATTCTGCTCCAGGTCCAACAGGATGGCCCCTAGAGGGGACAAGTGGAAGACAAAAAGAACTCCATTCAGTTAATCCTGAGAAACTCAACAGTTTGAAGATTTTTATTTGAGCTGTAACTATATAAACCGTGACCATGTGAGGATCCGCACATGCAGCGGCATTTCACCTTGCGTGATGGTTCGTCGAAGCTCCAGCAGGCTGCGGAAGGTGAGCGAGGCCACATGAGGTTTCCCCCAGCGGTCCGTCTCCTCCTCCACATCCTCTTCGAACTTGATCCAGCGAGCGAGCTCCTTCCAACGCATTTCATGGTCCTTCTCCACAATCAGCTCGTTCAGCTCCACAAACAACTGCAGTCGAGGCAGGACACCGGCTTAAATCACTAAAACACAAGCTTTACGCCACATTTTGGACGTCGCTGTCCAAGACCGCGATATTTTTAACAGGTGAGGGTTGTTTGGGGGGCTGTTACTCAGAAATGACTACCTAAAAAAATTATACATCAATCATAGTCTGAGAAACAACTTCTTCAATTCCCATGCTCAGTGTTTGTTTTTCTTTCTTCTTTTTTCCCCTCCATAAAACAAACCTTTCCAGTCTTTTTTAGTGAACTTCATAAGGTCAATTATGCTTTGATTTCCTGTACTACAAAGTTGCAGAACCTTGCAATGGCTTTCATTTCAATAAAGTGTTACTTTTATACGTACTCTTGGAAAATAGTCAGACCTTTGCTACACACTAACCATTAAACCAACGGTGTCAAACACGATTTAGTTGAGGGGCCACATTCAGCTCAACTTCATCCTGAGTGGGCTGGACCGGTAAACTAGTGGCAAACTAACCTTTAAAATTAAAGCATCATTTTTGCTTTAATTTTTACGTGATAAAAATGCCTACTTTTTCATTTGATTTCTGTAGATTTGACTTCGGAGCAAACATTAAACAGAGTATGGTAATACATGTAAAGATACTTTAATAAAACCACTGTGATATAGGGCAGTACCAGTGACTACATCTTTTCTCAGGCAGCTGGAGTTGTTTGTTTTTTTAATTCACTTTCAAAATTGGAAAAAAGTGACCCAATAGCACAACAAGGAAAAAATACAATTTCAGACTGCTTAATCCAGTTTTCCATTTTACTACTTTTAATTCCTTGTGGTGAAAGTTGTCCAGACAAGCATGACTCAGAAATTAGTTTTGTTTGTTTGTTTATTTATGCTCCTCGTTTGCTGCACCTAATCTGTTTTAGCTTTTTAGGTTATAGCAAAGTTTTTGTCATTGATATCCTATTATATCACACTTATACATTAGAAACACAACCTTATGATGTAATTTACTGGCTTTTTTCACCATTTATGAGCATTATCTTTGTTGCAACCCGAGTCACAGGTCATGTTAGTGTATTGGAATTTTTTTAAATATAAAAATCAATAGTAGTCACTACCTACAGAATATTAATTGCATTGTTCAGTGTTCAGGGGAAAACCTAATGGTTAATGAATGATGGCAGTTTAATAATTAATGTTAATGATGAAAGACAAAATGTTGTTCCTAATTGTTACCAAAGCTCTGTTATTTTAGGTGGAAATGTGTGTAAAATGATGTAATTTTAGTTTGACGATATTGACTATGTCTAAACTATATATTTGAAACATATAAACACAGGTTGTTGCTCAGTTGATAGATTGGTCAGTCGTCTTTCAATCAGAAGGTTCAAAGAGTCCTTTTTTCCCCAATGCATGGACAAAGAACTTCCCTCTGGGTTTAATAAACTACATCTATTTTGTTCTATAGCCTAAAAAAAAAGAAAGTGCGTCCGTGATAAAATATCTGCCAACAAACCTCATGAGTTTTCTTATCAGCCGCCCTCTTCTTCTTCTTCAGGCTCGACAGTGGCGTGGAACTGTTGCTGGTCCGGGTCATCTGGCATCGCGACGACTTCTTCACCAGGTGGCGCCGCACCCCGGGGTTGTCCTCAAACCTGTGACCTGCAGAGCCCCACAAAGAAGCCAAAGGTCAAACAGACAGATGCAGCCAAGAGGACGGGATGTGTGCGGCGAGAAGTGAAACGCTGAAATGCTCTTTTTTTTTTTTTTTGGCCCGTGTGTGAATCCAACATCCTTTCTAAGTTATAAAAGTGCGTTCTGCGTTGGAAAGAAATAAATCAAATTTATGTGTCTCTTCAGGTTTTCCAGCTGAGAGCATCTAGTGACAGAGAGGCAAATGTTACGCGGGTGGGGGGGGGGGGGGGGGGATTGTACAGCTGTTGTGCCATGGGAAACATTTACAGAGAACCTGCTTTTACTTCATCAAAAAAAAAAAGAAGTGAATTCATTTTCAATTTCCTTGACCTGCAAATCACATGTTATTCTTTTGGGATAATGAGTCATGGGACCTGGCAGCCATTCCGCCGTCTAAAAGAGGAGGAACCATGGGTGGTCACTGAATTTGAATAAAGAAGCTGGGAAATGAGAAGTAAAAGGCTAATGGCTAATGTGTTTAGAGTGTGGTGATTTGAGTCTGCGACTACTCATTTTGTTAAATAGTAGCAAATGTAAAATCCATTTGACCATCAAAGTACATGAACGAGAGTAGAGTTTCCAAGTTCCCATGATGACTTGCTTATACGGTCATAGTGTTGCTGGTAAAAGGAAGTAGAAAGTGAATTACAAGTTTAATCGTGCTCTTCTCGTCACTTCTAAACAAAGCTGCACAATATTCAAGAGGTATCTTGGAGCTCATTTCATGGGATTCCTATTGGATTTGTGCTGTCCTTCTTAATAATCTATTCTCTCGAGGATTCTTTTCCATGTTTAAGATAATTGTATTTCCAGTCCTGTTCCCCGACCTAACTCTTCCTCAGTTGCAGCTTATAGAAAGCTATTCCTTCGATCATCCCTAGTACACCATTGGAAACTTTAGAGTTAACGTTTTTAATTGCATATTGTTTGCGTTTTCAGTGTCTGTTCACTTGGCAATGGTGATCGGTGAGATATTTCAAAACGTTGCCCTATAAACGCAAAACTTACCCGAAACAAAAACGATGCGTTTTCACTTGTAACGTTGAGTAAATGAGATCTTTGACACCTGGATGGGTAAAGATATGGGATCAAATCTCCAATGTTGGGACTGGAAGACAAATCTGTTCTACCTACTGAGCTCCAAAAAAATGTTGTGGAATGCTGATGTGTACAGCCAAAAAATGTTTCTGTCATAATTAAGAGTGCTGCTTTGAATGTAACCTCACTGAAAGAATATCACGACTTTGCCATACATATTTGTGAAAGCCAAACTGCACAAAACCTGCAAGAAAACCTTTTATTTCAAGAAATGCAGCTCTATTTATGTATTATGACAATTTCGGATGCAGTAATTACAAAGGATTTATTTTAATGCTACTTCCTAATGTAACAATTCATTAGATTATTGGCAAAATGTTAATACAAAACTGGTTCAAATAGCCTATATGTTATCAGCCATTAGTACATAGTCATCGTCAGTTACAAATGTGACTACGACATAAATTTTACAATTTTTTCCTCCATGTTTTCTAAGTTACGCAACGTGCGTGGCGATGTCATTCACCAGTGCAGCCAGCAGGCAACATGGCGCCCAAGTGGCACAAACACACCAAAGTTTGGTTACATTTCATGAGAATGGCTGACAACAAGGCAACTTGCAACACTTGCAAAGTGGATATTTAATCAAAGGGAGGAAATACAAACAATATGCAGAAACATTTGCACACACCGAAGCGATATTTTTGAATGAATGTCAAATTTTCGATCTGCTCCGGAGTGAATCTCAACCCAGCAGCAGCGACACTGTTCACACATCCTCTGCTGTTTATACAGCAGGTAACTGCAGATCCTTTTTTCCCCACAATGAGAAGCGATAAGAGAATCGATAAACAACCAAATTATTAAGCAGAATCAAAAATTAAATCAGAATCATAAAAACCTTATCAATTCCCATCCATACTGTCTCCTGCATCCATTGTCATCACAGCAGCCAAACTGTAAACACAGGTCGCACACGTATGACGCTGGTGACGCTTCTGTCACATCCTCGGTTAAACTCGGTCTCTCCTCGGAGTGTCTACACGCAAACGTAAAGACAGAGTTTCTCCAAATCTCCACTTTGTCAGATATCATAATTTTCTGTCAATTATAGTTTCATTTACATGCAGAACCAACATCTCTGTGATGACTCTGTAAAGGTCTTGAAGGCCTGTTTTTTGTTTTTTTTTCTTGCATGGTTCCCGTCTATGCCTCTCGTGGAAAGCGAAGTTTATTTGTAGTTCTACACCTGAATCAAATCACATTATTTTGCATTGGTTTTCAGTTTTGCCAACTCCTGACTCTAATAAGGTTTTCTTGGAGGCAATGGCCCGAAGGTCTGTTGCTTCGGTCCTGCAGCACACCGAATGTGTGATCGCGTGTTCAATGGAAACCGAATATCCTGCGAGTGTTTGTATGGCCAACGATTGGGAAAATTGTGGTTGTCAACAATAAGAGTTCAATGCAAATCAGACCAGGTCTTCTTCAAAGGGTTAAAATGCTTTTTTCTTTTCCCTTTTCAAACATTTTATGTTTATTTATGTTTGTTTCAGCAGAGCATGATTTTAAATTAACACGCTATTACGAGCAAAGCCAAGGGTACACATGATTAGATTATAGACAGGGGTTGGTGGAGGTCGTGGTAAAGGTCTGAAGGGGCAGTTTGGATCGGTTGTGGCAATGCAGCAGAGCAGCCAAACAGGCCAATGGCTGAATATAATTTCTCACAAAATAAACACTTGTCATTTTCAATTTTTTACATGAACAGCTGCCGGCTGTATGTTTATGACTAAATGTGCTTAAAGCGCCGCAAGCGTTCCGGTCTGCTATGTCGTGCCTTCCTGTAGGAAACAGCGAGGAATGGAAATCAAAATGAAGTTATAGGCTTTCATTTTGTACAGTCTCCCGAGGGAATTGTGTTGAAGGTTTGGCCTCACCCAAACTGCCCTGGCTGCTGTGGATGAGCTGATCGTTCTCACCGCCGGCCGGGGCAAACGCGGGGCAAGTGTGTCAAGGTGAAGAGGAGCTCATGTTGTTCCCCGGCTTAGCCTTTAGACTTTGTTAAAGACCGTGAGCCTCGCAGAGAAGGCATGGCAAAACATAATCATTTTTTAGTGTTAAGTTTTATTTTAAAAGCAATCATTGTTTTTTCACTATTTACATCTGTTAATTCAATGCTTGAATTTGGGAGTGTCCACAAACTTTCCTATCTAAATTGTGACACTTTGGGCTGCGCAGTTGCAAAATGAACGTGTCTTGTAGTTTCCTTTGGGACCATTTGGAATTAAAACTGTTTTTCACTGTGCGGGTAAGGCCAACACAATCTGGATTGCATTTCTTGTGAGGACAGCAGCTAAACTAATTAATCGAATCTCCCAATGAAACATTTTGTAAGAAAAAGAAACTCATAATAAGGTATTGGACCAATAGATTAATTTCAATATGCTTTGGAATTGATAATCCTGGGACTCTCTTTAGGTCTAAACATGTAATTTGATATGGATGGTGACTAATTAGGCTATTATATATTCTAGAGGAAGACAGTCATTTGGAGATGTAAACATATATAGTTTGCACCCATCAGTTATTAGAACCTGCCTAGCATTGTGTAGGTCATGGATATGAAACACTTCTTAGTCCAGAGGCCACATACGGCGCAATTTCTCCTTGAATGGGCCGGACTAGTTAAGCATTGCTATAAAAATCTTTAAATTGAAATTTTGAGGTTTTTCTTTGTTATGGCACACAGTTTACAGAATGAAAATGTTTATATTTTCACAAAAAACAAACAGTTACAACCGACAGCATAGATTAGAGGCTAATTTGCTAGCTTTCATGGCAGCATCAACGATATCTCAGCTCGGGCCTCCATGTTCTGTTGTGTCTGTTATTTTAAAAGATTTGTTTAAAAAAAATCAAGGAATCGCTCTTTTTAATTTTTGCCATTGGCTTGATGGCTTGATGGCTTGGCAGGTTGATATCAATGGAATTTAGAGACCCAGTTATTCACTGAAACTATCTTTTTTGTCCTAAAAGCCACTTTTGAACCACCATGTGAATACTATTTACATTAATATCAGATCTTTCAACTGTGCTTAGATAGGTGGTGTGTTTCAAAGCTACATTACCATGGAAAGCAGCTTTCCAAAAGCTTCACACTGCCTTTACCGGTTCGCTCTCTCCCCATAATGCATCAAGATGCCATATATTCTCAGGTACTATAATATAAAAGAAAATTTGATTCTTCACACCAGCCCACCTTCTTTTATTGCTTTATGATCTTATTCTGATATTCATGTGTCATTTGTTCACATTTTAGACCATGGGCATGGGTCAAAATGGGAACACTGACTGGACTCTGGCTTCTCAGTCCCATATGCAAAGAACTGATTTACTGTTTATTGTGACACCTTTCTATCAGAATCGGCAGCAATTTCTGCAGGTTTTTGATCGACATAAGTTCGTCTGTTGGGTGAGACCACATGTGAAAAATCTTTGGTGCCAATGACACCAATGCTGGTTGATTACTTTTAATTTCTTGAACATATGTTGATACAGGATGGATGGATGGATGCTGAAGCCTATCCCAGCTTCTAAATTGTGTGAAGGGAACGGTCCCCTTTGGATCAAGCAGCAAACAAACAGAAACCAAGATTTACATATGAAGTTAATACGAGATTGTGCAATGTGATTTATTCTGACGTGGATAACTTTCAGAAACTTAAACTTAAAGGATTGTCCCCAGGATTATGAATTTGTCAAGTAATTTTGGAGATATTTGAAAGTTGACAGGCACCATGTTGGTGATATGCACAAAACATATACCGGTACACTGTAAGGTGGGAACAAAAGTATCTGTTTATCGTTAAACGTCATCCTCTTGGAACCATAATTATCACCATCTAATTTAAATTCCATGCAGTGGTTTACCAAAAGCAATGCGATGCTGCCGCGCTTCCAGCTGACCAGCTTAGTTTCATTTCTAAGAACTGGAACTTTTGCACAAGCGTCATGCTTTTGAGCCCAAACAGAAGCGTAGGAAGAGAAAACAGAGCCACACACGGTTTGTCAATGAAATATCTTTCCGCTCTGGCTGCTGGTTAGCTCAGAGCCAAATGGGTGAAAGTGGATCGATAGACCAGTAGGAAACAGCAGTAGTCGAGCACTGTGTCAATTCGCTCAATAGCGTGAACAACTTTGCTCTGTGTGTGGCCATGAATGAGAATGATACTGCCATTAATTAAACCAGCAAGCGGCCAGCTGATCAATGGAAAAGCGCAGCTCCCTTGCATTGATTATTCGTGTTAAAAAATAGAATAAAAGTGCTCGTCATGTGAATCTCCCAATGTGTTGTGATTGCATCAGAGCCACGGAAATGTGATGTAACAGATATACATGTCGAATGCGCATGAAAAGGTAACTGAGCAGACGGTGATTTAAATACACGACTTACGACTGGGCTCCTCTGGTGACCCCAGCTGGGTGTGGATCGACTCAAGCAAGTCATAATCGTCAAAATCCAAAACAAACTCTTCAAAGTCCTCGCCGCCTTCCGCGTTTGACAGTGAACCGTGGTGCTGGTGCTGCTGTTGGTGCCGCTGCGGCGTGCCGAGGCCCTTTTGGACGCTGCAGCGGCGTTCTGGTCCATGGTGGTCAGTGGACGCCATCCCGTCAGAGATCCCATGTCCATTGGTGTCCTGTCCCTCAACGTCTGTCATCTCCACGGTCGGTACCTCCTCCGATCCACCACTCTCCAAGTGATCACACTGCTCATCCAACTCTTGAACGCCGTTGCTTTACCCGGGTCACCGACGTGGAGAGTGTACGTCGACCAGCTTAAATTTTTTCTTTTTCTTTTTTGTGTAATACCCAAGTCCAAGTAGAAAAACTAGGTGGCACTTGAGCAACAAAAATGAAGGTCTGCAATCATAAAAATCTTTCCGGTACCAAACAAAAGTAAATCACAGACCATCCTCTGAAGAGCAAAAACCTGTTTTCTAGAGCTTAATTCCAAACAAAATGCAAAGGTATTGTTGATGGATCCAGCAACACAGTAGTGATAACAACACTTGCTGGAGCTGCAACTCCAACAGGAATTCATCAATAAAGCATGGTCCACTATGTGAGCAGCTGACTGTTGGCACCACCCTTTTATTTTTAATGATGTCCGAAGCCTATTGATTTTCGGAGCTGCCGGAAAAGCAAGAAAGAGTAGATCGGATCAGAAGAGTTGATGGCTTCAGTTTCCATAGTGCCATCATAACTTTCCAACCATGTGACGCGTGGGAAGGTGACGGTTGACGCTGCAAAGGGTGTCGTCTTCAATCCCGAGCAGACTGAAGTGAAAAAGAAGTCCAGAGATCTATAAACGCTGCGACCAGATTAAACTGACGATAAGAACGGAGGAGCGCCCATCAGCTCCGGCCGCGGCGCTTAGTGGAGATATTGTGGCAATAATTCTTGGAGGGAGCAGTGTGGCTCTTGTCCCTGCGTTTCCATGGAAACCACGCGTTCCCCGAGGAGTTGTGGCATGACTCGCGATGCAACAGGTACAACAACGGTGTGAGTCAAACGAGACCCTCCGTGAAACGTGCTCGACATGCAGGAGCATTGTGTCTGTGACTCACCGTCTTCGTTTGCATACAATGTGGAGCCGAGTGAGTAAACGTCAGCTCACGACCTCTTTTCCTATTTCCAGACTGCTTCCAAAATGTCCTTTTGATATCAATACTGCTACACACTTTTTTTTTTTTGGGACCATCCAATGATTTACCCTGAATTACATTGCAAAGCACAATAAGCAAGATGTAGAAGGAACACAGCTTGTGTTTTCTACTTGTTGGTCCAGTTCTTCTTTAGTCTTGTGGGGAATAGAACTTGGCTGATGGGTTAACATGACGCCAAGAAGGTTTTGAGACTACGTCGAGTCGACATCTCCTTTGGGTACTGGCAATACCTCTTGTCTCACACCAAGAGACAAGGAAAGAGCACCTGCTAACTTACTAGTCACAATTCTGGCTATAGGGTTTAAGGGTACTTGATGAATTAGAATACTGCAATCACCATCAAGATGTTTCTGACGAAGATGGAAACACGCCGTCAAAACTTGCCAAAAGCATGTTTGAAAAACTTTTAAAAATACAAAAAAAAACCCTATGGTTAGTTCCCCCGATGACGAATTCTTAGTGTTTAACGAGCAAGTATTTTTTTTTATGAATTGTGAGACACATGCATGTACTTTACAGTCTTAAAACACCCCAGTCAACCAAATGATCTAAAATCTGGTTGCATTTGTCCAAAACTGAAATTACTTTCACTGCTTCATAAAATTGTGACCCCACTGATAAGGTGGGAATATGTTCATCTGTTCATCAAGACCATAAGGCCCCATTTACACAATATGTCCAAGTGAAAGTGGAAAAGATTTATTGAGTTTTATGTACTGAAATCAACTTTTTGAAAATGGCTGTGGTACATGTACTGGCCATGGTTCATGTTTATACCGTCTTGCTCTCTATGTGCATGTGTGTGTGGTTTCATTACAAAAACAAACCACAGAGCCAACTTGTTTTTTTTGTGATATCATCCCCAAATGATCAACTCACAAACGCTTCAAAGTTTTCACTGCTCGTTCCCTAACAACAGAAAAACCAATGTGTTCATCCGTACTATGAAAACTTTAACCTATTATCTGATAATTCCACAAAATTAACAGACAGTGGCTCTTTCATGAGCTGTTATAGAAATATGAACAAGCCTCTTCTCCATTATCACCATCAACCATGAGTGAAGCCAAACGTACACATCTCCTGTGGGGGGGGGGAAACGCAGAAGCATATGCCGGTGATATATGTGACGCTTGTCGATGTGAAGCATTAGATGCAACAAATCCGATAGCTCATTGCGAGCGACTCTGGATGTCCTGCTTTCTGTTTGCACTTGGGTTCGAAACAGTCAATGAGGACTCTGCTCTGGTAAAGCAGGAAACCCCGGGGGCAGGGTCGCTCTTGAACAGGAATCGAATCCGCTCTCTGTTAATTAATGCCCCCTTGACGCTGTTTTTCTCTGGACACACAGGAGGGTAGCCTCACAACTTTTCTTTCGCCTCTCATTCGGTTGTTTTTATCACTTTCTGAACATTCGAAAACGTTTAGATATCACCTCTGGCAGATCAACAACTTTGGCTTTTAGTTAAGCTTTGTCCTGAAATAATGGTGGAAAGTTGGTTTTTTTTTTTTTTTTTTTTAATGAAGCTAACTAATGAAGATGATATGCCGTGATAGTTGCTGCAAAAACATAATGTCTTGTGCTAAGATCTTAGCTCATTTAAAAGTGTCAAAATCAGTCACCGGATGACAAGCAGTGGAAAAAGTAGATTGTGTGACATAAAAGTGCTTTATGATATGAATCTAATATATTATTCATGGATTTATTTATTTTTTTAGATCCATGGACAAGTTGAACTATTTACACACTTTTTATTTTGTACTATGGCTTATGTTATGTTTTTGAGACATGTTAAACTGATATGTGCTATATATGTATATGTATATGTATATGTATATGTATATGTATATGTATGTATATATATATACATATAGTTAAAAATAATTATTTTTGTGCTGCGCATACATTTTGTGTACGCGTTCACATGTGTTGAACACATTAATAATGAAAAAAGAAATTATTATTTTAAATTCATTGCATTACATCCAGTTTTTGTGATGTTTCATCATGCAGTCGTACCTTTTGTTATCAGGATTTCCTCTCAAAAAGTGAACAATAAGATTATGTCGACCTCTGGTAGACCAAGCACTTTTTTTTGTAAAGGTGTTTTATGCGTTCTTTAAATGTTTTGATTAGTTTTTTTATTTACGTATATATATATACATATATTTGATATAATCACTGTCTGCTGTTGTGTCCAAGCTTTTCCTTGGTCTAAATGGGAATGAACTGGTTGGATAAAGTATTTAAAAAGCCATAATAAAGGATAAAAGATACACATCCAAGCAGTTGTCCTTTAAGTGCCCAGTAGAGGGAGTCTAGACATGAGAAGTGCATATGGAAACTGATCAAAACAAGTTATTTCAGGGTGTACAGCCACTGGAAATTTCAAATAGAAGATGCATGTTAAGATCATGAAAGCAAACCAGGTTTTAAGTATGTACATATATCATAAATGATGACATCAAGTGAAGTGTGTCCAGTAATGATTAGTAGGTTTTCCTTTAGTGGATGCACGCACAAACACGCACACACACACACACACACACACACACACACACACACACACACACACACACACACACACACACACACACACACACACACACACACACACACACACACACACACACACACACACACACACACACACACACACAGAGCCAGAAGTCTGAGCTCATATTCACTTGTGTGTCCAGATTACAGCGCTGATGCAAATACAATGACGGCTTCAACGACTTGGCAGCTGCATTGTTAATATCCTGGCAACCACATTGTCTGGTGCTGTGGTGGAGGTCTGATGGAGATCTGGTACAAAAACACAAACACACACACACAAACACACACTCACACGCACACACACACACACACACACCCACACACAGACTAATGGTGTGGGCTTTCCCATCATTCCTGCTGGTTTGCTTTGGCAATCTATTTACTGTAAGAAAAAAAGAAACCTCCATTCTCACTTTTCATGTCGTCCAGGTCAGCGCTGGCCAACATCTGGGCCTCGGCCTCGTCGGTGGGCACCTGCTGATACACAGCGGTCTCCAGCGCCGTCATGCTGCCGATGCAGATGCGCTCCCGCAAGTCGTAGTTGCTCCGCTGGGCACCCTGCAGGCGGTGGTGGACGGGTTTCCTGCGGAACCAGCCCCGGGCCGAGGCCGAGCCCGAAGCTTCTGATCCTGGAGGAGCACTAAAAAAACAATTACTTCTCAAAATGATTACAATCTCACAATAAAGACAATTTTAATGTAACCTTCTGGTGCAAAAATACAACGAAAAACTCAAAGTCAAAAGAATCAATGTGTTCTTTGAAATCTTTATCATGTGCTTGGTGATTTAGCCGACCGGATTGGAGCCTCTTGCGGGCCGATTTGGCCCACGGGCCTTATGTTAAGACAAACAGCACTGCAGGAGAGGGTTATTTCCCCATCGTGGCTGCAGTGTCATGAGGTAGCCAGCAGGGGTCTTCAGAGCCCACCAGCGGGCCTCTGACTCATCCTCATGTGTTCACTCTTAACAGCAGCACATCATTACATGGCACAGGCATGATGGCTGTTACTATGGTTTGAACAAATACCTGGATCACCATGGAACCGCCGGCTTCCCACTGTCTCACTCCATATATAATTCAAAGCGGCACCAAATTATTCATATTCTGATGGTTCTACGTGTCAGCAGGCCTGATGGGTCTGAATATATACCAAATTTGGCTACAAGATATTAAACTTGAAGAAAGCAGGTCTCAGGTGATGTGACATTTAAATTCCTCCCAAAACACTTCAGAATGAGGATACACTTAAATATGAAAATATCACTTTGGTGTTGCCTCAGTATTCAGGTTTATGGACAATTAATCAGACAAATGCTACAAGAGCGAGGTCTCTGTTTATGTTTTTGACTAGTCTCTTTTCCGTGAATGAATGGCGCACGCTTATGACATTATATTCTTGCCCATTCATGTAAACTCACTAACATTTGTCCTGAGTTTAACTTGTTATTAGATTCATGTCGTACAGTGTAAATAGCTGTGTACTTATAAGATTATTAAAATGGCACAGTGTGTAGCCGGCCTTAAAGGAAACTCAATGCTCAAAGAACTCAAAGAAAACAATAGAAATACTTGATGGAATAGAGAATTAAAACATCAAATAAGAAAGAAAAGTATGTTAAATAGTTGAATATTAATATGTACAGGGCTTAACAGTGAATACATTTATACACAGAGAAGGGCTCAATAGAAAAATATAACATCATTTACAAAGAGGAGTTATTATGATGCCCACAGGAAAGACTGTCGTGAACTTTGGGGGAATAAGTGTGTTGCTTAGTAGACTTGTCATCTTAAAATAAGCCAATATATGTATGCAAAAAAAGGAAAACATAACAGTAATAATTGTATGGCATTTATTTGTAATTATAAAAACAGTTATGTAAAACACACTGAAATCAGATATATTTCATCAAGCATCGATAATCTTTTCAGTTAAACTATATCAATGTGTCATCCGTAAAGCCATTAAAGAGACTTTATACAAGGCAAATGCCAGGTTTATAGAAATATTATCATGTAACTGGCTTTGGATTGGCTCACCTGTTGCATGCTGCTTCTTCTCCCCCCGCCTCCTCGCTGTGTCCAATGACAGTGATTTCTCCATTATGAGCTCCTTTCGTCGGCGAGGGCGCCACATTCTTGGACTGCGGGCGCGCTTCGTCTTCCAGGTGGACGGTGGCGATCGGACGGGGGTCCTCCAAGTCCTCTTGGCTCCCCAAACTAAACTGAGAGGAAGAGGAAGATCAATGAGAAGGGAGGAAGACGCCCACGTGTTGGACTCACTCATCCTCAGCAATGATTGTTTTCATGTGGAATAAACCAGCTTCGAGAGTTGCAGTCGCTCACTGTGTCGTCAAGAGTCTCACTGAACGAGCAGCAATCACGCTGAACAACAGGCTGTTTGGTAAAGTGACATTTCAATTGTGCAAAATCCACCAATGAGAACCATACAAACTATTTTTATGTGATCATGCTGTCAGTTTAAGATGCCACAGTGGCTTAAGTTGTATTTTCCCCCCAAACTTTTTTGTAGTTTTTTAGGTTTCGTGTTTGAACTCGTGGAAGTCAACAGTTCCATGGTTCAATTCAATGGTATGATTTTCTTAGAAAAAAAACAAAACAATATTGATAAAGCAGTTCAAGCTAGCTGTTTCTGAGTACAATACAAGTGTTATTATTATTCATTGCAAAGGTCAAAAACACTTCTAAGTGCTACCAAACCAGAGCAGTGATCCAGCAGTTTGCATTTCCATGTAAACACACATCATTTCCAAAACATCGCTATGTAAACGCAAAGCTTTTCTGAAAAAGAAAAAAAAAAACGTGCCAACGATGCATTTTTATTTGAATAGTCTTGTGAGCGAGCTCTTACGTTGGCTCTAAAAGCTCTTCAGCCTTATATTACCTGTGGTTGGACATTGGGGGGCTCGGTGGGTGTGGCGGCAGCCCCCTGCGCCTCCGTCTCCGACTCTGCCTCCTCCTCGTCTACCTCGTGGATGGTGGGCGTGACGTCGGAAGGGGGCAGCGAGGTCTTTTTTTTCTTCCGCTTCTTCTTGCGCCGCCGGTCGGCGCTGTGCACCCTCTTGCGCAGGCGCTGTGGCACGGGCAGGTGGGTGGACAGAGGGTGGTGCGTGTGGTGGAACGTGTGCCGGTGATCTGTGAGTTTAAAAGTGTTTAAAAAAAAAAAAACACTCTGAGCACGTGCCAACACTTTGTAATATACCGTCCTGGCTTTTCTTCAGGATGACAGCGGCGTCGGCGCAGCTTATCATTTTGAGACACTTCATCCACTTGAGCCTGTCAGGATGACTATTGGAATTATTGATTTCTTGCACAAGACAAAGTGGGATTGAACCGGTGCACAACTATATTGTAGAAATAGCCGTACATAGTGCATGTGACATGCCGTCTCTTCCCCTTTTAAACGTTTGAAAGACACGAGCGAAACAAAGGTTTAGAGTCTAATTAGCCAGCAATAATGGAGAAACACTCTGCTTAATAAACATCAAAAGAAAGCGGCTCAATCTAATCTCAGTACTCCATTATCTCCTGCAGGAGCATCCGTGTGCTAATCTCTGCAACACTAATCCGTCCAAATGCACCCGTGGAATATGGCGGTCTACTGGAAATCTGATCTCTTAATGGAAACACAATCAACAAGGTTCGGGATCTTGAACGCATTCTTGGATTACTTGTTCATTACAGTGTCAATAGGAAAAATTATCCAGATGCAAACACATTTTAAGCACCTCACAGAGCTAAATGCTAATGCTGGCATGTCAACATTTACCTATTGGCTCACTTCGGAATGCTGGACCAAATTACATAAATAAAACAATATTGTGACAATAATCCTGTCAGGAAAAAGGTACTTTTACTTTTCAAATAGTGTTTCCCCCTTAAGTACACTCAAGGTGCTCAAGGTGATTTTAAACTACAAGTTGCCCCCGTGTGGGAAACTTTAGCCTCGAGAATGCTGACATGCTGTGTTGAATGATAATTACAATATAAAGATTTTATTGAAAGACATGCAAGTTATTTGTGCTTCAGTTTATATAATGACTTATTCTATTTATGGAACAAATCTTCATATTTTGGTTAGTTTGTAGATGTTGTAGTTGGCTGGAGCAATGCATTTCAGATGTGCTGTGGTCTTCTGCAGTTTGAGAATGGCTTCTGGTGAAAGATACTGTATTATTGCAATCACGAAATATAACAACTTTAACGTGGCAGCGTTAAATTATGACAACGGCATTCGCAGCCGACTTGCTTCTCCATCCGCTTACACTCAAAGTCCCTCTCGGTGTAGTGCCGGCCCATCCGCTCTCCATTCCCGCTCGAGGCAGATTCGCTGATGATGTCTCCGAAGCGCTCCACAGACAGGGCTTTCTCCCACTTCGCCTCCTCCTCGTCTTCCTCCTGCTCCTCCGCTGATCCCTCCTCATCTTCCTCCTCCACCTTCACCTGGAGAAAAAGTCGATCGCTTTTCGTTATTGCCAAAGACGAGAGAAAGGGCGTCAAAAAGCCGAAGGCAACGCTCGGAGAGAACTGTGAGAGGCATTATAGAGTCCAGATGCAATTTCAGGTTTGGTCCCGATTACAACACTCAAAAGAAACAGCTATGAATTTGCAACTCAGTGATTATATACATCGGGCTTCCCTGATTGTGCAATCAGGCCTTCCTTTAAGATGGCACAGCGTGACTCGGAGAGCAGAGATGACATCCTCAATGCAGCATATTCACTGTGAATGGCGTATAAATTGTAAGAATGTAGAATGAACGAGAGTTTTTTTTAATTTACTCCCTGTGTTGCCCCACACACATTGCTGAGAGTTTTTAAATGGTTGTGTATGATTAGAGTACCTGCAGGGTGTCGGTACAACCGCCGTTGCATGTAGTGTGGACATGGAATCAATACAACAAAGTGCTAAGCAGCCAAGAACGAATGCACCAGACATTCCCTGGAGACAGCCGGCCCCGATGGGAGTGCCCTGCCTCGGCCGCCGGCCGCTTCTGATTGGTCGAACCGCCGGGACGAGCCGCCTCAGATTGGCGCTGGCACGGCGAGGGCTCTGGCTGCTGCTCAGTGGGTCTCGGATTTCCTTGTGCCAGGGCTCCATTACTCCCTAATTACCAGTGGGACGAAGGGACAGGATGCTTTTAATGGTCAGAGCTACCTATCTACTCCACTCCGAGGTGGACGGTGAATTTTAAAAGCAAACTGGAGGTGGAAAAAAAAATAATAATAATGTTTCACCTGCTAAAGCACTCTGAAAACAAAAAAAAACAATTCCCCCCCCCCAAAACGTATTATTCAGATCATCGGGATTTTATGGACCTGATGTAATGCGACGGGGAGCAATACTTCGTTTATCGTGCTAAAGGGACTCCCTTCCAGAGCTGGTTGGGTTTTGCTGGAGCTCTCCTGCTACAAATGACTCTTTTATGTGGGCTTTGAAGCCAGTCAGGGTGGGAGGACACGGGAGGTGGGCCACCCCGGCCCAGGTGGTGGAGGCACTCTCTGAATAGGGAGCGGGGTGGCAGACAATGGCGTACAGTGACACAAACCCATCCGGGCACTGCTGGAAATCTGAGACGGTGCACGTCAGCTGAGCATGAGAGGAATCACCTTAAAAGGATGTTTTTCAAGTCTGGATATGTCAGGAACAGACTCCTGATATTACAGGTACAACGGTGACAAAAGCAGCTTAGAATGACGGTGACCTGCTGGAGTCGACTGCCACTCAGAGAGAAGAAGAGGAAGAGGAGGAGGAGGAGGAGGAGGAGAACCGGGCTGAGCTACAAGACGGGAGTTAAATTAGATCTTATAGTGATTTGATTGACCTGCTGAAATGGTGGAGTGGAGAATACAACAGAATATAAAAACTGAATACAATTAACCACGACGACTACTACTTCTGCTACTACGAGCATTACTGCGAATACTACTACTGGTACTAATATTACTACTACTACTGCTGCTATTATTAGCACTACTACTACTACTACCATTGATGCTACTATTACTACTACTACTACTATTACTACAACTGCAACTATTACTACTATTACTACTATAAATACTACTACTACTACTACTACTATTACTACTGCTGTGATTATTACTATTACTACTATTGGTACCAGTATTGCAACTGCAACTGCTATTGCTGCTACTACTATTACTACTACTACCTCCTACAACTAGTTGCACTAGTAGTGCTACTGGTTTGGTGGTTGTGGCTCAAGTGCTCTGAGGCTCCCAATGAACTGATTGAGCATCTTCTGTGTGTGTACATGCGTGCGTGTGTGTGTGTGTGTGTGTGTGTGTGTGTGTGTGTGTGTGTGTGTGTGTGTGTGTGTGTGTGTGTGTGTGTGTGTGTGTGTGTGTGTCACTAACTTTGTGAGGCACTTTGCTGAATCAGTGGAAAAGTAAAATCCATTGACCATATTTCCTCTCATAACTCAACAGCGAACTTAACCAGAGTCCAGACAGGAAATGTAACTCTGCTTATTTTACAGCGCTGAAGCTTCTCTGCCACACCAGATCTGTCAAAACATTTCAATGAAGACAAACACTGGCACAAACAGAAAAGCATTACTGCATCTTGCAGGTCCGCTCCATATTGTAGAAAGTGTCAGATGATGGTCTCCAGGGTACATTTTTCATTTTGCTAACCTCAGAGCAGGAAAGACTTGAACGCCCTCCAGGGGGTTTTGACCTCAGGCTGTGCAGATGTGGCGTTTCACGCACAACCAGGGTAAACCGTCTGCAGACCGATGTGTGACAGTGAGTATAGGGTGGGACAGAACGTCTGTGTATTACTTGTGAAATAAAGTGTCCCTTTCCTGCATTCTGTGCTCGCTCGCTCGCTCTCTCTGTGTGTGTGTGTGTGTGTGTGTGTGTGTGTGTGTGTGTGTGTGTGTGTGTGTGTGTGTGTGTGTGTGTGTGTGTGTGTGTGTGTGTGTGTGTCCTTCCCTCTCTCTATAAAAAGTACCCAGAAATGAATGTGTAGTATTTGTTGCTATATAAATACAGTTGACATAAATTGAGTTAATTAAACCTTCATCCTGCAGAAAGAGAACCATGAGAGTAATAAAAGACAGTACTGACATCCAACGAAACCATTACTAATTCAGTTGATATTGACATTTTTTTTATAAATTAATGGCTCTTGTAGTCTTGCCAGTACTCTTCAGAGTTCATAAATAAGAATATAAAGTGAGAAATGTTTTCAATATTGTATGACTTAATATATCACTACATCACCAGTATATCAAAACAGTGGTGGGGTTTGTGTGTCCACATCGTTGAATGATGCACTTTATGTTTTCAATGTGAGTAAAAAACAAAAGATTGTCAGTTTCGTCTGAGCTTTAAGGTGCTCTCGTGGTTTCCTGATCAACTGATCAACTCGTGGTTGCCTGATCAGCCTGATCAACTGAGCCGAGACACGCCTTTGACTCAAAATGTGCAGTTCAACCTTTTCTGATCACCTGCCCCGCTCCTAATACAACATTAAGTTGTTTTCTGTGAAGTTGTATTGATATTCTTCTCTTAAATAGAAATCCCCAATTACAATAATAAAAGGTAAAGATCAACTTTATCAATGCGCAATGCATTTTATAACCATCTTGAAACATTTTGTGGTGGTTTATGCGGCTACTCCGAAATGGCTATAGAATAGCACAATTTATAGCACATGTATTTATTATTATCATGATGTCAAAATGTGCAATAAACATATGTGAAAAACTGAATCAGCTGTAATGAATTGTCTCTTAATGCTCTGTCCATTAAACACAGAATATGTCAGTTCTTTCAGAAGAACCAGGTTAGAAGGTCTTTTTTCATACGACTGGAGAAATCCCGCTGCAGTACAGATGAAGTCTCATCCTCTGTCCTCATTTCAGGTCATCTGAGCTCATCGGCTCTTCAATAAATCTCAACTCAAAGTATTTAATTGGTATTTACTTCATTTATTTTCACACAATGGAGTTTAACAGTCCTTTAAAGTGGCAATAAATAGGTCCAGGGGAGTCTTACTATCAGTAGAACTGCTACATCTAGTGGACAAACATTTTTTTTAGTGCAGTGGAGTCGTGATCGAGGTGAAGTGCTCAATATACCATGATATTGATTTGAGGCCATATCGCCCATTGGGGTAAACATTGGGGTGGAGCTTAACTCCTTTGATTCCTTTGATGTCCCACTGCACCTTGAAGGTCAAATGTGCAGTCTGACATATGGGCGGAGCTTAACTCCTTTGATCCCTTTGAGATGTTAGGCTTAGACTGTCCTTTGATGATCAAAGGCACATATACACCAGAGTTTGGTCCACTGGGTGGCTTTTCACTTGACGGTCACTCTCTCGAGCATCTGGTCCGGTTTCTTCACGAGTCTTCCACCATTACTGAACTGCGAGTCCCTGAACTTTTTCTACAAGTCTTCTAACTGGAGAAGTGAGTATGCTGATTGTTTTCTTGTTTGCTAATAGAAGTAAAGATGAAGTCAAGAACCAAAACTAATTTACAGATGGAGAAAACATTGTCATATTCAACACCTTAAATATGTTTTGTATTGAGACACATTTATCGTTTCATATGAAAATTTTTTTATGGAACTGTCATTTATAATATGAATTCTAGAGTTTATGTCAGAAAAATAAGCTTAATTTTACCTTGTATGATCAAGAAAACAGATTAATAAGCTCTTGGTTTGTAATCTGAAGTCATCTGGACCCAAACTGACAAAAACATAATCCTGTTTACTGTTTGTGTCGTTACTGTCAAATCCAGTTTAACAAGTTTGGTTTTCTTGCTGACATGTCGCAAGATTTTGGGAACATATCAACAGTATATTTGTTCCCCAAGGGGGGGTCCTTTAACTACCTCAACTTCTTCAGCATTACAGTTTAGTTTTTCCTGCTCCAGCGTTGCACTTTCTTCAGGAAATACTACATTTTTCATGTGTGGTTTGTAATTTCTATTTGTTTACTTTCAGTTATTCCCAAGAACTCAGAGAAAGACTGCAAGGCCTGCGAATCCCACGGACGCACAACTTCCGACCTGTGTCATACTTCCACTGCGGCTTTCTACCCAAATCAACCATGATGACACCCATGGCTTTTGCCTACCCACTCCCCACCGCTCCCTACTACTGCCCATTTCCGGCTCCAGCTATGGCTCCAGCTATGGCTCTGGTTATGGCTCCGGCTATGCCTCCAGTGCCAGCTATGGCCCCGGCTATGGATCCAGCTTCAGCTCCGGTTCAGGCTATGGATCCGGCTCCAGCTATGGCTCTGGTTATGGGTCTGGCTATGCCGATGCCTCCACCCCCTGCTCCTCAGTACTACTCCCCACCCCCTGCTCCTGAGTACAACTGCCCACCCCCTGCTCCTCAGAATGACTGCCCACCCCCTGCTCCTGAGTACAACTGCCCACCCCCTGCTCCCCAGTACTACTACTCACCCCCTGCTTCCCAGTACTACTACCCACCCCCTGTTCCCCAGTATTACTGCCCACCTCCTGCTCCCCAGTACTACTACCCACCCCCTGCTCCTCAGTACTACTGCCCACCGCCTGCTCCCCAGTACTACTACCCACCCCCTGCTCCCCAGTACTACTACCCACCCCCTGCTCCCCAGTACTACAATCCACAGGTAAGCGCCTTCAAGTCTTAGAATTTGAATTATTAGATTTTATTAATTATCTGGAAATAACACTTTAAAACTGCAATATTAGGTCTAGGCAGAACCTAGACCAGTATTATGAATGGTCTGATACTTCAAGGTCCTTGTTTCTGCTGAATCCTGCATTTTAGGCTTGTTTATTTGTTTGTTTGCGTGCTTGCTTGCCTCCACTTTCTGTGACTCATTGTCTGGTTTTCTGTGTTGCTATTTTGAATGGCCGCACCCTCATTAACCTCACATTATCTACCTCAAATTGCAGGAGCAGATGAGCAGCAGCCACACTGAAGAGCAGCAGTTCCAGGCTCAGTTCCAGGAGGCTCAGCTCCCTACGGAGCAGCTTCAACATGAGGAGGCTCAGCTCCCTACGGAGCAGCTTCAACATGAGGAGGCGCAGCTCCCTACGGAGCAGCTTCAACATCAGGAGGCTCAGCTCCCTACAGAGCAGCTTCAATGTGAGGAGGCTCAGCTCCCTACGGAGCTGCTTCAATGTGAGGAGGCTCAGCTCCCTACAGAGCAGCTTCAATGTGAGGAGGATCAGAAACATGCTTCTCCGGAGCAGGAGAAACCTCAGGTGCATGAGGAGCCTCAGAGGCATGAGGAGCCTCAGAGGCATGAGGAGGCCCAGAAGAATGAGGAGCCTCACCAACAGCAGCAGCCACGGCGGCCTCGCTGCAGGAACGTCACCATGAAAATGAACGACGATGTTCAGCTCAACCAGTCAGCGAATCCTTGGAGGCCGGGCTTGAAGAGGGCGAACGCTGCGAAGGATTCTCCAGTGCAGGAAACACAGGTATCAGCAAACACTCTCCCTACATTACACTAATATTCCTGAAGGAAATGTGCTTAGTTAAGGAGCTTCAAGCTTTCAGAATCTCAAACAAAATCAGTCAGAACTAGACTGACGAGATTAGAGAAGCAAAACTAGTCGATCTGAATGAAATCGTGGATCAAGATAGCTTTGAGCTGTAGATTCACAATAACTCAATAACAGTGACTGGTCATGTTTACCTGACCTTAAAAACCAGACAACCAAGAGGAACCAGGCAATTGAATCGGTTCCGACAAGCTTCAAAGCACTTCAGAAACGTCCCGAGTTCAGTTCAGCTAATTGAATGAGTGGATTTCAGGGTGCATGTACACACGCTAATTGACTGATGATCCCAGTGATTAACCACATGTTCTAACTGGTCTTCCCCCAGGAGCTCTTGAGGAAAGTGAAGAGCATCCTCAACAAGCTGACACCCGAGAAGTTTGACAGTCTGATGAAGCAGATCACTGACCTGCCCATCGACAGCGAGGAGAGGCTGAGAAGGGTCGTGGACCTGATCTTCCAGAAGGCCATCGACGAGCCCAACTTCTCAGTCATCTATGCCAAGATGTGCTGCGGCCTTGCCACAGTAAGGACACGTTTATTCATTGGGGTGTAGATAAGGACCAATGTGGACGTTTTAACACAAAGGACATTGGTTTATTGTTGTACATTTGTTTTATTGAATCTCAAGTTGCTTGGAAGATCTTGATGGGAGAAGTGCTTGAGCAGTTTTCCTCCATTGTGGTCAACATTTGTTACCCGTTTCATTTCTCCTCCTGAACTCCACCTCTGCCTGTGGTTCACAGCTGAAGGTGCAGATGACGGAGGAACCCGGCCGCACCGTGAGGTTTCACAAGGTGCTGTTGAACCGCTGCCAGGAGGGCTTCGAGAAGGAGAGCGTTAACGATGAGGCGTTCGAGAGGAAGCAGCAGGAGCTGAACTCTGCTGCGTCGGTATGCGTCGATTACAATTCCTGCAACACTACGTCTGAACAGCTCACCAAGTCTGAGAATAATATTTGCTCATTTGGGTTTTCCTTTAGCCAACGGAGCGCCAGCGGCTTCGGGAGGAGCTTGACGAAGCCAAGCTCAAGGCCAGAAGGCGAACCATTGGCAACGTGAAATTCATCGGCGAGCTCTTCAAACTGAAGATGCTGACCGAGCCCATCATGGACCAATGTTTGGTGGAGCTGCTGAGGAACAACCACGATGAGTCGCTGGAGTGTTTGGCCAAGCTGCTGACCACCGTCGGCAGAGACCTCGACGCCGAGAAGTTCAAGGTGAGACCGGCTCAATCGATTTGCCGACTCTGCATCAGCATTTGTGGAGAAAGCACCAGTTTGATCTTCAAGAAAAATACACTTCTTTGCTCTCTTACTGAAAACGACAAGATAA
Source organism: Blennius ocellaris (assembly GCF_963422515.1). Lineage (NCBI taxonomy): Eukaryota > Metazoa > Chordata > Actinopteri > Blenniiformes > Blenniidae > Blennius > Blennius ocellaris. Next base: position 6,075,753 of record NC_137655.1, on the reverse strand, counting down.
TATTTATGTCAGGTTCAAACTTGCATGTAGTGAATGAAGGCACAGCATGAAGAGGGAGAGTTTCACGTAAATTCACATGTCAAATCACATTGCGGTGCCGAGGCTGTTATTTATATCGGACAGCATTTTCAGACAGTTTTTATTTCAGATCTAAAATAAATTGTCTGCAGTTGTTTAGTGGTCAGGGCAGCTCTCACTCTAAGTAGAGGGAAATGAGTTAGAAGTCCTTAAAAACTGCTGTTTGTTGCTGTTAAACAGAAACAGAAATAAAACTCTGTCTAACTTTCTCTATGTTTTTTTTTTTAATCAGGCTAAAATGGATCGACATTTCAAGCAGATTGAAGGAATCGTCAAAGAGCGCAAGACATGCTCTCGGATCAGGTTCATGCTGCAGGACGTCCTCGAGTTGAGACTGGTGAGTGTTTGGTTCAGAGGCTTGTCAAAGCTTTTTTTTCTTTTTAATCTTCAAGCTGTTTGTGAATTGGTCAAATTCAGAAAAAAAAATTCTGAAGATATTTCAGAATACGCTTTGGTTATTTGAACTGAAACTGCAGAATCTCGCACAACTTCCATCTCACCGATTCACATTCACAAAGACCCATTTGTGTTTCCTCAGAATAACTGGGTCCCCCGGAGAGCCGCCCAGGGCCCCAAAACCATCCAGCAGGTCCACATGGAGGTTGAGCAGGAACATATTGAGGAGCAGAGGAAAGTGCTTCAGCTCTTGTCCAAAGAAACCAGGAGACAGACAGGTGCGGACAAAATCCTCTTTCAGGCTGGATTTGGGGGAAAGACACTGAATACATGCAATGTGGTTGGACCTCTGATGCCTGAGTGAAACTGATGAAAAACCGTATCAAGTTTGACCTTTAAAAAGTGTCCCTGGGTTCCCTCATAGACCCTCGCTGCCAGAAAGAGCAGGACAACCAGACGGAAGAGGTCTCCAACACTGTGACACACAGAGCCTTCAACATCAGCAAGATGCTAAAGACCTGCAGGCTGGATGTTGTGGGTGACGTGGAGCTCCAGCTGCGCCCGCTGGCTGACATCCCATGGGAGCAAGGCTGCAGTGGATGGGCCAGGACCAGCGACCTCGGTAAGACCATCTCCTCAGCTTCAATACATGGGAATTCCAACAGGGCAGAAACCCGCCCAACCTTTGGTTGAAGAACTGTAAAATACTTGAGCTTTAAAAAGTCAATTTCTCACTGTGTGGTGGTTCGTTCCAGGTTCCCTCTTAGAGCTTCCTCTTCCCCAATCGGCGAATGTGACTGAATGGATGCCGGAAGCCAGAAATCAACCGAAGAAAAAAGCTTGTCAATAAAAGCTCTAAACTTATTATCGTGATTTCTTATTTTGATGAGTGGAGATGTGGGTTGAAGGGGACTTTCTTCTTCTCTCTGGTTTTAACGTGCGACATCAGTGCCTGAATATGTAAGAGGGTATTTATGGTTTGAACACGAAGTCACGAAAATCCTCTGAAGAACCGACGATCCCAAAAAACAATATTTCGTGTGAAATGACTGCAGGAGTTTGTATGCACGTTATGGCTTGAGGTGCACGTTGGGCCTGAAAGCTGCCAGGAGACCGGCTGCAGTGAGGAGAACAGGATTTATAGTAATTCGTGGGTCACAGCAGTGGTTTTAGTCCAAACGGGGGTCATGCAGCAGACGTCCAACACTGGAGCAGCACAAGGAAGGAACAAAACAAGACTCGGCACCATGAGGTCCAAAAGAACCACAAAGGTTTCCTTTCCTTTCCAAAAAGCTGCGCTGGCCAAGCAAAGCACCACTTTGATAAAAAGACGATCTGGCGACGAGCGAAGAACGATCCAGGGGCTTTATGGAGGAGGTGATGATGATGATGATGATGAAGCTCTCAGGGGTGCAGCTCAGCTGCAGTGCGAGGCATGTTGGCCCCGCCCACCACACACACACACACACACACACACACACACACACACACACACACACACACACACACACACACACACACACACACACACACACACACACACACGCACACACACACAAGGGGAGGTGGAACACAAACCGTGACAATGCATGTCGTTCCTTTGCTTGTGATTCAGTTGATCAACTTCAACAGGATAATCATGAGGTGCGTATTTCTCATGAGGCACAAATTATTCTACTATTTCCTCACAGAGATTCAAAATGTGCCTGTAAGGCAGGGGCGTCAAACTGATTTCAAACTGATCTGACCTCTGGAGGCCCAACAAGTCAAACATCAAATGTTAAACTGCAGATCTGGACAAATGCAAAGTCTTTCCTTCTTTTGATCCTTTTGTAACTGCAAGAATTTGCCAGTCTATTCTGAAATTTACATATTAAAGGAAATCAGATATTATTATATTTGCAAAAAAAAAACACACACAGAAAAACCCCAGTCACCTGTATCTGGATATCATATTTGTATTCAGGATTAAAACAATTTGTCATCATCTGGAATTTTTGGGGGGTTTACGTGTCTAAAGTATCATTTCACACAAGTTGGACTCGTTTTATTGTGAAAGGCGTTGCGTTATGTGACCTCCACAGACGCATTAATTAATTCTGATCAAGGGCGGTTTTGAATGTCATTTTTGACAATCTAGTGTTTTGAGATCAGCCTCTGTCAGTTTTCATATTTATACTTTAAAATAAATCACATGGCGGCCGGATTAGATCCTCTGGCGGGCCGGTTCTGGCCCCCGGGCCGCATGTTGGACACCCCTGCTGTAAGGCCTCCAAAACTAGCAAAACGTACAGAATGACACTAAATGTCTCACGTCTAAAATGTTAATGCAGACGACTGTAAGATGAAACTTAAAAAAAATGGAGACTGGAGAGTAAATCCTTCTAAAGGTGAGCATAAAAGAAACACCTGTCATGAAAACATGCATTTGTTAGTTTTTGGTGGATTTTTGTGTATAAGTCCTTCTAAACGGGTATTGAAAATGTATGTATAGTATAAGAATACTGCCCGTATCATACACATAAGAGGATTGGAATAAAGAATAAATTCTAATAATAAAATCCTAAGACTAGATCCACCACCTCCAGTACCATTATGGAATTGAAGCTTCTTATTTTCAAATTAAATTTTTGGTGTAATTTCTTTGCATCATGTTGAATTGTACCGTATCGCACCAAATCGCATTGTGGAGATGCGTCGTGTAGCAACGCGCCGTGTAGCAACGCGTCGTGTAGCAAAGCGCCGTGTAGTGACGCACCGTCTGTCGGGCTGGACGTGAAAAGTCATTTTAATGTTTCACACGTGTGGGAATGGCGCGCAGAGCGGAGAGGCGATCAATTATGCATGAAGTGCTTGACGAGGATTCAGGAGGGTTTGTCTCTTTTGTCAAGTGTTCTCACATTAGTGACGTCGTCCGAAGTGAAGGTCATTCGGCTTGCATACCTTCACTTCAGGTTTGGATTACAGCCGCGTCTGCTCTTTAGATTAGGATTAAGTTCACGTGTGAGTAACCAACCACCGTAAGATCATTTCAGGTCAAGATTTTGGCCTTGCTCACACAACAACATTTACAATGGCACACAGAGCCACTGGAATCACAATTTTTGGAAAACGGTGGAGCTGACCTAAATCGGAATTATGCTTCCCTCAGCAGATCGCTCAGCTTCCATGTCACTTCCTGGTCTTTTGTTTCCTCCTGTGATGTTTCAAACTGCTTCCCACTCCCTTCATGCGGCGCCTGATTCTCTGATTGATGCGGCCGGCTGGCAGCCTTCCCAGGCAAATGTCAGCCGACATGAATATCGGCTTCTGTGTTCTGTTTCTCTTGTCAGTTGATGTTTACAAGGAATCACTTTAAAATGTTAATGTGCAGTTTAAAAAAAAAAAAATGTAATGTGAACATTGTCCTTTTCAGGCACGGCTAACAGATTGAAATTGATGACAAACAGTTCTGCATTCTGAGTTTATGGCTAAAAAAGCTACAAGATAAATGCTTTTGAGGAAAGCAATGATTAAACGAGAAAGCAAAAAAAAAAATTAAGAAAGAAAGCAAAAAGAAAGCATTGACTGATCATCTAGTGTATGATCACCTGTCAAATGTTTAACCTCTTGAACTAATGTAGTATTGTGGTCTTAGGAAACCAAAAAAAAATGTCCACATATGTGGACATCTCGTCCTCGAGGGCGAAGTCGTCTTTTTGTGCCAAAACAGAAGTATCTCATCAACACATAGAATCCTCTAGATCTCCAAAGGTGTAAATTGGTTCCCGGTACCAAGATGTTTGGAGAGGATCCCTCCACATGCATCAGTGAGCCTTTGCAGCGATGACCCCCCTGCTTTTCGCTCTCGGACTCACCATGACGCCACATCTCGCTACTCTCAATGTGCTCACCCGGACTTATGAATCAGCTAAAGGAAGTAATGATTTAGGAGTGGACGACGGAAAGGTCCGCCTGTGCAGGCAAAGATTAAGCTTGTTATTTTTGAATCGAACGAGACTCACAATATGCCGGCCGCACGGCGCATGGATGACACAGTTCCCACTGTGCACGATGACACATCATCCACTTAGCCGGCAGAGCCGTTTCTGCCTGACAACACCGGCTGATCTGTATCAGTTGGAAGAAGATCTGGAGAGCGTCCTGATAGGTGGGACAGACCCGGGTGTGACTCATCTCAGCCCACATTTGGATGATACTCAAAAAAAAAAAATCCAATAAATATTTGAAATCGCAATATATTAGTGATTAAATCCATATGTGATCTGCTGTTCGTCGAGTCTTGGTGAATTTATCATTTAGTATTGACCTTGAAGGGATGTTTGCAGAATCCACGTAAAATTCTTTGCTTCATTAAAATCATAATTCTTGCAAAATTGTAAAATAAGAACTCGATCGATTCAAACTGGCCAATTAGTCTCTTTTAACAACTCGACTTCATGATTGTTGTGAAGCTGAGGAACTGGGTCAGGCTAGTTATCCCGGCTGCCTTACAGCCCAGTGCTTTCAGATGAGTCACTGACTCATGGAGAGTTTGCGTATTAGGCAGTATTTTGCATTTTGTTAGGATGCTACAAACTCATTTTTAACCCTGTGATTCCAAATATATAATTTTCTCCACATAGTCAATCTAATGCAACCCACATGCACTTCTTTCTACAATTTAATTAGAATTATGAATGATACAAAATCCAATGAGTAACTTTCTTTAAATGCCTTTAAGCATTTAAACAGCTTGTCAGATTTGGAAAAACATGTTAAGCTGTTTTTGTTATATTTTTAATCTTAGACAATAGACATCTGTCTTTTAAAATTCTAACAGAGTGCAGGGAGCTCCCAGGCTCAGCAGTATATCTTATAAAGTTGAATGAAAACTTAAACAAATAAATAGTTCCCTGAAGTTTTCGACAGTAAAATAAAGTTTTCCAAAAAAAAATTAAATATAGCTGAAATGTTATTTTATACTTCACTTATCCTTGTATGACGTTCAAAGAAAAGCCAAAAATGCAGCGTCAGCAGCACCAGACTGTAATTTGAAAGAAAGAAAGAAAGAAAGAAAAGAGCTTTGACATTTTATGAAGTAAATAAAAGAAAATTAAATACAATTTTAAATAAATATTTTATAACTATTCAACTGTATAACTATTTTTAAGTTTTAAGTCGATTTTGCCTAAGAATTGCTCCCCATGATATACTTTGCAGTGGAAAAAATGTGGAAGTCGACATTAACTCAAGTGAAGGACTTGGATGTGAGCAACACGTTAAACCTTCAATCACTATTTGTGAGTTTATTGGATGTTTTTGTTCTGAAGTTCTGAAGAGGGGAGGGTTTTCTTCCTCCCGGCTCCTCCTCCACAACCTTTGTTTCCTCCTTCGCAGCCTGGCAATTTGCAATCAGGGGGGATATAAGGGAAGGCAGCGGAGAGGGGGAAACGCTAGGACAAGGACAGGTAATTGCTTGCGCTTGATTTGTCCATCTTTTTCTTTTAACTTTGAAGGAACGATCCCTCGTTTTTCTCTGGCCCAAATAGATGAATTCTTTTGTTTTAGTTTGTTATTTTAATTTCAGTTGGAAGTCACCGGCAAATCCTGATTCTGTCGTCATGAGAATAAAGCTTTTCTTCTTTGGTTAGTTTGAGGGAAGTGCAGGATGCGACGGCCACACCGTGGTTAGCCCTGCGCTTACCTCTTTTTGCTTGATACTTTTTAGGGATTAGCTTTTCTTTGTTACTTTTCCTCCTAAAGGTGGGAAAACCAACGTGCTGAAATAAAAAGTACCCCAAGACATGTCATTTGTTTAATTTTGTGAGGCCGTAATAGAAGTATAGAAAGATTCAATATGAAAATGAGAGTTTAATGACAGTAGATTTCATGGGACTTGGAGCGGATAGGATGAATGAACCGATCTAAAACAATCCATTTTCTAAACTTTCTGCTTTCCAAGCAGTGCTCATTATTCTGAACTAAGGAGAGATGTGGGATCATAATTAAGTCTATCTGCATGGTTGTGATGTGGCGTGAGATTCAGTGCCACCCCAAGTCTGAGTGGACTGAACTTTGACTCTATCAGAACACAAAAAATCCAAACCACCTTCAGACGGGAGCGAACACAGCGCTTTGTTTCTCGACGTTCATGATACACATAGCGTTTCAAAGAGCAGCCTCTGCCCGGGGCCACAGAGCATCTACAGCCGGCTGCTTCCTTTCAGATACCAGACCCAGCTGGAAAAACACACGGCTGGAGAAACAGGAAGCGGCAACTAATATTTCCCAGCCCGCAAGCATAAAGCGAAATTCCACCTATTGACAGGCCCGGCTGCATGGTGCGAAAAGAACCGATTTAGAATCGAATTGTTGAAAAGGGGATTCAAATGCATTGTTTTGTCAAACTGCCGCTCCATCCCCACGGTGTTTACTGAGGATGAGACGAGCCGTAACCGCAAACAACCTTGTGGACAGAAGCAACGAGCTGACATAGCTGCGTCGGGCTCCACATTTCCTTCTCCAACCGGAGGGTTTTCTGGTTTTGCAAGTCAAACGCCGCTTCGCTTCCAGGTCGTCCACATTTGCATCGAGACAACATTCAAAGTTCCTCACAAAATATAACTTGACCATCTTTGGCTGGTTTTACTCATGCAATCCCAAGGAGGTAAAGAGGGCTAAAGGCATCTTTTTTTTTTTTTTTTTACGGTACATTTATACAAGCTGATTAATCGTAACACACTCAGCTTGCTTTTGCTGCTTTTAAGTCACATTCTACTTCGGACTGGTTTCTACAGAGCTGATGACCATTTGCTTACATCATCAATTTGTCAGCAAACTAGAAGAAATTGCTTTTTAGGACCAAAATAAGTCAGTAAATTTCAGATTTTTTTTTTTTTTTTTTTACATTTTCTGAATTACCTTTATGATCTAAGGTAAAATTGCCCCTCAGGAATTATCTAGTCATGTGTGTACATTTCAACAATTTATTTGGCAAAATGCATTGAACATTGGTTGAGAACCTGATACTCCTTGTTTTCATTGGAGTGTTTTTCTGCTGTACATTTATTTATTTGAAAATGTTTTCAGACATATTGCTTCAGACAAGCAATATGAGTTGAAACCGCTACGAAAGTTTCAAGTCGATTTGGAAGTAACTTTGGCAAGTTATAATCACACTTTTTGAGACAGAGAGAGGCTTGGCGAGCTGTTTCTTGTCTTTCTATAATAGAAATATCCAACTGCAACCGTTCTTTTTATAGATCAAGTAGGAGTTTACGATTAAACAAGATATATGTATATATTTAATCAAAAACATTGAAAGTGAAATGTTTTTCTGTTTTCGTTTCAGAAAAAGTTTTACGTTACGATAACATCATTTTGAAAACGATGTCTGTTTACACAGAAACAACAGACTCTACGCGGCTTTCCTGTCGAGGCCACTAGGGGGTGCTGTTTTGTGTCATACAGCCAACTTGGTATGCATGCAGATAACAGTGCACTCTAAACATCAAAGCTCCTTTAAACTGTCTATCTTTGTCGTTTTGGCTATCAGCATCCGAGTCACTTCACCCTCAAAGGCAAAGCCATTCCTCATTGAATAGAAAACACTGGATGAAACAAAAAGTTTGAGAGACGTTTACACTGAAGCAGCGTCGTTCCACGTGTCGGAGGAACATAGGCGGATTCGTGACGGTTGAAAGGGTCACGCTGACGAAAGTGAGGAGTTCCTACCTGTTGTAGATTGATCAACACATCTATGTCAGGGACATGACCTCCTGTAGCCATGAGGCCCGGCGAGCAGCCACTGGGTTAACTGGTGGATCTTTGAGGAGGGACGCAGCGAGAATGCAATGAAAGAATGGAGCTGCTGTGAGGAGGAGGGGGGGTGATATGTCCAGACAAGCCCTTCCAAGTGGTGTTTCAAGCAGGAGGTCAGTTGTGGCTGTGAGGTCGGTGCTGATGGGAGAGGGGTGGGGTTGGGTGACGGGGAGCAGAAGAGGGAAGGAGGGCAAAGCAGCAGGAACCTGGAGGAGGAGGACGGGGATCAGCCCTTCTCTTTCACGGCCGGGGATCCAGGAAGCCTTCGGGGTGGCATAACCTGCACGAGACACAAAGGTTGTGGTCACATGGGTCATATAGAGCTAGCGCCGCTCATCATCACGTCTGATACATGGCCATCTACACACAAAGACTGAAACTCACATCGAAGTGCTGAAATTAGAAAAGAGGATGTAAATACGAAGCAAATAAATTCCAAAGCATTTGTTTATGTGCGTGATGAAGCGCCTGGAACAATAAAATTTAGTTTGAGGTCAATTAAACCACGTCAGTGACTATTATTAATATTTGTGAATTTGGTCATGGAAATATTTTTCAGCATTATCATGCTAACACTTCGTCCCAGGTAGCAGAGTCTTGTAATATGTAACATATGTAATGTTTGTGGCAACAAATGCTAGTGCAGCTGTTGGGTCTTTTATAAGGCTAATAAGATGACTGTGGTGTCCATGCAGGTAAACAAACAGCAGAAGGCACCTTGGGGCCTCTTAATTACCCCGACAACGCCAAAATAGATCTCGCCGATTATACTGGTTTTAACGAGAAGGAGAACAGGTGCCTCTCGTCCATGTGAGCATGTCGAGGAGTGCCGGTGTGTAATCGCTGAGCAGTGCCCGAGGGATACTACACTATTCGTGCTGACAGTTCCTCTACCAGAATTCAGCCGGAGTCAGTTTTAGTTGTTGATGTACTCTGATATATTGTCATTTAAATTTCACTGAACATCCCCCGCAATACTCTTTCTTTGACAAAGTCTGTCTTTTTATTGGGGCTGAATCAGTCAAATGTTGTTCATATTTTCCACTGGAGCTGCCACAAACGCATCTTTCATATCCCAGAAACCCATAGGGCAGGTTTCCAACGATGACGTTGATCAGCAAAACATAAGATCACAACCTCATCCACAAACGTTTACCCCCGCAGGCAATTTAGAGTCCCAGATTTAACTAAAAAGTACACCCTCCAGCCACTTTAAATGCACCAGTTCAATCCATCACAGACGTGAGCCACATAAGCCGCTGAAGTTCAAACTGAGCTGGTTGTTGATGACGGGTTGAGTATTTGACAAACAGCTGATCCACAACTCAACCAATCTCCAGGGTTTACAGAAAATGGTGAGAAACAGAGAAAGTATCCAGTGAGGAGCAGTTCTCTGGGGACGAAATGCGGTCCGGCAGTTCAAGAGGATAGGAAAGTAATTCAAATCTCTGATTGCACATCATGTTGTACCTCGAAGCTGATGGTCCATAGCAGCAAGGCTCAGAGAGCCGAGAGACGGCAATAGAGAGCGAACCATCCGTTTCCATATTCACCAAAAGTAATGAGTGAAGCAGATCCCTCCTATTACGAGTGTGTCCCAAACACTGCAGCTCTCAAGAGAAATAGAAGAGGAAATACCAGAATGTGTCATGACGGTCATCCTGCGCTGGTGTGCACACAGAATGCGTTTGTACAAAACAGACATTTCAGTAATTCAGGTGATTAAATGACTTGTGGTTAGAAGAAACCCATCAGAGCAGAGCATACAGGCGGCTAAACGGAAAGTATCCAATTGAGTTGAGTTAATATTAAGGGAATAATAGCAGTTGAAGTATTCCTGGGAAACGATGGAGCAGAGCAAATCCCGGGTGACCTCCCCAGTCTGGCACTGCTGTTTACCCCCCCCCCCCCCCCCCAACAATAATAGATTGTACATCTGCCCCGGCTGGATTCAGCTGACTCATTCGCTCCCCGTGAGACATTTACATCTGGCTCATGGCTCCCATTATGCACAAGGCTGCGCGCAAGAGGATGCCGTTGAGAAGCACCGCGGTTTGGTGAGGTTGTCACTTGGACACTTAACCAATTATCGTGCACAATGTGGCTTTAGAGCGCCGTGCGGAGTCTCCAGGGACGAGCGGCAGTCTGGCATTCACAGTCAACGCTGTCAGGAGGATTTTTTTTTGTTTTGTTTTAACAATGGAGCCATTTCAGGCCATTTTTGTTCCGTTTTATCTCACGTCAACTGGCTGAGGAGCATGATGGCTCACTTTGCTGCAATAGCCTGTGAAAGTACATGTGCCTTGGTGTATTGATTAACCCTTTAAAGACAAGGCACTGCCAAAAAACAGCCAAAAGCAATGCACCAATCATGTGAACAAATTGTGATAAAAAAAAAAATTTTTTAAGCAAATTAAACAGCAGAACCTGTAAAAACATGTCATTTTTACATATTCCAACTCCAAATAAGCAAATTAACAAATACTAAAATCAACACAGGCTCATTTCATCATCCAACTTTCTGCTCTGCCACATTTGCCTCAGGCACGCAAACAAAACAACAGGACAATATAAGTAGGGCTGCAATATATATCACAAATTCAGTGTGATCGCGATATAAACATGGGCCATATACGTAAAATAATTTGTATTTAATGCAAATCATATTGTTTTCACTATGTGGAACATATGATAATATTTAAGTCAAACCAAAGGCGTTTTTGGAACAAAGAACTGTATTTCCAATGCATGCCGCCACCTCCATTAGTAGTAAACTTGCTGCAGGCCCCTCAAAAATGCACACTCTTACCTTCCACTGCGTCTAAACCACCGGAGTGTTGCCTTTATAAGCCCCCAGTGGAGTGTACAGTCACCTTGGCCAAAGCTGACCCAGATCCTGGCCAGCCCACCGGCCCCACAGTCCATCGCTCCACTAATATCAAGTGTCCGACCCCCTTTAACAGCGGCTGTGTAATCAGAGAGCTCCGAGTGGCTCGCCCTTTTGAATGTGTGAAGGGGACGCTGACACGCTCATGTGACAAGATGTTAACGGTGGTGACCTGGAGGAGGGGCCGCAAATACCGTGAAGGAATGCCAACGGCCACGAAAACAGGTAAACAAAACCTCTGATGACTGGAGGGTGGACAATACAAAGGATGAGGGCGACCTCGGACAGTGCCCTCTACACTTTACAATAATCAACCGCGTGCTGCACGACAGAAACAAGATACTGCCCTGAGTGTTTTCCGCTACGAGACAAACCATTCAACCTTAAATATCAAGTACCAGGAGACATTAAAGTGACGATGGCCGAGTATTAAATAATAGACAGAAATAGTACCCCAACGTTGACGAATCAAAATTTGTAACTGTGACCTCATTCAGGGTTGATATTCTGTTTACGGATGAGCGTTTCATTTGCACAAATTATTCTGAGAAGTATAACACTTAACCTTGGCACGTGACTTCTTAAATACCGTCATTCATGGTGCCTTATGCATGACGGACGATTAAATTATTTTCTGCTTTGAACATGTCAACAGTAGTAGTATATATAAAAAAAAACACATAAATTTCAAGAGCTTTGCATTCAATATGTCAAATATAGATCCGTTCCAAGGTGGAGTTCTCAACGCAGCAGGATGATTCACCAGAACAGTTGCTTTAAGGATTAATCGGTGAACTCTACTACATCCAGAGGTTTAATGTTGTGCATTCTTCTCCAAAACAGCTTTGAGCTATTGAGCCACACAACCTCTTGAGGTGTCCTGTAGTGTGAGGCACCACTTAGTTTGTTTATTTAAACCTTAAGGTGAACACAAGGTTTAAAACTTTCTAAGTTAGTAATGAGTTAAAAACAGGTATTTTTTTTTTATCATTTCAGGTGGTAAAGCAGGTTGTGATCACAATCTCTCTGTATCAAATGCTCTTTAAGTGGGACCTTCAAGCACCCTGCATGGGAGCCCGTCATCAGTGAGTGTGTATAGAAATGGGCTAATATGCTCAAAACTGCTGTAAATGCAGTTTAAAAACCAAAAAATTTAATAAATTTCAATTAAACAATAAAATTATATCATAGCCAATTAGGCTGCACGATATATATCGCAAATTATTTCAAAACTGAACTGCAATAAATCATGCTTCCATGCACTATGCAGTCCTGCCCAGCAAGTCACGATGGAGCGTGGCCATAAAGTGTGCCGACAACAAATCGTATGTCACCATTGCTTCATACCTGGTGGAGGCGGGCCTGAAGAAGTCAGACGCACAAAAATCGCAGAATAATAACCAAAAATAAATAAATGATTGAAGTCAACAATCGTATCACAATACCCATTGCATAAAGCTTTAAAAACTTGTTCCCCAATATCGCTTTATGGCAAAACTACTGTACATGTATACATGTGTTCAAGATAAAATGTGATCTTTACAGCCCAACTCGGAAAGAAAACGAACGCGAATCTAAACGTCGACTCCGACAGTAATGTTTTGAGAGCGTTGCACTTTTTAATAGCTTCTGGGTTTCTGACTGTCTGATGAGTCTCCGGGCGCGACGCATAAACCCGAAGCACTTAAAGCAACAGCTCAATGCCCGGCGTGTCACAGAAGAGACACGAGCACGTCGGTGTTGTTCTTTCTCAGCAGCCCGGTGTTTGTTGCACAGCGTTTAATAAAGGTAACAGCAGTGGGTCATCCCGTCTCATGCTTTGGTGCAGCACTTTTACAAATTAGGCAACAGATGCCAAACTCCGATTCGTGCCGTGTGGCCTTCCCAAGGCTGCAAGAGATTCAATAAACGGAATCTGAAAGCAGTGAATCATAATCTGTATGATATTTAGAAGTGTAGCTATTGATTTTTCAGCTTTACTGGCGAGCCAGTACTGATATATATCTGCTGTTTGAAAAGCGATTCCTCAATCCCTCCAGGATCTGAAAATGCTCTTTGGTTTTTGATGTGGTCAGCAAATTTGATTTTGTTGGCATTTAGTTTTTTTCCACATGAACTATATGTACTTTATAAATGTGATGTATAAATATAAAACGACTTTGAGTTAATAATAAGCACACAAGAGAATACAAAAACAGCCCAGTTTTGTACTTCATATCTCTGCAATTAGCTTAAAGATTGCAGCATCAGATTCTCTGAAGTTTTTTTAAGTGCTGTTTTTGATCAAACTCAACTAGAAACAAATTCTTTGACATTAACGATGACCTGATTCTTTCGATGCATGTCACTTTTTGATGACGTCCCTTTGGTACTGCTTTTTTTCCCACCCATCCTGAGCCAAGAGGAGAGTTTTGTGGCGATGCATCATCTCAGGAAGGACGCTGTGTTCCACTAAAATGTTGCGCTGTTTCCAAGAACTGTTCCTCTCCATTACGTGCAAAATGACAGAAAACTGTTTTGGACTTTTCATGCATTTTTGTCAGCAGATTTCTTCACACTAAAAAAAACAACAAATTGCATGATAATACAATGACGTTTGGTGCATGACCACTTGCTGAATTCTTAACCCAGGGGTAGCCAATCTTTATGACTCAAAAAGTCGTTTTTGTGAATTTCCACCAGATCAAATTTACATGGACCAGCAAAAAAAATCATTAAAATGGGGCAAACACAGCTTCTAAAGTTTCATATGCACAGTAGTTTTGAAACATGTACATAAACTGCATTTTGTGTTGCATTGATCAGGTCTTATTTCAGGTTGGTGAACATTTAAATACATTTTCAGCTATTTTTGTACCTGATTTTTGTTGTTTCATCCTTCTTTTCCAGCATTTTAAAGACAATTTTGACATTTTAGAATGCTACTAAAAGAATAGAATAGGAATATTTTATTAATCCCATTTAATCATTGCTCCACACAGAATAATAACATATCGAATGAAACAGGATAAAAATGTACTTTAAATATTAATATGTACAAGGCCTAATACAGTCAGAATAAAAATGATTTTAGTTATTGTGCCTTTTTAAAATCCTTTTCTACACAAGAGATAACACTCATTTTGAAAATGATAGATAAGATAAAATTGATCATTTTCTGAAAGCTTCATGGAGCCACTACAAAAGGGCTCAAGAGCCACAGGCTGCAGACCCCTGGTCAAACACTATAGCCAGATGGTTATTCTTTATTTGATTCATGTACAACTCTCCAGTAAACCTCCTACATGCTTTGTTATTGTTAGACTGAGTTTTAAATAGACCTGCACACATGCAACACTGCGTGACATGAATCATCAACACAATGCAGCACCAGGTTTGACCTGAAGACGTCAACCTTCTTGCCGGGCTGGACTTGACGACACCTGTGACAAAAATCTGCACAGAACATGAACATGCATCCTTTTTCTCCCCACGTCAGACCAGATCAAGCCACTCCAGACACAACAGTCGGCCATTTCTTGGGATAAAGATCTATATTTAGAGACCAGTGATGCCTCTCAGTTCAACAAAGACTTTTAATTTCATCGTTTGGATGCTATACGTGAAAAGCGCCAACAGTGGAAATTATTTAAAGAGCAAAGAGCAATCAGCTAGTCTTTGTGTCATCCAACAGAATACAACTTAACACGACAAAATCTTGTTCGCACATATCGCTCGTTTGATTCTTTATCGTCTCTTCACTGTTGTACAAATTCACAAGCATGTTTTTTTTCACTGAGACGTTTGTCAGTTAGCCTTTAAAAAGAAAACATTCACTTCAAAAAATATCAGCGGAAGATTAAAATACTAGAAATATATAGACTTGTTTCGACTAATATATATATATAAGTGTAACATTGTTGCATTTTGTAACATTGTTGAGTATCTGCGCCTGAAATGATCAAGAAATTGACACACTATTCCCTGCCAGCAGGTGGCAGTAGGTAGCGCATGAGCACTCACCCTGTTAATTTAAGACAATAAAAAAGTGCAGGAGCAGGCATGCCAGCTGCCAAGAATGCAGTGAGGAGAAATCAATGGATAAATGTTTCGTAAGAGAAAATTCAGACTATATTTTTCAGATTGTTGCTATCAGTAAAATAGCATTCCTCCATTGTTTTTTCTCTTTATTGAACAATTTTCTTTATAACTAAATCTGCAAAATATGATCTAACATGCTGTATGAAGTTACAATATGTAATTTTGTAACTTTTTTGATAGGTAGTGTGCCGCAAGATATTCGGATTTTATTAAAGCCTCTCACTGTAAAAGTGCCGTCTAAAATAACGAGTGAATCCAAGCTGAGGGAAAGGTTTTTGTCGCGAAATGTGCTTTGAATTTTCCATGTGGCGCCCCTCCCATCAGAACAATATCTGAACAATATTTATCATCCCAGAGAGAAATGTGAAACAATCATCAGTATGAATATGCACAATAGTGTGCTGTGTAAATCACCGGCTGAGGAACATTTGTGAAAACCATTGCCTGTGAACACTGTCCATAAATCATCCAAAACAAAGTGAAACGCCAGCAAATCTGGTTAAAAAAAAAAAAATCTAATAAAAAAAATCTAACTCAACCTTGTTGAAGTAACTGAATGTTAGTATTCAAGTACAGCTACTGTGATCATCCTTAAATTGTCCTCAATTAGAAGTAAACGTTCTCAAGGGAAAGTAGAGCATTCTACATTTACTGACGCTGCAGTCACGGTAAAGATTATTACGATAACGATGAAGTTCACCCACAAACCTTTAAAGAGTCCAAATCTGCCGACAGGAGAACACGAGACTTCGGACGCGACAAACTACAAGACGAATCCAGTGGTGTCGAACATCGCTAAAAGGTCAATCTATTTAACTGTGCCTGCGTGGGAAGAAATTGCTGAAATGGCTCCACTTATGGAGCAAAAAGGCCAATTATGTTCATGTAAGTTCTGAGTCCAGAACACCGGGGTGTCAAACATAAGGCCCGGGGGCCAAAACTGGCCCACAAGGGGCTCTAACCCGGCCACACCGACCCACCAGGCAAATTGTAATAACTTCAAAGAAAACATTGTTTTGTTTTCTTTTATCACATTCAGCAAACTATCATTGAAAAATATTGTAAAAACCCCCCATAATGCAACAGGAGGCGTCTTTTGAACATTTTCACTGTATTCGGCACCAAAATGTGCCATTAAATTTGACTTTATGTTGAGATTGCATTTTCCGTCGTAATTGGCTTAGGTTTTGTGAACGTATAGACATTTTGATCATGTATATTCAGCGCCACAACAAATATAAACTTTAATATTTAAATTTAAAGGTTATTATGATGCTTTTTCAACGGTCCAATCCATTCCGAGATGAAACTGGGCGGAATGTGGCACATGAAAGAAAACTGCGTTCGACACCACAGCCTTGATGTATCATTTGTCTCGCAATGGACGAGTTTACATGGCGTGATGTGGTTTACAGATGGAATAAACTCAGTCGTGGAAGTTTTAAATTACAATTAATCACTTTACTAAACAGTAACAAGTAAAAGTACAGCCTTTTTAATTGGACTGTGTTCACAGACAATGGTTTTGTCAAGTTTTGAAGGACAGTATCATCAGTTTTTGGCCTTATTGTCTTTAAGAATATATATTTGTGTACAAACTGTTCTTTTTTTGTTGTTGTTTGAGCCATTTTCTACATTATATGTTTCATAAACTGTAAATATGTCACTCTCGAACTGTTCACACGCAATAGTTTTGTAAACGTCTTATGCTGTGATTCTGATGGCGACGGATTATATGGCTCTTCTGCAAACACTGAAGTTTACATCATCTTTGGAAAGAGACTTTTGGAAAAGCAGCACAGGTTTCATAAACCATAAAACTGTTTGGATCAAACTATGCTCAGTGACAATGGGTTCACGGTTACTAATAAATAGATGTAGAAGATTTTGAGATTTATTTGTTTACTTTTTACAGAGCAGAGAAAATATTCTGTTCAGCTTGTGTTCATAGACAATGTTTTACACAAGCATTTCAGAGCACATATAAAATAAACTAATAGTTTATGTTTGCTTCCAAAAGCATAATTTCCAATTTTCTAAGAAAAAATACGCAAGGCAGACTTTGACAATCTGTAAAGCTATTTTGAGCAATGTTCACAGACGATGGTTTAAAGCACAGAATACAAAGCAAATTAATAGTTTTGACAGTTTCAAAAGGATTCTTTGGGGCTTTATGCAAACACTACTTCACTTGTGATAAGTAGAAATGAAGCAGGGTAGTTTTTATTGGGTATGAACGTCCACTCCTCTCCTCCTCCTGCTCCTTTTCCTCACAACAATCGATACCTGCACTCAATTCTGACCATCTTTATTTATAAAACACGCAGGCTGAATGGTGTCGTGTTTCCTCTGCTCCTTGTAGCGAGCAGAAAGCTCCCGGAGAGGATAAATAAGAAAAAGAAAGAAAAAAAATCCACCTTAAATCATAATTTCGGGAGAAGGAGGCGCGTGCTGAGTCATTGTTACTACACAAGACCTCAGCAGCCTCCATCCAGCTCCTGCTTGCACTTCTAAGTTTCCACACTAATGCCAAATTTGCAGACGACTTTGTTTTTGTTTGCTGCACGGGAGAAAAAAAAGGAAAAAAAAGACATCGTTAGGTGGTTAGGACCGGAGCGCGAGCCGCAAACCTCCGATGATCCGCTCCACCTGCACACGCGATGAGGAAGAAGAAGGCGTCTCTTCTTCTTCTGTGTATCAAAACGCAGCCCTCTGCAGCCTGCGTTTTACAACGTTGCACATGGTCAGGGGTGAGAATCTGCAGCATTACACAACCTCTTTGTTGCATAGCGGAGTTTAAAAAAAAAAAAAAAAAAAAAACCCAGGCGGGCAGGCGTCGGTTCGTGCGTAAACTGCCCACTCAGAAGTGGAAGCGCAGCGCGCGTCCGCATCTCTGCTTACCTGAGATTTCTGAGAGCGATCCAAGCCTTGGGAGATGAAACGGGGGGAGGAAAGGAAGAGAAGGAAGAAAAAAAAACAGCTGGAAGGGGAAATGGGGTGAGAGAAGCTAGGAAGAGGAAGAGGAGGAGGAGGTGGAGGAGAGCTGGTCCATTATTCTGGAAGACAACGCGCCACGCAGCCTGCTGGATCTGCCAAGGATGCTCGGCGCGACCACGTGACCGCGTGGAGGACAAACCTGCCTGTCTCAAGTCACTGCCGATGGATGTGTGTGTGTGTGTGTGTGTGTGTGTGTGTGTGTGTGTGTGTGTGTGTGTGTGTGTGTGTGTGTGTGTGTGTGTGTGTGTGTGCGCGCGCGTGTGTTTCTGTTAAGAGATCTGACCTCAGCACGCACCCGCGTTTCGCAAAAACGCATGGGGAAAAAAATGCCATATTTACAGATTAGATTACTTGACATGGCATTAGATTATATTTTGATTCATCGCATGGCAGTGAAATGCAGCGACTGTCCACTAGGTGATACAAACATACAAACAAAACGTCAAATTAGGCAATAAATATCAAAACAGGAACAATACAGAAGAAATACAAATAGGTCAAATACAATCACATACAAGAGGCAAACAAAATCGACACGTCCATGGAATGCACAGTGAAAAATGTCTCTGCTGTGGGAGAGTGAGACATATAGTATATATAGTCCAAATCGGTAGTGTCCAGACATGTCTTAAAAATGAGCGTCAGCATTTAGTATTGGAAATATATATTGTCCTGTTAGTCATTAACTGGGTTAAATGCACTTGTACTTTACTTACGGTCCCCATTTGGGGGGGGAAAACAAAAAAAAATCATGATTACTATCAAGTGATAACTGACGCTCCAGATTCAATCATGGACAAATCCACGTTGACGTCACTAGGCTGTGAGGCAATCCTAGACATCAGCATGTCATTGTTTTTGGCGTTAGAATCTGCAGCATGTTTGATCCCACTGACTCGCGACCATTGCTTCAAACACACACACACATACACAAATCCAGTGTAAATTTAGAAGTGTGTGTGTTCAAGTAAACATGTGTGAAAGCAAGGAGATGAATAATCAAGCATGTTTAGTCCCTCCCTCATTTGCAGGTTCACTACATTGATGAAGCTCGGCAGAATTGATATTGACGCTGCACTCCAAGAGTCATCGTGCACGCAGGAGATGTTCTCTTCATTCACTTCTAACAAACTGATTCGACCTGAATGTGTCTTTATGTTGTATATTTAGCTCCACACAGGTTGCATTTTCCAGCTTGGCTCCATGGCCCAGTGCCTTGAGTTCCTTTAACTGATTCACTGGCATCCACACTCTATAAAATCCCCTTGCAAGTCATTTGAGGTTGAAATTATTTGAAGTAATAATAATAATAATAATAATTTAAAAAATTCATGTTCGGTGCATGTGATGTGTTACCTCAGGGCAACTATAACTTCCATGAGTTATGTGGATATTAACTGCATATGGCTTAAAGCTGAACCATCACATATTGTAGATGGATGGATGCTAATTTGCTCATCAGTCATGAATATATTCACATACATAAAATTCATTGTTTCATAAAGCTTGAATCATACGAAGTAATTTCTCTGTTGCTCCTCGGCATTAAATACTTTTTCACCCTCCATGAATTTCAATGAGACAAACGTTTGTGGGATGAGCAGCAGAATTGAGTATGTGTAATGTGTTTTCATACGTAGCTGTTCAGATTCATTGACTCCTTGATGTGGACTCTGAGCAGTGAAGTCCTGCCTCAGGTTCATGTTGGGACAGGCACTTTATTTTTCAGACTTGCTAATGAGCTGCGGGTCAATGCCAATTAGGGAGGATGCAGAGTGTTTTCATATATCTAAAGGGTGTAACCATCTCCAACAACAGGCCTATTAATTGACGAGGCTCCCGCTGAAGTTAATCAGGAGACAAAAATAGATTATTCCTCAGATTTAAATACTTCTAAAGCCGGCAGTTTCCTTAAAAAAAAAGAAAACGACCTCTTCCTCTGAAGCCGAGAGGAGATCCAAGACACTCGCCTCTCCCGCTGCTTCATCCACTTATTCACAATTTCACTTCTCTGCAAACTGCAGCACATGGCTGGTGCCAGTTCTGACAGGACACCCTGCCAACGTCCGCAGAGTGTGAGCTCAGCTCGCTGGAGGAGACTCTTGACTTTTTCAGATTTGCCCTCAGAAGAGCTTCTGTGAAGAAATCTCAGCAATAACAGAGTAAAGTAAATTGTTTCTTTGTGGGATGTTTGAGAATTTCAGGTAAAACTGCTTGAAGTCACCTCGATGTGTTGGATCCTGGTTGTGGAGGTCAAAAACAGGGATGCAGGCCTGTGTCGACTCAACATTTTGAAGAGCATATGTTGCCCTCTCGTGGCCAACACACGCGGAGAAATCCTATTTCTACAGCACGGGTCTCAATCTAATGTAAACTTGATTCAAAACTGACTCGTTATATATTTTAAAAAGAAAAAAAATTATAATGTTATTGCTAGATTAAAGGGGGAAAAAATATGTTTTTTCCTTGTCAATAATGTTCTATGATCTTTAGTTAATCGACCCAGCATTTACAAAGAAAAAAATAAATAAATGTGGCCATACTGTTTGTTTCACTGAGGTCAAATCAAGGAGAATGGATGTTTATCTCATAGCTGAAATTTGACCACGTGATTACAGTTGTTTTCCATCAAGGATTCATTGTATTACCTAAAAGGGCCTAAAAGGACCAGAACGAGCTGAGGAAGCTCCTGGGTACCAAGATCAAAATCTGGAAAGAGCTCAGAGGCAAAACTCCCCCAGAGTTAAATTAGAGTTTTGAGTTCTTCCTAAAGTTTTGATCTGAGAATCGGGATTCTTTGCTTTCTTTCAGAAAAGTCGAGTCGTTCTGTTGCACGCTCCAAGAAGAGTCTGGAAAAAAAAAAAATCCCCAGGAGGCTCTGAAAGACTCCTCGCCGTCTCGTCATCTAGAATAAATAACTTGTATTTCACCTTCTGGAAGTTGAAGCAGACGAAAATTATGTCAGTGCTGAAGTCGAAACAGTATGATATAGTATTTAAGCAGGAAACACATGTATCTGGGTTAGTGTCAGAGAAATTATGCAGTGATTGGGTCAAGCCAGGGTCAAAGTGGGGGAGTTATAATCCTATTTAATAGAAAAATGCAGTTTAAATGCGTTAAGGTATCAAAGGATACAGAAGGCAGGGTAATTATAATTTTGGCAGAAACACAGTCTCAGCTGGTTACATTAGTTAATATTTATGCTCCAACTGGGGATAAGCCAGATTTCTTTGTATCAAATTGTAATTGGAGGGGATTTTAACTTGGTGGTGGATTGAATTCTGGACCGAAGTAACTTAGACAGACAGTCAAGATTATGTTTGAGAGTTTGAGGTAAATTGACATGTGGATAAGCCTAAATCCAACCAACAGAGATTGCACACTCTTTTCCAGTAAAACCTTCTCTAGTATAGATTTCTTTCTGATTTCCAAACCCCTTTGGAAGTCAGTTATTACATGCTCAGTTGGAAGTATTGTAATATTAGACCATGCCCAGTAGTGCTGGATTTGCTTCCTGTTATTGAGAGGATTTGAATGCAAAAACGAAGGTTCAATTCTTCTTCACTGCAAGAAAGTGAATTCAGGGAAACACTGAAGAGTCTCATCAACTTTTATAGTGTCGTAAATGTTACTACTGCGCCATCTGCAGGAGCAGCTTGGGAGGCTAAGAGTAAGAGGGTTCGTCATACAAAATGCTTCATATAAGAAAAAAAAAAAGTATTATGAAGCAGATGGAACTTGAAAGTAAAATTAAGAAATTGGAAACTGAGAACTCTACGAATCAGCGCTTTGCACTCAGTAAACACACACACGCACACACCCAGTGCTGTTATTCAGGGTCCTGTTTGAGCTGTAGCCGGGTGCGACCTGCAGAAGG
Source organism: Blennius ocellaris (assembly GCF_963422515.1). Taxonomy (NCBI): domain Eukaryota; kingdom Metazoa; phylum Chordata; class Actinopteri; order Blenniiformes; family Blenniidae; genus Blennius; species Blennius ocellaris. The sequence continues at coordinate 6,053,635 of NC_137655.1, read as the reverse complement.
CGCTATCTTCCTTTTAAACTTATTTTGTCCCACTGCACGATAGTTACCAAGTGTGTGTGTGTGTGAGAGAGAGCATCATTTTTGAACCAGTTTTAGTGGAATTCTTTGCATTCACATAGTTTTGGTTTGAAGGGACAACAATCTTTTATATTTTCAATTTAAATCCACCGTGTGAGTCACAGGAGGGATGAAGATACTCTTACTTTGCATCCTTGAATCTGAAAAGTGTAATCCAACCTTAAAAACAAGCCAAGTCTCAGGTATATAGATTCTTTTCCAGTGTCACTCACCATCAAAACAACAATCAACAGCTTTACTTTATCCTCAGGAAAGTCCCATTTCAGTCTAATGCAGTGTTTTCTCCTGGGTTTTCAGGAAAACTCATAATTTTGATTGATTAAAAAAAAAAAAAAGGGATACGTTGGCATGTGCAACATGAACCATTATACTTTTTCATTACAAGTGATGATGTTTTGGTGATATTGTAATAATGTTCATGGATGCAAGACAGCGGAAGTTGGATCAGCATGAAGTCACATGAGCGCCAGAGTTAAAACACATCTCTGACTTGCGTTGAAAGAAAAACCCTTCACTTCATGTGTTTTATCTATCAAACCCCGGGAAGAAGCAGTACTCCAGATGTAGTGTTTTGGATTATTTTACCCATCTGCATGTGTGTTAAAATAACTGCAATATATGGTAATCCCTAACCTTTATGTAATGGGGCTACAACTTGATGACGCCGCAAAATTATTTAAATATGGTGAAAGATTAAAAGAGCGGTCATGGTTTTTCTTTGTTTCTGTATCTATGGTATCTGGAGGATAAAAGTCCTTTTTGTTGTGAATCTCACAGCTTTTAATTGTTGCTGGGTTGGTTTTTTTTTTTTTTTTTTAATGTCTGCCCCTACCGGACCGATGGTTTGAATCCCTGCCCACAATCTGTCGGTCCTGTCCTTTTCTCTCTTTCTCTTCTCTAAACCATAGGTTCTGCAACCTTCATGAGCAAAAGAGACATTTCTGTTAATTTCCACCAAATAAAATTAACTTAGAGCCACAAAACATGTTTCACATAACTTAAAAGGTTTCATTCGTAGTTTTGATAAATGCGCAAAACGTATGAATCTTGAATTCTAATTTAGGATTGGGAGCGTTTCATTTCATTTTCAGCTGTTTTTGGACCTGAGTTTAGCAGATACGCTCTTTGTTTTTAGCATTTCTGGGGGAATATTTTGACATTTGCACTTTTTTAATAATTCTGGATCTCTTTTGAGCAGGTGTGCATGTTCTGTCCTCATTTCAAGCTTCTTTTTTTTTTTTTAAATCTTTTAGCAGTTCTCGTCATTTTGGGGGTTTGTTTGTTTTGAGACTGTTTTAGCATTTTCCCTCATTTATGGTGATTTCAACTCTTTCTCCTTCCCATTTTCAGTTTTTTTTTTATTTTTTGTTCATGTGGAATTGTTGGTTTTTCTCTGTAAAAGTGACTTGAAATTACTCTTTTCTTTGGAGCTATGGAAAGAAAGTTTAATTGAATTAATGAGAAAACTACTACCTAATATGACTTGACGTTTCATTAATTGACTTCTACTCGGATGATGTAACTTTTATGGGGTTTTTTTTCCACTTAATTACAGTCAAAAACAGTTACAATTCCCTGAGAGTGTAGCTCAAATTACATCCTTGTGAGGTTTTTATAAAACACTTTACAAGCATCTCTCAAACAAGAACAGATGAAAATCTTTTCAAGATTTATTTTCCATGACAAAAAAAAAAACAATTTTCACTGCAGAAAGTCAGCTCCTCTTCGTCTCCTCTTCCTCTTCGGGATGTTTGCAGATAGTGAAGCCTTGCGAAATGTTTGTAATAAATATGCTTTGAACTGAACGATGGAGAAATACAAGTCAATTAATGCAAACCCCTAAAAGGACCTGGCTGTACCTGAATTAATGTGACAAGAACTTGGGGGGGATTAACAAGCATTTTGTTTAATTTGTTGCATAGCAAGAAATACAAAGCAAAAACAGGGACTCACAGCCGTCTTATTCTATTGAAAAAGAAAAAGAAAATTCAAGAGCATATAAGTCCAGGATACTGCAAAAATGGGGGGAACTGACATGCATAAAAAATGAGAATAATCTTCGCTTTTTTTTTTTTTTTTTTTACTGTACCATACTGAAATCGAAGACTTATTACAAATCACCACACAGCACGCACATGACGCCTCATTCGCCTCTCCATCGTGGACAGAAAGATCTTTATTGTAACCCCCCCCCCCCTCAAACAAATAAAAAAACCCGCAACCCGTACCGCAGCCCGGGAGAAGTGCACAAGGATCACACTACTTTACAAAAACAGCACCTGCTAACAGAAAAGAGAAGATTTACATGTAGTGTCATGGCTTGTGTCTCGGTTTCGGTGACGAGGTAGCTAACACTGAGTGACCGACAGTCTCTGACGCGTGGCGAGGGTTCGAGGTCGGTACAGAGCCGCTGGGTCATCGGGTCATCACAAACTTGTCTGGAGGAAGAAGAAGAAGAAGAAGAAGAAGAAGAAAAAAAAAAAAAGCTCGTACCAGCTGACGTATCAGCGGCTGTTTGCCTCAATAGCACCACCATTATGAATTAAAGTACATAATAATAATCAAAAAAAGAATAGACAAATCTGTAAGAATGAGTTGCAATGGGACATTTGACTTCACGGAATTATTCTGAGCGTATTAACAGCAGTTCTACGCAACATTTTAAAGCTTCTTTAATATCATTTGGCAATGTTTCGCTGAGTAAGTGTGGGATCTTAAAGTCAAACATACACAATAAGACAAAGGAATGATTCAGATTTTAACCAAATGGTGTTGTTTTTTTTAACCTCTTTATGTAAATTCCAAACATTCATACTAACTTACAAATCTTTGAACTGGGTTGAAAGGCACAATAAATATCTTGCCACAGGGCCACAATAGTCCTCAGTACTCGTATGTACAGTGTGGCTGAGTGGGTCAGCTGGCAGTTCAATAGTCTCCTCGGTGCCCCCCCCTCCCCCCTCCCCCATCCCGATGTCGACTCTACAAGAAGCACACGGGTCCGATGTCAATGCCGAACTCCTGATCCGGGCCACCAATGTCCACAGGGGCCAAATCCACAATGGGAAGTCTGGCAGTTTTCTGTGTCCTGTACTCAAACACTGTCTTCCCCCACTGGCCATTTGCTTGCTGTGAAAAAGAAACAACCAGAGTCAGTCACAAGTTTATTTTTTAATACCAATGTTTAAATTTTTACTTTGCAGTTGGTCTTCATTGTGGCACAGGGAATACATGGTGACAATGACAATATTTTCACGAAACCAAATAATTAGTATGGAAAATAACTACAATTTCGATGTGAAGCCAAGGGGTCATATTGTGTAAAATTCACTTTGTAATAGTTTTACAACAGTAATGATCGTCCGCATAAGCGACGCCCCAGAAGTGAAGAAAGTGTGTCTTCTCACTCTCTGGCTTGTTTCAACTTTTAAAAAGTGTGTTGCTCCAACCAGCCAATCAGAAATCAAACCCAATATACTGTCAATGGGGGTTTAGCCAATCCCAATCAAGGTAGGCCCTCTCTTTGACTCCTCCCACAATTAGGCAGCTCTGCTCTGGAACATGGCACCACAAGAGGAAGTACTTCCTCCTCCTCTCAAGATGTGTGGGCGGAGCCAGTCCAGCTCATACAGACACAGCAGATTCTGAATGTCGCTTATATGATCCAGTATCTAAATGGATGACTATCAAGGAGAAGCAATAAACTTTGAATACAAATTTTTTTGGACCAATGAGGCTCATTTGGAAGGGTTGAAAAACGATATAATATGACCCCTTTAATGAAATTTTCTGGTGCAAAATACAGTGAAATGTCTTGGAAAAGGTGTCTTCTCCTATAGTTGTTGCATTTTGGGTGTTTTTTACAAAGTCACCCTGACAGCATGGCTTTGAGGCTAATGACAGCTTTCACGTGTTGTGTTGTGTTGTGTTGTGTTGTGTTGTGTTGTGTTGTGTTCACTACTCTTAAGTAATATTTAACTTAGCAAAAAAACGTTAAAACAATAGAAATTAATTTCTTTACATATCAATGAATAAAGGTTCCAGAGAGCCACTATAGGGGGGGCTGAAGAGCCACAGTTTGTAAACCTCTTGAGATCCAGTATAGAACCAGAATAGATAAAATACTTTATCTCGACATGTGATTATCTCTATTTGCTGCAAACCAGTGTTCAATAGTGTCTTACTGCAGGTAAGAAACAAGGCTATTTGTGATTCGAAATGTATTTCCTATCTCAGCCATTAATAAAAAAAAAAAGTGTGTAACAGTTCGGACAGCAGACTCTCGGTCTGAAGATAAGAACTCACCGAGCAGGAATCTTCCACCACAGTGTATCTGAAGCGGTTGTTTCCCTCTGCTTTCAGCTCCAGGTCATTGGAGCCTTTGAGGATGACGGCTTTCTTCAAGTTGCCCGCCCTGGTGTCCTTGTAGCCAACCGAGTTCTTGCAGTGGTAGGTGATGGACTGGGACGCCTCCTTGGAGAGCAGGCGGATGAAGGTCATCTGCACCGTGATGGAGTTGGCAGGCTGATCTTTGTTGCCATACGTAAACTAGAAATACAAAAAAACAAAACAAAAACAAGCATTTACTCCCAAAGCACTGGCTTGTAACACTTTTTTGTTGTTGTTATTCTTCATGCGCCTCTTTCTCCCTCATTAAACTGTAACTGCTCACATGTGTTCCTCTGTTCATGTCGGCCCCAAACCACACTGGCTTGTTCCTGGAGGAGCTCCACCAGCCTTTACGAGGAATGCTGGATGGGTTGGCGGAGATGCAGGTCTCTCCGGTGTCCATGTTGCAGTGCACTTTGATGGCATCCTCTGCACTGCCTTGGTTTGGATCCACCCAGTACTCGCCTGTAGAATGACAGGAGACGTGTGACTGAAGCTTTTAGTGGGAAAAGCTAAGTGGCATTGTGAACCGACCAATAAAACTCACCGCTCTTCTTCATTGGGTAGCACCTCTTCAGGTCATCACAGGTCCTGGCAGGGTGCTTCCTGCTGCCGTCTGGGCTCTTCATGCTGTCGATCTGGCTGCTGAGGGCCTTCAGAGTGGCCTGCACGCCAGGGTCAATAGGCACTATGGTGGAGGAGTTGCTGTTGGGCATTGCTTCGTCCTCACTGAACTCGGGAGGAGGAGGAGGCCCAGAGTCGTAGTCGTGAGGGCCTCCAAAGAGGTCATCCATGGCTGCCATGGGCGGTCCTGGAGGACCAGGAAGGCCTGGAGGTCCAGTTTCTCCTGGAGGGCCCTGTCGTGTAAAGTATAAAATGTTTATTCTTTGTGGTCTTCTCCCACAGTTTTGAGTTTTGTGACGTAAATGACAAAAGACATAGATAGAATTGTGAGCACTTAAATTCGAGAGGGCTTTCTGCCCCCCCCATGAATCTTTGCCACCCCCAGTTGGGCGTCACTGCAATAAGACAATACCTCTGGTCCGATCTCTCCACTGAGTCCACGGGTTCCTGGAGGTCCCATTGGTCCCGACTGTCCCATGTAGCCTTCCTTTCCAGAGGGCCCAATAGGTCCTGGGGGTCCCTAAGTTGTTTAAAATGTAAAGAGCTGTCAGATAAAGCTATGAAATGATCTCTGAAGAAAATTCTTCAGAAACAAATGGAAGTGGAACATTTACCCTCGGACCACTTGGTCCAACGATTCCTGTAGCTCCCTGCTCACCAGTGGTACCCTAAAAATAGCAAAGAAACAATCGTTAGTCTTTCAGATGGAATTGAACTTGATTACTATAACCTGTTGGTTAATAATCAAGCAGGATCTCAACAAGATTTATCTTATTTAATTGTTGCTAGACACGTTTTGAAGCAAAAAGGTCAAGTTTCTGGACCTTGGTGTAGAAAATCAACAATCAACATACAGCCCTGAAAACCTGTCATATGTCACTTTGTATTACTGATCCAACTGAGAACCTTGAGAGCCTTCAAACTCATTCACTTGTGTATTGGGTTTTTCAATTGGGGTGTACTTGGTTAACACAATACATCTGGAACATAAAAAATAAAAGGATTTTAAGCTATTTTTTGTGTGTACATTGCCAAGATGTGACTTTTTGAGCAAAGTGGATAACAATCATGGAGGCTGGCTCCATCTGCAATATGCATAAGACCATCTGCATAATGTGATTCGTCTGTAACTTACTGGAGGTCCAGGAAGACCCTGCAAGCCAGTGAACCCTCTGTGTCCCTTCTGTCCTCTTTCTCCATGATCACCAAGATCACCCTTATCTCCTCTTGGTCCTTGGGGTCCCTTTAAAGAAAACCAATAAGATTAATGTCCTGATTTTGTCTCCAGTTCTTCACAGACACCAGCCTATGAGGACATTGATTTAATCAAACCAAGAAGTGGCCTGTTGACGGACACTCACCACTAAACCTCTCTTTCCAGCTGAGCCAGGTGGGCCCTGAGGCCCTCTTGAACCCTATAAAAAAAAGCTGAGTAATTAGAAAGATTTTCACAACTCTTTGGAAATCAAAACAAACTCTTCTAGCACCCAAACATGACCGTCTGGTTCGGCTCTGAATCTAATCCCGAATCTGCAAATAGATCCAACAGGTGCACAGAGAACACGCTTTAACTTACAGGCTCTCCTCGCCTTCCAGCATCACCTGAAGCTCCAACAGGACCAGGAGTTCCAGGAAGTCCCTGAGGACCGATCAGACCCTCTGGACCGGCGTCTCCCCGAGAACCCTGGAAAGATCACCGTCCGTCAGTGACGTAAAAAACGTGTAAAAGGACTTGACTTTTGTCAATGGGATTCTGCTCCTGCAGCTTACTCTTTGTCCAAGAACTCCATCTCTGCCTGGTGGGCCGTCAGATCCTGCAGGACCCTGAGGACAGGATTGGACAAAATGAACACGACTGTATTAAGAATAAGAATAAGAATAAGAATAAGAATAAGAATAAGAATAAGAATAAGAATAAGAATAAGAATAAGAATAAGAATAAGAATAAGAATAAGAATAAGAATAAGAATAAGAATAATGGAGATTTTCTGACGATAACCCATTAAGATGCTGTGCTCACATCAGGACCAGGATCGCCACGAGGTCCATTAGCACCAGGAACACCGACTGGACCAGGGGGACCTTTATCTCCAGCTGCTCCTGTGGATCCCTGCTTTCCTGGTGGACCCTACAGAAAACAAACAAGCAACTACAATCTTTACTACTGAGGCAGTGCGAGAAGCAAACTTGAAGCTAAAGGAAAACTCACCCCTGGTCCTGGAAGACCTGGCATGCCGCGCTCTCCTCTCTGACCAGGAAGACCAACAATTCCTCTCATTCCTGTAGTTCCAGCTGGACCTGGAGGACCATCAGGACCCTGATACCAAACAAGACCACATAGAATGTAAGGAAAAGAGCCATCTTACAGATTCCAAATACACCTCATGCTTATGAGCTTTGTTTTTTTCCCTGTTCATTTTAATCCAAGAACAACCATTGATTACCGTTGGGCCGTCTTCTCCAGAGTCCCCTTTGTCTCCCAGGCTGCCAGCTGGTCCTGGAGGTCCCCGCTCTCCTTGTCTTCCAGGGGGTCCGTGGTCTCCACGGATTCCACGTGGTCCTTCTTTTCCTGGAGGTCCCAGTGGTCCAGCCTCTCCCAGTGGACCCTGGCAAGAATGGTTCAAACAGTAACAGAAGTTAGAAATGTCACTCTTAATCAGTACTCTTTAGACAAAGCACTTCAGCTATCAGATACTCTCAGCTTCTACAGAAGTTTTGGTCACAATTGTAATATAGTTGGCTGAATCAGCATTGGAAATGGGGCTGAATACCAGGCAGTAACTTCATAGCTTGTCGTGAACTGAAGCAGCTGTAGATCTACGTTGGGGAGAGCGAGGAGTCAGTAGTAGATTTGAGGAGGTTCCAGCTCATATCCAAGGGCACGGTGTTGGAATAAGAGTTTTCTGTCGAGGCTCTGATCCTTTAACATGTATGTGATAATGCTGAAGCTTTAGCAGACGGAACGTACCAATACCACTTCTTTAAAGGTTGAGTACAAGTACGAGTACTAACCCTCAGCTCCTCGACTTAGTAACTACCATTATGCCTGAATTACTCTCCATAGGCAAACAATATGTGAAGAATACATGTTGCTGCAAACCACCTCCACACAGCCTTTGTATCAATGATATGCAAATCTCTAACAGTTTTGAAGGCTCCAATTTACTACTGGAGGCATGGGGCGGAGCTCCTGTTAATGAGTGTCAGTCATACTTTAATCATGTTTAGCATGTAGCATTGCTGGTACGTGAGCCCCAAAACTCTTCAGTATGTAGCACGGCTTGGAGTAAAAACCTCCTGATCTATTGAGCAGTAACTAATGAGTGACTTCAGACAGCCTGTGCTGGTTCAAATGTTTCTGGTGATTCAGTCGCTGGCATTGTATGAACCCTTTTTCAAATCTTCTTGATGACACAACATAATTTACAGTCTGTCTTAATTTTGTCATTCTCATTGATTATAAAGAATCTCCAAACCATTGGCATTGCTCGTCCTCTCTTGCACCGTTGCTGACAGATGATGTCACGTAACAGTCACTGAGTTGAATCAGGGATCTTTTACATGTACTAGGACTCTGTCCACTATCGGATCCGATCCTGGTATTGGTGTTGGTGCATCCCTACCAATGGGTCTGTGGTAGCTTGGGCTTTACAGTTTCTTTTCCCACACATCAAGCTTTCTAAAGCACCACATATTAATTTCAAGCTGGTTTAATGTTATGAGAGCGCCTTGAACCCTGAAGACCTTCAAAAAAGGATTACATTTTTTTATTCCAGAAAGCCCTATGCATCTTTTTGTGATTTTATCAGATTTTAACTTTTATTTTTTTTACTTGTAGCACTTTGAGATTATAAATAAAATGCATTATTATTATTATTGTTGTTGTTATCATCATCATCATCATCATCATCATCATCATAATAATAATAATAATAACAATAATAATAATAATAATAATAATAATAATAATAATTATTATTATTATTATTATTATTATTATTATTATTATTATTATTATTATTATTATTATTATTATTATATTAGTGAAGGAATGGAGAAATGTAGAGTCCAGTAAAATGACCATTGTTCATTGTTTGAGGTAACCCTCTTCAAGAAATGTGAAAAACACTACTTGTCAACAGGTTGACAAGTTTCTTTATGGAGAGACACATTTTCTTACACATCCATGGCTCGACTTACAGTTGGGCCTGGTGGTCCAACTCTTCCTGCAGATCCGGGGAAACCGGTCGGTCCCTGTGAGGAGAAGACTGTTTAGATGCCAGTATGAAACTCATAAGAAGATGTATGAAATAAACAGATAATCAGCTTACAGGGGCACCCTGTGTTCCTCTTCCTCCTTTCAGTCCGGCAACACCAATCGGTCCCTGAAAAATAACCACAACTTCTTCAGCAGGATCTTTTCTCAATTGTGAATTAATATATGTAAACAGTGAAAAGTAGCATATGACTATTGAAATTCCGATGGTGGGCTTCAAAATGAACCAAGTTTACCCTATTTACAGTCATTTCAGTGTCCGTGGGCATTAATAAGGTCAATATCATTTTGGTGATAAATAATCTAAGATCAATGGAGACAAACACAGGTGCTTGCCTATTTTGCAGGATTTTGTTGCTCAATGTAAAGATATGTTTGATAAATTGTAGAATAAAATGCGCCTAAACAACAACTCCTTGTACTTTTATTGACACTTCCTACAAACTCACATGGGGTCCGTGGGCACCAGCCAAACCCTGAGGTCCAGGAGACCCAGCGTCTCCTTTCTGGCCTTGCTCTCCAGGCTCTCCCTTGACTCCAGGTTGACCATCAGGACCCTATGTGGTATTGGGTAACATCAGGAAGAATATTTAGGAACGACAAATGAAATATTTTGAGAAGAGGACAGCGTCACTGTACATACAGGCGGTCCAGCGAAGCCGACAGCACCGATGGGGCCGGGGTCTCCTCTCGCTCCCTGCAAAACAACACAAGCATTTTTAACAAAAGCCCATCTTAAAACCTCCATTTGAAGTGAAATTGATTCTTAATGTGCAGCTGCTATGTGTCACGTACGGGCACGCCTCTGGATCCTGGTGGTCCATGGGGTCCTTTGGGTCCAGGTTCTCCCTGTAAACAAGTGACAGAGTCCAAGATTCTTTGTCAAAGCGGCAGCAGGTAAAAGTTCAACTCCTACAATCACAACCTTCGATTGCGTCATTCTGTGTGAGAAAGAAAATACTATACCTTCTCACCACTGGGTCCTGCAGGTCCAAGTGGGCCGACGGGCCCCGGGGCTCCCTGTTGACAGAACAGAAAATGAGGTTTGGGATCTCCGCTCTGGAAATCGCTCAATGTTGTCAATGTTGAACTTGTATAGTCAAGTCGAGGAACTAATTTCCTGGAACAAGCTGTGACACGTCTTGGGCTCACATGAATACATCCATGAGGTACAGTTTATTTTAGTCTCGCGTGGACAAATTTTGCTTCTTTATTTTTTGCAGCGTGTTACAAATGTTTCACTTACTCTTGCGCCATCATTTCCAGCTGTTCCTTCTGATCCTTTCTCACCGATCGCTCCCTGAAGAAACACAGACGTTTCAGTGAGCCCTTTTTAATTACTCGATACATTTCTAGAAGGTTAATGAATGGAGGGACTCACTGAGACAAGTATAATGCATTTTTAGGTGAGTGTATATATATAAAGCTGATGACAAACATACCCTGTCACCTTTTGGCCCAGGAGGTCCAGAGATACCCCTCTCTCCAGGCATTCCTTGAAGACCTGGAGGGCCAACATCACCAAGAGCTCCAGAAGGACCCGGGCTACCCTTCATGGACAAACACCAAATGTTACCTGGGGTTGATCATGATTTTTTTGTTTTTTTTGTTAATTTGTCATTGATCAGGTCACAGTAATGGTACCTTTGGCCCATCTGGACCAGGAGCTCCAGGAATTCCTTTAGGTCCCTGCAGACCATTTGGGCCCAGTTCTCCTCTTTCCCCTGGAATTCCACGTTCTCCCTATAAAATATAAACAGTTTGATGAGTCTCAGGCAATTGACACTGAAAAGATCTCAGACAAACTAAAGAGTATCCCGTTCACCTACCCGTGGTCCTGTCTGACCCACGGCACCAAGCTCTCCAGGAATACCCTGAAAAAAAGATACACAATGTGTTGCAACAGAAACGACACCAAACTCAGTCTGAGATAGACGGAAGCTGCATTCATGAGAGTTGGACTCACCACGTCACCTGGTTTTCCAGACTCTCCAGGGGGGCCTTGATTTCCGGGCAAACCCTACAAATACAAACGTCATGATCAGAATCCATTTTCAGGACAAAGTCAATCAATGAAAATTCAGAATGTGCTCGAACATTTATTCAACTTTATTCCATGTTAATGTCTGGCAAGACCATTTACACACCTGGAATCCATTTACACCTGGAGGTCCCTGTTCTCCTCTGTCTCCTGCAACACCCTGTGAGATGGGACAAACATTTGAGAGTCATTTGTGGTTGCAATAAAAAATTAAATGAACTTGGCAAGATGGAATGAAAGGGAAATCTGACACGTACAGCTGGACCTGGAGGTCCTGCGGGACCAACTTCTCCATCTTTGCCTGGAGGACCCTGAAGACATAGTGATGGTAAACAAACTAGTCACATATCAGTATAGTGTATAGGTCATCTGAGGTCAAATGGGTTGATGTGGTAAACAAATGCAGAAATGAACTGCTGCTCAATGAAGGATAAAACAACATGCGATGAAAAATTCTACCTTCATAAAACATCGCTTACCCTTTGACCTGGCACTCCGGAAGATCCCTGCTCCCCTGTTTTACCTGGATCACCCTTTGAGATTTTAATATTTGAATTAGAAGCAGGACAAGAACTATACAACTTAACATCTGGTTACTAACACACACTCTGTCATCTTACATTGAAGCCTTTGGGGCCTGGTACTCCCATTGTTCCTGCAGGCCCTCTGTTTCCAATGGATCCTGCGGGGCCTGGACGACCGTCCTCACCTGGTGCACCCTTCATAGAAAGGAAATTAAATCACCGCGGATGAGGAGTGAGTGTATTTTAACACTGTCGAGCTTGTTGTTGAAAACTGTAACCTACCAGTGGTCCTGGCTTGCCTTCTGCCCCTTGGACTCCTGGTGTACCAGTCAGACCCTGAACAGGAAGTGTTCAAAAGTCACGTTTTTACAAATCAGATGTTGAGATTATAGGTCTTGAATGGTCAAAAGTAAAATGTAACTCTGGTGTTACCCTTGCACCTGGCAGACCAGGCTCTCCTGTGCGACCAGGATCTCCTACAGAAGCTTTGGGTCCTGGTGGACCAGAAATGCCACGATCTCCTTGAGCACCCTTGAAGTACAATTGGACAGATCAATGTTAGAGCCAGCAGACTGACTTCCACAAACAGTGAACATAGACATGAGTCTACCTTTGGTCCTGGCAGTCCATCAGCGCCGGGGAATCCTCTATTTCCAGGAGATCCCTGAAAAACAGACAAGACTTTGGTTCTGGGCATCCATTGCTAAACCCCTTCCTGAATTGTCTGACCTTGTTGTAAATGAATGTTTAAAATAGGAGAAAAAAAATGCTGACTCACTCTCTCACCCACGGGACCGTGAGGCCCAACAGAGCCGGAGTCTCCACGCTGTCCTCGCTTTCCTTCCTCACCCTGAGGTCCGATCACTCCCTGTGACCCTGGCGGACCCTGCAGAATGAACATGAATCTTGATTGGTCACGTTCGAGAAACACAACACTGATTTGAGATTTTGAGTAGTTTAAATCTTACAGGCTCTCCTTTGGGTCCAGATTCTCCTTTAAATCCTGGAACACCAACATCTCCCTTTGATACAGAAAAATCAACAGTCACTGCAAAAGAACCCTTTTATAACGAGTTAAAACGGTTTTTGTGCCAGTTCCACTTTACCAGTTGTCCTTTGATACCAGGCTGTCCAGTGCTTCCCTGAGGTCCTGGTGGGCCAGATGGTCCTGCATGTCCACCTGCACCTTGTGGACCAATATTACCCTGTAGAAGAGTAGACCATATTTGTTTGACCTCCATGTCATCAATGAGTTACTTGAGAATTTAGACTGAGTAAATTTTTACATACCAGTGGCCCTTTGGTACCTGGGCCTCCATCTGTACCCGTGGGTCCCTTCAAAGGCAAAAGTTCCTCATTTAGAACATCACGTCAAAGTGTCATTAAATATAGCATCAGCCTATGCCAAATATCATCAACGTCCTTAGAATGTGAATGTAAGAAGGACACTAACGCTGAGGCCAACTGGTCCAGCTCTACCCTGGTGACCGGTCTCTCCTCTCTGTCCCTGTGGTCCCTCAGGACCCCGGACACCAGTGGGGCCTGGTTGTCCCTGTGGAAGACAATTATGAAGTATTGCTATTATTATCATGAAGACGTCTGATACAATCAATATCTGCAGGATTAAAAGACCCATAGACAGATCCCATGGCCAACATGGCTATAACTCCCCAATATCCCACACCCAACACAAAATTTCACTGTATTGACAAAGTCATAACTGGGTTAGGTGTTTTACTGCACTTGCCTTCATTCCTGGAGTTCCTGGGTATCCAGGAGGTCCGCTGAGACCCAAGGGACCCTGGTGACCAACAACAAGTCATAGTGAGGTTTTACCATCAAGTCTCGGAAGGCTGCGTTGTCAGCTGTGAAAGCTAACTCACCATTGGACCGTGTTTTCCGATGTTACCAGGCTGACCACGCTTTCCCTGTGGGACACAAGAACTGATCACGCTGACTGAAGAACTACAGTGAGGATAGTTCCAAACCTTACAGTGAATGTAACATCCTTACCGCTGTCCCACCGGGTCCGGGACGCCCTCGCTCCCCAACCATGCCAGCAGGACCCTGAGATCCACAGACAGTGATAAATCACATTGAATGCACATGGTAGGAGGATCAGAGGTTTATTTACACTGTAGAGGCGGATAATGCTACAAGTCACAAACTCCAAGCCTTCTTGTTAGTATTTCAAACTGAATAATCTAATTATAAATTCAATGACTCTGTGGAGACTGCACGTGTTGACTCACCATAGGTCCAGGGCCTCCCATCTGACCACGGGGTCCAGTAGCACCCTAAAAAATAAAGAAAAAGAGATGTGTGTTTCATTTAAAAGAGGGAATCATGTTGAAAAAAATTGGATACTAAATAAGAACTTGTGTAGACGTACTTTGGATCCAACAGCTCCAGTTTCACCCTTTTGTCCTAGTGGTCCATTGTGGCCCTGAGAGCAACAGAAGACAAAATCTATGACATGTAGCTTCTACTGTGTTGTAACAGACCCGAATATGGACATTTTATACTTAGTTAACCCCATAGTACAGCCATAAAAATATACTACTGATATAATCTTGAGATAATCTGGCGGTCTTTTTTCAGTCTGACCCAGTTTGACGCCGATTTTTCTGTTCTGCTGATCGTTTCCTGCTCACTTTGGGGCGGTCCTATTGTTTTCTTCCCCAAGATGGCGTTGTCACACGGTCCTGGGGTTTCCTCAGTGTGGACCCATTTGACCTCTACTTCTGACTGTGTTTTCGGTGTGTCATTGTTTCCTGGTCCGTTATCTCACGTAGATTTTCATTACGGATTACCAAAGGCCGTCACCGATTAACAAGCACCTGGACCGTCTCTGACTAAGACAGCTTTGTTGATACTATTGAAGACCTTCAGCTTGGTCTTAAGTTATTAGATTTTCATTTTGGTCTTAGCAAAGCAAAAGCTTTGCCAATTCGAGTTTTGCCAGGAAGGCACATCTTCAAGGGCTTCATTATCCATGGTGGTGGGGTCAAGGTTGGCGTCATTGATTCTCATGACAATATTTTAACACGTGCATTAATATTTTACCACCTCTACTCACTCTGTGACCCTTGAGGCCAGGAGGCCCAGGTGTGCCAGGAAATCCTCTTGGGCCCTTAAACGTGAGACAGAGAAGAGTGTCATTAGTTACATGTACTGAAAAATCATGCAAAATCCAACTGTATGAAGTTTAGACCGTGAAAATCTTACCGATGATCCTGGAAATCCAAATTCTCCAGCGTTTCCTGATGTGCCAGGGTCTCCCTGTGTGAAGACATGACAACATTTATTTTATTACCAAATGTTTGACATTTGGGAGTGAAACAACAGTTTTTGAATTCCCCAGATTCCTGTTTTCAATATTTCACAATGAAATGACAATATGAAACTGATATATTTTATATATGTTTTATATTATATGTTTTATATATGTTCAGAAAGTACCACATCAAAATCATCAAGTCTAAGACACATTGTATCTTGTTCAGGAGTGAAATCATCTGATAACAAATGATAATGTTATATAACTTAAAATATAGCAACATATAATCATGTTAACACAACGAAAACCTTGAAATTTAAATTTAAGATGTTATTTTGGTATTATTTTACTGCACCAGCCCACTCAAGATGAAGTCATACTGCATGTGGCCCTTGAACTAAAATGCATTTGACACCCCTGGACTAAAGTGTTATGTCATAACATGATAACTCTGTTATAATATAACAGTTTCATGGTAATATGTGGGTATATACTAACATTTCATAGCAATAAATATTATATGTTAAGTTTTAATTGTGAATTTCATAAAATTATCACAAACAAACAAGTTATCTGTTTATGATGCATTAACATTAGCGAGGTGTCAAAATCAAATATTAAAACAGACAAACAGCCGGGGGTTCACTCACATCTTCGCCTGGTTTTCCCGAAGGTCCCTCTGGTCCTCTCTGTCCTGATGTTCCCTAACAAACACAGTCAGACAATAAACATCCAACAACTTCCACCAATCCTCATCAACACCAGCATGATGTGGTAACCACTTAATGTCCAACCATGTGTCCTGGGTCTCCAACATCTCCATGTGGCCCTTGTGGTCCGGCTTGACCCTTTGAAAGAGAGGGGGGGGGGGGCACCATGAATATTGAACTCCAGGAAATGATCAGACTCTCGTGAAAAAATGTGATGTGGAGACTTACAGGTGCGCCACTGGGTCCAGGAGGTCCCCGAGCTCCCGCCTCCCCCTGGAACAACAACACACTGAGTCAGATGAACACAATTCAACTTCAGTAAAACAGAGAACCCTGAGAAACTAAACTCAACCAATCAGACTCAATGGTCCATGTCATCCCTGATGATCAGATTCTTTTATAAGCACTAAATGATTCTACAGGAGGAGGCTGGGGTGGACAGCATCTCAGAGCTGAGGATCCTTATGATGGAGACTTGCATTATTATTTGAGTACCATGCTTAAGAATGTCTCTGCTGCACTTATTATTGCAGTTCCCGTCTATTACGTCTATACGACGATGTCTGGTTCATCCTCTGACACTTGAAAGAAAAAGAAAAAAAAAGAAAACCTCTTCTCTTTTATTTTAATCATTTTTACAGAATAAATATACGGTTTAGTTGCAAAATATGTCCTTCTCTCTTCGTGCGGTACGATATTATTTCAGGTTTCATTATATGCAATTTTTGATTCATCACAAATTCTTTCAAAACCAACAGGAGACACAGGTCAGGTGGAATGGATTTCTAAACGTTTATTGTTAATACATTTGACTTTTTTTTCTTCTTCTTTTATTTAGAAACATCTGAGGAGTAGGGTGCAGTATTCCCTCCTCTCCTGTTGGGAGCAGTCTGCAAATAAGGTTCGTATGGACACTCCGAACCGGACCGGAAGTCTTCCTCCTGCCGCTGAAACAGCTGCACAGCCTCCTTTTAATTAACACTCATGTCCATGCAGGAAAACACCGCTGCAGTGGCGGCGGAAAAGGAGGAATGTGCCGAGCTCAGCGACTTCGACAAGGGCCAGGTGGTGGTGGCCCACCGGCTGGGTATGAGCGTCTCCGAGACGGCCCGGATGGTGGGTTGCTCCCCGGCCGCGGTGGTGAGCACGCTCCGGCAGTGGCGCGGAGAGGGACGGTCCGGGGAGAAGGAGTTATCCTCCGAGGAAGAAGCCGCGGAGGAGGAAGAGAAGGAGGAGCGGAAGAAGAGCGGGGAAGAGGGCGAGGACTGAAGACGGAAGCACTATGGACGAAAACGTCAAGCCGGCGGAGGAGCTCAATGCCCGGCTGAAGGATGATGGAGTGATGTGGGAGTCAGGAACGACTCGGTCTAAACAACTGACTCGGTGAGTCAAATGAATAAAATGAACACTGTGCAGTGATGTGCGAGTCAGGAACGACTTGGTCTAAACTCGTCTGGCTGCGAGTCAGTAGAAACTTGGTCTAAACTCAACTGACTCAGTATAAATCATGAACGACCGCTTCAAAACTGACTCAATGTGTCCACGTCTCCACTCTGCAGTGATGTGCGAGTCTGGGAAGACTCGATCTGCACTCAACTTATTCAATGAGTCAAATCCGTCGTCATCGGAAGACAATGGACCAAGAAAGTCTGCAGTGGACGTTGAGAACCTCCAAGTGGTTTAATTGCAGACCGAGATCTGTGTGTGTTTGTCAGTTGTAAAGTAAAGATTCTGATGATTCAAACGTATCCTCCACAGTTTGACAAACGATTACAAAACGGACCCTTCAAGTCCCATTTTTATGTTGGGAGTTTAGTTTTTGTTGGTTTGTTTCACAATATCCAACATTTCTGCAATAAATAATATTCCAATGTATCAGATGTTTTGTTACAGAGACGGGCGTAAATACCAACAAATCCTAAGATTGTCTTTGAGGGACTTTGCATGGCCGTTTTTACAAAGGCTCATGAACATTCCTCTCGATGTATGTCAAAAATTCTGGAGAACAATAATGTCAACAGTCGATGGGAGGACATATTTAAGGGTCTTGCTGATGAGCTTGTTTGTGTTTTGAATCTTTGCTTGGTTATTAAACTTTTTTTTAATATATATATATATATATATATATATATATATATGATAATGCAAACTGCAATGTAGGGGTTCATTTTCCTGCATTGATTGCTTTTACCTCTATTAAAAAGTTTTAAAAGTCATAAGAAATGGAGTTTGTGTTTGAGCTCAGCCTGTGTTAAAACTGTCAATTCAATTGTAGGTCTGTAATGAAAAATCCAGAACAAGTGTTAAAACTCATAAGTAAATTGGTTTATTATAACAATAATTATTAGTTACCCTATTTATTCTTTGTGTTTGTTTATATATTTGTTTGCTTTAGCTATTTCATATTTTACGAAATGGCTTTCTCTATCAATTTTTCTTTTAAGTTTCAACCTGCTTAGTTTCAAACTATTACACAAACCTATACTGCAAACATATTTCTTAGTTGAAAAAAAATAGGTAACCGCACTGTAACAACTACAGTTTAACATGAGAATCGATCCTATAACAGACACGTTTTGTATCAGAAGCATCAGGATCTTGGTGTCGGTCAATTAAAAAAAAACAAAAATCAATGCATCCAGATGTTGACGTCAAACGTCGTCAGCCTGTCAAACCTGTGGGACAATTGAATGGAGGTGTTTCCACTAATGGCTCTTTGGATCTTTGGGAAAAAGCCACCACTGATGTAGAAGGAAGTTTGTAAATCATCCATGAAAAAAAAATCAGGTCAGCCCTTTTTGTTCCCGTTTGTATAACTAAGGATCACAAAACACTCGTCACATGTCGATTTAAATAAACTCCTGCCAGTGGGTCTAATTTTTACTTTCCCAGATAGTTTTCAGGTCTTGTGCTGAAGCTCACTCTACAAGCAATCGCTCTCTTGTTGGGGTTACGTCATGTTCTCCTCTTACCCTGGCGGTGTTTAACATGGCTTGGGGTCCCGTCTTTCCATCAGACCCTTGAGCCATATGCGCTCCCAGGCCCTGTGGACGAGACGCTTCACGTTAGCCGTCTTCCATCACAAACAACCGGAGAGGTTTACGCTTCCCGTGCCTCCTTCCACACGTTCCACGTGTGTGTGTGTGTGTGTTTGGCTCACAACTCACCCCCGGGTGTGTCGGGTGCCCCGGAGGTCCTGGTTCACCGGGCTGACCTGGCACACCAGGCTCTCCGTCGTAACCTGGAGGGCCTCGGAGTCCCTGGGAAGACAAAAAAAAAAAAAGGTGTTATCATGCCTGGACAAGACTCTTTGAAACGGAGCCGTGTTGTTTACAAAGTGGAGCTTGGCTACTTCCAAGAATATTCAGACACTTAAAACTCGACTTGGACAGTTTAAAACACCTGGACTTTTTACAAACGGACCTAATTCTTTGTACTTGACATGAACACTTTAAACTACGCCTGGACTCCTTTAAAACGCACCTCTAACAAAAGTAATTATTCGGAGTACTTTATAGTGTACTGGGATTTTTATTTCTCTTGAAAACGAGATGTTTCGTTCTTTAAAAAAAACATTTGGATTCTTTAAACTCCACAAGGACTCTTTAAATGAAGTTGAATTATTTACATTAGACCTGGACTCTTTGAATTAGATTCAGAATATTTGAGGTACGAATATTTTGATAAGAAACCAGACTTTCACAGTTTATTGAATCTGTTCCATCAAATGTTAGATGGTTAAAGAACAAAGACTTGTGAGTGTTTCAGCGAGTTTAAGTACTTGCTTAATGAGCTGTGACAGAATTATTTATCTGACATCAACTCTACATTCATACATAATGTATGATATTAGGATGCAAAGGTTTTTGGGGATTTTTGTGGCAAATTTTTTTGTTTTTTCTTAGTTTTAAAAGAACAAAAACAAAAAGCTTCTAATGTGTTCTATAGATGACATCAAAAAAATGAAGCTCATTTACTCATCAACAACAACAAAAAACACCTTAACATCTTAAAAATTAAGTAATTCATTGAAAGTCTGCTGTTTTTTTCAGTTTCCACATTAATAAGTAAAAAAAAAAGAAATTCAAGCATTTTACAATTTCCCTTTAGGATAATTTTGGCCTTAATTTTAAAGAAATATCAAAATATTCTGATATTGAAAGACATATTTGATTTTCCTGACTTTTATTCTATAATTAGCAAAAATGTAACATAGAAAGCCTGAAAAATCATCTCAGTTTATATAGAATTTATGTTTAATATTTATATATGTAGTAAAATCTAAAGTTGAATTCTGGAACAACTAACTTCTATATTGATTTTTAATCATTTGCAACTCACCTGAAGATGAAATATTCCCTAATCCCACCTAATCAGATTGAATATCCCCACGTGAAGAACGTAAATTGATTAATCTTGGAATATTTAAAAGTGAGCATTAGTTTGTACAGACAATATTATTAATAATTCTTATTTCTGCAATTGACTGGTAATACACCAAAGCGTTAATATATAATATATATAGGTAGAGTTTCGGGAGCAGGTCTGTTTAAGTTGTATTGTTTATTACTTGTACTGTCAATTTGTTGTTAAAGTCTCCCAATTGCGATTGAAGGATTCGTTTTTCACGCTTGCAGAGGCGTGTGAGTGTGACGTACGGGCCGTCCTTTGTGTCCACGGGATCCTCGGTCTCCTGACGAGCCGGGAGGTCCCTGTTGGAGACAGACAAAAAAACAACGTCAGAGTGTCGTAATGCGTCACGTCGGCGCCGTCCTGCTGGGCTGAGATCCTTTACGGCGACACATTGCAGGCGTTAACTGCCCTCCTGTGCCGCGTTAGATGTCAAAGGTCGCTCACCGATGGTCCAGGACGTCCTCGGATGCCGGTCACCTGCGGGGAAATCGTCAAAACGCACCAGTCAAGAGTCACCGCCGTCTCGTCTGAATTGACCAATGTGTCTCGGCTGGAAAGGTTTCAAACACTCACCAGAGGAACTTCGCCGGGTTCTCCCTTCTGACCCTGCAGCAAGCGACACAGACAACACTCAGACTCTGTAACGCTCCACTCCAGACGTGTGTGTTCACTAAACTGTGGCCTACCTTTGAAATTCTGCCGCCACCTGTCAAAGAAAAACATCAGTTTGTGAGCAACGAGAGGAAGAACAGGTTTTGTACACGAGCAGAGTTGAGAGCCGAGGTCACGCTGTATGAGCTCCTAAAAGACCCGTTGGTCATCCGGACGCGTCGGGGTAAACAAAGGCTCTCCGGGTCTACTAACTCAATTAATCTGATCCCACTCACTCCTCGAATGAGGCCACCGATGTGCTAATGATGATTAGCATTATTATTGCAGTCTGTTCCCATCGTGAAAAGGTTTCCCCGTTGGAAGAATTCCCCGCGTGAAGACGTCCGAGCGATTAATCCCCACGGGGATGCGATAAACCGGAGGGGCTCACCGAAGTTGTCCGTCCCGCCGGTGCTGGGTGAGTCGCCCTGACACACGGGGCAGCACTCTCCGTCCGGGACCACCATCTTCTCACAGTTGGTCAGCTCGTCGCACTGGATCTCGTCGCAGAGGACCTGACCGTTGTCGCAGACGCAGATCCGACATGGCTCCGGCTTCCAGATGTCCCGGTTGGTGTAGATCTGGCCGTCGGCCTTGCAGCTCGTGTCATCTCCTGGGAAAAAAAAGAAAAAAGAAATCAACGTGTTGGGTATGACCGAGACCTGTTTTGAGCATTATCTTCATTCCAAATGTGAGATAAAGATTCAAAATCATATCCATACTCTGCAACACCAGTTTTTCAGAGGTATTAAAACCTGAACACATATGAAGTCAAATTATGTGTAGGAAAAGCAGGAAAGTGGGCTTTTTTATTTCACCAATGTGTCTTAAAATGTTCGATGATTCATCTTGTAAAGTAGTTTGCACATTTATTTGAGGTAATTAAAATGGGGAGTTTGCAAAAACGTGGCTAATGCAATAGATATAGGAGAAGCTTTGTGGACGTTTCATTGTATTTTGCACCAGAAAGTATCAATAAAATAGGATTCATGTTGAGATTGCAGTCATTTGCGTAGTAATTATTTGGTTTTGTGAACTTAGATTTCCATCATGTACACTCTGTTGCCATAACAAACAACGTTAAAGTTTAAACTTAAAGGTAATCATTGCAGTATTTCACCCACTTCAGATGAAACTGGTCTGCATGTGGACCCTGAACTAAAATGTGTTTGACACCCCTGCTCTCCTGAAACAAAAACACACACAAAAAAAGCATTCCAGCAACTTCAAACCAAACCAGTGATTTGCCTTACAATTCTACCAACTCCAATTTTGGTAAGTTATGCAATAGTTACACAATTCAGATCGGCGGCGGATTCAAACCGGCAGATTTCAGGTTGAAGGACTGCTTCGCTAACCTCAAGGCCACCCCTGCACATCCCATTGCGCAACAACTGTACACCAATTGAATGGAATCCAGGCAACTTTGCTCCGGTATCTCAGCGTGTACAAAAGTGTCATCAGTAATCCAGT
Organism: Blennius ocellaris; assembly: GCF_963422515.1. Lineage (NCBI taxonomy): Eukaryota > Metazoa > Chordata > Actinopteri > Blenniiformes > Blenniidae > Blennius > Blennius ocellaris. The sequence continues at coordinate 6,031,176 of NC_137655.1, read as the reverse complement.
TTAGCTTCCGAAACCTTTATAGATCAAGTGACTATTTATGAAAGCGTCCACACTTCTACCAGTTTAATTCCTGTTTCTTTGAAATCAAAGACGGTCACAGAATACATCATTAAACCACCGTGCTAAACAATGTTATATTTTTCAATCTTTCCTTCAAGCAAAATCTCTCTTACTTCCAATCGGAACACTTTTTTTTCATGTATTCATCTTACAAGTATGAGAAAAGTATACATGCAACAACAAAATAATGATAGTTGTCAAACAATGCTGCTATTGACTTATATTTAGGGCACTTTTATATAAGTAACCCAATAAATGTTAGGTTGGATGGAATCCAAAGTGTTTAGCAAATATTATACAGCAATTTACTCCCAAAAAATTCAAATTCAGAGTTCAAAAGGTCCAATGTGTGATTTGTTATCAAAATATCTCTCAATACTATAGTCATTTACCACACTAATCAACCCATCTCTGAAATACAAAGATAATACATGAATATTAAAATAAACACTGCACATTAAAGTGGTGCAAGTGACAGTATGAACATTATCTAACAATCCTTTTACTTATACTTTACATGCAAAAAAGAAAAAATACAAGACTGCAGGATGGAGGTCATTCAGAGTGTGTAAGCCAATTTTTTACAGTTATATATCCAGAAAAAAAAATCAAATTTTAAAGACCTTTAAGATGAGAAATTATGATTTTTCTGTGAACCCTTCATATATAAAATAAATAATGGAATTTCCTTTTAAAGTAAGAATCACTCATTTGCTTGCAAGAGTACTGTAAATCGTATTATTTTAAGCATATACATTTTTGTGTCTGAATTGGCTTAAGAAGAGCCGCCACACTGATCCGCAGTCTTTTTGGGAGAGCCACAAACTTTTTTACATGAGGGAAAATTGAAAATGATGCATCTGGCTGTAAAAGACTGGGGATGTGATGTCACCTTGTGGAATGTTTACAATGTAAATGAAAGCCTTAACTTCACAGAAAAGGACTCCAGAAATATAAAATATGATTGCGAGCTGCCACACATGCAACATGGAGACGAAGATAATGTGAAGGGGAGGAGGAGGAGGAGGGGAGGTGGGGGGTGGTCTGGAAAACGTGAGGCACTGGTTCAGAGGAGCATTTAGACATGAGCTCATTTCCTCCACAGGCAACGTCTCACGATAAAAAAAAAAAAAAAAAAACCCAACCTGCAGTCGCCACTGAAGCTGCTCTGTCTCCCAGAGGTCCCATTAAACACTTTGAAAGCTCTGTGGCTTCAATCATTCAACGACGTGCCAACTGAGTAAACATCCCAATAACCTGCTCATTAACAGCCGACTGATATTTGGTCTGAGGAGGAGTGAGGAGGGCCACACCTGCTCTGAAACCTTCACCTCTACCTGCTTGTAAACAGCAGGGGGCAGCTCTGAGCTTCACACTTGCAGGTGAGTTCATGTTGCTTCAGGAAACAGCTGCAGGAAAGAAAAAAAAACCCAAACTGACATATTGGTAAGTTATGTGTTATTCAGAGTCTTTCAGGGCCAGTCCTGGATGGCAGCAGAAGAAACAAAAGATAAGAAGCCTTCTGAAGTTTGACGTAGGAGGATCAATCATGTCTGTATTGCTTTTTGGAGAGAAGAGAAGACTTTGGCAGGTCGATGTGTCAGAACTATCACTCACAGTAAAGTCCTGACAGACTTTAAATCGTAATATTATCTCGCATAATTTACTTTAAAGTGTGATTGGTGCAAAGTTTTGTGGAGATTGTTGAAATACTATTTATCTGAACCTTACAGGATAGGTTACCTGTTGGTTTGGTCAACCAGAGGAAGGGGAATCCTGCTGCTGACGTCCAAGAACATCTCCAAAGTAATACAATGACGCCTCGATTACACAATATTTCAAGTTAAAACACATTGATTTTGAATGGGTGATTCTGAAAACTTTTGCATTTACATGGCAAAGTCATGTCCATTTATGCTATTTTTGTAATGAAACCACACACATGCATCTAAAGAAAAGTACACTATAAACATTAACAATTGGAGTACACATATAATCATATGGACAGACAAGTTGGATTGTTATTGTATTATAGCGACTTGACTATAAAACTGCCAAGTCTCAGGAGAACATGAAATCAGAATGCAGACACTCTGGAGGAAAACTTTGTTGTTCATTTAAATCTACTCTATGTGGAGAAAAACTATTTACTATGATTGTGGTGTGTGTGTGTGTATGTGTACTAGCAGTGTTTTTGATCAGTCCCACTGTCTACACAGATTCGCAGCATTTTCAAAAAGTTACATTTCCCCTCATTTCCGCAAAGACAGAGTTGGAGCATTTTCAAAAATTCCGCAAATTTGCCTTTTCATTGGCTCTGAGCACCATTGTTGTGTAACCAGACACCCAAAACACAACCGACGTTTTCTTCGGTTGTGATGGCTGCCTCTCAATTCCGCCACCCCAAGGTTTTCATGACACCATCTATTTAACTCTATTTACATTAAGCAGCAGGGATAGGGGTACTTGAGGAACAGAAAAAGACAAGAATGGAAACCATTGTTGGTTACTAGTCTTGTGTCACACACCCACAAGCCCCACGCCAAAGCGCTAAATAAACCCGATGTTCAAGGAACATCTGCTGAGCATTCCTTCAAAAGCACATTAGCCAAGCCCGGGAGGTCATACCACTGCTTTCCAATAGTCTAGCAGAACTATGTGAGAAACTTAAAATAAGTTGAGAGTCTCAGTATTTGTCATTCAAAGTGAGACATAAAGACAGTGATGCAGCAGTACATGCCTTCACATGAGAGCCCCGGGAGTTCCGAAAACTCCTCCAATTAAAAGAAATGTGAGGTTTGAAAACTGTGTAATCAGACACTTAAGCTCATTACCTCCAATCTCACAAGTATGGGTGGCAGTGATTCCGATAAAGGCTCGGGGGCAGGCGGAGGTACCGCTGTGTACCTCTCAAAGATCGTTCCGTTTCGATCACTTAACCTCATCTGTTGTAAATTACACTTACAGAACGAGACCCATTACAGGACCAGAATGATCTACTTCGCAGACACCGAAGGCCACAACTGTAACGCCGCCATCGCCGCTTCTCTCCGCATTTCTAACCATCCAGCTGTGGGACACATCCCCAAGGTATGTTTTTCTCGGTTGCCCTCGTTCTGTCGACCGAAAAGTATTTGACGGCACTTAAAACACACCGTACCTTCGGCGAGGAAATTTCCTGCCTTTTAACGGTCAGTAACCTCTCTGTTTAAGTTATGGCCCGTCAAAAGAAAAGCTCCCCCCCCCCCCCCCCCCCCCAAAAAAAAGACATTACTGTGTGTCTTTTCTTTTATCTGGAACCAGTCGAGCAAGCAATCTTATTATGTGGAATGAAAACGGAGAAAGTTTTTGGAAAGTTGTTGATGAGGTACAAGTTACCTACTGTGTGTAACTTCAGCTCCTTTCAGAGATCAGATATGAGATCACGCCATGGACGTCTGGCTGCAGACACATTTTTCCTGTTGAGGTTTTGGTTGGATTTTTAAATGCTGCGTGTTTGGAGAGTTTGAAATTTACTGGAAGAGAAGTGCAATTTTTTTTTTTTGAGTCGTCTTTAAAACCCCACCGCAAGCCTGCAGGGGGAGGAGGGGGAGTTGGAGCCAGAGGAGCGGGTGGGGGGGGGGGGGGATTTCACTTTTTCCCCTCCTCTCAGCTAATTCGATGCAGGTCGCACACTTTTCCACAGACACCGTGAAAAAAAAGAAGTTTAATTGTGACGACTGGGAAGTCCCACCTCTTGACGTGGTTTCCACCACTCAGCGACGAGGGCAGACGACCCCCCCCCCCCCCTGTTGGTTTCAAGCATGGAGTCTGGAATCTCGTCTACATGACTCACATGTCTACCTCCGCAAGGTATCCTTTGTATTGCATCGCTGGATAACAAAGCGGCTGACGTCCAGGATCCAAAACCAGGAGAATCTCCTGGTAGGATATCGCTGTCAGATGTGGGAAAAAGAAATGACGAGTGGATAGTTTATGGATTTTCCTCAGCTAATATGGAAAACCTCTTGGGGAGAGAAGCTAGCCAGAAGTCGAGGGGTTTAGAAAATGACCCAATGGAAACTTTGAGTCATCTTTAAGCACCACCTTTCACTTCCTTTGGGAAAACAAAGTTGAGCGCAGGCCTAGAAACCCATATCCTCACTGTCACCTCGTTGTTGAAGACAAATTGTACCGTTTGTCCAGACGAGCTAACGCGAAAGCAGCTGACTTTGTTAGAACTGCGAGGAGCCCGATTCTTGGTAGAGACGCAGATGAGTTACAGCCGCTGAGCTTCGGCTGGACTGCAGCAGCAGCAGCAGCTGTACCTTCCTGCAGCCAAACATAAATCTCAACGAGAACTCAGTTTGTACTTTTTTAGTGTTTAGGTTTTTAGCTCAGGTCTTTTTTTTTTTTTTTTTTTTTACTTCTGCTTCATCTTATCTAGCTTCTTTGGGTTTTTTTTGTTTTTTTTAATTCCCCTGTCAGAGAGAAGTATCCTGTCTGAATACTATTGTCTGTGTTATGTTGATGAGACTTGAAAACCTGAAGGAACACTCCAGTTCGAACACGCTCTTCACCTTGGCTTCCACAAACAAAGCTCTCTATCCAAAGGGGAGGGGTGAGGGACGCCCGGGCCAGGAAAGTTGAAATGAATAAGCAGCTCACTGATTACACGTTGAAGCTTTTCCATCAACAAGCCCCCCTTGTCTCCAGTGTTGTCTTCCTTTCAAAGATTCAACCGCAAGCTATGAGTTGTTCTCCTCCCTTGTTCGGCACTGGAACGACTGCGGTCCCGCAGAATTGCCTCCCTCCTTTTCAACCCCTCCTCTTCCTCCTCTTTATCTCCAGTGTCGTCTGACTTGGCTTTCTCAGCTTGTCTACATTTTAACATGTGTTTAGCAGTACGTGCTCAATTTGTTAATTACTTTCAGGTTCAGTTTAATCATCTGCAATAATGCAAAAAAACAGATGGACTATCGTATTTCCATTGCCATCATTGGCTAAAAGAGCATGCATTAGTCCTCGCAGCTCCAGTGAAGCAGCTTTTACTTCAATGGGGGTTTGCTTCAAATACATGCATTCAATCAGGGGTAAACTTGTTGCTGGAAAAGTGATATCCTTAAACCGTAACCATTTGGCTTAATTAGTCCATGAAAAGCTGTTGAAAGTGAAATCAGAGTTGTTTGTGTCTTCAGAGGCCAGGACAGACTGCGGCGTAGCCCGAGGCTCCCGCCGAGGACAAGGGTCAAATGTCAAAAGGAGGGCAGTCCCTTTAGTCACTCGCATTCCCAGCTCCTTGAGAAAGTGCTGCCAACAACGTACCAACTTAAGACACGTTTGTTCTTCAGAGGATCTGTCTTTGTTTTGAAGCTGCGGCTTTAATTTCAATTATTCTCAGCGCATCGTGTCGCCACACAGATTCGGTATTCTGCTGTTTGCAAGAACGTCCTGTAAGAAACACGATACAGATGTCTGATTGCACATGGCAGTATTGTTTAGAGGTCTAACGTTTCATTTACAGGCATTTATAATTGTGTGCTTGGAATACGCCCACCGATGTTTAACCCATCCCACATCACAATCCAGTCTTTTCCTGTGCTCGACTCAGGAGCAGCCTCAGTAAACGTGAACTTCATGCTTTTGCAAGTTTCAGCCGGTCCGCTGAAACACACACGAGTACAGTTTAAAATTCAAGCAAACAATAATTAGATCAGATCGGTATTGTCGAACTCCACGGGCTGTCCTTTCTGCGTGAATGTTCAGACCTCTTGACAAAGTAGTGCTGCAGAATCATGTGAAACTGAATCGCACACCAGAGTTCTGTCACGCTGTCCAACATGTGGTTCCCATATCCGCTCGGGACGATTCCAGCCGCACATTGATGGAGCTGGATGAAACACGCTGTGCCGGTACAAACATGAGCCGCACCACCTGGCCAACCTTCGCCTCGCCGGAGGACATCTACCCACAGACCAACACCAGTGAGGACACATGCGGTGACACACGTTGACAGCAAAGGTACTGATGATGCCATTTCAGTTTGTGTCCAAGACCAAGAACAGAGCATCCCAAGACCAAGAATTTAAGGGGCCGAGACCACAGATCTTGATCTTAACAAATGTTTACAAATCAAAAATCACCAAAAGTTTAGACGTTACCCATATGGCCAGAAGAAAATTGCATTCACGTTAATAATTCATCAGTTACTGTGTCGATAATGTATAGCTGTTCAATTGAGTGTTGAATTTTTTTTTTTTTTATCAAAAATGTAATTTTCCATCCATTTTAGCCACATGTTTCATGTTCGCCCGTCGCTGTGCTATCACTAGCTTTGCTTCCTGTTTCATCACTCTGCCCTCTGGAGGTCAACGGGAGCTGCATGGTTTGTTGAGCTCCACAACCATGGTACCATTCGTAGTTTCATGGTCTGGTTGTATACCGGTATTTTCACTTATATGAGAAGTTTACTAAGTTTACATGTCAAAGCATTGCAAATATGTATCTTGATTATACATAAATCCATCCGTTCATCCATCTATCCATCTTCTATACTGCTTGTGCTTTTTCCTTTATTCCTTCTCCTGTCAGGCAATTTTGGTTCAAATAATGTATTTTTAGGGTAAATATGACCACTGACAAAAACACAAAACTGGGTTATCTATTGCAAACCTTAGCAGCTGAGAGGGTTTCATAAGGTTTTAAAATGATTGATTTAGGTTTTTGTATATAAGTTGGTGTCCACGCAGAAAAAAGACGCATCTTGAGTTTTTGAGTTAAGTAGACTATTGTTTAAAACAATCAAGTTGCAATTATAACAACTCTGTTTCATGGAAACTGTAACCGACAAGGAAAGTAAACCGAGTGTGGTGTGCACGCGCAAACAATCATTATTGATGGCCTGTGTGGCTAGCAGGTTTGACCACGCTTTCCACTTCCTGTTGGTCCCTGCTTCAATATGCTTCGGAAAGCATAAACAGTTCATCACGACATTGGAAATGCATAAATATGGATAAACAACATTGTGTTGCCGAAAACTTCTCACATCGAATGTATGAGTTTGCCAGAGCAGACCGTGAACTTTTACGCGTCAGTGTTTGACATCAGTTCACCGCCAGATGTGAGAGCGTAAACTGTGGATCTATACAGAGAAGAAAACCGTCACAGCTCTTAACTGAGGCCGTCTGATCCCAATACAAAGAACTACGAGCAGGACCAATGTTTCACAAATTTATAAAAATGTATGTATTGTGAATTGACATGGAACATATAGACAACAAAGGGGAGTTTAGCAGAGATCTCTTTAAAAAAAAATCGTTCCTTCAAGTTGTAATAATCGTATTTTCTAATGAAGAGGTTGTAAGCAAGCTGTTCTACTACTGATAAACTGAGATGCATACTGTATCTCAGCTCTATTTCAATCTGGATTATATTATGAATTGTAATCCAGCCAGTGTTTGGACACTGGATTTACTGGAATAACAAAAGATTTCTGGCATCCTGGTTTTTCATTTTGAGCTTTAGAAAAGAAGCTGTTTTTGATCATGAGTTTGTCAAATTTTTACAAAGTGAACATTCCAAAGTTTCTTATATACTTCCCCCCCCCCCCCCTAATACTACCACCAAAATGCAGCGGAGCTGGAGGTTCTTACAGACAAAGTGCAGGTTTTTATGAATACTAAATTATAAATGATCTTATAGTGTTAAAATCATCTTAATAATCACCTTAATAAGCAACTGTGTTTCAATGAGTTTTTTCCAATCTTGTCAAATCTGTGCTCTTACCAAGACACCTTCTACATAAGGAAGTCTGCCCAGACTTCCATGTGGATAATATTTCTGTGGCAGACTCACAAGATATTACAACAAAATTCATCTGTCTGGTCTAAACATATGCTGAGGAGAAAATATTAAGCCAGTGAGAAGAAAGGATCACTGAATTACTTCACTTAGATGCACGAAAATAGCCTTTTCTTTTCTTGAAACAAACAGTAAAGAAAAAGACAAACATACTGAACCAGTTTTTAGAAGATTATATTGTCTTCTTGTGGAAATTAAAAAATTACATCCTGAAAAAGGCAAAAAATAAACGTTAGAGTATATTGACTGTTGGATGATTTCTTAAAGCAAAGTGGGTTTAACAGGTTTAACTTAATTTTCTTCAAAACATAGGAAGTTACATTGTCAGTTACTGCTTTTAAATAACAACATAACAATCTCGTATAAAATTACGGCTTTATGCAGTTCAGGACGACCATCTCTGACATGCACACCTAATTAACATCACAGTTTAACCTCATATGCATGTTCTTGAACTGTGTGAGAAAACTATGGACGCACAGGAAGAACATGCAAACGCCACACAGAAAGGTCCAACCCAAACCCATGACCTTCTCTCCGATCAGTTAAAGTGCTTAACTCTTCACCAAACTACTTTTTCTGATTAATTATCCTCCATGGAAAGTAGATTACGAGAGTAGCAAGATTTCCACAAAGATGTTTTGTATTCCTTCACATCAGGCGTCACAAACAGCCCAAATGTTGATTAAATACTGATAAAGTTATGCCATGTTAAACTTTAAAGTTTTTCTTTGTTGTGGCGCAGTGGATACGTAATGAAAATGTGTATATTTTTACAAATATGAACAATTAGTACCAAAATTACTGCAATCCAATTTTGACAATGTAAATTTCACTGAAATGCCAAAAAAACAAAACAATAACTGTTATATTCTGCAGTCCTTCTTTACAAACTCACCCTGATGGCATGGCTTTGAGGCTAATGCAAGTTTGCTCGCAACGCTCGACTCTCAGTGTTGCTTTGTGTCCAAAGAAAGCTGTGTTAAAAATGTAAAATTTTTTACACTTTGCTTTGACGGTCTACATTGGAGCCTCATGCGGACCAGTTTTGGCCCACCGGCCTTATGTTTGACACCCAGCTTTACATTGGCGCTTCCAAGTAATAACTACCGTTTTATTGAGATGATGGAAGTATCTTAAAATCCTTGCCGTCCTGAGTGTGCAGTTTATGACACACTCACATCATTCTCCTTCCTCAGAATAAAGCGTCCACCTCGCAGGTGCGTTGGTTTAAAAGTGTGAAAATTAACAGGGAGAGATAAATGTTTCCAAGAAAACTTGTATGCGCTAAAACGATGGAGGACACGCGCTCCTCCATTATGGTTCTTTGGGTTGAGAAGAGCTGCGAGTTGTTTTATGAGGCGTCCTTTATTCGTGGTTGAAGAGCCGGCCTGAAGGCAGAGGTAGATTTATTGCCTCCACATTTTGTCTGACCTCGTTGCTACAGCGGTTTAAGGACGCTGCATCCTCTCAAACCAAATGGCTGCCTCAGGCTCTCTTTTTTTTTTTTTTTTTTTTTGTAAATCCACACTTTTTCTCTGTGTTTTCTCATATCCTAGTCAAAGCGCTCCAATCCCCCCTTTTCCTTACCCTTATCCCAATCCAAACACACTGTAACAATATGGACTTTCCTTCCACGTTCTGTGATTTTTTTTTTTCTCTTCTTTTTCTTTTCAGAATCATTTTAAGTGCTGTGCTCCTCCCCTCTTTCCTCCCCTTTACAGAAATCTCCATTTTGTTGTTCTGGTGAGCTTCAAGACATTACAGCTGCTAGCTCGCAGCACTCAAACACACTTTGCCAACAGCGCAAATATTTACATCTTTCCCTGGAAGACCGGGTGAGTCCATTTATGTTTGCATCAGCCTCGAGCTGACGGTAGATAATGCTGGATTCCCATGCCAACTTTGTTTAACAACCAAAGGAGAAATCGTCCTCATCCACTTTCTAGCTCATAAATATAAACCACATGCCTCTTCAATCAACTCTGTCCAGTTCCGCCTGAGCTTTAGAGGCATTATCGGTAATCTGAGAACCAGAAAAACCCTGAAGTTGGGGAGAATTTAGGGAATGAATAGAAGAAGAAGAAGAAGAGTAGATGTTGGGCTCTCGACCACGATGCTCAGCAAATAAGCGCATTCATCCGAAACAGTGCTGCAAGGACGATCGACACAATCGTACGAAAAGAAGTTACACCCAAAAAAAATTCTTGAGGATTAAACCCCGAAACTAAAAAAGCCCATTCTTCAGAGATATTCTCCTTTATACTGTAAACTGTGACCTGAATCCGGATGCACATGTAAACACACAGAGGGATTGCAGCCTGGCGAGTTTCCACTATTTAACCGAAAGGCGCTCTCACTGATTACAGAAGAAGTTTGGCTCCGCCTCTCGTGGCTGTGAGATCAGTGAGGGTCAACACCGAGGCCCCTTTCCCTGCAGGAACATCACTTGTACTGAAGCCCCTCCAGCCCCCCCCGGGGGGGGGGTTGGGCGCACAGAATTTATCACTTTCTCTTTATTGCTAAATGAAACCCTTGAAGTTTACTGCAGGCTACATTTTTTTTCTGTGAATGGTAGAGACAGACGGAGACAACGAGAGGTGACGGGGTCAGGGCGGCGTCCTGAGCAGGTTTCTCGGTCGCTGGCAAAAGTTTGAACGCCTCGACTGTAGATGTTCCTGTGCAGGGGAACACAGAGTACTAACATTAGCAGTAAAAACTGAAGAGTTGATGGAAGAACCAGAGCTGGAACAATCTGTTCCTGTGCGAAACAAACCTTCTTCGAGGGAAGATGCCGCCAACAATCAAACATGGAGTTTCAATTGTTGACCTAAACGTCGCTAGGAAACCTCCAGCAAAACAGAAAGCCTCCGCGAGGTTCGGCCAGGAGTTTTATGATGCAGCCAGGAGAAGATTCAGCGGATACTGTCTTACTGACACACAGATGCCTTGTTCAGCTCCTCACCTTTATTAAACCTGTCAGTACAGCAGAGATCGTCACCCCCCCCCCCCCCCCCCCCCAGTCGGAGCGCCACATTTCAGGGTTTGAGTCAAGTTTCAGCTTCAGGCGGCCTGTTTCAGCACGATGAGATATGGATTCTCACTCAAACGTGTTGATTTACACATTAGTGAAGTTTTAACAAAGATCATATCCGAGCAGGATTGCACAGATAACTGTAGTTTCCATGATTCATGAAAAAATTCCCAGTGGACAGGTCACTAGCGTGGGTCCCTGAGCAAGACCCCGGACCCCCATCAGCTCCATTAATAGGACTAGTAAATGTAGAGGAATTAATTTATAAGGTATGATTAATTTGGTTAAAACCCAAGATTGATTTGAGAATAAATTTAATACTTAATCTGAGGGTAAATAATCTAATCCCGTAAACCAGATTTAATCTTAATGTATTACATCTTTATTCTTTGGATTGTGTCTGAGAAAGACTGTTGACCTTCTCTACAAACTGGGATTTTGCAGCGAAGCCACATGCCTGTGGACACACACACACACACACACACACACACACACACACACACACACACACACACACACACACACACACACACACACACACACACACACACACACACACACACACACACACACACACACACACACACACACACACACACACACACACACATACCCACAAAGCCACTGTTTTCATCAGATATTTTAATCTGCTTTTAGGTAAGTCTTCTTTCTGTCCATCATCCACACACACTCATACACATCGACCCCTTTTCCTGCACTCCTAGCATTCTCACCCACATCCTTGTGACATGATGGCAAAAAAAAAAAACCCAAGAGCTCCATCACCGAGTGCAAAACTTTCTCATTGGGAATCTCGAGTGTGGCGCTCGGCACTGAGAGCGCCGGATTGTTTTCTTGGCCGATCCGCTGCAGTTCCTCCACTTTAACTCCTCCTCTCCCTCGGCAACATCGGCATACTTGATTCAGTGTGTCATCAACAGCTGTGCAGGACGCAGAAATCTCACTGGAGAAAAACAGACCCCGACTGTCCTCAACTCATGAACCAACTGACCTAATTATGAGGTTTGAGTTAATTGTACCAACTCGTATCTAGTGTTGGTGGACTTATGTTATGAGGGTGGAGAGGCATCTAAGACCTGGACTGATGGGAAAGTGAAAGCCAGCTTGTCAGTGGGGACTTCAGACTCAGACTTAGACTTAGACTTTCTTTATTGTCATTGCACAGTACATCACACGGTGAGGAAACTGGCAACGAGATGTCGTTGCTTAGCAACCGGTAAAAAAGGCATTAATAAAAAACTTATTTAAATATATTTTAAAAAGTAGTGCAAACAGATAAACATCTAAAATAAGGTGCATATGAATGTTTAATAAAAGAGCAGGATGAGAAATGGAATAGATTAAGTTCACCACTGCAGGGGGGAATAATCTCATCAAGGGCAGCAATAAAGTAAATAAACTCATCAATTTCCCGTTACCTTAAAATGTTAAATGTACAGCTGCTCCATCTTGAGACAAATATAGTTTGTGCAAGATTTCATGCAAATTGATAAAATTTGTGTTTCACACTGCCTTATTACGACATTAACACTGTTGTGTTTTTACATATATGAAACTACAATATGTTTTTTTAATTCAATTAAATTATCTAGAATACTCTGGGTTCAGTTTCAGGAGTCCACAGTGTGTACCACCTGGGAAAATGTGGAGTCCCACCATTGGAGGCTTATCCTGTTTAGTATTGACTTATTACTTGCTTTACATTTTTTTAATTTTAAGTTTCCTATTGTGAAATACAGATCTAGATGTAGTTCAGCGAGCTTAATGTAAAAGATTCACATTTGATTTCAAGAGTCCATGTGAACCTCAGATAATCTCGGTCTCCACAAAAGAGCCAAGATCCTGAATTAAAGAACCCCGATGTACATTTAAGAGGTCAGGTTGAGGAAATAGAGATTGGATCTTTTTTTAAAAACCCAGATGTGGTTTTATCAGACGACATGTTTTAAAAGGTTTGAAGAGTTTAAGGTGTGAGTTCAATAGAAAAGTGTCTCTTTTTAAAAATCCAGCCAGAATTTAAAGACTCCAAATCAACATTAGAGTCAATTTTAAAGAGTCCAAGTGTGGTTTGGAGTCTTGGTCTAGTTTACAGTCCATGTCTGTTTAAAAGAGTTGAACTCAGGTGTAGGGATCAGTTATTCATAGGATTATTTTGTTGTTTCCTGGAGTCACCGCTGCAAACAAGCAGCACTATTCCAGAGGAAATTCCAGCATCACACAGCTTCCCCAGCTGGAGTGAGACTATTTAAGTGCACAGGGATTCATCTTTCCTTCACTGATTCATCCCAAACAATCCTCTGGGCTGCCCTCGTCACCACTTCACATTCAGACTCTTATCTTATGTCCCCGCCTCTTCTTCTTCCGCCTCCCTTCTTTTCACTCTCACATGCATCCGTGTCAGTACTTTTCTTTCCCCTTCCCTCTGCCCTAATACTGTAGTTAAAAATTGGTGATGAAATGATCCTGTGTTTAAAGCCTGCACCTCCCTCATCCCTTCCAAACACCCGGCCACATCAGTGAAAGACTTCCAAACAAAAGAGAGAGCAGAGGGAGATTAAACCCAAGCCTGTAATTTAGTCCCGGTAAATAAAGAGTGGCGTGATGCAGAGAAAAGTCCTCAAGCTGTGTAAACCTGTGGTACGTGTTGATGCAAAACCTCACTGGATGGTGGGGGGAAAAAATACACATTATGGACATTTAAATTATCCTTCTTTAGTCGAAACTATTTGTCTTGGTGGCAGTGTCAAAGTTTATTTTCACTTGAAAACTCTTAAACTTAGCATGCTGCAGAGCATTTGTTATTAGATGTGAGGTAGATGAACATTCCACAGTCCTGCAAACAGCCGAAAGTCAAAGAAACCGAATGTGTGAATGTCTACTTTATTTTCCTTTTCTTAATGTTTGCTTTTATCCTTTTTTTTTAAAATCCCCTTTTACCAATTGGCTGCATCCTGCATGTCAGATGGCAGGCATTAGTCACCAGCTTGAAAGCAGACATTTCCACATCTCATCAGTCGAATTCAATGTGAGACACGTCTGTTTGGAAAAAAAGGTTGACTGGACATTGTGGCCAGTGGCTGACGGGGCAGCACAGAGTCACATTGTGTTAAAAAGAATGTCCCCTTCATGCCACTGAACAAGTCGTGTCCCCATCGGGCGTGTTTTCAGTCCTTTACATGGAAAGTGTGAGGCGACAGACTGAGCCAATAGGACAGAATAGAGGTTTGAGCTTCTAGAATCTCGTGCTCCCTGCTAACGCGCACATCTGCTTTGCACACTGCAATTTTAATCGGAGAAGACGTTTCAAGAAACTTCATACCCTCTACCGAGTTCTGGCATCGATGAGTATCGAAAGACTGCAGCTTGAGCACTCCAGCATGTGTGCTGGAACTCGACGAAACCTCGTATTTTTTTTTTGCTTTCAGAACATGTGCTTCATGGAGAAAATCCACGTCGGAACTATAAAAGATCCACCGTGCTGCGAGTTCAGACTGTGCTCTCGCTAAAGTCACAAGCCTTGGATGGTGAACACTACCAGAATGTCTGCTACACTCTCTCCAGGAGGACCACCTGGATTGCAGAGCACCTCCGGGCTCATACGTGAGGCATTCAACCCTAAAGTCAATCAGCTGTCCGACAAGTCGTTAAGAGCCTCGCCGTGTCCCAAGCCACATTGCTAACCCTTGTCAGCCACCGACACCCTCGTAGCTGAGACTGTCTGAACCCTCAACAGTTGTAATGTACACAATCGCAGCTACAACTTAGAATTTAGGCCGGGCCACAACCTGCAATTATGGCCTGCTGTCACCATTCTGTGGCATTGGAGCAAGTAGGCGTAGCGCCGGGGAGCACGATGGACGGGATTTCACATGTTGCAAATACACCATCATATTCTAGATCCTATTTTCCTACAATATTATAATGGAACAACTTCAGACTTTTAGATGATAGCTTTGCAAATCATCTCATTTTATATAAATTAAAATCTCCCTTGTCCATCGCTGTTAGGAGAAAAATCGTTTTTCCTGAGCATGATTTTTCTTTTCTTTTTTCACTTTTAAGAAGAAATCACGACAGTACTTGAAACATTTGTGCAAACTCATAGCTACAGCAGTAGCGCGAGTTGTAGACGTGTATAAGCACACACATGGTCTCATAGTTAAATGAAAACCATGTAACTTGCATGAGAATAATTAAGCTTTTTATTGCCTTTGGATGACAACAGCTGTCAACTATAAGATATTTTAATGGGAAAAGCATGAGGAAGTCTGGCATTCAACTCAAAATTTGCACTTTGTGTGAGACAAAGACTGTGAGTAGGGCTTTCAGTGGTTGGAGGGGCTTGGTGTTTATCCAAGCATCATGGAGGGTGTCATCATATTACACTTTGACAATTGGTTCAAGAAAGCCTTTTATTCCAATATGTATTCCCTTATGTGACATTTATTGTTTATAAATGCAGACTGAGTCCACAGTCAAACCAAAGTCAAATTTTGCTGACTCATCTGACTAAGTCGCTTCGCCCCAATGAGGAACAGAAGCGCCCAAAAGGGCCATGAGATCTCTTTAAAATTGTGCAACTTACAGCGATTACAGCAGCCTTTGAAATGGTCACCGGGTGGAAGAGAGAGAACATGCAACAGGGAGCGCTGCATTGCGCTCAGACCTGCAAACCTGCGGCGGATACACTCGAGAGGGCAAATGTCGTGCTGATCTCCTTGAGAAACTACAACCAGCTATATCAACAACGAGGAGGCGAGCAGAGCCCAGCGCTCAGGCTCAGGCTCAGGCCCACTGCTCAAAAGCATTACCATGGACGCTGTGTTTGTTTTCCTGGTCGTTTCAGGATGGACTGTATTAGTTTTTAATTGTTGAGAAAGATAATGTTAGCCTAAAAGCTAACAGCCATTAGTTCTGTGGACTTTTAAAGGGATAGTGTCACACAGCTGGAGAATTCAGAAGAGATTTTGCATCGCACATCTCTTCACATAATTAATTTGCTGGATGTTTCAAATTAACATTTGAAAGCTTTAAATTGATCCTAATGATAGTGTGCGTCATATCATGATCATTGTAACTGTAACATATTGCACAGGGGAGGAGTAAACCAAACCAAACACTTTTAGTAGCAATACCTAAATAAATAGTATTCGCTCTGGTGTCAAAAAATAGCAAGTAGTAAAGAACTTGAACTTCGAGGTCTACTGGCCTTTTCTAAAATCCAACCAAACACATTTTCTTTCTTACGCCTAAAGAAGATGCCTATTGATATCATTGATCTTGCATGTTGTGGCTCAACACCAACAAGTTAGATATGGTGTCCTATTCTAACTGATTTTCATCAATATTTTCCATTTAATATCACAATTGCTGGTATAATTGCAAGTTTGAATCAACTTGACCAACATGAAATAGTTGAGGCCACAATGTCTTTTTGAGATTGGGTAAAAAGTACTTGTCTGAGTAGCGATGTTGTCATTTTGTTAATTCCAACGAAATGAAGAGTACTGCAGTGCTTGGGAAACCCATGCTGTTGTGTGTTTACGCTGCGTCCTGTCATCCTCCCACGCGGTCAGGCTGCCGAGGATCACAGGACAGACGGCTGGGTAGGTGCCAATCAAGCAGCAGGAAACTCGTTAGGAGAGCCGTAATTGTACGGTGTTTGAACAAACAGTTACTTTAACTCCGACTTGTAAAGATACAGGAGATAAGACGCCTCCACATGCAACCAACGAGCCAGTCAGTTTCTTGTGCGTTCACACACTCAAGTGGCCTTAAAGTAAAACTGGCACATTTTCAGAGTTTGCTAACTTCCTCCTGCTCAATCATTTCCAAGATACCATCCCCCCATCCCCCCACCCCCTATATTTTCCAAATACTGCCAAAGAGTTTTTTTTTTTCTTCTCCAGAACATCTGGAAATCATCCTTCCACTCTAATCCTCCATTTGCTGACTGCAAAACTCTGCTTTATAAGTAGTTCCCATGGAGCCGTCCTCGCTGAACGAGATGTGTTGAAACGTGATCAGACACACGGCCAGTGCCAGCGGGGGGGGGGGGGCTCACCTCCCCGCACACCTCACGTCAGACAATGGATGGAACCTGGAGACTCGAGTGCTTTGTGGTGAGCCTGACCCCCTCGACTGTGGAAGAAAAGAGGCGTGTAATCAAGTCATAGCTTAAAAATGCAGCATGTGTTTCTAATCAGAGCCGTCTGTGGAACTGCTTGGATTCACATGTTTGGACGTTTCAGCTTTGGTAGAAAACAGCCCATTTGTTGCTTTGTCAGTGATGTGGCAACAACAACTGGAACCAATTTGGGAGACGGGGTGACCTCATACAGGGGTTTTTGGACTAACGGATATCTGCTCTTGAAGGGACTTTGGCTGTGTGGAATATTAAAAAAAAACCAAAAACTAAACTGGTTGATAGGGAGATAAACGAGACTCTGCTAACAGACTCAAGTAAACCACTGGTTTTACCATCTCGGGTTGTTACGGGCCTTTGAAGTGAGGCACAAAGTGGCATCTTTGAAGATGTTTTACAGCTAAGTCTTCATCTGGGAGGAGCGTTCTCACACACACAAGCTCACACACACAAGCATGCACACGCAGCATGATTTCTCTCCCTGGCTAAAACTTTTGACATCAGTTTCTGTTATTGGAGTCAGTACTTTCCAGCTACTTTTTTCCATGTTCTCCTTTACTCCAAATATCGGGTTTTGCATATTTATACTCCTTTCCTTATTTCCAACCCTCATCATCACACTCATCTTCTTGAACCTCTCATTTTCTTTGTGAGCAAACACTCCACACATGCACAAGTCATATGAGGCACAGCTCTGTTTGATTTGATTCAGCCAATATCACATATCTAGAAGATTTTTTTCTTTCTAGACACAAATTCACAGTGGAAAAATGAGCACACCGAAGCAGTATGACCAATTTGGAAGCTATAAAATGTTTCGGTCTGAGCAAGTTAAGAATTTTGCATCCTTAAAAAGCTGTGTGATAAACAAGTCTTCCAGTTTTTCTGTTTTTTGAATTGAACAAATTGTCTTGCATTGATGAGGATTAAACTACTAATACCAAGCTAGTTTTTACCTTCAAGTCAACCCAGGTTCTTAATTAAACTGATTAAATTAGGTTAGGACAGCGACCTGGATTTAATTTACTTTTTTTCAGATCAAATCTAAAACTGTCGAGAAAAGTTCTGCTTTTAATTACAGAATTTCATCAGCTGCACTTAATTCAAAGCTGCAGTTTCCCTTATAAAGATTCCAATTAAATGCTAATGATTTTGCCACGGCACATGCAACGCCCCACACTGAGCCCAGGCTCGCTGAAAGGCTTGAGGAAGACAGTGTTAAGGCTTGGAGCTCGTCGAAAAAGAACCACCGAGTGCACATGTAAGCGGTGAATCCCTCTGTAAACCCCCCTCCGCTCCCCTCACAGCCACATGAGTACATTGTGTCAAAGTGCTGGTGAGCCACATTTTCCCTGAGTCTACAAAAACCATGAACTTTCCACTGTTTTCATTTGGTCGAACTACAACCGCCTCACCCACCACGACTCCATGGAAAAGAAGGCCTGCGAGATCGAATGAGTCAAAACATGACGCGCAAAAGCCAACAAAGACACACTTCTACACACTGAGCTCTTTTTTTTTTTTTTTTCCGAATTTCAAACCAAGTGAAATCAGTATGGATGAGCCCTCCCCCCCCAAAAAAAACCCCTCCACCGTCACAATTTCTTCAGTGGTTTAACGTATCTGCCAGGTGCAGCTTTAACCAGCGCCACGGTATCTCGCAGTGGTCTCTGCTTTATGTGAAAATGAGCCTGAGCAGAAACATATTCTTGATAATGCCAAGCTGAAGAAAAAAAACTTGGACTTTCCAGAGGGTGAAGCAGCGTTTTAAAAGCAATAAACACCGTCTATCTGTGCCGCGCGCCACCGGGAGTCCATCATGTGAACTTTCCGATGCTCGCTGTGGCCTATGACATCATACGTAGAAACAATACGGTCTGGCTGACGACGCGGAGGCTTCGAACACTCCCACTGGAAAGGAGAGAAAGGAGAGCAGGGGGGGGAAGAAGAAAGAGAGACGGAGAGAAAAAGAGAGGAAGGTGGAACCACAGGTCAAACTAAAACAAGAGTAGCTCAGGTGTTCCAGCTGGAGACATCAGTGACTCAGAGTCCAACAGCATCTCTGCTTCTCGTGTCGCCTCACATCTGTCCTGAGTTAACACACAAACCCCCCCCCCCCCCCCCCCCCAACTTCTAGAGCTGTGGTGCTGAAATTCTTTTTGCAGATGTACAGCGCCGTCCAACGGTGGGGGGGGGGGGGGGCGCTGCGGTGACGCCAGATGAACGGTCCAAGAGTGGCGGCGGAGTGCCTCGGGGTTTAATGTAAAAACCGCAAAGGTGCTCGCCCCCACCTCTCCAGTACATTTACAGCGCCTCGGGGTGACATCACTCGCAATCGCTGACAGATGTTCCGTGGGACCGTTTCCTGACATGCAGAGCTCGTTGGTCAAATGCGCATAATCCGCACCTTGGTTTTGTAAGTCCCACATAAGTCTTCAATTTCCATGTAAGGTTTGTCTCAAAAGTGGCGTTGCAACCGAGCAGCAGAACAACTGAAGTTTAAATTTCCCTCTAAAAGACTAAAAATAATATCTGACAAAAGTGCCCCAGAATCAAGGAGAAACCCTCTCAAGACTTTTTGGCAAATCGCTGTCCTTCAAATCGGATGCCATTCAACTCTGTTCAACCAAACAACCAAAACAGTCCCAAAGCAAATGGCTGAAGGTCGGCCACCTTCACACGTCGCCAACCGCCAGCAATTAGGAGTTAAAACAAGCAAGGACTTCACTTACCGCTGTTCACGTCTTGACATGTCACAATCAGAACCTGAGACACGGAGACCACCAGAAAAAAGAAAGTCCTTAAATGCACAGAGCTCATCATGTCTTCATAAGACAGACATGAGCTTTCCCGTGTGCAAAGCGATGGGGGGAAAAAGGGATTTAAAAAAAAGAGAGGAGGGGAAGAAAAAAAAATGCTCAGGTTATCACTACACCACCATGAATACAAGAGTGCCTCTCCTTGTAAGCAGCACGCAGACCCAGCCCAGACTGCGAGAGCGGCGTTTTTTCCCCTCCCGTGTAGATACTGCTTTAAATGAGAAGAATGCTGGCCAGCCTAATTTTCCTCCCCCTTTTGTCAGCCCTCTCCCATAACCATCCTCTCGCTGGCTGTGGGAGAACTACACCCATGTTCACAAGCCTTCATACTTTCCAGTGATTCTCTCCGGCTGACTATCTCAAGAGATAATTGTCTCGTCTTACCGGGGCAGATGGGCTTAAATGACTTTTGCTTGCTTGGAGGTTGTTGTTGTTGTTGGGGTTTTTTTTTTTTTACTTGCTATGTCTTCAGAAGTGGTTGCTAAGCAAGATCATAAAAGTGACATTTTATTGCCTTTTTCGGAGCACCAAATGAGACCTGCAATGAGCCGAGGATCCCTTTTTTTTTTTTTTTTTACAGGCCAATTAAAAGCAAGAATAGAGTTTATAACTATTGTTTGGTAAGGAGAAGCTGCACAGGAAGATCACGTTTGATCCGCTGTGTGTTCCTTTGAATCATTTCAAACCAAAAGTGCAGAATAATAGTGATAAAGACCAAATGTGAGGCTGCGCGTGACGGTCACTGTGGGTGGTCATGAACGTAGGTGGTCATCTTTAAGGAATCCGGGGTGTAAATTTAGAGAGAAATCTGAGGTCAAGACCTCTTGACTTATGGTGGTAACATGGAATCTGCCCACTGTACTTCTGCAGTATGTCTTATCAATGAATACGAGCGTTAAAAGTTCTTTCAAAACGATTTAACGTTTGTTCGAGACAAACTAAGCAGACATCCCACATGGTCCAAAAATCAAAGCAAGGACATATTTTACAATGTTTTTGTAGAAATGGGGAACGTGGAAAGTCTCTGAGTTGGCCTGGGGGGGAAGTCAATAACTCATCTTTGCTGTGAAATTACAGATGTAGGAGAGAGAAATGAACTGCAGAGGGATTCTCTACTGAGCAGGATTTTAGCAATTCATTTGAACAAGAAGTTCTGGATGTCAACCCATGTCGGTGTACTTTAACTGTTTGACGTCAGGAAACTTGCAGCAGAAAGTTCTTCTGGTAAAATGTCTCCAGTTCTTGTTTCCATAGTAAATTGCACATCTTCTCTCCTCTGACGTCTTATGATGATGTAAAGTGTCTTTGAGTGTTTTAAAAAGCTCTATACAAATAAAATGTATTATTATTATTATTATTATTATAAAATAGTCCAGATGTCTAAAGTAGCTAGAGCAGGAAAATCCATGGAAAAAAAACCTTCAAAAATGGCCACAACAGGTAAATTTTTTATAAAATATAGCTAAATTGTGTTTGTGACACTTCATGAATGCAACACAAGTACGACACAGCACGAATGAAAACGGACACAGAACTTACAGAGACGCCAAGCGAGCGAACTACAACGATAAAAACGGGGAACGACAAGAATCAGGATGGGCCTCATGCAGCTTACGTGCATTAATGCATTAAAGTTTAGAGTAAACATGTTATGTCATACATTTTAAAATACTACATTCGAAGGATGGACATCCATCCATCCAGCATTTCAATTAAAATGAATTTTCATGTGACGCTTGACACGACGTTTCTGAGTCGACCTTTATTGCACGTAAACCTGTCGTGTCCGACAGGAAGCAGCTGTGTGGCGTGTCCACGAGGCGCTGACAGCGTCAGGTGATCGGCTCTCCATCAGACAGGGTGTGATTGTGGCGGCACAGAGAGAAAGGAAAAGGGGGAGGTCAAGACGCCAGAGCAGAGCTAATGAGAATGACAGCTGTTTTCTGTCCTGCCCTCCTAAACATGTCTGCCAAACCCCCCCCCCCCCCCCCCCCCCCCCATCCCTCAGAGCACAGAAAGTGTGCACCAGAACGACTTCCTCCCTCGTCCTCTGAATGCAGGAATAAAGGAAGCATCAGCAAACACAGCGAGTCGCTGCCTGTTGCTGCCACAGATGTACTCGGTGCAAAGAACGCTGTCAAACGTGATCTGGGAATCTATTAGTGGAAATCAAGGTTTGTGTAACGTCTCGCTGGGAAACTCATTATTAGTTGAAAATAAAACACCATTGATGCCCCGACTGTATTGTTACTTTAATTGTGTGCTCGTAAGTATCATGGAAGTGGGGAAAAAATCTCCATCTGATGTCACTCTACAAGGCAGTTATTTCAAAAGTTAAGAAATCCATACAAAAATAAAACATCTTGATTCTATTTCTGTTCAAACTCATATGTCCATATGTTATAAATGTTAAAATATTTATTAGTGTAATGAGAGAAATAAATATACCTTGTGCTCTTTATGTCCTCCACTTGGTTTACGTGGCCTCTGATATCAGTAATAAAGCTGCACCGCTAAAGACCGACATTTTCTTTGTTTGTTTCTCTCGTTTAAATGCTGTCCACCTTCCCAACAAGTTTAAAGCTGCATTACTGCAGCATTACTTTCAGTTCGGTAGCATTGGATATTATTGTTTCTGCGAATAAATCACATGAAATTCTGTCATATTCATACCTCCCATTTGTTTCTAATTAAAAAGTAATAAAAAACTGAGGCTCTGAGTCCATCAGTCTGGGAAAAGACGAAAGAGAGAGACACTGAGTCATTTCCTTCAACAGCTGGGCTCTGGTGTCTCAGTTTTAAGTGCTAGCATTATGCTAAGTGTCCAAAAACTGTGTGAAGCCAGGAATCAAAACACCGACCTTGAAGCAGCGTGGCTTGACATTGAACTCTGACGTTCATTTTGTAAACTGTGATCACTCAGTCACTCTATTGTCACTATTATTACACACTATATTCAAATTCGGCTCGGCTCATCCACATATTACTGTTTTACCAATGATCAGGAAATGACGCATTTAGATTTAGAGTTTTAAAACAATCTGGAAAACTGGAGATGGAGGGTTTTTTCTGTTGTACATGAACAGTGGAGCTCTAAGTTTTGGGTGATTTCTTAATGTTTCTAACAGGAAGCCAATCAATCTACAGCTCCTGGTTTCTTCTTTCAAAAGAGGCACAGACTCAGCCTCCAACATTATCCTGTCACCACCAACAGTAATACATGAAAAAAGAGATGGCGAGAGCTGTTTTGATTCATATTTCAGGGATTTGGGGGGTGATTATACACGTCCACTTCCTGTCGTTATAAGTCAACTTAAATCAAACTTGTGACCTTTGTAATAGAACTCTCCTGTCTTTTGCTACAGGTTGGAAAAGTTATACACTTTTACTTTTTGCACAATGTTAGTTGGGAGAACCACATTGGCCAGAATGTGAATTGTTGATTATTCGTAGGTCATGTTTACACATTGCTGATATTTACAAAAATAGTTTTTTCCCCGTCTACTTTTTCAAAAATTCAATTTTTCCCATCAGATTGTTTAAGACAAACATTTTGACAACATTTTTTGGGAACGAGAAGCATAAAGCCAGAATCCTGGAAAAAATGTATACAGTCACTGTGTTTTATTCTGGTTTGACGATTTCATTGTTGGCTGGTTCAGAACATTGGTGTAAGAATTTCGGGAATCAGGGACAATCGAGAGCAGAATCACTTTGGGAGTAAAAAAAAGGGATGTAACCACCTTTACCCTGTGTACATCTGACATTATCCATCATCAAGCTCCTTCCTATTGTAAGGAGGAAAAGAGTGTGTAGAGTTAAACAGCATCAAATTACTTCCAAACCAAATTCTTCTTTCTATAACAAAGCCAAAATGGCATCACTGCATATTATCCACGTTTTCCTTTTTGTCAGGTAAATAGTTCTGAGTGACACTGATGACTGCAGCAGAAAGTGTCTGGTGCAGCGATTTAACACTCAACATTTGAGTTATCTGAACACAGAACCAGACCAGACTGTAAAACAGCATGTTTTGCAGGTCTGAAAGGTGTGTTTGGACTGTTTTTGGTGAAATTCAAACTCATTTCTGTGGCATTCTGTGCTCCTTTTTCAGAGCTCAAATGGTATTGACAGAGGCAAGTGGGGAGGGGAGGTAGTTTATTTTTGCACTAAACTACAGAATGGAAATAATTAGCAGTGTCAAAGTCGCCAAGACTACGATTGCCAAAATCTTGTAATAAACAAGATAGTGCGAGCCAGAGCGAGTGCAGCACCGGCGTGTCCGCTGTCCCCTTTCGAGCCAAACTAACACTGTGTCTATTGGGGATTTTCAGAGATCACACTTTAATCCCAGAGACAGAATTCCTTAAACTGCTGTTACTTGCAAAGTGCACCGCGGGACCGGACGGGAAGAATGTGGGAGCAGATGGAGAGCACATGGCGCCTATTGTAAGATGCAAACCTCCATGATATATTTACATCACAGGAGAGTCGACTCTGTCCAACAATCACACTGAGATTAAAGAGACCTGGACATGGCACACATTTTCTCTGAATATTTGCCACAGCTGTACTCTTGTTCTTGCCTTTTTTATAGTGTCTTGTGCAGACTCCTTCATAAATTTGCCACAGACTGAAAGAGCATCAGTGAAAAAGAAAATTCATTCGTGGGCATCCTTTAAAAACTCCTCCATTGTTGCAGAGTCAATAGAACTTGTGCTTTAAATCCTAATGTCAACCCTTTAGGCTGGATGTGTGTGATTTCATTACAAAAACAACCAAGAGCGCCCACTGGAGGCCTGGCCTTGTGGTCATTCATGGATAGGTATACCTGCTGAGTAAGCGTAAAAATTAAATTGATGAGTGCACTTAAAACACTATTATTTGCTGCGGCTTTCCAATAAATGATGGGTTTTATTATTTTTTTCACCCTAATATTTAAATAGCTTTAACTTTATTTATGACATTTACATTTTTATGCCTTTCTTAACCGCTTTCTTTTAATATATGTGTTTTATTTCTTTGTAAAGAACTATTAAATGTGTCTGTATGGTATATATAAATATACTTGCCTTGCCATGGTCTTATTCTCAGTAAATCACCTGTAAAACTAATGCAAACAACAAGCGATCTATTTTATTTTTATTTTTTTTTGTGCACGTCAGCACACAGTGGGTGCAAATCGATGAATAGAGTTTCAAAGTTTAGTTTTGGTTTGCTCCCTGCACTATACAGAGATGACTTAACTTTCCACATTTATAGTACGACTCTATAAACATAACAATTCTATTCTTTATACATTTCAGCATCTTTTGAATTGAATATTTGTCTTTTCCACCCACCTTCATCTGGCATCTAGTCAGACAAAGAACAAACACTTTGGATTTCTGGTTCGGCCAAGATTATATCTGAATTTAATTCAAGCCCTGAGGTCTGAGGTCCACATCCGGTTGGGGAATGTTCCACATCGCTCCCTGCTGAATTGCATATTCATACAAACTGTACCAAAGTTTGATTGCTCAGACCAGACAATTGTAAAATATTTGGAGAGTTTGACAAAAAACTTTTAAGGGGAGGCAGACCTGACCTCAAATTCCTGAGAGGAAGGAATTAAGACGTTTGAAATGTGGGGCTGGAGTCGAGCCATTAATATGTACACCATTAGCAATGTCTTACAAAATTCAGTCCTGAGCTGAGCTGGAATCTTAAAGTCCGTCTCGTACGCTTGATAAGACGTTCACAGCCGCGTTGTGAGCCAGATGTAAACAACAGTTTTTCCAGCTATTGCCAGAGTAAACAGAGCCGGAGCAGTTTGGGCAAGATAACGTAAACGCGTGGACGATCTTTTTAAACTGTGTAGAAGATGTGAAAGATTTAAAGGTGTGGCTGCATGTTACATGTGGACTTGTGTTTGTGTTTTCACCTTTGGGTTTGTTCTGTTAAATTTGATCCAAACGACGGCTGTTTAACACAGAATCGTTAAAAAAAAACAAAAAAAAAAACGAGTGAAATGGAAGATCTCAAAGTTGTAAGCTGGGAGCAAACTTCCTACAACGGAAAAATCCCTCCCCCCACCCCCCCAATCAATCTCCCACTCTACAATCCTCCCTACACACTCTGGCTGCCAGGGATGTGATGACTTTCCCCGCTTTCCTAACATGCACTTTCACGGTCCTGGCTCATCTGCTAAAGTCATCTAACCCTGACTCCCCGCCCCCCCCCCCCCCCCCCCCCCCCCCCCCCCCCCGAAAACCCACAACACACAAGAGGCCGGCAAAGTAGAGACAATAACATCAGACGACTCGCAACGAGAGAATCTGATTTCCCAAACAGGAGAAAGTAAGCGCCTCAGGTACAAAAACGTTCTCAGCCACAAGAACTGGTCAATCCAGTCATGCCTCAATGTCTCTCACTAGTCAGACGTTGTATTTGTGATTGTATTTGTTCGCTGATGATTAATTCATGTTCGCACCTAATCTGCCTCTTTGAACGTGTAATCCGGCACTCGTCCACACATCGGCGGTGTGTTGTTTTAAGCACCGGCTGCGTTTCCGTGAAGGCTGAGCTCAGGAAACCTTGTAACCTACACCGGGGGCCCCGGAGCCCCTCCTCAGTGCCCACATGTGAGAGCCGCATGGTGCAGTGAGCCCGGGGTCGCTTGCTTCTGCAGAAAACAGAAGTAAAACGCTTCCCTGGATTTCCTGCTCCTCTTCTGATGCAGATGTATAAAATTCATCTAGAAAACAAGGACAGATTAAGCTTAATTAAAGAAGTACTAGTGCTAGATCTAAACTTTAATGTGTCGGGTAAATATACAGATCTGGGAATAATTTGATGAGAATTTTTTTTTTTTCCCAACTAATCTGATTTTAACTTCTTGAAAGAGATGAATAAGATTTTTTTAATTTTATCTAGCTCGACACACTGGATAGTGATTATTTGAGCTCTGACTTGAAAGAAACATCACTTAGCACGATAGTTTCTGACAAATTTCTTGTTGTTTTGTTTTCTTCTCAACAATCCGGATTTGACTCCTAGTTCTTGACTTGGTAGTAGACAATCACCTGGAGTAACAATCCAACTTCATCATCTTTCCATACAAATATCCATATACTCAACATTGTTCATGTTTATAGTATATTGTTAGCATAAGTGCTTTTGGCACCGCTCAAGCAGTAGAAAAGCACTTTAAGTGAAATCCATTTACCAACAATATTTAAATACAAGCGTGACGTGTTTTTTTCAAAGACTAAAAAAATGGTCTTGTACAATTTTCTTACTGTGTTGTCTTCTGATAATAACTGCAGAAATGACACTTTATGGAGTCTAAACGTTTCATGTTGCTCTAAGTGAATTTAGCATTTTGTTGAAATCTGCATATGTGTTCTTATGTCTCAGGCTCATAAGTGCTTTAAATTATATTGTTCTAATATTTAGACTTTTAAAACAGGTTGTCTATGTTGTCGGCGAGGTCACCTTAAACTTGTTATAAACTCTTCTTTCAGCTCTGTTTTGGTCTTTTCCATCTTCCAAGATGTTATTTTAGTTTCATGTGCTCCTGTTGGTTGCGCCCAAAAAAAGAAAGTCAGCGCACGACCATCAGCATTTCATGCCAATGCTTATTTTTTTAGTGTTTATGTGCAGATACTGATGCTGTGCCGACATCTTTACACCTCCCCACTATAGTAAACCAACAAACAGCAACAGAGTTTCCCAGCCTTCTGACAAGCTCTTTGGCCGGACTGTACTATTGGAGTTTGACTGACCTGCAGTGTTGGGCAGCGAGTGAACAAGTCATTTATCTGGACCTTTTCCTGCTGACTACTGAACCTGGATACAAGGTTGATGAAAGTTTGGGGAAATAAGAGTGACAAAAAGGCCAGTAACAGTCCTGGGAGTGACAGCAGTTTTGCGGTTTTACAAACTCCAGCGACACTCTTGTTAAGCACAGACCTTTGATCTGTCGTTAATATAAAAAGTTGATTAAAGTTTGTGGCGGCGTCCCCCGCTTGGAGCATCGGCTGGTTGTAAATTCAGGAACTGCTTCTTTACTGGATGAATAACCCAAATACTGACTAATATTGACTTTTGTTGACCAATTTGTTTCCTCAGAAACACAGAGGTGCTGACTTTTGTAGTGGTGATGAATGATCTTAAATAGGCGCTTTCCGGACAAGCCGCAACACACGAAGCCTTCGACACAACGGCGCAGGAATGCCAGGTGACAAATGATGAAACAAAGCTGAAACACAACAGTCATCCGTCACTGGAAAGTTCCTCTGGGCAGACAGCGAGAAATCTGGGGAAGGGATTTCCTTCACTGCGTGGGAGGAGCCCAAAACAAGGAGGATTTTTATTTATGGGGGAGACACTTCAGTGTAAAAACTCATATTGAAAATGATCCATTATTCTGTGCGACTGTTGCAATGCATCCATGATGTTGCATTGAGAAATGTAGAAGAAACCTTCCTCGCTGTCTTCTTCCTGGAACGCTCAGAGCAAACGGAGCGGCGGAGAGGTTTCCAGTGCGGCCTAATGTCTGACCACATGTAGATTTGGTTTTACATGGTTGTGGGGAAATGATTTGCACCTTGTGGAAAATGTGAGGAGGACGGAGGCCGCGGCGCATGAGTCATTGGCCAGCTATCTCCGAGGGGGGATGGAAGTCCTGCCTTTTGAGTGCCGGACTCAGACGTTTGTTTACTTTCCAGACAGAGGAGTGGAGAGGCTCGAGAAGGGGGAACTGGTGGGCAGAAATGTAGAACTCGCACAGAGTTTTCTTAAAACAGCTAAAAGATGTTAACTGTCGCGGGCTGTTCATCATCATGGGGATCACTTTGCAGCTTGAGTTGCAGATGTTTATTAACTGATGATTTTCTCTTCATACACTTCTTTTCCTACATCTCCGAGGACTGAAAGAGGCAGACTTTTTCCTCAGTGTGGTTTGACCATGTGCACAAAGTTCTAATGAGATCATGACTAGACAGATGATCTTTCTGTCTGAAAGAGAGACGATATGCACGAGACTTCAGAAATTGTGACTTTCCTCAGAGAAGCTCGCCAGACTCTCCAGAGAGATGTGAGGACTGAGTGGTAATACCAAGATAAAACCTTCAGGCCCCATTTACACAACAGCATTTCAGGAGAAAACGCATCATATTTTACTATTATTATTATTATCATTATTGTTATTATTATTATTATTATTATTATTATTATTATTATTATTATTATTATTGTTAATATTATTTGTAGGACCCTTTCAAATTATCTATGGTCACCTCCCAAAAGTTTTTTTTAAACAACTCAACAAACTAATACAAAACAGAACACGTTTCAGAAAAGTAACATTTTGAAAATTCTGTCCTTTTACACGGTAATGGCACAAAATCTGAAAACGATGTAGTTTGCTTTCCAGGTCAATAGTGGGTGCTGTTAGTGGTTTTTGAAATGTAACCACACATCGAACGCAAAGCAGAGAACAATATAGGACACGCTGTGCATGCACAGTAGCGGCGTTGAAAAAAAAAGAAAAGTTGCACCGCCCCATTTCCATAGAGACTGAGAAATAGAAATTTGTGTCTTAAAACAGCTCCAACGTGGAACTTTTTGAAAACACTCCAACTCTGTCTCCAATGTTGGTGTACTCGCCATTGTTGATATTTATAGTGAATTATTCTCTGGTGCTTGTGGTTTCATTACAAAAACCATCAACAGGACCCACTAGTGGTCCCACATGAAAACGACATAGTTTTCAGCATTTCTGCCATTTCTGTGTAAACAGACATCATTTTCAAAACATTGCGGTGTAAACGTAAAACATTTGTGAAATGAAAATGTATAAATGATGCGTCTTAAACAAGCTGTAAAACATGTTAAAGATGTAAATATTTCTCAGTTGTACTTGTTAGCAGCCACAGATAATACATTTTATCAGCTCTCAGCATTAACTGTCATAATGTAGGCTATGGCAATTATATAAATATGCATACCTACAATATAAGATGTTATTTACGTTTGAAAAACATGAGAAACATCCTTTTTTCTTTATTCTCTTTGAGGGTAAACTATAGAAAGATTGGAAGAAAATGACAAAAACCCTAACTTTTTCTATACATCCCTCCTTTCTGTTGGAACATGACTGAACTTGTGTGTTTGTACGAGAAGCGAAGGCTTCATACAGGCTTATAGCACTTTGCAGGGCCCGGAGGCTCGCATGGCTGTCAAACAGTTTGAGAGCTGGCGGGCTGTTTGCTGTATCCTCAGCTTGGAGAAATGAAGAAATACTTGACTTCATACTTTTCACCTTAATCTTGACTCGCGGTGTTCCAGGGGGCCTTCAGCTGTGCGGGGAGAGCTTGAACAATGATGAATGTGAAAGCACCAGCAGATCAGGCAGCGCTCACATCGTCGACCTGCAACAAAGCACTTCTTCTTGAAGAGGCACTCGGATGATCAGACAAGCCAGATCCCAGTCTTCTCAGCAGAGCTCATTAGGCTTTTTAATATGTTTCTCGAGCAGCTGCTATAGAAAGTTCTGTATGTTCTCTTTATCCACTTGAAGGCTCATTGTGTTGGAGATGAAAGCGGATAAGAGTTGACACTGATCTTCAGGTTAGGTAGAGATTAAAGGAGAGTTGCAGTGAATAACCCACTGTCTTTCATGGATTCCTTGCCCACATCTGTGACTTAACCAATCCCATTATTTTTACTTGGCGCTTGAACCGCGCAGTTGGGTCAATGCGAGCATTCCTACAGATTTATTCATGCACTCCAGTCCAAGCCGCGATTTCTGCAAGCTCAACAAATGCTCACTCTTCCCAGCCGCTCCTTCAGCTCCTCCTGGAGAGACGCAGGGATTTCTCATGATAGATGTATTATATCTGTAGCATTTCTCCTCTGTACTCTCAGCCTGTCTTGAGCTTGTCTCCCAAACCACATTTGACCACAAAGAAACAATAGTGGCCTTTTTTTTTTAGACGTCAGAGTTCTCATCCTGTTTCCCACCATTCCAAAAAAATATATTTTGGTCACTAATGTATCCCAAAAACATCCTAAAAACACATTTTAACTGCATTTGGGATTTGATTTCAAGGAGAACCAATCGTAAAGGTGCTTCAAAAGTCCTGAATACCTACTCAGAGCACACCAGTGAATCACAGTTTATAGTTCCTTCCATGTCTGATGATTTATTTGCTTGAGTTTAACTATTTACAGAGTATATAAATCAACAGAGATTTGTGTTGAATCTATAATTATTGGGAATGTTTTGTTACATTCTTGGTCACGACTTTGTATCCCCCTTGAAATCACTGTGTCTGTTGCTACAAACCACCCATTCTTTTATGTCTTGTCCATGGATGTGGTGCACCAAACTGTTAGTTCTGTTAGTCTACTGCAAACATTTGAATATTTTTTAATGTTGCCGCTGTGTTTTCACCTGGTTTTGAGTTTCTTGACAGATGCTTGTAAATGAAAGGTATGTTTTTATTAATTTTATTAGTGTTGAAAACAGTGGTTACCAAAGTTACTCCTGGTTCACGGTCCTTCTGTGAGAAGTTTGCATGTTTACATAATAGAAACACATTATTGTTAGTGAAGCTTGTCTCTCGCAGTTGATTGTTTTTGGGTGGACCTGCAGTAGAATGATTTTAGAAAGGGTGGTTGTGACTCATTTGGAACCGTGCCAATCTCATTGCTGGTGGTTCAATTCCCCATCTCACCCACGTATGAGTCAGAGGTTTCAAGGCAACATTGCACCCCGAGTTAATCCCAATGGTGGCCGCCAGCTGTGGCTATTAGTGTGAGCATGATTATGTAGATATGACTTGTTGAGACTGTTGAAGGGGCATATAGGTGAAGTTCACCTCCCTGTGTTAACTTGGAAAGACTCCAGCCTTCTTGACCCTAACTTGTTCAAGTTGTTTAAATGGGACCTTAAGCTTCACAGATCAGATACTTAGCATTGGATGGTGAGTTCTACCCTTCCAAACTGCCAGAACCTGATCAAAGATTTATTTCCATCTTGATATGAACCTCTCCCTTCCATCTTTATTCAGTCCTACACACAGAGCAGCGCTCCAATCAAAGGGGCTTTAGTAAAACGGCAAGTCTCCTTCCAAACCCATGTGACCGCAAACTGGTGAGAAAATTCTGCATACTGAGGCAGAAAACGTCCAAGTCTTCCCGAGCTCGGATAATAAAGCCATCTCCCCTTACAATGCACCGAGGAGGAGCTCCAATGAACTCCATCTTTTCTGAGAAAATGACTATGCTAAATCCATTGGAAGACTAATTACAGCTGGAATAGGACTTAAAATCTTTTCTCTTATGACTTTTTTTTTTTTTTTTTACAATCTAACAATTAAAACTCAAAGGAAAGAAGCTGAAGTTTATTTTCCAATGAGAGTGCTGCAATCCACAAACAGTTGGTAGTAGAAAAGCAGAATGCATGCATTGTGGTGATGTCACACTTTTATTAGGATGTGAGCTTTTCTTTCCACTGCAGGGCAGTGGGGTGTGTGTGTGTGTGTGTGGGGGGGGGGGGGGGGGGGGGGGGGGGTGATGGCCCTCATATTCCAGTTGCTTCTGCAGATGCGTCAACCAACCCTGCGTGTCTGCAGAGTGGGGGTCTCCTCAAGGCCCAAGTGGAATGTACCAGAGTAATTTATTACTCCGTGCTTGTGAGTCAAAGGGGGGGGGGGGGGGGGTTGTTCAGTTTCCTTTGTGGGAAAAAAAAAACTAAACAAAAAAAACCGTACATTAGGAGGTCTGTGTGAAAGGCCTCGAAGCCGTTGCAATCTAACAGAAAGTTAGAGAAAAGAGTGAAAGGGGAATCACACAAAAACATGGCGGACAAAAGTTCTCACCTCAGCTTCCCTTGACTCCTCCGACAACTGTGTCTGTTCGCCTCGACATATTCTTTTACAACATGCCCGCTGCATGCCTGTGCAGACACCATCCTTTAATGTACACAGCAGCCTCAGAGTGCAGTGACCTGCCTCCTCCAGGGAGCTGAGTGATGGAGGGGGAGAAGCTCACCTCGGGCAGGTAACATTACAAATAGCTGATAGGTGAGTAATGACAGCTCCTCACAAAGTTATTTATCCAGCCATCTCAGGTCGGAGCCGCTTCAGCCATGCCTGCAGTCATCGTTCTGTGCGGCTTTGACATTTGATTTCTACATGTCTTTGATGATGCGTTACTTTCTTCTTCTTGTACTAGCTTGTCAAGATGTAATGCATCTATATCTATATCTATATCTATATCTATATCTATATCTATATATATATCTATCTCTCTCTCTCTCTATATATATATATATATATATATATATATATATATATAGTGATACACTATATATCTATATATGATAGAGATATAGATACAGATATAGATAGATAGATAGATAGATAGATAGATAGATAGATAGATAGATAGATAGATAGATAGATAGATAGATAGATAGATAGATAGATAGATAGGCTCAGCATTCTTTTTCTTGTGTGCAGACAAACATTTTCAACATTGCAACACGCTGCTACTTCGGGATGCATCAGTTGCTGATTCCAATAACAAGTACTCAAGTGTTACTTTTTACTTTTGCTGTCCAAGACGTGAGTTGGAGCTGCAGAGCTGCTGTCTCGCGCCGTCCTGCTCTCTGAGCATTGAAAACAAAAAAACACTAGTTTTTACACTTTCATTTCAGGAATGTTGTATGTTTACACGGCAGCGTTTTGAAAATGATGTACGTTTACATGGAAACGTCAGAAAGACATCCATGTAGTTAATATGTCAAACCACAAGGTTGCTGCTGGTTTTTGTTTTTAGAATGAAAACGCATGGATGTTTGCAGAGAACTATACGCTATAAACATTAACAGTGGAATGACACAGCTGTTCGTATGGACGGACGACCAAGTTGTATTGTTATTACCGTGATAGTCAACTATAAAAGTCCCATTAAGTGCCATTTTGAGTGATATGAGCATACGTGTGTTTTTAATGCCCATTTGTTTTGGAGGCTGTTGTGAATCCTTTCTTTTTCATCGTATAATTACTGTAGTTGACTGCAGTGTGATTCGGATTGGGTCTCAGAGGCTTGTAGGAGGTCGTTGCTGACCTCGGGTTATCTCCAGGAGGAGAGGACGTGGCGGCCGGACACTTCGAGGCAGAGTCTCAGGGGGCGGAGACGAGGACGGCAGGGGGAGAGAAGTGAAGGATGAAGCCTGTTGGCGTGTGTCATTAGGAACAAAATGTTGTCCACTCACACGGTGAAAGCTCCCCACAGTTACACTAATGTCGCTGAACCACCAACACTGGAAAAAACTGGCAAAACACCACTTAAACGTAGAACAAATCAGAGGGAGCTTGGGAGGGGTGTGTTGGTCCATCAGCCAGAACCATTGATGATGATGACGATGATGATGATGCACAACGCTATGTGCTCCTCCTTCTGCGGGCTCATGAGCAGTGTCTTAGTGCCTCCTGCTTTAGAAAGATGAAAACACAAGTTATTACTGACAAATCATCGAGAGCAGCCAGCTCCAGTTCAAGCTTCAGCTCTTCAGCAGCTTGTGAGTGTACATGTAGGAAATGTCAGACCGTTGTTTATCTCTCTTTATCAGAGCAGAAACGAGTTTTCTTGGTTGGAAAAAAACTTCCGCAGCCAAACTCTGTACTCCGCTCCCTTCTATCTTTGTTTGTTCAGGGCTCATACTTCACGGTCAGCCTCGCGCTTGTGTTTTACACATGTGGAGAGGCCCGGGACTTGTAGAGACGAGGGCTTCGCATGTGCTCTCATGCACCAGCATGCACTCCTCTTCAACTTCATATAGCAGATATTTAATTAAAACATGGCTTCAGTATAGTTACCTACTGTTTTCTTTGGACTTTAGGTCATTATGCGAAGCTAAAGCATGATGCTCACTTAAAAAAAAAAAAGAAATCATGCGTTACATGGATTGTATCATACTATTTGTGTCTTTAATGTTTAAGATAGGATGGAATACATCTTGATTGTCCGCCAGACGGGATATATGTCTCCTGCTCACCAAATACAGGACTCATCAGTGAGTAAAACCAGTGACAATTAAAATCATGTGCTCAGATACAATTTGAATTACTGACAAAAAGCTCATATCTCGGCTGTGGTGCAGACCTCGTAATAACATGGGAGACGAAAGATTTCCTCAATACTTTTTTAGTTAAGAGACTGTAGCATCTTAAAGGCTCAAAGTGGCTTGAAAGAGGAGGCGAGCATTCCAACAGGGCGCTCCTCGCTCCAATGAGAAAACTTGGATGAAAGGCTTCTTATCTTACTTCCAGTTGTGACTTTCCCAAAAAGTTTATTCTCGAGTCTGTAATTTCAGGCGGCAGAGCCATGCAGAAGAATAAATGAAAGGTTGAAATACTCTCAACCGTACTTTTCTAAACAAACGTCAAGATCTGCCGACTGATACCGAGGCCACAGTTTCCTGAGACGATACAGTCGCCGTGGGCATCTTTTAGAGGTGAACTATGTTTTCAGGCAAACTTCTAAAATTCTGGTTAAGTAAACTTGCACAATGGGTCCATTTGTTTTGGCCATTTAGCCGGTTCACTGCCTTTCAGCTGATCAGTTTCAGGATCCATCGTCAACTCTCGATGACAAATAGGGGGAAAAAATGCAACATTTCCACAGAGCGTGTGCCAACTCCAAAAAAACGCTTTAAGATAAATGAAATGAACGAAATGACCAGCAATTAAGGATGTAGAAACAGAAAATATAATTTCTTATATTAATATTCATAATTAGATATAATATTAAAAATATATTAAATATTATATCTATTAATATCAATTCGCTTTTCAAGTCACTTTAAAAAAAAACTGAATGTATTGTCATCCATCATGCTCAATATCAATAACAGAGCCTCATAAGCTATGATTCGCCACACTCGGTATGTAAACAAACTTTGTCGATGACATTACAAATCATTTTCAAAATCTCCTGCAAAGGAATGTGATTTCAGTTCTACTACAATGTGTTGGTATGAGGCCAAGGAGTGACTGTGTGATCATTCAGCCCTTTTATAATTAGCAGTTGCATCATAAAGACTTTTCTTAAGACCATTGAAAGCGACCTGCTGTCTATTCATGGATGTAACATGCTTCTCTCTGTGTCTGTCGGCTCCTTTGGAAGCCGCCCATGCATACACACCCACATATTATTAATGTGCGCCTGCACCAGTGAAATCCCTGTGCAAATAGAAGCTTGCCTTGTCCTGTTCAACGTCACTGTGCTGCCAGCGCCACAGTCATGCGCAGCCAACAATTGTTCAAACCCACTGAACTTTAATTTTTCCCAAAGTTTCCAAAGACACAGAGTGTGTCAGGATGGGTTCTGGGAAAATCTGCGTGACTATTAAAGGCAAAGTTTCCATACCACCAAAACTGAATGAGTCAGCATCAAGAAGATTGAATGTTACTGTGATAGGATTTTTTATTTTTTTTTACAAGAGGGAAAACTAATTGATGTCATGTTGATGGTGACCCCTAGTGGCTCTGTTAATTATGACAGGAGCTATGTGGACAAGGAGATGAGGGAAGAAGTCAAAAGAAAGGTCCTGTTTACAATGATATTTCAATTGAAAACCCATCAACTTGCTTTTTTTTTTTTTTTTTTTTTTCAGAAAAGTTTCACATTTACATGGCCACATTTTGAAAATGATATCTGTTCACGTGGAAATGACAGAATGTCTGAAAACAATGTCGTCAGCATGCTGGGCCACGGGTTGGCTCTGTTGTTTGTTTTTGTGATGAAATCGCAACGTTAAAAATGAAGAGTGCCCGTAAAGTTGTTGAAAAGACGACAGCGTGTCGGAGTGTTTTCAAAAAGTGACATTTTCCTCCGTTTACACGGAGTCGGTGCATTTTCAAAAAGTTCCACCTTGGGAGCCCTTTTCAAAAAGTTGCGCGTTTAGAAGATGGGAGTAAAAGCACCGTTGAAAAGTTCCACCTTAGGTATTCAAAAAGTTGCATTTTCAGAGGCTCCTTTGCTGTGTAAACGGACACCAAACACGACGAAAGTTTTGTGTATTCGAGTAGTAACCAGGAACAATCCTCAACTCTGACATTAGGGTTCAGACTGTGTTTGAAGTTGGAGCTGAATCTTGTGGCTTGGTGGACAAATTGTGGTCGTCTGCTGAGTCCTGAATCATTCTGCTGAGTCACATCCTGCAGTGGCTGATGAAGGGCGAACCATCCGCCTCCTCCCCTGCGGTGGTGGCGTGAACCCACGAATGCTAACTCATTGCATCGGACTCAGGATGGCTTGTTTTCCTTCAGTTTCGCCACTTTCTGCTCTCACTCTCGCTTTGTTGGTTTCCTCGTTACATCCAGGACTTGAAGTCCTTTCAGGCGCCACATTTTTAACCCAACACCTTGTTTATGCCTTCATTCAGCGGATACGAGGCCGATGCCCGCCGTGCGCGTCGTCGTCTGACGGGGGTGACGGTGTTTACGCGGCTCCTCTCAGGCAGCGCGCCATGTTTTCCTCTGGCTTTGCGTTTATAAGCAGGAGCCTTCGGCCCGCCGTCCCTATAAAAGCTGTCAGAATGCAGCTTTGATGTGAAGCTCACATGTGGGGAAAGAAGCGGCGTTGGGTGTTTGTCGCCAGCGTCCTCCCTATAATTTCGGCCTCGCTCATAAAATACACTGAGGTCAGCAGAGGTTTCTTGTGAAGCCCGTGTTGACCTAAGCAGATTCTGGGTGTATTTCACAATTTGGTGTGGATTTAAAAGTGAAATTGAAGTCAAGAGATATACAGCTTGAAATGAAATAAAAATCAGTTTAGTTTTTGTAGCTTCTGTTAGTTCATGTACTCCAGCTGACATTTAGTTATACACAATTAAACACAATTATTGACAAATATTCACAGAAAAGTTAATGCTTTGGCTAAATCTAGCTTTTCTTGGACATTGTAAATTGGTTGTTTGTGATGATAACAGATGATTTTGTGTCAAAAAGGTCTCAAGTATCAATTCCAACTTATTGTTCAAAATTAAACTTTTGTATCACAGGGTTGCCTCATATGTTTTGGTTAGGCTTGTTAACCGTTGTGTGTTGTTTGGTGGAATTATTTAGTTAATAGTTGAGACATTGCTTAACTCATAATTTCATGTTATCAGGATGACTTCAGTAATGTTTAATCATTATTAGTTGATAAGTGATATTTAGTTTACGTAATAAAAAATGACTTGAACATTTAAGCTAAACTGAAACAGTATTTATCAACGTGTCATATTTCTTTAATTTTGGTGTATTTGCTGCTCATTGCCTTCATTTCAACCAAGAAGTTTACTTTATTTTAACCAAATCAGAGTCGGTGATGGGAAACCCTTATTTTGTTAAATCAAGGTTCAAGATCTTTATTGACATTTTATAGCTGTTGACAACAATACAACAAGATGATGACGGTACTCCCTGAGTTAAATAAAAAAAAGGCCAAATAAAAATGGAAAAAAATATAAATACCTTGGGACAGGTTTTCTTTTTTGTAACTCTCTTACAGGAAAGGGTGGTTCTCTGTTCTCTGTTCCCTGCGTGTTCTCCCCTGGATCAGAGATGATGGTTATGTGAACAACACTGCAGCTTGCTGTGGATCTGCTCTCAGAGAAGTGGCGAAGCGAGCCGTGACTTGCTCATCAGGCACAAATCTAATTAATCCCTCCCAATAAATTCCACAGGAAGCAGAGAAGCGTTGAAATGAGGAACAGATTGTACAGTGGGATGTATAGTCTTAAAATAATCTATGTAATTAACATTTAAGGGCGGCATGGTGGGGTAGTGGTTTGCCCTGTCACCTCACAGTCAGAAACCCCTTGTTTGAGTCCAGCGCTGGTCGGTTCTGGTTGCGTGCAGATGTTCTTCTCTCTAGATTCCAGTGTCTTTCTGCAATATTTTTTGTCCTTCTGTTTCGACCCCTGCTGCAAATGCTCCAGATTTACCCTGCAAAACCTTGCATTTTACCTGTTTACTCAGAGTCGGAAAGTTTTCGAAAAGTGGCTTCATTGTCAGGGTAACAGGCAACCGGAAATCATTGTCATGTAATCGGGTCCTATTGAAAACAAACATGCCCGTGAGGTTCTGGCTCGCAGTGAAGTATTGTTTCTTTAACATGCTCCAGATATTGTGATTTGTCACCAAAAATTTGGAGATATTCACTTGTTTGAATGGTGTTTTTTTCGAGAATTTAGTTTTATTCTGAAGAGGACACGTTCAGGTGAAGAGTCCATTAAAATGGGAAGATTTCCATCAAGATTTCAGTCACCATTGGATAAAATGAGAAGGAGCACCAGAGGGAATCTTTCCGGGGTCACATCAGGAGAGTACAAAATCAATAGCTTAATGAGTAATAACAATAATCTGTACATTTAGGTAGCAAACCTTTGGCCTTTCATGACTGACATGTTAACAATGTGAAATATCTGTGTGTGTTTGTCTCATTGTGTCAGAAATTCTCGCCATCCTCACAGTGAAAAGACATCTGAAAGCCTTAAATGACATGCATATCCCTTTAACGACTGATAAAGTGAAACCTCCTCCAGCTGTGAACCGTCTGTCTGACAGACTTCAACATAATTAAACCTCAAATATCACCCGGCTGTCCTGGCACCACTAAAAAGTCGGTCCGTTGATCCTTCACAGACTTGTGTGACAGACTTAAACTCACTTGAAGAAAACACAACAAAGGCTCAGTTTACTGATTATATTACTCCTCTTTTTTTATTGCTCTTAAGCTCTTCACTTTATGTACAAGAAACTCCCATCAACTTTCATCCCTCCTTTTAATAAGTGAATGTACAACCCCCTCTACTGGAGAAAGTATATACTGCAACAATATACAGGCACTCTATTAAATGTAAATGGATTAAACGTCGACATGGATTATTATTATCATTATTATTATTATACAAACACTATAAAATTGAGCACAACTACCACATTCAGAATACAGAACAGAAACGTCAGGTACCTGCTGTGCTGGCAGGGTCGTCACTGATTGGACGTGCTATTAATCACACACTCACTGCTGATTGGACAGAAGCACAGTCCGGAAGTCAATCCTGCCCAATCCGTAGACAAGAGACTGTCTTCAATTGATAAGAGACACGATATTTTGTCCTCATTGTGGCCTGCAGGTACTGATGGCTGGTTTCATTGGAGCTTTAATAGTTCATTTTGAACTTCGAGGTTTCAATGACACACATTGCTCGAGGAGGACATCTGGTGGCCGATCAAATTAAGTGCAATAGAGAAGTGCTGTTGATTGGTTCATATATAGTTTTAGACAGTGAGAGTATATCCGAGAGGCCTGAAATGTGTCCAAAAGGCCCTTCCTGATGAAAACCTATCAAAAAACCTATCGATAGTCACAGCGCCACCTATTGGCAAGATGAAGTTAAAGGAATTATATTTTCACATACCATGGCCCCAAACTTTCTGACATCATCCTTGAGAGTCATCGGGACATGAAGCACATCTGGACTCACAGAAATGTCGTGACAGCCATACTCTAAACTCAACAGGAAGTCTGCCATTTGGTGTTTCTCCTCATACAGGGTAAATCCAAGACAAAAAATGTGGCCTGTATATACAACAGTCCTTCCCGATGAATATATCAAAACTCTTTAGCAAAAGTTAAAGGGTGTCGTAATGGCACGTGATCTCCATTCAATTCAGCAGACAGATTCACTTTTTTTTCCCCAACGGTGTTGAGGATGGATGAATGGACATATTAATCAAAGTTTTCAGAATCAACTCCAAACAATGAGCCCCCCCCCCCCCCACCAAGAAAAAAGAAAATACGACAAATTCTGATTTGTACTGCTTTTTAATGTGTTTTTTTTCCATCACAAATAGTAAAAGCCATACAATATAGCAAACCAAACAATGACAAAGCTCTATACAGGCATAGTAGCTCCTACAGTCCGGACGACCCGTCACAGCACCCGGATCTCCACCGACAAATGGTTAACATTCAGTTTCATGTTTTTCTCATTTATTTTATTAACCTCAACAAGCACTCATTGGCAAAAAAAAAAAAAAAATTGTATATAGTTTGTTTGTTTTTTGTCTTATAAGCTGAGTCAAGACACGTTAAAGTGAGAACCTGAAAAGGCTGGGCTGACTGCGACCGGAGGATGCTGGGTACGGATCAGTCAGCAGCGTTGCGGTTACAGTTCCACTCGAGCATGCAAGCTCCTGCTAACGCTAATAAATAACGGAACATTCTAGTCTGATATAAAAGCCCTGTAAGTGCTGTAGTCAAGGTGACCCCCTCTGTTTGCCTCTTCGGGGGGGGGGGGGGGGGGGGGGGTTTAAAGGGGTGGGTGGAGGTTGGATTTTTTTTTTAAAAGCAAAAGGTAATATTCAGTTGCTTCTCTCAGGATTTGAATGGTTTCGTCTCACCGAACGTGGCATAAACACAGCTAAAACACTGTATTGCAATAGAGGCGGTTCCTGTGCGAGTGATCAGGCCCCGCCACCGGAGGGCAGCAGCCGCTCATCCAACCCAGAGGCTTTTCTCTCTCTTGACATGAGGAGGTGTGAAGATGCAACTTTTATGCAGCCCAAAAAAAAAAAAAAAAAAAAAAAAATGAATCCACCGATAATACTTCAACAATTAAGTGCTAAAACTTAGACAACATCGTTTCTAGGCAGGTTTAAGTTAATAAAAACAATCGTGTCGGCTTTTAACTTTAGGGCGACTCCAATTTTTCTCTTTCTTTTCTTTTTGAGTTAAAAACAATCGGTCATACAAAATACTCCCCCAGAGAATGTTCCCCAAAGTTAACAAAAAGAAGAAAAAAAATAATAATAATGCTGTGGAAAAAGAAACATTCAGAATCAACAGTGATACACTTTGAAATGCACACACTTTTACACCTTGTTTATGCCAACGCACTCGTTTCTCTTTCAGTAATCTGGCTGTATACTTTATAATACATGTATACAAGGTAACATAGAGCAACAAAGCAAAAAAATAAATATCTTAAGTCACTGTTTGGAAGTTTATATATATATATATTTATTTTTTTTAATCTATATATGTATATTTATATGTATAGCTTCCTTTTGGGTAGGATGAGTGTGAACGGTTTTGGCTGACGGAGAGCTTTAGACGGGTTAAACACAGGAGTGGATGAGAAACCGTCCTTCAATCCTCCGGCAGGTTCAGATCATTGAAACCTTCGGCCGCAGTAAAGTGAAGGACCTGTGGCGATCTCTAACGCAACCTCCTGTCTAGGATTCTTGTTTTATCTTATTTTTTTGTTAAGGTTTTTTTTTTTTTTTTTTTTGCATATTTAAGACGGCGTGGATAAAAAATAAAAAGCTCTGCATTTAGGACAGAAAGTCAGGCACCAACAGTCATCTAGAACAAGTCCTACTCAAAAAAAGCTATCGGAAATATTTACACAGACCTTCGCCACCTGCAGGGAAAAAACGCCAAGACGACGGTGCACGATTGACCTACAGTATCAGTACATACAGAAGGAAACAGTATTTTTGATTAAGCAGCCATATTTGTTGTACAAAAGAATACTTTCGACCCTCCGACAGTGGCACACTATACACGCCCTGACTAACGTTTTTTTTTTCTTTTTTTTTTTTAAATCTTTGGTTGACCGGTCGGAAAAAAAAAAAAAAGCCTGATAAGATTTACAATCCACCTCAAACGTCCACACTACTTGACTTTATCTCGACAAAAACATGAAAACGACACTTTTTAAAAAAAAATAACATTTGTACGCACAATGTCATTCCCTCTTCACGAGTTTCCTCGCCCGGGGAGGTTAAACAACCACCGTCGCCCCACCGCCTCCCCAATCCCGCCGCCACACACAGCCACGCCCCATCCTGCACTTCCTCTGGTCCGTTCTGGAGTCCATTCGAGAGTAAAAGCAACACGCAGGCAAGGCAAGCCGCACATACACACACATACACACACACACACACACCGAGCACTCGTTCCTGGCATCCGAAACACACACAGAAAAAAATGTCAAAGAGTAAAAAGAGCAGGAGGAAAAAAAACCAAGGTGACATATCAATACAAAGCAAAAGTGATTCTCTCGGCTTAAAAGGAAAGACGATAAACCAAAGGTGTTTAAAAAAAAAAAAAAAAAAAAAAAAGCGCCAGGCTTTGTTTTCTGTTCCTCGCTCATCGTTTCTGCGAGGCGATCATCTTGGACACGAAGTTGACGATGGCGCTGGCGGGCTGGTCCGGGTCCAGCTCGGCGAAGAGGTGACTCACGTTGTCCGTCGTGCTTCCCTGCTTACGAGCCACGAACCCAAACAGCCTGCGGGACGTCAGCGGTGGAGAGTTAGTGGAATTAAAGCATTCGGTTCGTAAACAGTTCGGACTTCGATAAAGAAGGTGGTGATTATAATAGTTTATCTGGGAAACTGTAAATTGTGGACCCGGAGGTCATTCTATCAGCGAGATGAGTGAAATCATCAAAAAGCTTTGAGAAGCTTCACAGATCTGAGGTGAAAACTAGTTTTGAACAAAGAAGACCTCCTTTTTTTGAATAACGCCCATAAATTAAAGTTTACTTACTTGACTGCGCCTCCCTCAGGCTTGTTCCATCTGAAAAAGGTTGAAATAAAAAAATTAGGCTTTAGATTTTAAAGAATCCATTAATGGACGAGACACTGGTGAGCTCAACATTGTGTAAAAAAAAAGAAACCCCAGACTGCCTCATACACAGCTGAGACAGAAGTGTGTTCATGATTCCGAAAACACCTTCGGGAATCTCAGGGAGAGGAAACAAAACACGTTGAAGATAAAACAAGAGCAAACGAGTTAAAGAACAAGGTTTTGAAACGGGTTCTGCCGATCACACACAAATGTTTGAAAAGGCCTGAAAACAATGTCCCTTTATATGGAAAGAAACACTGAAAGCCGTGTAGCTAGCGTGTTGCTTCGTTTCCATGGAGATGAGGCAGTTTCTAAACTTTCCACCTTGGGAGCCGTTTTCAAAAAGTTGCGTTTGGATCAGTGTGGTAGCTGTAAGTGTTTTTATGTCATTACGTCATCAAGAAGGGTCACGTGTGTTGTCTTTACTCACTTTCTGTCCTGAGGGTCGGTGTCGCAGAACGTGACCGAGTTGGTTGGATAGTGGCGCCGGAAGAAAAGCCTGAAGAGGAAATAGAAAAATACGAAATGACATAAAAAAAAATATATATAAAAGCAAAGAAAAAATTTGCATAACATTAATTGTGAAGATTTCCGACCTCAATAAAACATGCGTGTATTATTAACTTGTGTTTACAAAAACTAGTCCCCGAATTTCTGACACTGCGGTAAACAATCCAAAAAGGTCTTAATCTTTTAATTTTCTGTTTTGATGGTGAGCTCCTGTTGACACTCGCCCCTCATGTTTAAGTTTTACGATGTGCGGAGACACTGATTGATCTCAATCCGATGGTTTGGACTTACTTCCTCTGGTTGTCGGTGAGCGTGATGCCTTGTGACGACACCTTGAAGTGCACGACGGTGGCCGTGGGCGGCGAAGCAGCGGCCAGCGTCTCCGATATGGCCTTGGCGACCGCCTGAGGGCCCGTCAGGGACTCCATCTCCACCGAGTTGATGTAGAGAACGTTGCACGCTGGGAGGAAGAGCACATGTTTTATTGGGACCAGGCGAGACGGAAGCGAAAACCGATCAGGCTCATGCACTGCCTTGGTCTCGTTAGCGGTCATGCTTTTCTGGAACAAGGATTTTAAGGGTTGAATCCTCCATCCAAATCATTCCACATGAAGCATTCTGCCTGTTAACAAGCTGGACACTGAGTTTAGGAGACATTTATAAAAGGTTTTTTTTTTTGGTTTTCATTTGTGCAGATAACAACATACATAGACGGACAACAGACATATATGATGCACATTCCAGGTGCTTCCAGAGAAAAGTGCAGTGGGTTTACCAT
The DNA here is from genome assembly GCF_963422515.1 of Blennius ocellaris. Taxonomy (NCBI): domain Eukaryota; kingdom Metazoa; phylum Chordata; class Actinopteri; order Blenniiformes; family Blenniidae; genus Blennius; species Blennius ocellaris. The sequence goes on along the minus strand of NC_137655.1, from coordinate 5,986,285 downwards.
GAGAATCAGCAGGGGCGCTCTGCACTGCGATAACAAGGACGTCATGTCGTCAGATGTCATCAGGACACAATAATAAAGTGTATGACTATCAAATCTCGATAGTCTGGTGCGAGATCAGGACCGAGACGTTGTGAACGAGCGGCTCCAGGTCTTACCTGCTCCTTGTTTCAGCCGGTCGGCCAGCGGGTTTGCCGTGGACACTTCTGGAGCTTCCTCGATCAGATCTAAAGAGAGTTGTGTTCACAAGATTAGTGGGCTGCATAGAGTTCATTTTGGAATAGTACAATTACTTTAAAAAAAAAAAAAATGTGTACAAGATTTATCTAGATACACCACATATAGATTTTAACAAGCAATTTTTGAAAAAGGCTTCCAGAGTTCAACCTAACATTAGTTTTCTGACTTGAAAAGACTTTTTTTTCTTTCAATTAGCTCCAGGTTAACCTGTGAATTTGCTGCCACAATAGATATGTACACTCTACCATTGTAAAACACTCTTTTCTGAACTTGATAACATCTATGAGATCCTTAATCAGTCACTTTTCTCAAGCAAAACTAAAAACAGGTTAATTTAATATTGAAGCCTTTTTAAATTTTCTCCATCATTACCTAGCCAGCTAAGTAGCAAAGTAACATTTAGACCGTGTGTCTATTATATTGTATTCTTGAACAATCCCAAAATTAAAGGACATGGGTTTATAAAGAAATGTTTTGAGACCGAACGTTCTGACGGAAATGTGAAATTGCTGACAGAATCTGGACACGCACCTGTGGTAGGGATGAGGAGTTTGCAGGGCAGGGCCAGCGGTGTGATAGCGTGTTGGTAGACCAACGCGGACAGACAACCTGCCAAAGAGACACAAAAACACACTGTGAGAAACAAGCATTTCTATCTCCCGGAATTTCGTTCTCGTTTTAGAATTCGAGCTTCGAAGTTCATGTGACGAAAACGGTTGGAGTGGCGAGTCTTTCCAATTTCGGAAAATCTGCTTTTCCAAAGTTTAAATTGAAAAACGTGCTTCAATCTAACATCCAGACTGCATAGAGATCTGACTTATATGCAGTGGAAATATATGTCTTTTCTTTGTATTTCGATCTAATTTTGTAAAAATAAAAAACCAAAGTACGTCCATTCTCGGGCCTTGAGTGAAATATATGAAGTTAACTTCACAAAATAAAATTATTCCTTGAAAGGTGACTTATTATTCTGATTTTAGTACATTACTACACATATTCTCTAGTTAAATGACATTCAAACCATTGGTTTTAAAGTGTGGCTAAATATAAAATAATTCAGAATTCAATTTCAGTTTATGTATCTGATAAATATTATATATTTATCTGTGAGTCAAGTTTGTCTTTTAGCCATTCAGTTCTGCAAAAATGTGACAAAATTCTGACACTCTTGCTATCCAGAAGTGCTAACTAATTACACAACCTTAAATAAAACATCATATCATGACAAAAAAAAGTACCAATACACTTTAGACATAGTAATGTTTTCATTGGTTACAAGGGATTTACCTGCAATCACTAGTAGTTACCTGAATACAAATAACTACAGAAAAGGACAAACAATAAACCATGATGAAATGAGTAGGGAGTGTAGAGAACGGTGAATGAAAGTGTTTTGAAGTTGTTTTGCCACGTCGTGGGATCTGTCAGGACAGATATAAAAGGTAGATGAACGCAAACCCGGAGGTCATGTAGCCCCACGGTGTAACTAGTAGACAGAACATGAGTGGGATCGCTTTAGTCAAAGCTATAATTATAAATATTTGAGGACTTGGGAGGGGGGAGCACTCACCGAAGTACGGCTCGTTGGGGCAACCTTTCAGCTTCACTCCTTTGGGGCTGCTCTCAATCAGGAAGTGCCTCACCAGCTCGTTGGTGATGTCACCTGAGAGGTGGGGGGGGGGGGGGGGGGCGTTTCAGTGATACACAGCAGACCAACACAGAGACATCACCTCATATGTTTGGTATCAAGATAGTGATTTCATTCTGGCTCCATCCGGACCAAAGAAGGAGAATGGAGAGCCATGGTCAGACTAACTACTTGAAGCTTCTTTGAAGTATTTTTTTTTAATGTAGAAGCACCATTGTGCCCCTACCTTTCTTGTTTTGATGCACAGTGGGGGGAGGAGACGCCACTTTCATGGCCAAACCGTAAGCCCCCCTGAACGAGTGGCTGTCCCGGATGACAAAGGCTCCAGGCTCCCGCTCTCTCAGCAGGCCGATTGCTGGAAAACAAAGAACATTTGATTATTAGACTTATTAAAAAACATGGTTATAGATCAGGGGTCCTCCATTCCGGGCCTCAAGGGCCGGCGTCCTGTACGTTTTAGCTCTCTCCCAGCTTCAGCACACCTCAATCTGATGTTGATGTCATCAAGCTTGTAAAAAAAGTTATTTATCTCTCGCACATTTTACTCTTCTCAACAAGCTCTCGACCTGGTGTATTTGGATAAGGCATGAATCTGTCAATCGTTTGTTAATTTCACAAATTGATCAGTTTGTTCAGACAGAAATATTTTAATGTGCACATGTAATGCATCTTCCAATTTACTGATAATTACAAAATCGTACATTTGATGTGCTATTTTTGCTTGATTGCCTCACATTTGTCACACTACTCTAAACAAACACAACTCCTAATGTACATAATTTGTGAAATTGTGATTTAAATACTCCTTAAAATCAATGGATGCAATGCAAATGTATATGCCGCATTAGCTACAGTTGAGTAATGGACCTCGGAGGTGAGATATAAAACTCGATCAAAGAATGAAGCGAAGCCAAAATATTATGCAGAAAGCAGTCAAGAGTAGAGAAGGATCTAAAGTACGATGAAATGTGTTGTGATTCTGTTGAAAAAGCTGCCGTCAGTTCGAATTCCTCTGGAACTCCAACTTCGAACACGACACTTTGCTTCAGACACTCCATTGTTCATGGAGACGAGCTTTGGAGCACCATTTAGTTTAATGTCGCCTCCTGTCCACATGTGACACTATAAGGCAGGAAAATGGATGAGATGAACAACACATGCAGATGTAGCCTAATTCTACACATCTGGTGCGGCTTTGGTTCTGAGAGTGCATCGCACTAAGCATAAACTCCCTGGGTGTCTGATGTCATTGCCGTTGAGCATGTGCTTGTATTTAACGTGATATAATCCAGCGCCGGCTGTGAGCGCATGAACATGGGGGCGGCCAATAGCTGCTGACCTCACAACAAAAACACACAAGAACAGGAGTGTTTTGTATTGAGGCTTACATGCATATCCAGTATTGTGCATATGTGTTCGTCCATTTATTGACTGTGATGATGTTGGAGGGTCCCACAGCTTACAAAGAGGAAATCCAACACCATGACTTCACTTCCACTGGTAGTCCTACAACTTCAAAGGTTCCTTAGAAAACCTTCAACAACTCTTCTACTTAGCTTAAAACACCTTTACTATTGATGTGCTTTGAAAGATCCCAGTAGAAACAGATTTAGTTGAAACAAAATGAAGAAGCTATCAAGAGTTCAAAGTCAAGAGTTCAAAGTTAGCTATTAACTAAATCAACTTTTACAATGTTAATTCCATCCATTGCAATCACAATTTGGATAAAGCTTGGATTGAAGATGAATGTATGGACATACAGCTGGATAAACGGTGCCACTGAGAGCACTAACTATCAAAGACAAACTTTGGAATAAATTCACTATTAATTCAGAGGATATAAATTTAACGAGATAAAGATTCCCAAACATACAGAAGCACTGACAGATGGATGTTTGTGAGAAACAACTGTGTCCACTTGGACAAACTCAAACATCTTACATCTCGACAACAGTCGACCGATAGACTTAATCAACACGGTTTAAAACATGTTTTTGGCCAAATGGCCATATAGGAAAAAACCTCATTTGAGTAGCTTACCTTGTTCTCTTGAAATGTCTGGCTTGTACCAGAACTTGGACGTATCTTGAACAAACTTCACGTTGAGCCTGCTGTCAGGGCCTCCGTCTGTGACAACAACACAGCAATGTCACCAATTGTTAACTGAACTAGACCTTGATGTGATTGTGAAACAAAAGGTAACTAAGAGATATGTAAAAGCATGTATTAGTGAAAAGCTATGTAGATGAATTTAACCTCCTAAATTACAAGAAGCGAGAAAGCTCCTATTTCTTGCCAATATTGTATGATATCAATGTTACCTGGACCTGCTTAGAAAAGCATTTAGATGTTGGTCAAAACTTTTAGAAATCTCTTGCTGAATTTGTATATTGAATGGCAAAAGAAAGAAAACATGTAAAAACTGTGTGTCGGAGCATGGAATTGCAGCAATAAGGATGCCTCAGCAAAATTAAGTTCTTACATCGGAAGATACAATCTCAACAAGAAGCAGCATATTGACTTTGAAGGACCAGCTTGACCATCTGGATTAGCTTCTTCCAGAAAAAAAAAACCAGCAGTGCTTTCAAAACTTCTTCCATATTTTTGATAACATGTCCTTACCGGGTATAGTGAACCTCGAGAAGTCAGACAGGGTGTGGAAGTAGCTCGGAGTACTTCCTCCGCTCATCGGGGACAACACCTTCCCATTCAGCGTGCCGTAGGACAGGGCGCCGTTTGGTCGATCGCCACTCGACATCCGCCTCTTTTCCGGCAGCTGGGGTTGGAAACCAGGGGCTGGGCTGCCCTGCCTGAACCCTACACCCGTTCCCATCATTCCCCCATCAGGGTAGCTTGCAGGGGAGATGGGGAAGGAGGGGGTGGGTGGTCCTTGATAGCCCGAAGAGCTGCTCTGTCGAGAGAGGTTCCCGTGTCTTTCATCCGGTGTGGTGTAACCACTGTGCATGGGGTGACGATCTAAACTGGGGCTTCTCTGAGACATCTGTGAAACAGATGGATGCCGGCCCAGCACCGGACTTCCTTGAGCATGTGTAATGGATGGCTGTCGGCTGAGCACAGGGCTGCTGTGAATAGCCTGACCCAGAGATGGGTGTCTGCTGAGGACCGGACTCTGCTGGAGCCCCTGTCCAAATGAGGCCTGTTTGCTAAGGACTGGGCTGCCTTGAGCTCCCTGAGACGGACGACGACTGAGGATGGGACTTCCAGCATGAGCTGACATGACCATGTCAAAGCCATTAGCTGGGACTGTTTGCTGGCTCATTATGGAGACACCGTGACCAGCACTCGGACGCTGCTGGAAGACAGGATCATGGGTAGAGCCCAAAATGTTTGTCTGGTACTGTGGGTGGGGTTTTGCTTGGCCAAGTGTGATCTGAGTACGCTCTGAATTTGGTGGGCTTGGATCCGAGACCACGTAGTTACTCAGGAGAGTGCTGGGACCAAGGTAGGACATTGTGGGTGTCGCAGTTCCAAGATAGGAAGAGGTTGGGGAGCTAGAATCCAGGTAGGAAGAAGTGGGGGTGATCATGGCTTGATATGATGGGGTGGGTGTGGGGTAGGCACTCTCTGTAGCCTGGGAGCGGAACCCAGAATCAGTAGTGGGTTGGGAAGGAGTGCTAACGCTGCTCTCCACTAATGGGTGCTCACTGGAAAAAAAAAAAGAGTAACTCTTTAGACAAAGTTGTTCAGAGGTCCGTAAAGCTTTCATCTAAGTACTAAGTAAGTTTTTGCAGCTCTGAAATGAAAAAATGATAGAGCACCATGTATTTTACTGACCTCTGTGAGCTCTGGATGGGACTGCTGCTGGACAGAGGTGGGTTCAATGTGTGGGTGGTGGAACTTGGACTCCGTTGCTGCCTTGCAGAATCTCCTGGAGGACTAACGCTCCGAGGCGATGAAGGAGGCTCCGCACCTGCCGCTCTCGCCACCGACTCTACGTAACTCCTCGGTGCTGGAAATAAAACAAAAGCCATATCACCATACATTTACAACAGCCTTACTGTTTGTGATGATTCATCACTTTTGGTACCTCATTGTAAGCAATTGTTGAGTGGACATAACTGGATTGTTACATGAAAGCGGTTGTGAATTTTCCAAACAAATAACACTAAATGAGAATGGTTTCTCCACACGTGATGTGTAGGTGGAGTGCAACTGAAAGTCTGGAAATATGGGGTGGAGAAAATTAAAAACTTATGAGTGATTCAGGGTGTTTATATGGACTCGAGTTTTCCACTGAGCAGGATCATCCCAGTTTTGATCATTCTCATGCAGGTGGCTGGGAGCTGATTGCTGCCATCTATTTGCACAGTTGTTTGAGATGCTTACAAAACCAACTAGTTCTATTATCTTAATTACTGGTTGTAAATGTGGGACTTTTTTTAACAGTTAAAGCAATTGCAGCACATTCATTAGTCAGGCACATACACCAAAAAGTGGTCCCGTTCAATTGGGTACATATACAAAGTGTGATTTTAGCCATCCCAGAAACAAGATAGTGGCGATGTCTTTGATGTTGGCTTTCAATCTGCAGTCTTCCCTCACACAGTGGACCAGGTTTGTGGATGGCTATAGTCAGGCTTGTGTGGCCAGAGACTGCCTGAGGTAATCTTGTTCAGACATATCGCTGCACATCATCATATGGCGTCTGCTCCAGCTATAAACACAACAACAAGAGCTGATTCCCAAGAAGGTAAAATGGACAGTGTGCTGAAATCACTTTTTTATCCATGGACACCGACGTGTTTGGGTGTGTGTCAAATTTCCAACCATGATATAGGAGGATAAGAAAGCTATCTTTTGTGTTTCAAACTGAGAAGGTTTTGTGTGTCTCATGATCAGAAGACCATTAACAAATTGTGAACATTCACCATGTCGAGAGATTTGCCCTTGATCGGACATGATCTATTTATAAAGTTCAAATTACAACACAGGCCTCTTGTAGTTCTATGGTCTAAGTGACTTATATGAATACAGATATACAACTAAGACTGGTTCATCTGAATGTTTAATTGGTCACAAGACAAGAGCATGCAATGGTACAACCTGTGCAGGTAGCCAACAGCGTCCAGATAGTACAGAGTAAGGTGTATACATGCAACAGTGACCTACTTTAAATGATTCGTAGTAAAGGTACAAAGGTACAAGGTTCTTAAGGTCAAGATACCTTGTTTTTTCTGTGCATGAATACAACTACTCTACTTCAGAAACCTTGATGATTGCTGAGACACTCAAGTCCATGTAAACACACTCAGTGAAGATCTAAGACGTTTCACAACAATAGTCTTACCTTCCTCACCCTCACTGCTCTCATCATCTGTAGAGCATCATTGGAGATAATCCAGAGAGGCAAAGTATTGTGAACGAACAAAGGTACAACAAGGGAGCTTGGACATAAAATCTATACACAGCGCTGTATTTACTCAGCTTGGTGTTGAGGGGGGGGTGTCTTTGCAGGAACAGTTATACTTTCCATTGAAGTTTTAGAGACGCGAAAGGTCAGAGAACCAATGCAGATATTTTTTTTAACCAAATAAGAGTGGCACAACCAACCTGAGCCAGTTTGATTGAGGTGGATTTCTGCGGGGTTGTGGGGCTTCAAACCCAGAGCTGACAGCGGAGTCTTAGCGAGACCAGGAGGGGACCGACCTGAAGAGAAAACAGACCATCATCACCATGAACCATCATATAATCAAAGATATCCTGACAGCTGCTACCTGCAGATGCACTGGGAAAATGAAATGGTAAGGCAACTTACATGTAACATGCAAATATATATATTTTATCCTGATTTTTGTATGCTATCCTTTATGCTATACAAGTACAAACAGGTAAAGAGCTGTCAAGATATATCATCACAAGATTACACAAAACACAACAAACAGGGTGTGTGCATGCCTCATGCTCTCATGGGATGGGCAAAACATGCACGTGACCAATCACAATGAAGCAGACCTCCGGTGGTGCATTTCATCAAAGCAGAGCTGGGTCAAACTGGACTAATGTTACACTTCCAAACACATCTCTAGATGCTTTACCTTTGAATTCCTTACTGTATTTTGTCATAATGTCATTGCCATGACTCCATCTCTGCTTTATTAGGACTGGAGGGGAAGATGATGGAGGGAATTGCCACAAAGCACGAATCCATCATTAGTATAAACACTCCAACTGTTTGTATCTGTAGTGACTTTCCATTATATGAATCGATCTTCTTCCTCAAAACACAAATTCTGCTTTTTCCCATCCAGCTTGAACACATATACCAGGGGTGTCAAACATAAGGCGCCACATCAAAGAAAAATTCTCAAATTAAATTTTGAAGGTTATTATGGCACTATTTTACTGGTCCAGCCCACTGGAGATGAAACAGGGCTGCATGCAGCCCCTCAACTAAGACGTGTTTGACACTCCTGACATATACCCTTGTGAGGTAAAAACTCAAGGCAACAAAGACACACCTCAACATTAAGTGTCAAAGAACAAGACACGAATGGCTGAGTGGTGAGGGGAAGGAGCCAGGGTGCTGGTTGCAGTGAAAAAAGGCAGCAAACAGGAACCCAAACATGGATAACAGCAGCTCCACAGAGAGCAGCAGCTGCTGACAGAGCAGAAGTTTGGAGATAGTGGCGAGGGCGCTTCAAAGAGCCCGGGTTTCACCCGCTCATCGTGTCTGCTTTAATCAGCAGGCAGGCTGCGATGGGTTCGCCACTTTGAGGTGAACGTGCTGCTCTCGTGTGGATCTCATGCTAAAGCGGTGCAAGACTGTGATAAGTGATAGGTGAGGGGGGGTTCACTCGGGCGACAGGGGGAAAGGGGGCGGGGCGGGATGGCTGACGTCGCGGGACAGTGGAACTCCGGTGGAGAACGGTGCATCGTCCACTTACCAAAGAATCCCAACCAATTCTTTTGTGCTTGAAAGCTTGATGCCCCACCTTTACCCTCGGCTGTTTGTGTGTGGTATGTCAGAAGACAGTATCGTGGGAAAGTAATTTGGTGTCACATAAACTGATCCCATAGCAAACCGGCACCTTTTGTCCAGTTTTGTCAATAACTGCAAAACTGTTGTTAGAGAATCAAAATTCCCACTTAAAGCAATAGTTTTGTCGTTAAAGAACATTCTGTGACAAACAATAACTTGTAGGAGAATCTGGTCCGCTTCTGACTGGACACTCAGTGTTCCTACTTTAAGAGGAAGGGACGATGTTACGACACAAGATGGGTGTTAAAAATACAGCTTGCCTCTTTATGACTAACTTTTATGGCCGTACCCTGGGGGAGATAGGCACGAGGACTGGATGAGGTCACTGGTAGAGCTGGCAAAAAAAAGACGTTACCTAATCCTCCACTCTTGTTTTCACAAAGAGTTCATGAGAGACACAGAGGAGGAGGGAGGGGGTTGTCAAGTGTGCAGATATTTGTCCCTAACTGTGTTCAATGGGTGTTGAATCATTCGCATGAATCATCTTTTGATATAACAAGAAAACCCCGTTTTTCTCTATTAACCCCGAAGTTAATGAATAAATAAATTACTTCTACTCGTGCACAATTCTCTGCTTGGTTCCACAAAGTTTAACTTTGAAAATATCAGTTATATTAAAAAAAAAAATACAACAACCAAATAATAAAGTGTTGAAACTCAATCTGTGGACATGGGAGTGACTCTAAATCACAACTCTCCAATATAACTTTAAAAAACTCATGTGTCCAGGTGGACAAATGCTGAGTAACTTCACTATTGCAACCAAATTCTCACAAAAGAAAGAACATAATTAAAATCACCAAGTATCCTCACTTTAAATACTTGACTGAAAACGGGGTCGTTCATGTCTATTGTCAAAAAGTTATCTATAATGACATTGTCTGATAACAGGTTTACATTCTCTGACCTCTTCTCAAGTGCTTCCTATTGGTTTGGCTGTTTGAACATGCAGTTTATATCATGAACGTCACTTTTCTAAAAAATTGCCCTCGAACACCTGAGGCCAGATGTATAAAACAATTATTGATGTGCAGATTTATCGCTGAAAACTGTGCCCAAAAATGCAATGACATTATTTTTCTCAGATTTATAAGGCTGCATGTGAACCAGGTTCTGTTTTATGAATCTGCGCAACACGTGCACAAACTTAACATCAACTGCAGTTGGGGAAGGAGCTACATGTGTCTGAGGAAGGTGAAGGAAAATACAAAGTTTAGGGGTGATAAAACTACATTATTAAAAATTCTATTCATAACTGACTTTACTCACTGATGGCTCCAGAAAACCGCAAAAAAAACCTTGTTTGTCTAAGGTACAAAAGAGGATTGCACAATCTTTCTAGACATTTATTCTACCAAGCTGATGTTTCATTCTGGTGAATGGGTCATATATTAGTTGATTGCTCTCTCAACAGGTTCCTTTTATCAGGTAACCTTGAAAAACTGAGCATTTCTTTTGCTTGAGGTTGCAAATGTTGGGCAGAAATTCCAGAAAGCCCTCGTTTTTGGCTGTTTACAAAAATGCTGAAAGCAATGTTTGTTTTCATGTTGGAGCTACGCGTCATTGTTGCTGTTTGTTTTCGTAGCAAAGCTACACACACTAAACCAAGCACGCAAAGAACAACACGCCATAAACATTTTCAATGGCAAGTACATGGATATTTTGTAGAGACAGACAATGAAGTTGCATTGCTCTTATGGTGACTGTCAACTATAAAACTACCAAGTCCCAGGAGAATATGGACAGGTAGTTGTGACACTCTGGAGGAAAACATTGTTGTGGTTGTTTTAAAAAAAATTGCATTTTCGAGCACAGTTGTGTTAATGGACTGAGAAAACACAAAAAAGTTTTGCGTTTTCACTTGAAAAAGTCACATAAACAAGCCCTTAATCTCTTCAGTCATGATATAAATTAGCTACATTTCTGATTATCTATTCAGGCCCGAGCTCCACAGTTCCCTCTGTCAGCCGGAGGGGGGACTTACACAGGTTGAAGTAAGGGGTTTGCGGCGAGATGGGGAATGCAGGGGTTTGGGGAAACACCTCACCACCAACTGTGGGTGTAGGACTGATGGGACCTCCTTCCATTTCTTCGAAGGCTTCTCGGTAGCTGTGCATATTTCTCTGAAGTGGGGGAGAAGATTGGACAAATTCGTGTCATTGAAGATGGAGAAAAGGTGCAGAACCTTCTGCTGACATGTCTGTTTTTCTACCTCTTTGGGTCGTCCTCCGGGGTTCATAGCGATGGCGTTGACGAACTCTGGAGAAACGCAGCGAACAGGGGAGCGAAGCGGACCCTCTGGGGACAGACCGTCATCGGGGCCGTTCGGCTGCTGGCCGTCACTGGTGAGGCGGTGGCGGGGAAGGGTCGAAGGCTCATCCAGGGACACGACCCGGGCCTGGACACCTAGCATGACGTGGAACAGTGTTACCAATTCGGCTGTATGGTAACTGGATGCTAATACTGCACAGGCCACTGGGTCCACTCTGCAAAAATACAACATCGCCACGCGTTGGCAGAAGGCTGCAGGCCTTTCAGAATTTCAAACCGAACATGCAGGTTAATAACAAGATCAAACTCAAGCCCTTAAGTTACAAGAATTGTTGAAAACCTTTCAATTCATTACAAAAAGATATCTCTTAGATTGATTTTCTCAACAGAGAAACATGAGTTGAAGTCTTGGCGATGTGCAACGCAAAGTAATGATCTGTGTTATTTCATCAATACGTTCTAAAATGTTACTTATCTCACATAAGTGGCCAGTCCTGGCTGCACCTCAAAGCGATCAGTAAGCTGATTTTGGTAAATCTGGTTTGAGCTGAGAGATCGAGCAGCATAAAACAAACAGGATTTGATTTAAGAGGGTTTTTTTTGTTTAAAGCTCATATGTGATACTATTGATGGGAGACTTGAAGAAGCAAAGCATGAAATGCTGGCCAAAGCTGCAAAGCCCGTGTAAAAATTTACCAGAGGCACTTTGGAACGAGATGAAGGTGACTGAGAGACAGAAGGAAAATACAATGGGTTTAGGAAACGGGAGGGTGTTTGTGCTCAGGCGGTTCCCCCTCTGGCTTCTCTGAAAACTTTCTTGATGTTTCCAGTTCTTCCTCTGACACAGCGGGATGCATATTATGTTTGAGGGACCTGATGCTAGCTTATAGATCTTTTTTTTTTATTACTTTTGTTCAAACCAGATGTGGCGGCGTCTTGAGTTGAATTTACACATTTCCGTGGCCTGTAACTGTTTAAAGGTGAAATGCTTATATGTTTAGAGTACAATATCCACGACGACCATAAGCTACACGCAGAAAAACCTGTTGAGATCAATGTGGTAAGCAGGCAAGCTAAGTTGTAAAAACCACTTTGTGCAATACGATTGTTTAGCTACCCAGTCCTTACTTGCCGCTTACACTTCTTGAACTCAATATGTCACCTCAGCTCGCTAGCTACGAACGCTTCATGAGCCAGTTAAAATAGAGAGCAAGTTTGTCATCGATCTTTTTGTAGAAGTGATCTCACTGATTTGTGTCTCATTTACTTGGAGTGAAAAGGCCCTGATTACAGGACAATGTTTCAAGTGAAAACACATAATATTTGAGTTTTCGTAGCAGAAACGTTTAGTGTTTACTTTGAAAACGATGTCAGTTCTCAAGGAAATGGTGGAAAAGCGATGGAGTCAGGCCACGAGTCTCCGCTATTGATAATGTTTGTAAGGAAATCAGACATGCAGAGAACAATACACTATAAACATTAACAATAACAAGAAGACGGGCATTCCTATGGACAGACGAGGAAGTTGGATAGTTATTATGGTGACTGTCAAAATAAAACTATCAAGCCCCGGGATAATATGGACTGGGAGTCATGACACTCCGGAAGCAAACATTGTTCTTATTGTTCTACTGAGCATGTGCAGAAGAACTATTTACTATGGCCATTGTGTGTAGTAGCAACCCGTCTCCACCATGAGGGAGCGTTTTACAAAAAGGTGCATTTCCTCCATTTTCCACGTAAACAGATTTGGGGTGTTTTTGAAACCTTCCATCTTGGTTGCCGTTTTCAATATGTTGTGTTTTAAGTGACTCCAAACACCATTGTCATGTAAACGGACACACAAAACGCAATGAAAGTATTTTGTTTTCATATGAAATCGTTGTCACGTAAACAGGGCCCAAATGGACAGATTCAATGTTTAATGAACAACACAACAGATTGTAGTAAATCACATTGTCCATTAATCTATTAGCATACACTTGTTAACATGCTAAATCAATAGCTTATATTATTTTTGCACATCTGTTGAACACAATAGTGAATGTTACCAAATTTGTGTGCAAACAATTTCATGTTTGTGCCCGTTTTTACAGTCAGTCAATTGAGCTCAAAGTGGCATTACAAGACCAAACCTAAGTCCTGCACAATGTACCTTTAATCTGCGTTTCAACACACTGTAAACAGTAGATAATAGTGACCTTCTAAATGTAATAAAGCTCTGTTGTTGTTGTTTTAATTGCTGGCAAATTCCTCTGTAAGTATACCAGCACATGCGGACACACCCTGTGATCCTGACTGTTGTGGAAACAGTAACAATATTGACATCAATTCACTTCTGTTTCCCTCTAAAGTCAGGGAGAAAACAAAATGAATTATAGCAGCTGTAGTAATCTGACAGTTTAACAGTCAGGAATGCAGTTAAGCTTCCATCGCCACGCTTGACATAAAAAAAATCAGAGGTGTTAAATGGGTTTTAAGAACAATTGCTCCAGATGTCGACACAGCCTTCCAAGTGTCGTTTTTTCATCATCGCTGTTATTACACGCATTATATGAACAGAAAGTAGTCAAAGAAAGCCAATTATGGCACCTGTCAGGATGCTTGTCTGATGCAAAACTTCAAAACTTTTCAACAACACCTTGAAGTGAATGCAGTCCACACCCCAGAAAAACAGAAAACACACCGACCATCACACCAGCCCAGAAACTCCAAACCAGATGTACCCAGGATGCAATGCTCTGCAGCGCCGTCAAACACTATGCTGTTGTCCTGGTGACGGCTAATGGCTCACAGCTGGTAAGCCTGGTAATCCCTTGTGGTGACTTTTTTTTTTTTGCTCTCTCAATCTCCTATTTCTCAACTATTTAAAAGCTAGTTATCGTGGCGAAGAGTCTAAAAACATAAATCCGATAGGTGATCCCGTGGGTTTTTATTTTCTTCCAGGAAATAAAGTCATACTTTCCAAATGTACCCACCTGCAAGCGAGAGGTCATTTAAGGTATAACCAAGCAGAGTGCATTCCTGAAAAACTCTATTGAAACCAATCGAAATGTTCACCCTATTCACCAATTAGTGCTTTAGCAGTAACAATCACATTAAACTACTGTTAAACGGAGGAGAAGATCCTTATCTACCTTGACCTAGCTCAGTTTTACTGAAAGCAACATGAAAAATGTCTGTAAGCAACATCTTTCTACGGCAGCTGGGATGTATTAACGGATCTAAATATACAATAAACTGATTGTTAGCCGGCTCAGAGTGCCACTTCAACACAACATACACAACATTTCCCAGTGAAAACAGAAAACCTTTATAGCCTTCGCATATTTTTTCCATGTGGAGTATGAATTAGACTTAATGGCATTTCAGAAATATTTGTATCGGTACTAGGTCTTTACTAAAAGTTACCACTCATACGTGAAGTCTTCCTTTAAAATAGTGGAATCGGTGCATCCCTAGTTGAGTCAAAGAGGTTAACTGTGATTGATCATGACCTCGATTCAATTCACTTACTCTAAGATTCCTCCTACCTGCACAAATAGGATCATAATTCCTTCCACAAACACTTTCCACACTCTCATAGTGCAAAAGACCAAAGGAGTCTGGAAACTTTCTGTTCCCCTCTTTTTCATGTCGTAGGTGGTTTCAAATTCTTTATGATCCGCTTAGGGGGGAAAAAAAAAGCTGTGCAGCGACTTTTCTCTGAAGGTCAGGCAGTATATAAATGTCTGTATGACTGCAGATATAATCTCATTAGAGCTTTACTGTGGCTTTACAACACCGATGTTTAAATTTGACGTAGTGTTGCATCACTGCAAAAGTTCACTGCCATCTGTGGCGAAGAGGCCAGACTGGCCCCCTTCCCCACAATAGTCCCGTCTACATTGCGGTCAGCGACTCTCAGCGGACACATCAGGCTTTAGTGATGTTTCCAACTAGGACTGTGGTCTCTCTCTTACATTTGGTGGCTTTTGTCTGGCTTTGTAAATCTTGAAAATAGTGTGAGTGAAAAAAAAAAGCTGGCTTGAATGAAGCCAGTGTATCCTGGCCTTGGTATTGTTCGCGGAGTTTGGCAAAGCGGATCTTGTGACATGCACTCTCCTGGCAAGGGACAGAGCCTCCTTTGTTGCTTCTCCTGTCTCATTTCTTGTGAAACTTTAACATTAACCAATTTAAAAAAAAAAATTCTTTCTTTTCTGTACCCTCTACGCCGCAGCTGGGGTAATTCGACAACCTTGAAGAAGAAAACTGCAACTCAGACCAAACAGGAAAGACGGGTGATTGTATGTGAAGGGACGTAATAGTGGTTAGTTCGATGATGATGCTGCTCGATGACGACGGAGAGAAATCCAAGGGCAAAAGGGAGGAAGTGACACAACAAACAAGAAGCCATAAAGCAAAGGTTCACTGCACTACAAAGCAAAGCAGAAACACACACACACACATACACGGGTGGAGAAACACTCAAAAAAAGGCTGTCCTTTTAATCTGGAGTGTCTCTTCACACAGGATGGGAGAACCAACCCAAGACGGAGTGAGAACGACGATGCTCAGACTGAGAAGAGGTCATGCTGGGGATGACACGTTGGACCCGAGCCGAGTACTCTGGGTAAAGAGATGAGCGGTGAAAGGAAGGAGAACGATGAGGATAAAACTGAAACAGACAGAAGATGAGGTATCACTTCGAACAAGGAGAGAAGAACAGGAAGGAAACTGATGCTTATTCCTCGTTCCAAAGGCTGGAATCAGCATCGGACTATTTCTGTCACTAAATAAGTCTCAATGGAAGGTCTCGTGTGGACATTTTACCTCAGAAAAACTATAAACAACAGTTGCTTTACATTGAGAGGGCAGTAAAAGGAAGCGAATACACTATTGTTGATTCTGGAAAAGCTCATTCTGCTGTCTGTTATCTCATGTTGACTTTGTTCCATTTCTTGCTGCTCTGGAGGATGTCTGACGGCCTTATCTCGGGACAGTCGACCTGTCGGACTGGAGAGGACGTTTCCTGCTGGAGCCCGAGTGATGGGGACTGATGAGGTGACATTCAGGAAATGAGATAAAGGGAGAGCGGTGCTTTTCCAACAGAGATGTGCATACAGTGCGCGGCTCAACGTGTACTCCCCACGCAACAACCTGGCCTGTATTCAATACCACAACAATGTGAAAAGTAAGTACCAAAGGTAATATTAGGGAAAGTGTTTTCTTTTTTTTAAGGAAAGCGACACAAACATCCCAAAAGTCATTACTCATGACAGAAATCTGGAGTGGTCAACAGAAAAAGGGTGGAATGTGAATTGATGAGTCCAACCCAAGATTAGAGACTAATCTTAGTCTGTGTTCACACTGATAGTGTTGTTCCTTGTTCTGGACTATCACGGGAAAACAGAAGTGATTGCACTACGGTCTGGGTTACTTCGTGCTCAGTCTGATACAGCTTTTCTTCAGTAAGAAAGCATTATTACTTAAGAAACACGTACGATATCAGCGCACAACCAATTGGAGGCTTTTCTGTGTAATACAAAGCAGATAATTCCCTCAATTCTAAAGTGGGCTGCGCTAACAGCACTCTGAGAAACACAATGGGGATTATTGATAACTAAGAGCTATCAGCTGGCTATGAAATGTAAACACATGCATGAAGAAGACAGCCTCAGCACATGTTATGAGTTTACGATATCTTTGGTCTGTGCTTCAATCACACTTTAACTGAACAGTTTGTTTAAAGGTCAAGAGACTTCAGAGATGCTGGTGTCAGTCTGCTTGTTGATGAAAACATCATGGTATGGATGGTATTTTTCTCCAAAATGTGCACCAATAGAGCAAATACAATAGGATTACCCTTTATTGAACCATTACCTTCTTTTAGAAATACACAATAACTGTATATAAAGTGTTGTCTTCTTGTAGGCCTGCATACTTGATGTGATTTGAAACTACAGATGTAATTATGACACAGAATTAATACATTTAGTGTTCCTTTTTGTTTGATTTCTTTGACTTTGTGACTATGTTAGGTAGGTATTCATGGCACAATTGAAAGTTATAGTTTCCTGTTCAACAGATCGGTCAGGTTTTACTGTTAAATGCATCCCTACATATTAATAGTTAGGGTAGTTTGATCCATAAATTCAGTGAGACATTTGGAACCAATATCGATCCGTCTTTGAATGCATGTCGGATTCATTGCTTTTGGATATAAATGTTGCAATGAACTTATACAGAAAGCTGTGAGATCACACAGCTGCCTTGGAAGACACAACCAACTACCACAGTTCGAAAATGGAGATGATGGAATTTATCTTAATTTGATCTTACCAGCCACTCTTTGAGCCACCAGACCTTCTACATTGAAGGCTTCATCGGGCTCGCTGTCTCTCGCCTGGGATGCACCACTCGGACCACTCTGGAACTCGGACACAGACTGCTGCAGCGTGGACGATGGGTAGTTGGACGTCAGCTGAAGATGACCACCGACAGCAAGTGGGATTTGTGAAGAGATACTAGTTGCACTTGTGTCAGACATGTAGGGAACCTGAACAGGTGCAGGTTCTGGCGTGCCCGGCATTCCGGGTGACATCTGGGATGGTAAAGAATGGCTGACGTGGCCGGACGCTGGGCCAGAGAAGTGGGTGTGGATGGCATCGTCGGCCTGGTAGGAGGGCCTGGTTTGTGTCTGGGAGAAGGACGGCTGTGTGGTCACAACATTGTTTTCCCGCAATGGCGCACTTTGGGATTTTGTCACCAGTGTGTGACTTGGTTCCAGGTCCAACATGAGAAGATTAAGGGTCTCAATGGATTGCTCGATCTCCTGCTGGGAGGCGCTGGTGCGTTGCGGGAACTGTGGCAGGCTGTGGTGGCTAGGCAGTGCAGCGACAGACGGAGGTGGACTGAAGGTCAGGCCTTCAGTTACGGGCTCCTCGGGTACACCAAACCGCTGCCAAACATTGAGACCACGCTGGACGGCTTCCCTGCTACTCGTGGTGCGGGCGGGAGCTGGTGGCATGGACTTTGGCTCCGCCCCAAACGAATGAGAGCGGTACATGCTGCCGTTCTGCGTCGTCATGTAGTTACTCGTGAGATCACTTTGGTTCGCGGTGACAGGTTTTTCCGACATACCAAAACGTGATTGGGTGGTATCCAGAGGCTTTTCTGGGATGCTGTGCTCTAGATATGGCACGTGGTCTTGGCCATTGATGAGTGACCCAGACTGATAGTAGAGGTCAGCCGGGGTAGCCCGACCATCCGTGGAGGAGAACGTCCCGAGACTGTCCACGCTGTTGCCCTCTTGACTGTTAGGCAGCTCATCATCTAAAATATCGGTTTCGCGGTCAGCGCTGGTGTGTCCATTAACATGGACCTGAGCAGGCACCAAGTGAAGCATCCCCCCAACAGCAGACGTTGGGGTGGACAGGTAGTCCTGTCGGTGCATGGGCCCCTCCAACCCACTCAGCAGCTGCTCGAGCTCCTTCTTCTCCTGGAGACTGATGGGCTGTTGGACGGTTTGGTGAGGGACTGCAGGTAACTCCTCGCCTCCAGGAATGTGTGCCTGGCTCACCGTGGAAGCCTGAGGAGCTGCTGCCACTTCATCGGTGCGGTCGGTTTTAATGGAGGCGGTGGAGTTTCCCGAGTCGCTGCTCACTGACAATGCGTGGTCAACTGCTGGCAGGGCATGTTCCACAGCAGTGGGCGGGAGGCCATTCGATGTGACTGTTCCCTCAACGGATTCCTTTTTGCGAACTTTGGCGTAGAGGCTGCCGTCCAGAGGTCCTTCGGTATGGATAACTTCTGGAAGAAAGAGGGATGACAAAGTCTTGTTAGAAATGGATAACATGTTAACCACCAAAGCTTTGCTTGTCAACATCACTTTAAGTCCAAGTTTCGTTAGAACCACAGTGTGGCTTGGATACCTGTAATATCTGAAGATAAAGTTTGGATGAATTGAAAATATTCAGTGTTTAACAGACTGAACATAAGACATTATAGTTCTGGTAATAAACTCATACGTATCAGTATACATTACAGTAACTGATACAGTATATTAGTGTAGAGTAATCAGCGTAGAAAACTGATTAAATATGTTGCTTTTTATCACAAACAAGACACAAATTATTCTGTCATTGACCTCTTTGGGATTCATTAAAACATTTAAAAGTGCAGTGAACCATTGAAGAGAAATGTGGCTATCAGGAGAAGTTGTGGGCACGACCCAAGCAGCTGCACTGAAATTAAACACTGGCTCAGATCCACCTATTCTACCAGCTTCAGGAAATGAGCAGGGTCTGTGCGGCACACTAAGTGGAATAAACTATGAAATCACAGCAACCTGCGATGTATTTTCTCATGCCAGCAGCATTTAATGCATGCCATCTGAGAGAAATGGGTCATGGAAATAAAAAAAAAAGGTGAAAACAAAACATTTTTTTGAACAGAGTCTTCTTTTAAATTAAAAATAAATTAAATCATTGAATTAATATTAATTTGTTTGTAACATCAAGATGCATTGCTGAACAAAACATGAACACATGGTGGATTCAGGCACAGTCACAACTGAGTCCCATAAAGAGGAAGCGGGTTGCCCCAATCAGGAGAATTTAGTCATCACTGGAAAATCCACCTCACTGAATGAGGAAGGCCTGGAGGCTTTTCCTGGCCCATGAAACCCAAAGCAAAACAAAACATACCATGATTCCCACTGAGAAGGTTGAAACACACACATGCAGTATGTCATCTATAACGCAAGCTTACAAACAAGTTTTTCCTCTCTCATTGAGCCAAACCAGTGCTCTACTTCACACTGATTTATCAGTGTTTTTATATCATCAAATCTAAAGTTTTGGATGACGTAATGTGAAAAAAACACAATTTAGTTACAACATTGACAAGTTCTCTTCACGTATTAAATACATCATAACCCCTAATGAGGCATGTCCTGAGGAACAAGTCAATGAAAGAAGCTGCACAAAGAAGTGGTCTGTGTCTCTGTAACTTATGGATATCTCCATCTCTGCTTTAGTGAATACAGGGCTCTGTAATGGATCTCAGTGGGCGTACACGAGGTTGGGCACTGCAAGGTCTCCTCGACTCGCCCGAGGCAACTTGCCAATGGAACGGCGCGCTGTCGTGGCTGTGCCTTTCAGACTGGTGGAAACAAATCCAGCGGCTGACAGTTCCAAGAAAAAAAAAATTAAACGCCCAATGTTTTCTGCGACTAATCTGTTTACGGTTTACTTTGTTTTGCTGGTGGACAGGACAAACACAACCAATTTTTCATGTGAAAATTGGAAACTTTTGTTGAATTTTGGTATCCGTTTACACAACAACTGTTTGGAAACAAGTCAGAATGTGGAACTTTTCGAAAATGAATCGCTCCCGTCTCGACCAAGACGGAAATGCTGCACATGCACACAACAGCCATGGTAAGTATTTCTTCTGCACATACAGATGGACAATAACAACAATGGCGGCCTCCAGAGAGTCATGACTCCCAGTCCATATTCTCCTAGGACTTGGGGTTCGGGGGTCGGAGTCTCAACACCCCAGTATGAAAATCCCCAATGTTTTCTCTTATAAAAAGTTAGCTGGTGACAGACAAGCCTCCAAATCGAGTAACATCACTCATCAAACAGCTCAAGTACCAAGTGAGTATCAACATGTAGACACAGCCTTAGTGCACTAGTCATGTCGACAAACATAGACATAAGTCATGAAAGAAGAGCCCTGCTCACTTTCTCCATTTCACTAACTTCACGTTCACCTGATCTGTCACATCCTCAGCGACAACACCTCAAAGCACTTCCTGTAGGATGTTTCCCTACCTGTGTGCGCAGCGGACGACTGCGCTGTCCGAAGATGAGCGTGGGGGGGAAAAGCCCGGCAGAGGAGCCCCGGGGGTGGGACGTAAAGGATTACAACTGCAGTTAGGAGTTGGTTTTGGCTCGAGTCCCTTCTCCTCCTCCTCCTCCTCCTCCTCCCTTCTCCTGAATAGTTTTCTGTCTAGCCGGAGAGCTGCTTCTGTTGCTGCCGTGGCTCACACTGGTCTAAAAGCTGCCCCCACTGTGTGTGGATATGTGGGAGGTCTATCACAACAGCCTGTCTGATGGCGCATGGGAGAGATGGGTGGGTGGGGGCGTAATGAGCCACTAAATTCCACAGAGTGTGAAGTTTGATGGAAGGACACATCACCGACTTCCTTGATGCACAGCTTGTTATGAGGCATGTGTCCAATAGCCTTAAGAAGGCCCTTTCACAGTAAAATTTGATCACCGCTCACAAAAATTTGAAGCATCCCCTAAAATCCATAAGAAAAGAAAAATCAATTTTAAGTGACATGAGTACACAGTCAAAAACACTAGTGTAATGGAAAGAGCTACTCGGTCCAGCAACACTCATTTAACAAGCTCTCTCAAAGCGAGCACGCGGGAGAAAACTCCACCCTGCTGCAGACAGATGGCGAAAACAGAACATTTTGAGTGACTGAAAAATACCCCAGGTCTGTGTTGTGTAGAGTATGTGAAGTAAAATGGTAAAGGTTCCAAATGGCAGGAGTGTTCACAGCAGTAAAGCAAATGTTCTTCAATCCTCTTATCAAACAACAATCAGTAGAAATGTTGACTTAATTATGATTACACCATCCACAATTGTGGTTGTGTCTGTTAAACATGCAACTTTTGCATCAGAATTGAGTTATATTCATTTTAAGAAAGAACAAAACAAAAAAAAAAACATGTATGGTAAAGAATTCCAACCGATGCAGTTACTGTATCTCTCACACATCGAGTCCCTTGTTTGTTTTGATACACTCATTTTATTCCAGGAGTGTCAAACATAAAGCCCGTGGGCCAAAACTGGACCACAAGAGGCTCCAGTCTGGTTTGTTAAACCATCAAGCAAATTGTAAAATTTTCAAAGAAAACAGATTTTTAAACTTAGGATTAGTGGAAAGCCATGCTGTTGGGGTGCGTTTGTAAAAACACCCATGATGCAACAGCTACAGGTGAAGTCTTTAAGACATTTCACTGTATTTTGCACCAGAAGGTTTAATTGAAATTGGATTATTGTTGAAACTATAGTAATTCTCTCTGGTTTAGTTTTGTGAAAATATCAACATTTTTATCACATATACCCTGCGCCACAACAAAGAAAAAACTTTAAAGTTTGAATTTAAAGATAATTATGGCACTATTATACTTGTCCGGCCCATTCAAGATGAAATTGTGCTGGATGTGACCCCTGAACTGAAATGAGTTCGACACCACTGCTTTATTCGTTCCAGCCCCATAATGTCTGTCAGCTAATGACAGTAATGACAGTAATGACAGCAGATATTCCAGCTGTGCTATAGAAAACCCTTATTCGTCAGCTTTCTTTAACTCGGCCATGTCCTCACTTTCGACATAACGTGACTTATTAGCAGACCCCCCTCAACCCATTAGTACTATAGGATATCTAATCTGTCACTTTACACTTGCAGGGTGTTGTTTTTAGCAAAGGCCAACTATTTATGTTGTGGCTGCTTCTGTGTGTGCTGCCGTTTTCATTCGTCTAAAACGAGCTCGCATAATCCCCCACAAATAACCTTTGACAGCGTCCCTTCGTTTGATAAGAAAGGGCATGTGTATTCGTGATATTCTACACGGTGAGTGCCTCTGTCGGTGTGTTTTTACACACTCCACGGGAGGTAAATACTTGCTGTGCGATTCCAGGCGCATTACTCAGAGGAGAATGTCTGCCACGGCCGACCTCATAGGCCCGACTAATTATACAACAGGAGGAGAGAGTGAACCATGTCAGGCGAGTCTGGACTGACTGGCAGATGAATAAATGAGGTCCACAAAATACAAGCGTTACTCTGACATCACTGTGATAAGACAATATAAAAATAGGTTTGTTAGATATGTGCTCTATGGAATACCAAGGTCTTGTCGATGGAAGGTGCTGCTGGATATTTTGAGGCCCTGCGCTCCAGATGGTGCAACTGTGTGACCTTTTCATCTCCGAACTTTGAGCTCTGACCCCGCGGTGGCAATAGATCCCCCATTCACAGCGGAAATGGCATGTTTCCCCATGTACTAACACACAGTTTTTTTCATGTTTTTTTGGGGGGTTTTTAGGCACGAGAGGGGGCTTTACAATAAAGCAATGGTGAAAACACTTCTGGGAAAAATCTCAACAGTACAAACACCGACAGCGAGACGAAAATAACTTTCTAAGCACATTCAGATTTAAGAAGCCGAACTCAATGGCGTAGCAGTATATAAGTATAGCCTGGTGCCATATTTGGTTACAGTTAATGACTGAACTATTGATTTGGCCGCAAAGCATGTATTTGCTTTATGTCGGTGCTCAGGGACACTCATTAAAGTAATGCGACGGTCTCGTAAATGATCTACACAACCCCTGAGTTGGATTAATTATCTTTGTAAAGACTGACTTAATAAAGTCGATGAGGGCAGCCTGATACAGGAACCACTTGTCACGCCAGCATATTTCTCACTGTGAGCCGACTTGGGACACGACTGCACAGCAGTGCAGTTTTCAGCACAATTTTGCAAATGCCAACAACCTCAAAACACTTCAAATGTAAGTACAGGAACTTGTTGTTGCTTAATGAACACTCACTCTGAGACTCATTAAATATACATGAAAGTTTACTGCCGATCGATGGGTGTGAGTGCAGACTCTTTAAGATCGGGGAGGCAAAGAACAAGGTAATGGAAGGTGGTTGGGGACATGCAGGACAAAGGTATTGATCACTGTTAATCACTTTAGCCTGGAATAGTCTGCAGGTAATGCAGCAGAAATAGGCTCTACAAACACAAAGTAACACTAGAATAAAATCATACATATTCAAATGTATGGCTATACAATAGAAAGAGTAAAAACCAATACAGAAATCATTGTTTTACATGCACGCACACACACACACACGCACGCGCACGCACACGCACACGCACGCGCACACGCACACGCACACGCACACACACACACACACACACACACACACACACACACACACACACACACACACACACACGCCATATGATATAAATCACCCAGACGGCTCATCCATGCAACGCATCATGTTTCACTCTGGATGAGGCTGTATCTCAGGAAAAGTCATCAACGGTCGTTAGCAGCAGGGTTGCGAAGGGAAAATCCTGAGGGCTAAATGAGGAGAGCGTCCGATGAGCTGGCTGCACCAAACTCATTCTCGAGGTGAGGAGAAACTTTGCTTGCTACGTTCTGGAGTGACTTCAGAGGCAGAACCACATGGTCTTGATAGCTTGCGCAGATCCTCTTCATAAGAAACTGTCGTCAGCACTTGTTCCAGGCAACATCCTGGTGAATACTTGAGAAACAAAGTTGTCATGCTACGTAAAAGACGAATGGAGGTGTATAATTACGCAGCGTTCTGAAGGAACGCTTTTGCTCTTTACCTTTTAAGGATGTGATGTAGAGAAAAGGAAGAGTACTCCAGATCAATGTGTCGTAAAAAAAAATTCTAAATCTTTTTTTAACCACTTTTTGCTCAATTCTAAAGCCCCGTTGACCCAACAACATTGTTAAGTGAAGTGGCAAAACTTTGTTGTGTGTTGGTTATCTGTTTAAACAACAACAGGGCTCAGAACCACTGAAAACTCAACTTATTGAAAATGGCTCCAAAGGTGGAACTTTTCGAAAACCCTTCAACTTCGTCTCCATGCAGAGGGTGAACATGCTGCTACTGTGCATGCTCATCACATCCGTAGTAAATACTTTTTCTGTACATGCACAAACAGATGGACAATAATAATGTTTGCCTCCAGTGTGTCATGACTTCCAGTCCACATTCTCCCAGGATTTGGTAGTTTTAGAGTTGACAGTCACCATAATGACAATCCAACTTGTGAGTTGTTCTCTGTGTGCATGTGTGTCTGGTTTTATTACAAAAGCAAACAACCGCTCACACTAGTGGCCTGGTATGTTAACTCCATTGTTTTCAGCATTTCTGCCATGTTTGTGCATAGGGACGTCGTTTTGAAAACCTTGCAAAACTTTTATGAAATAAAAATGCAGAAATTATGTGTTTTCACCTGGAATTTCATGTAAATTAAGCCTTATACTCTAAATATCAATAACAAATAAACCATCTTAGTTCAGCAACAAGATAGATGGCAAGCTAACAGAGCTTTCTCGCTATTTAAACTGTTTTGTGAAGCGTTTTAGTAATATAAGCTGGCCAGAGGGCATATATTGGGATCGAAAAGTACAAAAATGTTGTCGTGCAAACAGGGCCTGAGTCTTTGATCTGTGCCAAACGCATGGCACACCTGCCAGGAAGGAATGAAAGATGACCGGATCCAATTCCAACCGAGGCAGGCAGAAGAAATCTTTAGTGCGCAGCATAAACAAGAAAAATAATAGATAAAAAAATCTACCTCTAACTTTAAGTCTTTTTATTAGTCAGAATATGAGGTGCTAAATCTTAGCAGTGACTGTGCGGACACAGATTCAAGATGATCCCTGAACCAAGGATGGTACTCAACAGAGAAAAAAGAAAGTCCCCTTGATTACTGGCAGGGTATTGGCAAGAAGACAGCTTTTTTTTCAGCGAGTTGTTTTTGTGAGGGGAAAGAATACAGTGTTGTGACAAAGAGCAGGTGACGTGGGAGCAGGGATAGAATTCTCCTCAGAAGTCAACTAGTAGGACGGGGGGAGTGATTAGTATTCTCACTGGGACCAAAGTAAAACTGTTTCAGTTCCTTTCTCTTTGAAAAGTTCATCTCCTGCATCTCCCCACTGGGATCTATTCAGTGGGTCAAGTGACCCATGTAGAAGGTCTCTGTGGGCCTGTAGCATAACAAAGAAATCAGAAGCACCTAGTAAAGACAACTCTTGGTTGACAAATTTTCTTCTTCAAACATTCCAGCCACTGAGAGAAATATTACATTTGACTTTTACTTTTTTCCATCTCCACACAAAGACACTGTTCACACATTTCAAGTGAAAACACATCTTATCTGGGTTTTCCTTGCAGAAAGGTTTTGCGTTTACACAAGCAACATTTTGAAAGCAATGTCCGTTTATATGAAAATAATGTTTTTATATTGGGCCATAAGTGGGTGCTGTTGCTTGCTTTCCTAATTAAACTAACCACAATAACAGAGAACAATACACTATAAACATTAACAAGGCGAATATATGGACACTCGTATGGACAGATGACAACCTTGGGAGCCATTTTCCAAAAATTGCGTTTTCAGTGGCTCCGATCACCATTGTCTTTTAAACTGGACACCAAAAACACAATCAAAGTTTTGCATTTGCACTTGAAAACAAACCGTAAACTGGGCCTAATACTGAATTAAAGACTGACGAAGAGCCTGGAGAGATAAGAGCCTGTGAAGATTGATCATGATTAATTATCTCCTGGCTCTTCTTGGGCACTTTTAGCCAGATCAGCTGTATAAAGATGGCTGAAGAGGAACAAGAAAGGGAGTATCTGTCCAACAGCTGGAGTAAAGCTGTCTCCATTGAGAGGTAACAGGCTGCTCATTCATTCCCACGCATCGTGGATGGCAGATAACCAGGACTCCTTCTCTATCTGAACTGCAAAGGTCTTTATAGCACTCATGACGCAGTACAAAATCTCAAGTGCACCATCAGTTTTAGCAGTATAGAACTCAGCTTGTGTTTGCAAACCATACATTGTAGAAGGAGTCACATTGATATGCTAATGTGCTACAGTAGTTTTAATGTCCTCTATATCTGCTTTGGCAGAAACCCCTGTCCCTGTGCCCCCGCAACCAGAGTCCAAGCGGCGACATTCAACAACACAAGGCACTTGTTCTCTATTTGTATCTGTTGCATTCTTAACTAGAAGGCCTGTATTTTTCTGCCTTGCCAGTGACACAATCAGAGCCGTACAAAGTTTGGAGTCAAAGCAGCCTAATCCGCCAAAAGCCTCCGACCAGACCGAGGAATTGATGGCGTGGAAGCCTGTTGCCAACACAAAGGGCCAGACATTTCACCTCTGCATCTTCCTGGAGAGACGCCACAGTCTGACAACGCCAGGATTTTAATAATAATCACATTCTTCTGAAGGATGTCTGTTACTGGATCAAGGGGAGAGTTGTCTGAGTCGCTGAGCTCTGCCGGCTACAAGAATGTTAAAGTCAGCTGCTGTCCAGAGCTCCTATATCAAAAAGAAATCTGACACGTACACATCTATCTTATTTTCATTTAATCTTAATACAGCTCATCTGGACTAATCTGTCTGCTATGTCTACATCTGCAGACAGGATCAATCGAGAGTCCAGCGTCCAGTGTATTAGCAAAACAGTGGCAGCGGACAAACAGAGTGAACCTTAAGTATCTGCACACATTTCGTGAAAGCAGTTACGTCTCTAAGTATCTCTTACAGTAATCATTCCAGTGCACTGGCTTGAACCACATATTTGTAAAATATACAAGATTTATATTCAAGTGCCTGTCAGACTCAACTTAGTAGAATTTTTTTTGTTGTTTTTTCTCTTGGAGTCTCCCAGACTGCCTCTAAGAACGACTGTGGTTTTGCTGAAACATTGCAGTCAAGCCAGACATTGGCTGATATGTGCACTCATACCAAGAGAGAAGTAGGAGCTATTGTTATGGGTCTTACTGACATCTGCAAATCTAATTATAACAATGTCAAATCAGGTAAAGCTTCCCCCACCCTATTGTCACCAATTGCAATGTTAAATGCCGCCTCAACTTTGAGGGTCTTTCTGTTTGGGGGAGTTATCAATACCCCATTTTCACAACATAGCTTCACATAAAAACGCATCATTTTTGCCTTTTCATTCCAGAAAAACTAGACTTTACACATTAACAATGGGACAACATGGTCATTTTTATGGACAGCTGATAAAGTTGCATTACTATTACGGGTGACTCAACTATAAAACCACCAAGTGCCAGGAGAATATGGTCTGGGAGTCATGACACTCAAAAACAAACATTGTTGTTATTGTCCATCTACTCGTACATGTAGAGAAGAACTATTTGCTACGACCGCAGATCTCTCTTGTTCCACCCCGGGAGCTGTTTTCAAAAAGTTGCATTTTCAGTGACTTCAAGCACCGTTGCTATGTAAACACACCTGAAACGCAAGAAAAGTTTTCCGTTTTCACTTGAAACCAAAGCTGAAATGAGATTTTCCAATTCCTCTTGATAGTATTAAATTAATACTGAGCTTGATAACATTTGATCTTAACAAGTCTGAAAGTTTATTATACCATAGAAAGGTATGGTATTATCATATTCTAAATTATTAAGAACTCTGAAATTAGACACAATTTGAATTCGAATGCTTAAGGTTGTCTACGATGTACCTTGATGGTTTGGCTATTTCATTAGTGGTTCATGATAAATGAGCACAATCCACAACAATGAAGGGATTCAAAACAAATTGATCAAATTCAATTGGATTCCATTCAACTCAGTTAAAGTAAAAATGTAGTTTTTCCCCAATGTCTCAATGCCAACAACTGTTGCCTGAAAATAGACGGTCAAACTAAGTTAACCATTATAAATCTGACATACCCACACACAACAACTTACATAAATCAATTGGTGAGTAATGACCTGGAATAAGTGGTTGCAATCATAAATAATTGGTTCATTCAGCAGTAAATGCGGGTAATTGATGTCTGCTTGTCCTCTTTTTGATCAAAGCTGGTAAAATCTGGTGTTTCAACTGATCAAGCTGTTAATCCTCAGATGTCCACCAATGCAACTCTAAAAATCCACCTCTTCATTTGTTCAAAATGTATATCCAGTACAGCGGACTTGAAACGGCTCACACCGTGACTATGATCCCTCTGCAATGGACCCTTTTACCCATAAAGGTGATAAACTAGCATAAACATTTTAACATGCCGTTAATAGACAATAAATTAAATCTAAAGAAAAGGCATGATGGGAAACGTTCAAGTAAGGATTGCAAAAAAGTAGAGAACTTTCATTAATCTTCAAATCATTTAAATGACTATAGTTCACAGCTCACCTGGACAAACGCACCATTCAAACCTCAGTCAGCCGTGTGATCCCAAACATGGGCTCAGCAGTGAAATCCATTTACCACTGTTGCATCAACCAGCTCCACCAGGATTATGTAATCGCAGACCTCCCTTTGTCTGTTTGCAGCTCAAAAATAAAAATTTCACGGGACTGAATAAAACCTCTCCCTCCGTGTCTTGCTGCAAGTATTCATCTGCAGATTGTCTGGCCCTGCAGGGGAAGAAGCAACGGTCGGCTCATGGGGTCTGTTGGTATAAAAGGTTGGGAAACAGCCCTGGCTGGAACACAGACATCCCTCACTGTGACATATGAGCATGAGAACAAAAAGGAAGGCGTTGAGGCTCCCCGGAGAAAGTGCAGAACAACACAGGGAAACACTTATTGGACACTGAGCAACAGAAAACAAGCTTCCACAGAGAAATCAAGGACACTGGGCTCATTCTGTTCCTCCGGTTGGCTTCAGTGCGTGAAGACCTCGGGCTCACATGTAAAGTTGGAGCATTGGACATTCTCCCCGTTATTAAGTAATTGCTTGGATCTGAGAAGGCTGCCGCAAAGGGAGTGACCTCAGCTGAACCAGGTCGCGGACACGGAATATGACGATTTTTGTTGATATTGAACGCAATGCATTTCAGTTTTCTACCGTCTTTCAACCCCAAACACCAGTCTTGTCTTCTCGTTACGTGTCTCTGTCTCACCGGAACAATCTCACCACATTCCGAGACCACGGCAATTAGCTTGTTAAGCATAATGATGTTTTCCCCCCATGGGTTTAACAATCAAATTACATCAATGGAGACAAAGTGGGAGAAATCTAAGAGATCTATAAAGCCGAGACAAGTTTTTGGAGAATATTAAATACTTTTCCCAGAGGCACTAGAGACAAATTAACCAATAATACACAATGTGGCCAAGTGTTTGCATAATACACAACTTGATGTAAATAAGTAATTGAGTGCTGCATCAACATTCGCGGAGCCGATCCCTCTACTCACATGCGAAACGACATCAGCAGGACCAATATGACTTTTTCTCTCCAGCAATTTTCTTCACAAAAACTACAGCCAAAGTCCCGAATGGATGGCCGACGGCCGCATCATGCCAAAGTTAGACCGGAGGAACACGCTCAACGCTCAGAGGCTGAACTGTCTTCACAGGGCAGCAGCAGCATGCCCGAAGCCACTCTGACACTCTCTGTCACTCCTCCTCCTCC
This sequence comes from Blennius ocellaris, assembly GCF_963422515.1. Taxonomy (NCBI): domain Eukaryota; kingdom Metazoa; phylum Chordata; class Actinopteri; order Blenniiformes; family Blenniidae; genus Blennius; species Blennius ocellaris. The sequence goes on along the minus strand of NC_137655.1, from coordinate 5,955,871 downwards.
TCCTTCTTGCTGTGAACGAGCGTGCACAAAAAGGGCTCCGCGAGCCGAGGAGTCTGTCTTTAACTCCTCAAACAACCGACAGAGAGAGAGAGAGAAAGGAAGGGAGAGGTGCCAAAACTCACTGAAATCATCGAGAAAAGTCACAATTTTTCCTCCAGCAACTGATTCCAGATTATATAAACGTTGCCATTTCTGATGCACTCTGCTCAAAACACAAGCGCAGTCATTCAAGACAAAACTAAGGAACTGCAAACAGCAGTGTTGTGTGTGATGACATCAACATCTCAGCATCTCATTGTTATATTTACGAAATTAGTTTCTTCACACTCGGTTTTTCTCTTCATGATTTGTTTCGTCTCCCCTCTCCTCCTTCCAGTTATTCCAGTTATGGAGTGGGGTCGGCCGGCTGAGTAAATCACTTGTGTCGTAAACAAAAAAACACGAGGGTTCGTCACACCACAAGCCGCTATCAATACAAGCGGTCAGATTTAGCATCCACCTCCTCTCCCTGAGTGGTAGTGGTGTGTTCAGCGAGGCTAAAAACTCCTCATTAGATCCTTGTTAACAGTAAGAAATCGGAGGGAAATGTAGCAGTGCTTCCATAAATGTATGAGCTGCAGTGTTACCTTACAGCGGTTCAGACGTCAGCGGTCAGCAGCAGCCAGACTCCTAATGAATGAGCTAATGAGGGAACCACGAAGCCCAAAGGAACGAGGCAACGGTAATAGAACTTCACACACTGAGCATGACCTGACTGGTTACAAATCAAAGTCTCAAACGCAACAAACCACAGACACGTGCAAACAGAGAGGGACACACTATAAACATTAACAATAGAATAACAACCATGTTGGATTGTTATTGCAGTGACTGTCAACTCTAAAATTACCAAGCCCCAGGAGAATATGGACTGGGAGTCATGACACTCTGGAGAAAAACATCATTGTTATCGTCCATCTACGCGCGCCTATGTAGAAGAGCTATTTACTAGGACCGTGGTGTATGCACAGTTTCAGAAAAGTCCATTTCATGGTCTATTTCCATGGAGACGGAGTTGTAGCAAAACATGCCTTTTTTATGACTGCACATTGTTGTCATGTAAATATCCACTCAAAATGCTTGTCACGTATGGTAAACGTGGCTTTAGACTCAGAGATATTGGGGGGTGGGGGGGTGGGGGGGGGGATTTTCCATCAAAAGAATCCTGGTCCTAATTATCTGCGGGCTTTAAAGTGATGTAATTGTCCTCTTTTGTTGACATGAGATGATAAATCACGTAAAAATTCCATTCGAATCAAAAGGCTGCAATATTACGTTGAAGCGAGACTTACTCTTGTATCACACCTCCTTCTGCTCCTGATATCGTTCAAATAGCTGTGAATTTCTGCATTCATACTAAAAATGACTGCAAATATCAGCTCAGTGCAACATTGTCAATATTTACCGTGAAGCAAAATTGTAAAAACTGAAACCACAGATTCAGCTGGTGAGTGGCAGCAGCTGCGGCAAAGACAACTAAATAAGCCTTTCCATGTGTTTATGACAATACATTTAGGATGAGGGGATATATATATATATATATATATATATGTATTATTCTTTTAAAGGGGGGTCATTTCGCATTAAAATTTATGAAACAATACAGTATGAGACCTTGCAAAACGGCTATTATTCTTGGTAAAGTTGCAATTTAAGTTCGTATTACAAAATATTAGTACATTTTGGAAGTGCACAGCAAAATCTACCCCCCCCCCACCCCAAAAAAAAGAACATTTACATTAAAAAAAGAAAATGTACAGATATGTACTAAAAGGGCTAAATGTGTGTGAAGTGTTTATTTGAGTCGTGGAAGCATTGAATAGTTCTTGTTTGGTATATTTAAGCTTCAGCAAGGTGCAGTCATGACTAAATCCCCCACATTAAAACTAATCCACAGTAGCAGCCGGTTCTGATGGATAAACACAATAAAATTCAACATTGGTCTTTGTAAAGTAACGACCACACGGATGCCACTGTGCCCGGCGTCGATCCTGTAATTTATCGGGTTGTGTAATGCCTTGATAAGAGGCGAGTCCCTGCAAACTGCAACAACAACAACGCCTTTTGTTTCTGGCTAACACTTGGAAAGATCTACATCCTGTCCAGCCTGTCAGAGGAACTAACTGCCTTTTCACTGCCAACAAGTGTGAAGCCAAACAACAGTGGAAAGACTCCAGTTTACTGGAAATGCCGTACGTCCTTTCCATGCAGAGGCTATTTAAAATGCACAGTCTCTGACTGCACACCCTCAGTAAGCCGGGGCACCGATAAAGAGACATTTCATCGACCACCCGGAGTCTCCAGTGGCTCCAAAAGAGCTCCAGATCGGAGCTGCATTTCTTTTTTATTTGGCATGAAGGCATCTGATTGCTCTTATCATGTGAGTGCTCCAGAGAGATTATTAACTCAGATGTGGAGAAACCATCATCATCAGGTCAGAAGGCCACGCACACGCACACACACACACACACACACACACACACACACACACACACACACACACACACACACACACACACACACACACACACACACAAGCTCACCTTCAGTGACACACTGAGAGGAGACTTACACCTGTTCTATTTCAGCGGGGCCTATTTCAAGCCGCCGCCGCCGCTGCATGCTGCCGGGGACGCTTTATGGGCACCGATAGAAGGAAGCCAAGTAACCTCTGACCTTTGGCTATTTGGGAGCCCAATAAAAAACACACAGGGGGCAATCGAGGACATCAAACACCCGGCATGCAGCGCTCCTCAAGAAGGTGTGTGCATTATTTTGGGAAACCCTCCTTTTAAATCACACGTCGTCTAGACGTCTGCACGCATCACTCACTCTGTAATGCTACTTTAGCCGTTAGCAAGCATTATGAACTTGAAAGGATTCGGCTCCTCAAACATAAAGTGCAAGGACAAAATCAATTTAAGTGTACTCCCTGGCCTTTTATTATGACTCACCTGTGCCCAAATTCTGCTCTGAGAAGGGCTCACTAACACATTTAGACAAATGTGTGACACTGTATCAGAGAAATAGGCCATTTGTGTAAATAGAGATCTTATGAGTGCAGCTCATAAAAAAATGGGAGCAAAAACAAAAGTGTTGCATTTATATTTCTGTTCTGTGATTTTAACTTCGAAACATGAACTCCAATCATGATGCCGTTAAAAACCTGGGTGATTATTGGCGTTTTAAAGCAGATAGTGTGACTTCTAAAGCAAATGTAAACTCAATTTAACAGGAACTTAACAGCTGAGCTTGTGCTGGTGATTTGTGGCACTTTAACGATTGTGTCTGTTCAGAAAGGACTGATGCACAAAGTCCTGAATAAGTGTTAGATTACAGGTAAATCTTTAGCATGTGGCATGGCCGAGAGTAAAATCCTGCGGATCCTCCACGTAGCGAAAGCCTACATACTGGAAATGCACTGGTAGAAACGGAATGACTTCAACAAGAACTCTTAAAGCAGTCGTTTCCAGTGTAAACTAAAACGTTAGTAATAGCAAGGAATCATCCGTCTGCAAAACACTATGCAGGCCTTAAACCAAGTGCAATCCCAGGTCCTGCTGCTCATGCTCATGGTGCTTTAACCCAAAGGTACAAACATTGAAAACAAGCTACATTTTGAAATCCATGCAACATTGTGTTTTTCTTTTTTAGGTGTCTTAGGTAACAAAATAAGAATGCATGTATATATATATATATATATATACACATGTAGTGATTCTGTGTGTTGGCTGTGAGAGCAAACAGACATCAGTTTGAACTTGAAGCTGACCTCAATCTGATCCCGTCATGTGGGATTTTTAAAGAGATAAAAGTGTGAAACGAGTCTTTAAACTCCATTAAGGGAGGATCTGAATGTGCGCTGTGTGTCACGCAGACAGACAATGGCAGCCTTGTAGTGGAGGTCAGGGTAGCGACATGATGGGTGCGCGTGTGTGTGAGGGAGAGAGAACGAGAGAGGGTGTGAAAAAGGAAAGAACAGACTAAAATAGTGCTCAAACTTCGCCTCAACCACGTTAAAATGCATGTCCACAGTCACATGTAGAGTTTATGTAACGTTTTTCTACAGTGGGGCTTTCACTTGAGCTTTATCAGACGTGTACAGCGCTGGTCGAAATTACTGGCCCACCTGATTTTTTTTTTTTTTTTTAAAGGAAGTCCAGTACCTGTAATAGTTTGAGAAATCCTCAAAAATTGACCAGAATGTTGTTGGATCGACGCAGCGACATTCCATCAATACATGCTGCAATAAATCACTGAACTGCCATTAATTCTGTTTCAATGTCAACATGTTTGATCCAACAGATGGAGCCCGACAGCATGAGACTGTATGAAAAGCAAACCATGAATACTTCATTGTTTCAACATGACGGACCTGGAGGCAACAGGCCAAAAGTCAGAAATGCAACAATGAAGGAACAATTACTAAAAACAACAAAGTGAACAAACTGCAGCTGGGAATATGGTGAAAGGAAATGGGAAGAAATAACAGACATGACACAATATAATCTCATTAAAATTTGGTCCAAAAACAGAAAGAACACAGATATTTTGAGGTACAACTCCTAAAGCTCAAAACCTTTAACTTCAGCAAAGCAGCCTCCTGCATGATGATACTTCCACCGTGCTATACAACAAGTAGGCTGGATGTTTCTATTGAGGCTTTTTATTAAGTGTCACAGTCTGTGACACAATGTTCCAAAACCTCTGGGCACTTTAACAAATATTCTGATCGGATATGATTTGTTTGATATTTTGCATTTTATCACAAGAAAAAAAAAGAAGGCATATACTGTATTTTGTACAAAAACTACTAGTGGTACCAGTAATTCGGAACAAACTGGGAACTAAAAAAAAAAAAAAAATTTTTATGTGACTCTTGATAAGATGGAACCAACAATGATATTAACTGCTTGCCAACTTTAGAAGACACACCCCTGCAGCTAAGTTACAGCAGCTCTGCAAGTGTGTGTGTTTCACACAGCTGCACCCCGTAAATCCTACCATTTTCTCCATCTGTGGCGTCCTCGCAGCCTTGATTGAAGTTTTCATATGAGTCCCAGCGGATTAGGGGGTCTTGCGTGTTGTAGTCCACCGAGACGCTCGGGCCGTTCTCCAGCTGATCCATACCTTGACCAGAAGTACAAAGAGGCAGAGCAGAAAACGTGAATTTCTTTACGTCGCTGAAATGAAACACGCTATTCCTACTGTAAGAATCCTTTAATTTCTCCAAAATAAAACAAAACAAACCCCTAGTTTCAATGAGTTTAACCATAGTGAGACTGTTTGGTCTCAACACAAACTGTGAATATGCCTACAAATCATTTGTCATTTTTTGTCTAAATGTTGTAGAGTCGGGACCGCATTGTCAAGGTATTGTTCTTTTCTTGGTCTCGAGTTAGGGAGTCCCAACTGCAACACTGGTCTAGAAAACAATGTAACATAGCCAAAATCCCAGCCCATTGATCCTTACCATGTATTTTCTCTGGTCCAAAGGAGAAAATAAACTCAACTTTTCCATATTCTGGAAACCGGTCATCTGCAAAAAAGAAAAGAAACAAAGAGTGTTTGCTCTATATTCAATGGTAAGTCAGTGATCAGTCTTTTTGAACTTTTAATAATGTCCTGGTTGGTTCAATAACCCTGAGCAGCACTGTGACGTAGCGGTTAGTGTTTTGTCCATGTAGAATTGGCAGATTCCATGTGTCTGATCGGTTTTCTTGAAGTATTCCCATTCCCTCATTGACTCGACAGATTTTAGGTTAATTAAAACATCTAAACTAAAAATAAAACAAGTGATCATATTTATTAAACCTTGTCGTAGACCTTTCACAACTCCACCTTGGACTGAGCAGGAGAAAAAAAAAGGCTGTATGATAGTGTGTAACAAATGGATACAAATGTGATAGACAGAGCAGATATTTGAGGTCCAGAGGAATTGCTTCCATCCCACCACCGTCACCTTTGAATGTCTCATCCAGCTCATCTTTCACGAAGACGATTCCCAGGTCGTGAACAGCGCAGGTGTGAAACTGCACCCGGAAAATCACATCTCGGCACGGGCTGCGGTAACGCTTGTGGTAGCACTTCAGCTGGAAGGGTGGGGAAAATACCAACACATGAGAATCATCGAGGCGTCCATAGAACTTAACGAGAGGAGGACTGTCACAGAAGAGGCCTGGAGAAGCTCCAGATACTGGACAATACTGTGGAAACCCTGTGTCGGTTGAGTCGTTTTCACCTGGAGAAGTCATCAAACTATGATACAAACAGACAGATTTCATACAGCATACCCACTGTAATGTAAGGCCTCCCTATAAACTGGTTGTCCCAACACAACAGCTTTAAGAGAAGAACTAAAAATGCCTGATGGGCAGTTTGGACCTGTTTCATTTTGTTTTTATGAGAAGAACCTCATATTTACTGTCCCAAGAGGAACATTTACCTAAACCTAAACAACTTACAGCTCACAAACTGACTATAAAGGCTGGAGAAAAAAACTCTACTGTATTTAAAAAAAAACCAACAACAACTGTTTAAAGAAAATTGGGCATTTTCAAGGTTTTTATGGTTTCTTTCACAAGTTTATATTTGAGAACCCAGGGTCCAAGGAAAAAAAGAAAATGTTGAGGTACAAACTGTTGATTTCTATAGTTTATAAGGACACGTCGAGAAAGTGGGGGTCAGGTTCCAGGGGGCATTAGACAAGACAATTTGATCTTAACCAAGTAAAAATGGTAGAAGAAAATCATAATAATTCAGTAAGTTTAACGAATTCAACAAAAAAAACAAAAAAACATTTGGAAACAAGGAATTTTGTACGCTGCATAATCTTTTTAGACGGATGTTGATGAAAGATTTTTTCCAGTTTTTCGCTTTCATATATTGAAGCTAATACTATTTTGCTAAGAATGAGTTAACTAGTTTTTATTGATCACTGGGGCTTCAATCTGCAGTTTTGGAACAAAGCTTTGTGTTATGACCTCGACTATTATTGACACAGTGCGAAACATTGATGCTCGGAGATTCGTATTGAAAAAGTTAATGTCTTTGTAGTTTTTAACCTTTTCTGGTTTTGGCCCACCAGCCATATATCTTAACACCCTGCTCCAAACAAAGCTAAGCTTCACTTTGCTGCCATACACATTAGCAATCCTCCCACCCCAATAAAATGCCATAAAAATGTAACTGAAACAATTCTTTTAAGTTCCTAGCTTGCTTTATGGTCTGCTGAGTTTGAAATGACACCATATTAAGTTTTCCAATAAACCAACATGAACCAAAATTAGACTTAAAACGACTGAGAAAAAAAAAACCCTCATATAAATATTTTCCTTTCCAATTTTATATTTTTTTCGCCTCGCCATCAACCAATTAGCCACACTTTGAAATGCATCCATAGTAATGCATCTTGCACAATCCATTAGTCTGTCTTAAATAAAGGATGAGATGAGAAGATCCTGCAGCTGATGTTTGCACTTCTTTCACATGTGGAGCTCACAGGTGCTATTTAATACAAGATCATTCCTCTCAGTTTAAAATGCTGGTATGGAACATTTAAAAATACCTCTCGCTTATCAATTAAACTCAATAATTGTTACGCAGCGCAGCAATAAAGAACTATGTCATGTTAAAGTGGAACCTTGTGTATCCTCAAACGCTGTTGGAAAGGAAATCCACAGACGTTTCAACGTCATAGTTTCCAGCAACGTATTGTGTGCTAATGAGGGTCTATAAACTGAGGAATAGGAACCAGTCCAACTGTCTTCCCTCTCGTTCTTTACTATAAACATGCACATGCCTGGAGTATAAAGCTCATATCAGACTGTAAAAGTCAACAGGATTACCCCTCATTATGATGAAGCAATAAAAAAAACTAATGTGTGGACCCCCTGTGTGTTTCTGCAGCTGCTATCGCTGGCACGCTAATCAGGATGTGACATGTATTCCTTCTTTCTGGATGATAAACATTCCCTGTTATGGAGCCTCACACGTACTCAACCCAGTAGTAAAATGCAGAGAGGGCGGTTTCTTGTTTTACCAAGCCTGAGTAACATTAAAACAGAGACTTCTTCCTGGCACTCCTGTTGTATTCCCGAAACCATCCGAAAAAGACTAAACTACTTCTGGTTCTGATCAGGATTTCTGGGCCGAGCCTAAACAGCTGTTGGGGCAAAATTCAAATTGTACGCCCACAAACTAAATGCTTGGTTAAAATGTGGTTCTAAATCGGATACGTGTCCAATATTGTTTCTACGTTACGCAGTTGGAACAATCGTGTCATATTTCTTCTTTGCACAAGGATCACTTCGGGACGCTAATGCTAATGTGAACAACCGCCGAAAAAAAATCGTATATTAGTAAAATGCTGCAGAATTCAATTGCATAAAGAATGCCGATCTTTTTGCGAATAAAGTTTTTCCCTGTGACACAAATAAGACCCCACGGTGGGGGTCACGGTATTCCTCAGGAAAGTAATGCCATCCCTGTAGAGACTTTTTAAAAATAGTAGTATAACCTGCAGCCAGTTCTACCTTAGATTTGCCAAATGGATGCTGAGTGTTACTAATCCTGCAATAAAAAGTTCTTGCAAATGCACAATTAAGCCCCAATTTACTGCCTGATGCACTTGATGGGCAGCGATTCGACTTGATATTCGTGTTTCCAGCAGCGGCTAAATCGCCGGATCGTATTCACAAAAAAAGTCCAAAACTCAAAAATGTGTTTGGACAGTGTGATTATAGTTTAATAAAGTGTGCGGAAACATCGTGTTTAAGTGGAGATGTTAAAACAATGTTACACTGAACACAGCTAGCAGCAAACATTTGATGGAGGCTAATTATTTGGTTTAATGTGCTTCTAGTGTGCAAGCTTATTTCATTTACACAGAACATTGTGAAAAATCCTGTTATGTTGGATATTTATTCATTCTTCAAGTTTTAAAATCGTTGTTTAGTCAGATACTGCTTCGAGGAGGAGGAGGACTGCTGTCCGATGGCTCTCTTGCTCCCACTACTGGAGGGTTGGCTTCTGACAGTCACATTTTGTACATGAAACACAAATGGAATAATGTTTTTATCTCTGAATATTGCTGTGTTATACGTTTAACCTTTCAGCAGAGTAGTAAGAAGCATTTCTACCAAACTTTCATGACTTTGAAACCTATATATTTTTTAGCAGTATTCTGCATTTTTTTTATTTATTGATATGATGTAGTGCAACCTGTGTGTTTCTTACCAGTATGTCTCCTTTCAGAAGAAGTCCAGGCTCAATGGTGATACAGATGCTGGTCTGGCTGTCGCCCTGAACGTTGCTGCAAAGAGTTCAAAAACAACGATGTGTGAGATCTCAGACGCGTCTCCGTAATCACACGGTAAATCCAGCATGGCTCCAATGCATCAGTGCTTCTCTTCTATGTCTGTGCACATATGATCTGCTAAACCACCCCTTATTAGCTCTCACAGTGGCCGCTGAAGAGCAGAACCGCGCTGCACCGTTGGGCTAATTTCGGGTATTAGTGTCGACATGATTGTCTGACTGGAGGAGCGGGATCAAAGCGAGCGGAGCGCTAATGGGGAGCATGTGAGGGAAAGTGGGGGAGAAGGTGATTTGAAGCTTTTAAAGGGGGTTGACAGTCTGGAAATTGTTGTGCACACACTCGGTTACTGTGTGTGTGTGTGTGTGTGTGTGTGTGTGTGTGTGTGTGTGTGTGTGTGTGTGTGTGTGTGTGTGTGTGTGTGTGTGTGTGTGTGTGTGTGTGTGTGTGTGTGTGTGTTTTTAGCATGTTCACTTTTATGGGAATCAACACTTTAACACAGTCTGGAGTAAGACGCTAACTGATGTACCATGTTAGCGATTGTATAGCATGATGTAGCATTTCAAAACACGTCATTGTGATATTTTGAATAATTTTGTATGACAGCTTTTTCTTTCATGAAAAAACTCCTAATCCTTTGTGCCTGACATGAAGATAACAAATGAACACAGCAGTAAGATATCTAGCTTTAGCGGTTAGTGAGTGAACTTTCGCATTTGGTCAAGACCAAAACGAAAAATAAAAGCAAATATAAAGCTCATACTACATGAATATGTGAGGGAAAAAACAATGATATTTCCACAAAGATGCTTGTGAGTATTTTCTTATGACATACTCATTTGGGGATATAAATGAATTTAGATTTTTTTTTTTTTTTAAATACATTTTTACATGACGATTCCCATACATTGAGAGGCCATTTTATTAATATTCAGATACATTTTGTAAGAATAGAGGTTTTTCCCTGCTCTTGTAGTAGAATGTTATTTCAAAGAAAAGGTGAAGGAAAATATGTAAATACAGTGGCAATACATTTTCAGTTTTTTTGTCATGATGAGATCTTGACTTTTACTTTGAAACTCCATCTAAAGAGGTAGAAAGATAACGATTTGAGTTTTAGCGTTGTGGCTGGAAAAAAGCCGGATATATCACAGAAAAACAACAAAAATTACTTTCTGTACGAAACACTGATGATCATTGTTCATTACAGAGCTTCAGTCTAACGTGTATGCCCGGGTCAGCCATGTGGGGGCAGTAAGGACCTCACTCCTGCCCTCCTCTGTAAGTGCCCCTCTTCTTCCGAAACAACATAAAGCCGGAGAATGCATTGTTTCCTGTCTGGCTCTGGGAGCCAGCGGGGTCCTGTCCTCTGGCAGGAAACCCCTGCAGGCATCCACACTAGATTTTTCATTGGCTCTCCTGTCGCAAATAACACGAGATGTGATTACGGGATCGTGAGGACGGAAACGAGAGTCTGTGGAGGCAAGCTAAATACAAGAACGGGAGCCAAACTCACGGGCTGGGTGATGCGTATGTATATTTTCTGAAGGAGAAAGGGGTTCAGGGAGAGGCTATAAATGAAAATCAGGGTTTTTTATTATTGAGCCATTATGAGCTCGCTATCCCAGGTATCTTGTAAAAGCATTCGAGCGTGCTTTAAGACTTACTAGATCCCAGATGTGTAGACGGGCTGCATGGCCTGGTAGATCTTGAGAAAGGGGCGACAACCTGGAAAACGGTTTTGAAAAGAGTCGTTCAAAGCTAAAGATACTCTGTATGAATGCATGCTGTGCACTGAGGGGATGTGTGCGACACTCACCTCCCTTGGACTCGAAGTTGGGGATGCCGTGCATGATGACATGGTGGAGGAACAGGGGCTTGTTGTTGATCTTGATGTGTCCAGAGAGCAGGCCACTGAAGTATTCCACATACCTGATGGCGGAATTCACAAAGTGTGGAAGAATTGAAGGTTGAAATCCCTGATTTCTTCAACTTTATTTTACATTTCAAGATGTAGCTGGGAACCGTTACTAGAATGGGTCTTTATATATAGGCCCTATTTATGCAACAACACTTTCAAGTGAAAATGCAAAACTTTCATGTACATGACAAGGGTGCGCAGAGTCACTGACGCACCTTTGACGTCTTTAGAAAATAGACAATAACAACAATGTCTGTGTACTTCTGTTGTTAATGTTTATAGTGTATTATTCAATGGGCGCATGTGTGTGTGGTTTTTTTTTCTCTAAACGTCTCTGTGGCAACGCAAAATTTTTCTGGAGCAGAATTCGAATGTGTATTTGATGCGTTTTCACTTGAAATAATGTTGTGTAAACTGAGTCATAATCTGCAAAAGCCATAACTTTTTGATTCTAATTGGTTAATTGCACTTACAACACATCCATTAGCTATTAAAAATCCATGTTGTACCATAATAATTCATTGTTTTACAATAAATCTGCTTAATTTGATCAATGGTGTGAAAGAAATATGAGGTTCAATGTCCTCACAAAAGAGAATGAACACATCCTTCAGATTTAAACGAATATATTAAAGCATTTATTTTTAATAATACTGAGCATTGCACAAGAATACTTTTAAAACCACTGAAAAAAATATATTTTGCATTGATATAACAAAACAACAGTCAGCTTTTTCTGATGAAATTAGCATGCTAAGCACTTAGCATCACCCCCTAAAAACATCTGCACTCTGTTCAATAACCAAAAACTGAGCTGCTTTTGATTACTGATTAAAAAATCACACTTCCAAAACTCAGAGAAACTCAAAAGAGCTGCAGTGAAAATAAACGGACTCACTTCTGCCACCTACTGCACGAAAGTAGTGTAACCTATATTTGACATAGTGCGCCTTTAAATGATTTAATGCAGCATTGGTATAAATGTCCCTTTCAGTGGATTAAATTACTGTTTGACTGAGGAGTGGCTCTGTGCTGTAGTTCAGATTAGAATATTAGAATATTTATGAGCTTTGGACTCATATGTTGGAGTTTCCGGATATTGAAAGAGCTAAAAAATAACAATGAAAAAATGGCATAAAGTCCCTATGTGGACAAAAGAAAGTTCACACTTTAAAAGCTAAAAATATGCAAACTCACTGCCTATTTTCAGTCAAGTCTACTTTTTCCTGTGTGATGCTACCTGCTGAGGGTCAGAATAAATTTAATACATGTTGAGTATTTATTAGCTCTCGACTCATATTCTGGAATTTACGGATATTAAAACTTCTAAAATAACAAAGAGAAATCGACTTTAATTCCCCATGTGGCCTGAAACATGACTCCACATTAAAGTTATTCTTGGTCAGTGCATGAGTGTCTCGGCAGGTATTTTATGAACAAATTCTGACTGTGTAAGGTGATAACATGTTAAAATGTGTTTCCGGTTTTATTTACTGCCTCCTGGTGGCCATAAAATCAACTCCAGCAGCACTCGGATGTTTCAGTTTGGGGTTAAATAGCAGATTTTGTCTTTGAAAGACAGTAAACACGACGCGAGGGCGATCTGACCTTTTCCCCATTAACCCCAAAGAATATGAAGACGACTTGCCTTTTCTGGGACGGCTGGCCCACAGGAAGCACTTTGTCTTCATAGAATCGCTTCATGGCGAAACGGTCCAGAGCCTGGTCAGCACTGCACGACAAACAACGGTGGTTAGTCAGAAGGAAGGCAAATATTATTCTTCAAACATTTATTCTTAAATGGGATATCTTCACTGTGCATGTTTTCAAAGTAATTCCAATATTTCTGTCGTTACGTGGCTGAACAAGAGGAGGAAACGGGTGTGAAGTTAGAGTGAACATTTGCGGGATGAGATACTGAGCCAAAAGCTAAAAATGAAGTAACCCTGCTCTGTGCAGTGTTCGCCGTGAATTATGAATAACATTACGTCTGTATAAAAACACGCCTGCATCCTCACACGTCCAACACGTCACCATGCCAACACAAGTCCAAAGAAACAGAAAAGAAAGCCCACTTTTCTATTTAACGCGGACAGGAGTGTCTTTGCCGTTTTTAAAAACAACAGGGAGTCATGTGTTCCTCTGTTTCATCTCATGTGGAAACCAATCCAATAAAAAGCAGAAGAAAGCAGGTTATTTCTAATCTGAGTCTTATGACGCCGAGATAATTAACTCATCGTTACTCAAAATTACAATATGAAGAATTTCTTCAGATAAACATGTTGTTGAAGAGTCAGTCTCATGGTCCACCTTCCTCCTCCTCCTCCTCCTCCTCCTGGATTAACTTGTTTTCCCTCTGAAATCCTCCTTTCCTCATGGTGTATTATCCTCCTTTACCACTGTGTAGACTGAATCATGTGATTTCACTCACCTGGCAGATATGTTGCTGTAGTGCATGTAGGCCGCCACCACCACTCCCGTTCTGCCCCTGTTGCCCTGCGGAGATCCAAGAAGAGTCACAAACACCATAGAAAAACAAGCAGAGGATGAGTTTTATTAATATTTCATTCGATCTGGATTCAGAGACTGTGTTTTTATAGATTTTAGATTTCTGCAGGAAAATATCTATTATTCCACTTTAACACAATTTTTAACACAAAATATTGTTAGAGTCTCCCTCTCAATTTCTTGATTTGATGCATATTACTGGATCTACATGTAAAATAAATCTCAACCGTCTCTTTGCACAAAAAACTGCGGCTTCAGTAGTAATAATAAACATTTGACGAAAATGTCAACATCCTCAAGTTCCAAAGCAAAGTGATTATATATGGGGTATTATTGTTAATCCTATTTCGGATGTATATGGTATGCTTATGAAGTATTTACAAATAGAGAATTGCAAGAAAAAATACATGTTGTGACTTTTTAGGCTCTGAAAAGTCACAACGAAATGCTGTAAATACCAAAGTGCCAGCTGTCTTTAATTCTCTTTGTTTGTGCAGTGTGGAGCTGCTGTGGTAACTGAATTTCCACATGTGGGATGAATAAAGTTTTATCTTATCTAATCTAATGTTATTGACATGCAATATGACACAAGAGAGCTCCCCACCACCACCACGGGGGGGTTCACAGCTACAAGTAAGATATAAAAAACCCACTGCCAAAACCGTGTTTCTGATGTACAAGTGACAATAAACATGAAACTTGATTAAAAAAAAAACTGTTGTAGTGTACAACCGAGCAAAATGACAATATACTTAAAAATCTTTCTCAAAAAAAAGTGTATAAATAGGCAAAAATTCACTTTAGATGTCTTTCAGGAGAAATATATTATTGTTGTTTTTATCATCCGAGTCCCACATGGTGACGGTGTCCTGCAAAACTAACATATTCAAAAAGTGATGCATTTTATCCTTCTTGTGACTCATAACAATTTAAAAAAACAAGAATAACTGGTGTCCGATAACTCGTCCTTTAAAAGTTTCGCCTGAAAATGAAAAAAAACAAACAGGTCAGTCGATGTGCTCAGCATTAAAAACACGCCGGTGTTTGTGCAGCGATGAGCTGCGTGGAAACCCAACACGGCCTCGCTTCCTTAGTGACCACCACAAACTACTAAGCACTCACTCATCGAGCTGTGTTACTCAACTCGCAGTGTAAAAAAAACCAAAAAAAGAGAAGAGAGGAAAAAGCAGCCGTTGTTATAGCAGCCGGCTTGTTTGTAACTTCACTGTGGGAACATCTGCGTGAGAGGCGCAGGGCTTTTGGAGATCTCACAGTTAATTCCCGTGTTGCAAAACACGAGTAGGAAGACGGCGGGGTTAACGTGAAAATGATTAGGTATTACATTCAGGATTCAGGCTCTTATAGTTGTATTTAGATCTCCTCTTTATGGTGTGTGTCGGCGTGTTGAGAGGCCAGATGCTCGGCCACAAAGGAGCTGACGTGGTAAAGTGTTGCTCAATCCAGGGAAAAGATGTGACTGAACCAAAAGAAGTCATGACAGCAGGATCTTAGAGCGCCCCCTACTGCCCACAGACCTTGTTATGTATGACCACCACGTTGTGACTGTCGGCGCTCAGCCACGTGTCCATAGCCTTGCAGATGCTGCAGATTTTGTCCAGAGCCGGAGCGTGGTGGTCGGGCCAGCCGAAGTCCAACACCTGAGACAGAGACGGAGAAGGGGAGAGGCTGCGGTTCAGATCGGTGGAGTTTCAACACGAGGCGGAGGAGAGGAATCAAACAGAGGGCCTTACCTTTGGATTCAGCTGGCCGATGTCGTAACGCTTCTCACTCAGGTTGAAGAGCTGAAGAAGACAAACGTTTATAAGTAATTCATCTTGGTTTAATTTCAAACTTTGTCCCTCTACTTGTGGAAACCAGTTGGAAACCACTGCAGTAGTAGTAATATAATTACTCTGGTACTTTCTAACATCAAGAACAAATATATTAAGACCCCATTTACACAACATTTCAAGTGAAAATGTTCTTTTCAGAAAAAGTTTGCATTGACATGGCAACCTTTTGGAAACAAATGGCAGGAACATTAACAATTATGTCTTTTTTATGTAGGGCCACTAGTGGGTGCTGTTGTTTGTTTTGTAGTGAAATCACACGCGTGAGCAGAAAGTTAACAAAAATAACAGTGGAGAGTTTATGGATATTCGTATGGACAGAAGACTAAACTGGATATTACGGTGACTCTCAATTAAAAAAGTCTGAGGAGACCATGGACTGGAAGTCATGACACTCTGAAGGCAAACATTCTAATTGTCCATCTATCTACTGAGCATGTGCAGAAGGACGATGTACTATAGTAAATACACAGGAGCAACATGACAGAAAAGTTCCACTCTGGGATGCATTTTCAGTGACTCCTCGTACCGTTGTCAGTCACTTAAATGGACACAGAAAATTTCCGGTTTTCACTTGAGAATGTTGTAAATGGGACCTGAAGCTCTCCACCTACATCGTATTAGCTCAGTAGATTCTCCAATAAAAGCCTCACTCCATTATTGCATTAAATATCCAAGTAGTGTCAGAAAATACATGTTGGTTCATGTGTTCAACTACATGAAGCTTTTAATTCATATAGATTATTAGCTTCTGACTCTAGTGTCACAATAACCACACAGCAGTCATTAGTGAACTGTTATGACTCAGTGTATTAAAAAAGATTTAACTCTTGGGAGGCCTGCAAGTGGGCTTGTGCGGTAACAGAGTGAGGTAATGCATAGATCTATGACCAAAAAACAACCTTTTGTCATAGACTTGTCATAAAATAAAAGGAAATGAAAAAGACAATAAAGACAAAACCACACAGGCTGATCACAGCAAGACAATGTACTTGAATTAAAAAAAAAAACTACCACAAATGGACACTAAATACATAGAAAGGTAAACGAAAACTCCAAAACAACCAAGCCTGGCCCACAAAACAAGTAAGACATGTTCAGAGAATTAATGTTTGTCTTTTTCCTTTCTGTCCCTTGGGGGAGAAAACTTAGTTGCAACCAAGCAGTTAAGAATAACTGTAGGGATAGCATTATGCAATCGAACATGTTTCCAGTGAGATGTGGTGTGTGTGATCTGAGGTGGTTACCAGGTAGTTGTGTCCATGTTTGGAGCGCAGCATGGAGGCCACCTCCCTCAGGTTGGCTGCGTAGCTCTGCTCCTCCACGCTGCTGGGGAAGGAGACGGAGATGATCCGCTCGGTGATGTAGATCAGGTCCAGCTCGTAGCTCTCCTCCAGCGCCTGCAGCAGACTCGCACTCCTACAGAGAGAGAGAGAGAGAGAGAGAACATGCAGGTGAATCCCACATCCAAACCACTGCGTACCCTTTTAAATATCAGCTCTTCCACAAGACATGTGGAGCATGAGATATAGACGTTTGAAGGGGTTTAATACCCAGAAGTAAAGCAGCATGTGGTTTCTACACATGTGCTTCTGTTTAACAGGATGGGTGAAATTAACTGTTATTAACAAAGCTGCACAAAGGATTGAAAATTGTTTGTTAGCACAGTTGCAATATGTAACTTGAGCTTGTCAGATTGTGTTTTGTACAAAATGTATCACTGGTGAATAAAATGTAATCAGTCGGATGACGTCTTTTCAACACAACACGGTCCACTGATCCAACATGGAAACGGTCATTTTCTTACAGAGAGTAGTTGAACATCCAGCAAGGAACACATATAAAAGGCAAAAGCTTGAAAATATGTGGCCGCCTGTTTCGTTGGCCAATTTTTCTTTCTTTTTGTTTTTTCTGTATGTCCACGACCCTGCAAAACTGTAATACAGATTCATCTGGAAGCAGAACTCTTTCTGCGATCCGAAAGGGAACGAATATCCTAATATGGAGAATCCAACACACCACAGAAATACCAGATCTGCTCTTACATCACTGAAAGCCGGCGGGCCTCCAAGTGTTTGCTCTCTGCACTGTACCGAGCTGCAGCTGGGACAGATAATCAATCTACAGAAGGATAAGAGCTACAGATTTGTATTGGCAGTGTAGCAAAAAGTTCTATCGTTATGTTTGGTCATTGTGCATTGATCCTTAAAAGTACTGTCTGGATACACGACAGGATGTAAACATGCAAATATTCTGCGATAGCGAACAAAAACAAACTATTATGTTCATCATGGAAATGAAAATGTGGATGCAGTGTTATTCTTTTATGAGCATTTTAAATGAGGTTTGTTTTTGTAATTGCAATATATCTTTCTCTAGGTTAGCTTGACTTCCTGTTGGACGTCTTCACTGGAAGTAATGGCGAGAACAGATATCAGCACTACCATCTAGTGGCGATAACGCATGAAGATCCAGTTTATACATTTCAAGTTTATACATTACTGCAGCGTTTTCCAAGCAATGTCTGTTTACCTAGGAATATGTCATAAATGCTAAAAATCCTGTTGTTAGCATGTTGGGTCACTAGTGGGTGCTGTAGTTCGTTTTTGTAATGAAACCACATGTGCACAACAATACAAGAATAATACACTATAAATGTTAACAACAGGGGAGTACACAGACATGTGTCCAAGTTGGATTTATATTCCAGGTGACTGTCAACAATAAAACTACGAAGTCCTAGGAGAACTTGAACATGGCCATTGTTCTACTGAGCATGTGCAAAAGAACAATTTACCTCGGTCGTGGTGCGCTGTGGCAATGGTAGCAATTTCAGAAAAGTTGCATTCGAAGAGTCGAAGAGTTTTCAGAAAGCTCTACCGAGGAAGCAGTTTTGGAAAAGTGGCATTTTCAGTGGCTCCGAGCACCATTGTCATGTCAACGGACCCAAAAGTTTTCCATTTTCACTTGAAGACATTGTGTAAACAAGGCCAAAGTCTATGTTTTGATTACAATGAAGAGAGCTGGTTTTTGTTAGCTTTTGTCTTTCATGTTCTTTCTCCAACTGTCAAGGGGCAACGATAACTCCTTCGCCTCGACAAGAGCGGCTCATTTCAGGTGGACAAGTCCGATGAAGAGGTGAAGTGCGAGGTGTCTGGAGTTGCAGACTGCCGCATATTTCCCACATTTGTCAGCTGAAAGTGGCCTCTGAGGAAATTGCTCATATGTCTGGGAGAGAGGACGGCCCCGGCTTTACTTACACAAACTGCAACCTGCTCCGAGAAGAACATCTGGACCCACTTAGAACATCGCTTACTGGAAATTATTCATCACCCGAGATACAGGAGAAATTGATATGTCACACATGACTCTACTGTGCTGTGACAGATGTGTTATCTTAGACGTTTTCATAAGATTATATCTTTTTATGTTCGGACCTTACAAAAAAACTTTTGTAGTTTAGGCTTCTCCTCTCATACTTTTACAGCGTTCGGCTTTTCCTGGTGTTTCTTTTCGCTCCCCGCCTCCCTCTCCATCTCGTATACATGCCTGTCGGGGAAGCCTCGGCCAACATAAGAGCTGTGGTTTGGTTCTCCTCCAGCTCTGCCAGCATGAGCCGGCCGGCCGACTGCCAACCTGCATCGCATCGGCTGTGAAGATGAAGCGATTGCTCCTTTTCTGCACTTCGCATGTGACGAATGACGCATTATCTCTACACGCTCAATTTCAGCGCTGCGGTGATCTCATTTTTTTTCGACAAGCGGCAGCGAAGAAGTTGGGAATGTTTTATCAGGAAACCTGAGACATTGGGCCATAAAACATTTTTTACAAAAAAATCCTGCTATATATGAA
Organism: Blennius ocellaris; assembly: GCF_963422515.1. NCBI lineage: Eukaryota > Metazoa > Chordata > Actinopteri > Blenniiformes > Blenniidae > Blennius > Blennius ocellaris. Next base: position 5,936,385 of record NC_137655.1, on the reverse strand, counting down.
TCTGTAATAAAAGTCAACAACCGTTTCTTGGATTCCTTCCATTTAAAATACGGAATGCACCGCTTGACCCCGGATTATTATCAGACCTGTCACTCCGATTGGTAAATACATGTTCGCTCTGAAGCGCTGACTGAAGAGTCCAGATTAAATCGGGCAGGGGTATGACTTCAGCAAAATGCTTGTTTAACTCTTGATGCGGAGCAATCGATGCAAAAATCAACAAACGCATGATGATGTGACCATGAAGAGACTGTTGTTAGGAAGAATGGCCATGTCCGAAAACAGCACTGCGACTGGTGTCCAGGAAGATAAATGGTTTCTATTGGATACTGCATAGTACTGGCAATGATCCATCCATCCATCCTTTTTCTTTTCTGATGAACTTCCTGCTGTGAGGCGATGGCGCGAACCACTGCAGTGGAAATGTAAAAAAAAGCTCTGCAGTTTGGATTCATTTAACATATTTACTTGTGTGGATCTCATCTTAAGTTATAGTTTGGTTAACAGACACACATTTTCCACTGACTTAACAGCACCCGAAGCATGTTTTAATGTCAGTCACATTCACCCATTCACACCGCCAATAGAAGCGCTGCTCGGGGTGCTCAGTTCATCTAATGGGAGCAGATTGGGGTTCAGTGCTTTGCTCAAGGACACTTGGGTGATTGAACCTAACCTTTCAATTGTGAGACAACCACTCTAATAGAGCTCACAGCACCTCGGATTAGCTGTTCAACTGCACTCCACTAAAAGTGAAGAGCATGAAGTAATATTTGCTGCTGTTAAATCACCTTCTGTAGTGCATTTATGTATAACCAGGCATTAAAAAAAGACATAAAACTTCAATTTAATTTTTTTTTTTTTTTTTTTGAGGGATGACTTGAGGTGAAAAGCCTCAATATCGATAAAAGCTTTTCTGTCTTTGTAGGAATGTAAAGAAGCCTTTCTAAATGCTCCACTCAGATTTAATTCACCCAATTAGCCGGAGTATTACATCACCGTAAATTGGCATACGACTATTCTCTCAGGCGCAAAATAAAGAGATCATTCATTTCTATGGATTGGAATCGAGCAGAAGCCCGGCAGTAAATCCGCTCGCACATACTTTGCGTGTGTTTTCAAAGGCGACAAAGTGCCAGATGTTGAACTGTTTTTATTGTATGAAATCACGTCTTTGATTGGCTGTGCGGAATCCCAAACTGTCACTCAAACTCACATCAAGCATGAGCTGTTGTGGTGTCAGGTTTTACACATTTATTACACAACCGTCGACATCTGTGACTCTCTGAGGACCGAGGCGGGCCGAGCGGGGGGGTCTGACACTGAATATCTTTTTGTCCAACAAAGCAGTGAGAGGTCCGGTTCAATAGCAGGCCATGTTATTTCACTCTGTCCCCTGGTAAAAATCATTCGGTGTCAGGTTACATATCAACTTCTCACTTTCTAATTTGCCACATCTCCAACAACATGTCAAAGACGCTTCAGCAAGATTACGCCTTCTTCATCATCCATTTGAACTTCTGGGGGGGAAAACAAACTATTTAATAAGAACCGTCCGGTTGGCTGATTGAAGCCTTTTATGAAAAACCAGAAGAGGAAACCACTGACAAATAATGGGGAAAAAAAAAAATCTCATTAAAAATAAAGAGACAATGTAAAGTCAAAGGACTGGAAGCAGGAGAGGAAAGTATAAAACGAAGATGTACCTTGATGGTCTGCGTCGTGACTCCATGCTCTTGGAGGATTTGGTTGAACCCTGCAAACAAAAGACACGAATGGTTCTTAATGATCAATTTTGAAAAATACTGTCACAGATTTTTATTGAGATTCTGCATCTGGTAGGTCTGTTTACTTGACAATGAACTTTTATTTCATCGGTATGTTAATGGTACTTCTTGAAAAGTGCAACCACTGGTCTCCATTTCCGTGGAAACAGGACGTCACGATTTTTCTGAAAAGAACAGTCTGGTAGACATGCCCGACAGAAAGTTTTAGATCTGACTCAGCAGAGAGCAGAAATGGCCTACACAACTAAGAAAAACAGCTAAAAGTTTAAATGTCCTATATATGCATGTTACAGACAGCACCAACTAGTGGCCTTGTATGCAAACCAAAGTGCTTTCATTGTTTCCATGTGTACAGTCATTTTCAGAGTCAAACATGAAACCTGTCAGAGACAAAAACACAAAACAATACAGTTTCCAGTTGATTGTTCTTGTCTAAACTGAGCCATAACATTTATTACCACCTGCCAAATATGATTACGTTCAACAGTCCTGATCAGTGATGGCAATGAATCCCTGAGACCTCTGAAGGTGCGCTGTGGTTTCCTCAACAGTGTCAGCGCTCTTTGTCGAGCACAAAATATCTGAAAAGTTGGTGAATTTTAAGTCTCTTTGAACGAGATGTCTTCTAAAACTGAGGCCTGGTCAAGGCAGCGACCGAACCACCCTCCAATGATAAAGTGAAGCCTACAAAATATAATCGCCACAAAATACACTGTGACCGATGATCACATGTCATCAACATTCCTGCCAAAGCACGATCCTGCGTCCATGATCAAGGTCCAGAGTATTACAAGGTAGTGTTTTCCCAAGATCTGCCCAAACCTACTTTACCGTGTAACGTCTTAGAGGAGCAGAGCTGGGAGCTTTCAGAGCGCAGCCACTATGTCACACTGTGTAATTCCATCAGCGATGACCTGACCCGTCACAATCTGCATGTAAAATGACCTTTTCTGAGGAACGTTTTTCTCATTATCGAGCAGTAGATCAGTGGGTGGTGGCAGAGCGCCTGAAGGATTAAAAATAGGGAAAGAATAAGACTTTTGTTTACCAAACCAGGAGGAGCAGTTTGTTTACTCACAATATTGATAAAGTAGCATTGTGCTGTCCCTATGAGCTGAAACCACTTAGAAATGGAAATAATCTATCAACATTTGACAATTATAGGAAATCACTCTAAACACTGTTTAATTAGTTGTGCATGTCAACAAAACCAAACCAAACATAGCTATATGCAAAGAAAGGTCAGCAATATTTGAACTATACAGTATTGTGAGTCCCCATTTTGTGTGTCATTGGCTTATTGAGCTTGTAAGCAGTAAATAGATGTTAAAATGTTTGCCTGTTGAATGAAAGTGAACAACTCGTGATCTGACCAAGCAACAGCCGTTTGCAACCTCATGTTGTTGTTGTGTGTATTAAAAATGCATTTCAGTAGTGGTGAAGCACCCAAGCTCTGTTTACACTACAGATTCAAGTGAAAACGCCAAAATGTTGTTGTGTTTTGGGGCTCCGTTCACTTGGCGATGGTGCACGGCGCCACTCAAAGGGGAACTTTTTTTAAACCCTCCCACTCTGTCTCCACGGAAATGGGAGAAAAGACAACTTTTAGGAAATGCGACGCATGCATGCCCAGGCTACAGGGAAATATAATAGTTGAGTCACTCAGAATAACAATCCAACTTGGTCGTCTGTCCATACGATTGTCCATGTACTCCCATTGTTAATGTTTATAGTGTATTGTTCTCTGCACATGTGTGGTTTCATTACAAAAACAAACAACAGCTCACTATATGTTCTGTGTAAATGCAAAACTTTACTGAAACCAACATGAATAAACAATGCCTCTTCACTTGAAATGTTGTGTGAATGGGGATGAACACCGTACATTGTGGTAGTTTTCAAAATTAAAAGTATGAACTCCACTTCACATGTTATGTTTTCATCATGTGCCAGGATGTTTATCATACAACGTGGATCAATAACCATGTGAGGCTTCACATTCCGCCCTCCCGGAGCAAGAGCGTAGAGGGGCCCTCATAGAGGGGCCCTCGCAGAGGAAGCGTGGCTGAGGATGATTGAGTGTGTTTGGCTCCGCAGTGCCCGGCCCGCCTCACCTCCCCTTCAGACCGGCCCGAGGAGAAGAGAGGCGGTGGGGGTCACAGGCCATGTGGACTCGTTCACTCCCCTGTGGTGTTTGGGTCACATGAACACAGGAGGGGGCTGTTATCCATCATCAGCCATTAGATCAGATTGGCCAGCTAACCGCCGGTGTCAAGCGCACAGGCTGACCCGCTTGGACTCGCATCATCCAGCTCCGCTCTCCCTACAGCTGACCTGCTGTGTGGGTAGAGTCCTTATACTCTAGTGTTTTCGGCACAAATGAACACGAGTTGAAAGAACTTTACAATATAAAAAAATGTACTGATTTAGGGCTATAAAAAGACTTTGAAAGGTTTTTTGTTTTTTTTACATCAGTGATGTCAAACGTCCCGCGGGCCAGACCGAGATGAAACCTGCCAGCTGTGAGAAATTATGACATTAACTACAATAGAAAGTTTTACCACCAGGGGAAAACTTTATTACATGTTATGAGGCAAATCAGGTGAATTACTGCACAGATGTAGAAATGTTTTACAGGAAAGATCACTTCAGGAATTTGAAGATATTCTGATCATAATATAAATATATTTTCTTAGTTCCAGCTACATGATGCCAATGTTTTATACCTTAATAATGAAATTAAATGTGAATTTAATGATATATGAATAATTTTGCTGCATTAAACCAAAGACAGCTTTAGAATTCTTACAGTTTATTAATGAAAGCTCCGGTTTGCAGGATCAGACATTTGATACTTTAAGACAAAAGGAAGGAATTTGATGAGAAAAATACAATATTAGATACATGTTTTTTTTTCTTTCAACGCAGTCTATAATTCTGCATTATTATGGCTGCTGAACCTGTGCTAACTAAATCAAATGTACAAGGTCAGCCTTCGACATAAGCCACCAACACACATCGATATAATTCATCACAAGATCTGCCACATCAAAATGAGTTTTAAAAAGCAGCTTTGGGCTCGACTTCCTCACAGCGAGGTCACCCGTGAGGCATTTTTACCGCCCGGCTACCAAGGCGATGTAAACAACTGTTTACTCAAGTAAATAGAGCTCACATGATGTGAGAAAATTAACACGCCAGTAAAGTAAGATCCTCACCACACACTACTTGTATAAATGGAAACAGATGAGCGACTTTTACAATGAGAGTTTATTGAGAGAGTGTTTATTCTGCCTTGCTGTTCGGTCAGAGGCATTGAGTCAGAATGGCGGGTCAGTCTGTAGCCTATTTATATTTAAAGTCACTGTAAGAAGCAAATTTATTGATATTTTTGCAATATGCATAATTGTATCATCACAGTACTCATAGTCCAAGTACACATACTCTGTACAACCCTAACAGGGCGAAAACGAACATCTAAAATGGAAAAAATACAAAGGAAATAGATCAATACAGGCTCAGTCTGGTCTTAAAGGCTTGCAATTAAGGCTTGCAATGAACACAACTGTATTGAATCACTGGAGACGCTTTTGATGATGAGATGAGTTGGTAAGTAGGCCAACTCAGTGCCCTGAACAATGAGCAAGTACTATGGATGGATTTTCACTCATTTAAGTCGTCTTACAATGCATGCCACTGGGCTGCTTTAAAATAAGGTAAAAATCAAGCGGATAATTTATTCTCCAAGGACCAATACACCACTGATTGTAAATATCAAGTAAGTGAAGAGCAGCTACTTGAAATACAGCTAATTTCAAGCCATATTGTTTGAACTGGCCACTACCCATACTCTGTAGGTATCCGTTGTTGTGCGACGCAAGAAAGCATTTCCTTAAGCTGCTTCACTATGAAAGCTTGCAGTAGTTAACCAGTGGAAATCTAGTAAGGAGGAGGAAAACCTCATTGCACTGTGGTACTTTCACTGAGTGTTGCTGAAAAAGCACAGACATACATAGTAAACAGCTATTCAATGATGTGGCTGTCTCGGCCATGGAAAAGCAAAATGGTTTCTATAAAGTTTGCAAGTTCAACCACCATAATCAAAGGTCGGTATTAAAGCAAGCAACAATCTGGCTTCATATTTTAGACACACACAACTGGTGTTGATGCGTTTGCTGAGATTGATGGTTCTCACCTGCTTTGAAATAAGACTGAGAAATCTTCAACGTTTATTCACAAACACAAAGATATCTGTATCACCCTGCAAATTCCTCTAAGGACTGCAGTGCATGCACATACCCAAGCACATGCACAAACAAACCAGATGATGGAGTATCTTCCCAGAACTGCCAGTTTATTTGGACAGCTCCTAGGTTCCGTTTTTTTGGCTCCATCCTCCATCCCCTGTGTTCACATGGCTCGGTTCCCTGACTGAGGTGACACAAAGCAACCCCCCCCCCCCCCCCCCCCCCCCCCCCCCACCATTTCTCCGTCCGCACTTTGCCCTAATCATTTCAGCATGTTGCACCGGGGCTGTAAAGTGCAGCGCGTCGCCAGAGGACGACAGAGATGAACGAGCCGACAAACGGCCCTTGAGAGAGGGTTCAGATGCACAGAGCATGCAGAGAGTTAAGAGTGCTTGCTTTGAGCGGCGCCGCGGGACCAGAGTCAGGAAAAGCCCCAAGTCAACTCAGAAGGACTGCAGTGAGGTGATCAAAACAGCCCTGAGAGTTTTGAGTTACCAGGGCATTCCCGAAAAAAACGGGCGTGCGGCATGGTGCTTCCAGTATGCGAACAAAGAAGTTCTAATTAGAGAGTAAGAAAGAGTTCTGATGATGTCCCATGTCTTGTACTGTGAACATGGGAGTTAAGGCCAAGCCTTCATTTCAAGCTTTTCTCTGGCTTTCATGAGCCCCGAGATGCAAGTGAAAGTGCAAACATATGGGTAAATAAATGCAGTGCAATGAAGCCCCGGTCAGTAAAAGGACTTCCATTGTGGTCACTTTGATGTTTCTGTCGGAGGGGAACTCAACGAGAGGGATTCCATTAACAGTGTGAAACCTGCAGCAGCATGCATTGACGCAACGAAAGCCAAACCAAATTGATAAAGGTCAAACATTTGACAGTTGGAGTCAAATGAGAGACATAAGCTCCCGAACATCACACAATCAGCATCCTCAGATGTGTTTCCCTCCATTGTGAGCTTGCACTGGGAAGGGGGAGGGTGGATAAGTGGGGGGGGCAAGGTAGTGGTTGAGGAGGAGGAGGAGGGAACTAAAGTGGGGGGTCCTGCAGGCCCTGTTTCCAGATGAAAACCATCTGGGGAGTTTGACTTTACAAGCAGGCCATACAAATTAACCATCTGAGAAAGAGTGAAGGAGCGGAGAAGGGAGCGTTGGGGGCTGGTAGGAGTCTGAGAGGGAAAAAGTACAAAAAAAGTCAAAGAAATGAGTGCCACAAGCATGGTTAAGCTGGAGACAGAGAGAGAGGCAGCAAGTGTGAAATATACATAGCCATTAAACCACTGCATCCATGTCCTACCTTCCGGAAAAGGTAGCCCGTACTCCATCTCCATGCCCCCCTCAGTGAGGATAGCCGCCTTCTAAAAGACCCTCCTCGGTTCATCTCCAGAGAACTCCCTTCCTACGTCTCACACTGCTTTGTGTCCGGCAGTGAAGGTTCCTCTTTGAAAAATCTCTTTCCTCTCACAGCAGAAGCAAAAGAAGAAGAAGAAAAAAAAAAAAAAACAACCCCAAGGGCTCTATTTTGGGAAGTTGCCTCCAGCGGGCCACTGCATGCTCCCAGCTCAGACCAAAACTCCTCCACTCCTTGGCTCGTCCTTCTGTCCGCCCGTTGTTCCCTCGTCCTTCCCTCTCTCACTCCGTCTGGCCACCCTCCCCCCTCTCCCGCTGCCTCCCATCACGTTATCTCTCCCCCTCATATTCAACTTTTCCCTCCCTCCCATGTTTCTTTCTCATCTGTGTACGGATCTAAATTGCTACTGCCAACCTTTTCCGCCTCTTTGGGCAAACATGTGGGAAGGTTTTCTGCACATAAACACAACTGGATCAGCTGACCGGCGCATCCCACCGCTATGTCTACAGTCCCGTCCAATGCACCAACACAGACCTACATTAACCGCCAATTAGATTTAAAGATCCATTTTAGTAAACTTCTGATTACAGGAAAATTCTTGACTGAAGCAACTGAAAACAACCCTAAAATACAGACTGATACAGGGAATTGGGAGAACTTGTAGTCATAAGATGAGTCTGTTGGATGCTCCGAGGCAATGAGGTGCGGCAAAACATCTGCCGACATCCCAATGTAACCACACAGTGAATGCTCATGACCACCAGGCTGCAACAGAACTCAAATACTCAAACTGCACATGATCATACAGCACAGCGGAGCAACAAGCTGTTTTAATCAGGCTTTTTTACTTCAAGGTGCATGCCAAAACTATGATGGAAGCACAAAACTCTTTTTCTCCAACATGTACTACGACTGTATTGTGGAAGAAAAGCTGAGGGAAAGCCAATAAAAACAGGCACATGGACATATACTAAATGGCAACATCGGGGTAGTTGTGTTTATTTTGGTTGCCTGTGGGGAAAGTGGGCACTTGGCTATGGGTGGTAACTCTAAATTGGTAACTCGATCCTTCCTTTCTTGGACAAAACACAACTGGCAGGAAATCATGTCGCAGACAAACAGTGCCCAGTGAGTCCAAAGCAAATATGTGGATGCAAACATGTGCACATTCTCCATGCCTCCATCTTTGTGGCAACATCTTGGAATTTTCTGTTTTGAAATGTTTCTGTATCGTTTTCCAACAATGAACATCAGCTTTTTGCTGACATGTTCAAAAAAAAAAATGTCACTTCTCTCTGAAGCTGGTTGGATTGTATAGGTTGTCAAAATGCACCTAGAGTGCATGCATTGGTACAGGTATGACTGATCCTTTAACACAGTAAAAGAGGCATACAGAGACTCCATAACTCTTAATACATGAATGATTCCAGATCTGCATCACTCTGCTTGATACTTTATGAATAATGTAAGGATTTTTTTATGACATTTTTCTTTAAACTTGGAACCAAAGCCAACATTCAATACCCAAGGAGAACAGAGTTTAATCTGGTTGTGAAGGACATCAAAGTCCATCGTCTTTCTCAACCTTAGTCAAGTCTGATATTCTTTGTGCAGTGGCTTGGAGAGGCCATAGGCAGGAATCTTGGATTGAATGGCAGTTTTGAATTACTTACAGTTGTTAATGTGTGTGAGATTGTGTGTTAACCTTGTGATGAGAAGGCCGACTTGTCCATTTTGTGAATATCCACTTGATCAGTGTTGACCCTATAACTCCAGTGTGAATTACAGCAGCTATTGGCAATGGATTAACTGCAAATGGACTTGACTAGTATACCTTTAGCTGTCTCAAAGTACTATAATGCATTCATACACACACGCACACACACAACTACCAAGCAAGATGCTCAATCTTCCTACAATTCAGTGTCCGGTCCAAGGACCAAGGATAGAACCACCAACACTGGAACTGGAGGACCTGCTCTGCCACCACAGAAATGTGTCTTTTCTTATGTTGGTGTTGAAAATTTTTTTCAAGTTATTTTCACTGCCTGGAGTTTTGCAGAATATCAAGCAGTACTGATTCATTATGGGCATTCTTATCTGGTGACTGGTTTGTAATTTCATGAGAAAACATTGTTTTTATTGTGAAAGCATGAGGACTTAATCTCACACTGCACAATGTGGATGAAGCTCTACTGAAAGAGTCAATAGTTAAGATAAAAGTGTCGAACAGTTTGAGACAGTTGAGGTATGTCTGACATGTATTGATGAATATAAAAAACGACTGATGTGAGGTGTCATAATTCTGCAAATATCATGAACTTTGCTAATAAGTGTGAGAAAAGCTCAGATGCCTGTTTTTAATCGCTAAGATTTATTAAATTTTTTTGACCAATGATGGCTTACTATGTCTAAGAAGATGTATTTTTTAAAAGGTGGCACAATTTTCTCCTGAATAATAGATTCCATACACAAAGCAGTTTATCAATGTCGCAGTGGAAGATTTATTCTCTATAATGAAATGTAGTGAAAGCCAACAGCAGGACTTAAAGGAACACAGCATGTAGAGAGAAGGCTCTGCTGAAACTCACCATGGTGTCTACATGTTTGAGCGGGAGGTCGCTGCTCGGCGCCTGTGCAGAAACGACAAAGAAAACACAGATCAACACTTGGCATTACACTTCACGTCGGTGCGTTGGGTCATTGGGTAGTGTCACGTCGTGTCATCTCCTGTTGAAGTCACACTATGCACCATTCTTTGCCCTAATGTGGCCTGGAGCAGAGTGGGACTCCACCTTGAATGCGTGGGACCATCTATAATCCCTCTGTGCAAATATTTACACAAAGAGACAAGTCTGCTTCCATTAGCCAAGACCGGGGAGTGTAGCTCTTTTTCAATGCCATATACAGCTATGTACAGAGACGGAGAGAGAAAGGAGGAGAGAGTGGGAAAGGACTCGATCGTTGAGAGAGAAAAGAGGAGGCATGGATTCAGCGAAGGAGGGAGAAGGAGAGAAAAGTGAACACAGAGTTTCAGAAGAGGATGAGAGAAAGAATCAGATTAAACTCTGGGTGGGAAAGGGGTGTCCAGAGGGAGGGGATGAAGGTAAAAGCTTAGTTTTATGACAGCCGAAAGGAAATCATCAAAGTTGTAAGTGATGTCATAAGCCTACGTGGACCAACTCCAGAATAACACACACGCAGATGTTACTCACTCAATGAAGTATTGGTTCTGTCATTTCAAGGCCAAGGACTGGTGAGGAATATAAGGTGAAACATATTGCAACCAGAAAGTAGTAGTATGACTGAAACAATGCAAAACTTCAATCCAAAGTCAGAAACATGGAACTATGTGAAGTGGTTATCATTATAGTTCCTATTCTATTGATCGAAGAAGGACATTTTCTACTGACCCAAGCTTCGGAAATATTGTAAATTCCTACTAAAACATGTTTTAAAAAAGAACCACGACGGGACAAATGTCAAAAATGACCATTTAGAAAGCTTGAAGAGAAAGAGGAAGAAAGTATATTATATTGATCCCTTTGGGTCAAGCACTTCTCTATTAATCTTAATCACACGGGTGGTCCATCTTGAGATAAGGGGAGTTTATTGTAACACTGTGTAAAAGAGCCTTGAGCACACAACAGTCTTTCAAGAAACATCAAGCAGTTTTCCGCGATCCATCAATCGACTGTGGCTTCGCTGGTAGAGTGGGTCGTCTTCAAATGCAAGGTGGCGACTTTACTTCCCCTTCCAGCCTTGGTCATATTTCAAGAGTTCCCTGAGCAAGAAATTAAACCATAAATTGCTCCTAACGGATGTAAAGTGCCTTGCATGTCAATTTCCAATCTCCCATCAATACATCCACCCAACCTATGTAAGTGCTCTATGCAGGCTCACGTTATTGGCAGCTGGAGCCTTTCCCAACTGACATTGAGAGAAGGCAATTTACACTGATCATGCATAACGACTGACAAACGCACACTGTACACAAAACTCATTGAAACGAGCCAGGCCAGTCAAGGGAACAGCATGAACTGATGAAGCCATTTGGGTAAAAAGCACAACATCTTCAGCTTGTTTCAAATAGTCCGAGGTGCCTTCTACCTGGACTGATGGGAATGTGCACAGACGCCCAATTTAGGGTCACTTATGAACCTGACATTCAGTTCTACAGAACAGGGAGAACATGCAAACTACTCAAAAAGACCTCATCTCATTTGAAGTAAATGAAGTTTTGTTTATACAAGGGAAATCAGGCGTTGGGAACATCCAGAGTTCCAGCTGTAGAACCGACGCTCAGATATTTCTTTGGGCTGAGGATGGAATTCCCCTAAACACAAGCCATGTATGACGGATTTAAAGTTTTTGTAAAGGTTGAGTTACTTCCTTCACACACACAGTGTCTCAATCGTATGAGTTCTTACAGAAAATCTTAGCAAATATGTCGGGACCAGTGTGGATTACAATGGACACGGCAGTTTGCAGCAAATCCAACAGAAGTTGAATATTTTCAACTGAGGAATCACATCCATCTGGTAGACCAGTGACAATTTCAAGCAGCAGGAGGGCAATCATGGGACTGATGAAAGATTAAACAGTCCGACAGTTTTCTTGCCTTCTGGATGTGCTGCGCTGAGTTGATGTTAACATTATGTGTCCTGCTGAGAACGGCCTCGCTCGTGCAATCATTGTTCTCCAAAACAATGCGCAAGCAATATGCACACGTTGTTTTCTTCACCCTGCCAGAACCTTTGTTCATTTATTATACACAAAAGCATCTGTTTTGAAGCTAATTCATAAATTATATCCAGTCTGAGGATTATTTACACCCTCCAGGCACAAATAACTTAAAAGTTTTGCTAATTTTGAGCATTTTGTGTATCGCAGTACCGTTGTGAAACTTTCTTTCATCACCTTCCGTGTGATTCAGTTTCTCACTGAGGTGTTTTTTTTTTTAAACTTTCCCAACAACAATGGAGCTCTTGTGGCACAGAGGGTTCAGATATATCCAGCTGTGGTTTCACACATACATTTTTTAGTAGAATAGCTCATTGTTTCACAATTCGGATGTGAAAAAGAATGTGGATGAACAAGTGAAGTGCAGCATTGGTAAACTCATGGCTGAGAAAGCAGCGCTGGTTTAGGTGGTGACCAGTGCAGAGCCTCACACAGAGAGCCGGGCTGTGACACTGAAGATGCTCTGCTTCTGGAGAGGAATATAAACAGAAAGAAAAAAAAAAAAACGCAAAACAGTAAATTATAGTCTGACAGTGAAGGCCCCAGAATACAGACTCCACACACCCAGACTAAACCACCAGACTAGGGAGAGCCACCCCAGGCTGGCTGAAGCTTCACGTTCACCCACTGACCTCCACCTTTTTAAGAACAGCCCAAGAAAACACGTTGAAGTTACCGATCCCAGCCTCTGTGTCGGTCACACGGGTCTTCCTGGTTCAGCTGGGTGTTATACACAAGACCCGTGCTGGGCGGAGTTGCTTCAAGGAACGAAGAACACAACACACGGACCTCGGAGTTGAATGCAGACTGTGGATTCGCTGCGAGGCCACATCTTGCTGCCGCAGGCATTTTCACACAAATAGGGCCTATTGTACCAATCCCCAGAAAAACACTCACCGAGACCAAACAGCTCCACCCGATGATATACTCTAACATGTGCGTTTCCGATTCCTGCAATTGCAGCCAGATGGCTATGCGTGTGTGTGTGTGTCCATGTGTGTAAGTGTGTGTTGTCGTGAGGGCTCCGCCAGCGCGCCAAAGCCTGGGAAGTTGTGGATCAGCAAAATGACCCTGTGCAGCTCCTCTCCACCAGCTTCAAAGGAAACATCTGAGGGGGATTTTTTTTACATCAGTACCAGCATTAATATTGTTCATTAAATGAAGACAATTCCTCATCTCACCAATTCAAGGACAGAAACGGGCCTTGTTTACAGATGTTAACTTCACTAAAGCTAAATTTTTAATTGAGAGGTCTGAAACCTTTATGACCAAGAGAGGATTTTCACAATTTTACACCAAATTAAGTTTGTCTGGAGCCAGAAAACATGCTAATTATATGAAATTAAGAAAAACAACAAACATATATATTCAAATAGGGCAGTTGCATTCATGAAATGTCACAGCTAGAATTGACATATATTTCATAACAATTTTTGCTTTTACCATGTTTTTTTCCAGATTTTCCCTCTCTTTCCATAGATTTTCCTTCTTAGGCCATTTAGCTGTTTACAGTCACTGTGTGCTTCCAATTGCCAGAGTAGTTTGAGCTATACCAGCATTTCCCCTTTTTTCTTCATTTCTTTTTATATATTTTTTTCTGTTTGACATTTTTCTATTTTTTTCTTAATTTTTTTTCTATGTATATCCATTTCCTTTTTCTTTCTTTTCCGGAAAAAAAGTGGTACAATCAAATTTAATCATTTCAGCTTGACCATTCTTCCTGTTTATTTTTTTTTTCACAGATTTTAAACATTTTTAGCAAATCCATTGATTTTGGCTGTTGCCGTTGTTTTCCTTATTTATCCGGTTTTCGTCTGGAGATGAGGCCAGTTTTGAAAATTAGTGTGGACTGTAAATAAAACACAGCTGAATACAAAATGTTTATTTATAAATAATATCCAGAAAGCTTCAGGGAGCCGCTACAGAGGAGGTGAAGATCGTTGCAGACCTCTGGTTTAAGTGATAAAAACATTCAGCTTTGAATTTGGACTCACAATAACATTCAGATTCCGCGTCGAGAGGACAGGATGTTTGTTTGTAGGGTGTTGTTGCGTTATGTTTGGCTGAAGACATTATAAACTAATCCAACACAATTAACACAAATGTTCACCATCACAACCTTCTGCCACTATAAACCAAACTTCATGTGAGATATACAGTGAAATGTCATCGTCAAGTCATGAAGAGCACGGAGAAGACATAAAGTCAAAGTTAAAATCAAACTATTATTATCTTACCTGTTTTGAATTAATGCAGCAAATACAAAGAGTAAACTGAGGGGAGTGTTTTAATTAAGTTCCTTATACCTCTACTTTGTTCAAAAATAATTTTACTTTCGCCTTTTCAGACATGTAGGTTTTTAAAACACGTTTTTTACATGTTTCCATCTCCATCTTATTAGCGTCTTATAAGCTAGAGTCATAGACCTGCTTTTACATCCACACTTTTCTTTCAGTCAGTCTGAATTCTTTCACTTTGACGGAACAGATTATTATCTCATAATATCCCGGATCTGTATTCTTCAAGAGAAACACTGTTTTATTTATGTCTACTGTCATGTGTTCCCTTGCGAAACTAATACTTCTCAGCAACTAAAGGATTTAGTATCATTCTTTTTGCACACTGCAACCACTTCAACCAAACATAAAAATGTCAGCAACAAAGCAGGCAGTAACAGACTCTTCAAACACAATCATACTTAAACCTAATTACAACAGAATAAAAGGGGAAAAAAGGAACATTGATCTGTGGCCACCTGCAAAATCAGTGAAAGTAGAAAACTCTGTGCTATTCTGGTCAGTGGTTAAATATCTTCTGATTCCCCGTAGTTATCGGTCTGACAGTAATTCCATTAAGTTAAAAAAATATGAAGGTTCTGATTTTCTAACTCTTTGGCACATCCCCTCGCTCAGAGCCACACCGTCATCCTGAGCCAAGTCAGCTGAGCATCATGTTGGATTTGCTCTCATGATGGAGGCTAAATGCAGGTTGTTGTGGCAAAATAGTAACAGAAAATAATGAGAAAACTGTGAAGCCTGACCTTTTGCCTTAAAATAGAATAAGTTCTGTGATTCAGTGGTGGGAGGGATAAGTTCAACACATGCCAGCGGCTGAATTCTGTCAGACTTTACTGACTACAATGACAAGGAACATCTTATACCCGTTGTGATGAGCGTGTATTACGTACATCCGCTAAGGAAGAAACCAACACAAAGACACTGTTTTTTTGTTGTTGTTAGCTTTAAAATGTGGACTTTATTCAAACTAACATTAGCTACTGGCGGAAATAGAAACATTGCTGTTCCGCCTACAAGCGCGAACTAGATATGACCTGATACTCTGATTTAAATGCTCATTAGTGTCTTATTACAGTAGAGAGAGAAATTATGACACATGCAGACAGAGATGCATTTGGTTCATCTTTTGGTGATTTGGGTTTTTAAACCTTGCAATAGCTGTGGCTATATGAACCGTAAGTAATCAGATTAAACACCGATCTGATTAAAATAGCCTGATGTAAACAGTGAAATTCAGATCGTACAAGGCCTTGTAAAATTTATGCCGGATAAATTTGATATCTTTTGTCATGTAAATCACCACGTGATGCTTCAACAAGTGTTTGCAAAGAAGCACAATGAGGCAATCCGGAAGACAATGTTGACTCATTGTTTGAAAAATATTATTAGATGTATTCACTGTTATGATGCTATTGTTCATGCATATACACCCAAACATTGATGTGACCACTATATGTATTGCTCCTGAAAACAAGACATTCTGAGTTGGCATCCAGAAAGAAAGAATTCCAGCAGATTGACAAAAAAAAACCCAGACCAGCTAGTGACCTAACTGCAGTCTCACGGGCCTCCATCCACAGTTGGTGTCAGGAAGCATTGCTGCAGTGGCGACAAGCTGAAAGCTAAAAGCTCCCACAGGTTTGTCATAACAATCATCTTCTTTGCTAATGTATGTTTGGTTTGTTTCACACTAATGAGAAGCGGTTGTGTTGGTTTTCTCTGCATACTCAGGTTTCCTCTAGCAATTCAAAACCATGCATGTTAAGGTTTATTGATGATTCTCTTTGTGCGTGCCTGATTGTTGTTTGCATACATTACCGCTGTGATGGACTGTTGAACTTCCCGGGATGTGCGCTACTTCATACCACAAGCAAGAATTGGGTCCATCGCACTCATGATCTTTGTCTGAACTAAGTTGGTATACAAGGCTGGACGACTGGCTTCATGACATTTGATTGAAATCTGACTTAACTTCAAGAATTCAAGCATAATGGAGACTAACAGAAAGCAATACAGTATTCGACTGGAGGCTAGTATATTTGGTGTTTTGTTCTTTTTTGCAAATTGTTGCATGTTGTCAAGTTTTCTTTCGTGTCATTTGATGATTTTTCCTTAATATAACCTTAAATAAACTAATATAAGAACAATATTTCCTTCCATGGACACTGACGATCCCGGTCATCAATACTTTTCCCAGCTTAGGGTTTTGTAGGTTGCAGCAAATCCCAGGTGACTGTGTGAAGGCAGTGTACACCCTGGAGAGCTCATCAGTCCATCGCAAGGCAAAGACCGGATATCTAGAGCCACTAGTTAACCCCTAAGGCTTCTTGTTAAAATTAAGTACCTACCTTTGGGTCGCTGCTTACACAAAAATTGAAACAGCACTTTATGAGTGGTGCACAAGCACACTTTGAACATGGCGAACAATTGTTCTGCTCATGGTTGAGTGGATCCATAACAACAACAATGGAGGATTGAGAGTGCTGGTTCCGCTCACTCTTCTGAAACTAACAGCTTCCCCAATAAAGTCTACATTTGCTAACATTTACTGCACCATCATCTGCATAAGTGGTGACATATTTCTAAGATATATCCGATGCTTGGTATACTTATACAAAGATGATATACTGCTAAGAAAGAGCTTGTATGTTTACATTATACAGTCCTCTGCATACTGGATTGCTTGCCTGCATAACAAAACCACAGCACCAACTTGTGGCAAATTAAATATGCTGGTTCCGGTCGTGTGAACACAAAGTCCTGGCCTGCAGGCGACGCTACAATAGATTAGCATTAATGTGCCACAACAGGTCTGCGTCTGTCCAGGGACAGAGTGTCACACAGATGATGATGAGATTGCCGTGGATGCAGCCACGTGTCCGGCTGGTCCGAGCGCGGTGAGCTGGAGCACGGCACCTCATCTCCGCTGCCACTGTGCCATGCGCTTTCCTTCACGTGAGCACAGCAGCTCCTCTGAGCAATTATAGGTAATTATAGCCTCGCTTCTTTAAGGGAAGGCAGAGGTAGTCGAGCAAGCTGGGAGTTTCCTCCAGAGAGAGAGAGAGAGAGAGAGAGAGAGAGAGAGAGAGACAGAGAGAGAGAGAGAGAGAGAGAGAGAGAGAGAGAGAGAGAGAGAGAGAGCGCCTCATGGGGAAATGGCACAGGGCTAAATATACAGTGGTGCGTCTTCAGAGCTTGAGACACAGCCCATTTCGCTCGGCCCGGGGAGCTCAGTGTGGACAGAGGAGCGGTTTATGTCACCGCCTTGGGTGTGTGGATGTGGGTGGGTGGATGGATTCAGTGTTTAGTGAGCCGGCTGTACGCAATACACTGACAAACCCGGAATGAAGAAAAACAAAAAGAAAAAACTTTTGTGGCCACGAAACATTGACAGCATGAACCATAATTGTAAGGCATGTGTTCATGATTCTCTGTGTGTGTGGGATGTGTGTACACTCATTTCAGGTGCTTGATGAATGAAAAGTGTCAGTTTTTGGAGTTGTTCCCTGGCTCTATGTATGCGGTCGGGATTCAGACTGAGGGCCGTCATCAGTCCGGTGTTTTTATTGCTTTCTTTGGGCAAAACCAGCCATGATATAGATCATTCACAGCAAGGACTCAAGTGTCTTAGTATGGTTTTCTTCCAATAAGACAGAGACTCCCAAGAAAGCATTATCCCCCCCCACAAAATAGCAACAAAAGATGTTTAGATTTTTTGGAATAGATTGTGTATTTTCGCAGGCTTTCACGTAACACTTAGCAAGCCAACACATGTTTTAAACTAAAGCAGTCATGAAGCCACCATGGGTAATGGTAATGGATTACAGAGGAGAAGTAAGGTGCAGTTACTCCTCTCCGTGTGAGACACAAGTTGACAGGCAGATCACAGGACACCTCTGAGAGCTCCGGGCTCTTATAAACAATGGTGCCTTCTAGTGGGAAGAAGCACAAACAGCAGGACCAGAGACAGCGGCTGACACCAGCGACGCCTCACCTGAACACAACGTGACACAAAATGCAGCGTCGACTCTTTGTGTCCCGCTCCACAAGTCGTTGCAGCTTTTGCCGTCACGGACGGGTTTCATAGCCGTCCTTTTCAAAGCAGGTGCACACTGCGAGCATGTTTGTTTGCCTTCAAAGTGAAAGCACAGCTGTTTGGCAGAGGTTTTTCTTCCCACTCGAACCGGCCGCCTTAAAAGGCAATCCTGCTTCACGGGTGCGAGCATCCTCAGAGGCACTTTGTCTGAAGTATGAGCCATTGCTGAGTTTTCTCCGTAAATTCTGCATGTATACAGAGGGAATGTACACACACATTCACACGCAGTGGAACACGCCAGAGAAATGGCTTTGATCTGCATCGCATCTCTTGTCAGCACATTGAAAATGATGATACTTGTGTTGATGTAGTGTTGATCTTTTCTCATGTTTCAATTTAACTTTTTGATTTTAACAATGAGAAGGCCCCAGGTTTGAGTCCAAGCTTGGCTCTTCTGTGAGGTTGTTTGCATGTTCTCCCTGTGCCTACATAAAAAAAATTAAAAAAAACATGAATTTCAATATACAAGCTGTCTCCGAATGATCTCCAAGTTTGAAATACAAGTATGTGTTGCCGTCTGACCTATCCAGAGTATAACTTGCCCTGTCCCGCTGTTATCTGGGATTAAACTGTGTGAAACAAGAACCACACTGTGGCAACACATCAGAGGGACAACAATCAACACAGAGCACACATCATCTCTGATTCTAAGCCTTTCAGGAAGGTGGATCAAACATGAGGCCCGTGGGTCAAAACCCGCCGACAAGAGATCCAAATCTATACTGCGATACTGAGACCAGAGTTGGGACATCAGTGCTGCTGCCATAAAGGGGAGCTACCACCCTGCTACTTAAACTAGCCTCAATGTCATGCTGTCGGGGGGAATTTATTAAAACACCCATAATGCAATGTCTATAGAAGACATCTTTTTTTGGACATCTGACCATAATTTGCATCAGAAGGTTTAATAAAAATTGGCTTTATGTTAAG
This sequence comes from Blennius ocellaris, assembly GCF_963422515.1. NCBI lineage: Eukaryota > Metazoa > Chordata > Actinopteri > Blenniiformes > Blenniidae > Blennius > Blennius ocellaris. Next base: position 5,916,937 of record NC_137655.1, on the reverse strand, counting down.
ATTGTATTGATCTTCTGTAGAAACTATATAGACATTTCATTATGTATCTATCCTCTGTGCAACAAAGAAAAATGATATCGGTCGGTCCCACTCAAGATGAAATTGGGCTGAATATGACCCCTGAACTAAAATGTGTTTGACACCGATGCTTTAAGGAAAATCACGATGACTCATGTCCATTATCTGAAGACATAACTACTACTTGGTTAACTCAAACTCTTACCTTAAGCTTTACATTAAAACGCCTCATTTAACAAAAAATGTAGTTGTTTTCATTATGGGGATTTCAATTTCTGTCCCCAGAAGTCTGCAACAAGTGACCCCCCCCCCCCCACACACTCACACACACACGCACACACACACACACACACACACACAGTTCCTCTCTCATGCCCCGAGCTCCTTCATCTGCTGCGTTCACACAGCCATGTCCCTAAAATGTAAACACAGCTCTGAGGAAGGGTGTGTGTGTGTGTGTGTGTGTGTGTGTGTGTGTGTGTGTGTGTGTGTGTGTGTGTGTGTGTGTGTGTGTGTGTGTGTGTGTGTGTGTGTGTGTGTGTGTGTGTGTGTGTTTGAAGTGCGTATGGTCATTCTCCCGTAGCACCAGCATAACTCCAAGGGGCTCCTGACATGCCACAGATCCCCCCCGGACCATAGAAAAGGTGAAGAGGGGGGGGTTAAAAGTGTCCACTCCCTCACTGTGGGAAAAACTCTGGAGCAGGCTGTGACCGTAAAGCACCTCTGACATCTCCATGTTCCTCGCCCCGCCTGACTGATACGGAGCCGGCTGCTCGCTCTGTTATGTAACCGAGAACTGTTTTCCCAACATGTGAGAGAAGGACGGTGTCCCGCAAGGAATCTGCCAGCTATTTCTCACTCCTTCAACGTAACTCAGCAATGACAGCGGCTAATCAGTCACATCCAGGTGAACATGAGATACAGTATAGAGATGAGTGGGCTTCTGTCCACAGTCGACATCAACATAGAAATGTCACAAAAAGCTCTGACAAAGTTGTATTTCTGTCAAAACACAGGATTTCTTTTTTTTTCTTTCTTTTTTTTTTACTTGGATCGCCTCAAATCTGTGATTTGCCACAACATTATAGTAAAAACAAACACTAGGGGACACACCCACTTTCACAGACTATGAAAATAATCGTCGGACCCCACTGTAATCTCTGGTACCCCTTCAGAGTCAAAAACTTCATGTTGGAAACCATTGATCTACAATACAGCTTTTCTTTTTTAACCCCTGACCTCCAAAAACGTAACTTTTTTTGAACAATATGTGAAAATCTTAATTTCCATAATGTTAAAAGCAGTTATACAGTTACGTAAATGACTCACGGGACTTTTTCCCCAGCTGCAGTTGCCATCTATGAATGATTACAATTGAAATGTCTCATGTGACGATGAAAATGTGCGGACAAATGTGAAGGGAGCGTCACGTTGCGACCTCACAGCGAGCCATCGGCTGAAGCCTGCAGCCTCTCTCAGCACGTTTGGCTCTCGGCTCTGTAAACGGACTATTTCTGTTCGCTCTCATGACGTCACCGCTGGATACAAGAAGCAGCTGTTTCCAGCAGAGAAAAGTCCCGATGAACCCACTGTACTCAGAGGCAGACAAACGTGAAGCTGAAAAACCCATTTCACCCTCACGAGGCGGTGAAAACAAACAGAACAAAGAATATGGTGGATAATAGAAGACGAGTGTATTTAAACTTTAGTAGTACGGTCACCACTACAATCTTTTAAAAACTAGAGGTGAAAAAAAAATCAGCTATCATGTCATCTGAAGCCGATACACTGCTTCACCGAACATCCTGTTGTTTTTCATGTGTGGAGAAGCTATTTTGCTCCTGGTGAAACGTTTTGGTGCAACACAAGCAGAAGTCTTCTCTGCGAAGCACCAGAAAAGACTCTCATTGTTCCGGGCCGCCATAAATAATCAGCCCTGAAGCTGTGTTGTGTTAAGTTTCCACAGGATAGTTTTTTTATTTTGTTTTTTTCACTTGCTTCTCGTTTTTAAGCTATTTGAATCAATCTAAAGAGTAAAAAAGAAACATGAGATATTTCTGTTGTAAGGAAAAAGTTTGATATCACAAGTGGTTATGACTCATTTTCATATAAAGAGTTTAAAATTATTTTTAGATTTGTGAGAAAATCAATTAATTATATCCGGGATATTTACCTGGTTGGGATTAACACATGTTAGTGTAAATAATTTTTCAGTTTCAGGTGATTTAAACCATAACTTTTTTTTTTAGTGATCTGTAAATGGATGTGAGTCTGCTGCTTTTTATTCCTGCTTTAAAAATTAAATAAACAACACAGCGTGTTTTGATTAAATGCTCAATGCTCAACTAAATTAAACAGCTCATAAACATTGTGGCTGCCGTCTTAAGAAGAAAAATACCAGGTCCAAATAAACACGCAAAGCCTCGGCTAACGTACGGTACTTTTAGTTTATTCCCAGCAACAATATACTTTGGAAAATAATATTATGCTCGGCACACCGCTAAAATATTAAACAGAAACAGTATGGAGCATGTCAGATTCCAAAAGTGAATGGGTTTTGTGATGAATAGAATGAATATTCACCATTCACTCACACAAACACACCAGTAGTGTGAAGAAAAGTTGGATGATGTAGTGTTGGGACAAGTTTACCCGACAGCGTTTTCATGTGAAAACAGAAAACATTGTGTTTTGATTTTCGGTGCTCGGAGCCCCTGAAAACAGCAACGATGGTGAAACTTTTTGAAAACACTCCATCTCCATGGAAACGAGGAGAACGCAACTTTTCAAAAACAGTTTTCAAAGTGGAACTTTTGGAAAATGACTGTGTTGTAGTCGATGCTACATTAATAAAGTTGAATTAAATTGAATTGATTTCATTAACATGCATTTATAGCTCGTCATTACAAGTTACTTATTCCAGCTCTCACACGTCCTTAAATACATTGACTGGTAGAGGAAATTAAATGTCAGCAGGTTAAAAAAAAGCAACTGATAAACACTGTGAGTCACCGAGAGCTGCCAAAGCTGCAGTGACCTGTCACTTCCGCCCAAGACACAAAACTGTCCGACACATCCCCACCAAATACAGCAAGTCACTGTGTGGATGAGTGCATGATTCAAACCCCATTAGTCTTCTTGGAGTGGGGATGGGGATTAGTTGTTGAGATTTTTGCTTTAGGTTTTAGTTCAAAATGAGTGGAAACGTGTAAAATTGATCTGAGGTTTAAAATCCATAATTTCAAATCGTCTGTGGCAAACAATAACACAGTTTTAGTATTGTTACACATACTTTAACCTTTTTTGACGGGTACCTAGTCAGTTCGCCACAGATTTTTCCAATCTGTCGATCCATCTTTTTGAACTCAGATTAGAAACGTGTTCATGCACAAGGGGAACATGCAAACTCTACTCACAAAGGCCCTGCAAGCAGAATCGAACCTGTCGAGTCAGTTAAAATACATGAATGTGTTGCAACAATCCAATTTTATATATTCCTACATTAACTCCATAGCTTCACTTTGTGGATAGAAGAATCTCTGAACTATGTGACATGCTCCGCACCACCTCAACGATAGCGTAGCCACAACTCCGGGACAAACTGTGGCCGAGGTTGAAAGAAACCAGCACAGCATGTTTGTAGGTAACAAGATACTAACAGTGGTTGCTGTGTAAAACTCTCACGCTTTGTCCGGCAAAAAAAAAAACCCACCCGGCCAGACGCCCAAGTGTGGCATTGTTTGTGTAACACTATATTACGGCTATGCCACAACTACTGCAGGACAACGCTCATAATCTGCAGCCACAGGATTGCCACGTCTCATCGAATGTGTGAAAGCCTCGGGCCGGGCTCGAAGCTGGAAACATCCGATCCGAGTGGAGGAAACCACAAGCACAAAGCTCGGGTCGATGGCTGCAACGAGGAGGAGGACGAGTTTGGAAGGCCAGACCAGGCCAAACGATCCGGGGGGTGACCGCAGTCTGAACCGACACGTCTTCTGACGGTATTTGGTGACACTGGTACGAACGGCGGGGAGAGAAAATTACTGCTTAGCGTGCAGACGAGTCCATTATGGTAATGAGTCTGAGCAAACGGGACGGGAATTGTATCGCCTCCCCGACTTAGTGGGATGACTTCATAAAACTGGAGTTTACAAGCCACCATTTACTTGTAATTCTGCACTGCAAACCGAAAAACTCGGTTATTTTTAACCACATAAATTACAAGCATATGCACAAAGTGTCGTATTCGGAAGGAAAATTAGTTTTCATGAGTGTATTACTTTGATTTTAGTGCAAAATCTTGGTTTAAATGGCACCTTTTTTTTTTTTTAAACAAAAGATGGATTAAATAAAAATAAACCATTCATCCATCTTCTCTATCCACACCCGCCATATGCAAACTGCAGAGGACTGACTGAACTGACATGAATTATCTTTCGGCCAATTGTGAAAGAAAAGCCAGATTAATTGCAATTAATTCCCAAAAATTATGTAAATAATAAAAAAAAAAACTGAAGGGAAAAAAAGGCTTACTGACAACTGATGCAATTTAGGGGACAAGAAAAAGAGCACTGTTATTGGAAGAACAACTCACAAGAACATTAAAATAATCCGCTTAAATAGTGTGTTTATCATGCAGCGCCAATCCACTATTACATTCAGATTTTAGCCAAATTAGCTGATAATCTGGAGAAAACCAGTGCACAGGAAGAACAAGGAAACTTCAGAAACACGAAAATCTCGTCCAGATGTAAAGTGAACTAGTGGCTCTAAATTTCCCATACGAGTGAATGTGAGCGTGTGCTAGAAGCCATCTGGGATCAGCTCCAGCCGCTGCAACTCTGAATTTGATGAAGTGGTATAGAAAACGGATGAACAGTCATCAAAGTAACGTTGAATTGTATTTCAGCCGTTTCAGGAAAAATTCTTCAGTTCTGGTGCCTAACCAGCTCTTTTGCCTCAATCCAAACGGAATGCCTGCAGAGAAAAAGCTCCGCACAGCGTCTTTATGTGACATCCAGCATAAACTTAATACATCTAGATTATCACGTAGCACACGCAAGAAGCGCTAACGTTCCAAGCCTGGCACTCAAGTGAAAATGAAAGATGTCTATTTTCTGTTCCTGCGTTCCCGGAGAAGTGGGATCATGCTGTAATTGGTAGCAGGAGCCCCGGTTGGTCGGCTTTTGTGTACAAAGTGTAACACAGGGCACATCGGGGAAAAATGTGCGGTTCTAAACACGGCGCTAATTGGACCACATCCACGCCGTCTTTGCCCCGCAGTTGCTCATTACTCAGCAATGTCCTGGCCCCGTTCCCTCGCTGCACAAGACCTTTTAAAATATAGAAGAAGAAGAAGAAGAAGGCGGATGACGTAGGTGTTGGCGGTTTTTCATTTTCAGAGCGTGTGCATATTTTGGCTTGTGAGAGCATGCATTCTTGATGTGTGTTTCTGGATCAGATCCACTGTCTGCATTCACAGGTGAGAATCCTCACCCCCTCCCCTCCCTATGACATATCTCCGATGTACCCACATAGAGGTCTTCTTGCCAGCATTCGTTGTCGACATGAGGGCACATCTGAGGAATGCACGCTTTACAGCACGGCATGCACCCCCTACCGAGTGGGGTGATCTTCACTGTCGGACGGGGTCTTCTTGGCATGCGTCACCAGTTCCCGCCAGCTGCCGTCATCTCGAAACAACAGGCACACACACTCCAATTGTAGTCCACACACTCCACAATCACTAACTAGTGGATGACTGTACTTAAATCCTAACCAGGAAGCCACCAATTTCCCAATTACACTGGTTTCCACATGCCGAGCTTGATGTAACGCTACCATATTATTTCTGTCTGTTAGCATCACTGTGGACCATCAACAGACATGAGTCGGTGCAGCAACTGTCCAATTTTCTCCACAAACACAGACTTTTCACCCAAAACAATTTGGTCCAAACAAAGGTTTAAAACGGCGCAGATCTCACAATATGACCAAGTAAATATGCCCGATACGACCCAGCGAGTATTACGCGACGTCATACATCATCAACATCGGCAGCAGGGAGACAAGAGAAGACGGTCGATGCCAGTGGTTTGGAGATTTAATATTAATGATAATGGCAAATGTAAGACAAGCTGTAAATTATGTTCTGCCAAAATGTCAAGAGAAGGTGAAAGATAGTTCATACATTAGAAACTTAATCACCGGTGACATTTGGACCAGAAGGGTTGACTTTATCTGCACCAACAAGCCTGAAACTAATACATTTGTCATCAATAACTTTTGAAGAAAGCACAATATTGAGACACTGAGTGGGACACCTCAAGACCTTGAAGGTCTGTGGAAATCCAGGATCAGGAGTGTCAGCAGCAGCATTATGGATGTTCCTTGACTGGGAGGCAGTTGCATGGAAAACTATTCTATACATGCAAGCATCATCATCTGCTAATAAAGCTGTATGGAATGTAGCTCGTCCATCTCACTGGAAATAAAAAACATTTTCTTTCAGCATTTTTATTTAAGTTTAAGATATGGTCAGTGTCGTAAGCTTCCTGTACCTGAGTGAGCCAATAAATCACGACACTCTCTGGCTGTGAGCGGAGGAATTCACCAAACAAGGGTCTGAGCAGGCTGTGCGTCATCACATTTCTGCCATACAACAAAGAAACAACGTGCTCAATGGAAAAAAAAAAAAAAAACACACACACAAAAAACTACTCCACAAACTAGGCGTGCTCTGCAATAAAACTCATCAAACTGAGTATCTTCCTTCAGTAATGACAATATTTATGTCCGTACCGCTAAAAAGCAGGGCAATCGTTGGTACTGAAAGCTTTAAATGTGCTGTGTTTGTCTTCCTTTCTCCTCGGACTACGTCAGTGAAAGCTTCGCACCTCAGCTCATCAGTGTTTACGAGGGCTATCAGCACTGTTAATGCCAGCATAAAAGCCTCTGGGGAGACTTGTTCTGGCAGGCAGGCTAGTAAAGGAGAGCCGACTGTGAGAGTTTCCCTGCTGGTGCCATTTCCTCTCTACTTCCTGCAGTCGTCTCGAGTCAATCAAAAGCAGAAATCAAAGACTTTATTAGTCTGATCCTTGAATTCGATAAGCTAAATCTCGGGTGGTTGTGGTCTAAATATGATGATTGACAGCAAGAGCCAATAGTCAGAGCCCTCAGCAGGTAAGTGATATTGCCACAAAAGAAGCCAGCAGGTACCAAGGAAGGGGATAATGTGGTACATTCCTGCAGTCCATGTTCAAAATCTTGACCACAGAGAGCGAGGCCCGGTCCTCTGCACATCTTAAACCAGATGTCCTCACACATAAAACATCTCCAGCAAGACAAAAAAAAAAAAAGCATCTGCAAAGATAATTACATGTTCTTGTTTAATTATTGCAGCTCTCGTGAAAGAATAACAAGATTTCTGGTGAGCCATTTGCTCTGCGAGGGGAGAAAAAAAGTCCGGGGGATATTTGCTTTGGTTTGTCAAGCACCCAAAACCATTTAAACACACGACTTGTGAGAAAGGCAGCGAGGTAATCACATCCAAGTCTAACACAGCAGCTCCTTATGCCAATACCAAAAAAGGCAACGGAGCAAGCGTCTTTTTCATTGCCGCTGAAAACTCTCCAAGCGCTCAGACCGTGTCCTTCTCTGCTCGGGGTTTCGTTGACCAAAGAAGAAAGAAAAGGACGCAAGACAAATACCTGGAAAATCCTCCTAAACTTTTATTAGAATATAGTAAACGTGTGCTAAACCTGCTTAATTCAGGTTTATTTAGATAAGCTTGTGCCAGGTAATAGGTTATTATCTGGACCCCCTTTTCACCGTGTGTGCATCAGGAAACAACTGATAATACCTACTGAGCACGTAAAGCATGGAAGTAATTACTGAGACCAAATAAATCAGGAAATATCTGCCTCTTACCAGCTCGTAGTTTGTCGCCGGAACACAAGATGAAGACACCTGAAAACAGAGAGAAAGTCATTTACAATTATGTAAGAAACACTGTAACCTCTTCCTTGTCTCATTTACACCACGGAAAGTGTCTTATCAGTGCAGAAGAATAGCGTATTAATCACAGTTGTATTGTACAGATTTCCACCCACAAAAGACTTCAATGGACCCGAAGAACAAGCTGATTTTTTTTTTCAATATTATGGAGACAAACCCAGGAAGTAAAATCTAAAGTTTTCTTTTTCAGTGCACAAAAAGCTTGTTGTAGCAGGCAGTAATTCATAAAATCGAAGCTTGAAATAAATCGATTTGAGAGCTATTGAACCAGCGCCTCACAGTCTGAAGCTATTAAAAGTGCAATTAGCCACTAAAACCTAATATAAGACTGATTAGCAGCGAAGGCTAATTGGAGGGATTGTCGCAGCTCTAATTGCATAATTGGCCTAAATCACCTGAATGTTAAAGCGCGTACAATTAAACAACAGTATTGAATTTACAGCAGTTTTTTCACTGTTCTCAAGTTGACAAAAAATAAAAGAAACTTTGAAATGAACTTAATCTGTTAATATTTTTTTATGTGTGGTTCCCTTCTCAAATATGATTTTCTATGAAAGAAATTTAAATTTTGAAGCTTGGAAATATACTAACAAAGGCAACAGGTAGCTTACAAAGATATCACAGAGATTAGCTGGTATGTTACACAGATATATATATATATATATATATATATATATACACTACATAGGTAAGTATAAAGACTTGAATATTGGAAAAGGGATAAGATTAGATGTGTGTGGGTAGATGTAGTACATGGGATTGTACACGTTGAAGGTGTCACATGTCTGAAATGAGTGAAAGAATAAATAAATACATTTTTGCAGCAATCCAAAAACGAATAAATTAGATTGATAGCCTTTGAAACGGCATCATCATTGGCACTTTTGTCACTTTGCAGTACTGTTATCGACAGGATTAATATGCTACCATAGTGAGAAGCTTAACAAAAAAAGAAAAAAAATGTAACTCTTCGCTCTGTGAGATGGTGTTGACACTGTTGAGCCGACGGTGGGATCCCTCCAACAGACCTCATGATCTGTCAAGTGGCCGACGTAATCCGATTACCTCTCGACAGTTTTCATAATCATTGTGCGAGCCCGGAGCGAGAGCATGAGGACTGGGTCCGATAAACAGGAAGGGTATAATGATAATAGCCTCCAACAGGAGATTCAAATGAAGTGCTTCTCGGGAAAAAGATGGCTTCTCAACGATGATGAAGGCAAACAGGATGTTTGCTTCCTGTGCTTGTCTGTATTCTGTCCCTTTCTCGGTGTTTCGTAATCGTTCATTGGTCGGTGCTCATGATAGAAGAAGTAAAACCCTACAAACTTAATTCTCTTGTTAGCAGCCTTGTCAGTTTTACGATTCCAGCAGGCTTTTGTGCTGCCCGTTTCCCTTATCCCTCTCTGATTAGTCCACTGTGTCTGTTTTAGCTTTGAAAGGTTAGTCCTCCACATTATCACGAATGTTGACCTCTAAAAGCACCTTCCATGTTCGCGACTGATCTACAACTCTCCTTATCTCGCACTAATTGTGTCATTGCAGGAACGCGAGACTCCTGTTCTGTCTGGGTCTGCTTTGTGTTACAATGACACATCCATCACATGTTTACAATAAACCCCCCCTAAAACATCACATAGTCTTTAGCACATGTCAGCTTCAGACTTTTACAAATATTTACATAATTATTATTCCGCAAAAGCTCAGTTTCCTTATACGACCCAGGTTCGGTAAACCTGGTATAGCCGGTGGCAACGTGTAGTATTTAAATAAAACCGGAGTCGTACCAAGAATCCCATGTTGGATTTCTGAAATTTCACTCGACAAATTGTGTCATTTATCTAGCATTTGTGAATGAACTGTTGTGCGCTTTTAATTCACTGCTGTCTGAAGATAATACGTTTTTGTAAGTTAATTGCTGCTTCGGTGTCTTGCACCTGACTGCTACGAATCAGAGCAACTGCTTTGGCAGTTGTGAGTTAATGGCAGTATTAAAACAGCACAGCAGAGAAATTAGAAGGTGTTTTCTTGCTTAACCAGAGTGGTTTATCAGAATTGTCATGTTGAAATTCAAAACAAGGTAACATATGGGCTGGAATATTATTCCACAAGAGGAACATATGACCACATCAACCCAAACATTTGTAAATGAACCTGACCCAAACAATAGCAGCGGCGTTAGTACTCAAACCGCACTCAGGCCAGTTTAACGTCACTTAAGTGCTCGTATCTTTTTTCAAGTACAGCTAAACATGTCCATTTCAACATCTGATATGGCTTCAATCATTTGTTGTAACCTGTATTTAAATACCATTTTACACAATCGTTCAGTTGATTGATTCACCAATTCGCAGCCCAGCCTCCAGGCAGCCGGTCAGGCCAACTGTTAATCTGATTTACCATGGGCTGGGTTTGACTAACTACCAGCAACAGATGCTTCTAAACCAGACGTATACTGTAAGTAGCACCAGCGGCTGCTGGGCTGTATTATATAGTATGCCTGATTAGATTCTCCGAGCTGAAGATGCTGGAGTCACCGCGGGTCATTAATGTCTCTTTATGGCATTTTCTTTCCATCTGGAATACAGGAATGTTCACTCTAAACAGGAAATGACCTTCATCAGATTACATGTTTTAGCCACTGGAAGCAGCTGATATGGTGATATGAGCGGAGACGGCCGCCAAATTTAAACCAGCGGCTGTTTGAAGTTTTACACGTAGCTTTGTTGAATGTTGTGCTCCGAGCTCGCCGTCCGGCGTCAATGATGCCATCGCCATGGAATGCGTCTCTGTCTTTTGGGAATTCCGTCTGGCACGGTGAAGAGTGTCTGGACTTTGAGGGGTACAGTATCTGCATTAACTCAGCCTTCATTCCGAGTTATTCTAACCCTCCCAAGAGGCCGTCCAGCACCAGCACCGACCCCCACCCTCCCTCCTTAAGCCGCCATCCTTATCACTCCCGCACAACGACATGCCGTTCTGCTCCCGGGGGCTCTGCTCCTTCGGGTGCCCTGACTCCTCAGGCCTGGGAAGTGTTTTTCTCTCGGTACCACGTGTTGTTGACAGCTCATCCACCTGCTCTTAGCCAAATATGTCTACATGAATGCTAAAGTTCAAACAAGAGACCATGTTGAAAACACTCCACCATGACAACAAAACAAGTATTTCATGACTCTATCTGCTAAATGCAAGTACGATAAAGACTAACTTGTTTTTACATCTTGTCTGTGCATGTATAAACTTCACTGTTTTACATCTACAGCTAACTGTACACACTCCTGATCTGCCCACACAAATGTTTTCACTTACTCTCCGCACTGTGTGGGCGTGTCCAAGCAGACAGTGACTGATGGGCATCCCGCTCACTCTGTTGTTAACTGCAGTGTGCCTGAGGGGCCGCTCAACTCAAACTTTCCTATTAAAGGTTCGATTTCAGTGACCTCATGTCATTCTCACCAGAGATTGGCTTGGCCTCAATCTTGTAGCACTCTTGAATACAAAGGCAATAATACGCAGCATCGTACACACAAGGCTGAACATCGTTCTACAAACTGGCAGCTGCACAAATCCTTAAACAATGAATATGAGCAAGATGGATGTGTCCTCTCAGCAATCCTACAGTGATAAATACGAGAAAAGATAGAAATATTAATGAAAAGCCAACAGTATATTGGCAAAAATCTAGTTATACACAATCATTTATAGCAAGACCATTTTCATAACTACGTTTAGGAAAATCATAGAAAACTATGCAGTGTGGTGTCTTTCTATTTCATCAAACACCTAACATATAACAGTCCTAAGTTTTGTGCAACTCAAATGATGAAAACCAGATGCCGAAATGGAGGATAATGAAAAGCCGTTTCTCCACTTTCAGCCAATAGGTGGCAGTCTTGAAATCTATTTCTCCATATAGAAAACGAGTGAGACCGGAAGTTCACCACAACCATGCTTCCTGTATTTGCACACTAGGCTAACAAGAAAACCGAACAAAAAAATAATTAACTTTAGAGGTCAATGCAACAATCAATTGTTTAGGAATCAATGCTTTATCACCAAAGGAAAAAAAAATGTGATGTCAGACTCAACTGACTTGGCTGACTGAGCATTGTGGCCGGCAAAGTTGCTCCTAAAAATGACTTCGGGCCTTGGCTTGAACTGCAAGTGAAACAAACAATAAGTACTAGACCGTCATTGAATGAGTATACAGACGACCAAGTTAGATTGTTATTATGGTGACCGCCAACTACAAAACTACTGAGTCCAAGGAGAAGATGGACTGAGAGTCATAACACTCTGCAGGCTTCCATTGTTGTTATTGTCCATCTGCTGAGCATGTGCAGAAGAATTATTTACTACAGCTGTTGTGCACATGCTGAGCAGCAGAGTTTCATAAACGATTTCAACTGTTTCCACGGAGTCAAAAAGTTGTGTTATCAGTGACTCCAAGCCCCATTGTCATTTAAACGGGCACCTAAAACACTATAAAAGTTTTGGTTTTCACTTGAAAACGTTTTAATGGGGCCTGAGGTTGGCCCATGTGTAACGCAACTAACTATCAGCCTGAGTTCATTGTTATGACTCAAGTTGTTCTAATATCTCGCCATAAACATTTAAATACCGTACAATGAACACCACTTCGACAGGGCCACCTTTCATTCAGGCCCCAGACGGACTGGCATTAAATCTCATTCACTGTGCAAAATGAATGGGAATCCAATCACATATTGCGTCATTTTGATGACCTTGTGCCCGCAGACAAACCAGCAATACACAATACAAAGAGCCACTTCATGAATACAACCCCAAACCACAAAAAAACAAAGGCAACTGACATTTATCTGAATGCCATGTCCAATGACATTCATCCTTTTCGTTATTAACCAGTTAATTATGTTTGAGACAACATCGCTGGCGAGTTAGCCGCTGCCGCCACTGTAATGAAAGCTCCGATCCAAAAGGTCAGATGAAGAGGAGAGCTGGCCTGCCCACATCAGAATAGCTCACATTCTCCATGCAAAGTAGCTGCTTCCTTGCTTGTTGATGCTGGACGGGATCTTTGCACTATTGTAGTCTGGAAAAGCAGTCAGGGCCTGGATGTCCCAGAAACCACAGAGGATATTTATCTAGAGGCAGCGTGCAGGTGAGCACTTAACAGCGGGTTAGCCGCAGGTCAAGCAGCAGGAAACCGCTGTGTGAAAAATGCTTCAGAGCAGAACAAAGTGAAAAGTCCACAAGGAAGGAGGGCTTAGAAACTGCATACCTCTCAGGGTGGCCACCGGTCCTCACGTCTGATGACAATCTAAATATTCAAGCCACTATTTGATATATTGCCATGAAATTTGGAGCGCGGAATCGTGTTAACATCGATATCCTCTACACTCTGGCGAGAGCAGAAACACGCGAGTGTGATTTCTGGAGATATTTCAGCAGCTGCTACATGCATAGTCACGACATTTTAGACAAGCATGTAAAAGGTGAGATGGAACAGCTTTGTCGATTCTTTACTTTCTCATCTGTTTTCAGCCAAACTTCAGAAAGGATAAGTTTGCTCCAAAGAATGCAAACATCACTGCCTTAATAATTCTGTATGATGGAAGGAGCATTTGCAATCTACCTGAGAGCATCACTTTAAATGAACATGCTGGTCAAATAAAGAAAAATGTTTTTGTTTTTGTTTTTTTTAAATGGGAAATGATTGTGATTCTGATGGGACTGGAATAGCATACTGACCTGAGTAGCACACACACATACATACTGTAGATGTATAAGCAAGTCTGGAAACAATCTATAAAGTTAAATATAATGAGGTGGTTTCTGAACCCCGTTTGAGTCGAGATAAAAACCTACACAAAGCCTTTGTTTGAGCCCCGCCGTGCGTGGGGAGGAGGCCTGCTGAGAGTGTGTGTTGATGCTATCGGGAGTATTCAAATGAGTGTAATATAATAAAGGATAATTGTGTTGTTGCATTCCTCACATGCTTCAGCTAACAGCATTAAACAAGGGCCCATTTCCTGCAGACAAAAGTGCACGTCAGACATCTGTGGCTGCGTGGGACAGCGTTCACATGCTAACGACACACTCCAGACCCGGCCACGTTATGCAACCTGCGTCAGTCTCCCGGGACCCAATACGCCAATGAGCCTCGGTCCAAGCGCCGTCAATAAATGATGTATTGACTCATTATTTAGGTAAACAAACTTTGCAGTGCTCATGCCTATAAATCACAAGCCTTTAAAGTTCACATTCCAGCTTTAAGTCGTCTCGCCTCCACGTAGGACAAGAGCAGGCGGGCCGGGCTGCGAACACTGTCGGAGAGACTTCGCCCAGCTCGCCGCACTGGCACGTAAACACACGGCTGCCCTCGGTTGCTTTTATGTTTGTCCAGATCTTTGCATCTGGCGCATCCCAGCAGAACTATTCAGTGTGCAAATTCAATTTGTGAGGCGTAACAAGCAACAGAAGGCTCCTCTGCGTCCGTGGCGGCGGCGGAGGAGTGTGCCAGAGTGTGGCTCCTATTGGAGGATCATCAAAGCACATAGGAACGACAGAAGAGCGTCAATATATCTGCCACTCCACCTACAATCAACGTTTATCTGCTGTCAGGGTGCATCTATCCCGCGCTAGCCTTTCGGGCTTTCTTCTTAACATGAACTACATCTCTCCTCTGTCCGCCTGAGTGTCAGAGTAAATTATGGCCTCTTCGTTTCCCTCCTGGGAAAGTTGTGGAAACTCTCCAGATTTATTGAGCGGATTGGACAGCAGGACACGAGCACGACGGAGCGGCAGTCTCCAAACGCTGCTCCCCCGTCTCTGCTCCGTTGATTTATATTTCGAAGCAAAAGAGGCACTTCAGGAATGGAATAGCATGTACGTACATTTGACGATGTTACTCCTTTTTTTTTTTTTTTTACTTCGCATGTACAAGTGCACCTATTGTTTTACTATGTTGTATACAGTGAAGTTCAGCATGTTCTTCCCGTGTGTGAATAAATTATTTCCCGGTAAATTTACAATCCAAACATGTTTGTGAGGGTAAATATCTGAAGTGTGACTGACTGTGTGGGGTTTTTGGAACAAACTCTGTGATGGCGTAGTTAACTGTCTGAGTGGGAGCGTAGTTTTTCAGCTATGAGTGTGTGTTCTTCTGTACTGTACTGTACTGTACTGTACAGATAACGGTCGCTGACAGCTACCTGAGGATAACACAGTTTACATGAGGTTGGGTGTGTTCGCGATCAAACTGACTCCCAGAGGGACCAGGCGACCCCTCCATGTATCTGCCATGTTTCTTCTCCACGGCAGGGACTCAAAGCCGACTTGGAGCGCCCATTCATTCTCACCGCCGTCTTTGTTGGATGAGGCCAACGGCGTGGCGAGGAAGCGGCGGCTCGCCCCTTTTGTTCCCGAGTTACAGCGGGGGTCACGTTCCCTTCCCAGGCTCTTTCAGCTAAGAGCCGGTATTTACCAGCACGCCGATTTACACATTTAGCATGGCTCTCAATGTCTGGCAGCGAGCCAAGTGGCTGAGGGCGAGTCGGAGGAGAGAAGGCGACCGTGAGCAGTCAGAAGTGCTGCCCTTTGGCAGAGCAGCAAGTTTACGCTGTTTTGTTTCTGTTTTGAAAAGCGGTTGACGCTTGAAAAAACCCCTGACATTTTGGGAAAAGTGCTTATTTGCCATCTCAGATGAGAACGTCAATACAAATTTCATCCCCGCGCTTTGCTTACAGTGCACAAAAACGGCTGTCAGGTATGTTTTGCCGAGTTTAGCTGAACGAGAACAAGCAGAGAAAAAGTCAAGACTCAGGCATAAGTGGAAAAAAAAAAGAAAGAAAAGAACCCCATTCTTTCAGCATGTCCACATTTTGTATATCCAAATGGGGACACCGCTCACATGAAAACATTTTTCCACATGATGTCATTGCACATCTGCTCACTTGCAGGAGAAGTTACTGTAGGAACCAACGTTTAAAACATGCACACAGAGACTAAACAAGTCAGACAAGACCAGCTTAAGGACAGCCAGAGACCCAAAGCAGGAACAACCAGGCAACCACCATGAAGGAGTGCAGGAATGATACATGAACTATCACGTACACACAAATAGATGAAATGGTAATGGTAGGAGTGCAATAATCTGATGTTATAGGAAATACCAAATTACAGGATCCACACATCCATCTTCTAACACTTATCCAGTTTGGGGTAACTGCATAAGTGGGTCGCAGCAGCCGATTATTTACAATTGGTGATTTGAAAAAATGCGAACAAGGTCCTAAATGCTAGCTTGAGGTTCGTCATGCAAAGAAAATCGGTAAAATCTGTCTTTTTGTTTCCTCAAACATCCATCAACAACATTTAACACACAGCATTTGCGCAACTGTAAACAAAAGCAACCAGAAAATGATGTGATGTGATGTTTGACCATTAGGTGGTAGTGTTGTAGTCTATCTTCAGTCATTTCTTACAGAGAAGAAGTGAAACACAAAGTTAGGCCAAGTTTTATTTACACACCTTGTTAACGGGCTACAAATCGGGAAATATTGAAAAATGGATATAAAATCCAATAATTTTTTCAAAACCTATACAGTGTTTTTAATTATCAACAAGGTAAATTGAAAGATAAAATTGTGACACTCATCTGGCCATTTTACCTTTAGCTTTAGTTTCTGTGTTTAGCCTGGAGAATAGACCTTATTTGAAAATCAGTGTTGCTTGTAAATAAAACAAAAAGGACAACAAAATAGTTATTTACATAACATATTCTGAAAGCTTTATGGAGTCACTACAGAGGAGCCAAAGAACCACAAGTGGTTCCAGAGCGGCAGGTCGCAGACTCCTTCACTACACCCTGGTGCAGAATAGTTAACTCTAGTTGTGTCATTCACACAGAGAACACTCAATCTTTTCTTTCTATAAACTCAGAAAATGCATTCAATGAAAATTGCCAAATGACTATAATCAACCTTTCCAATGGGGGCTGTCAAATATCCGTCTATGTATCGACACACTGTCTTAACAACCACCACCACACACCAAATAAAAGAATATGACTGACAGGAAAGGGTATTCGTCTTTTCAGTGGAGTTGAAAAGACTTGGAGAAAAAGATCCCACTTTAGACGAAGCTCTATTAAAGCATTTCGATCGAATTTTCCTTTTAACCTGTCATTCAACTAGGCGTCTATGTACAACAAAGTTTGGAGGTGAAGTGGAATTTTCATCATATTTCTGCCCATAAACCACAGGACTGACAGCCAGGTTAAAATATAGTCCCCAAAATGATTGAAAAACTTCACGTGTACCCCTAAATAAACAGAAAAATAACCACACAGTATAAGATTGCTGTTATTACCATTACTGAGGCAGCTGTGCACACTAATATTTGCCATAGTATAGTGAAAGACTTGCCACAGCCTTGACCATAATCTTATATCACTGTTATTCTGAAGCGCACTGTGCTCTTGAGAGTGTATAAAGGAAATGGCAAATAACCGAAGAAACAGTCCTGGTTTCATTAGCTGCTCTGCAGCTGTTAAAGATTCCCACTTCTGCGATATGAACATGATATGCGCTAAATCCACACAACGCCCACTGCACGGTTACCCCAATGCTTTTCGCAGGGGAGCTGCAAGGCTTTAGGGGAGAGGCGTTTAAATCTTGGAAGGCGGAAGGTTGTTGTCAGGGAGGAAAATTGGACATGCTGAGGCGAGCCTGCGCTCGGAGTCAATCGTGCTGGCATTTAGCACGGCGCAGCAAGCAGAGCCGTTAACTTCTAACCCCTGCAAGAAAAGCCCCACGGAGCTAAGGAGTTTCCTGACTTCCATTCATCCTGCCGCCACACTAACTCACCTGCACGCCTCCACGTTTTGCTGCCTCTGGTGATGGATGGGCGGGTTTGTGTTTTATGCTCAAAGTCATCTTTCTTGCGACCTATGCAACAGTGTTTCTTGGACAAAAGTGTTCGACCTCACAAGTTTCTAGCAGAGGGAAGAGTTACTAAAACTGTTTGCATGTTCCCCCTGCACATGCGTAGTTTTTCTCCACTGGTAGCTCTAAATCTGAGACGTCAAAGTCAACTTAATTCAGTGGCCAAATGCAGAAAAATTATACCATGTTGACTTTGTTTCAGTGCAAATAAGTCCAAGTATATCATGAAAGTGTCTACATTTATTTGAATATCTTTTGGAAAATAAAGGCTCTTACTGTCATAACGGATCCAACACTGCTCGTACTCGTCCCTGATGCAACCCGGTGAGTATTACATGACATCATCCATCAGCGACATCAGCAGCAGGTCAACAAGAGAGCACGAGCGATGTCCACATTTGCCTTTGTGTACTCCTTGGATATAGAGTACAAAATAGGCCATACGGCATTTAATAAGAACTCGTATCAATGCTAAAGATTAGTACTCATACTAGTACTCATCCTTTAAAAGAAGTGGTATCGATGGATCCTTAAAGGATATTGATGAAAATTACAGTGCAATTAACCCAAAATAGGCTCTTTTGCTAATGCTGCGTTGGTGTCACTGCAGCATCACAGATATCTCAGCTTGGATCTCTGTGTTTTGTTACGCCGGTTCCTCTCACTGAAATTTCTTGAGCCCCAGTGAGTCAATCAGAAACCAGAGTAATTTCCATTGAAAGACTAAACGTAAGATTGGACCATCTATCGAGCTGGCTTTGGCAGACGTACATAGTCAGTAAGTAGAATGACAGTACATGAGTGATTAAGTTTCTGTCTCAGTCCTGTCAGAAAGTGCTGACTTCACTCAACACTTACTTCTGTAATGAGAAAACAGAAAATGGATGAATTTGAACGATGTTTTACACCAAATTTCATGTCCTTTTAGTGGACGTCTCTCCAACAACCAAACTTGAAGAGGCCACTTCTGGCAGCTATGACTACATCTGGAATATTAAAATCACAAACATTTTGAAAAGGCTCTGCAAACACAACCTTTAAATTGTCATTTTTGTATAAAGATACACAAAAGTGTCAAAAACCCAAATATCGTGCCACTGTTCTCAACTGCTCATGCTCAGTGGCGCTTTAGTGAAATTCAGGACCCTGGCACCAACGTTTTCCTGCCTTTCTGTTCAAGACCGAGCCTGCTTCCCCATCCATCAGCCGTGTACACAAACAACAATACCAGGGCTTCCAGAAGCAAGGAAGCAGCTCTGCTTTTTATAAACATTCCTCACTGAGACGTGAAGACTTGATAAGAAATGAAAAAGAACTCTACCTCTCCACCCTGCCGACACACGCACACGCACACACGCACACGCACACACACACACACACACACACACACACACACACACACACACACACACACACACACACACACACACACACACACACACACACACACACACACAAAATGAAATGTGCTGCTTCATCAATGTAATTTTTTCTCTCTATGTTATGCTCGACATTATGGATTGAAATGCTTATAAAATAGGGCCTGCTCACAAAGCATCGTGTCCATTACCATGACAACGGTGCTCGCAGCCACAGAAAACGCAACTTTTAGGAAAACGATCGGTCTCCGTCTCGTATAGAAGCACTGGTGCCGTACAGGCGCACCTCAGCCGTGGTAAAATAGTTCTTCTGCAGATGCGTGAGTAGATGTTTATAGAGCATTGTTAACTGCACGCATGTGTGTGTGGTTCAATTGCAAAAGCAACTAACAGCGCCCTCTCATGGCCTATTGCATCTGCCATCTCCATGTAAACGCAAAACTCCGACAGTGTTTTTCAGCTGTGTTTAAAGCACAGTGGAGAATAAATATGTCTCAAAGTTATTTAGTTCTGTAAAAGTCAAATATGATCCAATTAAATCGCACGCCGACCAAGCAGGACAGCCTAATCCAGGAATCAGAAAACTGTCCGCGAAGAGTTTATATGAAATGATGCAAAGTGATGGCAAAAAGGCTGGTCTCAACATATCTGAATCCCAAAAAAAAGATTTTATAGTAAGACAGAAAATAGCTGAAAGCATCATTTAACTAAATCTAACTTCATGAATCATCTCAGTGAAAGACATAGAGGTTCATTTGTGGTTAAAAATCATGTTCAATGTGGATGAAAATTATGTGTTTTCCTGCTTAATGTAGCCAAAAGAAAAAAGCACCAGTGAAAAGCGCTGGTTTTAATTTGAGTCCTGCTTGTCGTTGTGGTTTATTGGGAGGAACAACTAGCATGTTATGATGTACTTAAATTGCTCGAAGGAGATGCAGAAGTTTTTCAGTCCATTCAAAACATCTTGATGAGCCAGTCTCGACAAGCCAATGTTAACCTCAAAGGGTTCAGGCTCTTCATGGTGAATACGGCCATCGAGACATTTTCTGTTACGGTGTAGAACATTATTGAAGATCAGCGTGTGGAGTTCATTTGAAAACCAGGCAACACGCAAATCTGCCTGAGCTCCTGATGGCAAGTTAAAATAAACTGAATATCAACTGACTTTGAGATTCACTGCTTTCAAAGGTACTGATGTTTGCCCAGTGCAGGTGGAGATGGCTTTTCGTGTATGCCATTAGATTTTTAATCAGAAAACGCCAGCAGTTTCATTGTTAAGCCAAGTTTTGAATTTACACGTCAACAATGTCTGATCGCATGAAAACGGCAGAAATGTTCAAAGAACGTTTTCGAAAGTGTCCACCTTGGGAGCCGTTTACAAAAAGTTTCGTTTTCAGTGGCTCAGAGAACCGATGTTGTGTAATCCAAAATGCTATGAAAGTTTATCATTTTTACTTAAAACTATTATGCAAATGAGCCTTAGAGTGAATAGATCTGAAAACACTCGCTCAGTGATCTCGCTTAACCTGCATGTGGTAACAATAACCAACACCAAAACAATGGACATGCCACAGAATATACTGAGTTTTAATTGGCTTCTACAACTGATTTTTTTTTAGCATTCCCTTGTAATTTACTGGGTTTAAGATTCAGTGTGGCCTAAATCAGAAGTTCTATTTTAACTTTGGTCCACATAAATGACTCACAAATGATTTCTCCCTCTTGCATATGCGATTTAACTTTCACATGCACGCTTCCAATTCTTCCAGATGCAATACTTCACTTGCTGTTTAGTTTGGTGGGAACTTTCAATGCGGGTGATCGAGAGGCTGGTTTTGGACAAGAGTCCATCCAAGAGCTGTCTCACCACGCAAATGTGTATCAAAACATGAAAAAAAAACATTTTCCAAAAGCCCTCCCCCCCACATGACCAATGGATAATAAACTCTCAGCTGAGTTTCATTAAAAGAGCAACAATCAATAAGCCTGGAAGTCAAAGCAGGTCTGTGTTTGCGAGTTGGAGCCAGGCGGCGGGTCAGATGAGGCCTCCGACTGGACGCTCCTGCTGCAGCTCCGAAACACACGGGACTGAAAGGTAAGCACTTTTCCAGCTCAAAGGGTAAATGAGGACCGGCTCTGTCTTTAGCTGACCAAGATAAAAACCTGTATTGGCCTGTCGAGGTAAAACTCCAAATCAAAGATTCGGAGAGAGAAGTGAACACTGGAAGAACAGCCTTTTTTTTCCCTCCAATACATTCGTTGAGTAGGCAACAAGAAAGAGCCGTCATACCAGCCCTGGAGCTTGATTGCGCAGAGTCATTTAAAAGATTAGGCATCATTAAATGTTTTACTATAATGTTCCCTTCTTTTTTTTACGGCAATTTAAGGAGCTCCTCTAGTTGAAGCGCATTAGACTGTGAGGGTCTGCGGAAAGTTGGAGCGCCGGTTGAGTTAGTACCGAAAAACCCATTTGGAGGAAGGGAGATTGTGGGCACGATCTGGAGAGAAAGACAAACAATTCAAACCATTTCACTTCAATTGCTCAAGAAAATCATCTCGAAAGCCGTTGAAAATCAACTATATATGCCTAATTTTGGTTCGTCGGGCTGAGGTACAAAATCGCGTTGAGTTTGAAAAGAGGTGTAATTTGTCCAAAATCGCTGAGGGTTGGTGGGCATTCTTGTGTCCGGGGCTGTGCGGGAGCCTCCGGGTAGCAAATCCTGAAGGGGTCCACTGTTCGTTTTAACCACAACATTCGTCTCCGGATATGTTCCTTCGTACAATCTTTAAACACCTTCCCCTGGGCCTGTGACGGCACTCTCTCGCAAGCTGCCAGACAACCTGCGAAGTAACTACCATAAGAGAAACATTATACGACGCCCTTGATAAATGCAAAGCGTTTTTTATGTCCGTTCTCGCTGGACGCTATTAATTACGCTAAAAGCCCAACTGTAAAGGCATCATGCTTTGGCCTGGGCTTATAGATTATTTATACTGCTAATGTATTGCAGGTTTGATGCATGTGCCAACATTGAGCCCCGAGGACAAAGGGGATCATAAAAATTGCTGCGCACACATTAAAGGTCTGCAGAGCAGTTTGGGAGCGGATAAGAAAGACGGCATCAGTTTTATCATACGAATTACGTATTGATTTAGCTTAGGCTGGTTACGTAAACTTTGCACTGTACTTGAGTATAACATTCAGCAAATTTAGTAGTGACTCCCAGTTTCTATCACGCTGTACTTTGATGCCCTTGAGTAAAGGACCACTGCCAAGCACTCTCCCTTCTCTATCTAGCCAATAAATGTCCTTTTGCACCGTCACTGCAAGAAAATCTCAAGCGAAAAACCACCAGGATGATCTCTTTTTAATAAGAGTGAATAGAAAGAGCCAGGACTGGAATACACACACACACACACACACACACACACACACACACACACACACACACACACACACACACACACACACACACACACACACACACACACACACACACACACACACACACACACACACACACACACACACACACACACACACGGAGACTGAAAGGGTTACATCAGCAGAGGAGCATGGTGGGTTTTTATGGTGTGTGGATCACTGCCTTATCCAAAATCTCAAACACACACACACACACACACACACACACACACACACACACACACACACACACACACACACACACACACACACACACACACACACACACACACACACACACACACACACACACACACACACACAGTCACTCAACACACCTCCCCGAATCGCCTGCCCCTTCCCATTTCCCTATCCCTGGTTGTGTTGTGTGTGTATGTGCGTGTGTGTGTGTGTGTGTGTGTGTGTGTGTGTGTGTGTGTGTGTGTGTGTGTGTGTGTGTGTGTGTGTGTGTGTGTGTGTGTGTGTGTGTGTGTGTGTGGCTGCGGTAAGGGATCTATCATGAGTTGCCTGAAAGAAGAGGAGCGGCGGAAAAAGAGGGGTGGGGAGGACGACTAGAGGGAGCGTTGCCTTTCGGGGGCAGACAGTAATGATGAAAAATGTCTCCTGTGAAATCCAGTCCAGCAACCGGCTCCCTGCCAGCACATGTGCGCCATTCCCACACAACCGGGAGTCATGGGTAATGCCGCGTTTCTGGGAGGACAGCGCCGTCTTACACTTCCACGGGCCAAGGAATGCTTCCGAGGAATGTGTGGATCACGCAGCTTACAAGTAACAGCACATCCTGTGTCACCAACAGCAGTGCAGAATCGGGAGGGTCTAATCGACTTTAATACTACCAATCCGAACGGGCCGATCACGCTGGGTTCCACTGAGCAGTCGAGCCTCTCTGTTTTGGATTACCAGTCCCACACAACTGCTTTCCCTCAGTGAGGGAGAAGAAACGCCGCTGTACATGTCAATTTGGGTTTGTTAAATGAGCAACAAGTAAAACAAACAAGCATGCCAGAGTTTGGCTTGTGGCCACCACGAGCAAACTCGGTGAAAAGTTTCCATCCATTCCTCCCGTTCTCAACAAAATAGACAGCTGAAGCTTCAGGTGGTGAAATTATTCAGCTTTCAAATCTGAAGTCGGGCGTCCAATTCCCTTTCAGCAAGTCCAAGTATCTTTTGGCAACACATTGAGCCCTGAGATGCTCCCAGTGGATGAAATAGGTGAATCACAAGACTCACAGTACTGAAGCAGTTAATGAAGTCTCTGTGACATTAAGAGCTGTGGAGGGCTGCTCAGCATTTCAGGAGGTGTTTGTGGCTGAACTCATTTTATATTTTTATAGATTAACATACATAGTTATTTTCAAGATCTGCTCAACATTTTGAAGTTGTTTTTTTTTTTTTGCACAGTGGAGGTATCTAATGGGTACTAATACTTGAACACAATATTTAAATTGGACATTTTAGGCCCCGTTTACATGACAACATCGTTTTTGCATTTTCCTGGCAAAAAAAGTTTTGCTTTTAGACAGCAATGTTTTAAAAGTGTTTGCAAGGAAAACTATGTGGTTCTTATGTTTGGCCATGAGTGGGGGCTGTTGTTTGTTTTTGCACTCAATCCACACACATGCGTGCAGAGAATAATACACTATACCCTTAAAAATTGGAGTACAAAGACATTCGAACGGAGAGATGACCAAGTTGCATTGCTATTACAGAGATTCACAATTATAAAACTACAGAGTCGCAGAAGAAAATGAACTGGGAGTCATGACACGACGGAGAGAGCTGAGCGTTGTTGCTCCAGTCCGTCTGCTCCCACATGTCCACAAGAACTATTTATTATGACCGTGGTGCGCATACACAGTCGCTCCATTACTGAAAAATTGCATTGAAAATGCTTCCATTTAGTTTTTTGACTCGAAAACGTTGACGTATAAACGGCGCCTTAGTTTGCTAGCTTTGGTTTTAACACTGTTTTGTGGGTTCTTTTTTAATTCTAACCAATAAAGACTAATATTGTGACTTAATAGGCATGAACGCACAGTCCTTTAAAACACGATTGCTCATGGTTCAGTCAATCTTTTGTGATATCTATATTTCATGTATTATATTGCCATAACGATAAATTATTGAGTTAATGTACAGCCCTATTAGGCAACAATGCAACCTACAAAAACATGAACCCTATGATGTTTGTAAAAGCAGGATCTATTGCAGAGATGTTGTTTTGGTTCATATTAGACTGGTCGGTAAATTTGCACCAGTGTGAAGACTGCAGCTTCTTGTACTGCCCCCTAATAGTGATCGTTTACATAAAAGTCCAAAAACAATCTGCCATCAACGTCACTGTTTTACTTTTAAATGTGCACACTGCGCATATGGTACATGTTTGTAAATGTAATCCAGTTACTACGAAGCAGTGTATAGGGGGAAGCACTGCTGGGCTTCTGGGTCTCTGGGGACGTAAAGAAGCTGCCATGTACAAGAACACTTTACCTGATGCAAACTTGGCAGCGTGGAGGCACACACACGATGCACAGAGAGCTGCAGATGTAAAGGCTGGGGGGGGGGGGGGTAACAGGGGAAATGTAAGCCATTTAGCTCAGGAGCGGCGTCCAAAAGAGCTCTCGGATGAGAACATCGGCGGTAAGTCAGCAACAGCAGCAGCAGAAACTGGTAATACTTCCTCCAGACTGCTACCAGTTCGTAACAGCCTCAATGAACTTTGAGACTGAAGAAGTACAAATGATACGGTTCTAGTAGCGTGATCCATTCAGGCCATGAAACACCCAGACACAAGGAAAACATGCAACAGTGAAGTGTATGATGTTTATGTTTTTTTCATTTTGAACTGATGTAAATTAATTTGTTTTGGTCATTTTCCTTAGATTTTTTTTTTATGCTTCAGAGTTACTAATTAATGTTGATTATTTTTTTTTTTTTAATGGTCATTTTGAAATCTTGAGCATGCTTGCGTAACACATTGCACATGTCGGTATCATGTTGTGATAAAGTTGTGATATAGAGTGCAGTGAAAAACACACACACACACGGACACGGTTTGTCAGGGGAAAATCACAGCTGTCAGCGTACAGTGTGACCTTGCAGACCTACACACTCTGCTTTTAGTCTTTTTTCCATCAAATTTGAAGAGGCAACTCGTTCAAAGAGCCAACATTTCCTGATGTGCTGTCTGGTTTTCTCACGCCTGGGGGGGTAACTTTTGCAAAGTTTGATTGGAGCCAAGTTCATGTCTGCAAGACGGACTGACACTGGAAGCCGGTGGACGGACGCACACACACACACAAACACATGAAAGATCATCTACTGTTGATAGATGACATATCACTTTCTACAACAGATGCTTGGTGGCAGCTTCCTTCAGCGTGCTTCAACCTCTGGGTCAAGAAGAAGACCGAATGAGGAAACTGCCACTGTCGTTCCAGCTCCGATCGAGAACCGCCAACCACAGGACATGGCAAGCCGAGAAGACCACACACGTACAAGAGCATTACGGAAACAAACGGCGCTTTACATTGCACAACGTAAACACACTCCGCTGACACAACAAACTCATCACAATCACATGAGCACACAGTGGAGGCTGCGGACTGCTGTGCAATGCTATTTCACGTCTGGACTCATTCTTTCACATTGATTACACACACACACACACACCAGAGATGTTCACAATAGGTGAAACCCGCTCTGAGAACTTAAGCCTCTCTTCATCTGTACCAATCAAGCAGATCCATAACGCGGAGAGCCCGCCGGGGACTGACACTCTCTCTTACCTGGAACACTGCGGTGGCCATCCTTTCTCTGGGTCTGTGTCACTCTCTTTTAAGCTTTGGTTTCCGCTTTTTCTTTTTTTTCTTTCAGTGCTGCATCGTCCTTTTCTTTTCTCCCACCACCACCGCCTGCGCAGCAGTGAGGCTTTTTCCCTCCGGTGCTCTGACCAGATGGCTGAAGCTAAATCCACTCTCTGTTACCTTGGTGCAGCACAGAGCCGGAGGAGTGCATAAGTGTGTGTGTGTGTGTGTCACAGAGAGAGAGAGAGAGAGAGAGAGAGCAAGCGAGAGAGAGAGAGAAAGAGAGAGAGAGAGTAAGGGAGAGAGTTGGTGTGTGTGTTTCAGGCTTCGGGCTAATAGGTCTGGCGAGTCTCTCCCTCTCTTACTCCTCCTCCTTCTCCTCCTCCTCCTTATTCTTCTCCCCCGCCTCCTTCAAAATGAGCATAAAGATGTCTAAAGAGACCAAATGCGAGAGCAGCCAGAGGCAAAAAGTCTTAACATCCCCAAAACTGGAGACGGTGCAGTGCAGCACTTCGCCATCGAATAAGCAGGCAAAGTCTGGCGAACCTCCCCCCCCCTCTTTCTTTTTTTGGAGGGTCTGCCTGGCTTTTCCCCCTCCCCTCTCGTTCAGAGCATTTTCACCCTCCTCCCAGAACTGAGAGAAGACACACAAGAAGAGGGGAAGAAATATTGCAGTGAATTTCCCAGGGAAAAAAAAATAGAAAAAAAAACCCAAAGCGCAGCTCTTTTCTTTCACCGCCTCCTCCCTCGTTCACACACTCCTTCCACTCATTCTCTCCTTGTTATCAGCTTCTCCAGTTACAGGTTAAATATGAGTCCCACCACCGCTACACCCCGCCTTTCCCTCTCTGACACACACTGATATACACACACATTGACTTTACAGCTGCTGCCAGAGAGAGAGAGAGAGAGAGAGAGAGAGAGAGAGAGAGAGAGAGAGAGAGAGAGAGAGCGCCATGAATGAGTCCATTCACTTGGGTCCAATTCCAAAGTCAAACAGTATCAACAGAATCATCAAGAAACTATGTACTCATCACTCGCCGGCTCAGTGAGCCTCTCAGCCCAAGATGCCACTCAGTCATGCAGTTCTGGTAAATTCTCTCAAGATGTGTTGCAATAAAGAGATATGAAACTGTTTACAACACAGCAGAAGACAGTTCAGTCCACCCCTGACCTCCTGACCTTTTGTTTTTCTCCGTTATTCCAGTCAATACCTGAGTTAACAGAAACTAATAAGTCAGCGGGGACGACTGACATTTTAAAACCACTTAATCTGAACAATGAGATGCAGTGATAATACACAGACTGCATGTTGTTATGTCCCTTGTGTCCATTTCTATTGTCAAAACTTTGCCTTGAGGGTCATATCAAGACTTTAGAATATCGAATACTGTGGATCCAGCATCTCGCTCTGAAATCCTGAAGCTTTTTAACGTCTTCACAACAACAGAGAGGATGCTTCTTATGCTGTCATCCTGAACATCTGACTGAAACGGTCACAGCAGAGACATAAGAAAAACCAACTTGTGGGTTTGTGTCAGCCAGACAGTGGATGTTGATGCTGCTGAGAGTTTTGCTATTATAGATACGCGTCAACGTGACTCGTAGTCTGGGGTGAAAAACCACCAGTCTGAAGCGGTTTGGCAGTGCTTTTCTACAAGACAACCATGTATACTGTGCTGTATCTGGACACAGGGGCCAGTGGAAGTCCCATTTGTCTTTGCCAGCAGGACACCAGAAGTCATGAGATCTTGACATCACATGTATGGTAATGAGAACTGGAAAACAGTACCTTCTGTTGACACTGCTGATCCGATTCAATAGGTAATTGACAGAAAGAATACAGCTTTAACATCACTTTGACCTCATACAGGGAATGTTGTGGGTTTGAATCCCGGCAGAGCTTTTATGTGAATGTTTTCTATAGGTAGTCTGTTCCCACAATTACTAAATGTGAATTTGAGGCTAATCGCAGGTGTGAGAGTGTAGAACTGTGTTTGACCTGGTGACCTGTCCCGGTTGTACCTTGTCTTTGTCTATAGTGAGCTAGAATCAGCACCAGCGCTGGAGAAAACCAAAGAATATTGCTAATTCCACTTAGTTATATAGTTTGAGCTTAACAAAATACAAAATTTAGGACAGAGGGTGCAAGCTGTATAAAAACTTGGCGTCAGAAATAAACTAAACTCGAATTGAATTGCAAAACACGGTAAGCAACTCTAAGTGTCTTTCCTCATGAAAGTTTACACACAGAGAGATGGAGATGGGATGAAACTGCCAACCTTAAAATTGAAAGATTATTCGCCTTTTCGACAGACCAGTGAATCTGCTAACCTTTGAACTTTTAAGATAGTTGCTCAGTCTCTTCATACTATGAGAAAAAAGGATTTCCATTGAGTCATTCGGTTTCCCCGAAGAAGAGTTGCATGTAAAAGGTCTAAAGTCTGCACTACAACTTGACCTCATCCACCGCCTCCGCCCGTCTACGTTACAGTAGATCCCACAGACTCAGAGTAGCAGTGGCACGCTGCAGCCTCACCGGCTATTACCCGCTAGCAGACAAAGGGACATTACTGAAGAATGTTCGCTACAAATTTGGAGCACATTAAGGATTATGCCTGAACATGGAAAGAATGGCCAGCGTCTTTGATGTTGCACAAAAAGTAATTACACGGAAGGTACCTCCAAACGCAACACCTTAACCTGGAGTCGTGTTCGCCAGATGTTGGCTCAGT
The DNA here is from genome assembly GCF_963422515.1 of Blennius ocellaris. Taxonomy (NCBI): domain Eukaryota; kingdom Metazoa; phylum Chordata; class Actinopteri; order Blenniiformes; family Blenniidae; genus Blennius; species Blennius ocellaris. Next base: position 5,887,606 of record NC_137655.1, on the reverse strand, counting down.
AAGCATTATTTAATTCTCTATTAATGACAAGGGCCAGGAAGGAAGGGAGGGCGGGTGGAGAGGCGACATGTGGTTTACGGTAGCAAAAACAACACACTTGTTTAGAGATAGATAGCTTTAATGCTGGGACCAGGCTCAACTGTGGGAAGCGGGAAATCCCTGCTTTTTATAGTCTGTGTTTGTTTGTTACTCTACTTACAGCGGAGGTGTTTCAACACTCAACACCAACAGCTTTAAATCCCTGTATGTGTGGATCCGTAAGCCGTGGGAAAGTTACGGTATCTGTCTGCGTTTGAGGGGAATATGTTTGTCTTCGTCTGGTCTATTTCCCGTGTCCTAGCTTTTATTACCGACATCATCCCCTGACTGCCGTCTGTAATCACACCAGCACTGCCAGAGACAGCTACTAAAGAGACATGATGCAATTTTTTTTTTTTTTTTGGTTTTATTATGGCCACCTTTGGGGCTTGTGTTTTTGCAAGTACTGTCTTGCAGGAACGAAAACCTGCTAAAGGTTAGTGTGTGTAAAAATGTCTGCAAACTTGATATTGCGTGTGCTGATCTACTAGTGTGAGGAGTATTTCTTCAAAAAGTATTTAACTTTTTTGTACCAGGAGTTTAACTTAATAGATTTAACATGAAATGTGATTTAAAATAGGTTTACAAAGGAAGTGCAAGTGAGCTTTGCTATTAGCAGAAGATGCTTCTGTCATTGTGGTGAGTCATTTCTTCCACTGGCCCACCATGACTTTTATACACAAACTTTATTAAATGATGTTTTAATTCCTAAAATGTTTTTGGGTTGCTCTTTTCTTCCTCCACTGTGCTTTGGCTTTGTGTCAGACTCATTTGCTGGAACTCAAGCAAGCAAACGCAGAAATGATACTACTTCATACAGATTGTTCACGTGTGAACAGAGCGTAACGCGTGCAACAACCCTCACCCTCCTTATAGAAGCTTTGGCCCCATTTCTACGACAATTCAAATGAAAATGCACAGTTTCTGTTGTGTTTTTGTTTCAGAAAAGTTTTGCGTTTCCGTTGCAAACAGGACACCCGAAACTGAGGTTTTCCATTTGTATCTGAAAATGCTGTCGTGTAAACCGGGCCTTAGTTTGTGAACCGGTGCAGCTTTTTCTCTGGCTTGCATCTGCTATTCAAGTCAATTACTTGAAATGGAGGGGAGAAAAGAAAAAGAGGCATCCCCACAAAGAATGAGAGCTGAGAAAAGGATTGGAGGGATCAGTGGGAAGAAAACAGACAGCTGGGAAAAAGCGACATACAGGCTCAACAGGAAGAAAAGAATGATGAGCAGTGAGTAAGGATGGGGAGGACGATGGAGGGGGAGAGAGAGAGAGACTGGGTGAGGTCCAGTCTCGAGACTCTGACTCAGGCTTTCCCAAGCAAATCCCCGTCCCCCTGCACCCGCTGGAACATTTCACCAACGCCTTTTCAGACCTCATTTTACATGGATTTTTCTCCTGGATGGTCATGATTAGGCAGCAGGAGCAGAGACACAGTGGAAGCAGACACGAGAAGGAAGAGTTGAAGTCGAGAGAGGTTTGGACAGAGGTCCAGAGGGAGAGAACTCCTTCAGTGTGTATTCCATGACAAGTGAGACGGACCGAGTCTGTGACATTAAACCTATAGGCGAGCTCAACAAAGCCATTGGCCTCACTTGGCCCCTCCATCACTGTCTCCTACAAGCTCTTGGCCAACTGTTGACATTCTTTCCAGCAGCTCCTGATTACTCCATCATGTTAAACGCTGGGCGTTCCTGTTTGTTTTCTCGACTGTATCCATGCACATGTCGCTACCATGCAGTAACTGAACACATGGCCATAAGCCACTGCTTGTTGTGCAAGCCGTTTGTTCACGCACAGATGGTTGTTTTTTTTATTGTTTTTTTTTTGTCTCTGTGAAGCTCACAGGTCAGTGAAAATATGTTTTCATTTGTCCTGCCCAGTTATTATCATGAGCTTGAGGAAACAAGGCTTTTATTGTGTGTGTGTGTTCAGAGTTAAAAGGTAAAGCTGTGAACTTTTCAGTGTGAAGGATGGATTGTAGGACAAAGAGTGTGTGTCAGGGGAGAACAATTTCCATTTTTCACAAAATTTCACCCTTTGGTTTTCTCAAGATGAGAAGAATTAGGCCCCGTTTAGACATATAAAAAAAAAAAAAAACTTTCGTGGCATTTTGGGAGTCGGTTCACAGACCAACAGTGTTCATCGCCTGAAAACCCACATTTTTGTAAAATGCTTCGACTGTGTCAATGTGGAAAAAACACAATGTCTTGTACTGTGTACTCACTATTGTTAACATTTATTGCATATTGTTCTCTGCCCACTTGTGAGTGTGGCTTCACTGCAAAAACAAACAACAGCACCTACTAGTGGCCTGGTGTGCCAACTGCATTGTCTCTAGTGTTTCTGCCATTTCTGTGTCAAAGGACATTGTTTTCAAAATATTGCAGAGTAAACGAAAGACTTTGCTGAAATGGTTTGGGCAAGAACGCTGCGTTTTCACTTGAAATACTGTTGTTTAAATGGGACCTAAGCTTCTCTTTAAAGGGTATATTGTTGGAATGTGTCATGTTCGTCACATTTTCAGGGATATCCACTGTATCACATCAGTTCAATCCATATTTCTGGGAATCACTTGGTGTGTAGATTAAATGTAAAAGAGAGATGGGCACATGATTGTGTATAATATTCAATTCAATTATAGCCCTTTAACATAGTGACCCTCTCTTTTTCAGTGCCATTGCAACTGATAATTCTAATAATGTAAGAGTCTTGGTCACTTTAAATGAAGTAAAGCCGTAATCAAATATTTAAGCCAATGACACAACCCTTTCCCATCATGTATTAAATAAGAAATACAAAATATTAAAGCACAAAGTCCAAAATATTTCCATCATTTAATAATTTATTAGATTTTTTATGAAATATTACTACATTATTGGACCAACTAAGTCTGCATACTATCCGCAAGTTATTAGTTTCATTACATTAAAATGTTGATCTGACTCTTCGTTTGCTCATGCAGAGATGATTACTTTGAGCTCATGGGACAGAAAAATGAATTTTGTCCTGAAAAATATGAACACGGGTATTTTGGTGGGAAACGGGATGCATTAATTCTGTAGAAATATGTTTGACTGGAACTTTTTATGCAGTTTATTTCAGTTTGGTATTAAAACTAATAAAACTGGTTTGTGTTAAAGGAAATCAATAAAATACTCAACCTTAAATCATTACATGACCTTGCTTGACTTGGTCTCTTGATAGAACATCAGTGATTTCATCCAACTGACCGCACCTAAAAAGCCTTTGAATAAAGTTCGGTTCGGACTCCGTCACGCTTTATATTACGCGACCTTCAGCGATGCCAAATGAACAGTGGTTATGCACAATGCCGACATTTTCCCCTGATGACTCAGCTAGTTAAACTGATTTAGCATCTGTAACAGTGAAGAGACTCAAGTAGATTCAAATTTGATGCACTTTATTTCTAATGTGATTTCCCAGGACTGCGTTACGTCCAACTGTTCAATGTGTCTTGGCAAATGCATTGTAATATTTAGACCACTATTTATCACGACAAGCGTTTCAAGCGAAGGTTTAAGAAACTTTTCATGTTTACGCAGCAACGTTTTGAAACCAATGTAGTTTTCATGTTGGGTCACTAGTGGGTGCTGTTGGTTGTTTTCGTAATGAAACCAGACACATACGTGCGCAGAGAATAATAAACTATAAGCATAAACAATGTGAGTACACGGACATTCATATAGACAGACAGCAAATTTTAGATTGACCGTTTTATTGTTTCACACTTGATGTTTTTGAGTTTTTATGTATATTTAAGTACAACACTAAACTGCTTTATAAATAAAGTTGAGTTTAGTTGTGTTGCTGTTACGGTGACTGTCCCAGTATAACATAGACTGGAAGTCATGCCAGTCTGGCGGCAGCCATTGTTGTTATTATCTACCTACTGAGCATGTGCAGAAGAGCTAGTTACTAAAGCCGTGGTTGGGGTTCGTAGTAGTAGTGTCTCTGAATAACTGCATTTTCCCCTTTACACAGACACAAATTGTTTACATAAAGTTGAAAAAGCTGTCGTTGTCGTGTAGGCCAACACCCAAAACACATTGAAAGTTTAGAATTTTCACTTAAAAACGTACCAAAGGGGCCTTACACTCATGATTGCATTGTAATTGTGTGACGCAAAACTGTGTGATTCCCCTTCATCCTGAAGGAGCCCTACAATTCTAACCCACAACATTTAACAAGATGTTTGCATTGTTGTTGGGCTCCGGCTCACATTTGCTGTCCGAAGGAGAAGGGCAGAAGAGACGGAGCATGTGCTCTGTCCTGTGACTGATAATTCAATTAGCCCCAGAGCTGCTTGCTGCTTCTGCATCTGATCCGACCAGGAGCTGCTGACATTCAAACACTGCACATGTGGATACCATGCTGCGGAGCCCGGGGGATATTTTGATTATCACCCCACCTTTGACACAGCTTGAGAAGTTCCGCCCCGCCACCGCTCTTCTACTGCTTCCTCTGCAACTCCCACCCCTCGCTATCTGCAGGACCGCCACCGCATGGAAAGGGAAGGAAGTTGTCAATGTTGTCACTGGGATTTAGAAAACCTCATTACACCTGGGGCAGTGAAATTCCTCTCCACCAGGAGAACAACAATGCTCCTCTGAACGCATATAACATTACAGGTACAGTAACTACAAAGAGGCTCAAGCACTAAAACAACTCTGTTGATGCACAACAGCTGCTTCCCAAGGACTCCAACAGGGAACTTTTAGAAGTTTAAGGAATAAACAGTTTGACTTACAAATGTGTGACTGTGAAGCAGCTTCGTTCAGCTGCTGCGACTCAGATCCTGATTAATCTGTACGTGATAAAGACGCCCCGTAGCAAAGTGTGGAGGTCTGCAGGAAGCCACTGGAACACAAGTCAAGGTTAATCAAGCCAAGTGATCCTGACAGCTGCTGCTGAGAGATCCAACAGAGTCGCTTCTGTCCATTTCTACAAAGCAAATCACGCTTTAATCTTTAAACTATATTGATACGTACTCATCCCAACACACACAGGGAAAGCTTTAAACTTGCTTCATATTGGATATTTTTGCAGATCAGGTGCTAAGGAGGTCAAAGACAGCTTCACCTGTAATGTGAACTTCCTAATAAAGTTTACAGCCATTTATAAGAAAATGACACTCAAATAAATACAATGTAATATAATACTCTAAAGTACTTCATCCATTCTAAACCTCTCTTTTTCTAAACAGCCATTCATATAATATTGTATATTATATCAGTTCCATATTCAAGTCGTAAAAGTTGACCGGTGGTATAATTAATTGATATCCAAATCAAACAAAGTTCTGTCAGAGAATGTTTCTATGTTTATTGACTTCAAGATTGAACCAATAACTTTTCATTTGATACAGATACAGGAAATGGTACCAATCAGTTAAGCTGAAATTAATCCTGATGAAGGTCTGCACATTTTAAGAACAAACTTAATTGTCGAGCAAAATCATAGAGAGAATCATAGAATAAAATATATTCAAAAATTACATCAAATGATAAAATTCTGAGATAGATGCGGCCATCTTGAGATGACCTCGGGCTGTGATTGTGTTTGAACATATCTATCACATGAGAAGATGCTGATGGTGTTTTGGCCTGAGTTGGTTGGCTGTAAATTCAACATTTTAATTTGTTTGACAGCTGTTCAAATACAATGAGCACGTGCAAGATATCTCTGTGGGAAATCTCAGCAAAGAACAGGAAACTGAGGCTCAGATTCTCATAGACTCACCAATACTGGTGTACAGAGGGTTGGGGGAGTCTGCCGCAAACATCTGAATGTTTTCTTGTCACATGCGCATTATTGCCGACCACAGTGTACCATCTTCTGATGGATACTTCCAGATAACACACTAGCTCATAAAGCTACAGCCATCTCGGACTTGAACATGACAGTGAGTTGATTAGACTCAAGTCAAAACCGACCGTTTTGCCATTTTTGTTTCAGAAAAGTTTTAGAAAACAACATACACTCGTATGGAAAGACAACCAAGTTGGATTGTTATTACGGAAGACTCTCATCTATGAAACTACCACGTCCCAGGAGAATATGGACTGGGAGTCATGACACTCTGAATGCCGCCATTGTTGTTATTGTCCATCTACTGAGCACGTGCAGAAAAAGTATTTACAACGCACTGTAGCACTGTTTCAGAAAAGTTATTTTCTTCGTTTCCACTGAGAGTCGAAGCATATTCAAAAAGTCGTGTTTTCTCAGAGCAACGATGACACGATGTCAGCAAACATTTTCCATTTTAGGTTGAAAACATTGTGTAAACAAGGTCTCAGTCAGAAGTTCTCAGTCAAAAACCTTTGGGATGGTTGAATTTACATCATATGGTGTCTGTGTCAATATAAAACTCTCTGGACTCTCTTCTTTCGATCAGTTTTTGGTTCTGTGACACCAACAGTCAATGCAGTTCTGAAGGCTAAAGACCTTCCAACCTGCTCCCAGCAAGGTGGAGATGATATTTGAGAAGAGTTGAACATGAAAGCGAAATAGATCTGGAGTTTGCATTCGAAGGCTGCTCTTAATCAAAACTTGCTTTTTACCATTTGCTCTGTGAAACCAGGCGGCTCCTCCAAGTCTCCACAGTCACAGATCCAAAGATTTGACTCCAGGTGAGGAGAAGGTTGGATTCATATCTGAAGATGTCTGTTATAAAATGCAACGCACATGTGTGGAGACAGGTGTTTGGATGTGGTGGAGACAAAGAGGCCATAAATAACAGACGATAGATATGGTGTGTGATTCTAAGACGCACCAAGTACTTTTATATCTAAAGGTAAAAATGCTAAAAATGTCGGCGGACGATAGCACGCGGTGCCAGAATGTCGATTAAATTCAGAAGTATGCAGCTTCACCCAGAAACTTCCTGGAAGAGGGCACATTTACATAAGAGATCCAACGCTGCATTTCGACCAATTACTTTGATTTTCGGCCCTTATTTGAATCGATCGGTTTTCCAAGATGTCGGAGGAGCGTGCTTCATGCTCGATAAGCATGGAGAAGAAGGGGCGGGTGGAGGAGTCACCACGTCGAGCGAGACAAAAGGAGCCGTTTTCACTGGAGCCAAATGAGGACATATCCATCAGCAGCTCTGACTGAAACATGGTGTGCTCAGTGGAAGGAACTAAAAGGGTCACAAACAACAAATCTGAAATAACAGGAGCACACAGTGGAAGCGCGCCAGAACAAAGAAACACAACACAACTCCATGTTCTGAGAACTTCAGGAGGAGTGGAAAACCAAAACAAGTTCTTCGTCATCTCAGGAACAAGAAGAAAAAAAAGAAAAGAAGAAAACGAGAGGGTGCATGTTCGTTCCCTTTTGCTTTCTCAGACCTCGTTCCTCGTTAACGGCGGAGCGCGGCGGTTTCCTTCTCAAAACACACTTGACAAGCAGCGAAGGATCCGTGAAACCAGAGAGCTTTCACTCCTGCACCTCAGCTTAGTCGTCATTTCAAGTGTTACCCACCTTAGAGCTGCAAGAGCGAACAATATGGCCCCCAGATCATCACAAAATGCACACGTTTCAATACTGAAGCATATATAGTCTCCAACTTTGTGTTGCACGAATACCATTTTCAACTGTTCAAAATGTAGAGCAAATAATATTAAAGAAATAAAAATAAAACTATTCATAATACAATAATAGATGACTGTATCAGGAAACCTGTGCATAACAGCAATTTGTATTTTAGGTTTTTTTTCTTATTCATTTTTTTCAGATATTGTCAAATACTTTATAACTTAAAATACTGGTAGTGAGGCTATGTTCTCAGTTATACATGTACATCTTTAAAGGAAGTGACTTTTTTTTTTTTGGAATTCAAATACTTTAAACGGTCCATGAACAGTTTTCACATAAATCCTCCCAAGTCCCAGATGACCAAGGGTTTGCACTGTCCCTGAATGCCTCACAAGTGTTGCACTCACTGCTGCTAAATAAAGTGCTCAAAACCTCTCAGAGGAATTTTCACAGAAAGAAAAACAAACAGACAAAAAAAAAAAAAACTACTGTGTAGTCATTCTTGATCTTGGGCTGTACACTGATGAAATCACAATCTTGACTAATGTGGCATGCTGCAGTCAAGTACATTTTATTATCCATTAGAATGGCAATAGATGGTGATAGAAAACCGGTTTGGAGGAGTATTGCTACGATTTGGTGTCCTGGAACCTTGGCTGTAGTAAATAGTTCTCCTGCACATGTTTAGTAAAGCTTAGGGGATGATGATGGGATGAGAGTTAGGGTTCGGGTTGGAGGCTCAGGTTGTGGTCGGGTTAGGGTTAAATGTTAGGCTTTGGGTGAGGAGTCAGGGTTTGGGTTATGTTCAAACATTCGGGGTGAGTTTTATAGGGTAGGGTTGGGGTTGAACTTAGGGTTGAGGTTAAATCTTAGGGTATGGGTTGGGGTGAGGATTATGGTTTTGGGTAGGGGTTGAAAGTTGGGGTAGGGGTTAAAGAGGTAACACATCTCCTGTAACGTGCATAACAGCGACAGGCTGAGAACGGTGTGCTTCCATGTCTCTGCCTCCGTCCTGTCATCAACCAGTAGTGAAACCTTCCCGACAAGATTGAGAGCATTTCTCACATCCAGCAGTGAGTAAACATGGATGAGTGTGGGAGACACATTTTGGGACCATTTGTTTGCGGTTGCCAGGTTAAAGAGGGGCCACATATCAGCTTCTTCACCAGAAACAGATTTATAACTGTTGTGTGTACTTGGGAGAGCTGCCTCTGCTTGGACTATGAATTCTCGGATCATAAATGAGTGACAGTGCACAGAGGGGGGAACTTTAGCAGGTTTGTAACAATAAATAAATCCTGACGTGTAACGCCGTGGTCTGGCAGGCCTGACTCAGAGGCGATAGCGATCATTCTTGACCCCGTCGTGGTCACTCCCTTGTTTTTCATCTCGGGATTGTTAGCAAATTGCTTCCTGCCAAAGCTATGACATTTTTAGCTGATATGTTTAGAAAAGGAAATGCTGCTGTGATTTTTGGAGATGGAAAATTGCACATTTGTATATATAGGCCCTGGCAGTTTGCTTTGGGCTTCTGTTGCAGCTCCTCCCACAAGTTTGACCCCTGGCTTGGTGTGATTCAAACGTTATCAACAAATATGTACTGTACTTTAATTATTTACATGTTGCTCTGCGAAACTACGGCATGGAAATCTCAGCGAGTGGAAAGCAAAAACAGAAGAAATAAATCAAAGATGTGGCATTTTGTTATTCCGAATCCTTGAGGGAAGATATTCAGACCACTTTTCTGACAATGCAGTTTAGTGTACAGTTGAGGTGGATTCCTGCCCACTCAGTGAAAACACCCCGAAGCTTGTCCAGAAACTGTGTACGCGTTGTTCCAGGAGTTGATTACCTCTTGTGAGAGGCTTTTTATTCCTTCAGGGTTTTGGAAAAGGTCTGGAAGCTTTTATGTGCCCATCCTGGACAGGTCGAGTGCTTCTTGGTTGGTGTTCATGGAAACTGACTGGATCCAGTTTATCCTGTGGCGTCTTTGTCAAGATGTTCCGGTCAAACTTTTCAAATTCATAATGATGGGCCTTTTGCGTTCTGGTCTCTTTTGCTGGCACAGATATCCCATCAAGCTTGTTTTTCTCTGTTTAAAAGTGATTGTGCTTTGTGCTGTAGGCACTGGTACATGAGAATGAGGTGTTATTTACAAGGCAAGAGAAGATGGTAAACCTCATCAATGGTACTAGGAGTCATTGAAAACAGAACTTTTAAAATGTTCTGCACATGTGAGTAGATCAACAATTAACAATTGAGGATATATTGAACATCCACATCGCACAAGCAAAAAAAATAATAATCTCACTAAAAGAGTTAGAGTGCTTGAAAGTCGGCAACAGTCGGAGACACGCTGATGTTTTCAGCATTATAGTTGAGAAAGAACCTGAGTTGACAAGTCTGATTGAGATTAGAAGATGGAAGTTCAAACTGGTGGTCGACAAGAAGATTTGATTGGATGCAGACTGACGGGTAGTTAGTTAGTTGTAGTTACATTAAAACATCTTGGGGCAGATATCGCGGAAGCATTATGTTAATGATTACATAACATAAAACTATAGCTGCCATCACTGATTAAAGGTTTGATGTGTTTATTTTTTCCAACTTTTTTGTCAAGACAGTAAATTATTTCAATAGAATAAATGTTGTTTTTGTGTGATGTCAGTTTGATTGACAAGATCTGTCCTTTGATCGTTTCCCACACAGATAATCAAAATGAACTGGAAATAATTGAAGTGTTGCGTTTCTTCCACATGTGAAACCGCAGCTCTGAAACTATGTGTCATTGGTACGTTTGACTGGCTTATAAGACTGTTCTAATGGAAAGTCACAATAAAAGTGGCCGGTAGAGATTAGACGGGATATATTTAGTACAACACTACAGATGAATGGTTCGTATTACGTCTTCTAAATCACAATGGGACTGAAATGCCATGAGGTTTGGTGGAAACTGAACACAAAAGGTTAAAGTTATTTCCTCTGAAATCACAGCTATTAAAAGGGCACAAAGTTTCATTAGGATTTTTCACCTCAGAAACAAAGATGACTGTTTGTAGGCATTTATACAGGTGCAATAACGTAAACAATGACAGGTAAAAAATAACTGTCAAGAAAACAAGTAACAAACTGGGATTAAAAAAAAAAGAAAGAAAAAAAATGTCTATCTAAAAAAAAGTCACGACAATGCAAATATTGACATTTGAACATGTCAAAAGGCGACATACAAGAGATCAGTGGATCTTCACATGGCTGCTCCCAGACTTAAAATTAAACACACACTGCTAAGTTGAAGGTTTTCAGCCATTAAAATACTCTTGAAAAAGCCCAAACATTAAAGCCAATCTAAGTTCAGTCGTTCCTGGCCACTTGAAGCAATACATCTCAACTAGTTGAACAAAACCCAAACGCAGGTTGTGCCGACGCAAAAAGACACAAAACAAAACAAACATTTTACCGATTGAGTAAAAGTTGAAGTTAAAGTGATAAAATACAGTTTATTGAACACAAAAAGAAATAGTTTCCACTCTACATCCCCATTTATTGGTAATTTTTCTTAATTATCATTAATGTTCTTTTGTTTTTCTTTTTTAAATTGGCTGTAAAAATCTGTCAAAGTTAGCTGGAAAAATCTTTTCAACTCTTCAACTTGTTTCGAATGAATTAGGTTTAAAAGTTGAATAAGATTATTCTCCGGGGGTGTCCTGAAGATGAGCTCGTTGAGACACACTGACTCGGGAGTGTTTGAGCTGAAGCCGACGTGATAACGTTTCAGGCCGGATTGACCCGGCGGCCCAACGCTCCCCCCCCACCCCGCCTTTGGCGTGGCTCGTCTGCCCTGCGCCCCTGGCATTTCCTGCGAGTAAAACCTCCGACTGGGCAAACCTGGCAACCAGCACCCACTTCAGTAATGGATACCAGATGAAGGGGTGTGGGACTCAGGCTATTCAACGTGCACACGCACACAGGAAAATACCACTTTCTAACAACCGTGCAGGAACGTTCGCTTCACCCTCCTTGTTCCTTGTGCGCGCTCTCTGCTTTTCTTCAGCAGAAATGAATCACGCCACGGCTCCATCTTAGGTGCTTTATTTTTAGACACGGGGCGATCTCCAAGACGCATGAGTTCATCCAACGTAAACATCTTCTGATACAAGGAGCACTTGTTTGGACATTCTTAAGATTTCTTTTTTTTTTGCAGAATGTAAACTCCCTAAACTCCACCCACTCCAATTCCTGCATGTATAGACAGAAGTTACGAATAGACGACCAAGAGAGTAGTGGAACCAAGCAAAAGCACAATATTTACTCTGATATGCTTCACGTGGATCTTAGAGGGAAAATTCAATTTAAACAAAAAAAAAACATCTTTAGAGCTTTTTTTTAAAATGCTGACACTCCAAGTAGACCAAGTAGCTTTTTAATTTGTCATGGATCTTACCTTGACTTCACATTTCTTGTGGCAGGCGATTCGGCACACTGAGAAAAACAGAAAAGAAGAGAGAAAATTAAATTCACGGTTCATTAAAACCTCCTTCACTGGGGCTGTTGTGGAGAATGAATCATGATGTAGAGTAGTTGTCATGAAGGCATTAAGGAGCGAGAGGTTTGTACAAATTCCCCAGTGTTTGTTCTGTGGTTGAAGTCAAAAATCATCTGCTGTTAGCAGGCTAATGGCGTCCACATCGCCACAGCAGCTTCCCAGCAGAGGCTCCACTGGATAAGTTCACGGCTGTTTATGCAATGAATGACAATCATTGATTTGTTTCCAGCTTTTAGAGTTGTACAATGTTACAGAGAACACAAGTGCATGTAACACAGATACAATTGTACCACTGTCGAGTTGACCAGAGCAAAAAAAGAGAAGAAAAAACGTCATTAATGTGACAAATTCCAGAAAATTGTTTCCTGTCAAGACCAAGACCTGGAAAGTGTGCTCTCAAGACTATAAGACCTCTCTCAAGATACAACAACACAACTGCTTTGACCAAACTATCCAACGTATAATTTTTTTTTGGTCTGCAGGTGGAAACTCTCTCCTTTGCATCGTTTAAAGCAATTAATAATTCCAATTTCTCCCAAGAAACAAGGTTGTATGAACTCTTGGTGTCATTGTGGTGTCGATCGCACATGTAGACAAATGTGGCAGTTTTCAAACTGTTTCCTTTAACCTGATTTTTATTTTTTATCGTGAATAAAACTTACAGGATAGGAGGTTAAGACTCCACACAGATTTATCGGGGGCTAAACAACGACAAAAACTAAGAATAAAGCAAATTTATCCAAGTTGATACAGTAATAGCTACAATGCTCAGTCAAGGCACTGCTACACGTCAATCTAATTTAACTGGATTGTTAATTAATTAGATTATGTTCAAAGAACTTGATTCATTTAGATGTTACCAGTTGAAGCAATTCAATTGAGTTGGTCTAACATTTTCCCACTATTTTCTTTTTTCAGTGAATAAGAAACTAGAAACCTCTAAATGATGCCGAACTGCCATATTAAATTTAGTTGTAATGGCTACTGAAAGAGAGAAATAACACTGTAACAAAGACCAAAAAGTGAGAGGAAAACATAAACATGCTTCTCAGTGATTTATTTGTAAAAGTCAAGAAACAACTCTATTTACTCTGGAAGCCAGGCTCAATGGCACCTTTGCACGTGTGCAGTCCATGAGCAGTGAACATGGAATAGTGCACATCGTCATGGAAACTCAACACATCACCTGAACCTTGTTTAAGACTAAAACAGCAGAGAAATACAAGTTCGGGTGTCTGAGTATCTAAAACACCACATAAAGTTGCGACCTTGGCGCCAAAGTTTCACTAAGAGTGTTACGGAAGTCTGCAGTTTTAGCAGGTTGTGTACATGAAAGTTGCTTTCTCTCCGAGGTAAGTTGCATGTTTACATTATGACTTTGAATGTAAACTTAACTACAAGTGGCTGCCATTTTACCTGCATCTAACAAAGGCCCCATGTTGTCGGAAATGATTGTGATCAGTTAGGATTTGGGTGAAACATACATTAGCAGGGATGCTAATGTTCCCTCATGTGAAAACGTATTGTTTTGGTGTTTTCATTTCAGAAAAGTTTTGCAATGGTAGAAATGCTGAAAATGATACAGTTTTCATGTTGGGCCACTAATAAATGCTGTTTTTGTTGTTGTTTTTGTTTTGTTTTTTTAATGAAACCACACACACTCCTTGTTAAAAGTAACAATAAAACATTTGTACTGACACCCTATGTTTCAAAATCACTTCCCTGTTCATGCCGATGAGACACACACACTCAGCTGAAAAGAAATTAAACCCGCAACAGATGTTTTTTTCAAAAAAGTTTATCTTAAATTAGTAGTTTTCGTAGCTTTAGTTTTAGAAGGTTTGCTCTGTTTTCACAGAGTTCTAATAGCAGAGATCCATAAAACAGCACCTTATATTTTGACATGCAAATCCATCATATAGTTAATAAGAAAAGACACCATGTCTCCTAAACTAAAAACGAAGTCAGAGAATATCCATCATGTTCATGATGTTCAGGATCTGTATTCATTGTTGAAGTTTCCACTCCGTATTCATTAAGACGCTACTAAAGGAGTTAAAGTTACACTTTATTTAAACAAAGGACTCTTAAAGGGAGCTTTGAGAAAATCGAATAAACCCAGTTTATTGAAGTTATTTAAATATAGAGTTTCCTCGCTGCTCCCCTCCTGTCCTGGAGCCCCCCTGCGGACCCCCACAGGGTCTACAAATGAGGGTCAAGAGGAGAGCGCACCTGGACCGGGGGCTCATAAACTGACAGTCAGCCTCAAAGGGACGGAGAAGCAGAACTCAAGCCGGCCCGCTGAGCCCAAGGCTTTCCAAATAAAGGAGAGAGCTGCATGCTTTTACTGGAACGCTCTCTGCACCTTATGTAATGAGTTATTCCTCCTGTCTCCTACCACATTTTTCAACGCAGTTGTAATATCTATTGTGATTAGTTGTCTTTGATATGGGGGCCAGTCCGGACATTGTGGGCGTGGCACTCCATGAATCCTGCACTTCCTCCCAGTCTGACTTCACATGTGCACCGTGCTACTTTAACACTCTCGGGGGGGTGCAAATTAATCACGTAGTATAATCCCGAAACATTCGCTTGTTAAAGAGACAGGTTCTCCTGTGTGACTTAAAAAAAAATAATAAAAAATATTGAGTGAATAAGAAATAGGAAAGGTACTGCAAAAACAAAAAAACAAAAACTCATCTTTAAGGAAATTAAAATACATAAAAGCTATTAGAGGGATGTTTAAGTACTACTTCACACAGGCTAACGAATGCTTATACAGAAATATAGAAAATAGTGTGTCAGAGGATTTAGTTGTTTAAATAGTTTAGTTGGGATTTTCTCCAGTACCAGTCGACTCGAGGCTGGATAAATGAATGAAGGATGGATGGAGAAACACATTTCAGATCAGCGAGCAATTATATCTTGAGTGGACGGGAACAGTAAAATAGTGGCATAATAACTTTTAAATCAAAACTTTCAAGTTTTTCTTTGTCATGGCACCGAGTATATGTAATGAAAATGTCTATATCTTCGCAAAACCAAGTAATTCCTAGTGAAAATTACTACAATCTCAACATAAAGCCAATTTTAATTAAACATTCGGGTGCAAAATACAGTGAAACGTCCAAAAGACTTAATGCATGCTTTTACAAACTGGCTTTGAGGATAATGCTAGTTTGCTAGCTTTTATAGCAACGTCACAACATTTCAGCTCAGGTTTTTTTCTTTTTCTTTTTTAAAATACATGTTTTCCAAGAAAATTTTTACAATTTTCTTGGTGGTTTGGTGGGCTGGATTGGAGCCTCTTGCATTATGTTTAACACCCCTGATCTAGACCGTCGAGTCCCTAGAAACATATAAAAAATATTGTAAAAAAACCCCACCAAAAATACAAACGCAAGAATAAGAATAATAATGAGGGCAGTAGTGGTTAGCACAGAGACATGAGCACCATTTAACATCATCTGTCCTTTGTACGGCCAGCAGTTCTTATAGAAGATAAGATATATTGACTTACAACAACTGTGGAATAAGTCCATGCATACAGTTAGAGAGTCAGAGAAAGACGGCGGCCCCACATGTACAGTGTTTCAGTGGTGGACAGAGAAAGTGAGGAGCTCCATGGTGTAATTACATCATGCTGCATCCAGTTTCTATTTCAGCACCCACAGGACTATACTTGCTCCCGGTGGGGTGACATATGAAAATCTCTCTGAATTCTTAATTAGAGGCCTTTGAATGTGGGTGGCAGCATGAAATCGTACTGGGATATACACACAGTCGGTTCCCAGGATCATACTGAACGGAGCTTTTTCTCCACATCGTCGGTCAGGGATCAGCGGGCCACTCCAAGAGTGGACCAAAATAATGAAACACATTACATTATACTGTTTTATTCGCACAAGGACTATTATTTCAAGCCACAGAGGAGATTGTAAACTCTAAACTAGGACTGCAGCCTTGGATCGGACATAAAGATGTACTACCGAACTCAAGTTTCTCCCGCTGTATTGAGAGAAACACGATTTAGAATCAGTCTTATCTGAAGGTGGCGCAACACTGTCAATCTCAGCAACTGAAATTAATATTAATTGCAATTACTTCTTCAAAATAGTAGTATTTCACTAGTTTGCGTTAATAAATATGAATTTTCAGTTGAAATTTTGTGTGTGCCTGCAGCTGACTAGTATCTCCTCAAATGAGTGTTTTTCACCAAGATCCCATCCCACTTTTTTGTGATTTTTGCAGAAACAAGTTTCCTGAATCGTTAACAAAACTCACGCGGCACTATTCCAGAATTTTCTGCATGTTTTGATGTGCTTTTTTGTGTACGTGCTCCCACTTTAACCGAAATCCCATCCGCTATGATTGGACAACTTTTCGAATACTCCTGTTTTTATGCTTTTTGTGTGCATCCAGAAAAATAAAAAGATGAATGAATGAATGAATGAATCTTTATTTCGAACATGCAAACATAAAAAGAAAGAAAGAAAAAAATAAACATTTAGGTGAATAAAATACAATAGAAACAGCACGATATGCTTAAGCTACATTTCTATGACAAAAAGAAGTATAGAGAAGTAAAAATGAATTCACACTTACGGCTCTACGATGATGAAGAAAAGTAAACAGGTGTCTGGGGTAGTATTATTTTGAGTTTTGGAAAAAAAATGCAAAAAACTTTTTTTGCAAAATGGGAAACTTCTCCAATTTCTAACTTCTCTTGTCACAATTTATTAATCCCCTTGGGAAAACTCCTTTTCCACATTGACCCACCTATCACGGTGCTTCAGGGAGCTGACTGGGGTCAAGGGTCATGCTCAGGGACCCACAGTGGAGATCGAACCTGCAAACTTCCGATCCCAAATCCGTTCTTGCAATCAATAAATAATCAGCCAAACTGTGATAAATGAAGGTTACAACAACAACAACACCAACCAGGAGACGCTAAGACACAGAAGTGCTGAAGACAGAAGCTGAAGGGAGTTTGGAATAGACGTCAGGGCTGCACAATGAATATCCTCCCAAAACTCTGACTGAACTGCGATGAATTCAGCTTTCATGCCTTTCTTCTATTTAAAAGAAACTATTTGGGTTAAAACAGTTTCTTGACCGTCGATGGCAGTATAGAAAATTCACAAATCCACAGAGCTGAGTTGTTAAAAATCCACTATAATGCACCTCTGGCCAGGACACAAGTCACGTGGAACGCTCTTGTATCAAATTCAAACATACTTCTGCTAGATAAGCACAAACGCCACGCGCCCGTCCATCAGGACGACGTCCGGCGCTGAAAACAAGACGCTCCCGGGGCCACGTGGGAAGAGGCAGGGACTTCCATATTGGGTGTGAAAGCACGGAGCACGGAGAGCCCGGGTTTGGCTTTACCTTGTTAGGAAGAGGGAGCTGTGGAGGATAAACAGAACAGACATGTGCCTGGAGGAGGGAGGAGGGGAGGAGGGGAGGGGAGAGGGATGAAGGGCGATGGACGATGGAGTGAGAAAAGGAAAGGCAATTGGAAAAGGAGAGGAGAAGGAAGGGGAGCGACTGCTGACATCAGTCATTTAAAAAAAAAAAAAAAAAGTCATGGGGCGGGACGGGAGCTGGTCAGAACAAGGAGAACATCTTGCTATCTGACTCCGGGGCCGTGGTAAAGAAAGACGGAGGGGGGGGGGGGGGGGGGGGTCTGGCCAGGGCCGGGACATTTCCTTCCCCTCGGACCGTCGGTATGAGCGTACAGTATACTCCCACAGGGCTGGGCTGGGCCCCCGAACACCACCAACACAATCGCAGGGCGGCGGCAAGGGCCGGACAATTTCCTCTTCCTCTCCTCCTCCTCCTCTTCACCCTCACTCTCACTCTCTCTTCCATTTTATTCCCACAAACGCACGATGACCAACACGTGAGCTCCGGCACGTGTAACGAATACTGTCACTCCGGCGTGCCGACACGAACCAGCTGATCAACACACACGTCTGATCCAGAGGTCCGCAACCCGCGGCTCTTCAGCCGCTCCGTGAGGCTTTCACAATATTATTTGTGAATAAACTTTTTGTTTTCATGTTTGTTTTATTAGCATTCCTCACTGAGTTTCACAGCTGGTCTAATCTGCAGGGTAAAAGCGACTAAATAAGTTAAAATAGTAAAAACAGTCAATAAAATAGATTTGCTTAGTAAAGCTTTTTATTCAGACAGAGAAAGAAAGAAACGAGAAAACAGGGAAACTAATTAAAGAAAAAAATTCAAGCGTAAAAATAAGACAAAAGAAAACAAAAAAAAATTAAAAGGTAAAATGACATAAACAAAGAAAAAATGAAAAGCAATTGAAAAAACATGAGAAAATAAGGGAAAAAATGTTTCGTAAAAATGTTTTAGGTAAAAATGAAGAAAAAAGAGGAAAAATTAAAAAAATGCTAGTTAAAGTCAAACTGCTCAAATATTGGAAGCACACAGCAGCAATACATTTTACCTAAATTGTACCAATGACACTTCATGATTGAAACCAATGTTTGTATGTATTATTATTATTATTATTATTATTATTATTATTATTATTATTATTATTATTATTATTATTATTATTATTATTTTATTAACATGTTTTTTCCCCTTAATTTCATATAATTGTCATGGTTTCTGCTCAAGATGAATTTTTATTGAGCAGAAAATTCTGAAAACGGCTCTTCTGCTCAAACAGGTCAGAGATAAGGAAATTCCTATTAAGACCACAACAATGCAAAACCTTGAGCGACAACAATGTCCTAGAAACAAATGCAGCTGTTGACTCCTGGGGAACTCCATTTTGATTCCACAATATTAAAATTGGACACTAAGTCATCGCTGTTCATCACTTGACTCCCACCAGGTTGTTTTCATTCAGCCCAGAGGAGGAGGAGGAGGATGAGGAGGAGGAGAGTTCCCATAGATGTTTTTTTTATGTGTCATCTGTCTGCTTCATCCTGACGAAACACAACTTCTTTATGTATGTGTGTGTTTGGATTCAGCACTGACTTTAAAACAGAAAGTTCTGGAAACTAGAGACAGCAGCAGTTGTTTGGAAGTCCTCCATCGCAACTAAGAAGCTCTGCTGCCACCTCGTGGCCTGTCACATATTCACATATCTCTGGACAGTTCGTCTTTATTTCAGTCAATCATACACTCCAGATGTATTAATGTATTTTCGTATTTCAATTTTTTTTTATTAATTTAAGTTTTTCATTTACCTTTTCATCATGATTTGCACAATCTTACCAGCTTAGAAGAGTTTTCATTATTTCTAAATGATTGCGTTTACCTTACATTGTTAAAATTATTGATTTTGCAGGAAACAAAGTATTGAAATCTTGAAAAAAGAAAACCCTTTAAATATTTTATTAGTTTGCCTGTTTTTTCTACATGCATAACAAAAGAAGTAATACATAACAAGCTAGATGGGTTTTTTTTCTAACCAAATTATCAGTAGGCCATACGAATAATTCATAGAGAAGCAAGAACACCATATTAAGAAACATTTCTTCTTCGGTTCAGCATCAAATATCAGATTCCTCAATTTGAATTCATCTTTGGAAATATTCCATCAAGATATTAGTGCATTCATGTTGCTTTAATTTAACCTGCCTTGGACCAACACGTTGAGTTTATCAAAGTGCGTCTGCTGCAGTGTGCATAGCTTCAGTCTGACCGGCAGAGGGCGCACCAGTCAAACGAAAAGTTCAGAAGTTTTACCTTCCCTGCATGTGACAACATTCCAACATGAGTCTGATCCGAGTAATGACGCTGGACTGAGAGAACAAAACCACTGGTCATCCTACATCTGCTTGAGTAATGGAAGTGTGTGCGGTCTCCCCGTGTGCACGTGTGATTTGAACTTGGCTTCTGGTCTGATGCAATCAAAGATTCACTGCAGAGCTCGATGAGCCATTAAACTATCTTTACACGCTGGTATAATTCGTTTTCACAACATGAGCGTGACGAAGTACTTGCGTGTGCGCGTGCGTGTGGTGCATGAGATTAGCTGCATTCCAGCTGCATGAGCGAAGCGGTCAAGAACAGAGCTGTGATAACCTTCTCTCTCCTCTGGTGGTGAACGACACCTGCTTATTGTAGCGGGACTGGACACAGCGTTTGAAGACCTGTGGATCCATGAAGCCGGCTGTACAGTGGTGAAGTGCTGCAGGCCTCCGTATGGAGTTCTGGAGGTCCAAAGCACTGCGCATTTGAAGTGTCACCGTCTCTGTTTCGCTCTATGTTTGTCCTGTGGTCGTCTGGACATACCCCACATTAAACCAGCTTGGATGAAACGAGTTTACTTCTCCGGTTGCAGTGAAGTCAGTCACTCGCATGCACGCTGACTCTTACCAACATACAAACAAACACGAGCCTAAAAGCAACATGCACGTCTCCTCCAGACAATGAAAATGTATAAAGTGTCTCAACAATGTGTGGTGCGAGCTCAGCAGGGACCCGGACCGCTGGTTGGGAAACACTGCTCTACAAAACACAGATGTGATGATTCAGGATAAATAAAAAAAAGATCTGAAAAGATCCTTCAAACAATTGTGGGTTTAAAAGTCTTTTTTTTTTTTCTTAAGCAGTATATAAATTTGCTTTAAAATGACAACAAAAGAAATCGTAGTGGGTGGCACTTATTTTCGGTGATCGCAGCAAAACTCGGGATGTTTTTAAGTGTCTTTTCACGTTACCTTTAAAGGTTACAACAGCGCTCTATTGTCTGCACACTCAACTACAGTCAGAGAATTTGAAAGCCAGTTCCTGTCCTCAGGGCAGATTCTCCCAAAAATACCCCACCACACAGAAAGCAGCCCCCCCCCCCCCCCCCCCCCCTCCCCCCTCTTTTTTCTTCATGGAAAAACTGCAGTCCTGACCTGCGTCAACATGCTATTGTCAAAGTAACTAACACCTTGTATCCTGGCAACTGCTGAGCGAGAGAGGAAGTCCGAGTCCTCCTGTCATTACGGGAACATGTGACTGCAGACTGTTGGTAAACAAGCGCAGCGGGAAGGACGGAGTGCATGTCTGAGTGAGGAGATCCCAACACTATTACACACTGTGGGTAATCTGATTACTCTGCAACAGAGGACAAAAAAAACAAAACAGTTTTTAATATCAGCTGCATTAGTTTTACTAAGAAACAGCAGGAAGTAGATGAAATGGAAACAACAAAGTCTGCACCCCAGCACCAGCAGATCCTTTTCCAGTAAAGTGAACTCATTTGGCTCAGGAGGGAACAACAGCTCTGCAAACGATGTGATGTACAACAGAAAGATACTGCAGTAATTCTATCTCTGCTAATATTTTAACAATAATCAGTTAGTGGCACCTTGTTTTATAAATTTCCCATTATAGCAATAAATTACTGTATAATGCCAAAGTTTCATGGCTATGAAATTGTTTTATTTCCGGTGTCAAATTACTATTTGGTGGTCACAAATTGCTATTTCGTGGCCTCAAATTAATATTTTGTGGCCAAAAACTTGTATTTTGTGGTCAAAACCTGTTTTTTGTGGTCATAAATTAGAATTTCGTGGCCTCAAATTGTTATTTTGTGGCATCAAGTTTTTATTTTCTGACTAAAGCTACTATGTCGTGACAACAAATTATTATTTTGGTCACAAATTAATAATGCATGGCTACTAGTTACTATTTTGTGAAGTTACTATTTAATGGCCACCAGTTAATATTCTGTGGCCAGAGATTACCACCTTGTGGTCTCCAATTATTACCCCGTGGCCAAAAAAATACTAACTTATGGCCACAGTTTAAAGTTTTATTTCACCTCTCGTATCCGGGGCACATTCAAAATGGCCAAAATTGGTTGGTACACATGTGCTTTGGATACGTTTTCAATGCAGTATGTGGAATTGAAAAATTGCAGTGGAATTGCAATAAAGTAAAAAAAAAAAAAAAGGAATATATTTCAAAGCCCTGCAAGTTTTTTTTTCCTCTCTAAAATACTTCACTGTATTTATGATACTCCAAACCTCCCTTCTTTCCACTTCTCCATCACTTGACACTCTGATCCGAGGCTCTGTCTTTCCAGTCGCTTCTGGTTTGAACGAAATTGAAGTTGAATGATTCTCACGACAAAGGAGAAAAACAGATCCGCTGTCGTCTGCAGCCTGAACAGGAGACTCCTGTGTTGTCCTCATAAATCTGTCTCTGTGACACAGACACACACACACACACACACACACGTGCACGCACACAAACACGTGCACGCCCTCAAGCCCAGATGCACGCAGTCGAGCAGAATTACACAGAGATAAATTAGATCAAACTCCAGCTCGGCGCAGTCGTGTCACTTTGCTTTATTTGTTCTATAAATCACTTCTGGAGATGATGGTCCCAGGTGCCGTCCTCGCTCCGTTTATGAAGACACTTAAGTGACTTTCCACATACACATCCCAGCAATGTCCAGCTAAAACTAAGAGACAGCAGCAGCTTCTGCAATCCGTGGACTTCTGATCAAAAGGTAAAGCTTCAGATTGTGAGTGCCATACAGTACGACTTTTTATCAGAGGACTTCTGAGAAGACTTCTCCCAAATAAGGCTTCAGTGCATCAGTCATGTGAAATCATTTACAAGCGATACCGAAACCCAATATATATTGTACCTCTCTAAAAGCAGTGAATTTTAACATTTTTTGTTTATTTCAGTGCAAAACATGGTTTTTTTTACACAATTTACAAATAACAATTATGTAAATTGCGCTACTTCCTAACTGTATTCATGTCTAATTTAACAAATGAGGGACTAAACAGTCACTGACACCGACATTAGAAAAGCACTGAGATTATTGAAAACCATAAATCAAGAGTAGTTTATCAAACTGCAAAGAACACCTTTCATTGAAATAAATGTCAATTGAAGATATGAGAAACATCGTAAGTTTTTCAACTTTTTCTTCTTTTCTTTTCCACCTAACAAACGTACAGTCAACACACAGAATATGTTGAAAACGCAAATTGTAGTATAAACATTACTCTTGTTGATGCACATCGCTCCATAACCTCACACCAGCAATGTCTCTGACTTGGGATGCATCAATATGGAGTTTAAAGGAGTCATCAACGAGTATTCTCACGTATCCAGTCTCACTTAGTCTTTAAATCGATTCTTAAAATTTTGGTTTGGAAAAAAAGAGTACATTCAAGATTTTGACTGGTACGGATGTTAAGCGCATGTTGATTGGCTGCAGGAACTGTCAATCATAGCGATAGCAAGGCAGTCCTTTGCTTGCATGAAAAATTTAAAGCAAAAAACGATCGTGAAGTGATCTACAAACATCCACGCCTCAGCGCAACGCACCCCGTAGATGTAAAATGAAATACAGGGTCATTTGTAAATCACTTGGGGTTCTAAGTTTATACTGCTCCCATTAGTGGTTAGCGGCTAAATTTAACAGAGGTGGGTTTATCATATTAGCCTCCTGTGGCAACAACAACGCAGGAGCACAATCAAAACCTTCCCTTTTGGGGTGCTGAAAGAACTCTTTCAAACTCAAGGTTCAACTGAGGTCCAACTCCAATATACCTCTTCTAAAGAGTTCACAGCAAATCAGGCTTTGTGGCATTTAATAAGTGCTTGTCTCTGTACTCGGCTTGGACAAGCAAGTAGCTAAAGGTTAGTGACTGGCTAGTCACAAACCACAGCTTAGATCATTCTCAGTTCTTTTGGCTTCCCGACTGAACAAAACGCACCACGTGGAGACGTGCTCTTCCAAAACATTGCCTCATGCACAGACTGTAAAAGCAAAATGTGGAGACTTAATGACATGCTTATCCCAGAGCACAACGGCAGAAACATCTGGACTCTCCGGCGAGATCACAAAGCTAAAGCACAGTAAATGCAGGTGCTGGTTTTAAAAGCCACTCTTTATGCAAGAAAGGCACACAATGCTGTGAAGCAGCAAAGTCCTTTCATGCAACATGCCCAAGAAAAGACAATTGGACACCTCGTAGCCCAGCTTCACCCCAGCAGCTAAAGGTGTTTGGCCTGTTGTTCATCCAGGGTTCACACAGTACCTGCTATTCAAGAGCAGATGGAACCAATAGTTGGGATTTTTTGTTGCTCCTGCAGCGTGAACCTGATCCAAAGGAGCCTGTCAAATGGCCTTTAAAGGAAACCAGCGAACAGAGAGCGCTCTTGTTTTTTCATAGCTACATCAACCCGTCCTGTGTAAAAGTTTTGGGAAGCCGCGAGCTAAATATTCCCCCGTCGTGTGCCAAACCACACATCCAGCCATTTCCACTTGGTATCACTGGACGTTATCTATCTGAAAGCAGACATTTCCACCACAACATGATATGCCCAGCGCAGTGAAGTCATCTACTTGGAGCTCTCAGCTTTGATTTAAAGCACCAGATGGAAAACGTTTACGACACGAGAACTTCTGCCAGAAACAGCCCACGTTCGAACCAATATCTCAATCGAAGTTGCAGCGAGTGTGTGATGCGTCACAGTAAACTTCTTCGACTCAAAACCCATGAGAAAAAAAAAAAAGGTTTCTACGGTTCACTTTCAGGGGGTTGGTTTTGGCCGACCCACAGCTGGAGTGAATAGTTCTCCTGCACATGTCTATATGAACGGCTGTATACTCACCATATTTAATGTTTTAGGCGTATTGTTGTTTGCACGCATGTGTGTCTGGTTTTATTACAAACACTAACATCACCCACTCCTGACCCAATATGAAAACTACATCCTTGTTTCTGCCATTTATGTTTTCAAAACGTTGCCATGTGAACTCAAAACACAAAATCGATGCACTTTCACTTGATACATTGTCGTTTTCAGTACAGTTTTTTTATAGATCGTGCGTTTTGGATTCGCTCAACTTTTTTTTTAAGAATTTCTGCTGCAGGTTGTTGCTCAAGTAAAGCTGACAGAACAGCCTACATTTCAGCAGATCAACACCAAAGGACTCAACAGAATTTGGCGGAAATTAAAGGTATATGCACACTGGTATGCTAAATTTCCATAGCAGTATCATTAGCTGACATATCGTTGGGCTGTTGATGGTGGTAGAGAATTAAAAACAACCATGTTCTTTTATAATCGATCTGCTATGAAAGTTTTCCAAAAATCAGGGCATCCTGTGTCCAAGATGTTAAAATGTTAATCCTGAAACACAAATGTAGGTATATGTTGAAATGTAAGACCAGGGAAAGTGTGGTTCTTTAGGTCGATGCTAATTCCTGCTTCTCTGACCTGTATTGGTTCAACAAAGTGGTATCAGCTCCAGTAGTTCCAGTTCAACATGATTAAATGACAACCTCCTGACGATTCAAATGTAAAATGAATCCATCCAAACAAAAAAAGGCGAAACCCCCTAAGGATCACATGTTTGTCACATTTATTGAACTAAACCAATCTCTTAAATCCAAGAATCTGATTAAATCCTGGCTTTAGTCAAGAAACGTGCCTGATTCATGACGGTCAATTGGTTTGAATGTATCACAGTATACTACAACGTCAGTTTCCCATTGTGAGGGAATCTCAAAAAAAAAACATGGTGAGACACCCAGAAGCATTTTCTGTTGGAGTTATTGATCCAACGGCGCCTAATCACTCCGCAGTCAGTCAACCACAGAGTTCCTTCAGTGAACACCATTTAGGAAATTGAGAAGCTGTTGACCTTCAGCCTTCCTGATGCTTCTTTTGCTTTTCACTGTCACTTAGCTGACTTAACCCCGACACACGGACCACCCCTCGTGACCTTAGTTGACCTCCCATTTAGACCATTGATGGGTGTTGTAAAGGAAACTGCCTCTCCAGCAGATACTGCAGAACTTCTGTGTCTTTTAATTACAGGATATAGAAAATTTGAGACAAAAAGGATAAAGAATTCTCCGTTTTAAAATAATGACGCGTACCAGACTAGACTTTGAGAGCCAGCTTTCTCAGGGTAGGCTTCATCGCCAGGGCCTTAAAATAGTGAAAAAAGACAGGATGCGATAAGATCTGAAATCCAACAAGCTTTCAACTATAAAACAATGACTAACTCACAAAGGCAACCAGAAAATAACACTGTGGAGTAAATGAATCATGGGAGTCTGTCATGACAACTAAGCAGAGATTTCTGTATTCAAATAGCGAACAGCCAACACTTTATGAGGTTGCTGAGATTTTTTTTGATCATCATGCCAGATGTAACAACATAGTCTGTGCTTTCTGGGCTTTCAGCATTTATCCAATGGAGTACAAACAAATTTCAGAATCAGAAATTGAAATAAAGATGGAAAACAGATGTCACACTTTTCCCTGTCCAACTATTCTAAACACATTCAGGAAATATGATCATAAAAGGTTAGAATAACAAAATCAGGCAAACTAAACGCATTCAGATTTCTCCAGGTAAGAGGCATTTTAAACCAACCGAGTCAGATCGATGGGAATTGGTTATATGTGTTGCAGTACGTCTTCCGAGACAAGTCCAGCTGATCTGATTCACATGGTTTGAGAGAAGTGTGCACATTTATGTGTCTTTCTTGGACTCGGGTCATCTGGTAAAACAGGAAGCGCGGGAAAAAGGGGCCACAAATAAATCTCTCCCAGAGAGAAGCAGTCAGTGTGGGAAAACCACCACAACAGCAGCTATAGACGTTTGAGGACTAGCGACTGACCTCTGCAGACGAGTCCGTCCTCGACGATGGCCTGTTTGCACACGCTGCAGTGCTTGGCTTTCTTGAACGTCTTCACCCGGAACGTGTGGGAATGAAGAGCCTCCAACTCCTCCGGCTGCAGGTACAAAACAACCAGAGGCACACAAACGTACAATGTTAGCATTAAAGTCTTCAGAGAGCGCCAGTCATTTGGTTTTTTTTTTTATTAAAGGCGATCGCACAATGTTTTGGTCATTCACAGTCTCGACTCATATTCCCTTCTGCAGAGTACCCAGTCCTAAAACATGCATTCGACACTTATTGTTGACTACCACCTCACCAGATAAACCTTTTTTTAATCAACTTTAACAAGAGTGGAGAGCATGCAGCAGTCAGTGTTGTGGAAGAGTGTTTCCTGCAGCACCTTCATTCTGTTTCCGTTCCTCCCTCCATCGTCCCACCATGTAGGAATGTGACATCATGCTTATGGTGTATTTACTCAGCTGGTCCTATCTTTTTTTTTTTTTTTTTAATATTTGCTTTGAGGTTGAGCTCCCCGGTAATAATAATAGTCTAATGGATCCCCCAGTTCAGGAAAACCTCACTAAACGTTAGATTATAGTGATTATCTCGTAAAAATACTAAACCGTAGCAGTCTCACGTTGCATTGGGAGAGTTGATGACAATCAACAGAACCTGTCATTAACCATATGACAGAATTAGATTGATAACTGGTGAGATAGAAAGCAGCTAATTAAATACTGAGCAGCATGCACGTGTGTTTTCATCATATTTAAAGAGAAAATATGTATAAATATAGAGGGGGGAAAAAAACAAAAATGCATACAAGCAGAAACAGAATGAAGTTTTCATTTCCATGTGTTGTCTGTACGTCTGCATGCACATGTTTCCCCCTACGTGCACATGTCCGTGAGCCTTTGATGTAATCAAACATACCTCCCTGTGCTACATGTACACATGCTCCGTTTGGAGATTAAAGAGAGAAAACTGCATGTATTTTCAAAGCAGGAAGTGCCCATTAGTGTGGCAATCAGCCATCAGGCTTCAATTAGGTGAGCGTGCGTGCCGGACCAGGGGCTGAGAGTGGCCATGTGGTTGGCACATTGGGGGCCCAGAAATGTTCATCGTACACTTGAGGAAAATTTCAAAAGTTCCCCAGTCTGACAGAATTCCCATTGTGCCAACCACAGCGACGTTAAAACCACTAATGGCTACACCCGTTTTCCCCTTCTCATCAATCCTGAGAGGCAACGTGTTGGAAAAGCGGCAGAGGCTGTGCAATCTCAGCGCACAAGCAACACTTTAATTATAAACCAGGAGGAGAATCTGTTGGACTCTGCTCATTCGGTGCCATCTGAACTGCCCATTCTCCTGTTATTATCAGAAGGAACTGAGCGAGCAGAGGGAAAGCCCCTACTCTGTCTGCCATGATGTCTTAATCCTCCGCCAAAGCACATGTTACTGAAAAACTAAAAATAAGTGATAATCCGGCCCTCAAAGACAGTTGTAAACAAAAGTTTTTATCAGTGTAGGAACAGAGTGATGATAGCTGGACTGAGGTATCTGCATTATGTATGGAGCTTCAGATTTAGAAGCAGGGTTTGATTGACTAAGAGATGTCAAGAGTGAAAGCTCACGCGAATAACTCGAGCACAGTGTGATTCACACCCATCAAACTGTCAATCAATAGGCGCTATTTACTAATACTTTGAAAAGTGAAAACTTTTAACGCAACCGGTTACAAGACTTGTAAAAGGGTACCATTTAAAATGTGAATTAAAATCTGCATCAAGTTAAAGGTGGATATTTTCCATACTAAAGCTGCACCGATACCGATTTAAAGGACGTGTACAAGAACGAATACTAACCTTGAGCTACTTGCCGATACCGACTACCAACACCGTTACTTACTAAATGTTAAATATTTAATCGTAATTGTACACTGTGTGAGCATTCCCGACATGGCTTATCACATTCACACATTCACACGCCAATGGAGGTTGCTGCCATGCAAGGCGTTGTCAACCCAATGTCAATCCAGTCGATTTTCCCGCCTGGTGTTTACTCGACTTGAGGTGACAGTCCCCTGTTTGTTTTTCAAAACCGCATGGCAACAGCGGGACAGCCGACCCTTCATTCCATCTCCAGGCTACGCCTCGCCACGATATAACGTGATTAGCCTAATCCACTTAAACTGAAATAACGACCGTGACTGTGCAGGACGCGCCGTGTTGGCAAACCGGGTGAGGGGATTTTTCTGTGGAGGGGGTGGAGGTCCCAACCTGGCACCCATACATGGTGTCATCCAAGGCGCCGTCATGCCACGGACCCCGGCTGGCACCTGCTGGGGCGGGAAACTGATGGTGGATTTTAGGGAGTGGAAAGAGGTGTTAAGTGGGTTTAAAAGAACTCTGTGGACTTTAAATATTTCTACAATCTCTCATCATCAAAAGCTAATAATTAGATTTTCTGTCTACCGACTGTCTCCACTGGTGATCTCTAACTTTAGGTCCATGGCTCTTTTGGGGGAGGAGTCATAGGTTGTGCCTCCTTTGAGGTTTCCAAAATCATAAGTATACATGTCAAAGAAATACCACACATTTTCTCGCGCGGGGGTGTCACACATAAGGCCTGTGGATGAAAAACTGTTCCACTACGGCCGGGTGAGTTTGTAGAAACATGCATAATGCAATAGCTAGAGGTGTTTTCTGGACATTTCACTGCATTTTACACCAAAAGGTTTTTTGTTTTTTTTATTAAAATTGACTTTATGTTGAAATTGTATAAATTTTTGGTACAAATTGTGAAACATTAGAAAATATAGATCTCATCTACACGTGGAACAAAAATAGACATTTTCAAATGTTATATTTGACATCACAACAAAGAAAAACAAATATGTTAATTAAAAGTTGTGAAAGTAAGGCTAGTGAAGGCATAAAACATTTATTTTCAAACTGCAAGTGGATGAAACTGAATAGTGAAACAATTCCAATCAGAGCTGCATATTATAGTGCTCAATTATCCTCATCACAATATATGAGTATTTCACTCTTTCTATCTCTGTGTTGGACGATCGGATGATCTTACAATGTCACGAAGATGAAAACGTGTAAACAGTGATCATATGTAAAACAAATACAAATAATGCATCTTTTTTTCATGTTTCAAGTGAAAACACCTCATTTTTTTCATTTTTGTTTACATGGCAATATTTTGAAAACGACATCCGTTTACATGTAAACGACAGAAACGCTGGAAACAGCGTTGTTTTCACGTTGGGCCAGTGGTGGGGGGGCTGTTGTTTGTTTGTTTTTGTAATGAAACCATGGAAGTATATTCGTGTGGACAGACGACCAAGTTGGATTGTTATTATGGTGACTGTCAACTATAAAACTATCAAGTCACACACTTAGAAAACCACAGGTTTACACAACATGAGCCCAGATTGAACAGAAGCCACACTCACACTCACACACAGGTGTCAGAGGGACACCCTTTCTTAAAATCAGCCCACAGACCACATAATTGAAAACAGTCATTAAATCTACAAGAGAAGGAGCTTTGGGCCTAAATGAAGTCATCTGTTTTGGACTCAGATTACCACACAAATATTGGAACAAAGGAGTGAGTCAGTGGTCGCGCTTTTGAAGGATCCTTCAGCCCTTTGAGAAATAGTGCAATCAGTTTCAAGTAAACACAAAACAAGCTAACTTTTTTGATATATACAGACACTAAACTGCGAAAATGCGTATTGCAGCAAGTGTGCACAACAACGCGTAACAACACACATTCCTCTCTGTGCTCGTCTGTCTGCACGATGATTTATGCAAGGAACACATTTTCCAGATTCCAAATTAAATTACTTCTGCAACATGGGATGTAACATTTAATCAGCTCAGGTTAGAGCAGAAAGCTCAACGTGCCTCCGGTGTACACGATTCTCAGTTGCAGAGAAAACCTCAACCTCTCTGGCCGCCAAAAATGTTCCTTATTGTACTGAGGAATATAGATTATCAATAGAAATTAGGAAAACTACCCTTTTGGTAATTTGGCATGCAGCAGTATACGCAACCACACACACACACACATCCTCACTACTTCTGTGTTAAGCAGACAGAATGTCTCAATGTCTCAATCTGGGGGTCCATTCAGCACCCTGCCCAACACACACACACACACACACACAACACACCTCGGGGCTTAACCAGTCACACTGGACAGAGGTGCATTGAAGGAGGCTGTTCGGGGGGCGGGGAGTGGGTGGTGGGTGTCATTATCTACTTATGTTGACGACACATTTCTCAGTCTGTATAGTAAATGATAATAAATGAGGACCTGTGATGTGGAGTGGTTAAGTGCCCTTCATCTGAAATATGTTGAGGATTTAATTCCCAGCATCACTTCAAACTTCTTCACAGGCCGAAACAAAAGCAGGATCTCCTCAACGACCCCTGTCTGTTTCAGTCCTCTTGCCCTCCGGAGATGTGTCTGTCATTTGACCTCAAAATACTACGTAAATACACGGCAGAGCAATATAGCCGGACGCTCCCCTTTGTGAGCCTTTAATTGTTTCCGATCATTAGGAGCGCAGCTCTCAGAGTTTGTTTATTGTTTGGGTGGATGGGTGGATGGGTGGGTGGGTGGAGTATATGGGGAGTCGATTGGGGAGACAGAGGTGATGGGGTGGGGGGGGCGACGATGGGGGCAGGGAAGCTCTGCCAGTGCATTCACAGCCTGATTATTTTCTGTTTCAACGTGTTGCGCTCATGCAAATGGCCTCCGTCCTTCACATTCGCGTCACACTTTCTCCATCTCAAATGGGCCACAAAGGAAGGAAATGGTTTCAGACAGGCAACCGGGACCCCCGAAAGCTGGGGTCAGGGTGTACACACACTCCCCGCTCCTCCTCCCCCCCACCTCCTGGGAACGGACCGCCGTTCCCTTAGAGACGCACGCATAATCTCCTGCCCGGCTCTCATTAGCACACACGGGGCCATAACAGGCGCTCGCGTGCGTGGAAATGTGCAAACCCGCACACACACCCCTGTGGACCAATGCACATCGGTGGGCGCACACACACACACACACACACACACACACACACACACACACACACACACACACACACACCAGCGGCAACAACACTCCTACATCCCAGCTTACTTTCTCCTCCATGTATTTCCTCCACGACTAAAGGAAATATACACCGTCTAACCCTCCACATGCGGTGGATTTTAAACTCTTGTTAACTCTCTCCACTCTTTAATTTGGTCACTTTTAATAGATTGTTGTCATTTTAAATAATAATAATTGGTGACTTCACCATAGTGGGAGAACAAAATCGATGATGCAGTAAAGACATGATGATGATGTAACGTCTCCAAAAGCCCACGCACTCCCCAAGAGCCAATAAAATGTAAAGAGCACTTACAGAAACAGCTGAAGCATTTACTAAAGAATTCGTAGTCTGTGAAACTATTCTGAACTCGTTTTAAGCAACGAACTAATTCTTGGTTTCAGGTTGAGGGAACAGATCGAGGGCTTTCAGCTCTGAACTCACACTGAACACATCATCAAGATTTTGTGGTGAGCATTTTCAAGACTTGCAAAACAAATTGAAAATATAATATTGACAAAAATCTATTTTTTACATTGAATAACAAAGTTTTTGCATCAGTACCAATCCCTCTCAGTGACCACATTGTCTGTTATTCCACTGGAGTCGAACGTCAGCGGAGATATCACAACCTAAAATCTGTTTCAACGTGACACACATTTTTCACCAAAATAACTGAATTTTAGGACACGTCCCACAAATATCGGAAAGATTGGCTTTCAACTGTCCACAACGTCTCCAGCATGGCTTTTGTGTTGGAGGAGTAATGAAGAGGTGAGAAGCGGATCACATTCTTCCAGTCAAACACTCTCTACTTACTTTTTCCACATTGAACGTCATTCCTCCTGTGTTATTTCTATGTTCAGTTAAGTTAAGTTTTTCCCATTTTGCTCGAATGTATGTTATTACCTTTCAGTTTATGGATGCTCTGCTTTTATTTGTAATTTTCACACTTTGTAATGTCATCACAGAGCCAGCAATCGACCGCCTGGTGGGCCGCGGGCCATAAGTTAGACACCCCCGGACTATATCCTAAGGTGACTCACGACATCAGATTGTTTTAGAATATACAAGGTTGGACAACATGGAGCTAGTTGACTTGCATGTTTGCCACTGTCATGTAACCATATTTTATTATCAGCCACATAGAACATGTAGATTTTCATGTTTAAACAGCTCAATGATGAGATTAAAAGCCCGACGCTTCTAGAAAATGCTCCGAAATAAAAGACACTCAAAGAACCTGAACTGATAATTCAGGTAATCGTTTGCATTATTCAAGTAATTAAGTTTTAGAGTCACACTACGTCAAGCGTGTGTTTTCGGATAGCAGTGTTTATCTTGTAACGGACACAATGTTTTCCAAGCAGTCACTCTGCTCAGTTAAAACACGTGTTAGGTAATGTTTTAGCACATAGATAAACCCATTCCAGGTTTGAAAGGTCACCATGAGGCTGTTTTGGTCCTGAAGTGCAGAACTCAGGACTTTTCTCTGGAGTACTTCGGCCCTGTGAGTCATGCAGAGACGTAGGTTTTCATACGGAGACACGGCGATGTCTCCTCTGATTACGCTAGCATTCGCTTTCACGACGACAGCCGTGATCTCATCTACACGTGGAACTTTGTTTATCTAAATTTACTGCTAGACGGTTGACACTTGATTTGATTACTAAGAAACGAGGAGCTGACGCACACAGAGAGGGAATGAAAGTACGTGACGCATTTTCCCAAATGAACACATTTTAATTTTGTTTAGTTCAGATGGTTGTGTGTCAAAAGAAGAAACTTTTTCACAACTAACAGTAAAGCATAGAATATTGAGAAAAAAAAATGGATCAAATGCCTATTGTTGTTTGCACGCATGCGTATCAACATCACCCGCTAGTGGTCGAATACGAAACGGAGGAAAACGACTTGTCCTTTTCAACACGATCAAGCTGCAGAGAAAGTCAGAACGACACTGCCAACACATTAAGACAAGTCTCCCCCGGGAGTAACGGCGATTTCCTCCCGTCTGGATGAAGTCACTAAGTTGTACGTCGACACAGAGCGGCACTTCATCATCACAACCCCCCACCCCTTCACCAATCAGACGCTATTGTTCTTCCTGCTGGAGCCAGAAGACTGAACGAGACCCCTCCAGTCAACTGGGTTAATCAGCCAGTTAGCGCGCCGCCGTCTCTCATATGGGACGCCATGTGCGTGGGCGGCTATTTAAACAGGGCAGTGGGACAATCACTGCATGTGTCCATCTGGGACTGTTTGTATACGCCTATGTGCTGGTCACTGACTCAATGAGGGCAAGCACAACTTCAAATTTCAGATTAGTTTACGTTGAACATTTCTGAACGCCGTCTTTGCTTGTTTGATGTCACACAACCACCCCCCCCCCCCCTTCCCACAGGCCATGTCCCCTATAAACAAGCCCGCTATTCTTCACCCTCCTCAGCCAAACAGAAGCCAGCAAAGACTGACCTCTGACCCGCCTCCTCTTCCACACTGTCTGACCCCCTTTCCCCGGCTCACTGCAATCGTCTAGTCAGGATCTTTTCACTCCACTCCCCGCCATCAACTAGTCAAGATATCCTCCGCTTCCTGTCTTCATATTCTGGACATCATCGTAGAGTCCCACCTGTCCTGGACATTCACCGCCACAGGAGTACCTCCTTACTGCTCCTTCACCTCCTGTCACGCAAATATCAGGATTTTAGTCAAGAAAGCTGCTGCATTGAGCTCAAAGCTACGGGTCTTCCTGGCTTGGTTTGATATGCATTATGCAGATAGAAGGCCAGGTTATTACCTCCCCAACAAACTCAGATGACATATTTATTACCGCACTCAAAGTTAACATTCACGGATGGCATCACTACTTTTATGAACATCTAAATCCATTATTCATAAAACTGGCCTCACCCAGGTGCGCGAGGAATTTTATATTCCCCATAAATTTCACCGAGATTTTCACCGTGCCACACAGCGTGTGGAAAATGTCACATCAGTAAATCTGTCTGACTTCTGTGTAAGTTGTGTTAAAGATGTAGGAGCAAATCACAACGAGACACAAGCTGTAGCGGCCAGGTCCCGCGGGGTCATGGCAGGGTTCGTTCAAGCCCGTTTGGATTTAGCGAAACACAAGCGTTACAGGAGACGTGCCTGATTATCATAAGATTCTGCGCACTCTTCAGTTGTGCTGACTCAGCGGGAGCTCCTCGTAGACGTGACCACCTGTGCTCTTCCACACTCTTCCAGTCAACACATCAAAACTCTACATCAGGGACTGCAGTGACTTCCTGTCCCTGAGGGCAGGTGAAATAAAGCATAGAGCCTCCTAGAGTGAATTAATGACTGGCTGCAATGATAATATACATTATAAAACCCACCAGGATGAAATACTGCACAGCCTGTGTGCAAAAAGTAAGCTTTGCAAAAAAAACTCTCAATTTAAGATAAAAAAAAATTTATCTGATGTTTCACTTTTACCAATTTGAATGAATCACAAAGATTTTAGTCATTTTTAATGAAGTATTTTTTTCAGATTTTCTTTCAAGTCTTTTTACTGAATGAGTCATCAGTTATATAAGAGGTACATGTCTGAAAGAGTTAAAACAGATTTATCAACTAAAGAGGAAATCATGGGCTTTTCTTTCATTCACAAACACAAATTCCTGCAATGTTATTTTAATTTGACTCACATTCCTGCCCAGGCTGTTGAATAGGATGAATGAATCTGTGTGCAAGTCTAAACATGACTTACATTAAACTCAACAAAACATTTTTGTGGATTTTTTTTTTTCCCGGCTGCCACGAAAAAGTCACAGCTCGAACCCACATGTTGAACAGAGGTTGCCTTTTGGGGTTCGATGTCCTGCTCAGCAACTCTTTGACAAGTGTACATGGTGAAATGTAGAATCGAGCCAGCAACCATCAACCCACTCTACCAACCATGACAGAGCCACAATAAACTGCCACTTCACATCAGAGGAGAGGAGTGAGTAAATCCTCATGTAATATTCCATCTTCAGCTGATTCTGTGGATTAACCGTCCAGGACTCACTTCAGGTTATTTCACCAGGTGCTAATGAACCAAAGCATGCTATTAATAGAAAATGGGGAAATAAATCATTTTGGACTGTGGTTTTATCATTGCCTGATGCTTTAGTGCTGTTATTGGTTGGAGGCACAGGCATTTTTGTGGAAATTAGTGAGATAAAACCTGTTGACAGTTGTTCAAGAAGATAAGTATCTTATTAAAGCAAAGTGTTTGCTGGACAACAACACACTAATGATACCCAATTTCCTGTTTCTCACACAAGTACATTAGCTGGGAACTCAATCATCTATTATTGAATATATTGAATTAAATAAAGCTAATAAAAGGATTTACTTTACACTCTAAATCAGGCTGAATTATGGAGTTCAAAAACTGTAAATATTGTAAATGTTAATGAGCAAAATCATAGTATAGTAAATTCAAGCATGTAACATAAGCAGAGATAATTGTAACTTTCAGAACTGATCAGAAACTTTAGGCCAGCAGTCTCCACATGTGGCTCTTTAGCACTTGTGTAGTGACTCCCTGAAGCTTTCATGAAATTATACATAAATAAACAAATTAGCTTATTTAAACACCACTCATTTTCAAAAGAACTCCTAACTCTTGACAAAAAAAATTACTTTGAAAGATAACTGAAATGCTCAAGCAGCTTAAAACGAATGAAAATGATGAGAATTCCTAAAGGAAATATAATTTTAAAAATGAGGGGAAAATATGCACAACTGCTTAAAATAGAGTTAAAATGGTTAACAAGCACCTTAAAAAAATAAAAATGTAAAAGTTTCCCATCCAAAATTGCAATTGAACCTTCATGAATGCAAACGTAGATCAAGACTATACATGAAACGTGTGCCAGTCCAACTTCAAAAGGTAAAATGTGTTTTACTTTTTGGAAAGTGGCAAAAACAACTGTTTTGGTCATGAAGGTCACCGACCCCTGGTTTAGACTTTCCTGTATCAACCTGCAAAGACAGCTCTCAGAGTAAAATATTTCTCAATCAGCTTTTCGGGGACTCTTCAGGAGAAAGTGCACACAAAGAATCCTCCAGGATCCAATTAGTCGACTTCTCCTGAATGCAGAGTTACAATACATTCACCAGCTGAAGAGGAACACGTCTGTGAATCCCCTCATTGTAAGCAGCCCACTACAGAACAAGTGCAAGCAGCAACAATTCACAGCTAAATACCAGAAAGAGGAGAACTTTTTTTCTTCTTTTTTAACCTTTCCTTCCTCCTTTTTCTTCCGCTCTCCGGTTCCCACTAACTAAACGGCCTTACAATGAACAGTCACCTGCTTTTCATTTAGGGGCAAAAAAAGCAACAAAAAAAAAATGCACCCCGGGCATTCCAGTCTTTCCTTCCTCCCCTCTCTCCTCCTCCTCTGACTCCACTCTCTACATGCATTTCATCTCAGTGAGGTGGATCCCAGGAAGGAAATTACTCAGTCATCCAGAAGTGAAGGGAGGGGAAAGAAGGAGAAAAAAAAAATTCCCCCTTTTTTTCACAGAACGTCAGCATTGAAGTAACACACAGTGGTCATCTTGTCAGGATTTGGTACTCATTCAACTTTGTGAGGAGAACCAAAGTGACGGACAGAAACATTTTTTGTGTTGGGGGGGGGGGGGGGGGGGGTGGACAGGGGTGGTCAGCTCTCCCACCAACACACAGGAAACACACAACCTGTGAGAAACTACTCGGACTAATCAGGAGCTGTGTTCACACGGGTAAAAACTGATCAGACTGAAACTGCTTCATGTCAACACTTTCACATTTTACT
Organism: Blennius ocellaris; assembly: GCF_963422515.1. Taxonomy (NCBI): domain Eukaryota; kingdom Metazoa; phylum Chordata; class Actinopteri; order Blenniiformes; family Blenniidae; genus Blennius; species Blennius ocellaris. The sequence continues at coordinate 5,849,820 of NC_137655.1, read as the reverse complement.
CCGGATGACTCGGAGGGTTTATGCAGATGGTAATTGCAGACTTTTTCTTTTTAGCGATATAACCAATGAGAAATGAGGGCTTTATGTCATATGTGATTAGATTTCTCCTGCTGTTTCCTGTCAGGACTCTCGCTGCAGCAGTTTTAATTAATTGAAGACCTTTTTAAGCAGTTACTCAGACATCCTGATAACAATCTGCTCTACTCTGGAAGTAACAAAGGCACTGTGAGTAAACAGATTGCTAATTTTTGGAAATATTATGCAGGTGGAAAAAAAGGCAGTCCTGTGCAGACTAATGTGGGAGTTGGAAGATAATCCTGGTCAAAAATAACTCCCAGGTTCCTCACAGTGCTACTGTAGGTCAAATACCGTCCAGTGTTACTAGATATTTAGATAATTTCTCTCTCAGATGTTTTGGGCCAAATATATAATATACAATATAATATAATATAATAACTTCTGTTTTATCTGAGATCAGAAGCAGAAAATTACAACTCATCCAGGCTTCGATGTCCTTAAGATGGACTTTTAGTTTGACAAATTGATCAGCATCATCTGGCTTCATACAGTAGATAAATAGATTTGTGTGTCATCTGCATGACAATGGAAGTTAATGCAGTGTTTCATAATAATATTGCCTGTAGAAAGCATGTCAAATGTGAAGAGTAGAGGTCCTCAGACAGAACCCTGTGGAACTCCATGTTAACATGAACAAAGTGTAACCTGTCTGATAAATATGATCACAACCAATTTAGTTGTGTCTCTTTAATCCTGATGAAATGTTCCAGTAGTATTAAATGCAGCACTGAGATCTAGTAGAACAAGACCAGTCGGGAGAATTTGTCATGACAATGTTGTTTTAATGTAGATTTCAATACCTCAAATTTTACTTGGCAAGAATATTCACAGTTGGTTAACCTTTTCCAATTTTCTCCTTAAAAACAAATCCCCCACACAAGTTGTGTTTTTGTAGTTATTCTCAAAGTCAGCAGGGGAGGAAAAAGGGTTGTATCCTCTTGGTTAAAAAAAAAGAGGAAAAAACAAAGGATGTTGGTGTGGGTTCACGAGGTGATTTTATCAGCTGAAGCACCGACGGGCTTCTTTCCCTGGATAGTGTTGTGTTGCCAAAACAAACTGCAGTCTCCCTGTAAAAATTCCTCAGCCATTTATTTTGTGCAATAAGGACAGGGTCCCCTTTTCATTACCTGATCATTAAAAACTATAGATTCATTCCAACGTGAGAACTACCCTGTTGCACACCTTTTCTTAAGATCTGTCATTGTGGTTTGGACTGCAACTGTGAAATAAATTCCTGGCGTGTGTCGTCATAAGAAAAACACAATTAAATTATCATTTGCTGGCCTGAACTCAGGTATGTGTTTTGAAATCTTACAACAAACCCTTATTAAGCAGCTCATAAAACGTCGGCCCAATTTGTTTTTCGGACAAAAATCCCGAAATCTCCAGAGATACTTTTTTGTTTGAGGAAAACAAAGCTCCGAACTCGTTCTCACCAGCATCGCGATATAGCAGCCTGTGCAAATAAATGATGCATGGCAACGGAGACGGCGACGAGCTCCGAGAGGGAGGAAGGAGGGCGAGCTCTGCCAGAGAGTTTTGTTTCGGAGGGATGAAACCGGATTAATCGGAGACAGCCAAGGTTCATCATGAAGGGCTGAAACAGCATGCGCTCTGTATCGCGCTGACTTGGCAGACGCACAGGAACTTGGACGAGATGGATGAAATCCAAACCGTTACCCCCAAAATATAGCATCGGATGGATGGGGTTGACTTGTTTTGTGGGGGGGATTTAGTTCTTGTGATTCAATCTCATGATTTCCTGAAGAGTGCCTCCTCCTTCCTTCCCACCAGATAAAATCTTTGCCTGAAATACTAATAATTCAAACAAATGTAACAAATGACATGTGGCGCTGAGAGCTACGGGCAGGAATTAAAAGAATTAGCAAAGTGCGGATCCCCCTCCCGGCCTCCCCCTCTGGATAAACGCACAGGCGGCACAGCGTGGCGCTGTCAGCGCCACTTCCAATGAGCGTTGTTTGGCGTCACACTTGAATGCATAAGGAACCGCGGGAGGTCTCAGATCACATCCAGAGTTAGAGGTTATCGTGGCATTAAGCAAAGTTGAGCGCCTTTCTTCGGTGGAGGGCGCTCGACCGAGAGCTCGGACGAAACCGTGCCAAGAGAGAGCTCCTCAAAACCGTCCCGGGTCCGCAGCTGGTAGAGGGGAAAAATAAAACAAGTAGCGACGTTAAGGGAAAAAGCTCAGGGCCTTCAGTCATGATCTCTGCAGATCCCGATTCTCAAGTGCTCATATTCTCTCACGCTAAAGCTCTGGCCTCAGCTTTAATAAAGTGACATGATTCTTGGCGTTTATCAATGCAAGGGCTTTGTTGCCGAGTAGAAACAACATCGTGTTAAATATATTTTGCAGACGTTTGACTTGGCTGATGAGTTTGGCAGTGACGACCCGTAAAGTCTGCATGTACATGTAGGGGATGTTTGCTCAGTGATGCAAACACGAGATGTGAAGCACGTCCATATAAGGTGACTTTCGCGGCTAAACTTGGAGACGACAACCAAAATGTTCGACCTGTAAAGGGCGTCTGCCATCATGATGAGCGGTTTTTCTATGATGGATATATCGATTACAAGGAATAGATGATCGATCAGCAAGGCCTTAGTTGCGAAAAGCAACTGAGGAATTCCAAAAATCTTAGCAAACGAGACTCATTTTAAAGCATTAAACGTTCTAATTGGTGTGTTATACACTCATTTTTCAGTTCCCCTCTGAAAATAGTCTAATAATTTCTTAAAAGAGAAAGAAGGCTGAAGGGAAATGCTACAGTGCTTAATTGTTTATAAATTCACTGGGTTTCCAAGCAGGTGTATTCATATAAATAATTATTGTTTGCAGTTTGCTTCCATAGGCAATAAACCTCAAGGACAACTGAGTGGATCCAGTGACAAAGTATCATCAATCCTCCTGAACAGCACGATAAGACAGTGTGATAATGTGCTTTGCTCAAGGACATAATGAGAAAGGTCTTGTGATGGACTATTGGTCTGATCACAACTCAACTGCACAAGGAAATGGGCTCAATAAGAAGTCTTCAAGCAGAGGAGCTGTCAATGTCAAAGCAATTTAATAAACAGAGTATGGCTATCATTGACTTGATGATATATAAAGCTCAGAGAGAATTAGTTCAAAGATATCTGGCATGTAGCAGTCAACACTCCAAAAGACAGATCAACTGACGATCATCAACCTTTAGGTCCTAAATATGATAAAAGCCTCACATCTATTGGCTTTCTGGAGGAAGCAAGTAATTTTCTCACAAGATCAATCAAAGCCTTTAGTGAAATTTCAGATGACGAATTACGTAACACTGAGGCGCTGGTGTCTGGGGGGATCAGGCTCCACAAAGCGCTTCCTCTAGGCTGCTCAATCCTAATTGTTACCAGGTTTAAGCGCCTCATCACATTCTGCTGCCAGTACTAACTGTTGTTCCACTACTTCAGTGTTAACCTTTAAACCTTCACGTTTCCTCACGAAGGGTCACCTGTATTAATCTATTGCCCAGTCCTTGTTTTTCTGCAGTTCTTTCTGAGCAGATCTTATCCCAGCAATGAGCGAAGAAAGGCTTCCCAAAACCTGAATTGTTGAAGAATAACGTTTGTTGGACGGATTTATTTTGCATGACCTCACTGAAAAAGTTGACATATCCAATCCACATGACCAAAGATGGAATATAGAGAGCAAGTCAAACTTTCCAGGGTTCTTCGAAAGGTAATTTAGACCTTGTGGAGGAGTACTTCTACATGGGGAAAACCTAAACTATCGGGAGGGATTTGGTGGCGAGAGTCAACGTGGGTGGTAGTTGTGAAAGCATCGTTCTGCATATACGAAGTGCTGAATATTTAAACATCAAGGCTGTGTTTACACCGGCCAGGTTTCGGTGATTCAAACAAACCCATGTGTGGAACGTAGCCATCTGCACTGTATTTGCCAATCAAACAAGTGTACCCATTGCAAAAAAAAAAAAGAAGAAAAGAGCGAACAAGAATCCATCAGTTTCCGCTGATTAAAGTCCAAACACAACATCAAATACATTCAAACTGACCAAACACAGGATGTGACAATTATTCGAAGTGTCTGCTCTCATTCGAGCAACTAGAGAATATCATTATGTAGACCAAGGTTGTCAAACGTAAGGCCCGTGGGCAAAAGCTGAACCGCAAGAGGCTCCAATCTGGCCAAACCACCGGACAACAAGCTGGACTGGTCCACAAACACAGGAGGTTCAGATCCTTCGATGTCTGCAGTGGGATCCTGTGCATGTTTTACGCCACTGTGGTGGCTGGAGCTCAGGCTCAGCGGTGGGAAAGCGTCTGGACTCAACTGTGGTAGAGGCTCGCACAAGGGTCGGATTAAAATCCATCATGGACAATGCTCACCATCCTCTCTGCACAGTGTCCTGAAGGGACAAAGAAGCAGCTGCAGTGAGAGGCTCATCTCAATGCGCTGTAGGACGGAGACGTTCAGGAGATCCTTTGTCCCTCGACCCATCAGATAGTTTAACAACCGGTGAGCAGCTTTTACCTACTTGTGCTGCCGAGCTTATTTTTATATTTTAATCACTTATTACAAAAATCCTCTGTTGTCTTACATTTTAAGAACTTATTTATCTTTTACTGCTGTCATGATAAAACTCTGAATTTTTTTAGATTAGATATTAGATTAGGTTTTCACATTTCATTCTTTTCATTTCACTTTCACTCATTTTGCAACAGGTTTCCTTAAAATTGGCTTCATGTTGAGAATGTAGTTATTTTTTAGTAGTAATTGTAAGGTTTTGTGACATTTTCATCAAGTATATTCTGCTCCACAAGGTTAAAGGTTATTATGGTAAAAAAAAAAAAAAAAAAAAACATTTTATCAATCTGGAACACTCAGAACTGTGTTTGACACCTCTGGGTTAAAAGGGACAAACAAAGTTTGTTGGAAGGCTGATTGGTATGAACGTAAAAAAAAAAAAAAAAGTGCAGGAAAAACTGTATTTCCTGAAATTAAAAATGGAGATTTTAACAGGCACCACAGGAATACTGTCCAACTGGAGAAGATAAAAATAAAAACAAAAGATCAAAGAAATCCTGGAGCAACTATAACTGAGGTATTTAACTTGTTTTATCATCACTTTACAGCAGATTAAAATTGTGAGTACAATTTTGTTTAACCTTTGGCAGGTATTTCTTATTTTCAGATATGTGCACACCAAAAATTCTTATTATGCCGGTCACCTTGAGGGAGTTAAGGGAAGCTTATATCACCAATAAAAATGAGGATAAACTGTCTTTACTGTGGTCAAAAAGTCAATACCCTGGGATCAGGAAGAGGGAATAGAGAAACTGAATCCCAGTCAAATCTCAAAATTCCCTTCAGGGAAAACCAGAGGGCCATGAGAGGTTTAAGGCCAATGTGCCCAGTGAAGCATGCACAAAGCCGGGGGTCCGTTCATGAAGGAAAGGGGTGGGTGGGGGTATTACACAAAGCTCAACAACTCCCATAACTCAGCTGAGCAAGGGTTAACCTTCTTTCTTTTTTTTGTCTGTGATTTTTCAACTGAGTCATCATCAAGACCACATGCAAAAAAAAAACTAAGTTTGTTGCAACTTAACCCCCAGGTGGTGCCGGCTGAGACAACTGCATGGCAAATCCACTCCAACAGAAAGAAAACACAGAGGCCATGTAAACCCAGATGTTATAATTATAAAAAATATTGCCCATTTTTCAAAGATGCCCCACATGTGGAACACCTTCTTTAAATCCGAGGGAATATAGGGAAAAATCAAACTCCAAACAAACAAAAGATAATAAAGGAAGATGCAAAAGAAGATGTGAAAGAAAAGAGCTGGGAAACAGAAAGATGGTGGTGAAATTAAAACCTGAGGAATAAAGCTGAGACTGTTAAGTGTTATCTTCGAGTTGCTTTCTGTGGATGTAAACAATCCAAGTCAGGTGAAAACAGCCTCAATGGTAGACACAAAGGTAGAGACAACTAAAGACCTGACCTAACATTCCTGTGTGTGACACTGTTTCCCATCGGGCTCCCCCTGAGCCCAAACACTCCACCCAGACGGAGCAAGTGTACGTTAATGGATATCGATCATCCCGGCGAGTTCTTTGAACCCTGACAAGTCTGAAGGCTTAGCCAAGCGTCAATATTTGCACTGACACAACTGTGAGGCCAAGAAGTGAGGAAGTCTTTCCTTGAGGAGCTCGAGAACCACCTTGGCAAATGCCTGGCACACGTCCCGTCGGGTTCTGCGGTGCAGAAGCCACAATGCATGGCCGTGATAATCACCTATTTAATGTCAACACAATTCACGTGGCCTTTTAAATTTCTTCAAGCAGTGGGCATTTAGAGGACACCTGGTTGGTTTTCTGGTCCTCTCAGAGAAACCTGATAAAAAAAAACAACCAAAAAAAACCCCTAAAAACCTTTTTCGGCACTCATTAATTATTCAGTGTTTTTGGAGGGACAGCACTCTTTCGAAGGTCTTCTTTCAAGGCCTCTTGCATCACCAACGTTTACTTTGCTCACCCTTTCAGCCCTGAGCATCGTCTGTTCATTTCCTTTGCAGGTTCCCATATTTTCCCTTCTTTCTGCTTCCTATGCTGGAAAATCTCCCTTTTCATCCCGATCCATTCTGATCTGACAAGAGGAAGCCCCCCCCCCCACTCCCCTCCCCTCATTTTTGGAGGCCAGATTGAGGAGTAGAGCTTGTCTCGTTCATGAAGATGACCCGTTTCCTGAATCTGTATTTACTCATTCACTCACATGCTCTTTGTACCGATTTCTAACATTCCCGTTCTGCAGCCCGGTCTCTCTCCATAAGAGCTTTTGCAGCTGTATTCACTTTCCCAGCTGCCTACAGGGTATGTCCAATATATAGAGATATATCCATACTGCCGTCCTGAGCAGGAAAATAACAAACAGATGAGTACCATCTGAGCTTTTGAACATTTTTAATGTCTTTGTGAGGTTTTTTTTTTTTTTTTTTTTTGCTTTTTGGAAGGAACTTTTTCTGTTCCTGGCAAATGTTTGCTTCATGACTCATAACTGTTTGGGTTCGCTCTAACTCGAATGGCCTACGTCTGCAGTCTAAAAGAGAAAAGTCATGAAAATGACAAATGCTGATAATTGCAGCTCACTTCAAGATCATCAATTAGAAAGTTAAATGCAATGGTATTTGACAGAAATAGACACACACTTTCAGTCTGTCCTAGAAAAATGTTTATACCGATTAACTTGTGATACAAAAACAAGGAAATGTTCATATAGGGTTGGCAGTTTTGGGCCCCATTCACATGCATCGATTTTTTTAGTTTTCAATTCAGAAAGGTTTCATATGTACATGGCAACATTTTGAAAATGGAGTACATTAACATTTGTACGGCCAGAAAACGAAGTTGGATCGTTATTATGGTGACTCTTCACTATAAAACCACGAGTACCAGGATTCAGTACCCGTTGTCAAAAAGTTGCACCATTGCCATTTCAAGGTAAACCAAAGAAATGCAATGATAGTTTAGCATTTCTCACTTGACAACATTGTTGTTTGAACAGCGCCTAAGAAAGTAAAGAAATATCTACACATGGACCCGCCGATATGAAAGGAGAGCTGCAGGAGGAGGGGGTTTCTGAAGCTCTACGACCACCCTCCAACAGCTGAAACAGACTACAAAGTCTGCTTTCCTGTCCCCTTCAGCCCGCTGAAATAAGGTGTGCCCAAATTAACGCTGCTTTAACATCAAACAAAGCTCGGCTATTACTGCAAGGGCTCAGATTGAGCCACGCCCCCTTAAGTGAGCCCGCTTTGTCATACAGTGCTCTGATGCAGTCAATCAGTGACCCGGGGCTTAGCTGGGGGGCTTTGAGATTTCTTTTACGACCCCCCTCGCCACCCCCTTTCACCTCGCCTCCCGCTCCTCTAAAGAAAGAATGGTAATTAACTGATGAAGAGCTCTGTAAGATTATCCAGTCTCCTCGCCAAGAACCACAGTCCTGCCAGTGGTGTGCAGTCATGTCCCAAAGGACCAGTGCAGAATGAGGAAGGATGGATCTCAATGGTCTATTCAGCAGCCCTCTTTTTTCATCCCCCATTCAGCTGAAGAAAAGTGGAGAGGCTGTGTACAATGTTGTATATTCCAGAGAAGGAATGTCCTTTCATATCAGCACAGTTTAGGAAAAGCACTCATGGTGTTTCAAGACAAATGTCGAGACCGTAGTGACAGCACATTTAACGTGGACGTACAAACAACCCTTCAGTGACCACATCCCGGCGCGGAGGGCACGCAAGTGCACAAACAACCCCTGACTGCGAGCGGGAATGCGCAGCAGATTGAATTATACAGGAGAAGGCAAAAAATAGCTGCGTGTCCCCACCACCTCGGGCGAAACAGAGCGGTGCACGGAGGGAGTGAGGGTGTGGGAAAGGGTGAGGGAAGGGGAGGCTGAGGGGAAGAGAGTGGGGGACACGTTTAACTCAAGTCAGAAGTTTTTAGTGTGCGCAGAAAGGAAATGGAAAACACATTTGCGAGGAGAAAAGACAACGTGCAGCTTTGCCTCATCCTTCCATTCTCACTCATAACATCTCCCGCATTCAAATGCTGCGGCCGGGCCAAGGCCCCCCGCAGCCGGGGTCCCAACCCTCCACCCAGCCCCCGACATTCAGACCACCCAAAAGACGGCCTGACCAGCTTGACTTGATCGGCTTTCAAATCATCTTAACTATCCTCTCTTGAATCAGCCAGCGATCCTTCTGGTGCAATCGGTCTCCCCTTGCACGACCAGTGCTGTTTTTATCCATGTTATTAAATGCACATCCAATAAATAGGATAAACAGCTTCAGAAGTTAGATATGCAGAATTCAGCTCATGCACAAACTTGGAACATGGTCCCTGGAGTTGACACAGTGAGGAAAAACCTTGAGTTGGAAAGTGTTCTCACCCAGAACATGCAGGACAGGCAGACCCAGGTGCGTGCAGGTCCAGCCAGAGCTGTTGGCAGGCTGAGGGAGACGGACGGCATGGTGACGGACAGGAGTGATGCTGCTGCTGCTGCTGCTGCTGCTGCTGCTGCTGCTGCTGCTACACACCGGTGGGTTTCCTTAAGTCCAATCCAGCCAAGGGAAACATTGCCCACCGCTGAAAAGCCATGGCGGTCCCCAGAACATACGCTCTCTTTCCCTGCAACTCACTTCTTTCCTCCTTCTGTCTCCGGCTCTAAATTGGATCCTGACTGCTTCTCCTCCGCCTGCTCACTCTGCCTCGCTTTCCCTCTGCCGGGGGAAACTTTCACAAAGGGGGAAGGGGTAGTGCTGGTGGTGCTGCTGGTGGTGGTGGGGGGTCAGGCTGCCCCTACCTCTCCACGGGAGCAAAGGGGGAGGGGGTGGTGAACTTATTATCCATCTCTTTTGCGCCTCCTTCCCTCCCTCTCATCCTGTGTCTCCCTCCCCTCTTTAGCCCTCTAAGTCCCACCACTTTTAATTTCATTCATCCCTTGATCCCGCCTCGCTCCCTGTTCACCCCCACCTCCTGAGCATCCACGGCACTTCACGGCTCCCCCTCCACCACCACCCCCACCCCTGCCTCCATCTCTGTCTCTCTTTCGCACAAGCCCATTTTAATATTTCATAATCTCCCCCTGTGCTTACCCTTGAGATGGACGTCCACTGGCATTCTCCTGACTCTGGAAAATCCAATACTCAATCACTACGGATGTTAAAAAAAAAAAAAATGACCTATTTATATTCTCAATCCTTTTTGTCCTTGAAATTTTGCTTACTTGGGTCTGCAACTTGTTAAATGAGTTCACAAATGGATTTGGGGATGTTGGAAAAATTTCAGCCAATATGCAAAGACCAACAATGAAAGATATATATATACATATACAGCGAACAAGCAACATTACCATTGTAGTGTCAAGCTCACAAAAAGGCTCCACCAATGGTTCCGAAGCACAATCTGATGAGAGCATATCAAAATCTTTAAAACAAGTGCTTCACGTTGTGTCGGGTGCAAAGAGCACATGTCGGAGCATTTCTACTAAAACTTTGCACTTATAGCCATATTAAAAGAAACAAAGTACCACTTTAATTATGCCTCTTGGTGCAAATTCCAGATAAAATGTCCAAAAACCATGCCTGGCTCAAGCTTTGACATTGGATTGGATTGCTTTTGAAAAAGCCACAAATTACTTAACTGTGAACACTGCACAGATTTTTTTTAACACAATTTTTTTTTCTTTGTTATACTATGAAAGCAAAAGCTGATTCTGACCATACACAATGAGAACAGCCAGTAAACTAGGGGGTGTCAAACATAAGGCCCGTGGAACAAAGCCAGACTACAGGAGGCTCCAATCTGGCTGATAAACCACCAAGAAAATGGTAAAAATTTCAAAGAAAACATTGATTTATTTTTAAACGGATTTCTTGAGATTAACCGACAAAACACAACACTGAGACCCCAGCTAAGATACTGGCATAAAAGATTGCTATTTCGTGGCTTAAAATCATGTGGTCAGGGTGAGTTTGTAAAAACATACATAATGCAACAGCAGAAGGAGAAGCTTTCTGCACCAGAAGGTTTCATAAAAATTGGCTTTAAGTTGAGATTATAGTGATTTTCAATATCAATTGTTTGAGTTTGTGAAAATATCAACATTTTCATCACATATACTCTGCACCACAACAAAGAAAAGTTTACATTTTTCCATTTAAAGGTCGTTATGTCGCTATTTTACCGGTCTGGTTCACTCAAGATGAAGTTGGGATGAACGCGGCTCCTGAACTAAAATGTGTTTGACACCCCTGCAGTTAACTGTTTTCGAACTGAATACAGACACGTATTTCATGTCTGCTCAAGTAAAACAATTTAAATCAATACGGGAGTTCTCAAATCAATAGTGGCCTCAAATGAACCCCCCCCCCCCCCCCGACCCTCCGACCTCCTTCACCAAAGAGTAAAAGAACAGAGAGGGGTCGTGCAGGAAGTAAAAGCTGCTTCATTAGGTTCTCACTGCTCATCAATGAGCATGTTAGCCCCATGCGTGACTCTTTATCCCCATGTGAAGGTTTTCTCTCTCACACACACACACAGCTTATGGACCCCACAAGGATGGCAAAACGAGAGCAAACACACACATTTACTTCAAGCCTCTTCACTTCAGCCTATCACTCTGTGGGCTGCATGCGCCCGTAAACGATCGCAGACCCATAATTTTCAAAGTTACACCGAAAAATCCTCCGAAAATCCAGACCCACTTCTTCCTGCAAACATAAACACCCATAATTCAAACTATCAAATTCACAGCATGCACACACACACAAACATCCACCGACAACCACCTATTTTTTCTCACCGCTCTCTCACGCACACTATTCTCACACTTAGTGTAAATACACAAACCCACCCAGGCACAGACTCACACAAACACACTCACCCAGTGGCACAGAGGATTAATCCCCCGGTATTTCCTGAAGGCCACCCCTAACACTGACATTTTCACTAAAGAAGACAATGTTAGAAAGACAACATTTAAACCTAATCCCTCTCCAACCATTGTACACAAACACACACAAACTCACATCCAGCCTGATATTTGACTGTATATTTTTCTGTATTACTGCATGTCCATGTCATTTTAAAAGCTTTAACTGGCCATTGTTAACATTTCTTTTCCTTGTTAAAATAACAACAAAAAAAACTCAGATCAAATCAGATTGCAAAAGTAAGATTTCAACCAGCAGTCAAAATATTGTTGTTTATATGCTCTGAAACATTGATCCTGCCATATCAGTTTACCTGCCAACAGTAGCAGCTCTCATCTTTTCATCATCAGGAGGAACCACAATGTTTCAGCGCTACTGCATTCTCACATGTATTCAATTTCGTTTCACGTATCGAGGCTCCCGACATCTTATTTTATTTAGATTAGCATTAGTAATATGCACAATACAATATTCGATCTTTATTATTGCAGACACAGGTCCATATATAAAAAAACAAAAAGAACATACAAATACAGAAGAAAAGGATGTAGAAACTGTTAATGTTATATTGCACCGATACAACTGTTTTAATAGACGAGTACAAGTATGAATTCTAACCTTTAGCCATGTGCCGATACTGAGTACCATTGCAAATACATATTAAATGACATAAAGCCTAATATGCACTCCTTACGCAAACCATGCATAAAGGCTATGTGAGGCCATGAACCAGCGTCGACGCCACACAGATTGTTGCACCCGGGGTAGAGAACGATGAAGCAGGAAGGAACACTATCCACAGCATCGTCTTCACTTAATGGCTTTGAATAAATATCTTGCAGGAAGTTTAGTAATGTCACTAACATTCAGTATTTCACTGTGTTAACACCATGTTCTCTTATTACCTATGCAAGTTTGCAGATTTGTTCCTTAAATAAAGTCAATTTTTGAGCTTCACTGCTTGATTTGAACTTTGTCATTCACTATCAGAATTAGCTCAAGACTGATGGTACCCGACGAGACGACTAATGATTTTCATTAGTCATCCAAACCCTAGTTTTCAGAGGCCCGAGCAACGTTGTCCTGTAAAGTTTTACATTTTCACTTAAAAACATTGTCTTCTACTCAAAACATGTGTTCAGGTGATATAAACTAAACCAAACTAAAAAAAATGTAATAAAACCTTACATTAGAAGTTGTTTTTGTACAAATATCAAATTATCAAAGTGAGTGACTGCATGACTTTGTTCAGTTAAAATACCATCTCCCCTAGACCTGCAACTTTCATTATTGAGCTAAAATTTTTATAAAAATAAAACACTGCGAATAAGAAAGTTACTTTAAATAGTACTTGTTTTATTAAAATGCCCAGTAAAAGGCTACTAGATGTTGGAAGGTCTGATTTATATTTTACTCCATGCATGAAGGAGAAGAAAATGGCATCTGGAGGCTACTTCTAAAAGAAAACACTGTGTCACTACATGACTGTGCATGGAGGTGTTGTCCAGCAGAGCTTACATGTACCAGAAAGAATAGCCAGTAGTGGACACTTCGTTCTTCCAATCCTCTGTCACCACCCTGCTCCTGTAACTGTGAATGATGTGATACATGTTTTCGATAAAATATCTTCTATAAATAACTTTTAGCTAACAGAGAGAATAAAGCGCCTGTAAATGTGGTATATTAATAGCAGATACACTCTTGAAAACAGGTAGAAGTAAGAAAACATGATAGATTTTGTCGATTTGTGGCAATCAAATATGATGAATAAAGGATAAAGTCATTTTTAGTAGGTACAAACAACTGGAAAGTCACCAAATGTAACTGCAGCACCTGCTAATGGCCACACACAGAACTGCATGTTCATAATCAGAACCACTTGTTTATGGCCTTGTCATTTAATATAGATGGGAACTGGAGTGTGTGTGTGTGTGTGTGTGTGTGTGTGTGTGTGTGTGTGTGTGTGTGTGTGTGTGTGTGTGTGTGTGTGTGTGTGTGTGTGTGTGTGTGTGCGTGTCTATGCACAGGCATATTTCCAAGGCTAATCAGATCAGTGGAAGGGTCTGTTTTAGTGCCTCTTTAACCTTGACCATTCTTGCCTTCTTTTGTAAACCCAAGCGGAGCGCGGACCTCGAGACACTCACACAATTAGGAAGATTAACTGGTGTCAGGTCACTATCCTTGAACCAAGTAAAGATGAGTACAAAGCCAGAGAGGGATCCCAGCTGTGCTGCATGTGACAAGCAAAAAAAAAGGGAGCGGATCAAAATAAATTTGTCAGACGATCGATCGCGACGTGGAGATAAGACGACGGATAAGGAGAGAGTGAGCGTGGAAACAGCAGAGGGGCGTGCTCCCGTCCTCTTGGCTCCCGTCCTGGAACCTGCTAGATGAAGGGGGAGTTTACTTGTTGACAGACAGGGGAACAACACACTCCAGCAGCCCCCCAGTGCACAGACACACACACACACAGGCACGCACACACACCCTTTCCAACCCCTGCGACTCGCATCTGTTGAAAACAATGCAGACCCGGCGCCCTCCCTTTTTACAGGGCTCTCACATGTGTGCACACGTTTTTCCCTGTGTACTCTCTGCCGTCGAACGCTGAGAGGAAGGGCCGTCCGCCCAACACCAGCTGACCCGTGGAAGCAACAATAACACATGCTGGGAAGCATTATAGTCTGCCTGCTCTTTCAACTGCGTCACTGGCATTTTTTTTTTTTTTTTTTCAATTCTAAAAATATACTTGCAATCACAATAAAAAAAAGTGCAGGACTTGTCCCCAGGTAACTTAAACAGCTTTGTTTTGGACGATTGGATAATTTTTCAGGATTTATTTTATGATTTCATGGTGAATCATGGTCACATCGAGCAGCAAAAAATAAAAAAGCAGCCTTTCATTCGTGGTGCACAAGCCCCAAAGCAACGCAACAGTGCACAGAACCACTGAAAACACATTTTTTTTGAAAATGCTTCGACTCCATCTCTGTGGAGAGGGGGGAAACAAAACCTTTCTGAAGAACTAATACTGCTACTTGGTAGTTTTGTAGTTGAGAGTCACCATAATAACAACCCAACTTGGTCGTCTGTCCATATGAATGTCCGTGTACTCCCATTGTTAATGTTTATGGCGTATTGTTCTCTGCACGCATGTGTGTGTGAAAACTGCATGAAAACTGCATTGTTTTCAGTGTTTCTGCTGCTTTTGTGTAAATGGACAAGTTACCCAGAGAAACAACAGGAAAGATCCATCTCCACAGTCAAACCATCTTATTTTGGGGTCAAGAATATAACACAGGATTTAGACCCTCCAACTGAGCTCGTGTAATTGATGGTTGAAAAGTCAGTTTGAATTAGTACACAGCCTGTTAGTTATAAATACAGATGTTTTTAGCTGTCGAGCATCCCCCAACGTGCTCTATTTCAAGACTGTACACATCCGTTTGTGACCCACAGAGAAAGAAAGGACATAAAAACAGTACATTACTTAAGTTGTATATCAGAGAATAATGCCAGCAGGTTTTTGTGTTTGCTTCAATGGCATGCAGAAGACCTTAGTGCTCTTTCGAGGAGAGAACTCCTGTATTTCTTCACTTCCAATCATACTGATCCAACTAGTGTAGTACTACAACAATTTCAAGATCTTGGTCTTGGCACCATGTCAGCCCATTAAGGACTTAGTCTTGTCTTAGTCTTGCACTGCTCTGCTCTTGGTCTTTACTTGGTCTTGGCCCCTTAAAGTCTTGAGTCATGGGATGCTCTGGTCATGGTCTCGCCTTGGTCATGGGATGCTCTAATCCTAGTCATGACTCGGTATCAGGTTAGGTGACCTTTACTAGGACACTCGTTCCAACACAGTCACTGACCTCTTGCCATGTGGATGCAACAGAAAGCCGAAGGACATCATGTAAAATAAGCTGAAATCTTTACCTGTTTAGTCATTTTCCTGCAGGCCCAAAGAACATTGTGCAAGTTGCATAAAAACAAGGAATATATGTATCAAATTATCATCAAGCTCGTTTTCTTTTTCATGTTAACTGGGCAAAACAGTCACTGATATGTGGCACAACCTTTCATTTCAGCATTAACATGAGACTTTCCTTACGATGATGAAAAACTAGAATAATGCAGTACAACATGCAAACAGGTGATGCCGATGGCACTGAACAGCTCCTGAATTTGTGGCCGAGCTTTGAACACGTCCCGGTTTAATCGCTGGCAGGATCGCTGTGTGGCACTGCTCTGTACACGCCACATGCGTCTGCAGTGGGTACATCCAATATGCTGCAGAAGCCGTATTCATAGGATTAATGGCTCTGGTCATTAGGACAAAGCCTCAATCAGGAAGTGTGCCAAGAAAAGTCAAAATAGCAATATCCTGATGTCTGTGTTTTCTTATCTCTGCAGTCTTTATGTCAGGCTGGTCACTGTCTGAGTGTGACACAAATTATTACATCTCTATTGTCAATGACAAGCTGCAGGAGGAAATGATGGGATGTGCAAAAATCACAATATCTCATGTTGCAGGTCAGTTGCTATTTATCTTAAACAGAGCTGAGATGCTTCTAGTAACAGTGCGAAATAACTAAAGAATGAAGAAATGTATTAGCCAGATGTTAAAGATGTGGTCAGGAAAATTAGATGTCTGCTTTTGGTTTTCATCAGTCTCATCAAGAAAGGATGGACAGAAGCCGCTGAGCTTACTGAAGTGTCTGCCAACTTCAAGAGGCTTTCGTTTGAGTATTATGTTGAATCGTGCGCCATGAGGTCTTCTCAGGTATCGAGTCGAGGTGGAATGGAAAAACAATATTTTAAAGTTGAAAGTAATTTAACTGCTGGGGCCATTCGATGTCTAAGAAAAGTATTTTTTTAGGTACTTGTTATTAATTTAGCACAATTATTCACATTTTAATTGCATCTCATTGACACGAGAATTGGTAAATCAATAAGCAGACTTGGGTCCGGTTCAAGTGAAAACTTGCAACGTGGAAATTTTCGAAAACACTCAAGACTCCGTGGAAACGGGAGCAAATGCAACTTTTGGGAAACACTGACTTTGCCTGTGGAAAGAAAGGAGATCAAAAGTTTTTAAAATGTTCTGACTGCGTTGCCATGGAAACGAGGAAAAACGCAACTTGCTGAAAATTCACCAACTCCATCTCTGTGAAAACAGGGGCAAACGCAACTTTTCTGAAACGCTGCGAATGTCTGTGTACTCCCATCGTTATTGTACATTGTGCATTGCTCTCTGTGCACATGTGCGTGTGATTACATTACAAACACAGCCAACAGCACACCAGAAGTGTGGCTCTACATGAAAACTTAATTTCTGAAACAAACAAAAAAAAAAAACACAAAAATTCTGCGTTTTTGATGTGTAGAGTAAACGGGGCCTTAAATATGTGTGCACTAATTGTGCATTTCTTAAATACAGCAAGAATAACCTAAAGGTTAGCTGGAGCGTCGATACACACGACTACATGTTCAGCATTGAGGTGATTAAAATAATATTTGGATTTGTTGCATGTTTTGCACAGTTGTGCTCTCCAAGTACATTTTCAAAACCATAATCTGTGAAAATGGCAAAAGAGAAACTTCTCGAATGCCGATTTCCCATCAAATCTAATTTTTACAAAATGCAAACTGTACCTTGGTTTTGCTTTTCCCCGGCTTCCAAAAAGGAAATATGCAGTGGAAGAAAAATTTTGCCCAACTGAACACGGTGGCGAGACACCAGCCGAGTCCGCCCATTCTCTCATGAAAACCAGCTCACGTTCTCTCGGGTATCGCCGGAGTCTGCTCCGCGTCTCCTCCTCTGTCCTTCACAAACCCACCCTGTGACTGCTTTTTATCCAATTTAGGGGGGAAAAGTACATTTTCCAGGGGTTACAGAGGCTGGGGGCAGCTGATGTCACGACATCCTCCGCTGTCTCTTCTAGCATCCCACCAGCATCCCTCTGTCCTCCACACGGACCCCCCTCACTCTCTCTCTCTCTCTCTCTCTCTCTCTCTCTCTCTCTAACTGGATGCTGCAGCATCCTCCAGTTAAAGCCTGAGGAGGAAAAAGATTAGGAGAGGGGGAGACAGAAATGGGCGGTGGCGGGATGGGTCGTGCAGAGCCGTCTGGTAAGGAAAGCCACTTATAGTGATGGGAAAAGGAGGAGGCGGTAGCAGGCGGTAGCAGGCGGGGGCGAACATATCTGCAATTTAATGTAAAAAATAGGGGATGGCTTTAAAACAAGTCACAGAGGAAATATAATATCGAATATAGCAAGCTAATAGTATATTTTTTTTGCATTTTAAGGACGTAGATATGCTAGTATAGAGACTTTAAAGCTGATTATTTAGATTTTTAGTTAAAGGATTGGCATGAAAATGTGCAAAAGACAGATTATAGAGTTGAATGAATGCCATGAATAAAGCAGAAAAAAGTAAATTAACATGTTCATGCATGATAAATGTACTCAGGTTGTGCGTTTGCAGCCGTCAGGGGGTTTCTAATAAAGATTGGCGGTCTCAAACCAATCACAAATGGCCCACGGAGCCCCTGAGCCCATTCGGAGTAATTGGTGAGCACCGACACCGAGGGTTGCGTCGGTGACACAAATTAAACTGAGTGTTTAGCTTAGCTTATTAGCGAAAGTGGAAGCCAGATGAAATAAATGGCTCCTTTGGTGTCACAACCAAGGAAAAGCAAACGAGGCTTTGTGGAGTTACGCGAATTCTGATAATGGCGTCTGTGATTTTATTGTGCCGTCGCCGTGAGGGATTTTGATTCGGAGGGCTGCTGGAGAACACTTTGCTCTCATGTCACATCAGCTGTAAACATTCGGGGAACAATAAAGAGTAGTTTGCTCCCACTCGCCGCTTTGTTTCCCATCAGAGAAATGAGAAAAGGAAGTGTGTGAACGCTGGAAGAGCGGCCCATTGCCCTGCTTGGGTGGATTCTTTTTTGGCGCTTCCTCTGTTTTGTTGCGGTCAGCCTTTTTCCACAAAAGTCCCAGCAAGGTGTTGGACCGGTTGCGCTTCAGTGAATTTTTACCAGCTAAATCTGCATCAACACATCAAACCCTGTTGGTTTTTATCCCACAGCACAAAGCAGCAGTGGAGGACAAACAGCAGCTGTGCTGCCAAATTAATGACTTTCACAGAAATAAACTTAAAACATAAATAATTGACACATTATGTGAGTGCAAATGATACCAGAGTTGTTCGTAAACAAACATAATCAGTCGCACTGCATAACATAATAGAAGAGGAAATATTTATAGGCTATCTCGCTAAGTGAGTTCGCGCCGCCGCTCTTCGGGTGAAGGTCTGGTTCGACTGTGACGAAAAGCTCTGTGTATCGCTGGAGATTACACGGCTCTGGACAAAGGGACAGTGAGATCCCAGAAGAGGCGCGGGGACAATATTATGCACACTTCCTGTCCCCTCTGCAGTCCAAACAATGGGCCGGTTTCAGGTCTCGTTCTGGCAGCGGCAGGTCTGTTGTCCACTCGAGGAAACTTGACAAGAGGTTAGAGAGTGAAGGGTCATTGTTCCTGGGAGAATAAGAGGGGAAGTGAACGGTCATGGTGTTTAACGGGGGGGGGGGGGGGGGGGGTTGGAGGCCACAGATGGTGGTTTTCTTCTCATCAGGGTAATTTAATATTTTCTATTAGTTAAATGTTGCCTCTTTTTTTTTTTTTTTCCAAGAAAATCAAAAACAGCAAATAAGTACATACTTGTATCTCCATCTCGGATTTACATCAGAGGTAAAACCGCAAATTCAGTTCAGGGACCTCATAAAGAAACTTTAACCGAGAGTGGAACAGACCGGTAATCTAATAAACCTTGAAATTAAAAACTTGATCGTTTTTCTTTGTTGCAGCGCAGAGTACACGTCATGGAATATTTTTACTAGACAAAACAATTACTACCGAAAATGACAACAATCTCAACATGAACCCTATTTTAATGAAACTTTCAGGAGCAATAGACAGTGAAATGTCCAAAAACAAACTTCTCTTATAGCTGATGCATTATGCATGTTTTCTTCCAAACTCACCTTTACAGTATGCTTGTGGCGAGTTTGACAGTGTCGAGGAAGCCATACTTCATTGCAGCATCACTGATTTCTCAGCTCAGGTCTCAGTGTTGTGTTGTGTTGCTACTCTTATGAAATTTGTTGTTTTTTTTTAAATGGACGTTTTATTTGAAATTTTGATGATTTCTTGGATTAACGGGCCGGATTGGAGCCTCTTGTGGGCCGGTTTTAGCCTGCGGGCCTCATGTTTGACCCACCTGAATTAGACCATCGGGGTATTGGGTCCGCAAAGCAAGAAACAGTTGCAGAAATTTTAAATGTAGCACGGAGTGAGCAGTCGCTGCAGATGCTGAGATCACTGCGCACTGATGAAAATGCACGCAGAGCTTTCACCTCGTTCCATATTTTACACGCGCCTGTCAGCAGCTGAGAGGCGGCGTTGGACTGCTTCATGCCGCCCGCCACGCACACGACAGGCCATCATTCACGCAACATGAAGCCACATATATCAGAGAGCATTTTCAAAGTCCAACTTATTAGTTGACATATCAACTATTAACTAACTTCGCAGTGAAAAGCTATTTGGTAAATATGACATTTCATGTTTGTTTTTTTTTTGCCCGACCAAAGAGCCTGTGATTAATGCAGCAATTACAACCCGGCCCTCCCTCTATTGATCCCAGGCTGGATTGTTGTTTTTTTTGAGAGGTTGGCAGGAAGCCACGGTGAATTGAGTGAAAGCTCATTTCATCTTTTCACAAAGCAAAGAGACACCAGTCTATCTTATATCAGCAGATGGAAGCAGCTTTGGCAAATTAGTGATCATGAAATATTTAAATGAGAATTAAGGACAAAAAGGAGAGCACAATAATGTTTTTTTTTGGGGGGGGAAGCTAAAATCCCGTATGTTCATCCAAAGCCTCTTGAGACAAAATGAGGAACAAAGCCCACAGGCACAGGACTGGATTTCTTTCAATTTATGCAAATGATATTGCAACCTTATAAATACATTGAAATGTTTTCTGAAAAATTAAAACAATGGAGAAAATCTGACGTAGAGATAATATTATAAGAGAGTTGTCACGCTTCTCAAGCCTCAGACTTGAGAACAAAGAGGCAGTTTTATCATACCGCAACAACTACGCCAAACAAGGAGAATAACTGTTAAGTCTGCTGTTTAAATATAAAAACTTTCTCAAAACAAGAAGTGAATTGGGTTAATGAGTAATTTCCTGTTGAATTTCACAATGAAAGACTTTGCTATTCTGGATATTATAGAAAAAGCTTTGGCCACATTTACACCTACCCAGGTTTGTAGGGGGCAGTGTAACGAGAAGCTTGAAGCCATAAGAGCCAATCAGAATCCTTGAAAGAAAACACCACGTCACTAACTGTGACGTAAATATCCACCTATTAGATGCAAGAGACAGAGACACAGTTTTTCCAGATCTCCAATGTGGCGGGAGTTTTCAGGAATCATTGCCTGCAAATGTTGTACCTTATTTGTTTCCATCACACTCTATTTAAATAGAAATTGAACTTTATTACTTTTACATTTACTGTTAAAAAATTGTGTTTTATTAAAATAAGCATGAACTCAAATACATTTTTTTTTACTTTACAAGAACTGAATGATAAATGCTGAGAAAATGCATTAATTTGTATTAATTTTTCTTTTCTTTTTTTTTTTTACCAAGCAAAGCAGCTGGTCTCTTTTGTGTGAGCCACACTGTTTTAGGTAAAATGGCTGCTTTGATGCTAATGACAAAAATACAAGTACATTTGGTATCTTTTAAAAAAAAAAAAGTTGGTTTGCTTATAGTAGTACTCTGGATTGTAAGTTTATCAGTGTGAGAACCAGAAACGATTCAAACAGCAGTTTGTTGCTGCATAAAATGTATTAAAGTCCTACATTCCAGCTACAAATATAAGAAATGAGATGATGCAAAAGTGGGAAAATGAAAAAAAACAAAGTCTCTGACAGCTTCATTCTTTGTTAAGGACTAAATTGCAAAATTCCAAAGGGCAAGGGTGAACTATTTAACCTTTAATTATCCTCTGCGCCACACACGAAGTATCCACTGTGACCACTTCACCTTTATAAATCAGGCTGGAACAACTCCGGCCTCTGAGCCGTCACCAGCTGCCTCATAAAGGCTGCAACGGGGCAAAACTGGACGAGACGCCGGCCCAGGTGATGACAAGCTCAGAGTCCAGAGATTCCATCTTTCTTCACTCGGGGGGGGGGGGATCAAATGAAGTACATACTGTATAAAGACTGTATGCTCAATAATGTAACGTGATGCAACCGTCTTCTTTCCCCAAGTCATAGTGGGCGAACTAAAGGTTAACTGAAGGTTAATTGTAGACGCCTGCTGTTCTCTGGCCACGTCGACAACCAGCTGAGTAGAAGAGCCGATGACAGATGTGGTTCCCCCTCCAGCGAAGACAATTGTAAACCAGTCCTGAGTGAGAAAGTTACAGCGCTCCGCCGTAAAGTAATTAATCAGCGGTCACCTCCACGAGCGTCACTTCCCCACGAGAGCGCAGGACAAAAGAAAGGCATCTTTGAGTGAGGTCAAACTGAGTGTTCATCGTAAAAGAACACATTTTTTCTTTTTTTTAAAAAGGTAGAATCAAGCTGCTTAGCACTTCATTAAGGGTGATTCAACCATCACCAGCAAGTTGGTTTTTACAAAAGATCTTCAAGAAATGTGAAATCAGGATGGACAAAAACACACACACAAACAAAAAAAAATCTGAATTTCACACCACACAGTTAAAAATAAGTTAAACCTGAATGCTTGTTTTGGAATCACATCATTATCTCTGTTTAAAAGTGAAGCCAATTAAACATTGTTAACAGATTACATGTCTTATATTAAGAAATTGTGCATTTTTCGGGTTCCAAAGATCACCAAACTGACACATAACGGACTTTTTAGAATAGGCAATGTTTTTTATAAGAGTTGGCGTGTCCACCCGTGTTTGGCTTCACAGAAATAATCATTCACCAAATCAGAGATCATAAAGCTACAAATGGGACGAAGCCACTGGCTTGTCAAAAGATCATAATCTGTGTTGCAGTTTAACTATTTACAGGATTATTATTTCTTGTGTACGAGGAAGATGTGGGCGTGTCCGAAACAGGGGTGTCAAACTCATTTCCGTTGAGGAGTCAAAGCAAAAGAGAGCCTGCTGACCCATCATCTCTGCATTTTCCTTTCAGAAAAGTTTCACATTTTCAAAATATTGCCACGTTTACGCAAAACCTTTCTGAAAGGAAAATGCAAAAAATGTCTAAACGGAGTCTGGGTGTATATACATGCAGTTTTAACGACGGCGGAAATATACTTTTCTGGAATCATCTCTTATGGGAAATCAGATTTCCGACACGGCAAAATGTTTTGGCCAAGGAAGCTCATGAACGCGTTCCATGCTGATAACTCTTGTAAATGCATGCATTGCCAAGACTAACCTGACAAGCATCGACCGTGTTAACACATTCCACAACTTCTGAAAGAGGGAAAATCGAGATTAGTGAATCTGCACTCCTCCTCTCATCTGTGTACAAATCACTACAAGCTGACGATGACAACATTTACTTCAGAAGTAACACGACTAATGTGTTCTTTGTACTGATTTCCATCCTGTTCTAAATTCATGTATTCATCTTATTTATAC
Source organism: Blennius ocellaris (assembly GCF_963422515.1). Classification (NCBI taxonomy): domain Eukaryota; kingdom Metazoa; phylum Chordata; class Actinopteri; order Blenniiformes; family Blenniidae; genus Blennius; species Blennius ocellaris. Next base: position 5,826,527 of record NC_137655.1, on the reverse strand, counting down.
TCATCCACTCTCTCATAGATTTGCGGCTAATAGTCATGTTTATCTCCTGGTGCTTCTCGGTACACGTTAGGTGGCTCGTCTCGTTGTTCATTCTGTCTTCTCAACCAACAAACACCGACGTGGATCGTAGATTTAGCTCATAGCTGCCTTACATCTCCAGAAAACAAGCCGGGGAGGGAGATGAAAAAGTTTGGAAGTCACTGGGAAACAGTCCTTTATCTATGTTAAAGTCGGTTTAAAGAAACACCCCCACCCCCCTCCTGTGCGTGTTGCAGCTGGACCTGACCTGCACACAGCAGTGAACCTCTGACCACCCACAGATTAACATGACAAGTCTGAGCAGCACTCACCAGCCAGAGGGACGCAGACATGGCAGGAGTTTTGTTTGAAGACACCTGCAGCAGTAATTCCCCTTTTCACAGATCCGCGGCTCTCTCAAACATGGAGTCGGTTTCTCTGGGATCAGCGGGACTTGTGTTTTTTCGTCCCTCGGAGTTGGATGCGCCCACTAAAGAGAGCCCAGCAGTCTGGCCCTCATCCTGACACACTTCCTGAGATTCATTGGTAGGGACGGGAGAGGAAACACACACACTGTGGAAAGCCGGTGTCAGGAGATCATACCATGGAAAGTGAGAAAACCACAAGCTGCTGTTTGTTCTCAGAAAGCTCTTTTTCGTGGTTGTTGTACTTTAGGCAAAGGTCAGAGTTTTAAGGGCGTCGTGTACAGCAGAGGTCATGAGGGGGCGCTCACTGCAGCTCGTAAAAAACAAAAGTGTAATTTCAGGGGGAGATAGTCAACCTTTACTGGAGAGTCCCGTGTCGCCTCATGAAAAGACAAATGTGACACAAATTGAATTGGAATTGAAAATAGATTATACATCACCTACATGCTGCTTTCAACTGCAGGCGATATATGTTGTGATTTCAGTCACTCCTCTCTGGATAAATTCAACTAAAGACAACTTGAAAAGACTGAGACCCCGTTTATGTCAACATTTTCAAGTGAAACCAGACAATTTTTCAGTTATTTAAATATTTAGAAATCAAGAATCACCTTCGCTTCGATTTATCGTCACAATAAAAAGGAAAAGATAAAGAAATGCTCCACTGGAATAAATCAAGCTTCTAACGTGCCGATAACCGAGGTGAAGAGGTCACCCCGAGTCTTCTCTCAACCAAGTAACTCCAGACTACACCGGGTGCCCCATTGTTTTTTTTTTTAACAGACCCTTAATGGAGACCACCGCAGACCTGACGGATTCATTGCCACTTGGCCGTGAGCGAGGAAGAGGCTCTGAGGAAGCGGGGCGTGCAGGCGGCGAGGGGGCTCGGAACATTAACGTCCCCCCCCAGGTTTGCTTTGCTCCGCTCGGCATGACTTTTACAAGGTTCTGAAGATCGACGGCGTGCTCACTTTGCTCAGAGTGAAACACAGCGGCGGCCTGCATGAGGCCAATTTCAGAGTGTACGATGTTAAAAATACCCACATTGCATCATGTTAGACAACCTATGAGTTCATGACAATCAGTGTGTTCATTGAGACAACTAAACATTCATTGCAGTTTTTTTTCACACGAGCCTAGAATTGTGGGAATGTCTAATAACAGCAGAGACACGAATGGCCACCGTTTCCTGCTCAAAGCCACCGAACCTACAGCCACTAGCTTTTCATTAACCGCAGTTCAAAAGAATCCTTTAGCCAACGGCGGCCCTTTAAACCGACCATTACTTTACCCTCTGTTTCAAACAAGTTACGTTAACCAGCTTCCAAAAAACTGGTGTTGAGTAGGGCTACACAATATATCACAAATGTGTGCTTATTGTAATGTCAACATGGGAAAAAGTCTGACTGAAGTGAAATATATTAGGCTTCCATGCAATGTGCATTCATTGCTTTGCAAATTCAAAATGACAATAAGATAATACTTTACTCATCCCACATGGGGAAATTTAGAATGAGGCCGATGTGTTTTCAATACATATTTTGCAGCCAAAACACAACAACATTTTTTTATTTGTGAATGGAGCCAAAGTGTTACAAATACACACATAATATCACAATCGTCAAAAATATAAACATATCGTCCGTTTATCTAATACCATAAAGTGATTGTGTTCAACCTAACAACAGGCACCTTTAAATGTTTGTAATTTAACTTAACTGTTTGTTTTTTTTTAAGCTGCTGCCTCTCCACACTTGCCGAAAAACTGCTGCAGCCTGTAGTAGTGTAACAATGAAACACCACTACAAACACACACAAAAAAAGTCATTGTTGCCACTCAAAGCAACAGAAGAATGTGTTTCTGTCCGTGCATGTGTAAGCAGGGAGAGATCCAAACTGTGTCTGTGTTGTAAACACGGCGAAGCTCTGCACCAAAACCTTATAGTACTCATTCTTCCCAAAGTCGTTTCTAACCCCCACCCAGCGCGAGATCAAAGCGTGCGCTGTATGCTTAGGTTTTAACATGAAGAGAAGGGTGTGTGAGTGTGTGGGGGGGTCGGGAGCTTTACTTTCTGGTCGATTGTTATCGCTCTCTCTAAGTGCTAAGCTCTGAGCGAAGCCTCTGCCAAGAGGAGTGTCTGAAATGCGCGCGGTCCTCCCCACCATGTGGGTTAAGGCCGAGGCATGAGCTGGAATTGGAAGCGCATGTTGCATGACCTCACACTTGTCATTTTTTTTTTCACTACATGCCGGCTTCCTTTCACCACAGTGCGGCGGACGTCCAACGTTTTGGTTGCCGTGCGTGTCGTTGGCGGGACGATCGGTTCGGGGTTAAAGCCACCAGGCAGTTTGTAAACACACCAATGAGCCCCGAGTGACTGAGGAACTAGTGCGCTCACATATACAGAAGCTTCACTTGTGGTTTGGCAGACTGCTCTTTGGGAGTACATGAAATTGATGTGAATCTGTGCCTGCAATTTTTGCTGTCTCTTCTAAAGATTATTAGCTTAGTTGGATCTAATCTTGGGATGATGCTGAAATCATCCAGAGATTGGAAAAGGTTGCTAAATCCTTAATGCGGACCCTCAGTTCAACATCTCTCTCAATTAGCCACTTCAGCTTCTAAATCACCCAAGGCTATTCAATAAATCAAGAGGAAGCTTCATCTAAGCCAGGTGGGGTTCAAACATGAGCCCTGCAACAAAAAAAAGGCCCAGGAAAGGTTTCAATCCGGTCTGGAAGACTTTTAGCGCCACTGAAATCACAACAAATCCAAATTAATAGTTCAACCCTACTTCATTTAAAGCAGGGAAAGGGCATCCCCTTCGCCCCCCATTGAGCTCTCTCTCATTCTGAACATTCGTTCAAAATACAGTGAAATGTCACCAAAAAAAACCCTCTCCTGTAGCTGTTGCATTATGGATGTTTTTACCAACTCCCCCTGGCTTTGTAACTAGTTTGATACCAACAACATCCAGAGCTTTCATGTCAATATTACCGATATCTTAGGTCAGGTCACAGTGTTGTGTTGTGTATGCTATTCTGAAGAAATCTGTTTTTTTTTACAATTTTCCTGTTGTTTTGGCCTACGGGCCTTAATGTTTCACACCCCTGTAATAGGCTGATCCTCATTGAATCCATGATTAGTCTTATTCAATGCCATTTTTTCCATCGTTGATGCATTACACTTTTTGAAACATCCTCAGTGCAACTTTTTGTGAAAGCTACTTCAAAATCCACCCCTTTAAACTAGAAAAATACTCATAGTGCATACATACAAAGTTAAGCTGCTTTATACTTAAGGATCACGCAGTTTTTTTCAGTGTAGTTCACCACAGAAAGTTTCCTTAAAGTTCATGCATTTGGTAATAAAATGTTTGCATGAAGCTAAAAAAGTTACAGGGGGTTAGGAAGCTCGTAAATAAGTGTAGCAATACAGAAAAGTATCTGTGTGTGGTGGTTGGTGAGGACACCCCTCCTGTCGCCTTCACACAAAATACACAGAGCTGCATTTCTTCCAAGCACCCACTGTAACCCAGGGCGATGACCATCCTGCCCCGCAGCCGGGGCATTATGTAAATGGGAATCACGCTCGATTGGCCACAAGACTGTGTGTGTGTGTGTGTGTGTCCATCGCACAGCTTCACATTTCACCCAAACTTTATTGGTGCCAGTGGCCCTTTGTGCGCTTTAATTGAATTAACTTCTCAGAAACGGACCTTGTTGCGGCAGAGCGATGAGCCGCCTCGGCATGGAGGCTTTTTACTGTGTTTACACTGGAATCACTCGACGCTTCAGCAGACAGGGGGATCCTCTTTTGATGATTTTTTATAACTTTGTCGCATTTCCTTGCTTTATGGGAGGTGCACGACACATTTCACTGTGGAATAATGGACGGGCGCATGTCGAGGGAGAAGAGCACGGCCTTTTCCTTTCACCTCAGCTCACTCACATCTTAATGCTGCCTGCACTGCTTCTATTGTCGATTAGTCTAATGCGGTGGTGTGCAACATGCAGGGCGGGACTCGGGGAGAGGGGGCGGACATTGTAGAACACGCTTTAACGCATAAGAGTGTATGAAAATCATCAAGATAATTCTCATTAAAAGCATCTAAACTAGCACAAAAACATCTTAAGTTCATTTGTTTGTAATCTTATTTTTTGGGGTCAGACAATAGCACATTTACGTTTCAGAGCATCACTCACACACTTGACGTGAGCTTTTTGAGAAACCGTACACATCTTAAGGACAACGTGTGCAACAGCGATTATTTATTGCAGGACGAATCACAATCACAATACTGGACACCAATGCCACATATCACATGTTTAACTAATATTGTACAGCCCTTTAAGAGGAAAACCTGATGAGTTATCTTTATCTTAATAAAGCTCTTTATTTAATCCTCCTTTTTCTGCCTTTCATAATCGCTTTAATGTTTTTCGTAATCATTTAACATCCTAATGGCTTTGTATTTCTTATATTTCCTTGTGAAGCACTAAACACGAAATTGAATAGTGTGATATAACAGCAATGAACGACAGATTACTACTTGGTCTGACAGTTGGGTTGCTGGGTGAATACTGTGAGAAAAAAAAAAAGATAATTTTGCAGGGTGGGGTTCATCTTAACAAAACTGATGTCATGTTTTTCCTGCAAAGCATCACAATTTAAAACAAAACACAACAGCCCTCAAGAAGCAGATTACAAACAAGTAAGCTTGTATAAACAAGTAAATCACAGTTTATGTTACAATGGAAAAGTCAGAGCCAATGTCCCCATCTGCTGGCTAACAAGCCCTCCACCAATAACAAAGTCATTGAAGAGATTTAAACTTTCTGGATAATGTGGTGGTTGGTGTTTTGACCCGCTGGGAATGTTATTTTTCCCTGTTTATCACTCGTCTTCCCCCCCCCCCCCCTTTCATTCTGACTGCAGAGACCCACCCAGACACAGAGCAAACACAGTCACGTGCTTCTTCCTCAAGCACATAAAAGAGTCGTGAAAATTCAAATGTTTGGCCTCTGAGATAATGTAGTTTTCTCAGCGGAAAGGCAGCTTTTTTAGGTTTGGGCGTGCAACGAATGAAGCAATACACTTCGTAGGAGAGACGAGGCTATCTGTCCTGAAAGAACTTGCATTGTGACATAAAAAATATACATTATAACATCTTGTGCACAGAATGTCATTGAAAATATATCATTGTTCCAAAGGAAAACTGTGCCACAAGAACATTTCAACGTAACAATGAAAAAAAATGTTGCTGCATTTTTTTCCCCCTCCGTTTGCCTTCTCACCCTTCTAATCCCGTGAAAGACGTGGACATGCCAGCCTCTAATCTCCCTACACATGTGAGAATGCACATGTGTTTGAAGGCCTGTCCACGGCGGAGCTCAACAGTAATATAAGACAATGGCTCGAAATGACAGAGATCCCAGGAATGTGCCACAAAAGTGAAAGAGCAGAGCAGAGAGCGTTGTCCTGTAACAGTGTTGCAGTGGAAAGAGCTGATAACACAGCCATTAAAGCAACATGTTCAGCTCCATCTAATACTGTCTGAAGGTTCTTTATCTCACTATTGACTGTTAAAGCCATTATTGTTATCTCGGAGAGGGGGGAGGCCGAGCTTTCAGCACAGATAAAGTGCGGCAGTGAAACTTTTTGGAGCAAGTTCTTCGAAGCCATTAACTCTGATGTGATGTTTCCTCCGCTATCAAATATCATTTACAAAGAGAACTGTGCCTTAACAAGACTAACACGAAACATTACATCCAACATCAGACATCCAACAGTAAGGTTTAGCTCAACTCAAACGCAACCAGCTTCCTCATTCAAACAAAAATAACTGTGCCCGTTGACCACTAGGTGGCAGTGCTGTGATCAATTGTCAGACATTTATTGGTTCAACTGTTTCCACAATTAGTGAAGCGTAAAGAATCCTTTCTGAGCACTGAAATGTAAAGACAGTAGTGACGTAAAGTCATCTTGTGCTTCAAGTGTTGAAAATGTCCACAATGAAACAGCCAAATACTTCCGTTAATTTACATATAAAAAGGAAATCAGCTGCACGTCTCAACACGAACAGGACAAAGAATTGTTTCCTTTGGCCACTAGGCGTCAGTGTTGTAATCTGTCTTAAGCCATTTCATGGCAAGAAGAAGTCAGTGACACAGGAAGTCGTCATGCCCAGCGGTATTATTGACTGTTTATCCATTGATCGGATCTCAACACTCCAATCCGTATCCGACTTGTGGTCAAATGTCCTGAGCGATCTAACAAATTCTGAATTCTGCTAGTTTCTGTTTGATATTTGTTTGTTTGTTTGTTTTTGTAATGAAACCTAACACATGCATGCAGAGAACAAGACGCTTATTACGGTGACTGTCAACTATAAAACCACTAAGTCCCAGGAGAATATAGACTGGCAGTCATGATAATTGGATAAATGGAGTAAACATTGTTGTTACTGTCCATCTACTGAGCATGTGCACAAGAACTTTTAATAACAGCTGGGATGTGTGGCGAGATGATCTTCCTCCCGCAGCACTACAAGTGAAGCTGGTTTCACACCTGCAGCTTTCTTTGGTTTGGTTTCTGTAAAAACTTTCATTGTACCTTGTTCTACAACTACCAGTGAATCTAATTATCCCATGTCAACGAGGACTCTATTACTTGCATACCCGGAGAAACACTAGCCTCCAGTTGGAAGCGTAGCAGCCCGGGGACAATGATGTGGAGGTATTCAGGCTATTCCCAGAGTCATGCCACGGAGCTGCCGGGTCCAGATCGGCATGCAGGAGGCAAAGAGAGAATCCGCATGCGTTGTGTTCTCACAACTCCGCCGACTCCCGTCGTGTAAAATGAAGTGGGATTAAAGGGTAAAACCCCTCAATTTAGGTAATCCAATATGTTATTCTTGCAGTCTGGGAAAGTCCAGGCACAACCAAAGAATCTGGGTCTGTATTAACACCGAATGCTTTCAGGCTTTTACACCGAATAGCGGCCGTGCGGTATTCGGTTGCGTCTTACCTTTGACAGGGATGAAACACATATTTGTCTTTGTCTCATACAAATAATAAAAAAAAAAAGGTCAACTTCAAAGACAGGATGAGTCAGCCAATATCAGTTTATTTCTATTGGACTGAAATGGATGCATATAAAAAGATGTTTATCAAATGTTTAAGAAGCGAATTTCTATGCTCATGCATTTATGGAAGGAATGTCCGCATTGTTTCAGGGAGAAGTTATGATGATTCCTCCCATTACCAGGCTCACAGGAGATCCCAGCCTGAAGTGGATAAAATCTACAGACGTCTTTCTGTTTAAAAGTGCATTCCACAGTTTATCCTGTGCAGAAAAGGGGCTTCAGCAAAGCTCTTATAGGAAAATGTAGCAGTTTTCTTGCAGAGATTACAGAAGCTGCACATTATATTCAGCCTGCCTGGCGGGAGCAATCCCGCGTGTCTTTATTCCACATCACAGATATGGCTCGGGGAAAAAGAAACTCAGATTATTGCAAGAACATGGGCGACATACACACATCCCAAATAACTGAATGATGTGTGCATGTGCTGTGTTTTCATGCTCTGCAAATTCCAAATGACAGGATTTTGAATTACAAAAGAAAGTGTGATTCATTCGCAAAAACTGAGCAATCGATTAATTAAGACATTTCAATTAATAGGTCCGATTGTTTCACATCAAGAGAAGTCAAAAAAGAACAATTGTTCCACTTCTGAAATACTGAAAAATAATGAAATTGCCTGGTGGGACGCCAAGGCGGAGGGACATACCCGGAACACCTCCCTGATAAAATATAGACTTGCAGCCTTAATTTATTTCCTTTTAACTTTGAAAAATCTGAAAAAAATAAATAATTTAAAAAAATGGACTGGAGCCAGTTTAGGGCCTGTTCATTCAAAAAAAAAAAAAACATGTTTATGGATGAATAAATCAATACAAATAACACTCACCCCAACACACTGGCTAAAGGTTAGTACTCATACTTGTACTCATTCTTTAAAAAAAGTGGTATCGGTTCATTGAACATTAATAAAGCAGCAGCAGACATACTTCCTGTAAGTTTACAATGTTTGCACAGGACAGGAATCCTCCAGAGAAATATCTCAAATTTGTGGACACCCCCCCCCCCCCCCCCCCCCCCACCCACCCGCCCCCCGGGCCTGTGCACATATAATGTGTAGGATTTCAGGTGGAGCGCAACAAATGTGCAGCACTGGATGGGAGAGTGTGATTTAATTAAAGATTCCTTTGCCCGGTAGACAGGGCAGGACACACCCGCTCTCATTAACAGGGATCAGGACGGGAACGTCGAACATGTGCCGGCTATTGAGTTTCTACCCTTACTCCGCTAATAATAACGGCATGACACGCTTTGGCTGCAGGACAATCAACTGTTGTGCCCCCGTGTTGCGTTCAGGGACCTGCAGACACCGTCGGTCTATATATAGAGAACAAATGGATAAAGAAGTCATCCGCACGTGATTGGGAGGACAGTTTTATTGCATCGGTAACTCCAGAAGTGGGGCGTACAAACTGGTGCGCGGAGTATTATTTAGTGCATCAAAAGGTTGGTTTAATGGCAAGATGTCACACGGCTCGTTACGTCTCCCTCACTGTCCACAGAGAAACCGCATTCCAGTGAAAATACCTCCGAAATTCCGCCACAGAGGAATGTCTCAATGTGCAAACCGACCCTTTCAAAAAGCAGTGAGGGTGAACCGGCAACAATGATCTGCCTCAGCTTGTTACAAGTACTGGTGCAAAATAGAGAGGGGGGGGGGGGATCTGGGGTCTTTCTTCCTGTGTGTATTCAGAGCAAATGCAGCATGTCAAAGGGGGGGGGATTTATTACATCCCCCAAAGAAAAACACTCCCCCGATGATGAAAACATGATTGGTCGACCTGGGTAGCCCGGCCTAACTTCTGCCCTACTGTCACAGTAATTACCCTCGGAGCCCCGTGGCTTCCGACCTCGCCGCGAAAGACCCCGGGAAAAAGCGAGGAACCGCAAAAGTCAACAAAAGAGGCAGTTTTGGATGCGACCTGGGAGAGCCGAGCGGCCCTGTCCATCACTCGGAAGTTTGTTTGAATGGTGACAAAAGCCCCCAGGGTGAGACTTTGTGGGGTTTGGACGTTGCCAAGAGCGAATGCCACCTCGGCTTGCCAAGTATTAGGGCAGAAGACAAGGAGCCCCCCCCACACCCAACACGTACAGAAATATCAACAAGGACTCCGGCACAAAAGGCCACATTCACAGCTGCACAAAGCCACAGAGGTTTGGAGAGTATCGGGACTAAACGGAGCGTTGTGTAGCGCGAGGTCCAAGGTGGACGGCAGCGCTCGGCCGCCCCCGAGCTCCAAGGAAGAAAGGCGAGTCCGCCACTTTGACTCCGAGAGAAAATACAGTTGCCCCCCCGCGCGTTAATCTATCGCCGACTGTCATTCTATCCACTGTGCATTGCCAAGTGCATTAAAGACACGCTAAGAAGCTCAGCGGACGCCTTTTGTGTCCGTTTATCTTCTTGTTCCAGAGGCTTTGTGAGCGACGTTACGCATCGCTGCATCCGTAACGTTCTGAAAGGCAGTTTGGAAAAGAAATATCCGCTCATCGGATTTGCATCCCCCCCCCGACAGAGACACATTCAAAAAAGATGGGGGGGGGGGGGGGGGCATCTGAAACATAGAACACCCATAAAATCGGATCGATGTTATTTCAGACGACTGATCTTCTACCTTTAGGACCACAAGGGTTTGTTTTTTGCCATTTTCGAAAACTTTCAAAAAGAAGTTAACAAGCAAAACCTCAAAATGTAAGAGATTTATAAGCCAGAATATTTTCACACATTTTAACAATTTCACTTTTTTTTTTAACCATTATTGTCTTTAGATTAACCCATTTTAGCCATTTTAATATTATTTTTGACATTTTTGCTCGTTTAGCCATTTTGGAAAATTTTGGAAAAATTTTTCTGCTTCACCTTTTATAGCACCTTAAGCTGTTTGGGCCATTTTAAGATTGTATTCAGCTCACTCTGTTGTCATTCTAGCCTTTTTAAGCATTATATTTGTTTTAGCCATTTTAGCTGATGTTTTCCCCTTTAGCCAATTACGGCAGTTTTATTTTTTTAGGTCATTTGTTCTCGTGGTTTTAGATATTTCAGCCAATTAATTTCACAGTTTGAAAAATGTTTGTAGCCTGAGCAATTCCAGGTGTTTTAGGCCCCATTTACACCACAACGTAACAAGTGAAAACACATCGTTTTTGCATTTTCATCTTTTCGCCAGAGATGGAGTGTTTTCAAAAAGTTTATTTTTCAGTGGCTCCGACCACTATTGTCGAGTAAACAGACATCCAAAACATCACAAAGGTTTTGCGTTTTCACTTGAAAGCATTGTTGTGTAAACGGAATCATAGACTCGATTTGAGCAATTTTACCTTTTTCTAGCCATTTTTCAATTTAAATAAAAAATTTTTAAATGACTTTTTGTGTAAAACAAAACAGAACATTGAGGCAGGCGACAAAGAAAAAAACACTTTTCACATATCGGGGTGTGATCAAAATATGTACATATTGTATATATTACAACCCCATGTACCCCATGTACACTGATATCATTATGAATATGGAACTTTTCGCACCTTTTTTTATCCAGGAGTTAAAAATCCTTTTTAAAATAACTTTGTTTTGGAAAAAATAACAAGGTCAACTTGATGTATTTGTGGGAAACGTATCATCCGCATGCAGGTAAAGTGAAATTAAAAGTAAGTAAAACAATCTGAAATTGGAAACACTTTACATTAAGAAATCTCAAAGAACTATTTATAGGCATATTCGGTACTTTGTGCTTTCAAGAGCAACAGCTGGTGTTGGAATTACTTTCCAAATAAAAGGTTAAGACATCAATAAAGACTCATTTAAGTGAGATTAGTCTGCACTCAAACACTCAGATCTGAACAGTCACTAATGGTGGCCCAGGGCAACGTTTTCAAAGTGAGAGCTACCACTTCAAACTGTAATTATCTTTCACAGCATGTATGCTTAGTATACTTTTAGAATCTCAAGGATGCAGGCTCAATGCAGAAAACAAGTCCGTTAATGTGCTCTGTGGTGTTTTAATTTTTACAGCAGTGCCGAGGCAAATTAGTCTGAAAATGGTTAGTAAGTAGCCTGGGTTACAGCATTTCTGTGTACACTCTGAGGAGATTTTAATTCGTTTTTTATAAGAAACAGATTTACAGTTTTAACAACTGCACCTAAATACCTCAAAGACTAAAGAGACAAAAAGTTAAGTTTGGAATAAGAAGGTCAAGCCAGAGTGCAGCTGGACAATTAAATGAACAGTGAAGTACATGTGGAGATGATGCACGCAAAAAAAGGGTCAATGTTTGTATTTTCTAAAGCCTGAAATGAACAGTCAAAATAGCTGAACTATTTCTAAGTGAAAATGGAAACTTTCATTGAGTTTTGGGCACAACTTTCTGAAAACAGCTCCCAAGGTAGAACTTTTTGAAAACACTCCCAACTCAATGATTTTATCCAGAAGACATTATCTATTCTTGTCTTATTTCTTTATTACTGTTTTTACTGAGTTTATATTGTCTTGTTTTTACCTAATTTGTTTTTATCTGTGATCTTATCTTGTTTTATCTTTTGCTTTACGGCGGCAGGCTACTGACAAGGTTGTGACATGTCCTTCTGTCACATTTCCCTTGACAGATGGATTATTTATGTTGACGGACCGTATGCATGAATGTACACTGGGAAGCTACAAAAACAAGCTACAAAACAATGAATTGCTCCTTGTGGGATGAATACAGTTTTCCGACCTGGACTGAATGTCAACTTGATCGCTTCAGCAGTTGTGCCGTTTCCATGTAAACAGACATTTTCTCATAGTGTTAACAAATCTGAAACGAAAACAGAAAAACACTGCGTTTTCACTTGAAACGCTGTGGGGTAAATGAGAATCAAGCCAGCCGGCCTCCAGACACTGACATCAGCATTTTTTAAGATGCGATGTTGTCGATAAATCCAGCTCTCGATAACGAAAATCCTTCGAGTTATGACAAAGGTCCCGTCACAACAATCCTGTTCATCCATTCTTTTCCCCAAATTCCTGATTTCTACACAAAAAAAACACAGAGTCTAATGGAACAACACTAAATAAAGGAACAATGCTTTTAATTCTACATTAAAGTTGAATTTTAGTTTGTGTGTGTGTGTGTGTCTTAAAGCCCGAATCCGCCACAAACACAATAAATGATTCTGTCCAGGCTGTTTGGTGCAGAAACATCCACAACAGGCTAAATTCCTGAGTGTGGGGGCATTAAGAGGTAAAATGACGGGGTTAACTTTGCTGAGCCATCAGGGCCCTCCTCCCGGGTCAAGCACACACCGGGCAGCCCTCCGCCCGGGAACACACAGAGAGCGGCTTGTTCTGCGGCCCATGCGCAGGTCAGGTAGGAGTGAAATGATAGGCCTCCCCAGAGACGCGGCACAGAGAACGCACTGTTTCTAAAGCATCCACTGGAATGCAATATGGGGCGGCAGGTAACTCTCAGTTCACCGCATACCTTTATCCAAAATCTTCCAAGTCCGCAGGAAAGCCCCCGCCCGCCGTCTGACACTTCGGTGGGAATTCAGAGACGGGGAGGAGGGATGGAGCGGTGGGCTTGGCAAGGCATGAGAATGAAATGTGAAATGAGGATTAATTTTGTGGGGAAGACTCATCAGCTCCATGTTAAGAGGCATCAGATCAAATATACTGAGGAATGATAAACTCCCACCTGCTCAAAATCAGTGCTTATATTGGTTTCCAATGCATGGTATTACACAGTTACCTCCTTTTATGTGTTTTACATAAACAAAACCTTTATTTTTTTCCCATTTAGACTGTTATTCCAGGTGTTGCTGGGGAGTATTTAAAGAAAGACTACTAAACAAGCCTGAAGACAAAAAGTGAAAATGATGAGAAAACAGTCGAAATTCAGAATAATTCATCGTCAAATATGTTGAGCATTGTCCTATATATTGTGTCTTTTAAGGGCAATTTAAAGCCTTCAATCAAAATATTTTACAACTATATCAGGCTTAAAATGAAGCTGAAAAACAAGGCAGTGTGCACTGTACTCTGGAGCAGGGTTGCACAATATACTGCAAAGTTGTCACTAAAGCAATTTTAACATAAGTAAGAGCAAAACAAATTGGATTACGATAAATTACATTTCCATGCAGAGTCCATCCAAATTTTAGATGAACAAATATTGTACTGTTACACTGATTCAATTTGAATTGCTTAAGAGACCTATTTGTTCCAGAGCCAGTGGCCACAGCGCTGAAGTCAGAAGCACTAAAATCAAAGAAAACTGACCAAAAAAACCAACATGTAACTCTTGTTCTTCTGAAAGGCTGCCGGTGGGAACTCAAACGTCGCTGGTTTAGCGAGACGAGAGCTCTTGAGGTCCCATTTATACGACGTTTCAAATGAGAACGCAAAAACGATGCGTTCTCACTTGAAACAAGAAAAAGGAAGGTTTTGCGTTTACACAGCAACTTTTTGAAAATGATGTCCTTTTACACAGAAACAGCAGAAATGCTGAAAATGATTCATGTATATGAGTTGGATTGTTATTACAGTGACTGTCAACTGTAAAACTACCAAGTCCAGGAGAAAATGGACTGGGAGTCATGACACTCTGGAGGCAAACGTTGTTATTGTTAATCTACTTAACTTGGGCATGAGCAGTAGCAACTATTTACTGCACAGCGGTTCATCGAGTTACATGTTCCTCCATTTCTACAGAGTCTGAATACTTCAGAAAGTTCCACCTTGGGAGCCGTTATCAAAAAGTTGTGCTTTCTGTGTCTCAGAGCATCTTCAAGCTGAAAGCTGAACTCAATCAAATAGAAACTTAAATGTTACAATTGATAATTGTAGTAGAAGGAATTTCATTCTCTCAGTTGCATGGTCTGACTATGGACACCATTCCTGGTTAAGTAATTGAAAGCAGTAGGACACGGCAGAAGATTGAACGTGTATATCCAGCCACTAAACCGGTGCCGCTTTGTATAGACCTGTCAAAAAGGATTCGCTTCCAGCACGGTAGCCGGCACACGCCAAAGGTTGAGTACCTGCCCCGGTGTAGCACAGCAAGCATCCAAAACACACAAGCACCAACAAAGGAAGTTCGTCAGCAATTAGCAAACACAGGAAATAGCCATTTATTTTTTTCCAGGATGTTGGGTCTCCTGAATAAAGGCTTCACATGAGTGAATAGAATCCATTTGAATGAGAAGAGATAATCATAAAGTGAACTTTAGATGTCCCCTTTAGCTACATGAGTCATGTCAAACCGATATTTACTCTCTCTTTGTGCCGCGGTGGTCAACAGCGTGCTTCGTGTACAAACACGCACACATGGCGATGCACAAAACTTTCACTCAAAGCAATGTGGCCTTCACAGTGGCAATAAGTTCTTAAAAACGCTTATTTGTTATCGTCACTGCAGCACAGACTCAAGATAGCGACGAGCGGGCAAGCATGCTAGCAGACTATTTCCCCACACAGCACAAATATCAATAGACTAGACATTGGAGTCATATTTCCCTCCATATGATGACTAAAGTTCCAATATACTTTTAATACACTCTGTAAAATAACCCTCAGGGTGTGTTCTGACTGCATTAGCTGCTTTTAAATTCACGTTCACATCACAACTGCTCTTCGTTCCTCACCCAAAGGGACTCCCGGCCAACACCTGTTGGGTTTGCAAACATGTTTTGTTTATTTTTACTAACAATGTTCAAATTTGAGAAAAATCAATGAAACGAGGTGATAATTTCAAAATCTGTTTTAAACTCATCAGCTGCTCATCACTTGACGCCAGGAGCTCGATCAGTTATTCTGGGCAGGGCGAGTCCCGTGTTTCTTAAGGCACGGGTCAGATTAACACTAGACCGGCTTGTTTACGGTACGACTGACCCGCAAATGAGTGAAGCTTCGAAAAAAACCAGACTGGAATTATCACCACATGGCTCGATAACACCACTAACTGAAAACACATAACCTTTCCTGGAATTGGGTCACAATTAAGCTATATACGTACAGATTGCTTTATTATGTACACGTGAACGGTGCAGTGGAATCCAAGCCAACACCTCTGCCATAAAGTGTGCTTTACAAAGGTCGCTTTCTCTTCAGATAGCAGAGGTAGTACTCCGCCGTAGTGTTCTTTAAACATCATAAACAGGTCTCTAAATTAATTTTGTCAATCCAATAACAGGGATCCAAGAAGCAGAACAATAACAATAACAATAACACCATTAAAACTCCAAACCAATTGGTTTAATCACATTATATTGAGGGAGATTTTTAACAATCTGACACTTTACCCAGTAAAAGTCCTGCAATGTGACGCAGTCGAGGTAAAACCACATCCTTAAGAAATAGGTATATCAAAAACATTTTTGATCTCAAGCCAAAGAACATCACTGCTTTATAAAAGCCAACATAAACCAATCATACCAAACCTCCTACAGGCTTTTTGACCAAACTCTTAAATCTTAAATCAACCATTTTTTCCTTTTAAATTATAAACTAAGCTGTTGTAATAGATCATATTAAACTACTTAATGAATGAATTGATGAGTATTTTGAGACAGGTGATCGAAGGTCACATGACATTTTGTAAGGTCGGTTGTACATTAACATTTGATTTTGGGCCTTCAGCCTTCAGGATGTGTTTGGTTCCTTTTCCAGTCAAATGGAACAATTGTGCCCAATTGCAAGACATTTCCTCGAGGCCTTGGTGAGATAGTATCTGATACAGACCGGAGGAACGGTGTGTGTGTGTGTGTGTGTGTGTGTGTGTGTGTGTGTGTGTGTGTGTGTGTGTGTGTGTGTGTGTGTGTGTGTGTGTGTGTGTGTGTGTGTGTGTGTGTGTGTGTGTGTGTGTGTGTGTGGCTTCAATAAAAAGAAACAACCAACAGCGTCAACTAGTGACCCAACAGGCTACACCTATAGTATATAGGAACCCAAGTTTCACTCAATTCTTATTCTTATTAAAAAGCAATATGTTAAATGGTGTTCTACACCAATTTGCTCTGCATTGGTCAAGTTCTTGTATCTTTTTTTTGGATTGTTTTCACTGATACCTGTGATACTTTTCGTCAACCTCAATAATGCTACCCCGGTCTGGTCTGTTTAGAACACCACTAAAGGTTTAGTCTCAGTGCGATTCCACTGTGAGATTCATGCATTTGGTTTGTAAAGCCTAACAGCCCCCTGTGTTTCAGAAGCATCTTGTCATTTAATGCCACTGTTACAAAACTGTTCCTCCCACCAGGTCACATCCTTTCAATCGCTTCATCTTGTCTGCCATCATGTTTTCCTACTGTCCCACCGGCCCGAGATGAGAGAAACAACAATCCAGCACGCATTCTTCCCGAATCCTCGTCGAGACCCCTTCATCTAGTTCAAAAGTGCAGGTACATGAGGGTTTTACTTTCTGTCCGATCATTATCGCCCTTCCAGGCTCTGCGAAAGCGGGCCTCCCTGAGCGCCGCTGATGGGGGCAGAGCATCGCTCGGGATCTCAAACCACAAAGCATCACACGCGAAAGCAATCCCCATACACCTGAGGACGCTTCTGACAACAACGCAGGCGTGAAGCAAAAACAAGTACCACATAAAAATCAAGGTACACACACTGTTTGGTAGGGTTTAGAAAACCCTGGCAGAGCAGCCCCAACACTGAAATATAATCAATTTCTCGCTCCTCCGTGACCTATTTTAATTCATTCTTCCTCTCCGCTGTTCCATTTAAACCCGAAGCGAATACCGACTGTTCATCCCGGGCTTTGACTGACACTTGGCAACCTCACTTGGGAGACTATTTTCAACACTTTCGCACCACTTCATTACTCCGACCACAGCTCTCCTGGCCGAGTAGGGGCATTCATTTCCCACAGCTCTCGCTGCGCCCACAGTCCTACACGCCTGAGTGCCAGCTGCTTGTCCGTGCCACCAGACAACTCAGCATGGGCAGGAAAAAAATCACCCGAGATCCGCTTAAAGTGCTTCCCGGCAGTGCGGGAACCACAGCGGCTAATTTATGGTGTCTGAGCTGTGGTGGGCAAGGATGTTTGTGTAAGAACGAGTTTCCATCTAAAAGTAGGTCTGCGTGTAAAAGTAGGCCATTTGGTAACTTTGCATCAGGTGCACAGTTGCTATTAAATACTTGAAAAATTAAGTATGAATCAAAACAAAATGGTTTGATTCTTATGGTTTTAAGAGCTCATTCAATATGGTAGATTGTTGTTGTTTTTTTTACCTTTGATGATAGTGCACCATACAGAAGAGTATTAGGGCCATTGAAGAAAAAAAGAATTCGGAGGCTAAAAAAAAACTTAACAAACTTCAGAAAATCAAAGTTGAGATTTTTTTTTTATGGAGATTAAAAAAAAAAAAATCTTCATGCACTCCAGAAAAAGGCTTTACAACTTTTTCCAAAAAAACTCATTCATGTCTCGCAGGACTTAACTGTTCAGATATGCTACAACTTCTTTAAAAGTCAGAATATCAAGAGCGTTTGGTGTGAAATCGAGCCTTTTTCTGGAGTTGGTGAAGTTCTGCCTTATGTTGGATGCTTTCAGCTCTGTGGTCTGTTATAATGAACTGCAGTGTAGGATCTAATGAATGGTCCTATGTTGCTCTCATCTCAAGTCGAAGTGGAGGTGTTCCTGGAGGCGTAATGCTCACTAAGCGTCTTTTAGAAATCCAGATCCAGTTGACTGGCATTCATTCCAAAAACAGTCTGGTGGTTGGATATGTAGGTGATGCTATTTACATTTATCATTCCAAAACAAGCAAAATAAAATAAAACCTGCAAAATAGGCTAATTGCACAGAATTTCCCCCAAACCTGACCATCATCAAATCCAGTGTTTACATCTTGTTGGATAACTTCTGCTCTAATGTCGACAGCAGACGGGAAACCGGCTGGTGATGTTGATGTGGGCTGCACTTGTATGCAACACAAAAGGTTGGGAAGCCCAGGCCACAGCAAAGAGGCCTGGAAATGCACATAAAAAGCATGTAGAAATAGGACGACACAGGGCTGCGGTTCGGAGTGAGCCGCTTTTAAAAAGGTCCTTCATCTTTGAAGTGAGGAAGGCACATCTTCATTGTAAACGACGGGTCCAGTTACACCAATAGAGGCAAATCACTCTGTGGCAGAAATTAACACACTTTTAAAAATGTGATTTTTGGGGGGAACCATTCCTGAGTGATCTTTAGGATCATAACAGAAAAATGTCAGCACCAAGTAAAAGTGCTGATTATTTGATAGATTGAAAGATTTGTCCACAAAGACGCAAAAGTCGAACGATGATACCAGCGAAGTCGACAACTGAAATTTAACCACATGAAAAATCTGTGTCAAACAAAGATGAAAACAGCCCACCACGGCTTGGATTTTGACCATTTTTGCACAAGAAGTTTATGTAAAATGTGTAAATTTATTACATTTCCCTGTAAACTGAACTTGTGCAGGTTTTCATTTTTTTTTCAATGTTGCATTAAGCACAAACCTGTTCATAAATACATCCATACCTCCGTGCTCTAAAACTAATGAAAACACATTGAATTTGTATTAAATATATACTATTATGCCCTGACCTTGAACTGTTCCAGCACATTCAAGGTCAAATGAGTTTGACCAGACTCACTTGAGCTTCAAGTTTGTATAAACAACAACAAAGGAGACACAGTTTAGTGTTTTGACAGAGCAGCAGGGGGTAAGAGGAGGAAACAGTGGATTATTTCCATGACATCACCTCAGGTGGATCTTTTGATGCATGTTTTTGTCGTGGACTGCAAGCATGACTGAACTTGGGACTTTTTGGAGTTGCCCCTGGCATTTCATTTGGGTGAATGGTTTACCTCGTTCCCTTACAGAGAGGCACAGTTTGAATGACCAAACCCGACCCTGTGCGCATGGAATGATGGTCCTGACCAGGATGTTTGCACCTCCACCCCCAAATAACTTCCTTAATTCTGCTGGGGGGGGGCAACCTCAAACCAATCATGCTGGTGGTACTCTCTATATGAGGAGATTCTCTTGAAGTCAAAGGTCGGAAATCGTTATCTATTGCCTGGCACAGGGACGATCAGATGAGCGGTAAATCATCCACAGTCTATATACGCAAACGCACGTGTCCAATCTGTGCGTAAAACATCATTTAAGCGCATCTCCACTGTTTCTCGTTGTTTCCTTTACCTTAATCGAGTTGCCTTTCTTCTTCTCCTCGTCATGTCGGTATACTGGCATTTGCAGAAAGTCCTCTTCACAGCAGATGAAGCTCACCGTGCATCCCATCCGAGCGGAGGCAGAGCGCGGCGGCGCGCGCGTCCAGACCCATTCACCGACCCCCAGCTCCCGGTCACTTCTGCTGCTCACTGAGGCTCCATCCCGGCACCACTCAGCGGGGATGGACTCGATCTGTCTGGCATCACCTCAAAACAGTTTGTTTTTTTTGTGCGTGTTGTTTTTGTTTTTTTCAAAACATGAATGGGGAGTTCCTTGGGATTGTTTTGATCGAACACGAGGAGGAGTGTGGAGCGCAAACAGGTAGTCTGCAAGCTTGAACCCAGACTCTGTGGAGCTCTCTCTCTCTCTCTCTCTCTCTCTCTCTCTCTCTCTCTCTCTCTCTCTCTCTCTCTCTCTCTCTCTCTCTCTCTCTCTCTCTCTCTCTCTCTCTCTCTCTCTCTCTCTCTCTCTCTCTCTCTCTCTCTCTCTCTCTCTCTCTCTCTCTCTCTCTCCCTCACACACCTTCACGTTTGTTCCACCAGAAGACTCTGTGATTGGTGGTTCATGCTGTCACTCATGCGCAAACCAAACCTGCCAGTAAATAAAGTCGTAGACACACACACACACACACACACACACACACACACACACACACACACACACTGTTGTTATTGTGTTGTTCAATGAAAGGTCTAAGCAATTATTTATGTATGAGATGATGAGTTAATTTTTGCAATATTTTTTCAAATGGCAGCACGTTGACTTTGTTATTGCCTTTGTTGAGTTTCAGGTCTGAGGTCCATCATCGCCACCAGATTTCTGCCTTGATTTGCCACCTGGAGTATATCAGCATCATGTTGAAGATTCAAACAAAGACAGAGATGCAGCCGGGGGGAAAAACCCAGAGGACCTCCAAAGGAGGAGTCAGTCTCTGGAGAAGGCTGTCAGAGTTTACAGCCAAATCAACATGGAGCAGGATACTGAGAACGTGCAGCTGAGGCAGAGACTCGTCGCCTTTTGAAAAAGGGAACGAGCAGCTGCCTGCAGGCAAGAAACGCCAGCTGAGAGTCGTGGACTCAAAGCTCAAGCAGAAGGTCAAAACCCTCAAACAGGCTCTGCAGGCCAAGTGACCAGATCCTAAGCACGATGAGACGAGTTGAGAAAAGTCAGCCAGATGAAGCTCGTGAAAGACAAAAAAGCTGGCTGACAATAACCGGACAACAGAGATCAGCAAATCTCTTCTCTCTTTCCATCTCATCCCCATCAATCTTTATAATAAATCAACTCAGAACCGTGAATTCACTTTATTGCTGTGTTATGGGCTGAATTCAACACGCACTCCAACGTTTAAAGAGACGTTCAACAATACTTCAAACTGCAGAAGAATGAGATTCTAAAAAGAAAAATCATTACCCGATAATTATTTAAACTGCCACAGTCGTTTTGCAGGCTCCATTGTGCTCAACCTTTGATAACTTTTAGATCTTAAAAGCTTG
The DNA here is from genome assembly GCF_963422515.1 of Blennius ocellaris. Classification (NCBI taxonomy): domain Eukaryota; kingdom Metazoa; phylum Chordata; class Actinopteri; order Blenniiformes; family Blenniidae; genus Blennius; species Blennius ocellaris. The sequence goes on along the minus strand of NC_137655.1, from coordinate 5,805,256 downwards.
TTAAACTTCCTCTCATCAACTGAATCTCAGGATTCACATTGTCTGACAACTTTAATTTGAAATATGTCATTTTATACAGACGTCTGGCTTTTGAAATAAGAGAACATTCGTAATAATGTAAGTGCACTGTAAACAGCCTGAGGATGCTCCACATGGCCTCAAACTTCACGTGTGATTGCAGCACTGCCCTGGTGAACTCCATTGACCAATAAATTCACAGTGACAGCGCCACCTCATGGATGGACGGGTCGTGGTGCATAAGCAGCTTCTAATCTACATGCTCCACGCAGCCTGGAACTTTTATCATTTTAATGGATTTCCAGTACACCAACAAATTTCATAATACATTTTTCTTTTTAAATTCACATTTTTACCCTCTACAATTTTTGGGATATTGTTTTAGACATTAATGAGTAAAAAGCCCTGACGCCCTGGGTTCCTCCAGTTTCTGCCTGCACTCCCGTTTGAGCTCAAGTGGAAGTTATCGAAACAGTATCTTGATTACAGGCGACAACACGTGTAAAAAATCGAATCTGCAGGGCCCGTTGAGACAACAGCTGCTGCTTCGCTCACTGTAACTCTCATATCAATTTCATTACAGGAATCTGATTACGAGCACAGTGCATGTATAAATAGTGGTATTACCCTCGCAGGTTAACATTCAGTATTTTATTTCCAGCTTGTTTTTGCGTACTGCGCCTAAAAAAAACACTTTTTACACACGTTTCTGTATGAACGTGTCCTGAGTAGTGATGTCATGCCTCCCTCTGCTGGATTAACATAGTGACACAACAGGTTTCCCTCACCTTGATGAGTTTTAATCTTTTACTGTGCTTTTTTTCTTAAATTACAGAGGAAAAAGGTTAATAAAAAAAACAACTTTTTTCCAGCATGATACGTCCACAGTTTGAACCTATAAAATGAGGGGAGTCAATAAGGCCCACAGGCTCCAATCCAGCCCGTCAAGCCACCAAGTAAATGGAATAATAAAGCTTTATGTTGAGATTGCAATCCTTTTCTGTACTAATCATTTGATTTTGTGAAAATATAAACATTTTGATCTCATACACTTTGTGCCACAGCAAAGAACAACTTTAAAGTATAAATTTAAAGATCATTATGACACTATTTTACCGGTCCAGTCCAGTCAAGTGGAAAGTGGGCTGTATGTCGGCCCTGAACTGAAATGTGTTTGACGCCCCTGGTGTTGATCAGATGTTGTGCATTTTCAAAGATACCATATTTTACTTTTTTGAACAGATGACATAATGGTTTCTTCTACGTCTGGGATAAATAGTTCGTTTTGATGGTTGCCACTAAACAATTTTGTTAACGACAAGATTTGTTTAAATTTCTAAAAACATAATTGAAAAGACCATAAAGTTCAGGGAAGGTATGTGAGTCTATATTATCAGTTTCCAAACAGTTGACATGGGGGAAATAAAACCAAATATGAATGCATATACACTTTCTGTGTCTGGGGGGTAAAAAAGAAAAGAAAAGAAGGAAAAATAAGGTCATATCATAATTATTTTTCACCTGTAAAAAAAAGACTATGGATCTAGAATCTGCTTTGGATTAAGTTTATTTAACATGATTCCAGATCTGGATTTCTTGCAACAGACTTTGTTGTCCAGAGATTTTCTATAGTGCCATGATGTTGTAATAATCTATATCGAATGTGATTCTAACTTCAGTCTGATATCAGATTTTATATGTGTCTGTCCCTCTGTGTCCTGTGGTGAACTGGTTATTCACATTCATCCTACATATATTTTCTAACATATGTAAAATGTTTAGAAATAAGCAGACACTCAGTGAAGGCAGACCATTCAATGATAGATACTGTATGTATACTTAAATATCTGGATCATGTGATTGGCTCTCCATAATTTCTCATTAATTTAATATACAGAATATGATCCAGATATTTCTTAAAATCGAATCTCTTCTGCTTTGGTACAGAACCAACCAGCCTATTATATTCAATTGATTTTTTACTTTCATATTTCACGAAAAGCAAAACTTTTCATCTTAACCCTGAATCCACAATTTGATCCAGATGTCATCCAAAACATAATCACTTCCTCTTTTGTGTGTTTTCTAGGAGTCTTCACAGTTTGAACACAATCCATCAAGTTCGTTTTTGTCAACTTGTGAACAAACAAATCAAACGTACTTCTTAACAGAGGTCAACACATCTGACATTGCTTTACACAGAACTTTTTTTTTTTCAACTTTAAAATGTTTTCCACAAGCGTGATTGAGCATCATCACTTTATGCCCAAGCTCATACTTGCATTAGTGCAACAACATGCAGTGGCTATAATAAAAAAAAAAAAGTTTAAAGGATTGCATGCCAAAAGAAATACGTGTCATCCAAACATCATTAAAACAGAACTTCATCATGAACTTATCACACAATAACGTATCCTTCCTTCACTCAACTCATGCTCACGTTGATAATGCTAAAATACTATGACATAAATATGTTTTTCAGCGTGATGCAGCTGTCTGTTGTTTTCTGTTTCTATTATTAGTCCTGAGGTTGGTTGATTGGTATGTGCAGGCTGTTTTTACATATCAAGATGTTGTAGTAAAACTCAGCGTTTGCATTGAGTTGAGTCCGGCACTGAAACTTTTCTGGTGAAAAACTCAACAGAGAAAGTTTGACTCATCCTGGTAGTGCTTCACTGAAATACCTGTTATACATGCTGGTATTTTTGAGAAAAAAAATTGTGAAAGCCATGAAAAAAAAACATGATTTTACAACCTCTTATTGTATTTTTAACCGTTTTTGTTGTTGTTGTTTTTTTGGGTTTTTTTTGTGCTATATTAGCAATGTCCACATTTTTGGACTGTTTATAGTGATTTTACACTTTAGCTGTTTTTCCTGTTTTGTTTCGGGTTTTTTTTAAGTAGTTTGAGTTCTTTGATCTACTTTTAGCAATTCCAGTTGTTTTGGGCCATTTTACCTTCTTTAGCTGTTTTGAGCCAGTAGCCATTTTTGTAAAATAGCATGACGTGCACATAAAGTAAAATAATTTCTACATATTTTCTGGACGTTTAAGAGACGCACCACACACAGGCTGTAGATCCACACGTGGCTCCATTGCTGCAGGTTGCAGACCACTGATATAGGCGATTGTTTTGGAATGAGACACATTTTTGTGTTCTGATAATATCAATTAATGTGCCACCGCAAGAGAAGCACATGTTTCTTCTTGGCCACCCCACTGATATTTTTCTGGCTCCACCACTGCGCACTAGTGATCAAGCTGCAATTTTGAAAAACTCCAACATTCACGTGCTTATTAACGACGTCGTGGAAAATAGTCCCCAAAAGTCAAATCAGGCTTTCGTTTGACGCCGTCTGTCCACAAAGCGTATGTTAAGCTGCTGGTCTGGTACCAGGACCACCCGGTTGATGATCTTCACCTCTCCCATGGAGGGGTCTGGCTGGACTTCAAACTGCCGGAGTAACTGGAGAGAGGAAAGGAAGCATTGTTATTCTACTTCAACTGATTCTACAGCACTGATTTATATTACCACTTTAAGATGCTTGCGTAATAACGGAACATATAGTCTGCTTTGTGGTATAAATAGGTACAGAGGATGGATGCACTTTCATGCGTTTCCTCTCCTCCCGTGACACCGACCCGAGTCAGAAGCAAGTACATCTCCAGCTCGGCGATCCGGCGGCCGACACAGCCTCGCACCCCGAAGCCGAAGGGGATGGATCCGAAGGGGTGAGGCCTTTCACGGCCATCCCGGAGCCATCGCTCCGGTCTGAACCGCGTCGAGTCCGAGAACGTGTCCCCGTCATTACTGATGGCGTAATGAGAGAGCACAAAGGTCGTCTGCAGAAAACAACCACAGATTTTCCTTACACATCTGAGGGGATTCGACATTCAGTGGTCACACTTGATGGAAGTCTTTAGATAAAAACACGTTTCAGCACACAGATTCTTACTGTTAGAATGTAACGATTTGCTTAAAAAGAAACCTGTAAATATTCATATTAATATATAAGTGTTTGGGTCGCCCCCAAAAAAGCCACTGATCTCGGTTAGAGTTTTGTTTAGTTTATTGGGTAATTTAAAATGTTTTTGATTATGTGTTGAGGACATCGAAGATTTTTTTTGCAATTTCATACGAAACAAATAGTTAAAATCACTAAACACACCCACTTTCTTTGGAATTTCATATCCACCAATAACAACGTCCTTCTCTGTCATGACTCTGGCATTCGTGGGAACTACTGGATACATCCTGCAAGATTTTAAAAAAAGCAAAACAAAAAAACAACTTCAACGCACCGCAACACGTTCAATCTTACAATGTTAACACATGAGCGTGTCTCCACATCTACTTTCATTATGTGCCACAGCTACAGACCATCCTAACCTCACCTGAGCGTCTCTTTGATCACAGCCCTCAGATAAGGCATGCGGGAGACGTCTGCAGCAGAGGGGATTCGGTCCGGCGGTCCCATCGCGGACACTTCTTCATAAAGTCTGTCCTGGACTTGAGGGTTCCTGGACAGCTGGTACAACGCCCACGTCAGGGTGTTGGAGGTCTTCACCACGAAGAAATACAAACCGGGGGAGAGATTTTAGATGTTGACTTAGAACATTCCTTCGATTGATAGTCACACTTGAAGGATTAAACAAAGCGCTTCTCTTTGGTGAAAGGATCTGATTCTAGAAGATTTGACTCACCGTGTCCACCCCGGCCAAGAGAAGCTCTGCGACGCTACCGTAAACATCCTTGGTGCTCATCTGAGTGTTTGAGAGGAGGTACGTCAGATATTCCCCCTCCACGTCCTGGTTTTTGTCCAGACGCTGCTGGATGAGCTCCAGTTTTCGGTCGATCAACTCCTTTGCTGGAATAAACACAGAAATCTGAGCGTTTCCTTGAAAACTTCAGACGAATGAACGGAATTAGTTGAGAAAGTCTGTGATGTAAAAACAAAGTGATTGTAATCATGTGCAAGTAAGCCAAAGGTTGTTTTCAAACCTCGGTTGAGGGCCTGGAAATCAGGAACAGGAACAAAAATCGGCAATTTCATAACACAAAATGAATTTTTAAACAAACAATTGATGGCTTCCTCAAAGTGGATTGTTTATCCTATCTATGGTCCAGTGATTCCTAATCAGGCTGTCACAAAGCCCTCGTTATTATCAGGGGAAAACAATTGTTTGTCTTAAAGATCCCATATTGTGCAAAATTTTGTTAATAAGGGTTTTTTACCACTAATATGAGTTCTCATACATGAGTCCTCTGCCCTCTTAAATTACAAGTGGACACATTTTCTTTCTCCTTGCAAACGCTACTGGAAAACAGACATGGAGTAGACATGGACACAAACAGCACATTTAAAGGCACAGACACAAAAACAGCCTGTTCTCATTAGAGCTCACAGAGGGACAGACTGGCTGAAATCCAGGACCAAGGCTGGATTTGGGCCGATACAACATTAATGCAATGTTGCTGGACCTCTGGCAACTATGTGAAATTGTTGAAACACTGCATATGGGAGTTTTGGCTATAATCAGGAGTTAACCTAATTTATGCCACAAAACTTTAACTCTAAGTTTTAGCATTATATTGAAAGTGTATCTTTTCTTTTAAATACAAAAAAAATACATCTAAAATGTTTCAAATCTCTTCAGGATGTGTGCAATAAACACAAAGGTCACAAAGGAAGTAGCAGGAGAAGAAATGGCGACATGTCAGGTGACAAGAGAAAGATGAATCTGTCGAAAAGGAAAAAGTCCCGTTTAGACTAAAACCTCTCAGCAGTACTCAAAAGCTTCCCATGTACCTTCATCAACCCCAGAATGGAGTCCCAGACACATGTTTATAAAACATTGCATTATAGGGGAGGCAGTCTCCAATTGTAGCTGCGGGATCACATGCACGTCTGCTTGAATTCGAAACAACAAATGAAGCTTCAGCTGACCAAAGGTGAAGATGCCGTCCCAGCCAGCGAGGTACCGCTCCCAGTGAGGCAGCAGGCCGCGGCCCCACTTTGGAAGGATGTGCGCAGCCATACTGTTGGTGAACATCAGAGCAATGGCGTCGATGAATTCTTGAGTTCCGGCTGGGATTTCCTTCTTCAGACAACCGAGCCTCGTTTCAAACAATATGGAAGCAATCCCTTAGGAGTACAGAATAAGAAATGGTTAGAAAGCTTTTTGGGCTCAAGCACATGTTCAAAAAGTCACATTCAAGTAGATAATATTTAAATAAGCCTATACACTTGCGGGCTTATTCGTATAGATGTTCCCTATGATGTTAACTTTAATGACTGCTTTTATAGAGACCATCATGTTCATTCTAATTCGTCTTCATATTCATCCCTATATTTTACCAGCTGTACTAAACATTATTATTATAAATGTTTGTTGTATATGATTTATAGAATTTGTATAAAATTGTAATTTAGCATCACATATAAACTCATTACTTTGGCAGAGCATTTATTCCTTCTAGTCAAGCTAAATTGTGACACAAACTCAGATCACACGCTCTTGATGAAAAAGTGTAAGTTGCAGTGTTTTATTTTCATTAAACAAATTTTGAACAAAAAGCTGAGAAATGTCATAGACAAATATGATTTTGGTTTAATTTGGTTTGGGGTTTTCTTTGTACTGCTTCCTGGCTGTATGAATAAAAGAACTGACTTTAATATGTGAAAAAAAAAAGAAAGCTTGAAACTATGACACACTTTCAAGTGCCTGAAATATACAAAGCACATTTAAAGTGACTCGGTCTCAATGGAGGTTGCATTTGATAAATCAGCAGTTATATTAATACTTTTAAATCAAGTATTGACACGGCTTTCTTTTACTGAGCACTCTTGGTTTGGAATAAATCTACCAAATAAAGTCACAGGAAAAGTTAAAGAATCCATAGAAAGTATAAAACTAGTGATTCTAATAAGATATATCACTGAGTTGCTGTGGATTCATTTTGATTAATCACGGTTAAATATCATTCATTTTTAATCTATATCAATCAGAGAAGGGAAAATATATGCACTGAACACATTTATTAAACACTCTTAACAAAAAAACTTGTGTTCTTGTTACTCCTTTTTCAGCAGCTGCCAATACAAAATAACTTGTTGGCATATGTACAAGAGGAGAGCCCTCTGCTCCTTATCTACTTCAAATGAGAACAGTCTGTCTCGTGGAACGACGTGTTGATTTGGTGAGATATTTGCAAGCCATCAGTGCAGCTCATCATGAACCTGAACGAGCTGACCAACACCGCAAGGGTTCTGTCGCAACTGGACTATTTCATCATTATTTGCTCATTCAAGTGTACGAATAGTTTTTGCCGGAGTTGCAAGAAGATTTCACATTCACCAACCCACCTTCTAGTGAAAATAGGTAAAACTCATTAGAAACGTTGGTAACAGCGTCTCCTGTCGGGCTGCACTGGCGCAAATAGCGGATCTTCTTGATGAAGTCTGTCACCACGTTGTTTATCACCCCACCGTACTGAGCCGAGTCCCTCAGATGCAGCATGCGCTTGTTCAGGACCGCCCTCAGATTGTACCACCTTTCACCGTCCCTGGATCAGAAAGAAAGTCCGAGTCAAGCGGACCATGTCCAGTTGATGATTAAACGTCAAGATTTAGGGAATAATTAGAGTAAGTAAAATAAAAATAGGGACGTGGATGTACCCCTACTGCTAAATTCATCAACTTTACTAAACTCTGGTTACACAACTGTTAGTTTGCAGCAGTTCAGTCCGCAGTGGCAGGTTCTAGGGCACTTCATTTGAAGACAGATCATTATCCTCTAAAACCCAGTTTAGTTTCCTAACACATGGAAAATGCATTTCTATCCAGAATACCTTGACTACCTTCATATTTCACCAGTCTTTGGGTATATTCAGAGCCTCCTCTACTAGAGGCAGCCTTGCAGCATGATGGTACCGCCACCATGTTTTATATTTTGTATATTTTATATTTATATTCTTTATTTTGTTTGTATATTTCCTTTGGAGGCCTATAAAGAAACTCGTTATTTTTTCAACATTCTTTCTCATTTAGTTGGACAAAGCAAATATTACAACACTGATCTCACTTAGGGAGCGTTTCTCAATGCACTTGATGGATTGTATTATATAACCAAGAATAACAGCAACATTCCAGTCTGGAGGAAATCTGTGTTACTCACACTGCGCCACGTGTTCCTTAAAAGCCCCTACGTGAGCAGAACAGGTTTTATAAGGATTAAAGGGCTACTATATGGTGGCAGCTGGGGAACGGAAGCGTAGCACTGGTGTGAACTCACTCTGTAAAAGGCCCGTAGCCGAATCCTTTCATATCACGAAACTCCTTCCACAGAGACATGTCTGCACGGCAGGGAAACTTCTCATCCTTCCTCAGGAGCTCCTCCAGCAGGTCAGGGCAGCTCACACAGACCTGCTTCATCCCGTCTCTGTAGATCGGCCCGTAGAGCTGCTTCTCATAGACCTGATTGGGGGGCAGCAAGTTTGACATGGGGTCACACTTGACCATTGTGTGTGAAGTTTCTTGTTGAGGTTAACAACAGATGAGTGCCATATTTAAAGGATCGTGCATATTTGTCAAGCCGAATCTCAGACACCAACTCCGACCAACAACATATCCAACTGTGCACTGTCACTGGGGATAAATGCACTCATTCACACCATGACCTGAGTCTGTTGAGACCATTTTTGTTCAATTTGGACAAAGTGGGGGAGCTGCGTGAACTTAGAAGTTCCACCGTTGCTGCTGCTGCACCAGTTTCTGCAGTTCTGTCAGGTTTGATCATTAATCTCACTTTTCCAGATCAGCCCCCGAGGAGCTAAACAGACTTGGAACAAGTTAAGAATAAAAACATCCGACAAAGCCTCGATGACGAGGATTTATTTTATTATCTCAAAAAGATTGTTCTCAGGCCCCGTTTCCACTCTGCTGCGCATGAGTGGGCGGACAATCCGCGCACCAACCAGGATATTCTAAAAAATAAAAGAGTGTTCCAGAGTGTTGGGCGCATCAGGGTAAGAGAGGCAGGTAAAGTGATGCACCCATCATGCCTCATCCTACTGTACAAGCCTGTGGCAGCAGAGCTGTGATCTGGGGTCGCTGCAGTTGGCCAAGTGACTGCCTGAATATACCGAATGACCAGTTTATTCCATCAATGGACTTTTTTTCTTCCCTAATGACATGGGCATATTCCAAGATGACAATGCCAGGAGTCACTGGGGTCAAATTGTGAAAGAGTGGTTCAGGGAGCATGAGACATCTTCTTCACACATGGATTGGTCTCCACAGAGTCCAGACCTTTGAGAATCTTTGGGATGTGCTGGAGAGGCTTTGCACTGTGGTCAGACTCTCCCATCATCTTGGTGAAATCTTGTGACATTGCAGAAGCATATTGGAACAATGCCACAGTGACTGTGTTGCTGTAATCAAAGCGAAAGGCGGCCCAGCGAAATATTTGAGCGTGTGACCTTTTCTTGGTGATGGCTTTTATTTGGCCAGGCAGTGTGTCTTAAAAACCAAAGGAGCACAAACGATAACCCCAACCCTAACCCTTTCAGCACGAACCAGCTCTAACACGACACTAATGACAACATTTTTTGTTCAATTTGGACAAAGTGGGGAGGCTCCATGAACTCAGATTGACCCCTTTAAAATATTGTTTAATATCTGAAAAATGAAAGCTGCATCACTATATTTTTTCAGGCACAAACCAGCACAAATGATTAAGACCATTTTCACTGAATTTTGCATGGGGTTGGAGGTCAGGTGTCTTGACCTGTTCCCAGACGTACCTGTAGCTCATGCGTGCGGTTATAGAAGCCCTGAAACACCAGTCTGTAAAGGAACTCCAAGAAGCGGACCCGTGGGAGGTCCTCCACTGTCCGGGGTTTGTCTGTCTGGAGGGCCGAGAGTGCCCCCGGGGCAGAGGTCACTTTTCCTGCACCCCTGCAGACAGCCGGGGCCACAGTGGTAAGAGACGGCTGGAGCCAGGCGGCGTTCCTCAGCTGCGCCGCTCTCCGGCACAGCGAAGCAGCCATAACCACAAAAGTACAGCAAATACAGAGAAGGCTCCTATTACGAACAGGAGAAGGACCGAGCAGGGAGGGGCCATGGGCCACACAAAGCTTAACCCTTCCCACACAGCACCCCGAACAGGAACCGAATAAACCATAGAATTAATTTAAAAGCTACACTTGTATACTTGTGTAAGTGTATAATAAGTGAATTCTCTCGTGCATTAAAGCAGATTTCCCTCATTGAAATAGTGCATTGGGTCTTGGTTTCTTACATTATCGTCCAAAGTTACATAAAGGGAGTTATTTGTCTGTTTCTATTCACTTGTCAAAAGGTCAGTGGATTGCATAATCTCTCTGGCATCCATTAACTCAGCAGTAAAGTAGTAAACTAAATCAACAAGTGAAGGGTGACGACAGCAGAAGAAATACATCAACAAGCGTAGTGTTGGATTAGAATTGTTTGATATTCGAAGCATCCAACTGGGGTGAGAAGTTTAAATATCGAAAATGAATCCTGAAAAAGTCACATCACAAATGCCGCTTACATCTTTTAGGTATGTCTTAAGGAGAAATGGAGTGTTCAGACACTGGAATCATTTCAGATTATGTAAAAATAACTACGAGACAAAATGTAGAAAAGAGTTGTTCTTCAGTTTTATTCAGTATTCAGTCTGTGGACCCCACCCCCATCCCCAACCCCCCTTCAGCCTCGTCACCCCTTTATTTGGCCAACATTGTCTATAGATCCTGCAGGGTCCATTTTGTGCAGCAGGAAGTGTCCCTGCACTTGTGCGGCGCTGATCTCAGCGTGCGCTGCCAGGGCTCGCTCTGCGAAGCGCTCCGCCTCCGTGGTGGGCTCCAGTGGGTAGAACCGGCGAAACATCTGGCTCAGCTGGAAGGGGTCACAGTGTCCGATGTACTGCTTCATGTCCACCCGGCCGGGCCTGATGAGCGCAGCGTCTAACCTGAGGGCAGAGCACACACACACACACACACACACACACACACCAATGTGGCAGTGTGATTTGTTTGTTGACTGAAACTTTAATCCAAAAAGCTTTTTCTAAAGTCATCTAGCTGGATCGTGCTGTCGTACCTGTCTATGAAGTTGGTGGTCATAAAAACTATCCTTGCTTCTGATGAAGCCACGCCATCCAGAGAGTTCAGCAGCCCGCTGAAGGTCAATCTCCCCATCCCCTGATAGGCCAGAGGGTCTGAGAGGTGGAGAGACATCCAACAGTTATTCTAAATTAATTCAGTTCAGGGGCCACGTACAGCCGGACCAGTAATATAGTGTTATAATAAGCTTTAAATTCAAACTTTAAAGTTTCTCTTTGCTGGGGTGCAGACGAAAGAGAAAATGTCAATATTTCCACAAAGGCAAACAATTGCTACTGAAAATGACGACAATCACAATTTGAAGCCAATTTTTATTAAACCTTCTGCTGCTAAATGTCACAAATACTTCTATAGCTGTTGCATTATGGGTACTTTAACAAACTCGGTGTACATCAGTGTTGTGTCTGCTACTCTTAAAAAAAAAAAATAATAATAATAATAAGGTTTTCTTTTTTATTTTTATAATTTGCTGACCGGTTTTGGCCCACAGGTGTTATGTTAAGACACCCTTGTTAATACTCACTCTCTGTGGGAACCAGGTCTCGGCTGACGAAGGCTGCGTCCACGTCTTCCAGCAGAATGATGCTCTGCTGCGGCGCCACGCTCAGCAGGTGGTTCAGACGGTCGTCGGAGAGCGTGCGGTCGCTCAGGCTCATCAGACAGATGCTGTAGCCCAGCTCGCCTGCCAGCGCCGTGCTGAAAGACAACACAAGCGTCGGAGGAGTTGCAAACAGTGAGTTCACAGACTGCAGACAGGACACACAAGTAAGAGAAACTCACATGAAACTGCTCTTGCCACATCCCGGCGGGCCGTAGAGCAGATATCCTCTCCTGTAGGGAATCCCTGCAGCGGCGCACACAGTCACACTTATACTAAAACATCAACAGAACGTTCAGATCAAATTGGAATCAACTTGTTTTCCTGTTTCGGCTGTTTCTCTGAGCACCATTTAAACAACTTCTTTAACTACTATTTAGCTTTTACTGCATTATTTGGTTATTTTCTGTCCTATTAAAATTCCTATCTCATTTAACTGTTCTTTGTTATGCATTTTTTTTATTTCCATTTTTTGGTTTTGGTGTGTGGGTGTGTGGGTGTGTGGGTGTGTGGGTGTGTGGGGGGGGGGGGAATTCATTTCAAGTTGTGCACAGAACGCAATATTAAATACTAAATATTAAATTAAATATAGCATTTCTAGAGACCTAAAAGTGCAATCTGAAATCTGACAACGTTGCCAAAGCACTTTGGATTGAATATTCACAGCATTTCTGTAGAATTTGCATTATTTCCCCCCTCAAACACGACATTGTGGTTTGACTTTGACGCAGAAAAGTTTTAAATCTCAGTGTCACCTCTGCTCAAACGCAAACAGTTTAACTGTCAACACATATCTTTTATGCCGTTCTTGCGGGCCGACTTTGACCAGCGGCTCACATGTTTGAACGAGACTGAACCTGGAGAGTGCTTACCTCGATCGGTGTACCACTTTGGGTTTCCAATGAAGTCCTTCACATCATCTACGATCCTCTCGGCGATGCCTTTCTCCAAGACCACAGAGCTCAGGGGTCTGCGTCGTCGTGGAAACCCAAAGGGCCTCCACTCTCCTCCCATGGCTGTGTACATCACCGTCCTCCCTTCTTCCTGCTTCAGGGCCAGTTCTCTCGCTGGGAAACACAAATGACATCTACACTAAAGAAGCAGTCACAGCTGCGAGCTTAAAACATGTTGTGTGTGAATCCGTACCTTCCTGTAAGATGTTAAAAAAGATTTGTCTATCTCTGCCTAAAGCCGTGAAAGTGACCGACTCCCAGGGAGTCCCGGTGTGCAAATCCACCATCTGCTTCTCTCTGGTCCGCTCCACTCTGATCCACTTCCTCCCGTACCTGGAGACCCCAAAGAACGAGTCAGGCAACATAGTGTAAATCCATATCCAGTGGCTAATAACTAAGGACATAAAGGTGTGTTGAGGATTAGTTCTGACCAGACCATGTATTGAAAACTAGTTCTGACCAGATGATGTATGGAGGACTAGTTTTGACCACACAAGGTGATCTATTGAGGACTAGTTCTCACCAGATGATGTGGTTTCCAGGACTCGGGTGGAAGTCGAACTGTGTGTGAATCCGTCCGCTCTCGTGCGCCAGGTACGAGGTCTCCACGCTCAGGTGCTGCGTGTGTTTGGCGTGCTTGGTGATCCAGCTCAGCAGCCATGCGTAGCTCTTGTCCCTACTGGGCACCTCCAGGGTGATCATGTAGTGCCGGCGGAAGAAGATCATGCCCACCTGGGCTCCCTTCCTGGCCACCGCCAGCGCAGTCCCGACCCCAACCAGCCCGAAACCGGCCCCGAAATACGGGTTGTCCTTCAGGCCGTCCAGGAAGTCTGACAGGGGCATGGTGGGTGCTCCTCCGGGAGGACCAGGCGTTATATCCTCGTTCTGACTCTTTGTAAGACTATTCGGGGTTAAAACTCCAGTTTGTTTACATGATTTTTTGCAGTTTTTTAACGATCTAATGAAAACTGCGACGAACTTCACAGACGGTACCGTTAAACAACAACCCCCCTACTTGTGTCTTCATCTTTTCTTCATCACTGTGGTCTTGTTTAACCTTCTTTAACCAGATAACTGCGCCATGTGAATGAAGTATGAATTCAATGACAGGACCTTCATTCCACTTCCTGTGTCCGACCGGCCCCCGGCACTCGATAACAATCGTTCCACTTCAAGCATTTGAAGCTAAGATGATTTTACGTACAAGGGTTATAAATTTTAACCCTATACCGAGGTCATAATTTAACGTGTGGATTTTACAGTATATTCATGTAGCGACATCAGCTAAATGAGCCTTGAACTGGAAGGAGGCGGCGCTGAACAATGTCCGACGAGAAACAAGAGAAGCGACTCGCGAGCAGACGATAGCATGCCGCCGCGTCAATTGTGACAACGTGAGATCATTTTTAATTGTTTTAAGAAGACTGTTGCTACAAACGTTGGCTGTACATTGATGTAGATTAAGAATCGCGTGAGTAACAAGCCGTATTCGTGAGTTTTAGCAGCCGGACAGTGCAGGAATGTTGTTGATGTTGTGGTTTTCGGATAGAAAGCTGCGCAGAAAGTCGGGCGGTAGGTCAAAACATTAAATATGAACGAGCATGTGCTTTCATCGCCAAATAAAATTGATAAGAATGCCGATGTAAGCTGACATGATGGATGTTTTCCAGCAGATGGAAACAATGAAGGCTTGTTTTGAATCTTATTGCAGTAACGCATTTGCAAAAAAGTTGGGACAGCCCCATGTTTACTATTGTGTAACGTGCTCTCTTTTTTACATTATATTGTTATTATCTTATTCGATCGTGTAATTACTCAGTTTCTATACAATTTGAATGTTTTTCTTGTTTTGGATCACTTGACATATACCATTTTTCTTAAGTTGTGGTTGATTGGTCTTAATTAGGGTATTTTACTTCACTTTTTGGCAGGTTTTCATATTGATATATTTGCATGTGTTATCATAAAGGCCAGTACCCTAGTACAATTGTAATGTTTTTGTAATTATTATTATTATTATTATTATTATTATTATTATTATCGTTGTTGTTGTTCCACCACGTCATTTGACCCCCTAAATAGCTCAAAAACTCACCAATTTTAGCATGCATGTCAAGACTGGCGAACTTGTTCTTCTCATCAAGACCTAAAACTCACATGCTGACACCCCTGACCTAAAAGCAACAGGAAGTTCGCAATTTGCCTTGTAGTTAATCTTCATTTGTTGCTGCTATGCCAACTTTTGAATAATTGATCAAGTGCTTTCAATCTTTAATTTGTTGTATAATATGTGCCAGTTTACATTCATGTTTTACACAGTATTCCAATTTTTAAATTTTTTATTTTTGAGGGGGAGTGGAGTTTTATTAGTACTTCTGAATAATTCACAACTACATAAACAAAATGCAGAACTTTAGAAAACAGTTTGGGCAGATGTTAGCATGGGACTCATTCAGTGCAAACTTTAATTTAAACAAGTACTATTTATAATGCACCGATATTAATTTAAAAAAAGGAAAGTTGTAGAAAATATAGATTCAAATGCTGGATCGTGTCTTGTAACAGAATGATGTGCTGTGTTTTCAGTAACGATGCATCCCGAAGGAGATCGATGTGAAAAACTTGGACAAAGTTCCTCAGGCGGTTCTACGTCTGTGTCTCAGAGCCCAGCAGCTCCACCCGCCACAGAGCTGAGGCCTTACAAGTGTTCCCAGTGCCCGGAGGTCTTCTCCAAGCCCGCCGCTCTCAAACACCACTTTAAAGCCAGCCACAGCCGCCATGACCCCGACGGCCCGTTCCCTTGCTCACAGACAGGTTGCCAGTTCGCCGGCGCCGAGCGGCGGGATTATGAATCCCACCTGATCGCCGCGCATGGCCTGACTCTCGTTCCCTGCTCCTACCGGTCCTGCAAAGCCTCTTTTCTCACACGGGGAGAGATGGAGAGTCACCGGCGGAGCCACAAGCCGTTCGGCTGCCTTCACTGCCAGTCTGTCTCTCAAACTGTGAAAGAGCTGAAGGAGCACCTGTGTGGACAGAAGCACCTGCCAGAAGAGGCTGGAGGTAACTGGACAAACTGGCTGATACAGAGATTGCATGTCTCACTGCTTGTCTGAATATTAACCTTCTTGGCCTTGAACAAACTGCTTACTAATGCAAGAGAAACATCTTTTTAAGACGTTTGCATTCAATTAACATCCTGTTGCTGTTTTACTGCCCTTAAGCTTGAATTCTCTAATATTAAAAAAAAAATTGTAACTATTTCATAGAAAAAAACTATCTGCTTGGAACTTTAAGGCTAAAGAGCATCTCTTTATAGCAGAAGTCTTGATTGTGTTTTGTTGCTTTCATCAGGAGATCAGTCTGAGCGCACAACTGCACGTGCCGATGGAAACCAACATCCCGAAATGTCCAACAGGCCAAAAAGAAAACGGAAACCCAAAGCAGCTGCCGTCTCCTTGTCACTACAGGAGGAGGAGGAGGAGGAAGAGGAGGAAGAGGAGAACAAGTCCAAACGAGCCAGGAAAGCAGTGGAAAAGCACAGACCGCCTGCACAGGCTGCTGCACTGCCGCCATCTAAAGGTTTGCACACATATCGTTTCTTCAATCCGTTGCATTTCAGTTGAGTGTTTTCAGTTGGGATGGCTTGAGCATGTGCCGAGGAAAGATGGTGGCTGTCCTGGAGAAAAATAAATCTGAATTTAACTTAGATGAATTTTGTGGAATCAAAAACAAAAATCAAGTTACCATGTTTACACATATATTCTTTACTGTGTTTTATTTGGTACTTGTTTTTTTACCACTTTTGGCCAAATGCAGTTGCTCTTGATTGAGCCCGTTGAACTCCAGCTGGTTAAAAGCAAGGCTGCCATACATGAGGCCCGTGGACCAAAACCGGTCCACAAGAGTGTCCAATCCAGTCCTCCAAACCACCATGACGATTGTACAAATTTCAAAGAAAATATAGATTTTTTTTTTTTTGTCCTTTTTAATTTCTTAAAAGTTATTGTGGCATTTCACTGTATTTTGCACCAGAAGGTTTTATTAAAATTGGCTTTATGTTGACATAATAGCGACCTTCTATGCTACTTGTTTGGTTTTGTGAAAATATTGACATCATCATTACATATACTCTGCACCACAACTTCAAAGTTTAATTTCAAATATTATTATGGCACTATTTTACCGGTCTGGCCCACTCAAGAAGAAATTGGCCCCCGAACCCAAATGTATTTGACACCTCTGGGTGAAAGTAACAGACAATTTTGTTGCAAATGTCGAGTTTAAACAGACATGTCTCTTTTCCTAGAGTACCTTGCGGAGGGATCCGAGCACATTTATCGCACTCACACCTGCCCCATCTGTCGCCGCTGCTTCAAGATGCGCTCTCACCTGCAGGAGCACCTCCACCTCCACTTCCCAGACCCTGGCCTCCAGTGCCCCACCTGCCAGCGATACTTCACCAGCCAGAGCAAGCTACGCATCCACAGACTGCGGGAGGCCGGGGAAAAGCTGCACCGCTGCCACCTGTGCGAGTACTCCGCCGTGGAGAGGAACTCCATCCGCCGCCACCTGGCCAGCGTGCACGCCGCCGAGGCAGAGGGCGGCGTCGACGCCCGGAGCTTCCTCTGTCCCGCCTGCGGGGAAAGCTTTCGCCAGAGCAGAGCGCTGAAGGCTCACATGAAGACGCACAACGTCGTGTCGGAGGACAAGCCGCTGGCCTGCTTCCAGCAGGGCTGCTCTTTCCAGAGTTCGCTGCGAAAGGAGCTGATCAAGCACACGTCCGAGGTGCACGGCGTCGAGGCGGTGGAGTGTCGCCATCACGCCTGCGGCGCCGTCTTCCAAAGCGCAGCGGACATGGAGGCTCACTACCGGACCCACCTGGCCTACCACTGCCCGGAGTGCGACTTCTCCTGCTCCAACAAGACCGTCTTCCTCCAGCACCGGCGGCTCGGCCACCCGGGGAGCGAGGAGCTCTGCTGCGACTTCTGCTCCTTCGCCACCTTCAACCCGGTGGAGTTCGAGCAGCACATTGGACATCTGCACGCCAACGAGAAGATCCACCGCTGCTCCCAGTGCAGCTTTGTCACGTCGCACAAACGTGGCCTGAAGAGACACGTGCTGATGCACAGCGGTGAGAGGAGGGCATTCACTTGTCGCCTGAAGATTTTCTCATTCGCCCTTGTTTGCAGATCCCACGTTTACGTTTCTGTTCTCTGGCTTGTTCAGGTGAGAAGCCTCACAAGTGTCACCACTGTGACTTCCGGTGTCGAGACGAGTCCTACCTCTCCAAACACATGCTGACTCACTCGGATGACAAGAACTACATGTGCGCTGAATGCGGATACGTCACGAAATGGAAGCACTACCTCAACGTGCACATGAGGAAACATGCAGGAGACCTCAGGTACACGCTTTGTTATTATTCAACTTTGGCAGAAACTTTCACTCATCAGTCTTGAAATTATGAGAACCGGCAGCCTAGCTGACCCTGTTTTAGCTCCTAAAACTGTTCTAACCCACTCAAATAGGCTCTTGTTTCAGTATTAGCCAACACGGTTGAATTCCTATATATTGCTATAAGAAGAGTTTTGTGTGGTATTATCACAACGAGTGAAAGTTCTGTCTCCCCCTCCTAGATACACATGTGACCAGTGTCCGTATCGATGCCACCGCATGGACCAACTCAACAGCCACAAACTACGCCATCAGGCCAAATCGCTCATGTGTGAGATCTGTGCTTACGCCTGCAAGCGCAAATACGAGCTCCGCAATCACATGCTGGCCAAACACTCCGGAGAGCAGAAGCAGCCCGCCGTGTTTAAGTGCAAATACTGCAGCTACACCACCTGCTACAGGCAAGCGCTTCAGAACCACGAGAACTGCAAACACACCAAGCTGAAGGAGTTTCGCTGCGCGCTCTGCTGCTATTCCTCCTTCAGCAGCATCAGCCTCTTCCTCCACAAGAGGAAAGCTCACGGCTACGTACCCGGAGACAAGCAGTGGCTGGAAAACTACGCCGCAAAGGAGAGAGAGAGGAACTCGGCAGAGCTCACGCAAGATTTTTACATCAAACCGTCGGCTTGTCACGGACAGTCGCCAACTCCTGACACTCAAAGAGAGCGAGCCGGCTCAATAGATCGTGAATGTCTTGAAGAAACCTCAGCCGGCTCACAGCCTGTCGCGTCTGTGGATATTTTTGATGTTGTGTCTCAGGAAGTTGTCAAAGAAGCTGCTTCAAACAGTCCTTCATCCGTCAACAGTCCAGAGGAATACTGCACGCTGGTTTTAACTGCACTTCCAAACCCATCTTTCCAGAACGAGGAGGCGTGCTCAGGAAGCGCGCCCACGATAAACGGGAATGTAATTGAAACATTACAGGAGGCGGCAGACTTCTCTCCAGCTGCAGGTTTATCGGGGGGCGATGGCGCAGCAGAGCCAGATGGAGACGGCGAACACAGTGACGGTGAGCCTCTGTGCTGTGCAAATCCAGCCGAGACAAACCAACCATCACAGTCTGAGATCCGTCTGAAAGCCATGAAGAAGCACGACAAAGACCAAGCAGACGCCATGGTTCTGGAGGGTCGGGTGCAGATGCTGGTGCTGCCGACCGAAGATGTGTATCGCTGTGACCGGTGCCCTTATGTGACCTGTAAGGAGAGTGCTCTGAAACATCACCGGGCCGCTGCGTGTCACGGCAGGTTGAAGAGACACCAGTGCCGGGCCTGCGGCGCGCAGTTCAAACAGAAGCGTGGTCTGGATAGCCACACTAAAAAGAAATGCCCGTCACTGCTGCAAAAGACGAGGAACTTTGCAGGGGTTTCAAATCCCGGTTTGACCTCGAAAGATGACTCTGCTGCCGTTCAAGAAGGATCTGGACATCTAGGTGGGGCAACGTCAGATCGGACGTCTCTGTCCTCACAAAATGAAATATCCACTGATTTTGAGCAAGAAAATCCCAGCTGTCATTCTCTTTCATCAAACTTCAAGAGTCTTGTGAATACCTCTGTGGTTACTGCTTCAAAAAAGCTTCAGAGAAAACGCTTGTACACTAAAAAAGATGGGAAATTCCAATGCGAGCAGTGCGGCTTCTCATCGGTCAGGCTTCCGACCCTTAAACGACACCTCTCAACTTGCAGAGAAACCTTGAAAGATGACAGTCTGAACATTTCAGGAGTCGATCATGAGGCAACAGATGAGTCTGAAAAAGAAGCCGTGGCAGGAGAGGCTGAAGAAGGCCTGTCGGAACGTCCCGGGAGACATCGGCTCTTTCGTTGTTCAAACTGTGCGTTCGGTTGCAATCAGAAAAGGACGCTAGAAAGCCACGAAAGGAAAGGCTGCATGCAGCCAGGTGACATTCAGTGCAGCCTGTGTTCATTTGTAGCCAAATCCAAGAGCTCGCTGAGTCGTCACGTCCTGCACATGCACAAGAAAGCCCGGTTTGGAAATGGAAAAGCTAAACGTTTGCGTTGCCAGCACTGTAGCTTCAGTTGCAAGCAGGACCGATGCATGGTGCAGCATGTCGCGCTCAAACACAAAGGCTCGCGTCCTCACCGCTGCCGGTACTGCCCGTTCACCACCACGAGGCGCTACCGCTTGGAGGAGCACGAGTCTCTGCACACGGGGCTCGGTCGCCACAGCTGCGACGTCTGCCACAAGACCTTCGGCGCCATGACGAAACTACGTCAGCACAAGATGCGCATCCACGACAAACGGCCCACGCAGCAGTGCTCGCTCTGCGACTTCAGCAGCTACACGCCCGACGACGTGCGGCGCCACAGGCTCCGGTGCCACACGGGGGATTTGCGGCACGTCTGCTCGCACTGCGACGCCCGGTTCAGCTCGGAGGTCGCTTTGAGGAACCACTGCAAACGCGCTCACCAGCTCCAGGCCCGCTTCCCCTGCAAGCAGTGCGACTACACGTGTAGCAGCGACCTGGATCTGAAAGCGCACCAGCACAGCGTCCACGCCCGAGTGCAATGCGCGACCTGCCGGGAGTCCTTCGAGACGAAGGAAACCCTGGAGCGCCATCAGAAGTCCCACCGGGCACATCAGTGTTCGCTGTGCCCCTTTGCCGCAAAAGCAAGGCAGCTATTGGCCCAGCACCTTCTCGGGGAACACGAGGACGGACCCCCAGAGGAGAAGCCGCTGAAGTGCGGCACCTGTCAGTTCGCCTGTCGGCATCAGCTGGTGCTGGAGCAGCACCTCCGATCTCATGGGAGCAAACGCCTGTATAAATGCGCGGACTGCGAGTATTCGACACGGAACAAGCAGAAGATCACTTGGCACATCCGCATCCACACTGGAGAAAAGCCGTACAGCTGTGAGCAGTGCAGTTACTCCTGCACCGATCCGTCCAGGCTGAAGGTAAGAAGAGAGCATTTGGAGTGTAGTGAAAAGCACATTAATGTTCCACTTCTGGCAGCAGAGGGATGGTAACTGATTTCATTCGTGTTGATGAGGGTGTTTCTAGTTACTTTGTGGTACATAGGAGCTGCAGAGAGGCCGTCTCTGTCCGGCTGTTAGCTTCAGCAGGAGATGCAGCCTTTTCAGGTTTCGTGTGTCTGTATACATGACAACGGTGCTTGGAGTCTCTTGTAACACAACTTTTGAAAATGCTCTATCTCCATGGAAACACGGAAAATGCAACTTTTGTTACCAGAGCTGAACTTGATGAGTGAATCACAACACTGACAGCAACCCTGCAATTATGACAATATGTACACAGTGCAGTGTTGTGAATTCAGAGACAATTAAAATCATAATAATCATTTTACAATTAGCTTTTTTCTATATATATATATTTCGGTTCACTTTGTTTCTGTAATTGGAGATAAGTGTTAAGTTTTGTAAAACCTTCTTTCAGCTTCACATGAGGGTTCACCAAGAAGAGAAGAAGTACCTCTGTCCACAGTGTGGCTATAAATGCAAGTGGGCCACTCAGCTGAAGTATCACATGACCAAACACACAGGTACCCAGAGACGAACTCAAGCTCTTATTATCTTGGTTCTACTGTGGTTGGATTATGTTCAGCTCATGATTTGAATGTTTCTTGCAGGGGAAAAGCCGTACGCGTGCGACGACTGCGACTATCGCACCAACCGAGCGGACGCCCTGCGCGCACACCGGGACACGCAGCACTGCGACGCGCGCCCGTTTGTCTGCGAGAAGTGCGGGAAAGCCTTCAAAACGAGTTTCATCCTGAAGACCCACCAGCGGCAGCACGGCGACGACCGGCCGTACGTGTGCGGCCTGTGCCAGAAGGCCTTTCGGTGGCCGGCTGGGCTCAGACACCACTTCCTGTCCCACACCAACCAGCAGCCGTTCCGCTGCCGCCACTGCTCGTACAGAGCCAAGCAGAAGTTCCAGGTGGTCAAGCACCTGCAGCGGCACCACCCGGACACGGCAGTGGAGCAGGGCGTGGTGAGAGACGCCGAAGCTGGGAGTCTCACCCTGAAGCAGGCGTTGCAAGGGACTCTGGGAGAAAGATCGGGGTGTGAGCTCCCTCCAGGAGCCACTCGGGAAGAGGAAGTGACGGCACAACACTGAAGATGCACAATATAGATGAAGCGCAGGGTTGTAAAGCACTGGTTCCCAGCCTGGGATCTGGGGCTTAGAATAGATTTGTACACGTAAGGATCATTTTGACCAGACGCTTTCTCGAATCGAGTGCAGATCTGGGAAACGGATTGTTGGTTTTAGAAGATGTTTAATGTTTTCAAGTCAAAACGGAAAACTTTCATTGCTTTTTAGTTGCTTGGAGACACCGAAAACGCTAACCTTGGGTTAGCCAAGGTGGAACCTTTTGAAAACGCTCCAATTCTGTCTCTGTGGAAACGCAACTTCTCAGAAACGCAGCGCATTTACTACGCTTGTAGCAAATAGCCCTACTGCATATACTCATTGGATGGACAATGTTTTCCTTCAGGGTGTCATGATTTTCAGTCCATATTCTCCTGTGACTATAGTTGTATAGATAAGTTACCTGTAATAACAATCCAACTTCATCGACTGTTCATACAAATGTCTGTGTACTGCCAGTGTTAATATTTAACAATGGCAGCTCAATGGCAGCTCATCTTATAGCTCATAGTTTCTGCTGCATGTGTGTGAGTTCAATTCAAAAACAACCAACAGCACCCAAAATACTAACAATATCATTTTCAGCATTTCCGCCATTTCAGTGTAAACAAAGTTTTCAATACGTTGTCATGTCGAGGCACTACTTTTCAGAACTAAAAACACAAAAATGATCCATTTTCACTTGAAAATGGGGGCTTTCATTACAAAACCCCTGCTGTGTGTTGGTGTGAGATGTTATGTCTGCCAGCGTTTGACTTCTCAGTAATGCTTTGAAAAAAACATGAGATCCAAACCTCTTTTTTTTTTGGAGGATGTCTGGAGGCTTTGAGGAACAACAGTATTGATCCTATTAGAATAAAGCTCTGAGATGATAATCCCTTTGGTCTCCAGCACAAATCTCACAGGAAAAGGCAGTTTCACATTTCACAGCTAAACCTTGCGGGAAAAAGAAAATCAAATGAAGTCTGACATCTGGAAAACAGTCGCTTATTACGAAGGAAAGCTGAACTTTGTCGTTATACATGAAATTGAATGCGATGAGGAAGCAAGATACAACCGATCTGAAAGTCAAATGCATGAGCATTACCAGTGAAATGAAGAAACAATTGCAATTTATTTCCAGTTATTTGTTGCTTTTTATCACATTCCGGTGCCATCGTCTCCAAAAGTTAATTTGCTTGTACTTCTTGTACCCCCTTCTGAAAAGCCTCTGGTTTTTGCAGAATTTGTAAGTAGGTGTTTTTGTTTATTTTATGAAGTACTATAAAATGTCGATGGAATAAATGACTGAACCAGAGATGTTTATGAATGTTTGGATTTTACTCCTTCAGAAAATGTTTTGCATATATTCACAGCTCTATATACACATACATTGACCATTTAAACAGCAGCTTCTCAAGAATTGTCTCGTTCAGGCACTTTGCAGCTTAATGCTGATTGACAAACACGATATGGTTCATAACACTGACAGTTTTTGAAATACGCATAACAAGCTTTCAGTACTGTTAATTCAGCTTGGACATTCCCAACATGCAGCACTCAATTTCACACATTATCATGATAAAAACTGTAAAGAAACACTCAGAAATACATAACATTAGACTGGAAAAACAATATCAACGGACATCTTCCTCTGAATGTTAGCAGTTGCATAACTTCTAGGCTGTTTTCCTACTGTGAACTTAATTTAATAGTTATAGAGGGATTAGATTTACTTATTAGAGAAGCACAACAGATGCAATAAGCACTAAGGGACTCGGCGTATCCTCAGTTCAGAGAAGCACGCTACAAAATCTTTGATAGCAGCCTCTTAAGATAGTTTTGAAGTAGGCTATGAATTGTAAATTGACTGTAGGTGTTTCGTCTCCAATGGTCAACTGGGTATCAAACCAAAAGCTGGTATCGCTGATACTGGTCCGATACTGATCTGATACCGATACTGATATCGATAAATTTAACAAAAGCTTGTGTGTTAAAGCCCCATACACATATCAAAATCACGTTATGGATTTCCCATTAAAATGCACCACATGAACCAATCAAAAAGTTGTGGATTATTGTAATGCACAGATCAAGAATCTAGGTTTTTAGAAGCTTTCTTTGTGCGTACAGAGTTCATTCATTGTTAACATCTTGAGCAGGGGTGTCAAACACGTTAGTTTCGGGGCCACATGGAGCCCAATTTTATCTCAATTGCACTGGACCGGGGTAATAGTGCCATAAACATAGGCAGCAATTCATATTTTTACCCGTGAGTGCTGCAATAATATGACTAACCTACCATATTAAACATAACAAAGTCACATAATTCTGACTATATAGGGATATTCACTGCTTCTGAACATCTGATTTCACTAAGAATTTCTTTGTTTTCTAATAATCCAGTACATAGAGTCTATTTTGTTGGACTCGGAACACCGAGAGGAAGCTGGTCTATTCCGGTTGAGTCAGAAGGAGAAACTCCTGGGCCGGAAAGTATGTATGCGATGAAGTTCGTAGTGATGACATTGGCGGATGTGACGAAGCTCTGACATTTACGCCCAGAGCTGCAATCATTGTTGTTGCATAATGCCAACCAAATATGTTTAGTTCATTTTAAACACAGTTTTGTTTAGTCTTTTTTTATTTGCTCAAGCACCGGAGAACCCAAGGCATCGGCATCTATAGCCATAGTAGATATAAACTTTCAAGTTTGTCTTTGTTGTGGTGCAGAGTATATATGATAAAAAATATCTGTGGTTCACGAAACCAAACAATTTGTCCAGAAAATGACTACAATCTCAACATAAAGCCAATTTTAATGAAACCTTCTGGTGCAAAATACAGTGAAAAATCTAAAACACTGTGGCTCCTGAACTAATATGACTTTGACACTTCTGCCTTACCTTTGTCCAAACTGAGGATGCACTGGCCCTAAAACACGACCAGATTAATTGGAATCACCACTTTATATCCAGCTGGAGGAGACGCATCAATATTTCCTCGCTGCTAACACTGATTGAGCTTCTTATGTAGAATAATCCTGATCGAGTAACACTCTAAATCATACGAGCGTCTAACTTTTTAACATGTTTCCTGCTGAAGTCTCCAATGCATTGACCCATTTTGTCCTGGACGTCTTCATGTGAACTCTGAAATGCTGACGTTAATGAAGAGCGAGGCCGGAGGGATAGCTGTTCCATCTTTAGAGAGAAGATGTATGTGTCGATATCCTGGCAGGGGAAGGAAAACGCAGGTTTCAACGAGCTTTTAAACTCCGTCACACGACATTTAGGATTTCCACTGCCAGGGTGTGACGCTGACCTGTTTGCATGCACTTGAAGGGGAGCGTGAACTGTCCGATGAAGTCGTTCCTGGAGGCTTTGTCGTAGTCCTCCACCACGAAGCGAACCAGCGCCAGCTCCGGAGTGTGGACCACAAAATTCAGAGTTTCATTCCACACCGGGTTAAAACCTGCAGGGATGGGGTAGAAGGAGGTAAAGTTGACCACCTTGGGAAATTATTTTATTTTATTTTTTTCATGATTTCCTGAATAGACTTTCACCATTGTTGTGAATGTGAGCTGTCTCTTCTTTGGCCTGGTCCTTCGGTACTCCGTAGACCTCCACTCTGACCAGTGGGTCCACGATGGAGCCCTCTTTCTGATTCACCTTCGGTAGCTGCTGTCCACTCATCACCTGATAAACACACACGGTAGCTTATCATAGAGCTTATCAGATACATTACTATCTTTATTACTGTAGTGGCAGTGCCGAGAGGAACCAGCAGGAGGCAGTCTGTTAAAACTAGAATAGAATTTAAAATCCTTCTTTTAAATTGTCCAGCTTGAGTCGATTCGTCCAGTTTCCTTTGTCTTGATTAGTCTCATTTAATTTAGATCCTTTTTTTTTTCTGGTTACATTTGAGTAACTTGCCTCCCTCTGTCTGAGTTTCTAATGAACCAACCATGTCAGTTACCTGTATGGATAACCGTAATGGTTTGTAGGCTTGGTAATCCTCCGGTTTCTCTGGGTTGAACTGAGCGGTGCCGTCCCTCATGAAATGCGGCTTGAGGATGTAGCCACAGCCAGCGTTCTGCCTGAACAGCCCGTCATTTAGATCCATCTCCAGACCCGCCGTCTGAAAGTTCAAGGCCACTTCAGGGAAACAGATGAAAGAAAATTAAAGGAAATTCAATTGTTGATTAAATGTGGGTGGCCGTACATCATTTCCCAAAGTTAAAATGAATCAAGTTAAGAAAGGTGGGAGCTTTGGAGGACTATGTTTTATCCAGAACAGATGGCA
This sequence comes from Blennius ocellaris, assembly GCF_963422515.1. NCBI lineage: Eukaryota > Metazoa > Chordata > Actinopteri > Blenniiformes > Blenniidae > Blennius > Blennius ocellaris. The sequence continues at coordinate 5,778,675 of NC_137655.1, read as the reverse complement.
GCAGCGTGATAGCCGATGTGACAGGAAGCATCTGTTCTTGTCAGAGAGCCGCAGCTGCCAGGCTGTATGCTTTCTATCGCAGCCTGCAGATTGTCTGTATCAAGGCAAAATGAAGAATTGCTGACGAATCAGGGTGACAAAAACAAGCTTTGATTGTGTGCACATGCTCAATGCTTGACGAAATCTGTCATAAATAACCCATTTTACATTACATCAGTTAAAAAAAACATTGGATTCAATCAGGCTCAGATTACAGGCCTTCCTGTTTGTATTGAGCTTTTTTTAAGTTGAGAGGAGGAAAATATCATTAAAGAGAACTGTTAGAAAATTTGAACTAATGTACAATACAGACGTGTTCCTGTTCTGGGAGTTAAACTCTCAGTGAAGAACTTAAATGTCATAAACTGCCGTTGACTAAAAAATTACAAGGTTATGATTCAGACTGATGATGAGAGAAAAAATGTAATATTTAATTTTGTTGTAATTTCTTTGTTCTTTTGTTTGGAAATTGCACATATTGTAAATTATTTCATGGAATTGATAGAATAGGGAAAAATAATCCATTTAATTTATTTTCTATTTGTTGAAATATGACCAGAAAGAAAGCATTACTTTGTTTGCCTGTTGTTTGTTTGTTAATTCATTGGCTGTAACATCTCAGCTAATGTGTCACAGCAACACTGTAAACATGCAGTGCAGGATTGAAAGTGACCCAAAAATGATTTTATGAGTCACAGTCATGAGCTGCTGCGATGCAACGTACGTCTCTGTAGACGGGAAGTACCAGTGATAGCAGAGGGAAGTTTTAAACCCTCACCTATCTGACAGCCCGCATTCCACATCTCCTGCGGGTTGTAGTTGGAGGAGTCGGTCCTGAGGCCTCCGGGGTAAATCCTGCTCAGCTGTCGCATGTTGTACTGCACAAAATCTGACCCTGGAAGTCACATGACAACATGTGATACACACGCCAATCTCTCTCTATATATATGATGAAACACACTGCTCTTTCATCTCGACCTTACCTGCCTCCTTGGCGAGCCGTCGGGCCTTGGACTCCGAGAACGAGGACATCTCGTCGCATTTGGCGTTAGAGCGAGCGTGATCGAAGCCGTGAAAGTGGACACTCTTGCAGTAGACTACCAGGTCAGACAACTCCCGGGACAGTTTGGACTTCTGCGGTAATCGGTATACAGTCAATGAAAATAGTGTGTGTGTTGTACAAATGGTACAACAATGCCACATACAACTTTAGTTTTCATATATCTTTTCTCACACTATTTGACATTTGAATAATACTTGCTCTGTATTGGCACACGATTCAAATTACAAAGTTATGGTGCATTAGTTTTTCAATGGTATAACAAATATCGTGCAAATGTTAAGCATCAAGCAGAATGAGGCTCATGACAAAAAATACAAAAAAAAACTTGCTGTATGAATGTGGATAAAGCTCATTTGTCATTCTTTCACATTTGTGGATTCCAAATTGAAAGAAAAAGGGTTGATGATGTAACGATGTTCAACACGTTCAACATGTTAAACATTCAAGATATTTTTGGAAAATCTCTCACATTGAAAATGAGTCAGAGCTCAAGTGTTTGTTACACCGATCAGCCAGATTATAAGAGGTGACGTTACTAACACATAATGTCTTTCCTCACAGCAACTGTTCAAGGGTGGGATATACTCTATTAGGCAGCGAGGCAAAATGTAGCTGTCAGTCACTTCCAAAAGATATCAACCAATGACAGGGTCATGAACGACTGTGATCCAGACGAGCAGCACTTCTAAGTCTGAGCTCTTTGGATATTTCTTGTCTTGTCTGATTGGTGTGTGTGTTTTCCCACAGAGAAGCCCACTGGATGCAGTTTCTCGCTTCTTTGTCTTGGTGGATCAGTTTCCTGTTTCTTTCTTCTGTCTGACTTCTTTTTCTCCAGTCTCGCCTCTCTGTCGCTCACATCCTCGCCTGGTTTCCTGTCTCCTCTGACTATCACTCCTGCTTTGCTTCACCATACACTCTGATATTGTTCCTGTTCTCAGTCTCTCTTCACTGCCACCTACAGGTGACTAATGACGCACAGTCTAAACGACTACTTTTTGCAAGTTCCACCTTGGGAGCAGTTCTCAAAAAGCTGGGTTTTCAATGTCTCCAATTGCCATTATCTTATGAACAGACACACGAAGCAAAACGAAACTTTGTCGGGCAAAGAAAGATGACGTTCGGATGAAGACGTCGATGCGTCACCTTGTCTGTCTTCCTCTCAGCCGGCGGATCTTCAGTGGAGGGGCTGTCGGCGTCGCCGTTGGCCAGATCCTCGTCGTCACTCACGTCGTCCGTCAGGGTGTCATCGGGACAGCCTTCCAGACCGCTAATCTTCTTGGCTTTCAGTAAAATCTTGCTCTTCAGCTCCTGTTTGCAAAGTTACAATGAGAAGTTACATGTACAGATCATTTCAAATCAGAGCAGGACATACACGTTTTTTTTTTTTTTTATTCCATGCCTGTCAATGATTGATTGGAACAAAGTACTTGTTGTTTTCAAGCTGCTCGTGAGCATGTTCCATCTCCTTGCACTTTGCTGTCCTCTAACTAAATGCAGCAATGCTTCACTATTTAATTGGCTGAATCCGCAGGGGAACAACCTCAAAGGTGATTTGCCATTAGTTCAAGTTGGCATTGATTGTCCTGAGTGCCTTAATGGAAGAGTTAAAAGTTGAACCAGTGCTTTTAGGATCCGTGTGCGATGGGCGAGAAGGCACTGTGGACCCTCTTTGATTTGAAAGGTCTTGTATATTTTGGAAAAAAAAATACTGATACTGACCTGTGGGGAAGGCAGCTGATGGGGGTCGTGGCCTCCCAGCGGACAGATCAGTAACGAGTCTCCCAGGATGTGGCGAAGGTGCCGGGCCATCACCGTCTGCTGCTCCACACTGCAGTGATTCTCCAGCGACAGGATGACGGGGAAGTCTGACGCCTTAACAAACATGAAAGAAACCACAAAAAAAAAAAAAGTTAAAAAAGTCACATTTTCTTGTCTGACTCATTCCGACTTTCTGCCAGTTCGCCCAGACTCTGCAGTGAAAACTGCCGCCAGTGTTTGTAACGGTTTTGTTTCCATGAAGCAGAACTTTCCACAGTCCTACAATACAGCTTCTTCATCATATCTTCCCAGTGTTTTGTTAGGAAAGTCTGAGCAGGATAAAGCAGAGAGGTGGAGACACTGGAGATGTTCCTGGTTGATTTCCATGTGGTCTGTCAGCAGAAAGAACAAATTTCTGTTCTGGGCAAACACACTGTGTCTGTACTTAATGGCTGAGTTGCTGTAAAGTACATATAGTGCTTAAAACTCTTACGCAACTGAAATTAAATGATCATGGCTTATAATCAGCGGAGAAGCTGTTCTGAACTGGACTTCTTCTGTGAGGAGGGAAAACGTAGATGTTTAAACTATCTACAGTAAAATGGGTTCTGGCAAGATGTGGATGGGTACGATACCAGAGGAGGATCAGGGATAAAATATGTGTGTGTTTGGATGGTGCAGCGCTTCGTGAGCGCTTTCATTGTTTCTGCAAGCGGCTCACCTTGAAAGCGTATTCTTTAACAGTGGAAATGATGTCTTTAAAGAGGATTTTTGTGGTCAGTGTGTGACCGTGATAAACAATGGGTTCCCCATCGTGGCCGTCCCAGCAGTCCAGCTCTACACAGCGGCAGCCCCTCTTCAAGGCCCTACACACACACACACACACACACACACAGTTCGAAGTTGAAATTGGATCTTCTACTTTTCACTTAATATGAATTCACCCAAAAAAAAAAATTCTCAAAATGCAACCGCATATTAAAAAAAGTAAACTAATTGCAGTCAATTGTCATATAAACACAAACATACTTCAAGTTCACCAAAAACCTAATATAGAAAGGAAACTGTTTCTTTGTGGGAGATGTTGAGGGAATTGAATTTCCTTCAGAAGGGTTTGGAGAAATTATTCAACCAGCTCAGCACTATTTCACTCTATTTTATACACAAATTGTTCTGTATATCACACTGCAGATTGTTTGTAACTACATGTTGTCTTCCGCCCAAATAGGTCTCTCCTGTAGATGAAACTGTCTCAATGGGACTAACGGTATACATAAAATTTAGTAATAATAAACATTTCAGATGAAATTTTGTGTGTGCCTGCCGCTCGCTGCCGACAAGTATGGAGGGGATACTACTATGTTCAAAGAGCAGTAGCTCTATTGTATCTGTGTCTGCTAGACACACAGAGAGAGAGAGACACAGAGCGAGATAGAGAGAGAGAGAGAGAGAAGGATAATAGTAGTATAATAGTGAAAAAGTATGAAGTACCAGTAAAAGTAAAAAAAAAACATAAATAAAGTGCATGTAATGCTTAGAGCGTTAATAGTCCCAGTAATTGTACAAAAGTATCAATAATTACCAGCAAAACTTTAAAAAATATATAAATAAAGTACCAGTAATAGTGAAAAAAGTATAAATAAAGCATTGGTAATAGTTAGAAAGTATCAGTAGTATCCAGCAATAGAAAAGCAATAATAAGAGCAAACTACTTTCTAGTTATTGCACCTCATCTGTTTCATAGGCAGGCACACAGTAAAAGGTAAGTGTTGCAGGTCTCTGTGGTTCTTACTTGGAAACATTTGGCAGCAAAACAATGTTATTTCCTTTCAACATGATCCTCCCAAGTGGCTTTCTGTACTTAGCCTTGATGTGTTGACTTCCTGTGCATCGTCTAGTACCAGGTTCATGTGCACATTGTAGTCAATAACGCAGCCCTCTCAAAACGTTGTTTAATTTAATTTAAACCCCACATGTATGCAAGTCTATTTATTAATGTATGATACACTTAAATTGTATAAGAGGACCCTGTTTGGGGGAGGAGGGAAGGGGTGTTTATTTAAGTTTCTGAAATGCTATAAAAGAAAATAAATTATTTTCCTGAATTTAATTTATGTCGGTGTCTTGCACTTAATACATAAAAATTGTAAAAAATAACAATAATTTTAAAAAAAATTAATCCTTTTGTGTGAATAATTACCAAAATATAAAGAAAGCTAATTTTACGTGAATGTTTTCAAGTTGCATGAGTCACGTTATTAGAATTGGGTGTTTTGGGAGAGTATTTCCCATACATGAGATGAAATACATATTTTCTGTTTATATCAACATAATCTTTAAATATGTATTTTTCCATCGTGGTTTAGTAGAGACTAAATTGTATTCTTGTTGAATGCTGCAAAGGTTTCTCATATACAATTTGAATTTGCACATAATCTAAAATTGTAACTTGACGTGTTTGGCAGTTTCATTAAAAAAAAAATCATGTTTTCACAGTATAATCATGAGTCATCTTCATTTTTTTGAAGGTATGTATGTATTCACTACAGTGATCAACTAGTTGGGATTTTGTTGAAGTGACAATCCAACAGACTTGAGTTATGTCCCTCACTTGATGTAGGCCTCCAGGCTGCTGTGTCCTCTCAGCTGGTCCTCCAGCAGGTAGGTGTTGTGTGAGGAGGAGATGAAGTAGTGGCTGAGCGGACGCCTCATGTCCTGGTGCAGGTCCAGGAGCTGGGGCCTGAAGATGGAGCCCTCCTGGGAGCACAGGTACACCTGGAAGCCGTCTAAGGACATGGCGCCTTGTTTGATGGCTGCCCGGCGCAGAAGATATGATGCAGAAAAAGAAATCAAAAATCAGTCAGTCAGGCTCATTTGGGCATCACTTTCTAATGGTTCTCAAACAGTAAAATTGATCCCCATGCCTGGAATGACACCCTAGAAGTGAAGAAATTCTGTCATCTCTCACCTTGGCATGCTTTTTGTTTTGTTTTTTTTATTACTCCAATGAGCCAATCAGAAATCAAACCCTGTATAGTGTCATCGGGGGTTTAGGTAGGCTCCTCCCCTTTGACTCCTCCCACAATCAGGCAGCTCTGCTCTGGCACATGGCACCACGAGAGGAAGTACTTCCTCCTCTTCCCAAGATGGGCGTGTGTGGGCGGAGCCAGTCCAGCTCACACAGACACAGCAGATTCTGAATGCAGCTCATATGATCCAATAGTCAAATGGGTGAAAATCAAGAAAAAGCAATAAAATAGGCCCCGTTTAACAATCGAGTTAAATTGCCATGAGCAACACGTTGTAAAAACCTCTGACCTGTGTCTGATGGTTCATAGCGGCCTATCAGCTCCCTGGCTCTCCGGGCGCTCTGCTCCCCCTCGTGTTGCTCGATCGTCAGGAAACTCTCCAGCTCCTCCAGCATGAGCTTCTCTCCATCTCCAGAGTAGTCCTGGAAGACTTTCCACACCTCGTCCCTCTGAGTCAGCATCTTGTAGAACTGGACGAACTGTTCGATCTCCAGCGAGCCGCTCTCAGACTTGTCGGCCATCTGCAGAAAGGACAAAATCACTTGGAGGATTACTGGTTCGGGTTTCGACCCATTATTGAGATATGTTTGGGATTTAAAACATTTAGGTTCTTTAAAAAGTTAGTATAGTTATTCTATATCGTTAACATACAAAAACATAATTTTTAAAGTTTTAAGATGGACTAGAAGCACAATAATTTCAGATATTTAAAGTGAAAATCTACTAAAAACCAATAATTCAATTGCTTAGATTCTAACACAATAGTGTTAGTATCACAATATAAGCAATACAAGTATTTTCACTCAATATTTTAAAGCAATACTGAATCACACAAGTGCTTTTGTGTTTTGCAACTTTGATTATTAAAAGTATTAAAGAGTTGTCACAATTTTCACACGTTTAAAACCCTACCCATGTAAAGTACAGCACAACTGTATAAAGTATCATGTGTTCAGGAAAATGTTAACACACTTTGTAATTTGCCTCAAAAAGGGTTCATTTCTAAACTATTGTTTACTATTTTTAGTGAGCAAATTGAACATTTTGCCTTTATTCAGCGTCATTGGACTAAACATGCTTCACATCAACACACATTTGCTGAGGCTGTTGGTGCAAAGCATTTAAAAATACAATAAAAGCAAAGCTTTGCTGGAAAACACATCAACACATACACGTGAAGATGGAGATCAATCTCCCAACCTTGGGATGTGAATCTTACCGTGAACAGATGGAGAGCGTGTTCTTCGTTCATGTCTACGTTCATCATCTTCAGCAGCTTCTTCACCTCCTTGAAATTCATCTTCCCATCTTTGTTTTTGTCGGCTTTGTGAAACCAGTCCCAGACCCATCTGAGAAGAAGCTGAGGGAAACGCCAGATCAAATGGACGAGACAAGACAAGTAATGTTCTTATTTCACAACTTAGAAAATATTTGAAATTTCCTAGAAATTGGTGTACACCTTGTACACCCCTTGGTTATGTTTGGGTTTTGAGTTTATGCTTCTGTTCTAAACAATCTTTACATGATAGATGGATATATGATTAGTTTTCACTGATGAGCATATTACCATAATGTTCTAAAATATGCACATTCAAAAAATATATATATAACATTTGAAGGGGAAGAGTGGATTGATAATTTTTAAAAATACTGACCATTATTATTATTGTTGTTGTTGTTGTTGTTGTTGTTGTTGTTATTGTCATAATTATTATTATAATAAACAATTGTATATTATATCTATCTTAAATATATTTTTAATGTCTAGATTACTTCAATTACAAAACAAAATGACAGGTATATATATATATATAAATGACAGTATAAATATATGTATAAACGACAGATGATATAGTGAAAAACTTGAAAAAGAAAACACTGGTATTGTATAGAAAAAAGGAAATCCTAACTTGAATGAATGGATGGATGGATGGATGGATGGATGGATGGATGGATGGATGGATGGATGGATGGTTGGATGGATGGATGGATGGATGGATGGATGGATGGATGGATGGTTGGATGGATGGATGGATGGATGGATGGATGGATGGATGGATGGATGGATGGATGGAGACATTGGAGGATGCATGAAGAAGCAGCCACAGTGAAAGGATACTGGTCCAGCCTCTCCTTCTCATCCATGGTCTGGGCTTTGTGGACGAGTTTCCGGACGCCCTGGATCCAGGCCTGGGCCTCCTCCGGGCTGTCGGCCACCAGGTCCAGGTTGCCCTGGCGGCCATGGAACACCAGAGTGAAGCAGTGGCTGGCGGGGAACTCCTCGGAGATGCTGAGCAGCACCTCGGACTGATGACCCTCACGCACCGCCTCCACCTCGGTCACCGAGACTGCAACCCGGAGCAGGAAATAACATTTCAGATTCAAGAGGAATGTGAAGGGCTCAGTTTCATTAGATTTTTATCATTACATAGGAGATTAAAATTGAAATAGTTCCTTCAAATGACACACTAGAGGTCTGTTATCACTGTGAAAGGAAACCACCCTATGATTTCTCCTCTCTGTACGACCTATTTATTTCTGAAGGGTTCCGTTTTAAGCCCTTCTTTATCCAGAAAAACCTTGTTGAGATTAAAAATGTCTCATTCAAGAGTGTCCTGGCTAAGACGGGCAGCAGTGCATCAAAAAAGGTTTCAGACAAACAGGCAATTTAAAACATAAACGATATTAGAAAATGTCAATACAATGTCAACACAGAATCAAGAAAAGACATTTTTAATCCTGTCAATTTGCTGAAAAAAGGAAAAAAAATGTAGGTAAATCAAAATTAAGCCCAACATTCAAAACCTGTGCAGACAGATGTGTCTGTATCCAAGTCATCAAGAAAATTCCTAAAACAATGAAACCAGGTTTTTAAATTTCAGGTCTTTTTCTAGTTTGTTCCAAGCAAATGGAGCCGCAAACATGAACAACTTTTTTTTTTTTATCCCAAGTTCAGTCCTGACTTTAGGAACAGACAGTAAAAAAGAAGAGCTTGCAAGCGATCTATCACTTACTCTCTATTTATACCATCAATCTCATCAATATTTTGGTCAAAACATGAGAATTGGACCTGCTCTGGACAAATATTATTCACCTCTTTCGTAATGAACTTGTATGATTCTGAATCATGAGAATGTGGGAGCCATGAGGCACAGTCATAATCTATTTTTGGGTCATCAGTTTATAAAGCCCCTCCATTGTACTGATGTAAGCCTCTTGGCCAAATTCAATTATGTGCTTCTAATTTTTTTTTCTTTTTTTTGACAAATGTCACGAGACAATCGGCTGGTTATTAATGATATATGTTTTCATGGAACCCCATGAGATTTTCTCTATGAAAGGCTGTGGAGCCCCTCTCTCATCTCTGGTTTGTCAAAATTAAAACATTTAAAAAATATCTGGTTTTACTGTCCATCTGCGCTGGTATCGGCAAGATGGTATCACTTTAAATTTGGTTTGTCAAACATAAGGCCTGTGGGCCCAAACTGGTCTACAAGAGTCTGCCCACAAAACCACCAAGAAATAGTGAAAACGTCAAAGAAAATATAGATTTTTGCACTTTGATTTGTGTTTTTTTGGGGACATTTCACTGTGTTTTCAGTTTTATTATACTTTTTTTTTTTATTATTATATACAATTTTACCAAATACGAGCACACGCTGATTTGTAATTGAAAGAAACAGAAGCTGTGACTGGTCTCTAAGATTCCACCATTTGTAGCCATCATACTTCTCTTTGTGTTTTCAAAGAACACAGATATTTTCATAATTATTTTACAGACATTGAATATTTATTGCACAAATTCACATTTAGTTTGTTTGATTCTGGTGCACAAATATGTTTGGAGGGATAATGTGAATGTGTCAGGTTTTTTTTTTTTATTTGAGACCTGTAAAATAAGATTTGTACACCAGTAATTAAGAATTTGTGAAGGTGTAAGTTTGCGCTTGTGGAGAGAAAAACAATCTACAAGCTCACAACTCATAGAGTAAGCTGCTCAAACCATTTCCACTAATAATACCTTCGTAGTAAACTCTTGATATTGGCAGCTGCCCAGAAATTAATGGAGAAATACTGACAAGCCCAGTCTGATAATGTCCAGAAAAGTCTGTCCTTGACTGTGAGACTCACAGGCTTTCAAGCTACAGTTAATTTTCGCATGCAGTGAAAAGCACTGAATAAGTACAAATTTACAATGCCGACGTAACTAAAAACTCAGTTAAAACTGAGTGACGTAAGTAAATGGGGTTTAAAAGTTGATTTAATACTGTTTGAGATGGGAAAAAATGAAGTACTGGTTAAAAAAATGAGAGTAGTTACAAGATAAAAACACACATGTGTGAATTGGTTCCATATCTGTCAATGGTAGCAGGCAGATTTTTTATTTATTTATTTATTTATTTAGAAAAACAGTACATCCAATACCAAATCTGATTGTTTTGGCATCAATTTACGGGAAAAGGATCAATATTTACGCTCATAAATTTACGTAAGCATGTCATTTTTGCATGCAAAGTCTTTTTTGCCCCGTGCTGGGCGGAACTACTTTACTTCTGTCAGCATTTGTAACATGAATTACTACTGTCTTCTGGCTTCTTCTTTCTCACTTCATATTCACAATCTTTCACCAGTTTTTTGTTTTGTTTTGTTTTTTTAAGTAGTAGCGCTAGTAGTGGTGTTATTAGAGGTAGTATTGGCAGTATAAATAGTAGCAATAGTCATAGTGATTGTAGTATTATTGTCCTAATACAGATCATGTATCACAACAGATTGAAGTAACTCAGTAGCACCTTCTAGTTTTACCTGATTTCCCTATAAGTATGCAAACCATGATTGAATGGTGAACATGTGCCTGTACTCACAGGTGGAGTGGCCTCTTCCTGCCCATCTGGACTTGTACCAGATGGTCAGTCCGTCCTCCAGCAGGCGGAAGTGTCTCTGCTTCTTCCAGGAGCGAGACTTGACCTTCCTCAGAGTCGACCCGGCCATCATCACCTTGACGTGAGGGTCATCCTGGAGACCTGTGCAGTCGGTACCAACCCAGATATTCAATAATAAAACTTTACCAGATATTCTGCTTCTGCGGGTCTGAGTGCGCTTCACTTACGCGAGCCTTCGGGATCCATTTCTGTCCCTAACACATGCCAGTGGAAATATGCTGCGGAGAAGAAACAGATGTTATTTTGTTGTTTTTTTTTTTCACTTCTCCCCGAATCCAAAACTGAATACTTTCAGTGCAAACTGTGTGCTCATACACCCACTTCGTGTAAACATAAATAATTGCAAAATTGTATTATTTATGTCCTATTCAGTGTCATTTTGTTTATATTGTTTAACAGCGATAAAGCATCTTGGCATTGCATTGGATCACCAGCTGTGTTGAATCAGAAACAGCTGGACATTAGAAATAAAAGAGAAGCCAATGCTTTTTGCATTCACTTCTTGCAGCAGGCACTTATTTAAAATCTTTATTATCCAAGCACCAGTTCACTGACGACACAACCGGAATGTATCCCTGCACCGTGAACCACGACGTTAATTTAACAGCCCCGTTCCACTTTCGAGACAAACACGTCGGCATGAATCTTGATTCAGTCCTGGCATTAACCTCCAGCTTTTTCATTAGCTGAAAGGAGAGAAGTCAGTGTGTGCCGCTCCTGCAGCCTGCATGCCGAGTAAGAACAACCACTCAGCAGAATGTGTGCTGCAGTGGGATCAAATAGTAGCCGGGAGCTGAAAGAAAGGCTTTGCTTCAATTACCTGTCATCGTATTTGCCTTTCTTTAATAGAACAACTGTCAACTATTCTGATTGTTGCAGATAAAAATTTACAAATTTGAGCCACGTCTTACAGTACAGTAAGATTTCTGCAGGCGGTTTGACAGCACCTCGGCTCAGAGCTCCTGCTATAACTATTTGACAGATTACTATGGAATCTCACACAGATGTCGGTGATGCTCGAGGCATGTATCATGTGGAAAAGTGGACGATGAGCTGGAGGCTGATGAGTCTGATTGGTGGAAAAGAATCTGTGGGGGGGGGGGGGGTTTATCCAGCATTATTTTACCTCCTAATTTTAAATTTTTGAGAAGAAATCAAGCATGAAGGTTGTGATTCCAAGAACAGATATGTTCAACAAGTGTTTCTTATGTGGGAAATATTAGGAACTTCAGCATTCAAATTACTGGATGTAGTTTAGGGGGTTCAATGTGAAGACCTGTGGGGTCCCGCTGGTCATCCCACACTCGTCATCACATCCAGTGATCATCTTACTTTTTGTCTTTTGCAAACTGCATGTCAAAGGAAGAAATATCTTAGTTGGACAATAGTATTCACCAGAATAAGAGACGAAACTGTAATGTAACATAACACTACTATACTTTAATGTTTAAGGGTCTCATGTATAAGACCCTTATATGTATGAATCCTCATTGCATTGTGCTTTCAAATCCTAATTTCACAATATATATACTGCTGTATCACTGACATATTCATAAAATGTCAATTACAAGACATTTTGGAAAAAGGAACAATGTAAACAAACCAACTTTCCAGTTGATTTCAAATCAAATTTGGTTTAATCCTGTCAAAATACTTCTCAAGAGTCTGATTAAATGAACACAAATGGGACAAAGTCACTGTTCTCTTGTGTACCATTTTCTGGTTGACATTTATGTACCTGTCATAGTGATTATTGCTATTTCAGCAGCAGCCCAGAAAAAAAAAAAAACAAACTTCAAATCAAGTTCTTTTTAAAACCAAGGAAAGCAAAGCTGCCAACTCCCAGGAATCAATAATGAAAGTGATGCGGTGAACTTTAAAGTCACATTTAAAAGCATAGTTTAACACTATTAAGATAACGCCTGTTACTTTTGGACTTGCAGAGGAATTTCTCATTTTCTCTCAGGCCCTGTGAGCCACAATAGGCTATGAACATTAACAATGGGAGAACACAGACATAGATGATGATGACATACAGTTTCTACTGATAATCCAGATGATTTTAAGGAGTTGCAGCTTCATTCAGTAACAATACAGTTACTTTCATATATTGTCAAAAGCCCAATTTAGTTTTTTGAAAGCATCAGATCTTTCCTTTACATTTCCACGGCAGCAGCTTTTCAGTGAAAGCTGATATTCAGCTGCTGTCTCTGCCTTTCACTGACAAAGAGCCGATCAAACACTTCCCGAAAGGAGAAGCTTTCCTGAAGTCGGAGTGGTTGTATTCCTGTGAGCCAACTCTCTTTTCCTTTCATTGTCCTCCGGAACAATCTTTGTTTCTTTACACCGCACCTCATCCAGGCATATGACACTTCTCACCACAGCCATGACTGACAGGATGCGAGGAATACGTATATCACAGGGGGAAAACAGCGGGGCTTCTTTTCCTCGACAACTGGCTCCCTTTAATTCCTACTGCAGGAGTTATTTTCCATCCTAGTTTTTCTCTTTTTTTTTTCAGTTAAAAGGTAAACACACCCTCCCTCTGACTCCAGACCTCTACGTTGCTATTTGGTTGGCTTTCTTTTGGGGATTATGAGTCACACTTCATCCAGGCAGCTCGCTGACCACATGCACAAACACACACATAAAGATGTGACTCAGGAGGGGGGGGAAATTATGCAAAATGGGAACAAACACATTTGTGATGACAACCAGCAGTTTCTGACTTATATCATTGTGTGAGCTTCATGTCTGGAGTTTTAGGTTGAATCTGCTTTGAAAACTATTCTTCATCACTGATTTTTACCCCAGAGTGCCTCTTTCTTGTGGATGCTGATGCCAAGAATGCCACAAACAGGCAGTGCCAGTGCAATAAAAATCCACATAAGGAACTCCAGCAGAGGGGGGGGAGAGGAGGGCGGTCAGAATAAATTAGAAACAGAGGCAGAAATAGGCAAAAACTGCATTACTTCTACAAAAACTGCTGAAGAAAGAAAGACTGACTCATTCCTCTCTACAATTCATCTCATTAAGGAGGATACCGATACTTACCAAAAGTGGAGAATCCTCTAGAGATGTTAGATGTTCAGAAGAGAATTCTTCCAGGGAGGGGTGAAAGAGAGAGGTGTGTCCGTCACGCTGGCTCTCAATTCTGACATGCAGACGGACAGAGAGTCCAGACCCTGTGAGAGCAGATCAGTGCCTCTAAAAGACTGGGAGTGTCTGAAAGGGAGCATGGCCCAGCCTCTCTCTCTCTCTCTCTCTCTCTCTCTCTCTCTCTCTCTCTCTCTCTCTCTCTCTCTCTCTCTCTCTCTCTCTCTCTCTCTCTCTCTCTCTCTCTCTCTCTCTCTCTCTCTCTCTCTCTCTCTCTCTCTCTCTCTCTCTTTCTCTCACTCCTTGCTCCAGAAATCTGATTCCACTCCCAGCAACACTCCTCATCCTCCACACAGACCAAACCCCCTCCCCACCGGCTTTCCTCCGTTTCCTGCCACTCCCACCATGAGCCACAGACCCCCCCCACTCCCTCCCGTTTAGCCTGAGTCACTCGCCTCGGCCTGCATTGCTGGGCTCAGTCCTCCTCCTCCTCTGCCTCCTCCTCCTCCTCATCTGCCTCCTCCTCCTCCTCCTCCTCCTCCTCCAGTGCCTCTGGATGCTCTGCAGGACCTGCAGTAACTTCTGTGGAAAGATGTGTGAGAAAGTCAGATGAGGACGATAAAGCATTATTGCACATGGCGTGTGATAAGAGGTCATCACAATGCTCTTGATGCATTCAACCTGTGAGGATTTGGCTCTGAATTATCTCTGCGTCTGCAGGATTGCCATCAAAGCAGATGGAAATTTGTAAGATGGGGCCAAAGAAGAAGCAATAAAGATTCAGTGAGCTTCCAACTTTCTGTGTGCACTTCAAGACAGGGCATTAGTGCTGGACGGGTTAAATAACTCCATTTATCAGTGAATTTCAGCTTTCGGAACGCATATATTCTGATGACAACTAAATTTGTGTTTTTGGAAACGTAACAGATATTATGAGAGAGCACCACAAAAGAAAAAAACCTCGTAATAAGTCTGGCTTAAAGTCTGAATGTTGAAACAGTAGTTAGCTTTTACCTAGACTAGATTGAGATACCAAACAACATGTCGTTTTTACCTTTTTGTTTGAAAATTATGTCTGTTTACAAAGCAAATGGCAGACATTTTGCTTTAATGTCTGGTGAAAGAATTAAATTATGGTTGATCATAATTCCAACACTAAATCTTCACCCAAAGTAGCAGATTCTTTTTATATTATACTGAATAATGTATATACGTTTTGTAGTTGCAGCTTTTCACCAGCATTGGTGTGTGGCTTTGATAGAAGACTATGGATCACTCTCAAAGTTATCCCAGAGTTTAGAATTCATCAATCATCTGATGATAATCCTGTAGAGACGGAGGAGATGCAGATTAGGAACACAATCAACAATGCCACACATTAAAAGCAAGACTGAAGCATTATTTATTGTTCAGTAGTACCGAACCATCTGTAAGCAGACTGTCATCTGAATCGCAAACATTACTTTTCCAATCCTCTTCCATTTGCAGGGCCCCCCAGCCGAGGCCAATAATTACATCATCTACAGCAAAGCTTTTTCTCATTGCAGGTAAACAGACAAAAACTCACAGTGGAGACTTGAATATCTCCCAAAGGAGATCAGACTTTCTCGTAAATGGAGGCTCAAGTCCAAATGTTTACATGATCCAAGTCGTCCAGCTCAGTCGTTGAGGATAATGGACCATATGGGGGCCGCAATCTGTTAATGTACCAGTAAAAGGAAATAAATGCTCGTTAGTGACGTCTGCAGGGACGTTACGTGAGGCACTCAGGTGAGCTGCTTTTTCGACAAACTCACAAACAATGAACTCAATGCATCATTCTACAGTCAGAAAAAAACTCAAAAGTTTGGATGTTTATGTGGTGCCATTGATTCTTCATGAATTCAACAGAGCTCCATATTTAATAAGAAATGTGGATTTTAGACCATAAATTAAGAAAATCAACCATCTGGCTGACTGAATATCTTTGGTTATACATAAACGTGACTGATTGCTTTAGGTTATGGTGGATTCTTTTTTTTTTTTTTTATTTGGCTTAGATGTGTTTGAAATTACTGAATGAGGTGAGTTCTATGTAGAATTTATCCATCAGTCTTGAAAGCATCAGCAGGTCTATTATCATTTGCCTTTTCTCTCCATGAGTTTCTATTTAAATTGTTTAGAATAAAGTCATAATAGAAAGAAGCAAATGAATGGCCAAGCTTTCCGTCATGTTGAAATATGAATTTGCTTGTGACTTTCAACAGCTGCAGACAACAATAGTATATATTATGTGTGGAGTGTGTCATTGAACTTTAAATTCATTTGTCTTTATCCAGAGGTTTTAATTCATTTGTTGTTCGAGAATCTTTAAAATTGTGATTTGAAAAAGAAGTAATCTGAGGGTAAATTGATTAATCACCTGGGTAAAGAGTATATCATTGTACTACCGTACTGTTGTTGTTGAATGGAGCCAAATATATAACATAAAATAAGCTTTAGTGCAGAACAGTGTGTGTGACAACAGCGACAGACTACATATAAAGACCAGCAGGATTTCTGATTTCAAATCTTCTGACTACAATGAGAAGTGTTCGGCTTTATACTTCTTATGCATCTCAACAATAATTAATAATCTTTCCTGATGTGAAAAAGGCTGGTAAGTCTGCGACCAATTATGAATTATTACTCCACGTGTGAGAAAACTTGTAGCATGACAGTCTCTGTGAGACTATCGAGGACACGATGATCTCAGTCATCTTATGGGAGGAGAGTAATGGAGTTTTTACCTCTTGAGTGCTCTAGTGTGATGCTCACCACTTAAATTGCTGTAATGGAGAGAATCACTGTCCGTCTGCTGTGATCTAGATATCAGACCATCAACTGGACGAGCAGATTACAGGCCCGACCCTCACTTCGATTACCAGATCCTCTTGGTTCGGTATTTGAGGAAGAAACTTCATCACTCTTTTTTTTTTGTGTGTGTGTTCATTTGTTCCAGACACGTCAAAAGACATATACCGACAAGATATGGATAAATACAAAATCTATTTATACTAACATATCTATATAAATATAAACACACATACATACAGTACATATAAATATATTAACCCCTTTTCAAATAATCTATATGAATGAATACATCTATTTGATAAAAATACATATACACAAAATAAAAAATCATTATTATATTAAAGTATACAAACAACTATCCAGGCATACTATTAATTTACATTATTTATTAAATGTTGGCACATTTAGTGAAGAATGTCTATGATATATATATATATATATCATAGTTTTTATAGTTTTACATTCACACCAACATACATAAAGACCCTGCAGTAATTGGGTCTATAACTTTATAAAAATTATGAATTCAATTCAGCAGTGACTACAAAACATTTGGGGAGAGTTACTTCTTTCCTTGAGCACAAGAAACAGCTAAACACAGTTATGAACAGTTAATAAACTTGAAACACTGTCAATCAGCCATGACCTTCATAGTTTTAACATGTTGACAGTTGATGCGAGACGTCAGCCTTTAAAGAAATAAATCACCAAATGAGTGAACCTACCTCAGAAGGAGGAGGTTCGGTTTCATTCTCGGGAGGCACAACACCTCACGGACATTCTTCAGAGAGATTCTGTTTTAAATAAGTCTGCACCGAACAAATGTGATGGAAAAATGAATATTTAATTGACGAGGAAGGGCTTCCAGGAAACCTGTAGCGGCTGCAGTGGATACACTTTCCCGTAGGCATCCCCACAAGACATTACGAACTCAAATTACCACGCTGCGATTACGTGCCTCCACGAAACCGTCGCCACTGGCATCGATCTCTCTCCAGACTTCTTCGCATCACAGAAGAAAAGGAAACGAGCGTTGCACTCATGAAGGGGCCAAATGATTCACCGAGTCAGACTCGGGATGTGCGGCATGTAAACAAAGTGTTTGTGAGGAGATAATTTACTTCTTTAAAAACTTGAGGAGTTTTTTAGGCTGAGTAAATAAAAGCTTACTTGGGCAGACAAAGAATAACAACACAATATGCTTGTGCAGATGACATGCGACCGGTGTTTACAGTTTGACTGCCGAGATGAAAATGGATTCAGATCCAAGCGGGCCAATCAGAATCCTGGAAAAACAACATGAATGGTGCGAGTTATTTCCTGTTCGTTCGGTGACGCACTTCATTTGTTTGGATCGTTAAACAAGCGGAACTCCTCTTGAATGTGGCGGTAGAATATAAAACAAAGCACAAGAACAAGCAGCTTTCACTGGATCCATTTTTATCACGGCGTTCAAAATGAACACGGATCGTAGACAGACGACACCGATGATTAATCTAAATAAATCTAAATCTCCACTGCAGTCAGTTTTCCCAAAATCATTTGTGGCGACTCATAGCCATGTATATATGGTCTAAACACAGAAATGTCACCAGTTTGCAATTCCCTGGGTACGAGTCAACGTGGCCTGAGTCCAGGATCGCTGAGCCCCTTCAGTAAACAGGAGTTTGGTTAAATAGGAACCATTAACAATCAGGTTTGG
Source organism: Blennius ocellaris (assembly GCF_963422515.1). Taxonomy (NCBI): domain Eukaryota; kingdom Metazoa; phylum Chordata; class Actinopteri; order Blenniiformes; family Blenniidae; genus Blennius; species Blennius ocellaris. The sequence goes on along the minus strand of NC_137655.1, from coordinate 5,760,213 downwards.
GCCACGCAACTCAGTGAACGGTTACCAAGCACAAGTCCTGGGAGAATGGAAACTATTTTCCCACCACTGCAGGCAATTCTCAGCCAGATAAGGACATTTTTCTTTGGAGCTTCGCTTTCTGCTGTAAGGAAACCGATGACACCGAGTTCACAGGATGAGGCCACGCAACCGTTTCTCACTACAAGAGATTGAAGGAAACGTTTGCCATGTAAACCGATCCCCCTTATCAGTCTGTCTGCAGCCACCAGACAAACAAGATAAAAGCAAAATCCAGTATCCAATTCTGAAAAAAAAAAAAAGAAACCCACCACCTTAAGAGTTAAACATTACCCTCTCCCACAACTAATTAACACACTGCATTAAACTACATTTGGTCAATAACTCCAATGATTTGAGTGGAAAACAGTTTATTTGTGAAACACTTCAAACAACTCCAGCACAGCTCCTGAAATTGAACCCAGAGCAAACTTTTGTTTTTGTACAACTATCCAAAGAAAATGGAAAAAAAAAAAAAAAAAACTATGCCAGTGAAATATGCAAGAATCCAGAGAAATGCACCGTCGAGTGCACAGACACTTGAAAAATAAAGATTAAAAAGTGTGAAATGTGTGAAGCCAGAAGGATCAGAAGTGTCTGCTGGAATGTTGCAGAGAGAAAGAGAGAGAGGGCAGAGATCAGAGCACAGGCAGATTTTCAAAGGGCTGATATCAACAGGAGGTTCTGGTTTGGATTTGCGTTACAAATGTTCCGAACTGCGGCAACACACATTTCATAAGTTCAAATAAAAAAAAAACAAACAAAAAAAAAACAATTTACTCCCGATTGCTTTGTGTTTAAAATGACTGGCATAATGATAGTAAATCATGACACATCCTTCATAAAAAACTTTGACCAGTTTTGAGGAGGGACAGTTCTTGTCTACAGTGAATATCAGCCTAAGCTTTGAAAACCTGGAGCCTCTTAGCTCTTAAAAGAACAGAAGATCCCCAGAAAATTCCAAGAAATTTACCTAAAAAAAAAAAAAAAAAAACCCCAAAAATGAAAAAGATACAAAAAAACAAAAACAAAAAACAAAATGATCCTCCTTGAATTTAGAGTTGGTGGACAGTCTTAGCGCCACGTTTGGCCATGGAGAAATCGCGGCCCCGTTTCGTTCCGTGGTCACTGGGGGGCCAGCGGGATGCCTCGGGCGTCGGTGACCTGCCCCTCCTGCAGGTTCTTCACCAGCTGAGCCAGCCAGCGCTTGGTGGTGGTGTCGTCCTTCAGCACCTGGGCGAAGGTGCTGTCCTTCAGCTGGTCGGGCAGACACTGACGCAGCGCCTCACGGGCTCTGAGGGAGAGATCAACACAGGCTGATTCATACTGTATTTTTATTGGTTAGTTGGCCAACATAGGTCAAAGCAGCAGTCGGAGATGATCGCATCTCTGACACTTCATAGCAGGTCGTCTTTGGTTGAAAGACTGAGACAACAGCAGTGGTTGAACTGGCCTCACAGGGCGACATCCGACCATCGGCTTGGAGCAAACGCCAACATTCTCTCACGATTGTCATCCTTCAGCCAAACATTGCAGTGTGTAGCGGGCTGAAGCAGGGAGACATTTTAAATACTACAGCAGGAGTGTCAAACCTTGAGTGGACCGGACAGGTAAAAGAGCCACAATAACCTTGAAATTTAAGGTATTCGTGATAAAATGTCAAGATTATCACAAAATTGCTACTTAAAATGTGATCATAGCATCATAATACATCAGATGATCAATATACAGGAAGAAGCTTCCACAGGAGAGTTACTGATGTCGATGACTGACACATTTTTAAAAGAAGTTATTTATACAAAATCTGAAAATCCTTGTCAAGTAGCACCGCTTCAAGAGTCAGTAAGTTATGAGTAATAAATGACATTAAATGTACAGCAATACAAACTGTTGTCATGGAAATCAACAATTGTCTTTAAAAATAAAAGATTTTGGTTTGGATTTGAACGGGTATTCATGTTGAAAATGTGTGGTTTTTTTTTTTTTTTTTTAAATAGACTGGATATAAAGAGATTGATGCAACAGCTCAGGACTGTTTCAGAGTAGAGCTAATTCACCATTTAAAAACTTAAAAGTATGAACTCAAATCCTGAGGTTACAAAGTTTTCAACGAACACAATGTGGTTGATTGATGTATTGGCTCCCCCTAGTGGCCAGGTCTCCTTTCCAGTCAGTGTGCCCAGTCCTGCCCTGCATGACAAGATCACCGTCCGACTGCCCTACCTGAGGTTGTCCGACAGGCGAAGGTAGCAGCGAACGACGTGCTTGAGTAGACGAGCGGAAGGTTCTTTGGAGAGCTGCAGCACCATTTTACCCTGCGGGGTGAAAGACGAGCGCATCAGTGAAGCAGGAGACTCTGTAACCGAAGGATCGGCGGACCGACACTTACGAGGATCATGGCCACGTGGGAGAAACGCTCATAGGTCTGACAGATGTAAGCCAGTCCTGTGTCGTCCAGCAGGATCTTCTGCAGGATGAAAGTTGCAACCTGAAAAAACAGAAAGGAGAAAATTAAGGCGCACATTACTTGTCATGACAGTGTACAGTGTGTGTGTGTGTGTGTGTGTGTGTGTGGGGGGGGGGGGGGGGGGCAGGATTAAAAATCTAAAAGGAAACTGCTGGTCAAACTTGGTTCCCTTTAAGTACATTTGAATTTCAAGCCATTGATTAAGTGTCACCTGGTAGAAGTGAGGAAGTAAGGAGCAGAGATAGATTTGGCTCCATTAAGTGCCTGCACGGTGCAGTGAAACAGCACCTTTAAGCCAAAGTTGAGGGTTTAATCAAAGAGACGTTTATCCATTCCAGTGAAACCAGGTTCAGGTGTAGATCGAGGATTTCATCAGGATACTGAATTCATCCCTTGGTCAGTGCCAGAACAGCTTAGATTCAATTAGAACAATCTGGAAGGAAGAAAACCGATCAGGGACGTCTGCGTTTTTCCATTTCTGGACACGAACTGGGCCCCAAGTTGATTAAGATGATAAAAGGTGACATTTATCAAGTTTGAGAACTGGAAATAAATGAAATGGAGAAAAAAAATGCATGCTCTGTAAAGAGGAGTCTTTTTGATACGGTTGTGTTTAGGAGTGGCAAGTTTCATTTCATTAGCTACAATATCTTAGAGGTACAACGAAGGATTCCAAGCCTTCTAAATGTGTAAAAAGAAAAAAGAAAAAAGAAAAGCAAGACACTCAGGTCTGTAAATGAGAATTTTACCTGACAATATAAGCTAATAAGTAATAAACTAAAGATTGAATATATCCATCAGTATGCTCATCCTGTGTATCGCTCCAGAACAATATAAATGAATATTTCTTTCGCAGGCGATTGAGCAATTTGTCCCAACCTAAATGGAGAATCAACAAACACCATTTTTATGATGACAGCCCACCTGTGAAACTAAAAAAAAAAATATATATATATATATATAGCTACAGATCAAAAAAGTACCGTCTTGGAGAGTTCACTGCCGGACTCCATGATTCGCAGACACAGCGGGATGATTTCAGTGGTGAGGAGGAAGTTAATCACTTCCTGCTCGTCGGTTTTGACCAAGGCACCTGGAGCAAAGACGAGATCCATGAGGACAAACGCACATTTTGGAAACGATGCTCAGGCAAAACGTTAAACCGGGGGGATTGTTCACCGATGACTCCGAGACTGGTGAGGCGCAGGTATTCGAAGGGGCGCGTTTTGCTCACAGTGTGCAGGAAGGGGTAAAGGAAGAGGGGGATGTGCGCTGCGAGGAAAGCAGACCTGGTGAGGAGAGAGCAGGTGACGTGAGAAATCCATGGGTTTGTACATCAAAATCAAATTTAATGAGATCCATTTCAAAGAGGTCCGTAAACTTCCGGCTGTACCTGGTCTCGGGGTGGGAGGCGACGCATTGCAGGAGCGCCAGAGCATTACACACTCTGTTAGACTGGTGAGCTGTGAGTGTAGGTGGGTTTATAGAGGGGTAGATGTTGACTATTTCCTAAAATACACAAAGAAAGTAATCAGTTAAAAGCACAAAGACCCACAGGATCAAGGGAGGCGGAGGAAAGAACAAACCTGTAAAAGAGCAGCGATGGTGCCGCAGGAGTGCCAGAGCATTGGAGCCAGGTCCGGCACAGATTCGCGTTTCTTGCTCAGCTCCAACAAAGCATTTTCTCTGGTTTCTGGACTGGATAACTCGTTGATCCATTGATAGATCTTCTCCCGGTCTACTTGGGCCAGAGCTGTGACGTTACTTACAGCCTGGAAAAAGAGCATTTCAGGTCAAATCAATGTCCTGGAGAGTAGTTCACAAAGAAGTTGATCACTTCGGTTTGATCAAATCGTACTGTTCAAAAGTAGGACTCTTTCAGTCTGTGATCCTGCTTTCACGAAGTGAGCATTCATACAACAACACAGGGTTCAGGACAACTGCTGTGGCAAAAAATGGAACAGTTCATCTTATTCACACTGTCAAAATATGTATAGATTGTGATACTTTAGTTTAGGGCAACTTGAATTCCCCTTTCATTTGAGTCTTCGATCATTCAACAGTACCACAAGTTATTGAACAAAGAGAAAAAGGGGAAACTCACCAAAGGAGAAAAAGCCAAACAAAAAGCTCAAACCACCATCTACAATCAAGCCAATGTCACATGTGCAAACAAAAATCTCCAGGTAGTCAGCAAGCACAAAGTTGTGATAAAGAGCATACATTGAGTGGCCAGTGATCACTTTATTCTGCCTCTTTTGTTTCCTTCCCCAGCTCATCTGATTCACATGATTAAAGCCTCTGAGAAGAGCCTGATAAGTGGGTGAGTAGCAGACCAATATGTGGGATTATTGTCCCGAGTGTATGGCATTGTTAGAGTAACTGTGCAGCCATTGGCACCTTCAGTACAGTTAGCATACTCATGTTTGTAGCAAGAGGCGTTTTAACGCTTGGGCCACACAGTGGAGCAGTGGTTACCCTTCTGGCCTCACAGCAACAAGATCTGGGCTCAAATACCAGTGGATAGATCGCTTGCTCCTGCAGAACGAATGTAGTCACGTCTACATGCGTCTAGAAATCCATCTGGATCTTTTAAGGACCTGCTACTTCACGTTTGGGTTGCCGCGATTCCCTGGGTCCTTACAGGTGATCGTGGACTGCCAGAGCTGCTTGCACCTTTCGAAAGCGACTAAAATGATTAGGAGGTGTGACTCAAGTGTAGTTCAGGCGCAAACTCATTAAGGCTGTGGTGGAAATCAAACCATTCCAGAAGAAGGTAGGGGGAGGATTTGAATACGACTCTTCTCTGGCCGCATGTGATCAATTGATATTCTCAAACTGAACAGAATCATTAAAGCTGCAACAGAAACATTTTCACTGAGCCGTTAAACGGACACAAAGCGGGGACTGAAGATGGTTGGAAAGGTCGGAGCAGCATTTATTGGCACAATTTACTCACCGCTCCCGTGGCCAGCATTATCCGGAGATCTTTCTCGTTGTCCGCAGGTTGTTAAAAAAAAAAAAAAAAAAGTACGTGAACCAACTAGAGTTTGAAGGAGTGAACTAACTGGCCGGCGGTATAGCCAAGTGAGCAAAACAAACACACACACAGCACAGGAAGCTAACCCGAGTTAGCCACTTAAGACACAATTTCAATCCTGGACGCAAGGTTATCAACTGCAACGACTATGAAGCGACGAAGAGAACACAGTCCACGAAACGGGCAGGGAAATAATTCGTCTATCTCATCTCTAAGCGAACCACCGTGCGAAGCATTCTTTTAAAAGCGGTGGTCTCCGAGCGACTTTCTGATTGACGGGCAACGGTGTTAGCTTATATATATAGGCTCATGTAAATATCGCGAGAAGTGGGCTGTGAAGTCTCGCCCGTCATTTCCGTGGTAAATTTTCACATTCCCGCCATCATCGCGCAGCGTCGCGAGGCGTCGTGTGCGGCTCCTGTCAACAACATAAATACCGGAGCGCGTCTGGATGCCGGCAAAGCTGACGTTCTGTCCCCGGAGGACCTACACAAGCTGCAAGCTCCATTAGAAGTCCGAAGGTCGGCCCGTGTCACGGACAGGTGAGGAGCTGCGCGGTGAAATCGCGCCGCGGCATGATTTTCATCCCCAAATTACAATCAGGCAAATTAGCCTGTTAGCTCGCCCCCGCTAGCCCGCTAGCCGAGATGCTAACGTCGGCCTCCTGCATCCATTCAGAGGAGGAGACGACTTTAGCCGCGTCCTGCACGTCCCGTTTAACTCGCCTTCTAACTTCTCCGGTTTCGGACGTTGGTGCGACCCTCTCGTCTCTCCCGGGTGTCGTGAACTTCACCTCGAAGCTCCGACGAGCGGCTGGTTGTCAGTGTGCTGTTCGCCTCTGCATCATCTGTGCTGCTGCGGACACACAGAAGCCCCATCAGGCTAGTTAGCAAACACTGGCTGTCAGTGGTACCGTTAGCCAACTGATCGCTTAGTTTTGGTAGTTTAATAAACCCGAACCCGGTTGTGTTAAGGTTTCTGTGCTACGAGCTGCTGCGCCCAATCGCGTGTGTTGGGTTTTTGTCAAACTTGGAAGTTTGTTGGGACTTTTAATAGCATGACGACTGTGTGCAGCGCGTTGGAGCAAACCATCAACTCAAACTATGCGAAAGGGCGATTTTACAGTTTGTTTGCAAACTACTTCCCATCGACTCATTAAACACGGTTACAGTATTGTACAATACACTGACACCAGCCACTATTGGGAGATTTCTGCAATGGACACTGCTTCAAGTCCCACTGATTATCTGACCTCGCTGAGGTTTTATGCACCTGTCATCCACGGACAATCACAGCCATTCTGAGGCTAAACTATATCGTGAATTACTCATTTTAGGGGAATAGTGCACATTTCAGGGACAAATTGTATTATGTTGCACATTTCAGGGGTATGTTACACATTTTGGAGGTGAATTCTATTTTATATTGCGTATTTTGGCGCTATAGTGTACATTTAAGGGGTATATTGTAAATGTCAGGTGTGTATTGTAATATGTATTGCACATTAAAGGGGTGTAGTGCACATTTCAGGTGTAAGTTTCATTATATATTCCGTATTTTGGAGCTATATTGCACATTTTTGGGGGGTAAATTGTAGTATCTATTGCACATTTCAGAGCTATATTGCACATTCCCGGTGTATATTATATAATGTATAGGATATTGTATTTGACATTTCAATTTTTTAACTTCTCTTTCAAAATCTTGTTGCACTATTTTTCTTGCCTACATTCTCTATTATCCTGTTCTTATTCTATTGTGGGTGATGTATTTTGTCTGTTTAGTATTCTCTCTATTTTTTTTTTTATTCTCGGGTATATATGTTGACACTGTAGTATGCGAAGTGAGACCAAATTTCTATTGCACTGTGTCTTGTATGTACAGAAGAATTGACAAAGTTCTGTTTACCAAAATGGAAGCGACAGCAAACACATTGCCGTCTCATTTACAGAGTTTTGGACCTTTACAGCACATTAAATGTAGTCCTCGATATAAAGTTTTCATAAAACTGTGATTACGGTCTCTTGACAAATTCGGTTTTCTCCTGTTTAGGGTTTGTTTGATCACAAGTCCCAGCCTTTCCGCATTGCACTGAGGAAAGAAAGCCATGGCGACGGTAGTGCCCAAACTGTCCAGCGGAGGCACTGTGAGGATCCGTCTCACCAGCATAGACCTGGGCACCACCAGGTGGAAAGAGGGGACTTTTGAGATTTTTGAGAAGGACAACAAAGTCAACCTGTGTATTCGATTCAACTGCGGGGGAGCTGCCAAAACTTTCCAGGTACTTTGTGGTTGTATGTGTACACATATATATATATATATATATATATATATTGTTCACACTTTCTTCGTGAACTAGTGTTAGCGTTGTGTCCTAATTTGGCACCATTTTATGTAGGTCAGTAAGCTTAGCGGGTAGAAGAATTGGCTCATTAATCATGATTTACTGTATTAACTTGTAGGGTTGTTCTTGGCTGAACTTCAGAATTAAAAATCCTCTCATGGGTCAGCCAAGGACAGGTGCTAATCAGATCCATCTCCATCAGGAGAAACAAAGTCTGCAGCGCAGATTAACTACAGAATTATTCTTGTGTACCAAAACATGAACGCCTGAGAAGTATGGTATTCAAGGCCCTGTTTACACAACAGTGTTTTCAAGTGAAAACGCCAAACGTTTGTTGTTTTTCGAATGTCGGTCTGTACAACAATGGTGGTTGGAGCCACCATTGTTTAGGCAACTTTTTGAAAATGGTAGCGTTATAGTTGAGTCATTTGGAATAACAATCCAATTTTGTCATCTGTGCATACAAATGTCCATGTTCTGTTATTGTTAATGTTTATATTGTATTATTATGTGTACATGTGTGGTTTGTTTAAAAAAACAAACTGCACCAACTGGTGGCCCAACATGAAAACAACATTGTTTTCAGCATTTCTGCCGTTCCATATAGATAGATGTCTTCAGAATGTTGTTGTTTGACAGACTTTGCGTGTAACGTTTCTGAAACGAAAATGCAAAAAAAGCAAAGTGAAGCAGAATGACGTCTGGGTTTGATGACGAGCATTAAACATGACCCTGATGAACTGTTTACGTCATAGGTTCTCAAAGTGCGGCCGGCGGCCAATGGCAGTCCGCAGCAACATTTATTGCGGCCCGCAATTAATTACAGTTGTTAGTTTCAATCCAACTGCGCATTGACATAATTGTTTTCTGCAGATGTGCGTCTTGCCCATCCACACCTCAAAACTGAGCCGGGGTTTTAGAATTTTAGACCTGTGTAAAAAACAAACCAAAAAAAACCTTTTCTGGGTTTGCAAGTTACTTAAAAGCTAAAGTTTTATTTGTTTCAGTTAACCAAATATGCTTTGTTGAAGACTTGAAAAATGTTTAATATTGAATTTCATTGGCCGTCCCACTTTGTGTGTATCGTTATTTAATACAGTATTTTGCCACTAGGGGTAATACACCGTTATCAGAATTCACTGTATGGACATATTAAACTTGAATAAAAGCAAAGAAAACAAACTTTGTGACGATAGCAACTCGTTTTGTCACCTTCAGCTAAACCAAAATGTGAAGAACATCAACCAGTATCCAAACCGGATCATGCTGACGCTGAAGGACAACAGTGTGATCATCTTGGACAAGATGAATCTGTCTCTGACACAGAAGACCAAGGAATACCTGGAGAAGCTCAAGCAGGGAAAAGCAGGTGTGTGCACCGCCTCTCAGTTCACAGAAACACAAGAGAACCTTCATGTCCACTCTCTCGGATCATCCTGATTAATTTTCTGAGTTGAGTTTCTGCAGGTCCTCAATGCAAACACAGTGCTCATTAGGAACATCACCATGTGAATAAATAGATATTTCAATATGTTTGGAGTTTAGATCTTATGAAAAAGTGTAAAACGTTTGGAATTTACTTGAGTTACTGGATTAATTTGTGGTAAAATGTGATCCGATCGACTTTGTGACAACGGCACAAATGTATACAGACACAAAGTGCTTGACCTAATACCATACCGTTATATTTTATGTGTTATGTAATGTATACAACGTGGGAACGGTGAAAAGTGTAATGGCTGCAATAAAAAAAAAACAAGGTAACTGGAGTTGTGACTGAAACAAAGTCAGACCATGGTTGTTTGGTTTTATAATATCAAGTAGAAAATAAATTGGTAAAACAGACAAATAATAATAATCTTTATATTATGTTGTGCTTTCAGACTGAAGAGTTGCTTCTAACCTTGAATCGGCGGCGTCATTAGATGGAAAGACAAGTCTGGGTGGCACTTATCTTGTTTATCTCTCTGAAAAAAGGCCTTCAAGCTTTTTATTTGATTATGCAAACTACTGCCTGTTTTGACGTTGTGTTGACGGACTTAGAGCAGTTCCTCTCTACGTGTTGAGCCTTTTTTTTTTTTTTAATATAGGAAGAAGTGGTTTCCAGGTAGGTAGAACTAATAGAGGCTCGGCTGTTTGTCACATGTTTGTATTGGTCATGTGACACTGCGTCACACTCCATCACAATATAACAGTAATCTAGTATGACACTATATCTTAAATGGACGTGTGGCGACGGCTACAATTAGCAATAGTAGAAAAGGTTCACGACAAACACGACAACAAAGTTGAAAAACTTGGGCTCAAATGGAAAAATCTACACCTCAAATGCATATTTCTGATAAAGACTGAGCCGCGCAGCATTCAGTCACTCAGAAATCCAACGTATGTTCGCTTAAGGAAATGTATTTATGTAGAGAATGTTGGTTTGTTTGACAGTTAATTCTCCTCGAGCTGATTTCAACACATTACATTACATTTACTTTTATCATCGTCCAGCTTGTGCTGGTCTGATACACAATTATCTTCACTTCAGTGTTTCTTATCGTAGATAAACGATTGGATGAAACAGTTGTTTTGTGCATCCTCTTTTGAGGTCAGACTGACAGATCAGAAGAATGACGCTTATGAGCTGTGCTTTTTTTTTTTTAAGGACTTTTTGTTGACCTCTTTTTGTTATTTCTTTGCCTTTCATTCTTGACTTTTTTTGTTGTTGTTTTTTTCCAGTTTTGAAGTCACATGGAAGTGCAAACTTCAGCGTTCTTGGCAGCCGCGCTGTGAAAAACGAGAGCAGCCCATCCGGAGAGAGGCAGGTGAGAAGGAACTGGAGACCAAACTGGAGATCATCTCTTCACGCATTCAGGCGACGGTGCCCTTTAGCTTTTTTTTCCACCCGAACATCTCAGGCTTCCAATGTGTTCCAGACGACGCCGCGGCGGCAGAGCGCCGAAGGCCGCGAGGAATCGACCCCACGGAAGCCGCTGGGCAGCCCGAGCAGGGCGGCCTCCACCCCGACTCGCTCCGGCCTCTCTGAAAACAGGTTGGCCACGCGTTTTACACTCGGCACAGCTCACTTCCTTCAGTTATGGCCTGCGAGGCTTCGGGTGGCTTCTGAACGGTTCAGTCGCGTTTTATTTCAGGAGCGAGAAGAGAAAAAGACGGCTCAACTCCGAAAGTGACCTGACCGAGGACTACCCCAAAGAAAATGACTCCTCGAGGTAACGACGCTCCACACCGTCTTGTGAACTGAAATTGGAATCAATGGTTACCTACACTATACATTGTTTACGGCTTCATTGTAAGATGAATTAGATGGTACATTTTTTGATATATGCATGTGTTGACAAGACGCATGGAGAAGCTTTTAGTGTTTAAATGTTGTTGTTTTTTGAAGCCTCACCTCTGAGAGCGGTTGCGGACCCCCTCTCAGATCTATTTACCAAAACATTACATTGAAGATAGACACTGATGGAGACACTCGTTACCTGTTTGCGTGACAACATTTCTTGTGAAAACGTATAGTGTGTTAGTTTCCTCTTGTCAGGTAACCTCCATCATCCGTTTCCTTTTTTTCAGTAACAACAAGGCCACTTCAGACCCTTGCAGGAAGTTTCTGTTGAGCTGTAAAGAAAAGCTGAAGCAGTCTGAGGAGAACAGGAGCTCGGGTAATCTTGCACATCACACCTCAGTCACAGCGCTATCTGTGGTTTGTTTATACGCGCGCAGCATATCGTGCTTCAACACACTGTTCCTTCTGGCCCGTGTGCAGCTCCTCTGGGTTCGACTCCCCTGCAGCCATCCTCGTTTTACGGCAGCCGACCCGTAACTAAAGACTATAGTCAGAGCCACTCTTTCCTGGACAGGTGAGCGTGGGAGGCCTCGATGGGTTCAGACAGAAATGCAACGCCGTTCATTCCAGTGGTGACCTACCGCGTGTCTTTCCCTTCCAGGCCGTCCTCTGCACAGACCCCCACGGCCAAGAGAAGCCTCATGCTCCCCAACCACTCCACTCCCTTTAAGAAGGTGCGGCCCTCTCTGGACTACGGAGGCTGGAACAAGCAGAGACCGTCCACTCTGGTGCAGCCCCAGGCTCCCCTGCAAGGGTAAGATGTCCCAACAGACCACAGTAAACACGGTCGCGTGTATTTTAGTCCGACGGCTCATCCGTCACATTTTTCTTCCCTCCGAAACGTACAGGTTTTCCAACCTGGGTAACACTTGCTACATGAACGCCATCCTGCAGTCCCTCTTCAGCCTCCCTTCCTTCTCCAGCGACATGCTGAAGCAGAACTTCCCCTGGAAGAAGATCCCCATCAACGCTCTGCTCAGGTACTCATTAGTGCTTGTTCAGCACAAAGGGAAGCACCATGCTGCGGGGAATGTAAAAGGAGTTTAACAGCTTTTACAGAACAAACAACCAAATGTTAATACGCTGTTTTGTTATCTTTTGTTTTGTTATCCTCCACGAAAATGGATTCTTCTTCACAAGTCGGCTTCATTAGGGAAAAAAAGGAAATGGCACAAAAAGACAGAATACCCTTTTGATGCCTCTTTTGCACACGATCCCAGTGTTTAAAATACGTTTTTGTAAAGTCAGGCCACAGTAAAGCACAGTAGTGCTTCAAGACATTCCTTTCATTCATTCAGTACATTACTGATCCAGTGTAAAGTCAAGGAGGCGTAAATCTGTCAATCGGACATCGGACATTGGACAAGTGAAGCAGTGACCTGATTTCACATCGCAGAGTTAACGTCGTCAACCAAGCACACGTTTGGGTCCAGTGCTACTTCAGGGTAAAAGGCAGCTGTGACAACTTTAGAGCCATTTCCCTAAAATGCAACGTATAGTTTATTGGTTTCACAGGTCGTGGTGTGATGATGGTCATTTGAATTACTACATCGATTGTGTCATGCAGGCGCTTTTCTCACCTCATGGCCAAGAAGGACGTCGGCTGTCCAGAAACTAAAAAGGACCTTTTGAGAAAAGTGAAGAGTGCCATCTCCTCCACGGCCGAGCGCTTCTCCGGCAACGTGCAGAATGTGAGTTCTCCTTTCCCAATATGCTGCTTAATTTTAAAGATTTACTTCTTTTTTTTTTTTTTTTTCTAATGGAGCTTCACTCATCAGTGAAATCGAAAATAACTTAATCTTGTGTCTCAGCTGCCTTTCCTCTCACTGTGTTGAGCTAAAAGTTTGGCTTGATAAGTGAATGGCGCAGTGTGTGTGTTTTTTTTGTGTGTGTGTGTTTTTTTCCCCACCGGTCAATTAACTATAATGTCATCACATTTTAGGATACTTCTTGAAAGATCAGCTCTCTGAACGCTGAGGACAAACGTTAATTTTCCACCTAAATCTTTGTTAGAAAACAAGTTTTCATATAACAACTAAAGCCACTTGGACAATACCTTCATGTTATTACAAGTCTTGATGTGCTTTACACACATAGGTTGTATAACTCACATCATTGAGGCCACCTCTTGTAAGATTTAAGGACAACCAGCGACTGATGTTTCCTAATCTCGTTACTTCCATGTATTAATTGTTGCTCTCCTTGACGGATTTTGAAGTAAATGAGTCATTTTCATTCAAACTTGTTTCCCAGGACGCTCACGAGTTCTTGAGTCAGTGTTTGGACCAGCTGAAGGACGACGTGGAGAAGATCAACAAAAGCTGGGCGAACGACGCCGCCTCCTGCGAGAGCAGTCCGGACGGACCCACGTCGTCGGGAGGGAAGGGCGAACCCGGGGAGGAGGTGGACACCACCCGCATCTACACCTGCCCCGTGGCCGTCAACATGGAGTTCGAGGTGCAGCACACGATCACATGCAAAGGGTGAGACTCGGTCTTTTTGAGACCTTGAATCCACCGAGTGTGGGAGGGAAGCGCAGCGTTGTGACCCAGTGTGGCGTTTCAGCTGCGGGGAGGTCGTGACAAAGCGGGAGCAGTTCAACGACCTGTCCATCGACCTGCCGCGCAGGAAGAAAACTCTGCCACTTCGCTCCATCCAGGATTCTCTAGATCTCTTTTTTCGGGTAAGTCTTTTCCAGTCACCATCAGCCTCCCGACTTTCTGAATTCCAGTGTGACAGCAGGGACTTTCTTTCTGTTGCAGATGGAAGAGATTGAATATTCATGTGAAAAATGTTGTGGGAAAGCAGCAACTGTCACACATAAATTCAGCAAGTTACCCAGGTATCTGCACGGATACAATTCATGCTTGCATTGCATTTCCATATATATGTATATATATATATATATGTATATAATCCTGACTGTTGTGTTTCTTCTCTCCTCTCCTTGCAGAGTTCTCATCCTCCACCTAAAGCGCTACAGCTTCAACGCCCAGCTGTCTCTGAACAGCAAGCTGGGCCAGCAGGTGGTGATTCCCCGATACCTCACCCTGCTGTCCCACTGCGCCGAATCTACGCGAAACCCCATCGGCCTCGGCTGGAGCTGCCAAGCCTCTGCGTAAGCAATCTAGACCAACCCCAAACACAAGTGTGTTGCAAACGGTCACTGAAAGCACGTAAACTCGGTGGAATATTGAGAAATTAAACGATCAGAAGATTTGGCTAACTTATGATGGATAGAACCCATTTCCTCAAGTCTGCTGCTCATCCCACAAATTAATGTTGCTCAGTTTAAATAGATAGTCTTGACAGTATAAGATTCACCATTAAACATTGTTTAAACGGAAATACTGAGCCATTTTTTTCCTTCCTATTTGTACTGATTTACACATTATCTGTACTGTCTAGACTCGTGTGTCAAACTCATTTCAGTTCAGGTCCCACATACAGAACAGTTTCATTTGAGTGGGTCGGACTGGTGGAATAGTTCCACGGTAACCTTTAACTTTAAATAATTTCTTTGTTGTGACCCAGCAATCGGCACAGGAAATGACTACTATGCAAAATACAGTCAAATGTAAAATAAAATCTACTTCCATAGCTGTTGCATTATGGGGGATTTTACAAACTCATCCTGACAGCGTGACTTTGAGACTGAGATGACTCTCCTTCATGGCTGCAGTGCAGATATCTCAGCTTAGGGCTCAGTTTTATGTTGCATCCATTATTAAGGAATTTGTATTTTTTTTAAATCCATGTTTTCTCTAAAAGGTTTACAATTTGTTGGTCGTTTTGGTCCACGAGCCTTATGTTTGACACCCCCGGTCTATTGCTTTTTTAGAAGTGATGACTAATGAGGATTTGATGAAACTTAGACTTCTAATATTACATTTCTTGGTTTGTCTCAAAGGTCCCGAACACTAAAAACATCACATTCTGTCAACTCCTCCGCCGCACCGCTTCGGTGAGTCCCGTTCAATTATTACCTCCATGTCAACGAAAGTTTTTCTTCTGGCCGCTTCAACTTCCTGCTTCTTGTTTTTCCCCCCTCACCCTCTCTTTGATGACCGTGTGCAGAAGGATCGGCGGAAAAGTCGCCAACTCCAGCTCCTCCTCGATCCTCATCGACTCAGACTGTGAAGAGGAGCCTTGTCGGAAAGTGAACGTGAGCCGCAAGCGGCGTCTCAGCACCTGCCTGCCCGACGACGACGACCGACCAGAGGAGGTAGGATTCTGCGCGCTAAATTTCTAAACCCCGCCTCGGGTTTTCTGCCCCCGTTGTGACGGTTTCCTCCGTGTCCTCAGAGGGCGGCGGCTATTAATTCGTCAGACTTTGGAGGCATAAACGATGACGAGATGCTGGCGGCCGTGCTGGAGATGAGCCGCCAGGAGGCGGGGATGTTGTCATCGTCCCGGCCGGAGGACGAGTCCACCTGCAGTCCCGACACGGGCTTCGTCGACGCCGATCACGACCTGGCTTATCACGCAGATCTGATTGAAACGGAGAGCAAGCAGCCGGCAGGTGAGCCGGCTTCGCGGGGTGAACACATCAGATGGGAGAATTTTAAAGGGGTTTCCACTGTAGAACATGGTGGCATGTGGAGACTAACAGTAGATTTTTTTTTTTTTTTTTTTTAGAGAAATGGAGGTATTTATAAAGGCGTGAGAGACATTGAGACGAAAACTACTACATGAATCACGTGCTAATTTCCTGCAGATGTACTGAATTCCCTGGAGTTGACGATGGATGAGAACAAGGAGAACCAGACTCCGGAGGGTTCGCAGCAGCAAGGGGAGCTGGACTGGATGCAGCAGTACAACCTGGAGCAGGAGAGAGAAGATCAGGAGCTGCAGCAGGCGCTGGCCCAGAGCCTGCAGGAGCATGTAAGGCCACAAACATCACCGGTTCCCCGCAGTCGTCTTCAGCACGATCAAATGTCACTTTCAGCTGCAGGTTGTGATCTGATGTCTCCGTCTCACCCTGTTCAGGAAGCCCAGGAGATGAGGGAGGATGACGATCTGAAGAGAGCCACTGAGCTCAGCTTGCAAGGTAGCACTGGAAAAACAAGCGGTTTACTTTAGTGCCATCCGGGCGTCCGGAGGTGTCGGCGTACCGATTGTCTGCCGTTCCTCGCTCATCGTAGTTCTATATGTCCCTTTGCAGAGTTTAACAACTCTCTGCCTGAGCTTCTGTGCTCCGATGACGACTCGGGGACGTGCGAGGATGTGCTGGACATGGAGTACACTGAAGCCGAGGCGGAGAACCTGAAGAGGAACTCCGAGGTACTTTGTCATGTTTCTGGTTTTCCTGAGTGTTTCTCAATCTTTGAAATCCTGCAGTGAATGTCTGGAACCAGACAAAGAGTCATTCCACTTGAGAATAATGTCGAATAATTGAACCGACGCCCCATTTACATGATGCTTCAAGTCAAAATGCACAAATTTTTGCTTTTTCATTAAAAAAAAAAAATTTGCGTTTTCACTCAAACGTTGTGTAAACGGGCCATTGGTGACGTTACATGAATGTCAAATTACTTCTAACATCTGAAGCTGCATGAATACATCCTGTTTATCTCCTGGTAAATTAAACGGCTGGAGACATGAAAAGTCGTGGATCCACGTTACTACCAAGATTTATGATTTTCGGCCTTTTGAGTCGTCCTGTTTCCTTCTGTGAAGGTTTGACCTTTGATGTTCTCTTCATCCACAGACCGGTGACCTGCCCAACTCCTTCAGACTCATCAGTGTGGTCAGTCACATCGGGAGCAGCTCCTCCTCTGGTCAGCGCTTCATTCAATCTAATACATTGGTCTTTATATAATGATACTTAAACAGATATAGAATAAAGCCATGGGTCAGGAGTCTGCAACCTTTTGCCGTTTTCAGTTTTCCACCAAATACAATTGGTCTGAGCCACAAAACGTGTAAATTCTTTAAAAACAAAAATGCAATACAAAGCTTTACACTGCAAAAAAAAAATATGTACAATTTAGATGTATTTTATTACATTACTAATTACATTTTTTCCCCTCAGTTTATTCTTTTTTTCTATTTTCCTTTTTCTTTTCCTGGGAGTGAAAAAACCCTTCTGTACGAGGAATTTTAATAATTTTAGTTTGACTATTTTTTTTTTTACCTGCTTAATTTGCGATGTCCAAATTAAAATAAAAATGTAAGCAAACCGTGAAACATTATTTTCTGAAAATGTCACGGAGCCACTACAGAGGAGCCGAAGAGCCGCAGGTTGCAGACTCCTGATGCGGCACAATGTTTTCATCGATACCGAGAAACGGCGTGGTGAACCACGAGACGACGGGACTGCAGCCTTTAACGCCTGAATGTTCTGGATTGTGTCGACCCACAGGACACTACATCAGCGACGTGTTCGACATGAAGAAGCAGTCGTGGCTGACCTTCAACGACCTGGACGTGTCGCGCACGCAGGAGGCCACCGTGCAGAGGGACCGCGACCGCAGCGGCTACATCTTCTTCTACATGCACAAGTGAGTCTGCCGGGCAAACGGAGCCAAGTCGGAGCTTGTGGTGAATCCTGAGCAGAGTCTGAGTCTCTCTCTCTCTCTTTAAGGGACATGTTCGAGCAGCTGTCGGAGATGGAGCGATCGGGAGCCGGCGGCGCCTCGGAGGCAGCGAGGAACGTCCTGCAGCCGCTCTGAGCCTTCCTGTCAACTACTGATCACCGTCCCGTCGAGCTCGTTTCTCCTCCTCGAGTCACTCAGCCGCAAACTTGACAAGAATCCGCCTCCGTGTCGAGGCTCAACTCCTCCTTTCGTTTTATGATTTTAATCAGCTGTTTTTGTAAAGTTTCCTCTGTCCTTTTGTTCCTCGATCAACTTCTTCGGACAAACTTTCACCGGGAGACACTGGAGCTCCGTGGCTCGTACGGTTACCCTTCATTTCACCCATACGGACTAAATAAAGAGATATTCTACGTTGGAATATAAGCTATTCTAGAGTTAGAGGGTTGTTGTATTTAGCGGGTACATTTGGTGCAATATGTTTGTGTTGCGGCGCAGGGCGGACTCTTCGACGCTTTCTGTGCTCCGCCTGCCTCGTGTGCGAGTGTTTGAACGCAAAAAACAAAAACAAAAAAAGTTCCTGAGCTTTCTTAAGTCTCGCTATGAGTTTGGGATTTTTGACCGCGTGCCTCCCAAAAAGACTAAAAAAAAAACAAAACTTTTATAAATGTGTATACAAGCTTTACTTTAAAAGTCGCACAACCTTTTTTTTTTTGTTTGTTTGTTTTATGTGAAAGGTAGAATCTCCCCTATAAAAGCCAACAGATTTTTCTATTTATTGCAGCATAGGGTTGGAGAGCTCCATGTTTTGCCTTTTTTTTTTGTTTCACCGTCTTAAGGCCAGTATACAGTATTTAGACCTCCACGAGACATTTGCTTCTAGAGATGAGTCCGCTCGAGTTGGCTCCGTCAACAGTTTGTTCCTCTCAACGTCTGCGATCAGTAAGCAAGTTTCCCCAAGTGCTGCGCTTTTTTCCCCTCGAAAAGCATCCTGTCCCAAGAGCGGTGTCGAGAGGGTAAAGATGTACACGTCACGTGAGAACGAAAGGCTTTTTCTACCCTTCATACACGACTTGACTCTTCCTAAAGCAAATTTTAATAAAAAAAATACTACAGTGAAACGAGCTTTTCCGTCTTTTATTTGAGTCACATACACTTGTGCTAGTGTCCGCAGCTGATTTAAAGCCCCCGTCAAAGTGCCGAGCGGTGGAGCCTCGCGGGCTCCGTCGGTGGTCCGCGGCGCCGAGCCCGGAGGGGCTTCAAGGTGCTCGTGCAGCTTCAAGCATCGCAGGAGAAGTAGTGCATCTGTCCGTGTCACCTGTCCTGGCCGCAGTTCTTCATCAGAGGCTCCAGGTGGCGCCCCGTCAGTCGGTTGTACTCACTCAGGATGTAGTTCTCCCTCTGCAGCATCTGCAGCCAAAATCAAATGCGGCGAGGTCATTCCTGGCATATTCACTCTTAATATGAACTTTACGGATCTTTTATGTCGCGTGTCAAACTCGAGGGCCCGTGGGCCAGTTTACCTGAAATTCATACATCCAAAAGTTACTATAAACTTCCATCTGCTGGTGAGTGAGTTGAAATTATGGCGGCCCAGAAGGGTCATCCCTAATGCAAAATCCACAACTGAAGTGCGCAGCGGTGGGAAAAACAGGCTTCGTTTCCGAGGGACAATATTTTAGTCGCTGTGATATTTTTGTTAAACTCTCCCGTGATCAAAATGGTCCGTCAGCCTTCTGTTGCGTTGTGGCTTTTGCAGGCGCGTTGCAACTTTCTGGGCCACCATATGAAAGGGATCGGCAAATATGAAAAACTTCACGCAGAGGGAAGAAAATCAAACGGGAGACAATATTCTCACTGGGTGTCACAGACCTCGGTCCATTCTTCCTCCGTCTCGTGCCTGTATCCCAGCAGGTGACAGATTCCGTGTGCAGTGACGACCTGAGACCAGGAGAGAAGTTACAACCGGACATGGAAAAACAAACGTCTTGTATATTTCGGAGCTCCTCATCCTTCTCAAACTGCCTAATCCCCTCCCCGATCTGCACCTGAATGAATAAAAACCTGATGTGTTATATTGCAGTTGCTCACAGTGAGAGCACCGTGCAGGTCCAGGTTCTGCTCCTGACACTGCTTCATCACAAACTCCACGCCGAGAAAGATGTCCCCGAGGTTCAGCTCGTCCCTATGGAGTGGACACGGCAGCTTCCCGGGCCTCAAATCCTGGAGACAAGAAGAAAGCAATAAAGTTAAAAAGATAACCTCGCCACCAAAAAAAAAAAATACATAGAGTACATATAAAGCACATACAATAGATGAATGATAACAGAAATCTATTGACTAATTTAAGCACATGCTATAGCAATAATTTATTTTCCTTTTCTCTGTAACTCATTCATCTATTCTGTGCAATAATAATGTACATTTCTAATCATTACAAATATGCAAGAATGTAAAATACCGTGAATATGACTATTGTTATTATTTATCAATGACCACTTGCTGCTGCAACAATGCAAATTTCCCCAATTGTTGGGGAAATAAAAAATTGAATAATTATCCAATCTTAACTTAAAAACTGTCTTTTTTTTTACTTAAAATGTCTTTTTTTCCAAGAACGTGGACTGCAAGATTAAGAATTTGGGCTAAGAAACTGTCGACATGAATTTCAAGAAGACAGAGTTTTGAATTTACACTTCACAGCATATAGAATCACTGAAAGCAAGGCGATATATTGTAATTTTTCAATCATCCACATGCTGTACAAATATTTTGAGAGTAGTATGATCTGCCTCTTGTTTCACTCCGCTTGACTGAACTGCTCCAAGAATTAGAAGCAAATAATTCAAGGATTCAAGGATTCAAGGATTCAAGGATTCTTTATTGTCATATCAAAGAATGATACGAAATTTGGACTCAGGTCCCGGTGAGCCAGTAATAAAATATATAGTAATAAAATATATAGAGCGTAAAATATATACAAATATACAAGAGCAGAATGTAAGTGTGAAGTGTTTGTAGTGCAGGAAGATGGGAGTCTACGGAACATGGCTCGAGTTCACAAGTCTCACAGCTTCGGGGAAGAAGCTGTTCCTGAGCCTGGTGGTTTTGCTCCTAATGCTCCTCAGCCGCTTTCCTGAGGGGAGGGGCTGAAACAGTCCATGTGCTGGGTGGGTGGAGTCCTTCATGATGCGGAGAGCCCTCCCCCTGCATCGTGCTGTGTAGAGGTCTGAGGTGGTGGGGAGGCCGCTCCCGACAGTCCTCTGAGCGGCCTTTACCACCCTCTGCAGAGCCTTCCTCTCCGCGGCGGTGCATCCGCCATGCCACACAGTGATGCAGCTGCAGAGGACGCTCTCCACCGCACAGTGGTAGAAGCTCCTCAGGACGGAGCTTCCCAGACCTGCTTTCCGCAACTTCCTGAGGAAGTAGAGGCGTTGGTGGGCCTTCTTGACCAGACGGGAAGTGTTGGCGCTCCAGGTGAGGTCCTTGGACAAGTGTACCCCCAGGTACTTGTAGCTGGAAACCACTTCCACAGCTGCTCCTCCGATGTGCAGGGGAGCGGGGGGGCACCTGACCCTCCTGAAGTCCACCACCATCTCCTTGGTCTTTTCCCCGTTGATGCAGAGGTTGTTTCCACTGCACCACTGCATCAGGTGTTCCACCTCCTCTCTGTATTTGGACTCATCGTTATTTGTGATGCGTCCCACTACTGCTGTGTCGTCCGCAAACTTCACTATATGACAGCTGGGGTGTATTGCCGTGCAGTCATATGTCAGCAGAGTGAACAGGAGGGGGCTCAGCACACAGCCCTGAGGTGAGCCGGTGCTGAGGATGATGGGGGAGGAGACGGTGTCGTTGATCCTGACAGTTTGTGGTCTGTTGGTCAGGAAGTCCAGGATCCAGTTCCCCAGTGTGGGGCTCAGTCCAAGGGAGTGGAGCTTCTGCACCAGGGTCTGCGGGATGATGGTGTTGAAGGCTGAGGAGAAGTCCAGGAAGAGCAGACGGACATAGGAGTTTTTGCTCTCCAGATGGGTGAGGGTTGTGTGGACCACCGATGAGATGGCGTCATCGGTGGAGCGGTTTTTCCTATATGCGTATTGGTGGGGGTCCACAGTGACGTCGATGGAGTCCTTGATCTGAGTCATGACCAGCCTCTCGAAGCACTTCATGACTACCGGGGTTAGGGCGACCGGCCGGTAGTCGTTTAGGCCTGTCACTGTGGAGCATTTGGGGACGGGGACAATTGTGGCAGTCTTTAGGCAGGTGGGGACAGATGACAGTGAGAGTGAGGTGTTGAAGATGTCTGCCAGCACCTCGGACAGCTGGTGTGCACAGTCCTTCAGTACCCGCCCCGGGATGTTATCCGGGCCAGCAGCTTTGCGGGGGTTAATTCCCTGTAGGGTCTTCCTCACATCTGCTGTGGTCACAGTGAGGGGTGTGTCACCAGGCGGTGGTGTGAGTCTAGTGCTGGGGGGGGGGGTGTCCGGGTCTTCGAATCGGGCGTAGAAATTGTTGAGTGTGTCTGGCAGGGAGGGGTCACTTGGGCATTGTGCATTCCTGGTGTTGTAGTCTGTGATGCACTTGATGCCCTTCCACATGCGCCGTGGGTCGTTGGTGGTGAAGTGACCCTCAATCTTTTGGGAGTATGTGGCTTTGGCCCTCGCGATGCCTGCATTCAGCTCTTTCCTTGCCTCTTTGAGTGCTGGTGCCTCTCCTGCCCTGAATGCAGCATCCCTAGCCTTCAGTAAGGTTTTCACCTCAGCGTTCAGCCAGGGTTTCTGGTTCGGGTAGCAGGTGATTGTCTTGGTGGTGGAGACGTCATCAGCACACTTGGAGATGAAGCCGAGGACAGAGGAGGTGTATTCCTCCAGGTCCACCTCTCCCTCGTATGTGGCTGCCTCCCTGAAGACCTGCCAGTCTGTGCATTGGAAACAGTCCTGGAGCACAGCGGCTGATTCTCTGGGCCACACAGTGACTGTCCTCTTTGTTGGCCGGCTCCGTCTCAGCAGGGGGCGGTATGCTGGCGCCAGCATGACGGTGATGTGGTCAGAGAGTCCGAGGTGGGGGCGGGGAAGAGATCTGTATGCTCCGCGGATGTTGGTGTACACACAGTCCAGGGTATTGTTTCCCCTTGTGGGGATGGTGACGTGCTGGTAAAACCTGGGCAGAGTGTCTGTCAGTTTCACGTGGTTAAAGTCCCCCGCAACCACGTAAAACGCCTCCGGGTGCCTCGTCTGTAGTGAGCTAATGGTGTCCCAATAACCCATCATATAAGTCTTCCCTGTGCATCCAGTGACAGATTGGTGGTTAACTGGGTTGATGGTGCAAACACTGCGGGATCAGACACATTACAAATAAATAGATAATTTAAAAGTCAATGTATAAACATTATGACTTATAATTGCAAAACGTGGAGTGTGCACTGTGTACTAACGCAGCAGCACGTGGACTCTGTCAGCCTCTGTCATTAAAAGCATCGAAAAGCGTGGTTTACCTCGTAGAATGGAAACGACAGGACGTCCGTTGGCACGTTCTTCTTCCTGTACGTGTTATTGATCTGCTGGATCTTGCGGTTGTCCACGCAAACGATGCCCACGTCGAACTTCTGGACCCCCAGGATGTGTCGCAGCGTGTCGATGTCTTTGCGTAGCCTGGCGCGGCGCAGCGGCACCACCTTCTGGAGGTTCCGCAGCACGACTCCCATCGCAAAACTCCACGTTAAAGACAGACGAGCGGGTTGTCCCGGCGGTGTCGTGGCATAGATTAAAGATCACGCCACAAATCCAGTCCAGATAAGTCCACGGATGTTCGATATGCCTGGATGGTAATGTTACTGGTTCTTGGCGCTGCGAGGTTCAGTCATTCAGGGCAGGCCGAATTCAAGGTGACACACATCGTTTCACGAAACAGACGATATTTCACCTTTTCCGAGTTGTGTGTATGCGGTTATATAGTTGGCATAAAAATAACATATTCTGGTATTTATGGCGGATACTCGCTTGCCTTGTCGGGACTTGCAGTTGTGGCGCTGACAGCAGAGGAACTGACGATGCTATCGCTACAGGGGACCGAGAAAAGTGTCGGACCGGTGTCTGGGATCAACTAGTTTCCCTGTTAACTGGTGACTGACTTCCTTCGTTGTTGCTCGTGAATACATACGTTCGATTCAGACTTACAAAAGGTGCGACACTTTGAAACTTTACTGTAAATGCGGTTCAACGGCGTTCTACAGCACACCTTCGGCTTTCTATCCGGGTGTTTAAACAACCGCTCTTACAAGCCGCTCAGGCAAATTGGTCTTCAGCTAACAGGGAAACCAGTTAATCCAAAACACCGGAATCGGAATGGACTTTTTTTTCCTGTTGTTTTCAAACGAAGTGAGAAAGGCGTCACAGGCGGGATTGCGTTCATGCTTTTAAGGTAAAGCTTAGCTTTAGGCTTCGGAAAATGTATATTAAATACAAAAAATAAAATAAACAAAGCAATGATTGCCGGCTCAGCTGATCTATGAGTGTGGCAAGAGTGGCGATGCTAACAGTGGAGCTATGTTAGCGGTTTGGTGATTCCCGCTAACGCTTTGTTATTAATAATTCCAGGTTATGAACATCGCTAGAGACTTTGACGTCAACAGATCTGCAGAATGAATCCTCCCAACCCGTTTGGTAGTCCTCAGGGGGGAGCTTTCCAAGCTCCGACCGGCTCCATGAAGACTGGCCCCTTTCAGTCTTTTGGACAGCAAAGTGGCTCTGGCCAGCCTCAAAGTATGGGTTTCTTCCAACCATCGGCATTTGGACAGCCGTCTGTCATGAACCAACCCGCACCGATTGGATCGAACATGTTTGGACAAGCCCCAGCCTTCGGACAGTCTTCTGCTCAGCCTCCAGCTTTTGGACAGACATCACTAGGAATGAGTAGTTCAGGCTTTGGGACCAGTACAAAACCAATCTTTGGACAGACGGGTGCATCGAACCAGAGTCCGGCCTTTGGACAGACGGGAGCCCTGAACCAGAGTTCTGCCTTTGGACAGACGGGAGCCCCGAACCAGAGTTCTGCCTTCGGACAGACGGGAGCCCCGAACCAGAGTTCTGCCTTCGGACAGACGGGAGCCCCGAACCAGAGTTCTGCCTTCGGACAGACGGGAGCCCCGAACCAGACTTCTGCCTTCGGACAGACGGGAGCCCCGAACCAGACTTCGGCCTTCGGACAGACGGGAGCCCCGAACCAGACTTCGGCCTTCGGACAGACGGGAGCCACGAACCAGAGTTCTGCCTTCGGACAGACGGGAGCCCCGAACCAGAGTTCTGCCTTCGGACAGACGGGAGCCCCGAACCAGAGTTCTGCCTTCGGACAGACGGGAGCCCCGAACCAGAGTTCTGCCTTTGGACAGACACCTGCAATGGCTCAGCCTTCTGCTTTTGGACAAACTGCAGGATTCACCCAGCAGGCTCCAGTGTTTGGTAAGCAGCCGCCAGCATTTGGTCAGCAGCCTTCAGGGTTTGGGAGCACCCAGATGACCACCAGCTCCACCCAGCCTTTGGGACAGCCTCGCCCTCTCCCTTTTGGACAGCCCGCGTTCGGCCAGCCGTCGTCCACTGCCGTCTCCACTGGTATGTTTGGTACAGCTCAGACGGTGACCCAGAGTAGGGGCTTCGGAACGTCGAAATTCAGTTTCAAGCCGGCCACCGAGGCGGTTTTCAAACCCATCTTCAGTGCCAGCCCAGAGCCAACCAATCCACAGACCAGCTCACCGTTTGGTGGTCCGGGGTCTCAGACGAGCGCTGGCATCATGAGCAGCAGCAGCAGCAGCAGCACCACCTCCTCCACCACCAGTTTTTCCGTGCTGGCCGGGGCCAAGTCCGGCCCACTGGGCTTTATCTTCTCCCAGCCTGCCGCAGCCCCTTCAATCTCTTCCCAAAGCAATCCGCTGACGGCCAGTGACACCAGCGCTCCCAACAGCACTCTGCAGTTCACCTTCTCCCAGCCCGCAGCGCCATCCAGCTCCGGCGCCAAGGACTCCACAAAGGAGCCCACCACCCCATCATCTTTCAGCTTCTCTTCCAAAATGGCGCCGCCCCAGCCCGCTCCGCTATTTGGGGTAAACACCTTTTCTCAGCCCCTGTTTGGTGTCGCCAAAGCAGATGCTGGCACAGATGACAAAGGAAGCAGCCACGGCGGCCTGGCCGACACAAATGTGTTTGCACGATTGACTAAGGCCACCAAGAGGAAGAACGACCCGGCTGGCCCGGTCTCGGAGAGGCCTCCTGTCGAGGAGACCCTTCCACCTGAGACGGATTCGACAAAGCAACCCGCGAAGCGACCCTTGATGAGATCCCGAGGCCCGCCAGGAGGCTTGTTCGGGAGAGCGCTCAGCGGCATTCGCAAAGACGGAGTGAACCCCGTGAGGAGAGAGGCGATGAAGGAGATGCAGCGGGAGGAACCAGAAAGGGAAAAAGTCCAAGAGGAGGAAGTGACCGCTGCACCACCGACAGTGCTGATGGCGAACAAGGAGTCCGACGAGACGGTGCAGGAGTCAGGTGAGGACTTGGAATCACACGTGTTTTTTGTGGTGGAAAATAAATGCTCTAAACTAATTGCTTTCAAATGGCAGGCGACGACTTCACAAGGTGGTTTCACAGTACATTAAGTGAGACGCGTACGAGACCATAAGTTTGTTGGACATTTCACTTTATTTTGCAGCAGGTTTCATTAAAACTGGCTTTGCGTTGAGATTCTAGTCATTTTCCATACTAATTGTTTTGGGGTTTTTTCTCAAAATAGAGACATCTTTATCACATATACATAGGTAAAGGATTTAAGGATGTCCCAATAACACTTTTTGGCCTCCAACGCTGATCCGATTTTTCAGATTTGCGTAAAGGCCGATACCGATCCTTTCCTGATCTGAAACTTGAATTGTGAATATTGTATCTCATAGTAGCAACTAAGATGTCGAAAGGGAAAAGCTTCATTGGGTGAAGCTTTGGTTGGATAGAATTATTGTAAAACTCGCCTATAAAATCAAAATTCTTCTCAGAATGATGTCAGAACTTATTTTATGTTTTTTGTGGCACAACAACAACAAACCTGTGCTGTCTTATGAAGAGAACGTATTTGTTTTTGAATCGCGGATCCACTGGTATAAATAACTTCACCTGAATTTTGACACAAAATCATCTCGCCAAATGACATTTCATTACAACTGGCTATTGAACGGTTTGTGTAATTTCTTTAGTGTGACCATACGGTCTCGCTTTCATATTCGCAAAGAAATATCAGCATTTGCTCACAGCAACGTGAATCAGTATCATAAACTTAAAGACACAAAGTTGTCGTGTCTAAAACTTTTTTAACCTGTGATTACATCCAACACTAAAACTGCTTATAGAAGCACGACGCTGCAGCTGCATAAATCTGAAGAAACCGAATGTATGGCATTTATTTAGAGAATATTTCATTTTTAAATGTCTTATTGTCAGTACAATACTCGAGATGAATTCATTACGCATGGTGACATGAACATTGTGTATGAACAGTATCCCCTTGTTTCTGCAGCTTTAAACTGCGTTTTTCTTACCCTCCACTATGAAATACAAATTTTACTACGTGAACATTAAATGGCCCAAGAGCTTAAAGTGGCATGAATACATACCGTCTTCTCATCGTGTAATCTGCCTGTCGTCCCGATCCAGTGCCAGCCGGCGCCCCAGAGCCACTGGCTGAAGCTGCAACTCCTGAACGGCGAGCCGTGCGCAGCGAAAGCCTGGAGAGCCTGGGCGGCATGTCTCCCTCCGACTGCACCACCATCCAGTGCAGGAACGTGCCTCCAGCGCTCAACAAGAAGGAGATCATGGAGAAGCACTTCGGCCAATTCGGCAAAGTCCGCAGAGTCAATTGCCGGCCCGCCAAGAACATGGCCATAGTTCACTTCAGTGACCACGTGGGTCCCACGCCTACCTTCGTGCCAATGTGGCATCATTCACTTAACTCTTGAATGCTCATTTTTGCATAGGTGACAAAGCTTTGCTTGGACAAAAGATTGTTTTTCTGTCTCCCAGGCATCTGCAGCAAAAGCCAAGAAGAAAGGCAAAGTGCTGCACAAGCAGGAGCTCTTCCTCCTCTGGCAAAGAAAGAAGCAGAGTGAGTCCTGTGTTTTTCTGTGAAGGCTGAAGGCTGAAGGAAATGTTGGCCTGGAGGAAAAGATAAAGATTAGATTGTCACGTGTCAAACTGTTTATATATGCTGAGAGTGGTTGTGTCTGTCAACCTTTGGCTTTACATTTATGTTTCGAGACACCAGGACATCAAATACAGTTTTATCTACTCCTCCTTCCTCTTTGTGGCAAATTGCTGGGAGCTTCTAAATATAGAAATTGGGAACCTTTGGTTTCGGGAGACCAACATGGTTGAACCAAAAGCTGACAGAAACCTGGTCAATGGATTTTGTATTTTTGTGTTTTAGGTCCTGGGCAAAAGGAGCAGATGTGTCCAGAAGAAAAGCTGAAAGCAGAGGAAGGGAACCAGGAGGCTGCTTCCTCCCCTCTCAGAAGACCTCCGCCACTCAGACCCTCTTTACTGGACAACCCGGCAGCCTTCAGTCGCAGGTACCACTGCATATCAGTTGAAATGTTTCCGTTTAGCCGAAACTAAACTTAATGCAGCTCTGTGACGATAAAAAAAAAAAAAAAACGTCTCGCAGCTCTCCGGTGAAGAAGCCGTCCATGGTGAAGGCGCTGCAGTTTGACAGCGAGCCTCAGAGAGACGGCGGCTCAGAGCCCGAGAGTTCAGAGCGTCCCATCCCTTCCTCGCTCCATCACCTCGTTGGGCAGCTGGCCGAGACCGCAGAGGACAAGTACCGCCTCCTGGATCAGAGGGACAAGGTCCTACGTCAAGGTGGTTCTGCTCTCTCGCGCCACGCTTCCTAAAAACGCAACCGTGTCTTAAAGTGTGAATGGCAGCATAACTTTGTGTGTGTGTGTGTGTGTGTGTGAATCCACGCAGGTCGGCCCAAACGCACAGACCTGGACATCTCGAAGGTGTTTGTCGGGACGTGTCCTGATATGTGTCCCGAGAAGGAGAGGTACATGAGGGAAACCCGGAACCAGCTCAGCACCTATGAAGTCATCCCCGCCACAGAGATGGTAACGTTTCATATTCGTGCAGCAGTAAAAAAAAAAGTTACTTTTTTACATTGAGGACAGTGGTTGATGTATCCCGACTTAGTACATTATTTAAGAAGAAAGTTTTCAAGGTTTATTTTGTGGTTGGCATTTCTTTAAAGTACACCAAAAGACATGATTATGTAGGTGAATCTGAATCTTTGCAGCAGGTGTGGTCCTGGAAAGAGCAGAGCCCATCACGGCAATTAAAATGTCACCATCACAATCAATTTATCCTGCCAACACGATCGCACGACAGTGTCTCAACGATCTCGTTGCATCATGATTCTTGTCTAAACACACAATGACACAATTGCACTGTGATGATTTTCATATTTAATCAAAACGGTAGTCTCCTGCTTCCATGGAGGTGGACCACGCGACGGCCATCAAGGAGTACAGCCGCTCCTCGGCTGACCAGGAGGAGCCCCTCCCCCACGACCTGCGCCCTCTGCCGGTGCTGTGCATGACCATGGACTACCTGGTGACTGAGATCATGGACCAGGGCAAAGAGAACTACAGAGACTGGTACGACTTTGTCTGGAACAGGACCCGCGGCATCCGCAAGGTGAGAGCCGGCTTCTCAAGTGGCTGCGCCACTTCCGTACAAGCCATTTGTATGTTCTGCTGATATCTTTTTTTATTTCAGTTAGCATTAACGATAGGTTTTTCATCATATGTGGCATCGCATCGTTCATACAGTTGCAGTCCTGTTGTTCAGCTCTGTGTCTGATGTTCCGATGTCACTTGACTGCAGTTTTGATTAAAAGTTCCGTTAATTCTGATCAGTAATTGGATCACATTTATTTTGAGTGCAGCTATAAATTAAATACATACTTTGTTTGTGACACCCTTCCCTTTGCGACGCGCGCAGGACATCACTCAGCAGCGCCTCTGCTGCCCGATGACGGTGTCTTTGATTGAGAAGTGCACGCGCTTCCACGTGCACTGCGGCCACCACCTCTGCGAGGAGCACATGTCGTCCTTCGACGCCAAAATCAACAACGAGAACATGACGAAGTGCCTGCAGAGCCTGAAGGAGATGTACGAGGACCTGGCCATGCGCCAGGTCTTCTGCCCCCGAGAGGCCGAGTTCCGCCAGTACAACGTGCTCCTGAAGCTCAATGAGGGCGACATCCTGCGGTGAGTGGATAGACACCGAAAGAAAAGGAAATGCTGAACTATCTCGTCGGACGTGGAGCGCTGAAACAGAGCTGTCCACACAGGGAGGTGCAGCAGTTCCGTGACGAGGTGAGGAAGTCCCCCGAGGTGAAGTTCGCCGTCCAGGCGTTCGCTGCAGTCAACAGCAACAACTTTGTGCGCTTCTTCAAGCTGGTGAAGAGAGCGTCCTACCTCGCAAGCTGCCTGCTGCACAGATACTTCAACCAGGTCAGGGACCTGACTGAAAGTAGCTGCTTGATAAAGCACCACATTTTGGTGAATGACGGGTTTCGGATGTGTTCATGTGGAAAGTTTGACTATTTTAGAGTTGTGTTTAAGGGAAGTCCAGATTGTGAGTAATGTGTTTTCATATGTTTTGTTTGGCGCTCAAGAACAAATTAGAGTCAGTCTTCTGTTATAGAAAAAAAAAAACCCACCTCTGAGTTCACAGTGAAATAGCCTCAGTATCTAAATATCTGTTCAAGGATGTATCGAGTCCCAGCGGAAAAGTCTGGAATTTAGCTTCAACGGCAAAATCAAAAAATAGGGGGATTTTAAATCGGCATGGACATCTGAAAATAAAAATATTTATAAGGAAAGTGTTCTCTTGACCTTTAAATCTTGAATCTTCGACTAAGCACAAACACAAGCTACCGGTAAGACATTTTTTTTTCTGATGACAAAAACTTATAAACACAAAATATAACCGATTTTGTACCTTGTATTAAAAGTCTTTTTTTGTTTTGGAAGTATTGTGGGATTAGTTTCAAGACCCATTTCCTCGTCATAATGTGTTCAGAGTTATTCGAAATGTCTTTTATTTCAATTTGTGTGTGTGCCTGTAGGTCAGAGCGAAGGCGCTGAAGACCCTGAACATTGCCCACACGGTGGGTCCTCGGTCCACCGCGTTCCCACTGGAGGATATCGTTCGGATGTTGATGTTCCGTGACGCCGCAGAGGCAGCCGACTTCATCCAGCAGTACGGCCTCAACGTCAACGACGAGTGAGTGTCGATCGCTGTGCCGAGAAAACATGACCCTGCTCATCAGTGGCGGCTTTAATCAACCCGTCTCTCTTCTCAAAACTTTTGTTTTCAGCGTGGTGGAGTTGAGCCGGCTGTCCTACCAGGGGCCGGAGCTGCCTCTGGCCCAGAAGAAGTCTGAGGTCATCTTCGTGAAAAAGGCGGCGTTGATCGGCGAGGTGGTGAACGGAGGTCCGGTCCCAAACCCTCCGCAGCACGTCCCCGTCTGCAGCTTCGACTCCCAGAACAGATTTAATGGGGAAGTCCCTGTGGCTGAGCCCGCTCCATCCTACTTCAGAGGTAGAGCCCCCCACCTACAGTTTTCTACTAATAAAC
The DNA here is from genome assembly GCF_963422515.1 of Blennius ocellaris. Taxonomy (NCBI): domain Eukaryota; kingdom Metazoa; phylum Chordata; class Actinopteri; order Blenniiformes; family Blenniidae; genus Blennius; species Blennius ocellaris. The sequence continues at coordinate 5,728,768 of NC_137655.1, read as the reverse complement.
TCTGAGACTTAAAGTCATAGTGAAATGTAACACACAAAAAAGATAGTTGGGCTTCTTCTTAAAAGGTTTCTCCGACTCTGCCCCACCACTGTTGTCGCATAACAAAGTTATTTGAATTTTGAATCTGCAGCCGAGGAAGTCGGGGGAATCCTTCTTAGTGAGCGTGACGTCAAGAGTTGTGCAGATCTCCATCTGTTTACATTGGCTTGCGTTGTTTCCCTCTTACATATCGAAGTTTTAACAGTTTTCTGAAGTTATAGTCGGCGTTTTATGAGCCTTGACGAAAGATTGAGCCTGGAAGAGACCGAGAGAGGAGAAAAGGAGCACAGGCTAGCGGGAGCGGCTAGCGGGAGCTGCTAGCGGAGCTGCTAGCTCACGCGGCTAGCGGGAGCCGCTAGCTCGGGCAGCTAGTAGACGATCAAGTAATACCTTGACTCGTGAAATGCCCGATGATGATGAAATATGGTTAAATTCAGCCTCTTCGTCATCAAAACTCTGATCCTCCATAATGTAAACACAACTTGGGCGTGTGCACAACCAGTGACGTCACTCTATTATTGTCAGAAGCTCCGCCCAGCAGAAAAAATACCGCTGTTTATCGGCTATTTTCTCGCAGATTGCCGCGTTTTAACATTTTACCCTTCGGCCAGTTAGCATGAAAAGGATCCTAGAAGCGACAGCCAGAGTGTTTTGGAGGTCGAATTTTCATTTCACTTTAAATGCTGTTAGTGTTAAAGAGTCGGGTGAGTAACTAAAACATTCCTGTGTCATTCCTGTGTCGTTTCAGCCATCGCTGACAGGGTGGAGGTGAAGGAGCCCCCCAGCGTGGAGATGCAGAATCAGGTGGTGCCGGTCGAACCTCGGGAGCCCCCCCCTGCGTATCGCCCGCCGCCAGCTATTAGCGAGGACACCGGCGAGCCCGCCAAACCCTATCCGGACCCAGCCCCGCCCGTAGACCCCCAGCAGCTGTTCCAGCCCATTGCCCAACCTCCGCCCGTCAAACCGCCGTCACCCCCACCCAAACCCAAGCCTCTGTACACGGACGAGGTGAGGACATGATGCCATTATACTGCTTAAACTGCTATTGTGGTTAACGTACAACATTGTGTATTTATGATATTTATGATGAAGCCACTCAAAACAAGTTTTGACAACGCCGAGACTCGAGCTGAGATATCGGTGAAGCTGCCTCGAAGCCATGCTGTCAGAACATTTTGTAAAATCCTACACAATAGAACAGCTAGAGGAAAAGGTTTTTGGACATTTCATTCAGTTTAGCATCAGAATGTTTCATTAAAATGTGGAAATTGTAGTCATTTTTGGTTTGTAATTGCTTGGATTGGTGAAAATACACTTTCACCACATAAACTGCGCCACACAAAGAAAAAGTCAAAATTTTAAACGTAAAGGTTATTATGGCATTGTTAGTAACCATTTTGCCAGTTTGGCCAACAGACGCCGCTGAACTGAAACATGTTTGACACGTTTTCAATAGTACAACACCTTTTACATGCATCGGCACAAACATTCAGTTCTGAAAATGTGTTATTTATTGACTTTAGCTTCATAACATTAACATGTTTTTGTCTATAAATATACACGACACACAGATGCAATTAAACCCAAACTCTCTGCTTTCGTCACATATCGCAGAGTTTATACTTGAAGTTTACCACCATGATTGCATTTGCATCCCTCTCTGCACCCCCACTGCTGAGTTTGCAGTCCTTTCATCTGTTTTCTCCTCCCACAGGAGATCCTGGCAGAGCTGGACATTGTGGTTGGAGAGGTGGTGGATGCAGCGGTGATGGAGGTGGCTGAAGCCGGAGCCAGCTACGCCGCTGCAGCCCTCATGTAAGCTCAGCTCTGGATTGGAATTCAAATCTCCTCAATGTATTTGTTGACGGTAAGCGGGAGGTGCTTCATGAGCTTCGTGTGTCTCGCTGTGCAGGGAGAGCAGCGCGCAGGCGGAGTCTGTGCTGGGGGACGTTTTGGGGAAGATGGTGCTGGAGGTTTCCTCCGCCGAGATCAAGCTGGAGCAAGAGCGTGTCGCTGAGGAGAAGCGGAAGCTTGAAGAAGCCAGGTCGGTCTGCTGACGGCTGCTTTCAGCCTGTCGGTGCTTCAGAGAACATCACGCTTCACTCTGAAGCATCACCATTTTTAAAACGTGCAGACTGAAGTCTTGTTCTCTGTCTGCAGGAGGAGGAAGGAGCGCGAGGCCTTCCTGATTGAGTTCAGCTTCTCTCTCTGCACAAAACTCGTCGATGAAGTTGTGAATGAGAGCGTGCAGGAGACCGCCTCCTCTGAGCTTCAGTAAGTCTCTGACATGCCATTTAAAATGAAAGCAAATAACCACTGGGAGTTTAAATCCAAGTAACGTGAATTATACTATGAGAAACCTTGTGGCTATATGTTAACTCATGATTCACGACAAGTAATTTTTTTTTTTCTTTTAGTGTCCGACATTGAATACCGTTTTGTTTTAATTTGTTTTTTTTCTCCTCAAAATGGGTTTTCCTCATTCCAAAGATGATGCTGATCCATTACCAGTGCATTAAAGGTTTTCTCTGTGGCGTTTGCAGGCAGGCAGTGAGCGAGAAAGCAGCGTGTGTGGCGAGGTGCACAGAGCAGGTCTGCCGCAACCTTGTGGAGGAAACCCTGAACGCAGACATCGCCGTGTTGGTGGAAGACATCCTCGAAGCCGAGCTGCAGCGTATCTGCAAATACATCAAAAGGTACTTGGCAGAACAACGAGCCCCGAGGAAAAAACTCCCAAATGTGTGTTCGCTAATCCGTTTCCTGTTCTCGGCTCCACTTCACAGGTGGCGCGACGTGGTCGCGGTCCGTCGTCAGCTGAAGAGACAGATGAGGGGCTTTCCTGCGGCCCCCTGCTGTGTGGACCCCCGATTCAAGCTTAAAGCTTTGGCCCCCAGCGCTCCCGCACAACCCTCCATGGCCGATCTGGCCAACGGGCTCGTCAACCTGGGGAACGCCGGTGTCTTGGCTCTGTCAAGCACCAGGTACAGTGACGTTGACTGCGACTGTATATCCTCTTTTAATGGAGGTCAGATTAAACGAGGAACTATTTTTTTTGTTTTGTTTAGCTCAACACCACACAAATAGCTAAATATGGTAGATTTGATTGGAAGATTCATTATCTAGAAGGCACAAACGGAAGATTCACAACATATAATATTGTCAATCGCTGTCCCAACACAGCACTGAAATCCCCGTTAAGTAATTTGTCACATCCCGCATTGACTCCTCACCGGACTCATCAACAAACTACAGATCATTCAGATCTCGCCCGCCCAGATCATCGCCCGGCACTAAATCATTGGACCACATCACCCATGTTCTCGTCCAGCCACTGGCTCTCTGTTGATTATCGCATCCACCTCAAAGTCCTTCTCACCTACGAAGCTCTTCACAATCTGGGCCCCACTTACCTCTGCAACCTCCTCCACGAATACATTCCTTCCCTTGGGTGACCTGAAAGGCACCGCCAGATATAAAATACTATTACTGTTATTATGATTATTATTGCAACGTGAGGGTTCAACGGGTGTTTGCCGGCTCACTCTTATAGACAAGACAGCAGGACAGAGATATTGCCTGGAACAATGTTTTTACTACAATCTGCACTTCTCAACCACACTTCTCCGTCACATCTCTTCATCAATCACATTTCTAAGCTGCCCAACGAAGGGTTGGAAAAGTTTTATCCGAGTTAAAATGAAATCTGAAACTTAAAAGTGGCAGATTGAATCAGCTGATTTAACTCTTGTAAGAATACTTCGGTAAATCTTTTAACATGTTAGTATATCGGAACATGGGTATGTAAATAATTGTACAAATATTGTCAAGGGATCTTGATGATCTACTGAAAAGGCATTCAGTAATTTGTAAACTTTACAATATGAATACAGACATTCGCAGCCAGTCTATTTGCACCTCGATGTAAAATGTATTTCCATCTCTATTCTTAGTATTCTTAGATTTTTGCAGCCTGCTTGAATTACCTGCTTCTTCTTCTTCTTCTTTTTTTTTTTAAGGTCGTTAAAGAACAGACAAGCAGCGATCCACCAGATGAGAGTCCACTACTTCTACCAGCAGCTTGTGGAGTAAGTTTTCATTGTGTACATTCACACAGCCGCTCCCCCCCCCCCCCCCCCCGTCTCCCAGCAGCCGGTTGACGTGTCTGTCGTCCTCAGGGAGACGGTGTGGGCGCCGCTCCACCTGCCCGCCCTGGTGACCCAACACATCCCCGACCCGCCCGAGAGAATCTTCTGGAAGGTCGTCCTCCTCCTGCCCAGTGACCACGAGAGCGTGGCCAGCCTGGCCGACAGGTGAGTCGTATTAATTAGTAGTGGAAGTCAAACATTTATGAATGGCACAGAATCAGAAATAAAATACATTTTCTATCTGAAAAGATTGCACCTGAATCATTTGTCGTATACATTTGTATCAATGAAATATGAATTATATCCCACAAAAAAGTTTGTCGCTCATCGGTGACTCTGCTGTTGTGTCTGTCGAAGCGTTTCAATAAATATTCCTGACAGAAAAACTTTGTACAAAGGAGCTTTTATTCCAAAACACTATCAATAGAAAAAAAAAGTCCACAACATCCAAAATCTACAATTCGGCTCACTCCTGCCTTTCAGCTTGACCAATCGGATGACTCCCGGTCACGCTCTGTACGTAGCAGGAAATAAAAAACCTCTTCGCTCTGAGCCATCAGACAATCACGAGTGTTCCCTGCACGTGTTCTTCCCCAGGATCCTGTCGGACTGGCTGGAGGTGAAGTTCAGCGGTGAGACAAGGCAGCAGGCGGACGGCGTCATGCAGACTCTGTGCGTCAGCAGCAGCCTGCAGGAGCACGCACAGCGCACGCACAAAGTCCACATCAGCGTCAAGGTCAGCAGCAAACCGCAGCGCGTGCCAGTGGGGAGACTGGGAGTCACAGGTCTGAGGAGTGAGGCGTGTTATGCCGAGCTTCATCTGGTTCAGCGCATCACAGAGAATCAGGTTACGATTATCGGTTTCATGTGGCCGTGACTGCGCAGCAATGGCTGTCGTTTTTCCCCCTCTCCTTTTCCGTTTGTTTTATTAAGCCTTTAGACATGGCTTTTTAAAAAAAAAGACCTGGTGGGACTGGGAGTTTTTAATTCTCAATACTTTAATCCAGGTTTAAGCAAAAATGAAACGGCAACAAGGGAAACCCACAAGGATGGAACACGAAAAATGTCAAAAAATTGTGGGGGGGTAGACACTCGGAATTTGCTAAATAAAAATCATTTTTTGCTACAAATTTGGTAAATGGAGTAAATAGATTTTTCTTTTTCCACAGCCCTAACAGCTGATAAGATAGCTTTTCCTGCCGGTTTGCTTTTATTTCACTTAAGTATTGATGTCTGTTTTGCCTTAATCATTTAAAAAAAAAAAAAAGTATGAATTTATTAGTGTTACTCGTGCAGTTCAAGCTGCTCTTTAAAAACAAGAAGTACTCAAGAGTGAATAGGATCCAGACGGTGATTAGATTCCTTGGTTATTTGCACCAGCTAAAAACAAACCAACCAAAAAATTGGATGGATGGATTAGAGTGCACCTCCTCACATCCTCAAACTATGTCATAGACTTTATGTTGGTCTCACACAGAACTGTGCCGTACTGCCGGAATTTGGTCCAACTCATGTAAAAGTTGTCATTTTCTGCCTTGAGGAAAAAGGATATTTTTTCCACAACATAAATCTCACATCAATTCTTCCTTGGTTTGTTATCCGTTAGCCTGCCAATCTGTCCTCAAGTGTCACACATATGAGAACAGTTTAAAATGAAGTTATTTGGTGATTTTTTTTTAAAAGCTGGTTTTCCCTGCCGTCGTCCCCCAGGCGTGTCGCGGCCCGCTGACGGCAGACGGACTCTCCAAGGTGGAGGAGGGCTGCGAGCTGCAAGGGGCCGGAGCCCTGGTCATGCTGCTGCCCGCTCTGCCCGCCGCGGAGCCGGACCAGGACCAGGACGAGCAGGACGTCCCGCTGCTGTCGGCTCTCCTGCAGCTCAAACAGCTCCAGCAGGCCGGCGCCGGGCACCCCCCGCTGCCCCTCGTCATCCTGGTGCCCGGGCCAGAAGGTGGCGCCACCGAGACAAACAAACTGGAAGAAGGTGAAGAATTAGTATAACAGTCGATGGAACTTTTCTTCAGAAAAGTGATGTGGCGTGGTGAAAGCGTGTCAACCTGAGCTGCTGTTGTGATGCTCCTTTCAGCCCTGAAGCTGGAAACGCTGGTGAAGGACGGTCTGATATCGGAGTTTACCTTCTTCTTCATCCCAGAGACCACAAGTGACCTGCAGGGAACCAAACAGGTACAGAGAAACCATTGAACACTTTTAACACGCAGATAAATAGGTTGCTCGTCCATTCTGGCCACTGTTATTTTATGCACAATAATCTGTGTGCAAACTGTTCAAACTTCTTGTATTTATTCTCTTCAACAGTTAATATGCTTGAATAAAACACTGTGATTTCCAAATGTATTTAAAACTTGAGGCACACTCGCCCTTTGGTACGTTAGCTTTTTTTCTCCCTTCTCACTTCTCTGTACCCTTGGAAAATTTTATATTTTTTTTAATGTTTAATGTTATTTTTTTAATACAATATAGATTAATTACTCTTGAGTTGTCAGTATATTTACTCTCAAACTGTCAACTGTTGAGCTTTATTTTCATTGACGATACATTTCTGTTGAAAGACCCTAACCCCTAACCCTAACCCTTAAAACTTGTACCGATACAACATTAATGACCTAAAAGACACACGATAAGGTCACAAACTGCGAAAACAAAACCCCCCAACGAACATTAAAATCCTTCAGCTACATGGTGAAAGTTTGGGAATCTGAAGAGGTTTGTAGTGGCATTAATTGATACGTGAATACAAACAAACACGAACCTTTCTTCATACAGCTTACAAATGAAATACTCCTAGAACCTCGACTATGTACTACATTTACATTTTGGTTATAATTAGTTTTTTCTAAAGCAATTCGCATGTCACGCTGCATTTCGGTAAAATGTTCTGGTCCCAAAGTAACTGAGTGTTGGAATCAGTGTCGTCATTTGCGAGTTATCGAGGTTCATCCTTAATAGAGAAAGAGACCGTGGATAAATCACTGCTCTTATTTTTTTCGTTTCCTCTTTTTCTTTGTTTCCTCTCCCGTGTCCTTCCTCACATGCGTTCCGCCGGTTGATCTTGTTCCGTCGTCTCTCCTTCCCGCCACGTGCCTCCAGCTGAGCCAGGCCCTGAGCTGGCTGCTGGCCCGAGCCTCGCCGCCCTCCCCTCTCTCCTGCCAAACCCTGCTGCAGCTGGTGGAGGGCTGTCTGATGCACGTCTTCATACCCCGGGTCGCCGCGCACTGCCAGGACCGGGCGGAGGCGTCGCTTCCCTCCCAGGACCCGGCGCCCATCATCCAGTTCTACAACTCGCTCCTGGCCCACGTCGCCCGGCAGGCGTCGTCCGAGGAACTCTGCAAAGTGTCCTGGCCGCCGGCGGAGTTCTGCACGGCCGAGAGCGTTGGATTCGTCCCTCCGCCGGGCTGGAACTCGGCGGAGCAGCTGGCCTGGCTTCAGGAAGCCGTCCTCAGCCTGCAGCTGCCGGCGTGGGAGGCGCTGCCCGAGGCGGGTACGTGCCTGACTGGACACGCTGAGGTTTTCCTCACGTTTATACTTTGATCGCATTTTCATGCCTCCCCGTCTCTCTTCAGCGTCTTGGTCCGAGGTCCACTCTTCCATCTCCAACTACGTGGGTCAGATGAACGTCTCGGCCGCCAGTCGGCCGCTGCTCATCTCACACCTGGAAAATCTGCTGCAAAGGGTCCAAGTGAAGGCCTGGCAGGCCCAAACCTCCAGACCGAAGGCGGCCGGCTGGAAGTGGAGCGAAGTGCAGAGAGTGGGCGGGGCCTACAGGATGGTCCCATGGGAGAGCGTGGTGGGGATGCTCATGGACTGCAAGCTGAAAGACTGGCAGCCACCCGGACCGCCTGCCTGTGAGGGTGAGGACTTTCATTTTCCTCCTGCAGTGATACGATACGCACAAAGTTATAGTGGTTAGTTCTCACATCCGACAGAAAGATCTTTCTGTGTGGAGTTTGCCCGCTTTCTCCAATAGATGAACGCATGCATACATTGATTAAAAGCTTGTTTTTTTTCCCCGTTTCAGATGCTCTGACAGACGACGGGGAGATCCTTGTCTACTTCCTCGCAGACGCATTGAAGGACTTCCAGCCACCGGAGGAGTGGATCCAGGCTGTCAATCGAACTCACAGAGAGAAGCAGCAGGAGAAGGATGGGTAAGGCGCTCACGTTCCATCACTTGGAGGACATTCAGCCGTCCTCATCAGCAGCTTGAACCACAGTCAACAGAGCTCTTTCTCCTCAGGACGAGTGCAGCTGCCCCCTGCGCCCCCAGCATCAAGCAGCTCAGACAGAGGCTGTTCCACAGCGACGTGCAGCCGCCGGAGGCGGCCTCGGCCGCGCCGCTGGACATCACACACACCGCCACGCCACAGGAGCTGCTGGCACACCAACTCCTCGAAGGGTTGGAGGAGGAGAAGGCCCAGAGCAGCAGGTGGAGCGTCGTCCCGGCTGGGAGACTCTTTTCATTGGAAACACACACGTCAATATATTCCATTATACAACAGACTAAACCACATTGTTACTCGGGGGTGTTTCTAATTTTTTGTCTCTAAAAGACACATTTGATTAGATTTTATTTTAGTTGCAAATACAACACACCATTTCAAGGCACTTTTAATAGAGAAAAAAAAAACGAAAGGAAGGATGGAGGCAAGGAAAGGAAAAGTGAGTCTGAGCTGACGATCATAAACATGAACAAAGTGGAACCTGTCTGATAAATATGATTGAAACCAGTTTAGTGCTGAACCTTTAACCCTGATGTGTTCTAGTCTCTGTAGTAAGATGTTATGATCAATAGTATCAAAAGCAGCACTGAGATCTAACGGCACCGGAACAGAGACCAGTTCTTTGTCCGAGTCCATCAGGAGATCATTGGTGTCCCTGAGCTATGGCGAGCTCGAAAATCTCACTGGAAAGACTCGAATAGATCCTTTGTACATAAATGGGCACGTAGCTGACTTGCAGCAACTTCTTCCAGGGTTGACCTTTAACCTTTCACCCACTTCTCCCTCCGCCTGCAGGACCATGGAGCAGCTGCAGCGCTGGCTCCACGGAGAACCCGTCGACCGCCTGTCCACGCCGCTTCTCATTCCGTCCTCCAACATCCTGTGCATGCCCCTCACCATCAGAACCCCCCCGTCGGCCAGGACCAGAGAGACCCCCGAGACACCGGTGGGACGCTTTTCATCATTGCGGACGAAATGAAGAGATGGTGTCCGTCATCCCGCAATGGGAGATTCACTCTTTGTGTCTGGCTTCACTCTCCAGGAGGCGGAGCCTGAGGAGCTGTCGCAGGGCGCCGCCTGCCCGACCACGCCTCCCGTATCGATGTCAAGGCGCCTGAAGGAGCTCCAGCAACAGATTCTGAGCAGCCAGGAGGAAGAGCGGGCCTGCAGACTGAAGCTCAGCAGTCTGATGAGCATCGTGGACGATTGAAAGTTACTCTGCTCAGCAAACAGCCGAATGAGCTTTTCTCCGTTTCTGTGATGTTGCTGGGATTGTTTGACTGAAAAGTGTGTTTCTTAAGTCTAATTTTGTATAAGAAAAGGACAAAACCAAGATTTCTGAACTTGGTTTAATTTTTTTAACTTCTGACTCTGTATGTACAGTATAGGTTGAGTGTGCACTTGAACAAATAAAGTAGATTTCTGGGATTCATGGATTCTGGATTTTGCACATTTGTGATGAGATTTGTCGTACATATGATGTGACTGTTTCAGAACAGAGTAGAATGTTAGAATATTAAATTAATCAGAATGTACAGGGCTTACAAGTGACTAATAAACATAGACATGGATTTATTTTCTTTAGTTTTAATATTTCTAGGCATGTCAAAAGAAAAATATACAAATTTTAATTTCTGTGTATATATATATGTGTGTGGGTGTGTGCACATATGCATACATATATATGTATTGTATATACGAACCCCTGTAAATAATATACCTATAAATGTACATTTTTTCAAAATGCCACATGCACAAAAAAAAAAACCAATTTAGAAATACTTATCGGCATACAGACATAACACTTAATTCAACATTTCTGAAAATGGAAAGAAGTAAAACTGATTTAATCCTACCTCTTCATCAATATTTGACAACCACATTTAATAAATCCTTCCAGAATCCTGTGTGTTATAATGAAATTAAGTACTACAAACCTTCGCAAAATATAGACCCATGCTCCGATGTATCATCCTATTAACAATGTTGACATCCATATAAATTCACCACAGAGCTTCATCCCTGTGCTTCAGTCTCGTGCTTAGACTTTGTTTTAGTTTATGAAGTTTATTCCAAACCCTCCCTCACTGACTGAGACTCTTTATCTTGGTTCAAACACTTATACTTAGTAAGAAACTTAAATTACTCTATGCTCGTTACAAACGGTCTCAGCTAATATGGATTGTAATACTGAAAATTATTGGGGGGAAAAGTCTTCCTCGTTTCATAACTGAATCTAAGGCTGGTTGTTGTTTTCGCACGTGTAGTGTCGCTTGTGTAGCGCTGTGGTTGGACGAGCTCTTTAAAGCCCCGCCTCTTTCCCCGCCTACTCGGTTTGCGATTGGACAGCGCGTACTCTGGTCATGTCTCTCCATGTATCAAGGTACTCGTACGGCACCGCTTGGTCTTCTGGGAAATGCAGTCCCTATTACGTTTGACAAGACGCATCTGGTAGCGCTAAAAGACTACATTTCCCACGTGAGGGAAAACAGAGGCGGAACTACGCGAGGACCAGACAAGCCATTCGAATGTCCAGAAGTGGTTTTTAACTCATTAACTTCATCAAACAGCAGCGATGACTGAGGGGACGTAAGTACAATTCTTTATAAATAACACAAAATGTAGCTCAAACTAATGTCACTGCACGTTATTCGTCATACATATAAGTTGGTTCCGGGTATATGCTTGGTAAATACATGTCTTCCTTTGAGTTTTCAGTGATTTTTGTTATTATTTTATGTAAATTGATGTGTAAAACAACAGAGACTTTAATGTCTGTTTTTTCTTTTGAAACTTCAATGGAAAATACTTAAATACAGAGCGTTATAAAAAAAAAAAAGAGTATGCAGTGCAATTTATCATAAAACAAATCAGTAAGGTTTTATTTACGTTGTCTTCATTGTAACATACTTTAGTTAAAGAAATTAGAAAACCTAAGTAATCTAATTTAGATAATTTCCCTCTGGGATTAATAAACTATCCTATTTTAATTTGCTTTCTAAAAACATTAAAGCATTCAGTTCAAACACAAGTTGCAAAGTAATACAACATGAACATCTTGTGAATCTGAATAAAGCTAATAGCTTCAAGAGAGTGTTTGTTTCATGAGTTTCCAGTCGTTCGAATCATTTTGAAGGTTAAATACACTTAATGCCATATTCATTCAGTTTGACCAAATCTGTATTTAGTTAAAATTTTATTATTATACACACCTGATACATTTTCTTCTTCTTCTTTTGGGTTTAAGGGCTTCACCCAGTCAGTGTCATCTTCATCTTTTCTTCCAGATTAGCTTCTACTAATGGAGCTTTCAATCCTCTCCGCCTCCTCAAGCAAAACATGGAATGTTATTTGTAATTTCAGTTATTGTATTGTTTTTGTCACTAATTTGCTGCTAAAACTCTATGTGCACTACTCGCAAAAACGTATTGATGTTTGGCTTTTGAGTGAAACTTATGGAAAACTTAAAAAAGTTCATGCTGCAGTGATATTTTACAATGAATTTAGAAGCATGCAGTGGTGATTTCCTCATCGCAAACAATTTATTGAAACAAAAGAGTTTATTGAAACATTAACATGTTTTGGGCTTATGTGTCCTTGAGCATCAATTCCAGCTTGACAACAACATCTCACGCTGTTTACAAGCGGACTCATTGTTTTCTGAGGCGTCCCACTGTTCTTGAAGGTCCCTCAGGTCATTGAGGTTCTGGGTTCAGAGATACGAGCCTCTTGGCAGAGACTCTGACGCTGATTTTTTATTTTTTTTTGTGAGAATTGTATGTAGTCTCTTTACATCTCCTGCTGCACACTTTAAAGTGCGCTGAGCCCTGCAAACTCTCACTCAGTTCCCTCTTGTGCTCATAATCAAGCAAATCCTCAGATGTTTTGATTGTGTAAACAGAAATATTTAAGATGTTCACACTGTATTTTAGTAGAAGAGGAAATTCGGAGTACTTTATATTATTGCCTCGTTGTCCGTATATCTGCCGTCATATGGGGTTATTATGGAGTTGGTTATACGTGTCACAGGTGTGACAGTTAATAAATTGTTTAATAGTTTTCCGACTAAACCGACACGTCAGGTGAAACTCAGTCGAATCGCGGACTCACCGGCTTTGTGTCTCAGGCAGCTGCGGAGGCGAGGGGGCCCGTACAGGACGGAGCCCGTCACGGACATGAGCCGATGGAGGCTGACCAACGTGGAGGGCCGGCAGACCTGGAGGTACGTGGAGGACCAGGAGTCTGCGGACAGAGGGCAGACCATGCTGGAGGCCCACGCACTCGGCCTGGACACGGTGGGATTTCAAACGCTTCGCGGTTTCATTCCCGTCACGTTCAGATATAAACCACAAAACGGATGGACACAGCCATGGTTGTTTAAAGTCTCACTGTCTCTCTCTCTCTCTCTCACACACACTAACTAATAGAACTTCAGCTGTTCTTAATGAAATACCCTAATGCAGCTCTGTGTGCAGAAAAGAGACTATTTTATCAATAAATCCCACAATTCCCTCAGGGTGCAAAAAGACACATTTTATAAGCTTTGGTCTAAATGGACAGCATATGTAAAAACAGTGAGATCAGATTTCAATTGAGATCCTATTAGGTGTGTCAACATTTTAAAAATAAATGTGTGTGGGTGTTTGTCTCAGGTGGTAAAAGAAGCATAATGAGGAGATGAGCCCCCCCCCCCCTTTTTCTTTCCTTTTTTTCTTTTTCTTTTAATCATCATCGAGAAAATGGAGAACTTGGGAGGACGATGTGGACTGAGACACTTGGACTCTTCTTCGTTATTGGTTTCTGTTCTTTCTCTGTTCATTTTATTTAAGGAAAGACAATGAGGAAAGGTCCAAGGATACTGTAAAAGTGTACAAGTGAAATGGTGTCTACCCATGTGTTTTCCAAATAAAAAGTTAATTACAAAAAAAAAAGTAAAATCTTCCCCACAGGGTAAGTTTGTGCGCGACTCCCCGGCCGCCCTCACCGCCGTGGACGCCGCCCTGAAGGGAATGCTCTTCTACAGCCACCTGCAGGCCGAGGACGGACACTGGGCAGGAGATTATGGAGGGCCTCTCTTCCTGCTCCCAGGTAAAACCCCCGGGCCTCCTGCTACCCTTCACGACCTCCCGCTGGGACTGCCGCTGCATCTCTCTGTCTGTCTCTCTCTCTCTCCGTCGGCTCGTCTGCCTCCCAGGTCTCCTGATCACGTGCCACGTGGCTAAAATCCCTCTGGCCGACGCCTGGAAGCAGGAGATGGTGCGATACCTGCGCTCTGTCCAGCTGCCTGATGGAGGCTGGGGCCTGTAAGTCGACCAGAGTTCAGTCAGTCTTGGGAGTCTGTGGGTCTGAGTCAAAAGCACCTGTTTGGATCGGTGTGTGTGTGTGGGATTTCCTCTGCAGGCACATCGAAGATAAATCCACCGTCTTTGGCACGGCGCTGAGTTACACCTCACTGAGGATTCTGGGGGTGGATCCTGAAGACCCGGATCTGGTCCGTGCCAGGAACAACCTGCACAGTAAAGGTGGGAGTAAAACACATCCCCGGTATTTAGTAAATGTTTCTTTTAGTCTCGCAACTGTAATTTCAATTTCATCCGAGAGATTTAAATCAGAAGGATCCAAACCGTCTCCGCAGATAATTTAGTTTAGTTTTCACGTGTCGTGATAATGTCTAAAATGTCTCGTGTCATTAACTTTTTGGAAAGGAGAATTTACAAGAACAAGAGCAACAAGAACGCTTTGGCACCCAGTGACCATAGGTGTGAAAATGAAGAACATTTCATTTTATTAACTTATATGTTTCCAGTATGTGAACCAATTGGAAAAAAAAGTTTGGGCACCTCTATTTTAAAAACACAGATTTAAAGAATATTTATGTTCTATGTTTTAATAATAATAATAATTTAAAAAAAAAGCACCACATGAAGTGTCACCCTGCGATGGACTTGCAGCGCTCTGCTCTGTTGTTTTCCCTCGGTGCAGGCGGGGCCGTCGGGATTCCCTCTTGGGGTAAATTCTGGTTGGCCATCTTGAACGTGTACAGCTGGGAGGGAATGAACACACTGCTACCAGAGATGTGGTGAGTTCCATGGATTTTCTCTCCTCTTTTACTCAGCAGACGTCTCAATCTCAGTCTAATCCTGTTAAAACACAACCAACAAATTACATCATTATTATTGTTAATATTCATTTTGTTGTTAATATTATTTTCTCGTCCAGCCTTTCGCACATTTTGTCTATTGGGAGGATTAGTGACTATAGATGCAATAAAAACATGCACACAGACTCAAAAGGGACACGAAGCCACACTATAATTTTCCGTTTGTGCGTCAAGATTGTGCAGATATTTTCCTGTATATGAGATTATCGTTATTTCTGCACTCGTAAACAACCAGCTGCTTCAGGCTGCCTCGGTTTTCACACGTGCGTCAATATAAACCAGAGAAGAAGAGATCCAGCCTTTCAATTGGCTGATGAATTGATCAGAAGTTATTATTATTACAGTAACATTTTCAAATGAAAACGCAAAACCTTTGTAGTATTTTATGTGTCTGATTACACAACAATGACGCTCAGAGTCTTTGAAAACGCAACTTTTTGAGAACCGCTCCCAAACGTTGTCGTGTAAATGAGGCCTCAACATTTTTTATCACAAAAATTCATCAAATTATGACATTTTCTTGGAGTTGTCATGGTGCATTTATAGCACAACGTTATGAAAACATCCTACATATAAGTGCTGGATTTAATTCCTCCTGTAAAGGATGCGATTGCATGAAGACAGTTTCAAGTTTTTAGTTAGATTCGGGAAGAAAACACGGCCTAGCTAACACAGACCTGAGCACCAAAATGCCGGATGAGCCATATAAAGTTATTGTATAAGCACAATTTTCTTTCTTTTCTTTCTTTTTCTTTCTTTTCCCCGCGTGATGAGCATTTGTGTTTGTTCCAGGCTGTTCCCCACCTGGACGCCGGCCCACCCCTCCACCCTGTGGTGCCACTGCCGCCAGGTCTACCTCCCCATGAGCTACTGCTACGCAGTCAGGCTGGCCGCAGACGAAGACCCCCTGGTCCTCAGCCTCAGACAGGTGCTTGAAGCCTTGCTTCCTCCACAAGGGGGCGCCGTGCTGTACTCCTCTGCAGCCGCCACATCTCACGGAGCTGCGTGCATGGTCTGATCAATTTATTGGACAAAACTGCAAGTGGGGATTTATGTCACCTCTGACTGAAATGTGAAATATGAATTTTCCTGAGAGACACAATCTGAGGTTCCGGCTGGAAAATATTAATTCCACAGTGATGGAAACGCAGAACAAAAAGATGAGTTTGTCATTGGGAAAAAGGTCACACTGGTAAATAATTGGCTTTTTTTATTTTAGGGACCTTCTAAATACTTTATCAAAGTTGCTTCATTGTGTCAAATGTATCAAAGTTATCAAGGCAGGTCGATAGCTTAACGTCTGTGCAACAGTCAAACAGTAAATACAAAGAATATAAATATCTAAAATCTGAATGAGAATGATGCACTTTCTCAGTTCTGGTTGTGGACTAAAAAAAACATGCCACCTTCATGAGTTATTGCTAAATTTAAGCACTGACTTTAACTCTCAGGAGACGCGTGCAGAAAAGTCCCTTCAATTCTGTGATTTGATGTCCGTCCCACTTTTTAATCCTCAAGAATTTGCTGAATTAACATTTTCTTCTCTGGAGTAAATCCATATTGACTCCAATAAAGGCCAGTTTCCTAGATCTGATTCCGACTCGCTATATATATAAATAATACTTCAGGCGCCACAATTCACATCAATTTAATTCTATTGATCCAGACCAGGAGGGGAAAGCTTTACTAACCTGTAAATACTGGAAACAAAGACGATCCCACGGGCTGCGTGTTTGACACCCTGGCACTCGAACGTTTTACACACACACACACACACACACACACACACACACACACACACACACACACACACACACACACACACGTTCACAATGACATCATTACAGTAAACGTGTGTTGTAGCGTTTGTCTTGTGAAAAACCCAGGAAGTAGTAAACGCCAGACCGAGTTTTCTAAAACATTTATGAGTTTGACCACTTTCCTCCAAATAAAGTAATAAATAAACTATGTTCAAACTTTAAAATGAAGACAAGACAGACTTATAGCCCACACACACACACACACACACACACACATAACAGCAGCCTCTTCCCCACTCTCAGCTCATCTGTAGCTTTCCATCCATCCATCCATCCATCCATCCATCCGTCCATCCATCCATCCACCCAGCCCATATGGGGTCATAGGGATGATGACACTCTTTGTAATTTTCCACTCCTTCCTTCCATGTCTGTGTACGTTGGTGTCGGCGGTGATCTTGTGACAGTTGTGATTAATGTAACTGAAATATTGAGCCCGTGGAAATGTCTTCCTTGAATCTGACTCATCGAACTGACAGGTCTTTCGTTCATCTCTCTTGTTTCTGCTCGTCGGTGTCACAACGTTCAGAGATAGGATCTATCTTTGAGTTCACCAACAGTCAAAACTCATCCAGTGCACAGGAAGTTAAATGTGTCTGTCACACAGCTTTAGGTTCAGAGATGCCAGAGACTTATGTAGCACTTTGTAGTACTCAGGATCTTCATACGATAAACTTTTTCTTTATGCTGCTTCTAAAGGAATGAGATTAACCGCACACAATGAGCCATCTGATTGGAGGCATACATTACGTAACGTAACAGCTCAACACGGAGGGAGTTTGTTTGGCGGTGAAGATGCACTATTTTAACAAATCAAAATATAATAATACCTCTTGTTTTGGAGGAATTGTGGGAAATGAAGTGCCTTTAGAAAAATTATACTTTATATTAGTCCCAGAAGGACATTATTTTATTATTTTACTCATATATTCAAGCATTTCTCAAAGTTAAGAGGATTTTTGGGGAAAAAAAACATATGGGGATTGAGTTTAATTAAATCTCTCTGCATACATATTGGCAATAATACCTGAAGTTTGTAGCTACTCAATGAGAGTGCTGCTTTCAATAGAAAGTAATAGCAGCCTTTATATTATAAAAGAGATATTTTTCATTGTACAGGTGAAGGTTTTCCTTTATATCCGGAGTCTGAATCCTTTCAGCTCATGGATCTCTGTTTGATCTTCACACTAGGAAAACAACGGGATGAAAAATGACAACAACTCAAGCATTTCCTCTTAATTTACATACAAAAAAACCCCAAAAGACACCTTATTCCCGAACATGTGCATACACAGTGAACATGCCACTGAAATGGCGTTTGTTTGACACACGTTTTGCTTGTTTGTATTATTTTTTTGTTTTTCCCGTCCAGGAGCTTTACGTCCAGGACTACGCGACCATCAACTGGCCTGCTCAGAGGAGCAACGTGGCGGCGTGTGACCTGTACACCCCTCACAGCACGCTGCTGTCCCTCGCATACAGTGAGTCTTCGCAGCTCGCCCGTGTAATTACTCAGCGGCAGACAGGCAGGTATGAAGCTGGTGTCTTCTAGTGACTGGCTAGACTTTTTTTTTTTTTTCTTCTTGAGAATATTTCTCACTATCGGCCCTAAAGATGAAGATACGCACGAGTTTATGAGGTTGCACAACAGCATCGCTTTCAAAAATATAATCACGGGGCCTTGAATGGAAAAAAGAAGTGGGCGTGTCCATGACTCCAGGCTATTTAAGATGAAGTGTTTTTTCAGGGGAACACCCCCTCCCACCCCCACCCGTCTCCACCCCCCACAATGTTTTAACCGTGTGACTCGGTTCCCGTTGCCCCGCAGCGGTGCTGAACGTGTACGAAGCCCACCACAGCGCCGCGCTGAGAGGAAGAGCCGTCAAAGAGCTGTACGAGCACATCGAGGCCGACGACCGCTTCACCAAATGCATCAGCATCGGCCCGGTAAAACACACACACACACACACACACACATATATACAGGAAGAGGATATTGGTCGGAATAGAGAGAATATGAACATCCAGTTCTTGTGATGCTCCTCAGATCTCCAAGACCATAAACATGCTGGTTCGCTGGTACGTGGAGGGTCCGTCGTCTCCGGCCTTCCAGGAGCACGTGTCCAGAATCCCAGACTACTTGTGGTCAGTCTCTGAAAACACTTAATCAACTGAACACCCAACGCATCTGATCTCAAATAAAGTCTTCAAAAAGTGTCACCACTGGTTGTTTAAGCCAGAAAAACTTCCATCTTCATCAAGATTTACGGGACGGTGTGTGAATCATTTACTAACAGAAGCTTTTTTTTTTTTTTTTCCTGCTCCAGGTTGGGTTTGGATGGAATGAAAATGCAGGTGAGGATTTGTTTTCACACTTTAAGCCTGAGCAGCCATGAGTGTAAGAGTATAAACACTTTAAAATGTACCTCCATCTTAACTTACGACCTCCTGACTACTCACCACCTCACATTCATTTACTTGCACTCTGCAAAAATCAAACATGAGCCAGAATAAATATCTAACAGCGAAAGATAAATAAATACATAAACGTGTCTCACTTCAAATCATTTCTCGTTTAAATTCTGACATGTAGTTTTCTTTGTTATTTTTGACAGCACTTGTCTTGCTCTGACATTTAAAAACCGTAGTGATGGAGGTTTTTTCTGTGGACCTGTAGCAGCTTTCTGTTGTCATACAGTGACCTCTAGTGGTCACAGATGATATTTGATATATAAATGACATGGAAAACTGAATAAAGAGTGACTTATACTTCTTAAACTACAATAGAGCTGAGAAAATTCATCCTTTCGTCCAGTTTTTTTTTTTTTTTTTGTCGACATTCTTTTTCAACCTTTGACCCAAAAATATCTTAAAATCTGTTGTTTCTGATCAATGTTGGTATAAAAGTACTCGATGTAACATGATCGCTGTGTCGCGGTTCATCCTCATCGATGTGGCTCTTCAATAATCTAATCCTCTTCATTATTTGTGAGCGATATTAAAAGAACACGACAGATTTCAGACTTTTTACTTGAATTTTTCTTTGTATGGACGTAAGTCTTTTTGTGACTGTCTGTTACTGTGTAATTAAAGGTTAAGGAGTTATTTCCTCCGCTGTCTCTTTCCCTCTCATTCCTCTCAGGGGACGAATGGATCTCAGCTCTGGGACACCTGCTTTGCTGTACAAGCTTTTCTCGAGGTAACTTGCATAGTTCCAGTCATCATTACAGTTTTTTCAAACAAAGGTAAATGGGTATTAGTGACGATACAGAGTTATTTTAAATGTCATAAGATTTCTTGTCCGCTGTAATCCAACAGTAAACATTTGAGTCAAACTGGTGTCATACGTGACGTGCATGTATGGGTTTTTCTACATCATCCGGAGACGAGAGCTTTTATTCTCTGGATGTATTTTAAGGAGGTTCATGCAGGCAATGAAAGGATGATAACACCCAGGCTTCATTCTGAGGAAAACAAATAAAGTGCTAGTACAGCTAAAACCATTAGGAAATACAGTGGCTGTAAACGGCTAGATAGCTGAAGTCTCTAAAATAGTCAAAAATCTCTTTTTTTAATTAAATAAATGGCCACAACAACTAAAAATATAATATAATAATCTAAATTGTACCGATGGCGCCTCGTTAATGCAACCTTATTTTTTGCATGTATATAATATGTTTTCAATGTTTTTTTTCTTGATTTCAGATAATTAACATGTTTTGCTCCAGAAAAGTTTTTATTTGGCGTAAAATTGTGAATATAGCTCTTTTGGGCATAAAGGTTGCAGAACCCTGATCTAGATAAATGATAAATGACATAATGAAATGTCATTGTTTGTTTTTTTTCATTTTACTATTTACTTCTATTTGCAGTAATCAGTAAAGCAACTTACATGGTGTTAAATATCAGAGGTGAAACTCGTCTTCTGCTGCTGTGATTGCAGTTTAATGGTGAATTCTGTCAAATGTACATGTCATTTTAAATATTACATCTCAAAAGTATCCAAATATCTTGTTACCACAAATCATGCGGAATGTTTTACTATTATTGACAAATAATGATATACGTATTCATTAAAACTGGTTTTCAACCCAGCGTTTCTACCTGCAATGTGTAATGAAGTTATTCCGGCACTGAAATGAAATTCAGACTGTCGATGATGATCGGTTTAAATGATCGTTCCAGGCAGGAGCCCAGGACGACCCCCGACTCGCCCGGTGTCTCCACGAAGCCCATCAGTTTCTCAACATCACACAGGTACAGCGAGCCGGCCCTCCACCAGCCCTCCACCGGCCCTCCACCAGCCCTCCACAAAACAACTTCCCAAATTCTCCACACTAAATCTAAAGTGTCTGTGCCCGACAGATACCTGAGAATCCCCCCGACTACCAGAAATACTACCGACAGATGAACAAGGTACAGCGAAAAGTCAGCCGCGGTGTTGTTTCCCGGGGCTTTTGACGGAGTGGTGAACGTGTGAACGTGTCTTTGTCAGGGAGGTTTCCCCTTCAGCACCCGTGACTGCGGCTGGATCGTGGCCGACTGCACTGCCGAGGGCCTGAAGTCTGTGATGCTGCTGCAGGAGCTCTGTCCCTCCGTCAGCCAGCCGATCTCCTCCGAGCGCCTGTACGACGCCGTCAACGTGGTGAGTGTCCAGAGGAGACTGCAGCTCTCACCAGTACACACAGACCATCGCAGATTTAATGCACCTTTTAATGCAACGGCTTGACATCTTGAAATACACCCCGGAAAAATGTGAAATTGTCAATACTATTTTGCAATTGTAAATCTAGAAATAGAACATCTAGAGTTTTACACTTTGGGCCTTCTGGTGAGGATTCAGGATTACATTGTTATTCTTGCACAGTGAATTACATTTCAGCCGCCGTCCCTTCTGATTCAGTGGAGAATGAAACTGATCTGTCATAAATTAATCTTTTTCATCCGTGCTGTAAATGTGTCAGCATAAGGAAGAAATAATCCAATATTTTCCATTAATCGCTATTGAGCGATGCAGAAAAGGATGTTTCAGCAAAAGAAATCTAAATGTCCATTACTTTAGAAGTTTGCATCTTTACCTAATTATTTTAATTATGACGTGCATGTATAAGCTACATTTTATACTATTCTAACAATATTTGAACAATATATGTTCTGAAATTGTATTATATTACAGTATATTATATGGAATGTTTTGAATTTTTGTCAAAGGAACCGATAAAATCACTGTGTCATTGTGAAAATTGTATAAAATATATTATTTGCAAAGGAATGAAATGAGCAGTTTGAATGACTTAAGTATAAAAACTGACTTCTGCCTTGTACAAGTGTTTTGTGGCCTCTGAAAACGGTTTGTTTTTCTGTCTGTCTTGTTCCAATTGGTCACGATCACATGTCAGATGTTCCGATGCCAAAGAGGAGGGCAAAGATAAGAAAGCATCAGTGAAGAAGTGAAAGAGGACAAAGAAAATAATCGAAGATAAGGAAACAGATGAGGGGAAAGACGTCAGCTGGGTTTGATAACCACAAGAAGCTCCCTAAAAAAAAAAGAAAAGTGAAATGACTCATAATTCGGAGGCTCGCATGAATCCTGCTGCGATATTTCGTGACCTTGTAACATGAAGGGGCACTTGTTCTGCAGTTACAGTTTTGAGGTTTTTCACGTTGCGGCCGACTTGTTTTCCGCAGCTGCTGAGCATGAGGAACTCCGACGGAGGATTTGCCACCTACGAAACAAAGAGAGGCGGGAAACTCCTGGAGCTGCTCAACCCCTCCGAGGTGTTCGGTGAGGCTTCGCGCATTCCTTCATTCGTCTGCTATGAAAGGAAAACGGCAGATTTAATCAGCAGGTGACACGTAGGAGGGCCTGCATTCGCACACATTTCACAGAGGACTCCGAAATGCTGCATGTGAGTGACTCGGCCTCCAAATATGCAGCGATGTTGAAAGACAGTAACTACAAAACAAATATAAACACTACATTTGGAGCTGCTTTCCATTGCGCTCTGGGTATGTGGCAATACTATTTAACCTTTTCAGAGCTGGAGGAGGAAAAGTTGAACATTGGTTCACTGAGGGGGGGAAAAAAAAGAGGATGTGTTGAAATCTTTGTCTATATGAATCTGTGTACTCTCTCTGCCGGTCTCTTCCTGATTTTCTTTTCTCTTTTTTTGTGCTCCACACAACCACAAATAGGTGACATCATGATCGATTACACCTACGTGGAGTGCACCTCAGCGGTAATGCAGGCTCTGAGGCACTTCCAGAAGGTTTACCCAAATCACCGCACAGACGAGATAAGGTGAGCTGCTTCTGTGTCTATAGAGAAATCTACACCCTCCGGTTCTCGAGTTGACACTAAAGCTCAGGCTGCCTTTGTCCAGCTTAACTCTGAGAGACGGCCTCGAATACTGCAGGAGGGTACAGAGGCCCGACGGCTCCTGGGAAGGGTGAGTTCGCGTCGGGTATCTCGGCGCCTGACGTCAGATCTGACGGGGAAGGTCGTGCTCAGCCTCGCTCTGCCTGTGTTCAGGTCGTGGGGAGTCTGCTTCACGTACGGAGTCTGGTTCGGCCTGGAAGCCTTCGCTTGCATGGGTCACGTCTACAGGCAGGAGTAAGGGAGCCCTGAACACCGAACTGATGACTGACGACTGACGACTGACGACTGACGAGTGACGGTTTCACACAATGTCCTCAAGTGGATGAACTCCATTCCCTCGTACTGAATTCCACCTGTGCATTTATCCCGAGCAGAGGCGCGTGTGAGGAGGTGCAGAGGGCCAGTCGGTTCCTGTTGGACCGGCAGATGTCGGACGGCGGGTGGGGGGAGGACTTTGAGTCCTGCGAGCAGCGGCGTTACATCCAGAGCAGCGCCGCCCAGATCCACAACACCTGCTGGGCTCTGTTAGCACTCATGGCCGTCAGGTAAAGCGCCGGGGCCGGAGTCACAGGACCAAACACACCAACACACACACACACACATCCACACCGCAGGGCCTGCTGACGGCTAACGGCTAACTGCTAACGCCTCCTCTGACGTGCAAGAGCTTATTTCCATTGAATTATCTCTATAATTCTGACATTCCTGACGAACAAATTCCCGTTGTGTTGGAGAGTGAGGTTACTTTACTTGAGACTGCGAACAAGATGAACGTAGTTACACTGGAAAATACCTCTTTCTTGATAAGTAGCGATGAATAATTTATTGCTGTATTGTAACGTCGCTTTGATGCATTAGTTGAGCTGTCGGTCTGATAATGATGCATTGGTTTTGTGCAGCTCTTTTCTGGACACTGAAAGGCGCTTTCATCGCTTAGTGTCTACCGGAAGTAACGTAGAGCTCGTAATACAATCCGAACTCAAGTGGTTGGCCCGGAACACATGATACAGAAAAGTGTAAACAGTCTGATCTGATCTGTCCGTGAGCAGGACAGACAGACAGAAGCTCCACAACCAGAGAACACGTTTCTTTAAAATTCATGACACAGTTTTTAAACTGTGGTTTAAAAAGCCTCAATAGAAGTGGTTCCCACCGCACATATTTGAAATGAAGATTTGCACCAGTTAAGTTGTATTTCTTGTATGTGTGTGTGTGTGTTGACAGGCATCCCGACACACACGCCATCGAGAGAGGAATCCAGCTTCTCATCGAAAA
Source organism: Blennius ocellaris (assembly GCF_963422515.1). Taxonomy (NCBI): domain Eukaryota; kingdom Metazoa; phylum Chordata; class Actinopteri; order Blenniiformes; family Blenniidae; genus Blennius; species Blennius ocellaris. The sequence goes on along the minus strand of NC_137655.1, from coordinate 5,704,715 downwards.
GCAGCTGTCTAACGGAGACTGGCCACAGGTGACTTCATAACCCCCTGCTGCTTTCTGTTGTTTTTTGGGGGGGTTTTTTGTACTTAAAAGCAGGTCAGGGCCTGTGTTTGGATAAGTGTACCTTTGTTGTGTCACAGAGGTAATCTCAGGTCTTGTGTGCTTTAAAACCTGACTCGCCTGAAGAGAAAGGATACATACTCAGTTTACTTTGCCATAAATCCAGTTCGTGAGGCAAGATTAAGGTTAAGTCAGAAATGAGTAATATTGTGCTGCCTACAATAGCAAAGTAAGCTGAGCAGGGCTCAGACGGACATGGCTGACTTCTTCTCAGGAACAAATGGCTGAGGGTAGAAGAGGTTACTGTACTGCCAGGATCTACCCTCAACACTTGTTTTTTTTTTTTTTTTTCATAAAGGCAGCTGGATTTCTTTTAAGTTGCACGAAAAAAAAATTCAAAACGGAAATAAAACAGAATCTCGAAAAAATTGTTTGTAAGAAAACATTAACACATCGACTGACATTGTGTTTCTGCGTCGGTACGAAACTCAGTGGCGGTTTTAACAGCTCCCTCTCCGTCTTCTCCCAGGAGAATATTGCAGGCGTGTTCAACAAGAGCTGCGCTATCAGCTACACCTCCTACAGAAACGTCTTCCCCGTGTGGACCCTGGGCCGCTTCTCAAAGCTCTACCCCGGCAGTCCGCTGACTGGGAAGCTCAAACTGTGAAGATGCGCCGGGCCGCCGCGGCGAACGTGCAACCGCGGACGTATTATTACTTCAGCTGGCCTTGTTTTTCAGGGTTGAGCCCATCAGATAAATGGAGGCACCTCATGCTTGGAATGTCTCTTTGTGTGTTTACATTCCAGCGGAGCTCCTCCCTTCAACCCGTGTGATTATCAGCTGCATCCACTGCTTTTGCTTTGCGAAGTGCAAAACCACATTGTTGTCCTATATTTCCACATCCACATTTTACAATAAATACTTTTTCTATTGTAATCTCACTCTGAACAAGTTTTTTTGGTGAATTCGATGCATTTTGAGATGGTGAAGCTATCCACCGAGATTTCTTTTTACACACCATTAAACTGAAATGTTTTTAGCTCTTCGTAAAGATTCGTGAACTTGCGGGTCAGGTTAAGTTCACACTTCTGCCTTTATCGGGGGGGGTAGTGCTGAGGCCACAGCTGTCCCGGGAAGCCCCTTGAAAGCCGAGCGGTGGAAGAGACTGGGAGGAAGTGGAGGGAACGGTCGAATAAAAAAAATGACCAGGAGACTCACAAAGTAGACTCGGGTTCAGTGTCAAAGCATGTAACCACAGAAAGCAGCAGAAGAGCTGGAGTTAGTGGGATTTGATTGGCTGAGAGCAGAAAATACTGAACTTGTCAAAGAGGAAAACGAATCGAATCAATATGAAATCTCCTGATATGCATCTTTACTCCTTTTTCCGACTCAAATCTTTATATAGAAAACATATTTTTCATATACAGATATAGCTACCAACTCAAATCCCATGATTCAGTTTCACTTGGGATGTGCCTTCATCGCTCTAAAGGCAGATTTATACATTAATAGTACCGACTTGTCCTTTTTTTCCCCCCAGTTGTGCTTCTTGGATGAGCGTGTGTGTTAGTGTTTAGTATTTCTTACTTGAATATATGTGTATAAAATGAGAAATTGCAACATAGCAGCCATAATAAACACCATCACTGGGTTGAACCAGAAAGCAATGTGTTCAATTTAATCTTTGTTCGCTATCGGAAAGCTGCCAAAGGCGTTCAGATTTTCCACCGACGCTCTGCAACGCATTGTTGTTCCTCAGTGTTTCACTGTTGTTCTTGGCTGCGGTCCAGGAGTTGATCAGGAAGCACGGCATACTCGGAGCTTTTATAAACTTGAATGCCCAGAATATGCATATATGTATTAAAAGCAGGGTGTCACCTGCTCTGAGGATTGTCAGGCTTGCTAAGTTGAACTGTAACAAATACTTGACCAGCGAATGCTTGGCTGTGCTCTCTGCTATTAATCAAAGGGGTTGAAATACCTGACGCATAAATGACGTGTAAAAAATATTCAGAGTATATGGTATTCTTGGGAGTCTCCCCTCTTCACAAAGGTGTCTTTTATTTGAGATCTTTGATGCGTGGACAGGTAACAGCCTCAGCGATGCTCTCTGGGTCAGTGTAGTAACATAATATACAAGTACAACCGGTATTTCTCTATTATCTCCTTGTGCAGAACGTGCAGGCTGGCGAATTACTAATGACAGCTGTTTTTAGTTCCTTTCGCTCACGTCAGCATGCGAAGTGACAGACGTTCGCCGTGTGTCTCACCTGAACATCATGGCCACGCTGTAAATCTGCAAACGGCCTACAATAACACAGTAAATGAGTGTATTCCTCATCCTTTGTGACTGTGTACGTGCGAGGAGTGAATTTGGGTGAAGTCCGTTGTTTTTGCATGATGAGAGTCTGAGGAGGATTCAAGTACTAAATATATAATATCTTGACATTTCACTTCATGGATGTATGTATGAAGGGCGTGATGCATTTTTAGCACTTCCAGTGGTCTTGGCACGCTTTCACAGGATCACCCTCACAGTCTGTTTGTGGAAATCTAAATCTGAATTTGACGAGCTCAGTCGAGGAACAAAGGATTCTCTGCCACATTTTACCACACTTTTATACATTTTGAGTACCGTTGGTGAAAATCGAGCTGGTTGAAAAAAAAACAACTCAGCACAATATTCCAGCATCCATATGGAAAAACTTACTTATCTTGATGTGAAATGTTTCAGATATAAAAGGTTTGCATGTGTCTAAATTTCAGTTGGATTTTTTTTGTTTTTGTTTTTTGAAGAACGCTCCAGCTTTAACACAACAAGCCCAACACAAGGCTCTCTTTGATGTAAGAAAGAGAAAATACCAGTTTTGTTCGGTGATAACGTCTCACGAGTCGGTTATGATGCAGAGCCGTCAACAAACAGGCTCGGCAAAATATTTGTCCTCAGAAGAAAAGGGCAGAAAGAGATCACATTCAGTCTGTGAGCGTGTCACAAGGACGCTTTGGAAAGCAGTTCATTCAATTTGAATGAATGATTATGACTTGTGTTGTGGTTGCTGTACCGCACACACACACACACACACACACACACACACACACACACACACACACACACACACACACTGCATCAGGTGGAGGAGTGGCTTCCTGTATAAAAGAGCAGCAGGTGACAGCAGTGTCAGAGGAGCCACATCCAGCACACAGTAAGTTCACTGCCGATCATCAACTGTGTGTACTTTAAAACTAAATTGCTTTTCCAGTGTGGGATGACTGACTGACAAATATTACAGCTATTTAAAAGTTGTAACGTATCTCAGAGTTGCATATTTATTGTGAATAGATTGTTTCTCTTTGTATCCACAGGGGGAATCAGTATTTTGGGAGAACTCCAGTTTTAAGATGTCGTGTCGTGGTAAATATATTCTTTTTCTTTCTATTTTGTGTTTGATGTAAATAGTCAATGCATGTTTAAGTGTATTTATTTGAGACGTGCAGCTGTGGGTTCCTTCCGTCCTTCCATTTTGCCAATTTGTTTCATATCGACAATTACAAATTCTGTTGGATTAAATAATCTGACGACACCAGAGGTCTGCGATTTCCCACACACTTGAAAATGACCTTACTATTCATGATGTCTCATTAGTTTAGGATTATCGGTATGTAACTTGCTTTCATACCTTCTGGAGTTAAACGTCAAACGTTTCACCTCTTCATTTGTTATTTTTAGTAGATTTTAGCTGGTTTGACTCTTGTCTTTACTTTACTTTAGACATTTTAAGGTACTTTTTCCATGTGTAAGCTTCTTTTTTTTTTTTTTTACATTTAACCATTTTAGATGTTGTGGCCACTTTCCCTATTATATTTGAACTTATTAAGATAATTATGTGGTTTACATATTTTAACCATTATAGCTGCATTGACTCTCAGAAATCTTGACTTTTTTTTCTGTTTTTAAGTATCAATTATAGCAATTATAGCTATTCTTCCTTTTGTGCTGATTTTAGATTATTATACTATTATCGTGATATCATAAAATATTATATATTTCTGGCCAGGAGACAGGAATATTTGAAAAACCATCCAATTTGCACCCGAACTAAAAACGAGATAAAATAGTTTATTTACATGACATATCTTGAAAGCTTCATGGAGCTACTGCAGGGGAGTTGAAGGGTCACATGTGGCTCTAGAGATGCAGGTTGCAGACCTCTGACCTACACCTGAGCTCAGGTGAGGTCGGGGGGGGGGGGGATGCAAGTGTATGGAGAATATTTAAAGTAAGGATGGCAGCCGTTACGAGCACTGATACACGTAGTTGTATTGTTGATACTAAAAGTGTCGTTAATATTGTATTAATCTGATCAAAGACATGACCACTGCTGCTATTTTGAAATATTTCACCCCACATATAAGCACATTTTGGCAGTGAAGGCAAACGTGTGTGTGCCATTAGGAGGGCGTGGCGGACACGGACACGGTCACAATCATGGTCATGGCGGCCATGGACACGGTGGTGGTGGCGGCCATGGCGGTCACGGGCACGGGGGTTGCCATGGCGGTCACGGGCACGGCGGTCACGGGCACGGCGGTTGCCATGGCGGTCACGGGCACGGCGGTCACGGGCACGGCGGTTGCCATGGCGGTCACGGGCACGGCGGTTGCCATGGAGGACAGCAGGGACCTTGTCATGGAACCAGGTGGAGGCGCAAGCACAGGCGTGGCCACAAACATCGTAAATGCCACAAGAAGGGGAAGGACAGTCATGGGGTAAGACGTCCTTACGGAAAAGAAGCGTCGGTACTGTACGGCTGCACAGTTCAGGATCTCCATCAGGTGAGACAAACTAATATCTGTGTCTCCTGCAGTCTGACAGCAGCTCCTGCAGCAGCAGCAGCAGCGACTCGGACTAGACCGACCTGGAGATGACAGGAGTCACCACCCGGACGTAGCCTTCATCGTCCCTCATGGAATATATTAGATTTAGTTCATTTGACTGCAATCATAGGGACTGCATTTGAACCAAAAATGGTTCTGTTTTTTGTTTTTTTTTAGATATTAAGATATCATGATTTTGGGCCTTGTGTTACTTTCCGAGGAAATAAAATTCAAAGTAGAAACAAAAAAAAAAGTGTGTCAGTTCTCTGTTATTCATTCAGATTTCTTTAATCCTCAAGGAAATCCTTGCTGGATCTGAGAGGGACCGGGTGTGTACCTCTGTCTGCCATAGTGCCATTCTGGGTTAAACCACTGCATCGTGCCAGTGTGTCTTACCCCTAAACCATAATAAGTTTATACGAGAGCGCTTGTGTTTTGCCAAGCAGTAGTTTTAAGGAGTCCAAATGCTCTAAAATGAAGAGCCCTTTTCAAATAATCCGGATCAGTGGTGTCAAACATAAGGTCCATGGACCGAAGGAGGCTCCAATCTGGCCAAACAGGTGAATTGCAACAAGTCCAAATAAAGCATTGATTTATTTTTAGACAAATTTCTCAAGAGCAGTGGACACAACACAACTTTTACACGACAACGAATTTGAGTGTATCCGTAAAACATTCTTCACTTTTTGGGGGGTCCATTTACACGGCATTGTGTGCGCATGCACTGTATTCCTGGAAGTTTTTATCCCGGCTCCCGAGGTGGAAAAGTCCTTTCGTGGTCGCTATTCCCTCCTGCGGAGACTGACGGAGGCGACAGAGCCAGTAACAGTGCATGCACCCTGAGCTCTAATCCAGACCGCCTGGCAAATGATAAAAATGATAAAGAAAACTGCCTTGCGTCTCAATGGAGCTCTATTCATAACGTCACCTTGTAAGAGTCATGGGAAAATACATCAAAACCTGAATTACAAAGGCTGTTTGTTTGTCAGAAACATCCACATGGAAATATTTCATCATGGACTGATCATGTGCTGAAATTAATCATCCGCTGCAGTTTGCTGGGTATCCGGGTGCTGACTCACAATTTAAGTGTGGGGGTGGTTTCACTGTCCCTGATGATGAGGGCAGGTTTGACTCCTGCTGAAGGTGTGGCTTCGTGTATAAAGAGGGCAAGTGCATCGCAGTGTTTTTGTTTGTGGATCTGCACTCCAGCACACCGTAAGTGAAGAGGACAAGTTTGAAGCCTGACAGCTGGAACAGACTTCTGTTTGGCAACGTCTCACAAACCTTTCTCCGCTGCTGTAGGATCTTTTTTTTTTTTAATCGAACTTTTGTTGCTCGTTTAAGTTAAGAGTCGATATGTATTCATTAAGCTCTTTCATTTTCAGGGTTTGAACTTGAACATTCGGGAAATGTTTGGACAAAACAAAGGTAAGTAAACAACTTGTTCTTGTGCTCTCGTTCATCTTCTTCACTGCTTTTTTTATACTGTCATTAGCAGTCAATGTGAGCAAGTGTCAGAGTGAAAATGCTGAGTTTGATTCTTTTGCTTGACCAGGTAACAAGGGTCCTCCTGGGTATCACCCCCCAGCTGGGGCAGGCGGGTACGCTCCATATGCACCTGGCCTTTTCCCGCCTCAGCCCTGCCAACCCCCTGCTGTTCAGCCCGCATGCTATCCTGTAGCTCCACCTTGTGGAGGGGCTGGAGGCCATGGCCATGGAGGCTGTGACTGTGAGTGCCAGTCTGACGACGGGTACGGACATGATCATGGACATGGACATGGACATGGACATGATCACGGACATGGACATGATCATGGACACGGGCACGGACATGGGCATGGACATGGTCATGATCATGATCATGGACATGGACATGGACATGATCATGATCACGGACATGGACATGGTCACGGTCACGGTCACGGTCACGGTCACGGTCACGATCATGATCATGATCATGGACACGGGCACGGACATGGACATGGACATGGACATGGACATGGACATGATCATGGACATGATCATGGACATGGACATGGTCACGGTCACGGTCACGGTCATGGTCATGATCATGATCATGGACACGGGCACGGACATGGACATGGACATGGACATGATCACGGTCATGGTTATGGTCATGGACATGGACATGGACATGGACATGGACATGGACATGGACATGGACACAGGCACAAACATGGTCACAAGCACAGCCACTGTCACAAGAAAGGAAAGAAGTGCCACGGGGTAAGAGTCACAAGCTTCCTTCAACCATCCACAGTCTGAATCATCTGTCGCTGTTTATTGTAAAACTGAAATATCACATTTGAGTATTCGTTGGTTAGTCATTAAAGATCTCCACTGGAATCAAATGCGCTGATGTCTTGGGGGGATTTCAGTGTTAAGTCTCTGACTTGCATTACAATCATAGGAAACGTGAATATTGAATGCTGATATTCTGACTTTGAGATGGTTTTGCTCCATTTTTGAGTAACAACGCCAGAAAAATATAGTGAAGCAGTGATTTTAAAGGTTATTTAAGAAATTAATTCAATATTTAATATTCAAAGAAAGAATACTGCAAATACATTAGTGATTCACCCCAATTATTCAAACAGTGTTGCCCCAGACACTGGGGCATTAAATTATGATATTATTGATATGATGCAGAGTTTTTCATTTAGAACCAGACCAAACAAGTGTGGGAAAGCCAGGTTTTTTTTTAAACACTATCTGTTAGATCAGAATGAATGCATCAATCAGTGTTTTATTAAAGCAACGGCGAACCACTGACCCTTTTCTGAAAGTAATCAAACTGTTTATGTGTCTTCCTCTGCAGTCCTCCAGCAGCTCCTGCAGCAGTGACTCAGATTAAATGAGGAAAGAAGATGAAGTTCCCTCCTGTAATCTTTGTTCAGTTGGAGTTCATCCACCAGCTTTCAAACAGATATATTATTTCCATTTGTTAGGTCATCACACTGATATTTAGCACTGAACCATTGTATTCCAATGTCTAATGAACGAATCAAATGAGAAAACTATGTGTGGACTGATTTCCTTCTGTTTCTTTTTGTGTGTAGACGTGGTATGTGTTTTTAATGCTGTGAACAGACAGCAGGACTGCTTTCTGAATGTCTTTAAACAACAATCACGGATCTCCCTGAGCTGTACAAAACTTTTGTTTATTAAAAAAAAAGAAACAATATTGGAATTATGGATCTTTTTTTCCGAATATGTAATATTCCAAAAAGCGTTCTTGTGTTTCAGCAGCTCCTTCATGTAATGTTGGGAATAAGCGGACCTTTGCTTTTATGGCTCATTTGATCAATTCAGCAGTTTCAAGACACATGATCTATCGCATGAGCGCGGTCACTGACGCTGCCATTCAAACTGAAATCAGTGACACAGTTCCGATTACCAACATTTAAGTGAGTTCTTGTTACATTTTGCTATGGAAGTGTTGTTGAGCTGCAGAGCCGCTGTCTCGCTCTGCCTGGCCTGTGCGACATCAGCATTAGTGTCTCAGGCCTCGTTCTCATGTCAACATCTCAAATGAAAAGGCATCGGTTTTGTGTTTTTATTTCAGAGGTTTCAGAGTTTAGTGGGTGCTGTTGTTTGTTTATGTGATAAAACTACACACACATGCGCAGAGAAGAATACACACAAAATTGCATTTTTCCCAATTCCACAGAGACAGTGTTTTCGAATAGTAAAAAAAAAAGTTGTGTTTTCGGAGGCACTTCCGAAAACAGACGCTTGATGCTAAATGAAAATGTTTTACATTTCCACTTGAAAACGTTGTGTAAACGGGGCCAAGCAGAAAAAAAAAAATATTCCTATGGTCTATGAGTGTTACTTGGCACTTTGTGAATAGATGTCGCCTTAGAAGAAGAAGAATAACAGAGGAGTTGAACAACTTCAAATGTATAAAAATCTATCAAAGAAATAAGTCAATATACAGTATAGTGCATTTTTCTCTGTGCACATGAGTGTAGTTTCGTCACAAAAACAAACATCAGAAGCCACTAGAGGCTCAAGATGAAAACGACATCATTGTCAGTGTAAACCGACGTTGATTTCGAAACTTTTCACACGAAAAATCTGTGTTTTCACTCGAAATGTCATCGTATAAAACAGGATCTGAGATTTTATATCAGCAGCATTACATTTATATTTAATGTGGGTTAAGATTTGACTGAGTCCCAGTCGCAGTTTGAAGCACATCCTCTTTTTAAAATTTGTTTTTCTTTTTTTAAACCTAACTTAACAAACTGCTAGATCTACAGGTGTAAAGCCTTGCTTTAGCAATCCTGATAAAAATCAAATAGGCGAACGGACTCCACTCCATTTTCTATAATGTTTCTTCGCATACAGGGCAGGTTGAATTTGGACCTTCGTATCACAGTGTTTTCTCTAACAGTGCCACACCTTGCTTCTCCCTGAGCAACACTCAAAACAAACCACATCACATTGTTGATCTCACATGTATGACACAATCCTGCAACATTTCCATTCATTTGCTTTTAACTGACAGTAATTATGAAACATGTTCTAGTTTAATGCCGACGATTTTGTGATTGCTGCGGCCTGGATGTATGTTTGAATACCTCACGTGTCGATTGGTCAGGTGACACAAGACTCCACTCATTCTATATTTAGTTTGCCCTGAGGCTGCAAATCACTCAAAGATCTGCACCTGCAAAGAAACAGAAAAAAGGTTATTATTGATCCAGCGTATCTCAGGGTGGGGAAAACGAGGGCAAAGGTTGTGAAAAGCAAGCACATAAAACAATATTTCAGATCTTATCCTGTGGGCGTGTGTCTCCATGAAACAGAGAACATGTCTGCCTGCGTATTAATGATTACAAGGGCACACACACACGCACACACTCACCTAAAGGAGGGTCACAGAGTGAGCTGGTCACGACGAGGGGATGGTTTTCGGGGGTGGAGTTGCAGCCGCTGATAAAAAAGCAGCGTCAGGTGACGGCTGCACCTGCACCGCGTCTCCCTCCAGCACAAAGTAAGAACCACCTCACAAAGTTTGAATTTGAAGCTGTTTGAGTTGAAGTTTGACAGATTTTTTTTTCTCTCTCTCTCTCTCGTAAAATCTCGTAGGTTCCTCTGGTGTTTCAATATGTACGGACACAACCAAGGTGAGCTCAGGCTTTATGATCGACGCTTGTGCGGCAAAACAAACGTGATTATCACTGACTTGTTTCTTTGACTCTTTCTTTAGGAAACCAGTATCCTGGTTATCCCAATCAGCAGGGGGGTCACCCACAATATCCTCCCGGTGCTGTCCCACCAGCTACCTGCCCTCCTCACCCAGGGTACGGACCAGGACCTGGATACGCCCCAGGACCTGGATATGCACCAGGACCTGGATACGCACCAGGACCTGGCTGTGGAGTTGGGCCTGGTTACCCACCTGGCCAGGGTCCCTGTCCTGGACAGACCCACGGACACGGACACGGACACGGACACGAGCACGGACATGGACACGGACACGGTCATGGACACGGACACGGGGACAAGAAGCACAAGAAGAATAAGAAGAAGGACAGCCACAAACACGACAAGTGTCACAAGAAAGGAAAGAACAGCCACGGGGTGAGACTCTACTCAAAACACTGTGACACTGATCGACTGTATTTAACCTGTCTGACCATAATTAACATTTCAAAATCAAGAAATGAATGTTGAAATGAAATGAATGTTGGCTTTTTCATGACTAAACGTCACCAAAACGTCAATCCAGGACTGAAGCGTACCACCATTTGATTGTTTTATTTAGAAAAGTCGGCTTGATGTACGATCTGTAACCTCCCGTCTTCTTGTCTGTTGCAGTCTTCCAGCAGCTCCTGCAGCAGCAGCAGCAGCGACTCCGACTAGAAGAGAACTATTTCTTACCTCAAAGGCTCTTCACAGAAAAACATATTCGTGCGTTTGTGTTCAGGACTTTCTTAATTGATAATTTAGTGTCCATGTACATGACACTTTTAAGGATTGCTTGTGAAAAGGAAAATAAAAGTGATTTTTATACATGGTCAGGAAATGTTCCTGCGTTCGTACTTTCTCATCTGTTTGTTTATTCCCTGTCTGTATGTAGCCAAGATTTTCGACATTGAAAGCAGAGCATATTTGGGAAATCAGTGTTGCAGCGAAGCATGAAACATAGAGAAAGCCCAAATATGGCATATCACATTTAAACATCCAAGAGGGAGGGATAACACAATCCAATGGAGTAGTAGTGACTCCATAGTAAAACAGGTCTGTTAGCTGCAAAGCTCAAGATTGGTAATAGGTACATATTATAAGTCGCTGGCTCCCTGTCAGAATCAAATTACGTAGGTGCGAGTCCTTCAACCCTGTCCTGAATTTGGAAGGGAAATGGGTTTGCAAGCTCTTCATTTTCAGGGTTGGTAATAAATTAACTGTTTGTACTTTGTTATTCTGCATAAGTGTATTGTTCAGGTGTCTCCCTTATTATCCTTCTTACAATCTTGAAACTGCCATTCTGAAGCTGCACAAAGCGATGTGTGCTGATCAAATGTCCTTATAACACATGTACACCAATGCACACGACACACACAAGCATGTGTATTCATACTTAAATTCAGGTTGGGAGTACTTTGGTCAATTCTTGTTCTTAAACTCTGACAGTAAACCAGACTGTGGAAGTTTTAATGCAAAAAAAAGAAGAAAAAAAACTGTTTGGCCTTTTTGTCTGAATGGTGCTATAAAAATAAATAGAATAAAATGGAACTTTATTTATATAGCACCTTTCCCAGACATGAGTCACAACTTGCTGAACATCACTTAAAAACAGAAAAGAAGAACAAATAAATGAATAAAAAATAAATAGAAACATTAAAAAAATTGTTACAAATAAGTAAAACAGAGATATGCCCGGCCATTCACGTTTTGGTAGAGTTAAACAAGTTAAAGAAAGCATTCCAATCCATGGAATAAATAAATAAATAAATACTGTACATACAGTACATTCACAAACGAAAACGCTGCAGTCCTCACTGCAGACAGCAGGGGTCAGTGTCTTACAAAATCAGCACGGTGAGCGACTCTTACTCGTTGGTGGGAGCGCCTCCCTAACGTCATCAGCAGGGACCAATCAGCGGCCGCGCTGGTCTCCTCTGTCAGGAAGTCAAGGAGAGCGAGCGAGAGAGCAACGAGACACAAGTCTCCAGAAGCAACAACAAAAGCAACAATAATTATAATAATGTCCGTGACGGTCTTGACGTCTGTCTACAGGTAGGGGGGGGGGGGGGGGGGGGGACACTTCGTGGCCTTATTTTCGAAAGCTGTTTTATGACATTGGGCTTTTAGCGTGGCGGTGTGCGAAGACAAGCCAGAGACTGGTGGCCTCTTGACAGGTTGACTTTGTCTCTGTTCTCGTGTCTGTGGTTGTGTCGGTGTAGCTGCAGGTGTGTGAATGATTCATGCTGGAGGCAGCTGGGGGAACTTGTCCATAGATTCCAGGTAAACTGGACTTTTCCCCCCAGTGTCCTCTGGACTCACTCTATTATAACCACAGTGTGACTGTGGAGGACACAGTGTAAATAGATAGGTAAATAAACTTTTAGGGAGACATGCTGCAAGTTCCAGGTTAGTTTATTTGTGTATGAAGACTTCTCAGAGTTTGTCGTTGTTTATTACAGTTTATTTTGCACTTTAATCTACGTTAAAGGTTTTGTATTCATTCAACAACAATTTTAAATATTAGGTTTTCCTATTTCAGCTACGTAGAGCTCATACATCTTACAAAACTTGACCATGCCTGGCTATTAAAAATAAATTCAAATGTTACAGTGCTTTATATGAATAATCTAAGATATCGTCAGGTTTTTTTTTCTTCATATTTGCTTTTAACTCACTTCACAAGTCGATGAATTGATAAATGAAGCTCAGATTAAATTTTCTCTCGACATTTTGCATTCATCAGGTGTAGCTTATAACAAATCCATCCTTTTTCTCGCTGTTTATTTCAGACTGAGGGCCCTCTATAGGCTACAACGGATCCAAGCACACATGGTGAGTAAATCTTCCAGTAAATGTAAAATAATAAGTGAATTACAGCGGCGCTGGACACTGAGATTTCTGGGATTGCTAGAATTTATGAGAATCATGAAAACTGACAACACTTCTGCTTTACACTCTTTTCGGTACAATTCGGTTGTGTTTGCATAGATTTCTACAGACGTTTTCCTGTTTCGCAGCAGATGTCGAGTCATGTGGAAGCCGAGGTCCTCCTGGAGAAGGTGGGCAGAGCCGGAGTGATCACCATGAACCGGCCCAAAGTCCTGAACGCTCTCAACCTCACTATGATCCGGCAGATTCACCCTCAGCTCAAGGTGTGTGGACATCCTGCTGCCTGGAAACCAGACGGAGCGGCTCAGAAACTCTCCGACACCTGTGTTTTGTGGACTGTAGTTATACCAAGATGTCCGTTACAGCCAACAGTGGAAGTAATGGATACAAATGCAATTCAAAACTACAAATCCCCACAGAGCACAGCCACAATTTTAATGTTCTAACTTTTAAATGTGCTTGTTTTAACAGCAAAAAAATGCTCCTTTATATCTACATTCTTTCACAAAACATAATTGTTAGACATTATATTGCTTGTAATGAGACTTTTCATGACTAAACGTTATTCATTTCAAATTACCGTAAATCAAACCCCTGATAATGCATTCAAATACAGTTCAAAACTAATATGGAATAGTATTTTAAGAAAAGTGTTTATTTTAACAGTACTTTTTACATGTAAAGCCTTGTAACAGTAACAGAAGCTGTACTTTGTGTCACTATTTAAGAATAATATAGTATGAAAACACCAAACGTTTCCTACCGGTTTTTAAAGTTTTATAATCGTAAATCTGTAAGTAAGCAAGAATCATTTGTTTATGTATTTAAAGTTGTTTATCTCCTGATTTGTTTAAGCTTCTTTACTTTAGCATCTCTTCATTACCATTTGTTTAATTGTCTCTTTTCATGACCAGAAATGGGAAAGCGACAGTGAGACGGACATTGTGATTATCAAAGGGACGGGAGGGAAAGCGTTCTGTGCTGGTGGAGACATCCGGGGTGAGTTTTCTGTTTCACTGTTTGTTTTCACTTGAACGGTTTTTATTAGTGACTGTTTCAGCTCATTCCGGCCCGTTTCCTTCCTCTCAGCCGTCACCGAAGCCGGGAAGGTTGGAGGCTCGTTGGCTGAAGACTTCTTCAGAGAGGAATACATCCTGAATAATGCCATAGGTATGTTTGTAAGTACTATACTTAAACGTGGAACGTTATCTATGCCTGAGAATTTGATGAAAAAGGTGGAAGAAAACGGGAAACATTAAAAGGACAAACTTATGTGCAGATAAATATACATAAGGAGATTTTTATGTGTAACATGAACACAGAAATAAAGAAATCAAAGGTCCTTTCTTTCCTGCGTCACAGTCAATTGTGTTTTTCTAAACAAGACATTGTTTAAAAAGTTTATTTTGGACATTTGGGCCCAAATTAGATTTTTTGAAACAATAATAATCAAATCAAATAAAAACACAAAACAAATAAACATAATGGAGTAAAGCCAAAAATAAGTAATTAAATAAATAAGGCCCAACCATTTCTGAAAAGGGAGTGACAGGGAGTTATTTACACCAACCCCATCTCCACCTCAACAATTAATCATTTTATACCCAAGTGTTTGTATTCATATTTACATAAATTCAAAACAAATAAAATCCAAAGGAAAAAAACATGTTGATGTTGCGAGTTAAAAAAATCCCAGCAAAAAAAAATCATTAAAACCATAAAAGTGGTACTGATTCCCCAATTCTTTGTAATCTCTGTATTTTTACATTCCTCTTTGACATTGTTGTTCTCATGTTTACATTTAATTTAAGTATTTCTCTTCCTCAAACTGGATGACAGTGTCACGACTCCACTAATGTTTTTTTCTTCTTTTTCTTCAAGGAAGTTACAGGAAGCCGTATATCGCCATTATTGATGGCATAACAATGGGAGGGGTGAGTTTGATTTCCTTTATTAACATCACATGTGTTTGGAAAGATGCTGAACTTTATAATCTGGAGATTTTAAGATGCTGATTGTGTTACGAGGTCAGGTGTAATGCTAAACGCTGCCAGTTGGTGTCAGCAGAGAGCTCTCCCACCTCTCCTCCTGCAGCCAGTGGCAAGGTCTCCTCTGATTGGATGAACGGCAAATGGCAAAGCATGGCTGCTGCCACTGGTGTCTCCCTGCAGGTGTCAGATGTGGTTTTAGTCTGAATTGGTCCTTTTGCCCCTCAGCTGGAGTGATTCAGCCCGAGCTGCTCTGTAATACCTGGTTACTGTGCACTTTCTCTGGTTGGAGAGGACGATTGGTTTGTTTTCCTCCTGCTGATGACCTTCACAGTTTTTTGGTTTTTTCTTTCTTTAATTTCCTGCGGTGTCACAAAGGTCGCATGCAGTCACGCTTTTACTCATCAAGTCTGTCCTCAAGTGTCCCTGCGTGAAGCGCTGCCTCTGGCCAGCAGGGTGCGACGTGCGCTTCTGACACGATTGACTCTTTTCTGCTCTTCTTCTCTGCCGGCTGCATTTTGAGACCATGTTCATGTGCTCTCATTTTGGATTGAAGGTCAAATTCTTTGACACGCAGTTGCAGAAAGAGGACGAAAGAGCAAATGTGAGCTTTGATGCGAGTTGCAGCACATTTCCGTCGCAGGCCGTCTGCATGCAGAGAGCTTCTGATTTACTGCCTTCTGTCTGGATTGAGTTATTTATCTCACGCTACTAAAGATAATTCACACCAGTTGAGCGTGTAACTTGT
The DNA here is from genome assembly GCF_963422515.1 of Blennius ocellaris. Classification (NCBI taxonomy): domain Eukaryota; kingdom Metazoa; phylum Chordata; class Actinopteri; order Blenniiformes; family Blenniidae; genus Blennius; species Blennius ocellaris. The sequence continues at coordinate 5,688,934 of NC_137655.1, read as the reverse complement.
TACTTAGTTATTGTAATATGTGTGTGTGTGTGTGTGTGTGTGTGTGTGTGTGTGTGTGTGTGTGTGTGTGTGTGTGTGTGTGTGTGTGTGTGTGTGTGTGTGTGTGTGTGTGTGTGTGTGTGTGTGTGTGTGTGTGTGTGTGTGTGTGTGTGTGTGTGTGTGTATGTATATATGTATATATGTGTATGTATACGTGTGTGTGTATATATGTATATATGTGTATGTATACGTGTGTGTGTATATACGTGTATAAATATATGTGTATATATATATGTATATCATGTGTTATAATGTAAAACATTTGTACTTTACACTTGTGTAATATATATATATATACTTATATATCCCTCACTGTATAGATTTAAAAGTTGTTGGTGACCCTGCACACAAGCAGACGCAGACATTTAAGAATACATCTAATACCCCAAATGAAATGTTGAGAAAACTTTCAATTAAAGATCAACTACAGTAAACCACCATAAAGAAAACTGGTGTGACAGTCGATGGCCTACAAATAAAGATCTCTTAAAGCACATACTATTGGCGTTTTGTGGGATCATAAAGTTTCTTGACCGTTTTAGTTGAAGAGTGTACGATATGGCAGCTCTGCTTCACCATAGAAATATATAGTCTTCTTACACAAATATATAATAAATCTTTCCAAATGAGTTACATTGAGATGTGTAGGCTTAAAATCAGAAGGTAGAATATTAGTAGTTGTACATTATTTAGCCCTGACTTCATCCATCGATTTAAATCACTTTCATACACATGGCTGCAGAACATTCTGAGCACTGACCGTCTCCAATATATATTTTAGTTTAGAGCCGGTGGCTCTGACAGCCAAGTGTTCTGAAGAAGATTTCTTGTGTTTGTCGTGTCTGTTCAGCGAGGACACTCGTGTCGACGCGGGCCGTCCTCGGGGTGACGGCTGTTTAATGTGCGTACCGAGGGGGGGGGGGGGGGACAGTCCGTCTCTATATATGGGAAAGTCCACGAGACACCAGAGTTCCCCGTTTCCAGCCCGGGGGGGCAGAACTCCCACGTGGAACGCGCAGTCTTAGATTAGTGACCTAAACCTCCGAGGAAGCGTGGCGTGTCACGAACACAAGGATCTCACGCACATCATCCAGTCTAGGCCAAATTTAACATCCAGAAGAATTAAAGGCCCGTGAATGCTTGGCTGTTTATTAATCCCTGCTTTACTGTCCTCCGTATTCAATCTCACATTTAAGATTGGAAAAACCTTTACGCAGACAGCAGGTTCGCCTTCACAACTTAATACATTTACAACAGCAGAGGTCAAGAAGCAGCTGCTTCCTGTTTGATGGGTATCTGCCCGGAGCTGTGCGACGATAATCTCCCCCCCCCCCCTGGAGACCGCAGTTCTTATTTGCTTAATGTCCACATCGCCTGACGAGAAGACGACAGCGAGTGCCAAACGGGGCAGATTTAGATCCCGGCATTAAGGTTTTCTGTTTCATCTCCCGGAGCCTTTGCGCAGGCCTCGTTTCGGGAATACTCTGTCCGGGACCGACGTGGAAAGCGAAGCATCGGCGTTCAAAACGTACCGCTGCCCCGTCTGTTTACACGCTTTGACTTTTAAAATACGTCAAGTCAGATTCATCTCCACAAGTCTTTTGGCCCGCTGATGTCACAAGAGGTGTCCCAACTCCACCAGTTCTGTTAATATTTGTTTTAAAAGCCAACGATCCAGACGGCACTTTATCGGGCAGCGTTCGCTTTGCCCCGTCGTCTCATAAATCTTGCAGCCCTTTCTGCTTGTGAGCGTGAGCCGTAAACATACTTCGCTGCACCCTCTCTGCAAATTCCCCTTGTTTACCGCAGGATCCGGATACGTCCTTTGGCACATTCTGGCTCTGTGTCAGCGCTTGTATTTCCACTACTTTTATGGCGAAACGAGATCCAAGCCGCTCCTTCAAACGGCCGTTTTCCTAAAAGCATGTGGGCCTTCGTTGTTCGGGTTCTGCCAGTCGCCTGGTCGGAGAGGAAATGGCTGATGTGATTTACATGGTGCATTTACTGAATATCTCAAGGACCCTCCAATAAGCGTGACGCATTCAGTGTCTAATAATAGCCACAAGATATGATGGTAAAATGCAATTTTTCAAATCATTCAATGCCTCTTGAAAACCTAAATCTGTTATTCTGAAAAAGGATTATTTCTCTCCATCCGGTCAATATGTGTTTTCAGTTATTTATAGAAAGGCCTGATTACTGAGCTGCTGAGGGGAATTTGTGCAGGTGGATAGAATTGATCCATTTAACATTATTAAGACTAAAGTAGAGTTCAGCTAAGCTGTAACGGAAACTAAATAAACATGTACATTTTATTTTTTCATCACGTTTGCACAGCAGCGTTAAATTAGAAAAGTCCCGATTTGGGAAAACGATGTCATTTTACACGAAGAATAATAAAAATGTCTTTACTTTCACAAAACAATTACTACGGGAAAATGAATTTTTTTCACGTAAAGGGAGTGAAGAATGAGTAAAAGACTTGAGTGACATCAGGCGTCGCCGTGATGACGTTGACGTGTCGCCGTGATTTAAATGCAGATTTTTTTTTTTCCGGTCCTGGAATGCGGCGCTGTCGGAGGAGGAGGTCTGTTTAGTCTCCAGTGATCAGATATTTTTAAATCCTCTCTGCCTCTCTGGTCATTCATCACGGAGCTATAAGGCCAACCAACATCACCGCCTCGCACTTCTGCAGCCGAACCCGTTGACGTTCACGCCGGCGGAGGAATCCTGTCCACTGGAATCAAACCAGTCCTTCATGCAGCGAAATGCAATTTGCGTTTGATACCTTTAAACTAAAGTTTAATCTGTTGAATGTTGCAGTGTGGGATGTGCAAAAGGATTGGAAAAGGTTCGCTCCTTCTCGTTATTTATCCCCACAGGGGGACGAGGCCTGTCCTCCCCCGTTGTGATTAATGCTGCTTGACCAGTACATCATACTATATACCTAAAAATAAACACTTCCTACATAAAGTGGGACACCATCATATAAAATATATCCACAGATAAAACTCAGTGCATGATTTAAAAAGAGGCGTTTTGGGCGTCGGTTGTCGGAGCAACTAAAAATGTAGCTTTTTGAAAATGCTTCCGGACATTTACAGTTTTCCACCAGAATGTCATGACTCTCCCCCCCCCACATCTGAGAAACTACTGTCATAAGCCTTTTCTTTTCAAACGGACCTCTGCTCGCTCCTCCTTGCAACTTTCAAGCCTTCCCAGATGAATTTGTAGCCGTATTTTCTTTACTTTTATTTTGATCTCATCTTACCTCGATGATCTTCCTCGCTGAAACTGCAGCGCCTGATTTCCCAGTATCGGGATCGATAAAGTTTCACATTACGTTACGAGGTGCAGGCAGGAGAATTTTATATTCACGGTCTCATAGCGCCAACTGAAGATTACACCCTACGTCCATTTCAAGATTGTTAATTGATACCAGAAAATGATAGAGCGATAACACCGGTGCTCCGTCTTTACCTCTCAGCTCCTCGTGTGGAAGAAGACATTTCTGACTGTCGCTGCCGTGTGGCTTCATGTAGACACAAATCTTGCTTCCAGGAAGTTGTTGTTTTTTTTCTTCCCTCTGCTGAGTTGTACAATTTTGCTTATGTGTAATCATCCTACGGTGCAGGATATATATTGATCTGGTTGGTAATGGACATATCTGACAAGTCAGTCATATAGCAAGTCGTTGACAGAACAGGAAACTGAGACTATAATTCAAACGGAATGACAAAATTAAGGAAAATCAGACGTTTAACTCGGAGCCATCTTGACCTGTGTCTGCAGTAGATTGATCAGGTGGAGATTTTCTGATCACACTCCTGACGCTTGGTTTAAACTCTGCAGCCTGCTGCGGCTCACCATCTTCTGACGGAGACTTCCACCAGGCTGTATCTCACACACGTCCATGTCTCACATTGCCAGCATGTTTTAATGCACCGTGCATTGTCGGTAAATTCAAAATAACATCATTTTAGACATGAAATTAAAAGTGCAATTAATCGGGCCAGTTTTAATGTTTGACACCTCTGCTGTAGAAGTCTGTGCAGACAAGCTGGCAACTGTAGTTTTCTATTAAAATTCAGGACATAGACTAGACAGTTTGTTACCAGTTCTTTTATAATGAAGCCTCTTTTTGTTTTCTGCAGGACCCACTTGAAAAACCAATAAGCACATTGAGTCTTCAGCCAATTTAAAGCCTGACAGACTCAAGGACACCACCACTTACAGTAAAAAAAAGGCACTAATATATTATCTGTGCGGCCTCACAGACCCCGGCACACATGGGATACCTGACATTGATCTGTACGAGCAAGGTATAAGCAGCTTCACACGAAGCAGATATATGAGTTCATTAGTGGAAATGAATCATGGGTGGGTTTCCATCGCTCGCTCCTCGTCGAGGTGGAGCCATGGGGGATTTACCTGATCGCCCTTCTCTGTCATTAATCACCACCAGTCACTGAATTATCTTCTTCTTTTTTTTTTCCTCCCTCTGTCCTGACCAGTAAATTATTCTGCGGTGATGAACAGCCAGGGGTTCTGCCGCACCATGTTTCCCTTCAGGTACATGGTGCTGTAATTAATAAGACATATTGTAGACTTCCAAAAGCTTCAGTGCCGGCAGTGCACACCCTGTAGGAACAGTACAGCTGCTATCTTTAGTAGATATTCAATGAGTGTTCAGTTTCTTGCTCCATTAAAGGGTTGTCGTATTTTTATGTATATATATATATATATGTATATATATATATGTGGATGACATCCTGATTTGTGTGTTTTGTCTTTGGCAGCATTTGGTTCAAGTTCACCAGGACTGACCATATAATCTTCTGAGATGTGAAACATTTGAAGAGATTCTAAAGTTGTTATAATCTCATTAGTTGCCTATTTAGTTGCAGGGACATACATTGTAGCGGATCTATGTAAAGATGTGTCGTTTTTTGTTGTTGTTGTTTTAGGCTCCAATTTTCACGATCAAATTCCAAGTGAAAACGCATCGATTTCACATTTTTGTTTCGGAAAAGTCACACGGCAACATTTTGGAAGACGTTTACACGTAAATGACAGAAATGCCGAAACTGTTGTACTTGGCATGTTGGGCCACTAGTGGGTGCTGTGGGAGATTATCTGATATCTCTATCTGTAGACATTTTAAGACTATAAAGACACGCCAGATGGCTCAGAACTCCTGGCGTTAACATCCCATTTGACAAATCTTCAGCGACTACGTGACGTCGCCATGTCGATTTGAATCGAAACCTCTGACGAAGAGTTTGAGGACCTTGTTCAATTTGACAAGATTGAAGAGTCTCTTCGCAAAGAAATGAGGTCCAACCTGGTTTTAACAAAGCGTTCTTAATATTGTGGCTATATATATATATATATATATATAAGTATGATTTCAGTGGTAAAAGCAAGAATCTGCAGCAGGATAAGAGAGTAGAAAATTCCACAGTCTCACTTTCTTGACCTTGGCATTTCAAACATCCACCTCCCCCAAAAGAATTTGTGAAATTTTAAGCATCACTGTATTACTCATATTTTTACCACTGGTTTATTGAACGTGGCTTTGCCGCATATTTTTCAGTTCAGTTCCAAATTTGCTTCATAGCATTGATGCCAAGATAACTTTTAAAAAAAACCTTTGCAGGCGATGAGAGAATCTCCTTAATGAGGTTCCGCTGCTAGCTGCTCACTTCCTGGTGCTGAAACGTGTTAAAAAAGGAAAGTGCCCACACCTATCAAAGCGAAGAAAAGGTTAAAAACAATGAGATAGTGAGAGAATATTTTGCCTGACAAAGCCTCCGACTTGTCAAATAACATGGGCAGCTTACAAATACAGTGAAGAACCTGGCTGGAGCCACCAGAGTGTCGAAACGCTGTGAAAGTTCCTACAGCTTTTAATAAATCTAACATCAACAGAATGATTTCAAGTAAGTTATTCAGTATTTTTCCACACTTTGCAATCTGCTGCCGATGTGGATCACATCCTGCAGCTTTTGCTTCAACTTTGACCAAATCCTGAATACGGCTTTCGAATATCATGACACCGCATTTGACACCACGCTCGTAATTTCATTCGTTGCATGCGTGTACCGTACAATGCAGCACGTGTAAGTATGACGATGTCGTTTTTTTAAATGAACCTCATGAACTTCGGTTGGAACTAGCGCTGCTGATTAGCCGTCACTTCCCTCCCCTGCTGGCAGCCACAGGCATTAATCACATGCTTACAAGGGGTTCGGCCCAGATTACTTTTTCCCTGGCCTCGCCATTTTCCGTTCTTGTTTACTCCCACACGTCTGTGTCCCCCCCCCCCCCCCCGCTCTCGAGATATTTCGTTGTCGTTCATCGATCCATTGTAATCTGTTCCTTCTCCTCCCCCTGCAGGGCGTCGGCCTCTCGGTTCACGGACGGTTTCGCGTTGCCACTGAGAAGACGCTGTTTGCTATGCCGGAGACGGCCATTGGTAAGAGTCCAACTGCTCCGCTTACTGTCACCCTGGAGGAAGGGGGGGGGTGGAGGGGTGGAGGAGGGGGGACTGGGGGGTAATCTGGCTGGACGACATGAGTGCGGGCGGGTGTCTGGATCATTAATTATGGTAGGAGCCATGATTTCAGCCGCAGACCCAGCTGATAGATAGATGGGGGGGGGGGGGGGGGAGCCAATGGAAAGTGTAGTACTTATCAGAAAAGTGAAACTAAATGTGTGATGGCGACAGTAAAATAGTCTTCAAATGCGAGGTTGGATTTCTATCTTCATAAGGTAAGCTGCAGCAGCGTTGGTCATTGTTTGACCTCATTGGACGCCACATCCTGTATGAAAAGAGAAATGTGGAACCACGGAGCCCTCAGAGAGGCCATGCAGCCGTGCGGCTGTCAGCACCAACTGGTGCTGCTGCTCGAGACGAGAATTCCTCTTTTCCCACATGTGATTTCTCATTTCCTCTGCCTTTGTCATCTTTTCCTGGCACTTGGAGTGGGAGGAGAGCGAGCTGGCAACTTTCAGCTCGTTCACCTTGGCTGATATCCAAAGTTTCTATCGCAGACTTGTAAAATGTGAGCCGACGTGTCAACCTTTCATCTCACCTAATCCAAACATCCAATCCTAAACACATTTTTCATACTATTTCACAAATAAAAGCACAAAAAACCCCTTTTTTTTTAAGCAAGTTACGTAAAATTTGAAATGCATTCACTTTACTTTATGGATTTTGCTTGGTAATCATTGTTGGTTTATTGTTTTTACATTAGTTACATTATTACATATAACTATCCAGGTTATCGAATACTTAATTGGGTAAGAATTGCTTTAATTCCAGCAAACACTGTAGGAAATATGAAGGAACAGATCAGAGGGGGAGCTCAGGTTCAGCTGTTTGGAAATACGGCCGGAGAGGGTGAGGTGGTTGGTGGATATATTGGATAAAGGAAGTTGCAGGTGGAGAGATGGGGGGGGCGTGACAGTAGAAGATCTGCTGAGATGGGGGGGGGGGACAGATGATCCAAAAACGGAGAAAGTTGCAGGAACTATTGACCGAGTGATGACGTTCATAGTCACCTGAGCCTTTATACAACAGCATGTAATGTGTTTCTGTAGTCAGAAACCATCCTGCCTCCAATTTATCGTTTGAAGAAATGCTGGACACTAAAAGCTCTTTTGTCAAAAAAAAAAAAAAAACCACAAAATTATGCTAAACTACTTGGTGAACTGGTGGACCTCCAGCACACGGCCACTGTGGATCTCATTAGCTTAAAACTTCCATCTCATTCGCTTGGAAAATTTCGCCACCTCCCCGACTTGAGTAATCTGCTTAAACTGCATGTGCTCATGTTTGAGAGAAGAGGAAATCCCTTTAATAGCATTATAAGAAAGGCGGAATCTGCTCATTATGAATTTTTAGAAAGCCTTTTTACAGTGCGGCGGCACTCACATAAACACGCATTAGTGCTTACATTGTCTTGGCGCCTGAAATAATCATCAAGATGTTGTTCTTTGTTTTCTTTTTCTTTTTTTTCCCCCCCATCTGAGCCACTTCCATGAGTGTGAATGGCCAATGCTGAGGCACTAAGCCATAGTTTGCTCTTTAGCTAATTGACTCTTGCAGACAGATGGCCTTCTCTTGAGGCGCTGAGGAGATTAGCAGCAAATCTCGTAACAACTCACAAATTACAGCTGACACTATGACATAAACTGGCCCGTTTTCACCGAAATCCAGATGGTTTCTATCTCGGCTCGAGCCGCACTGCCAACGGTATGTATGTATAGAAATGATTTTCAGATTGCAGAGCGACTGGGACATTTCCCCACGGAGGGATTGTGGCGTGAAGGAGTGTGTGAGCAGAGAGTCGGATGTTTCCTGTCGGTCCTCTCGGCACATAAAGGCAGATAATGGACTGTCGAGGCGTCTCGGGCACCTCTGATGGCGACTTCTAAAGCTTCTCGGCAGACTTTTCGTCCTGGTTTTATTCAGTCTGAGCTGAAATCAGGTGACGCAGAGCAAATCCCATCTTGTTTTCTGTTCTTTTTCTTTTCTCCTATGCGTATCTGTGCGTTCTGATTAATGCACTGCCTGCCGCACTATTTCAAACTTCCAAGGACACCCGAGTCGTCCTTCATTTGAGACACCAAACACGCACTCCTCTGACGCATCCTGGGCTTTGACTTTATAATAAATCTCGAGCTGACGTTGAGGCGGCGTGCTGCAGACGCTGATGTCGGCAGCGAGAGGATGAAGATCGTGTTGTCAGGAAATGAGCGGAGCAGGAAGAGAAAAAAAAGGCCGCGGTTGATCACTGTGTGGGATTTTTTTATTTTTTTTTAATGAAGGAAATGGTAGTGATTCAATTGCACAGGCTTGAGGATTGGACATGAACAGAGATGAGATCTACTCATATGGTGTGTTCCAGTGAAGCCGCCACGTAGGACAAGGCTTTCTGAAGTGTCACCCTGTGGCCCTGAAGCCCCCACCTCAAGATCTTTTCAAACATTTTGATCACAGCTTCAAACCGAAGGACTCCTCCATATGTAAAATTTGCGTTTGCCCGTCTTCTAAAACACTTGATTGAATTCAGAATCCCGGAGCGATGGAGCCAATCCCAGCTGACATGCGAAAGATATTAAAGGAAACTCCCAGCAATAATACTCGAATCGCTCAAGTCTGCTTTTATGGTTTTCCACAGTTGTTTCTGCTCCACTTTCTATTGTAATTATGAAAATTGGTATGTCTACTTACAAAGTCTTGATGAAATCAAAGCTTTTCCTGGCACATCGTAGTCTTTTCAACAAGGAACATAGTGTTTCACGGATCCATCCATCCATCCATCCATCCATCCATCCATACTCTGTGGCCATTCTCCACTAAACTAGATGGTAAAACTATATTTTTTAATTTAATCGCAATGGCCCAAAACCAAATTTTCCACCAAAAATGAACATTTCAAATTAAATGCAGACACATTCTAATTGTTTTTAGTTTTTTTTAAAGTAAGTTTTATTGCAGGACCGTTGGTGTTACTGGTGTGATGTTGGCAGCCTGTATACGGAGACTTAGCATGATCGTTACAAACTACAAGCCTTGAACTAACAACTTGTCATTATGGACAATCGGCCCGACATTGATGTTTTTTGGAAAAGCATGGAGTCTTGACATTCAAGCAAACACTACGACTTCTGTTTGATGAGTTTGGAGTTTCTCTCTCGGCGTTTGATCGGATCCATCAACCACTTTCATAACACCATGACACAGTTCAGGAAAGCCACATTGTAAATAGTAGTAGAAGGTGACAGTGGCTACTTCTGCTGTTATATTGAAATAAAGCCTGCAACACAATCCGTTTCTCCTCTTCATACAAAAGCATGAGGTCAAAATGAAAGCCGGCGGCTATTTTCCAGCTCCACGTTGTGAGAAAGAGGCTCCAGAGTGTGTGGAACCTCCTGCCTCGTGAACTTTCCCTTCACTACGGCGAGATGCATCTTGACGGACTCTCTCAGTGAAGCTCCCCCTCATAACATTGTCACTGTTGTTTGCATTAGACACACTTGACTCGCGGACCGCTGCGCCGCTATTGTCAACACATCCTGTCCAATATCGCCGACATGGAATTCACTCGGGTGCCGCCTCCATTAGAGGAGAACTATTCCACTGCGGCGCAGCTGTTTTTTTTTTACAGACTCCGTGTGCTTATTTTAGGCCTCGTCTCGGCGTCCCATCCTCTCTGCAGCCTCTCTCACGCCGTTCTGTTTACCGTCGCTGCAGTCACACAGTGAAATCCCACTTTTTCAATTGTACAAAATATGGGACAAGGATTTTATGAACTATGTGGAGTAAATTGAATTTTAGTTTCACACTTGAGGTTTTGCCTATTCTGTCTCATGTTGCAAGCGTGCAAAGAAGTTTGTACATTGTTTTCCCCGTTTAGCTATTACACTCAAACGACACATCCATGGAGTAGCATAAGATCGCATCAGTGCGGGGAAACTCATCTATTGGCTATATAAAACAATTCTCAATTTTTTTGTTGTTGTTGTATTTTCTCAAGGATATTCCATGTGTGGAAAAACAGAGGTTGTTTCTAGTTTTATTTACTTCTGCTCCTGCTCTTGGAGTATCTTCTTGAGATCAACAAAAGCCTGAACCAGGATGAGGGAAAATGTAATTTATATCCACTTAAATGAACCACAAATATTTTAAATGATTAACTGATTACAGTATTGTACATATGAACTGAAAATAATCCTCCTAATTCCTTCTCAATCAATTAACTTCAATTGCTGCTCTTTTTTTAAATATGAACTTAAATTATTATTTACCTTCTTAACCAATTCCTGCACTTCCTCCTGGAGATTCTCTTCAATTAGGAGCTGCAAACGCCAATGTTCAATAATCGGAGGGTTAATAAACAAAAACAGAGTGTGACATATTTGTGCCCATATCTAGTGAACTCTTCACGACCACTGTGGTATACATCAGTTAAAAACCAAAAAAATCCAGTTTCTCCTCAGTGATAAGACACATTTTGGATTATCATGTTGGCGTAAAAACAAGATTATGGAGATTCTAACTCGTCAGCAATCGTTGTGTTGGTGGTCAAATGATCCACCGATTATGAACAACAACAAAAAAACAGTATATTGATAGCTTCTGCACAATTTTGGCTTGTATTTATTTAAATTACGCTTCACACCCACATCAGGAAGTTTGACAAACTCGTGATGAGGAATTAGCTAACTTGTATAATACACACAAACTCCACTAATGAAGTTTTAAATCATGGGATTGTAGGACCACTACCAGGAAGTCACAAATGCCCAAAGTTTCATGAACAATTTCTCGGTTTACTCCTCGACGCCCTTTTCCATTTCTCAGTCACACACAAATACAGTCGCGCGTCATTGTTAACCCCCTCCGTGGCAGGATTAACAGATTTAACCCAGCTCTGGCAAACAACAGCCATAATCTGCCACATTTATGATATTACATTTTCAAGCCATGAATCAGGTCAGCTCGTGTAATCCCGCTCCCCCCCCCCGGCCGATCAGGGAGTCCGTCAGGAAAAACCAGCTGTAACCAAAACAATCTCAATCTCATCCCCCCCCATCAGTAATATTGAAATCAGAGGGGCACATTACTGGAAATACAAACGGGACTGTGTACAGATTAGGATTGTGGAATTATGATGAAATTAGGCGCAAATACTGGTAAACCCGCTTGTTCGCTTCTCCCGTTGTGTCGGCCGCTCCCCGCCTATTAAAGGTTGCACCTAATCGCACTGAATCCCGCAGCAGCCGTGTCTGGGTGACGGCGGAGCGATGATTTAAAGATGTCGGAGGACTTCGGCTCAGCTCAAGCATAACCAGACGACTTGAAGCGCACACTGCGGTTCGAACATTTTCATGACGTTGACTCTTCAAAGCCGTTAAATGCAGATGAGACGAGATTCCGTCGGTTAGTTTACACGTTGTTGTTTGATAAACGTGACCTGACACCATGAAAGCACCTGAAAACGGTCACACTGTTGACTCCTCACTGATAAAGTGGGATAATTCTCATAGACTGGTGTGCGTGGGTAAAAATGTGCATTTATGTTCTCGACACCTCGGTTTCACAACCCTATTTCGTCGGCATCTCGGAGAAACGGTGCTCTTCGTGGGTGTCTTTTTTTTGTTTGTTTTTTAAATATGTTTTTATTGTGCAACAGTGACGATAACGACACAGACAAGGGAGCTGAAACTGGGACAATAAACGGTGATGTGTAATCGCGACTACAAACAACAAATTGGTTTGTTTTTTAAGGTTTTGAGTGATTGGGAAGTAGATTTAACCATGGAGTTATGGATAATTTATCTTGACAATTTAACAATATTGTATTACTGGCAATCTTTGGTGCTGGTAAAAGGAAATCTTTTTAAATGACGAGGCAGCTACGATGTGAAATGTATCATCTAGTCGTGCAGTGTTTTTCAACCACTGTGTTCCGCGAGATCTAGTCAGGTGTGCCGTGGGAAATTATCCAATTTCACATTTTTTTCTAAAAAACACACGTCAGCTGTGAGAGCAGTGTGTTGCAGAGTAATCATGTATAAATACTCTTCGCCAATAGATGGCAACACAGAACTTTGCCGTTGAAATCGAAACTTAACAGACGTCAGTCTGGTTAATCACCACCACCTGCGGCTGCTCCCATCTTGTATCAAAGTACTGTGTCAGTGACAGTGATGGAGAAGTTCTTGAAAAGGAAGAATGTGAACCAGGATCTCAGTTCTTCATCCATCAGGTCCAGGTTTCACACTGAGTGATTAAAAAAGAAAAAAAAGAAATTGGGAAATACTTTTTTCTGTATTTACTCGATTCCTGTTGATAAAGCATTGATGAGAATGACTTTATATTGTTAATAGAGGCTACGGAGTTTCAAGTTTTAACATTTTTCGGTGGTGGTGTGCCTCCAGATTTTTCCAAAGAAAATAGTGTTCCTTGGCTCAAAAAAGGTTGGAAAACACTGATCTAGTAGTGCAGTTGTTGGCCAGACAGGGATGCTGAGGCCGAGTACCAATGAGACCTCGTGACAATCGGTAATATTTGAAAACTCTTATATTTGAAAATATTCAAATGAGGGCGTTTCTGTGTAAGTCGACGAGGAAGTTGAGAAAGCGACGGATGGTCATCTCACTTTAGGAAAGAGGTCTGTGTTTGTAAAAATAAAAAAATTTTAAACCCACTTTTTTTGTGTTTCTCTTTTCTCTCTCCTAACAGGACTTTTCCCGGACGTTGGCGGCGGTCACTTCCTGCCTCGGCTCCGGGGGAAGCTGGGACTGTTCCTCGCCCTGACGGGCTTCCGGCTGAAAGGCCGCGACGTGCAGCGAGCCGGAGTCGCCACGCACTTCGTGGAGTCGAAGAAGGTGCCGTGAATCGGGTCGCTCGCGCCGCGGATTTTTCATGCGTCTGGGTCGGCCACGTTCCCAGTTCAAGGTCGAGTTGCGTTGACGCCGCAGGGTGAAAAAAGCCCGCCATGCGCTGAGTCACCGGCAGCCTCGCGTTAGTCTGGAACTGGTCCAGTGCCCGGTGTCTCGCTGCCGGTGTGACGTCAGAGGAGCTCGCAGAGGACGTTTAGGACTGCCGCCCATGTTGATCAGGACAAATCACTGGAGTTTATTCATTTTTGGACAACAAAGTAAAAAAAAAATTAAAAAAAAAAACCTAAAACAGACGAGAAGATCAGATTCTCGGTGAACGGTCACTCTGATAAGTTCCATACCAAGTGGGACTCATGTTTAACATCATTCAACTCTTTAATCACTTCATCCTGATTTATTGGACTACCACCCTATGTGTTTGTTTTATTCATTCATTCATTCATTTCCTGTGCTTCATACATTTGTATTTGGTGTGCGTGAGCTTACACATATATTTGTTTTTAATGAGTTATACTGCAACTGCAAAGCATCTCAAAGCTACAGTTTTATTTCACTTGTGGATGTGAAATGATGACGCTGTATTGCTCTGCCCTGCCTCCTAATGGAGAATATTTTGATTACGAAAAAAAAAAAAAAAAAAAAAGACCCAAAACGAGCCTTATTAGAGTTGAAGCAGAACGATTGACATTGGGACACTGAGGCCCTGATAACATTAAGTCTTAATGGAGGACGTGTGCAAACCGATGAGACAGAGTCCGTACCGAGTCGAAGAAAACCAGAGCAAGGCTGCTGCTTTTCACTGGTCCGGTTTGTTGATCACAGGTCTGGTTGTTTGTTTCGTGGAGACAACGTTGGGTCGGGTGACCATCAAAAACCTTTCTCAACCCACCTGCATTCACAAGCTGTTCCAGAATGACCCATTTAATTAGGTTCTTCCCCCCCGCCGATAGATCTCCGAGCTGGAGAAGCAGCTGGTGGACTTGAGGTCTCCGTCCACCGAAGACGTCTCCAGAGTGCTGGACTCCTACCAGAACCAGGTTAGACGGGCCGGTGCGAAAACAGCAGCTTCAGCAAAAACGGTGGGACTCTTCTCTTCTTCCGGAGCTTCAATCCGTTATGCTTCTCGCCCACAGAGCAGTCTGGACTCCGAAAAGCCTTTTGTCTTGGAAAAGCACATTTCCGATATTGACAGGTAGGACTTCAAACTGTTCTCCCGATCTTTACCGAGCCAAAAGAATAAAAGCACTTACTTCCGTGCCCACTTTAGCCAAGTGCGGCAATCACATCTTTGAATGTTAAAGGCGATGCGGGGATATGTTGTCGACTAACGTACAGAAGAGCTTAAACCTGGAAAGGAAACAGGATCAGGATCCTGAAAAGAGGAAATCATCATTGTTTAAAAGGTGCAGACATTTTTAAAATTCAGCCCAAAATCAACAAAAAACTGCGTTTCTGTCGTTGAAGTCTAAAAGTGGAACAATATGAATAATAATGACCCCCCACATATGGTATAAATATGCTATTTATGATATAATGCTAATTAACAATATTTCCTCTGATAAATGTATTGAAAGTCACCTGAACTAATGGTATGGTAACTGTTATATCACTTAAAAATATAGAGTAATATTACTGAAGAAGCCTGAGCGACAGTCTTGTTGATATTATGTTGTATTGCTTGACATTGGATGGTACAAAATGTTTCAAACGTACGGAAAGTGATTACTGTTTTTTGCATTCAAACATCGATAAATGTTGGTCATCAGAACATCGTCTTATTTGCTGATGATGTGAAACAAACTATTTGAACTGAGATATCCTTTTGAAAGTCCCACTTTACCGTCGGATGCTGCATTTACAATTACAACGTTTTAAAGTTCATGGTAATTAAGCTCCACATCCTGCATCAGACGAGATATAATAAGACGACTTTTCTCAAAAACGAACAAAACCCCCAACGACCAGGTGTTTAACTTTTTAGTTGTATTTCTGCCATCAAACTCAAAATGACTTCAAGAAATGGTAAAACTCCTCAGACGAATCGGAAGCTTATTGGAAAGGTGGGAACAGCTGCAGTGAGTCAGTCACAGTCACCGTCGTACGCGTCGGTGCAGATTACCGTGTCATTTTTTGTTTCAATATAAATCTCTTTTGACGCGTTACGCCAAGTTGTGCCCGAATTCACCTTTCCTTTAGATTTGACCCTTGACCCTACGTCTCCTCTCCGTCCCTGCAGGCTGTTCAGCGCCGGCAGCGTGGAGGGCATCGTGCAGAACCTCAAGGCCGACGGGTCGGACTTTGCTCAGAAGCAAGCCGAGGTGGGTCCTTCGTCCTGCAGCTGAAGTCACAGATTGTGCCCGAGGAGTCTGTGACCCCACCCCCCCCCCCTCCTCCTCGGATAAACACCACAGACAGTGCTCCTGGGTGTCACTGAGCTCTTGCAAGGAATTAGTGGTTACCTCAAGTCTAAGCACTTAATGGGGTTAGTTTCATTTCTCGCTTGCCTGGAACAATCGCAGCTTGAGGAAAAGCGTAAAACCAAACGAGCTCCATTCACCAAGTTTACCTGAGGGATCTTATTTTCTTCTTCAGCCTCTCCAAACCTGAACATTATGGCTGTGCACTATGGATTTTAATACAAGATAGTAATAATAATATTATATGTCTTACAAATAGGTTTTTTTTTCAAGCGAATGCTAATAAGTAGCTTGCGGAGGACGCACAGGCTAATATTGATTTATCATTAACATGCTCTGTTCTACTTTAGGGCTTGGCTGCGTTTATAATCGGGCTTCTTGTGTGTGTTTTCCCTGTCGATCAAATTCGGCTGAATTAGCAGAATTACTTGAGTTCTGCTTTAAAATAAACTCCTGGCTGTGTTTTAGAACCCGGCGCTACAGTACAGGTCACATTACAGAAGATGTAAACAAGGCAGTTCACTGTGATTATGAGAAACATTTCTCTTTTTTTTCTTCTTTTTTTTATTAAAGAATTACATTTTTAAATACATTAGTCATTCCAATGTGCTTTTATAGAGAAAATAGAAAAGCCCAACATATCCACATGAGCAAGCAGGTGTGTTTGCGACTGTGGAAAGGAAAAACTCCCCCAACAGGGAGAAACCTTTGCAGAAACCAGATACATACATTTCTTTTTTTTTCTTTTTTTTAACACAGTAAAATCACAGTGATCCAAATATTTTCCAACTGTCATGAGATGAAACCAGCCTGAGCAACAACAGAGCAAAAAGGCAAAACAATCACAACAATGATAACAAAAGCAAAAACAAAAGGACACAAAACAAAGAACCAAAAAAAACATGATTTTGATCATTGAAAGAACAATAGCGGAAAATGAGAAAAATCAGCAGCAAATCTCATCAATGAGGAGTGGAAGTGTGTGTGCATGTGTGTCTGCGTGCGTGCGTGTGTGTGTGTGTGCGTGTGTGTGTGTGGTTTATCCACTGGATGTGAATGGAACTATGAGAAACACTTCACAGGCTCTGGAGACACGTATTACTGCGAGACAAGCATTACAAAGTGAATTGTGCAGTATGGAACCTTTTAAGTAAAATTATTTTATAGATTTATTTGTTTTGATCCTATATTTGATTCCCTCCATGGTGACGGGTGAGGCTCTCCCTCTCTCCCAAGGTTGTGACGTGTCCCGCGCCATTTATTCCAGGGAGGAATTCGGCAAGACAGGAAGTGGAGACGAGCAGAGATATATCGGCTGCTAGGTTAAATCTTTTTTTTCTGACACACCCAGGAACAGTGCGAATGTGGAAGAGTTTGTCCTCCTTCCCTCCTCCACCTCTCGGGGGTTTATCGTTCCTCTCCCGGCCGTTCAGTCCGCCAGTCAGATCCACAGCTTCACGGCTCAGGGTTTCCGCTCCCTTCTGAGGCTTCGGCAATCTGAAATGAACATCTCGTACGGGCATCAAATATTTACCGGGCCCCACTTTTCTCCGTTACCACCCTTCACTGACTCACACACGTCCCCGGCCCGCACTTCCCGTCCTGCTGCCGCCACGATTCGCCCCGTGAAATCGCGATTTCGCAGCCGATCCCGGTCAAACGTCTCCCTTCCCGCAGAGCCTGTCCAAAATGTCTCCCACGTCCCTGAAGATCACCTACAAGCAGCAGCAGGCCGGCGCCGCCCTGAGCCTGCAGGACGTCTTGGTGATGGAGTACCGGCTGAGCCAGGCCTGCATGGTAAGGGTCACAGTCTGCACACATTGTCCATACGTTCTCCACCTGTCATGCTTTCCCAGCGGCGTATTTCCTCACAACAGTTTGTTCACGTTTGACACGACAGTTGACATTTGGATTTTTATTTCATTTCGACATGCAAAACATCTGGATGCATGTTGTCCGTCCACTATATCTGCATGTTTCCCTAAACATGTTGTCTTTTTGGCTACTCCAGCTGTTAAACAGCCTTTAAATCCATACTGAGTCACTAGTTGCTGCTGCTCTGCAGACACACGTGTGCAGAGAGCAATACAATACAAACATTGACCACGGGAGACCGTTGCTACAGAGTCGGAGCGTTTTCAAAAAAATTAAATTTCCGCCAAGGGTTGTTATTTCAGTGGCTCCGAACACTCAAAACGTAAAGAAAATTCAAAATTTTTACTTGAAAACGTTTCGTTTTCAACTCGTATAACATGTCGGCAATTAAAAAAACCTGTAATTTATGATTGTACATCAAAGTTCCTTGTAACAGTTTGAATTATTCGTAGATTCACCGCTGGTAGAAAACTTATATTTATAGGAGGAAAGCATCCATGTATGTAACGTCCAATGAATTTGCCTTCGGCTGTAATGTTCTGGTGGAACTTTACTCTTATGACAAATGTAATATTTGTGTTGTTTTGCAGAGAGGCTGTGATTTCTATGAGGGCGTCCGAGCAGGTAAGTTATTGAATTTCACCCGGCAGTTCACAGTTTAAAGATCATAAGTGTGACGACGGAGTTAACGAATGTAAAGCATCTTCACTTTCAAATGTAATTTGACGGGTAATCCGAGTACCTGCCCAATGGATTATGGCTAATGCCGTGAGCAGAGGTGGTGGATTACTTCCTGTCGGCCGATTAATGACCCCCGTCTCCATGCCTCTCCGCGTTGTTTTCCCAGTGCTGGTCGACAAAGACCAGAGTCCCAAGTGGAACCCGTCGACGCTGGAGGGGGTGTCCGACCAGGCCCTGGAGCAGTGCTTCTCCTCACTGGGGGACAAAGATCTCAAGTTCTGAGGTTCCCATCAAGCCCAACGGCGGCTTCAGACACAACCGCTAAAAGCCTTTCCTGCCGTGCCTCCCGCCGACGCATTCTGGGTATGAAGCGTCGTTTTGGAGGAATTCTGTATCATTCTGTATCATTCTGTATAGTCGTACTGTAGGGTATCTTGTGAATATGCGTTGTTGGGCAGAACGCTTCCTCTGCGGATAAGAAAAAGCTGTAACGCAGGGAGGAGAGATGTTTGACCCTTTTGGAGGAGGTGAAGTGTTTTGTTTACGACTTCCCCTCACGAGAGTGACCTCAGCGCTGCGCCACAGCGTTTCTGCGGACGTTGTACTGATCTACGTCGTCTGAAACTTCTTCCTCTGCGGCGACACTCCCAGCCGATTGCAGTGAATCCGCATCTGTACAAAGTGTATTTGCACGGCGAGATTTTATAAAACACAAATCTGATTTCACCAGTCCTGACAGGTGTGATTTTTGAACATCGCTTCACGAGTCAAATGTCCCGCAGAGAAACAGAGGAGGGAATGAAATCACTCCCTCTGGAACAGAAGGTGTCTCCAGCTGAATAATGTATAACTGAGAACAGATGGCCGTAAAGAGAGTTTATTAACATCGAATCTGGTGTTTTCAGTTTGAGAATAATGAATATGTGGTGGTATAAAGACCAAGCCTTTCAGGTCAGTAGTTTTACAGGGCTGTAAAAGTACAGATCCGGTTCCAAAGTGTCTTTCTTATCAGTGTGGGCACGCCCTGCTGTGACTCCAAGTATGACGGCGAGAGAGTAAACACAGGCATTTTATTTGACATTCTCCCAAGACTTCATCAATCCACTTGCTCTGGCTTCAGAAGCTTGTGAGGATTTGAGGTTTTTGAGGTTTTTCTTGTGAGAAAACAAAATATTACTAACCCAGATGTGTCCAAACTCTTAACTCTTCACGTCTGAATCTGACCAGCGTGTCGAAAAGCATTAGAATCAGTGAGGCTGAAACTGATTAACATCTAAAACCATTTCAAGTGAAAACGCATAGTTTTTTTTGTGTGTGTGTTTTTTGAGTCCAATATAATAATTTTACAGAGACGCCACGTTAAATCTAAAAACTGTATTCATCATGTCGGACAGCGACCAAACAAAGGCCAACTGTGTCTTTTTAAACATTTAAAAACATCAACAAATGTAAATTTTCTCCTGCAGTGTACGTGAGTTTTCTATTTTTGTTGTTGTTTTCTTTGCATCGTATCTCACAACATCTGAACCGACTGTTCATTTCTATCCACAAAAGCGAAATTAGCCGTGGCCTGTTTTTTGAGCCATTCTGCATTGGATTGACTTGGTGGAGGTTTACTGAGTCTAGTGGGTTTTGTTTTGTTCCAAATGTGTCTGGAAGACAAGTCCTTCTCTACGTGACCACGTCATTCCGCTCCCATCTGTTGTGTTGTTGCCTCACACGCGAGCCCTGGTGTTTTACGGCCCTCATTTGTTCGCCAAGCAGGCGCCTGACGGCTGTCGGTATTAAATCCTTTTGTTTGTCCTCTCCCCGGCTTCTGAACTCCCGACCCCGTAGCGTGAGATTTCATCCGACTCGTTTTGCTTTACGAGGCAAAGTGTTGCAACCCTGAGTCGACGCTGAGCCGGGATTGATGCAGTGCGTTATGGCAGTGTTTTTCAACTAGTGTTCCGCGAGATATAGTCAGGTGTGCCGTGGGAAATTATCCAATTTCACTTATTTTTAAAAGAACATTTACTCTCAGTCGTTGTCAGCCGTGAGAGCAGTTTGCAGAGTAACCGTGTATTAATACTACGGCGAGCGCCGCATAAGATTTGCTCTGAGTCAAGATTCTATTCTGCCAGCTGATCACCAGAGGGTTTTAATTTGTTATGAACACACGCAACTGGAACTTCACAACAGGATGGGACTCCACACAACACATTTCTCACTCATGGTTGCACACCAACATCCAACAAACCAAAACCAAACTAGAAGAAATAATTAACTATCTGAACCGAGGAACAAAAACACAACACAAGCACAAATCAACACACACAACAACCCCAACAATAACCCTCGATAACCTCCGGCAACACATAACCTGAACTCCCATCATGCCCTGCAGCGGCCAACTCCGTGATCGCTACAATACTCTTCGCCAATAGATGGCAGCACAGAACTTTGCCGGTGAAATCGAAACTGACAGACATCAGTCTGGTTAATCACCACCACCTGCGGCTGCTACCATCTTGTATCAAAGTACTGTGTCAGTGACAGTGATGGAGAAGTTTTTGAAAAGGAAGAATGTGAACCAGGATCTCAGCTCTTCATCCATCAGGTCCAGGTTTCACACTGAGTGAGTAAAAATTAAAAAAAAGAAATTGGGAAATACTTTTTTCTGTATTTATTTGATTCCTGTTGATAAAGCATTGATGAGAATGACTTTATATTGTTAATAGAGGATACAGAGTTTCACATTTTAACATTTTCGGGTGGTGGTGTGCCTCCAGATTTTTCCAAAGAAAAAAGTGTGCCTTGGCTCACAAAAGGTTGAAAAACACTGCGTTATGGCATCAACGTCGGGAGAGTTTCAGGCAGACGGACTGGACAAAGGAAGCTTTCAGCCTCATGATCGTCCTCGGATTTTCAGGAGAGATGCTCTTGTGTTGGAGGAGCTCCAGCAGTTATTGGTGAACAGAAAACCTGAAGTGAGCAGAAATCTTTAAAACTACAGGAGCTTATTTGTCCAACGGTTTATTAATAGAATGAAGCGATCTCAGGGTTTCCTCGGTTCCAGTGCAGCTTTACAGCCTCCACACTGTGGATCTCTTTAATCATGTGTGGGATAATTGGTTCTCATTTTTCTACAGGCAGCGGTGCTTGTAGAAAATTAACCTGACCCACATTACCGGAGCACCTGTGTCCTAGCAGACCGGACGGGACGCGAGCGAACGTGGGATCTGTGGTCACTTCTGTCCGTCGGAAGGGGAAATCCAACCTATTGCTTTAGTTTTAGCCAACCATAAGACCCCGAGAGTTAAAACGCTCTCTTGCGATGTACAAATGTACACACGGTGCGACATTTTGATAAAACAATAGCAGACCTGCTAACGGTCCCGATCTCACATGTTGCTTTTCTCATAATGTGAAATTGTTCTGGGTCCCATCAGGAGTATCGAGGCAAAAGAGAAAGTTCACACCGGTGAACTTTCTTATTGTTTCTTATTCTGTGTTGCTTGTTTTTATGAAAACTTTTGAGAAACTCACCAGTATAAACCTCCACATCTAACTGCATTTTCCATCTTTTTTTTTTTTTTTCCTCTCAAAGATAAACTGAGAAAAAAGCTGAAATTCCCCAAAAAACATTGTGTTAATCACAAACCACTTTTCAGGCTTTGACGGCAGATTTTGCCTTTTTTATTTTAAACCTTTTTCCCGCAACACAAAGCACACGTTTGGGCGAAAACCCCCGACGATCACAAGAAAGAACGTTTTCAACACTTGAGATTAGCTTCCCCCCCCCCCCCCCCCCGTTTTATTTGAAGCAAACAAAAAAAACCAAAAACAAATGGCATCCGATTAGGAATTAGACAGACATAAAGGGAACAGCGTGATCTCTAATCTTCAGTGTGTGTTGACAACATGTTTGCAGAGGTTAATCTGTCCACTGTTGTCGGGGGGGGGGGGGGGGGGTTGATGGTTTGTATATTTCTCACAGTCCGCAACCCTCTGATCCCTCCGCCCTTCGTTTACAAAAAACCCAGACGACTCGTAAACCGTGGCTCTGAGTCACTCTAAACGTTTTTAGACTTCAATAAAGCACTGAGGCGGCCTGTTTGGCTGAGGAGGCGACGGCACCCTGCCTCTCCCCGTTATGGCTTCAGAGCTCATTACTACTATTTTCTGACTTTTAACTGAGCAGGTTGATGGTGTGGCAGTTGGAGGTCCTCGTACACGAGAGATGCTCGATGTGTAGAGCGATCTGGAAGTTTAGCAGCTGTTTCCCTCAACCGGAAGCCAAACAAGGTTTTGTTTTGTTTTTTGTTTTTTGCAGGAAATTATATAAATACAGTAAATCATTCGGCTGACCGATGCAGAATATACGAGAGTGAAAATGAGCGAACTGTCACGTCTTGTTAATTCGGTAATGTGTACAATTGCTTTATTGTTTAGTTGTTTTTTTTTTAACAAAAAAGTCAGGAATGTTGCACAAATGTTAAACCACATCGACACTTACATCTTTAAGAAACAAGTGATTTTGAAACGTGCATGAAAAATCGACATGGACGCTTTCACTTGATACCGTGTGCATAAATATGAATGTAAACTCATTGCAGCCTTTAAAAACAACCTGTTGGTTTCACAATGAGGGAGTCAGAGACTCCTTCCTGCATCGCTCTATGATATTGAGAAGAGATTTGGGGTAAGTCACTGAAGGTCTGTAGCTAAAACCGAGCGCCGTTGGTAGAACTGACACGGTTTGAAACGAACAAATCTTAAACTGCGACGGGGAGACATTCATTAAGGACCGATGCGAAACCGACAAACGAACTCTGAGTCGGCAGTGTCTTCTGTTATACAGCAAAGACACAAACCCCGTTGACGCGACAACGTCTTTTCAAAGAGAGAGGGGCGCAGTAACTTTCGTAGCGTCCCGGGCGTCCGTCTACGTCCAATCACGAGAACGGACAACGGGCGTTTCCAAAAATGTCGTCAACGTAAACGGAGCCTCGGAGAAGCTTGGCGGTTTGCATGTTTGTGCTCTTGGTTCTCTCTGAAGAGTTAAATGGCAGTGTTTCTTAATCGGGCCGCCGTACGGGAACACGACGTCGACGGGATCGCCGCAACGGTTCAGTCTTTCGTGCTGCCGAGCGGGAGAAACGTTTTTCTTTTTTTGGGGGGGGGAAAAGTACGTGGATTCACTCCGGTGGCCTGGTTTCCCTTGTGGTTCAGAAACATCCGAGGGAAGAGATCCCGTCAGGGTTCTAAGACCTGCGGCCCCGGCGATGATCCCGGGAGGACAGGAAATGCTTCGTTTCGTACACATTATTTCCTGGATCCACTTTGCGGACGCTGCCGTTGGGACGGAGGTTTGCGGTCGGAGCTGCTTAATGGCGGAGCTGCTGCGTCTCCGGGGAGGCCATTAAGGAGTGGTCTTCACTTCCCTCGTCAGGCCGGGAGGAGTCAGACAGCCGGGTGCGCTTCTGGACCTGCTTTTTCCTTCTTGAAGCGACCCCTTCATCAAACGAGGGGGATCTATTAATACGTTCCAACGTCAGAGGAGACGGTATTGGCCCCGTCGTCGGTGCTCGGGATCGACTTTCACTGGCGTCGTGCTTCCAGGCAATATGTGACCAGGTTTCTTGTGAACCAGAGAGAGAGAGAGAGAGAGAGAGAGAGACGGGGGCGAACGGAGGTGGGCGTAGAAGGTGTAGATGTCTTCACCCTCAATCACACAAAGAAATGCTTTGGTTTACTTTGGAAGAGGGTTTTGGTTTTTTTTTTTAAGGTTCAAGCCAAGTTTAATCCAATCGGAAAGTAGGTCGACGCTGAATTACTGCCGGCTCATTCACACACACCTCCACATCCAGATCCCAACCCACCCCCCCGGGTGTTCCAAGGTCACGGCAGTCCCGGCTCTCGCCCCGGGCCTGCGCCCGCCTCACGGCACGTCGCACTCGATGTAGGGAATGTCGCCGTAGCGGCGGTCCACCTCCACCCACTGCTGCACGGCCCGGGCCACGATCTCCTCGGAGAGCCTCTGGGCGTAGTCCAGCAGCACCGGGTTGACCGAGTTCTCCACCGAGCCCGTCTCCGAGTGGACCAGGTAGGCCCTCTCGCCCCGCGCCCTCTTGCCCCTCCCCTCCCGTTTCTCCGTGGAGTTTGCATTGTGGCCGGCGGAGTCACCCCTCTTGGATTTGACACACCCCATGCTCCGCAGGATGTCGCATGGATTCACTTCACGACGGTCATCCGCTCCCGCTGGCGGCCGTGGCTGCTGGTCCGGGACCCGGGGGCGACATCACGGCGACGGTCACGACTCCGTCCTGCTCGCCGGCCCACCGCCGCGAGTCCTTCTCTCCTGAGCTGTGGAGAGACAGAGGAGTGGAAACAGAGAGAGAGAGAGAGAGAAAGGATTTCAGTGATTTATTTTCTTTCAGAGGCGGGTTAAAAATACCAGATGGCAGGGAATGAGGAAAGGATTGTGGACGATTTTCACGGTGGCTACGTGACCCGTGTCTCGGAGGTCGAGCCCCCCCCCCCCCCCCCCCATCTCTCAGCCTCACCTCGTCAGGGTCATTTCTAAACACACAGTGCTGCTCTGCACATCCTCTGTGTTGCTCCCTCGCCCCGCCACCACCCTCCTCCTCCTCCTCCTCCTCCTCCTCCTCCTCCCTACCTCACAGTGTTTTATGACTCAATCCCGCGCCCTATTTTGTATAGCTTGACACGGGGACGTCTGTCTCCGGCCCTGAGTGCACTGATGCTGTTCTGTTTGTAAGCCCGTGTCTCCCATCTGTTCCACTAACCGAGCCCGGCTAGCCTGATTCGCCGTGACGGCTCCCCGTTTCTGGGACTCCAGTGCCCCCCCCCCCAACATGTGCTTCATTCAGAAAGCTTCCAATCCCAAACAAACACCAGGGGCCATGAATGATTCATCCAGAGCAGAGTAAAGGAGCAAAACAGCGGTTAGAGGTGCAGGCAGCAACACAGCAAATCCCCTGACATCCACATCACATCCCTGGGCTTCCAAGGCTTGTCTGGACGTGATCGTGCAGCCAGAACTGTGAAAGCATCGGTCAGCCGGGCCACACACACCTGACAAAACTGAGTTGTCTGAACACAATGTGAGGAGCTCCTCTGTCCACCTGCTGCGAGGCTCCGCTTCCAGATCTGTGCAAAAGATGACACTTAATCTGAGCGTTTGCAGATTGGTGTTGTGATCCTGAGCAGCTCTACATACTTTCAACAGAGTGCCAAAGAAAGCTCTCCATTCCTCCAGGGGGGGAAAACCAAAAACTGAAATACAGAATTAAAAAAAAAAATCTAGCAACAGGGGGAAATAATCCAAGGTCGTTGAAGTGAGTAATAATCAGCACATCAATCTGATGCGGTCCCACTTCCTCCTGCTCCTCAAACAGCATCCGAACGATCCAACTTCAGGGTTTTATTTTCGGTCTGCAGCGCGTCAACAAGCACGAATGTCTTCCAAGTTGCTGCAGATTCTGCAGATCTGCCGACTAATATTCCAGCAGTGAGGGTTTGAGAACCTCTCCGAGGAGTGAGAGAAGGCGGACTTGCCTGCTGCCTCCTCCTCGGTCACAGACGAGCTGAGCTTCGCAGCGCGGAGACCGACGGAGGTCTGAGTCCGGCAACACGACGCTCCCAGGCGGATGCAAGCCGAGCTGCTACCCGGTGCAACACTGCCATCTGGCGGTCACTTTCAGAAACTACAGAGGATAAAATTGAGACTATAATCAAACAAAACATTAATTGAACATGTTTCTTGAATCTAAATACAATTTAACCAAACGTAGAAATCAATAAGTAATAAATAAAGCCAAGACTGAGCTGTGTTGATAATGTCAGACTATTAATGTCAAAAACTTGTGTGCAACCACATATGCACACTAGTACACATTATATACATATATATAGCCATATATAACCCTTATTGATGATCTATATAAATAATTACTTTTTTCACTAATGACAATATATTTACACAATATAAATAACCTATATATGAACATACCCACACCTATACACAGATTTTATAATCGTCCTTGTTCAAATTAAAATCAGGGGGGCCACGCAAAATAATAATCACCCTGCAGCTGCCTTCTCCTTAGACATTGCAAAGGCTTTTCACATGGGTTGAGTGTGTTTTTTGTTTTTTTTCCCCCCATTTACTAAGACGTTGGGCTTTACTAATAAATGTATCGTATATATAAATCTCCATCCCGAGGCTGCAGTGTTAATGAACAGTAGTCCCTGGCTGGACCAACTCAAAGCAGATGTTAAAAGATGAGCCTCTCTATTCCTTTCATTATTACTTAAAAGTGTGACTGGCAAGGGTTCCAACCTCAAGTCAACTTGGGAGTCCGATCTTAAAACTTTCATTTAACAGATGAAGAATGAAACGTTGTTCTGGAAGATCTATAAGAAATCATCCCCCTTTCAATGTGTAAGATTAAACAGGATGTACTCTTTCAAGGCTTTAGAGGGTGAAATTTAAATATAATGCTCATGTTTGCTCTAAAACTGCTCACCTTTTGTAGTTTTCCTTCATTTTGTACAAACACAAGAACCTTTTGATTGGTGGAGTGACGCGTCAATCAATAATCCACCTGTTGTGGATTCTGATGTGTTACCACGCGGTGGCGCTATCCCCTCATCTTTTCATTCCATGATCCTTTGCTGAAGGAGTTTCAACGGATATATATATATATTTTAATATTGATGTATTAACTGTGTATGATGACATGGCTCTATCTTTTTTTTTCTGAGGGGATGGAAGGTTGAAATATCTTTTCACAACCTGATGCAGAATTTGTAAAACGATTGTAACTTTCGTTTTTTTCCTGGACTGACACTTAAGAGCACAGCTGATGCGTTGTCACGCTATTCTAAAAAAAATAAAAACGTCTAAAATATGCTGAGCCTCATTTCCCGGTTTCAGTTTAATGATTATATTTTAATAATTTTTTTTCTGAACTGGGGGGGGGGGGGGATAATCACCTCACTCGCTCTGCGCCCCATGCAGTCACCCAGAGGAGAGAATTGATCCATCCCTGGACGCGCTCAGCACATGCCCACAGCCTCCAGCCAGATATGGTTTGACAGCGGGGGAAGAAAAAAAAAAAAAAAAAGGAAAAAAAAAAAACTTTTCATGTCAGTCGGTCAAAATTCATTGTTGCCTGTCCAGCCAATCATAGTTTTTGACGACACAAAAGAGGCTAAAGTTGGAGTATAAAAAGGTGCGCGCGAATAAAGTATGATGCCTATCAGTGTGGGGACATTAATCCAAGCCCAGTCCAGACGCGCATCAGGTCCAGCTCTCACCATAAGGGATCGCCTCCTTTGCTTCTTCTCTTCTCTTTTTAAAAACAAAAACAAAACAAAGCTCCAAACCACACACCTGAGCGACAATGCATGTGTCTCAGATCGTGCTGTATCTCAGCCTGCTGATCGTTCTGGGTCCGGGCGCTCTGAGTGACCACGAGACGCACCAGCAGCCCTCCGCCACCAGCGCGGCGGACACGGAGCAGTGCGCGACCTGCGAGGTCCGGCAGCAGATCAAAACCATGCGCCTGAACGCCATAAAGTCGCAGATCCTGAGCAAGCTGCGGATGAAGGAAGCCCCCAACATCAGCCGCGACGTGGTGAAGCAGCTCATGCCCAAAGCGCCGCCGCTGCAGCAGCTCCTCGACCAGTACGACGTGCTGGGAGACGACAACAAGGATGTGGTGATGGAGGACGACGACGAGCACGCCACCACGGAGACGATCATGATGATGGCCATGGAACGTGAGTTTGACTTTTCTTCGTGTGTGTGTGTGTGTGCAGGTGTGTGAGCGCGAGCTCGGCTGTGCCCGTGGATGTGGGTTTTTTTACGCACGGAGCGGAGCGCATGAGACACGTTATAAAGGGGTTAAAATTTGACATTACAAATCTGTATCTTTCCCATCAGATTGTGATGTTTGAAGTGGAAATGTATTAACATTTTAAAGTGGGTTTGTTTTCTGTTTGTTTGTTTGTTTGTGAGTATAGCATGCGGGAGACTGTGCGCCTTTTTTTTTTTGCCATTACGCACGTTTCGTCGTTGTTTATGTACATTTGATTTTCGATGCATTTTATTCGTCCCACGCCATCAGTAAACACCTTCTCCTCCTCCTCGTTTTCTCCTCTCTGCAGCCGAGGCCATCGTGCGCGTGGACGGGGAACCCAAGTGCTGCTACTTCTCCTTCACCCAGAAGTTCCAAGCCAACCGCATCGTGCGCGCGCAGCTCTGGGTGCATCTGCGCTCGTCGGACGAGCCGACCACCGTGTTCCTGCAGATCTCCCGCCTCACGCCGGTCACGGACGGCAGCAGGCACACGGGGATCCGCTCGCTGAAGATCGACGTGAACGCCGGCGTCAGCTCCTGGCAGAGTATAGACGTCAAGCAAGTGCTGAGCGTGTGGCTGCGGCAGCCGGAGACCAACTGGGGCATCGGGATCAACGCCTTCGACTCGAGGGGGAACGACTTGGCCGTGACCTCCGCAGAGCCGGGAGAGGAAGGACTGGTGAGGTTCATCTTTACCTTGCAATCGAACAGATAAGTTGCACGTTTCACGGCAGTTTAAATCAATAAGAGAACGTGTATCATTGTGATTGCACGAGTGGAAACTGGTTTTTACTTCAGTCTTTTCCTCTTTGTTCAAAATCAATGAATTTCCCGTATCAGTGAATAACCTGTAAACCACCCGCTCCCCAACTGTGCCACTGCGGAGGATTCTCTGTACGGTACAACGTGTTCGATATTTAGCTTTTAAGAGGTTTTACTGTGTACAGAGGCTTTGCAGGATCGGCAGGTGGTTAAACATTCCTGCTCTGCAGATATAAAAGACTTCTGAAGGCTGTTAATCAACACAGACTCCATGTCGGCGCACACCTGCATTTGGACCCATGCCCGGTCCCCAAGAACCTCAAATCTTATTGCTGGATTACATAAAAGTTCACCTGCTCCACATTCCTTACAGTATTCTGTGTGACTGTGCAAATCAGAGTAATTGCCCGCATGCACAAACACACTGCCGCTATCACGCGGCTCAGATTGTTTGGCTCCGGGACAATTAGAATACTTTTGACAGCTGTGTGTAACCAACCATCAGATGATTCGATTTCTCTACAACTCAAAGTTTCATAATATTACCGTCTGCCGTGTTTGAAAAGTGACAGCCAGGGAGCGGCGGGTTGAAAAGGAGGAAAAGCTTGCAAGCTCTTCGGGCAAAAGACGGAAAAAAAACAACCTTTTGAAGGTTTGAAGGTGTTCACACGCGGCCCCTCTTGTTTTGTTTTTTTTTTTCCCAGCAACCCTTCATGGAGGTGAAGATCTCCGAGGGGCCAAAGCGCACCAGGAGGGACTCGGGCCTGGACTGCGACGAGAACTCCCCGGAGTCCCGGTGCTGCCGCTACCCGCTCACGGTGGACTTTGAGGACTTTGGCTGGGACTGGATTATTGCCCCGAAGCGCTACAAGGCCAACTACTGCTCCGGCGAGTGCGAGTACATGCACCTGCAGAAGTACCCGCACACCCACCTGGTGAACAAGGCCAACCCCAGGGGGTCCGCGGGCCCCTGCTGTACCCCCACCAAGATGTCGCCCATCAACATGCTCTACTTCAACCGCAAAGAGCAGATCATCTACGGCAAGATCCCGTCCATGGTGGTCGACCGGTGCGGATGCTCTTGAGTAGGGACGGAGACCCCGTCTCCCCACACACACACACACATATACACACACACTCACCCACACACACACACACACCCTGCCTGACTTCAGACTGTTTGACATCCAGCAGTTCACCAGCGCTTTCCTGCAGAACACAGTGCAATAGAAGCAGAGTAGAAGCCACAACCTCCCGCAGGGCAGCGCTTCCACAACCTGCAGGGCTCTTCCTTCTACACACACACATACACCTACACACACACACACACACACACACACACACACACACGGAAGTGAATGTACACAGACAAAAAAAAAAAGAAAAACAACAACCCCAAAAACTTAAAACATGTTCTTCCTTTCTCTCAGTGTCCATTTATACACACACATCCACTCCACTCGTAGCCAACGTACTCTCTATTACACTTTTTGCTATTTTGTGATAATCATTGCATGAGTTCTGTTTCCAGAGAGAAACCAGGAATCCTCAAGGACTTTTTGTTTTTTGTTTTTTGTTTTTTGTTTTTTAATAAGGGCTTGGTAAAGAAAGAAAAAAAAAAAAATAGACCACAGCTGGAGACTCATTGGAGTGATACTTCACACTGTTTCCACACTTTGTAAGGAGAAACGAGTATAACCACGTCGACTAATCTTGTACATTTACTTTCCCTTTGTTTTTGTTTTTTGTTTGTTTTTATTTTGTTCTTATTTTGTCAGAGGTGATGAGTTTTCAATGTTCCAGCAGGGTGAAAGTACCACTTTACCACAGTCTCCATACACTCTTGCCATTCAATAAACACACACACACACACACGCTGGAGCCCCCCCCCCCCTCCGGCGCTCCGTCCCAATCCTCACCAACCCAACATGATACAGCCTGAGCTGCCCGATACACTTGAAAAATATTCTGATTGTAAAATTTCACCTTACTGGACGGAAGGACTTGAACTGAAGGCACGACGAACGCAGCCTACCAATGAAAACGTGTTTGAGACGGAGAGGAGGAGAAATGTCGACATCACGCCGAAGCTCTGTCTGACAAACCACACAGTTTGCACTATGGCACACCAATGGGACGAATTGGTTGCTTAAAAAAAAGTTGTAAAAACTGATTTTGATATATGTTTGCTAATTTGTATTGTATGCCATTGTTTCCATTAGGAGTTGCCTTTCTAAGCCACTGTTGGTAAATGTATAAAGGAAAAAAAAAAAGAAAAGGAAAAAAAAAACCCACACAACCTAGCCAGATAAAAGGTGTAATACAGCAACTCTATATACTTGTTTTAACGAATAAAGTTTCTAGCTTGTTTGTTGCGTCCTGTTTTTTTGTGCATTACGCACAGTGAACCGGTTCGTTCTAATAATGCGCTGTCATGGATCGCCGAAGTGGCATTACAGTAGATTTAATCGGTGTGTGTGTGTGTGTGTGTGTGTGTGTGTGTGTGTGTGTGTGTGTGTGTGTGTGTGTGTGTGTGTGTGTGTGTGTGTGTGTGTGTGTGTGTGCATTGTGCTGACTCACAGATCACGTCCAAATCCTGATGTGACGACGGGCTGACCTGTGAGGTCACAGCCCCGCTTCACACCTCAGCAGCTGAGAATGTTTATGTCTTCAGCACATGGTGTAAACCAAGAAGCCACTTTGTGTGTGTGTGTGTGTGTGTGTGTGTGTGTGTGTGTGTGTGTGTGTGTGTGGAGGTGCAGAAAACGAACACCAAGCACACACTCCAGCTCCAGTCTACCTGACTCTGACCACACCTGCACAGTCGCTGCCACCAGAATCCGCTCGCACCCGTTCTTTCCCCCCCGACGCCGCTGTTTTTCCAGTCTAATGAGGGGACGTTGAACTCGGCGGCGCTCTGACAGCGTGACGGCCTCGCCGATGGCCCGACTTCCGCCCCCGGGTAAGAGAGGGCCGAGTGGAGCGCCGCCCGCGAGAGCCTACTTCCTCTCCCCCCCGCCGAGAGCTGGAAAAGTGCCACAAGGTCAGAGTGGATCCGCCGAAGCTTCTGCTCCCCTGCTCGGCTTCGCAGCCGCACGGGACAGAGTCACAGGGAAAGAGCTGTAAATCACCGTCCGCTCCCGAGGGCAGAAGGCACATTTTAATACCAAATCTAAATTTGATTGATGATTTCAGGTGGAGCAGAGGCGGATAGCGGCAATTTACAGTCAGTGCTGTTTGCAATGCGACTAATCATGCACACTTTTTAAAGAAAAAATAACTATTGAAGGGTGTAAAGATACACAGATGCCTGTTATTCCTGCTTTCAGGATTCTCCAGAGCCAAAGTCTCGGCCTTACGGCCACGTCCGCTATGAGGGGGGCGTCGGTTCACCGTCTGTCGGAACAGAACCCGAGCAACTCATTTCACTCCTATTTCTATTTTGTAAATAGTGGGAAGATGGAACATGTGAGTTCCCTTGAAGCTGAATGCTTTAGAGCGAAAGCTGTAAGTTTGAAATCGAAAACAACACCAGGTCGATGACGCGAAGCATGAGTTTGCAATAAGTAGTGGACCAGAGAGAAAAGAAAATAGGAATTTCAATATGTACAGCAAACAACATCACTAAAATTCTCAGAAATCTCTGTATGCGCAGATCCAATCATATTCGGTGTTTAAATTCACTGCTGTGGTTCAGGATCTACACACAGTCCATGGGTGAAGTTATTTCTGCAATGTATTTTGTATAAGCCGTCGTGATGACAAATAAATCTAGCGTGTTCCGTGATCTGATCCTTCAAAACGCTGCGATTCAGACCATCACTTCTTTAAAAACACAACTTTCTCGTTCCAGAAAAAGAGAGAGAGAGAGAGAGAGAGAGAAAAAAACCAAAACAATGTTAAAACACATTCTGCACGTGTTCTGACAGCATGACTCCGTTGCGAAATAACCAGGATGCTGACTACACCTGCAACTCTCCTGGAAGAATTTGACATGAAACCAGGAGGGAAGGTCAAACCAGCCGTTATCGGAAGGAGTGAACACAAGAAGGAAACACACAATCACACCATTAATTACCCAACCACCAAATTTAACCACTTCCTCTTCAGTGTCGCCGTGTCGAGTTGAACATCTGGCTTATACTGCATCTGGTACACATCATTGCTTTTCCATTGCTATTGTCAAAACCAAAGTGTATTGTTCAAACACAACCCAATTATTCTGTTTTAGTAAATTGCTTGGTAGTCCCACATGGAAAGAACCTATACGAGGATATATGCGCCTATATGAAACCTATAAGCAGTTTATTTGCACATATATGCGTATATATGCCACATATAGGCAAAATTGAGGTGCATTTATGTGAATATACAGGCCATATAGGTCTCCTGTACTGCTTCTTTATTTCCACATATATAGAGCCCATATCTCACTTTGGCAAATGTCACCTATATGTTCTTCTTGCATAATTGTTTTATAGTTAGTTCTTAGTTATTGCCTTGATCCTGTATGACAGTTGCCAAAGTGAGATATGGGCTAAATATATATATATGTGGAAATAAAGAAGCAGTACAGGAGACCTATATGGCCTGTATATGGCCACATATATGCACCTTAATTTTGCCTATATGTGGCATATATACGCATATATGCAGCATCTATATGCATATAAACTGCTGATAGGTTTCATATATGCGCATATATCCTCGTATAGGTTCTTTCCATGTGGGTTTTTCCGCCAGGAAGTTTCATTTAAATTGACCTCATGTTGAGATTATAGTCATTTTCAGTCATGATTGTTGGGTTTTGTGAAAACGTAGACATTTTTATCAGGTGTACTCTGAGACATGACAAAAAAAACGACTTTAAAGGTTGAATATAAAGGTCACGTTGGTACTAGTTTCACCGCTCTGGCCCACTCAGGATGACATTGACCCCCTGAGCTCCAGCTGAAATCAGCTCCTTGTGACTCTGTTGAGCGGAAGCTGTGATGCACGACATGCACATCTTTGTTATTCATGCTTCCACGGCGTTCCCCCGACGTCGGTGAGTCAAAAACGCGGTGCCGCCATCCCGCGGCGGCGCGAGCTGATGGGATTGACGGTTGGTGGCGCTCCGCTCCACCTCTGACCCGCGGTACCTGAGCGTCGGGGAGCGGAGCAGCAGCTGGACTCTCCTGCAGGAGAGCCGCCTTGGCCCGCGGCTCCCCAACAGGAGCTGGGAAACACTTTTTGACTGAGCGTCGTTACATCTGTCAGGAGCCGGACCCTGGAGGACTGCGTCTGCCAGCGACATTCCACCTCTTGACAGGTGAGGAAGTGAGAGTGAGAGAGCGGGAAGAAGGATGTTAGGGGGTGAAGGAGTAGTCCAAGGCAGCTGGAGACGCCGTTATTGGACGGGATTCCTGTTGTGTAAAGTCAATAGAAACCGTCTGGACAGAACATGTCTTCCACGTAGAAATCCTCGTCACCGATGATGCTTGACATACATGAATCCAAACTGCTACGTCGGGCCATACGGAAGGAGACATTTTAAAATCTGCGCGTCGTTTCGGATTTTTGATCTAAAAAAAAACAAACTAAAGAAGTCCTTTATCACTCTATTTCCACAAGTGTCAACAGCAAGCATCTCGACTTGTCGACACGTTGCTTGGGAGTCGGCTAGCACGGAATGCTAACGTGCTAACGATGTCCACGGCGGTGCCAACGTCGCGCAGCGCTTTCCACCTCGTTTCTGGCTAATTGGCGTTGATGCAAAGCGCAGCTGAAGCTGCCGGGAATCTCATTGAATCTGCAGGTGCTTGGTGAAAAACCAAAAGTGCTGGACAAACTGAAATTTTCATACTGAAATCAAGTCCCGCGGGCGACGTAAACGCGCGCACCGAATTTCACAGCGTTCCAACAAGACTGAATAACAGGATGCGTGGTAACTCTATACGTGTAGGAAGACATCTCACTTTATCAGTTCAACAGACCATGCAGCCACTCATAGACATGTTGGCTCAATATAAAGATTTTATTATCAATATCACTAAACGTGTGTGGAGCTCTGCTTCCCTTCAGTCAGCACAATTTCCCAATGTTTGTCTGCAATTTAATTTTTTACAGACACTTTCATTACGAGTCAAATGTGTGTTTCCTGAAGGTGAATGCAATATTTAGTCCCGCTGATTTGTCTTCAAACCACATTAACAAAGAAAGAAGTGAGACAGTGCCTATGCCTCACTGTAGGGGGCAGTGTTGAGAAAAGACTTCATTCAAGACCATGCAGCCATTGCAGTTTTTAAACTTTCCTCTATTTGGAGTGGCTACAGTTTGAATTTTGTCATAAATTCACTGCATGGTTCATCCACACTGTAGCTTTCATGGTATTTCTTAGTTGGAGGAATCATCCTGGAGCATTAATAGCCTCTACTACAAAAGTGCATTTACTTTTATACACAGACGCATTTTACCAGCAAACTGTGGTTGAGGAGAGAGAGAACAGGGTCAAAACCTTCCTAATTAGCTGCAAAGTTCATCCTTAATGATAATATATGAAGAGATTCGGACCGTTACTAACAATATGTTCCCATGGCAGGAAACAGATTTATCTAAACATGCAAAAACATGTATTTTTCGACATCGTTTTTAAAATGAAACTTGAAAGATTTTGTTGTGCTCTGTACGGTTGTAAAAAAAGTTGTTCAAAAGTCTGACATTTGTGCTTACAACATCCTTATTTGAATGGTCTTATGTGACATTAACATTTTCTGAGACACAGACTTTTAGGTTTTCAATATCTATACGCCATAGTTATCAAAACGACAAAAAAATACAAGCTTGAAATATTTCAATCTATGTGTAATGAATCTATATAAAATAACTGTCACAACCTTTTCATCATTATCTAATTCAAATTTTTTGACATGTACCTGTATGTCAATCACCGTAAAGCCTTTTTAATATTAATATTTGGAATTGTCTTGATTTGATTTTTATCCTGTCTTATTTGATTTTCAACATTATATTTATTCTGTGTAGGTGTCATGACCTCCACCTCTGGCTCTGCCTTGTGGCAGCATTTGTTCCCTTCCCCCTCTCTCCTTTCCTTTTTTCCTCGGTGGGCGTGTGCTGCATGCTGTGTGAGGTGTGGAGGAGTGCAGTGCAAATTTCCTGAGTGCTCTCACCTGCGGCGGGGTGTGGTTTATCTCAACAATGCACGTCTCTCTCTATAAAGCTGGCATCAGATGAAGACTCGCCGTCGGACCGTAAAACTGCCTACTGTTAGTTGTACTCTGTTCTGCCTGACCTCGCCTCAGTCTGTTTTGTCCTGCGTTAAGTTTGTCTCTCCCTGCTGCACCGAGCTCCTGCATGAGACTCTGCTCGTTGACCCGTTCCTACAGCTTCAGCACAAGACTCCCTGACAACCATCCTTCTGGCTGCAGCACACGCCACCTCTGTTGGTCTCCAGCGTCGACCACGCCATTCATCCCGCTCCGCTTCGTACCAGGCTGTGTGCTCCCTCAGTCTCCCGCTGGGTCCTGATAGTTTATTTGGGGTGGTTCCTTAGTCTGTTTAGTGGTTCTGTATTGGTTATTCTGGAGTTCTGTTTGGTTGGGTTTAAGTTTGTTGTTTCTCGGTTAAGTCCGTACGTCTGTAATTCTGGCTCTTGGAGTTCTGCTTGCTTGTGTTTTTGGTTTGTGTTCATTGCCATGTCATTTATTAAAGTACTCTGAGTATCCCTGTTTGCCGTGTCTCTGTCCGCAACTGAGTCTCGAGTGTGAACCGTGACAGTAGGGGTAAGACTTCAAGGAAATGTCCCTCTGGCATTAGAGAAGTATTTCAATTCCATTCTTTTCCATAATGTCAAAGTTGTCTGAAAAATGCTGCATCCTAAATTGTAACTGAAACACCGATACAGTTCTTGTAGTCCTTGTTCTTGTAGTTCAGTGTACTTGAGCTGTGTTCGCCTCATTTTAACGGTTAAAAATGTTTTGTGGTTCCAGGTAAATTTGATTTGGTGGAAAATAATAAAAAGGCAAAAGGGGCACAACCATAACCCTAATCCCTGCGATCTGGACCTTTAAGGGTTACTATAGTTTGTGTGTATTTTTTTTTTATTTTCCGGATGTACGAGCTGTTCTGACAGTTGCATAACCTTGACTTATACAAGAACCACAAGTGAGCGTTTGTCGACAGCATTTCTCCACCCGATGGTAAAAGCCTTCATTTGCACATTTCTATGAGTAAGCAGAACACAAGCGACCTGGGAATCTGCTCTATTTTAGGAAAGTCTAATAGGTCTTTTGAAAAGGTCAAGACTCTTGACAGATGATAGCTGTCATTCAAGAAAGTCGTCATCTCTGGGGGCCTTTCGTGGAATCGGGGATGTATGGGGGGGGGAGTTGTACGTGCAGCCTTGAGGATCAGAATTAAAATCAGCCTTGCCTGGGATCTGATAACGAGAGAACGATATGTAAAACTATGTCAAAGTAAACTAAATATGCCCAAGATAAGGCATAATTATCCAACCTCCGAGTTTAGTTGATTACGATGTGATTATGAGACGCAATGTAATGAAATATTGACAATGTTTCCCGGTACGTTCAGTTTTGTACAGATTATAAAAGGTTTTTTTTGACCATTGTCAGTGACATTTCCAGACCTCCTGCAGGAAAGCCCCATGAATTAAATCCCATCTGGACGAAGGAGGGTGTTGCTCCGTCCTGGACGTGGTACCGGGCCATGGAAGTGTGGAGAGCAGCGAGGCCTGCCAGGTGCATCACAAAACATCTGGATCCTTCAACAGATGTGCAAACTCCCAACATCTGGGGAAGCGCTTGTGCCGGCGAAGGTTTTCCTTGACAGCTTCACGGTTCAAGAGGGATGACAGGTCGAGCTGTCAAACCATGAAGAGGCTGCAGCATCGAAATGAAATAAACCTTAACAAAGCTGACAGCAGTGATACTTTCTGGTGGTGAACAAGAACAAACGGCTGCTCTTCTCAAGCTGTTAGTTGGGGCGCAAAGCTATTTCACTGTGTTTTGTGAAATGAGTGCAATTCTTCGAAGATGCTCCCCTGTTGAAATGGCATGAAGTGATGTCCGCAGCATTTCTAGAGTATGTTGACATCTAGACCACGGACGTCTTCAGTGTGGGAGAGAAATATGAATTAAATGTCTCCCTTACTGAGTGTCTATACTGTCCTAAACAAACAGATGTGTAGGGAAGCATTGATGCCAGTTTTTCAAAAGGAACAAGTACTAACCTGTAGCCACTTGCGATCCCATGAGTACTTATTAAATATGCCATGAAGCATCACTTATACTCCGTACACAAACGATGTGTCAAGGCTATGCATTGTTGCAAACCACATCTGCACAGCCTCTGTCGACGCTACGTCACCTCCAACAGCTGTACGGTCTGAAGTACGCATAGCGCAGTGTACGTACCGCAGCCTGTAGACCGAGCGGCGGTCATCGTGTTTAGCATGTAGCATTGCTGGTCTGTAAGGCCCTGGAGCTCTTTAGCATGAAGCATCGCTGGTCTTTAAGGCCTGGAGCTCTTTAGCATGTAACATCGCTGGTCTGTAAGCCTCAGAGCTCTTTAGCATGTAGCATCGCTTAGAGTTATGCGCTGAGCATCATCAGGCTAACTCTGCTGGTCCAAATGTCTCTGGGGACGAAGTTGCTGTCGTTGTATGAACAAGCTTTTGCGTCTTCCTGCGTATACCTGCGGGCGACGTCGCTGTGGTTCTTCAGGAAGCTTCACTGTCCTGAGAGGAAGTGCTCTGCATTAAAGTTTATGTTCTTGTGAAGACTATCTGTACGAGGACTGCTGTTACATCACTTGGTTTTCACTAATGGCTGTTTTTCCTATTTTTTCTTTAATATTGATCTTGATGACTTTTTGGAATCATCTTTCCTTTTTGAAGCGTCTGGTACCGGCACCAGACCGAGGGGAAACTGGAGCCTGGTCACAAACGGTCGCACAGACCATGAAGCACTGTGGACTGAAAGAATGGATGACGATGATTATTGTCTCGCTCTGCACGAGTTTGTTTATTTCTGTTGCATCACATCACGTTCCTGGAAGATAATCAAAAAATACTGCATTTGAATTCATATGTACATTTGTACCATAAACCATATTCAAATAAACGGAAACACTGATTGGCTTCGATAAAAGATAACGCTGCACAAAAATAATATTACCTTAAATGACACATTTATTCTACTCAGTCTCTTACAAGGAATCAGATGTACATACCTACAAACCCTACCATGTGCTCAGCTGGAGCCTAACATATAGAAATCAAGGAATTAGAACAAGGTTTTGTGTTGATGTTGTTGGTCATCCAGCATCGGTACTGAATCAGCTTCACCCAAGGTGAATCTGGAGACTGTGAAGTCCTCGAGCTTTGTGCACACGGCCTGATGGCTAAAACATGACCAGATAAACCTTTCTGTAAAGGTACAGTTTGTCTAAATTTGCCTTGTGGAGTGTCACTGTTAAAGTGCCTTAAAAAAAAGAATCGATACTGAAAGAATTGCAGATTATCTCTCATATTCATTGTAAGAGCAGAATGTACACGGTATATTGGTGTCACAAAGTAATTGGCAGGTGGACTATGAAAGTTCTTTTCTTTGTTGGACTGAGGTTCCACTTGGAAGGAGAAATCAGGTTTTGACTTTAATTGTAGAGGCTAAGTCAATCATTTAAGTCACACCAAGAGCTTAATTGAAAGGGAGGCACAGGTGTGGAGGAAATGAAAGATGAGCATGATACACTCTGATAGTTTGAATATTAATCAAGTAGAAATGTGTTTCATTGGAATTAAGGACTTTGAATGATCCTGGTGTCACATCAGAGGGTCATAAAGCATTGGCTTGTCCTTAACATTTATATTGTTAATAAAAGGTTTTTAAGCCTTTATTTTCTTTTAATCAAAGTGTATTTGGGACCTAGAATAAAAATGAGCTCGTCACCCCCGATCCAGAGGATGAAGAAACTGCCTTCCTGGAAAAAGAACAAGCTTGTCAAGTGTTTTGTCACATGACATTATTTTAGCATAACCATGATTTAACATTTTCTGAAAGACACCATGTCAACAGAATGTCCAGTCTGTGTTCATCATGAATTCCATGATCATATCTGACACAGCGGGGCCAGCACTGGTTGTTATCGTTTCTAAATAGTCCTGGAAACCGTCAGAATGAGAAAATAATCTGTGAGATGGATAGGTCAGACCCAAGTTGGCTCTATTCAGTCAAGACTTGCGGGAGCTGGAGAGAGTCGGTTGCACAGCACCACAGATGGGCCTGAGCCCGGAATCAAACCGGGTTATATTTGGTTGTGAGATGACAGTGCTCACCGTTAAACTACTGTCGCCCGGGTTTTTTTTAACAATTAAAGATCATTTTTAACATTTCCGTGTCGACATGCGCGAGCATCTTGGTGCATGTTGTGTCTTGTGTAACGTCGTCGATAGCGATAGTACACTGTGTCCGTCTGACGACTCTTTAAACTCCGATAAAGTGCCCCAGGGAAGCCAATTCAACTTAAATCCATGTTGTAATCACTTAAACAACCAGCAGAGGATGATCATCTCAGGCCGGATTGACAGGTTGTTTGTGAGAATCCCTCTTGGGCCCACCGACAGCAATGAAAAGCAATAAAATCATCCAGTCTGGGTCATGATAAGGGCCAGTCGGCCAGCTGCTGAATGCTACCTGTCTTCACTTCCCCGGTGATTTATCCTTTCCGTCTGCACTCCGCTTGCTTTTTCACTTAGCAATGAGGAATCACTATTCCTACCCCGAGACTGACAGTCACCTCTGGGAAGCTACCCCATGATTAATGAGTCTGCAGAGCTACTGGAAGTTTGGAGGGAGGACAAATTCGGTGTTCACTTCCAGATATGTTTACAAAATTCCTCCGTGTCAGTGTTTGTTTGTGGAGGAAGGGTCAGGTGACGAGCAAAAAATGTGTCCAGGAGTTCCACGGCAGCAAGAGCATTGGCTCTCGGGGGACGAGGAGCTGACAGTCATGAAGAATGGATGTTCCTCTCAGGGAGGGCGGATTATGGAAACCTCCTGTCTCCCAATGATACGTCTAAGCTCTTAACACAGACGGATGTAGAGTAGTATCAGGTATGTGTCAAGACAGGGACTGGACAGGGTTTGACGTCTCAGAAATAACATTTATGGTAAATTTTTACAGATTACTCCACACAATTAATTTTACAAGACATCCAGTTGAGTGACAGTCGCAGTTTCCAGAATTAGACCTGGGTGGATGAATCCAGGATCCGGTCTGAGCGCAAAATGGACGAAAAGCCAAGTTCCAGGAATGTGTTAATACATTTTGGAGAAGATGCGTTTTAAAAAATAATAATAGTAAACTTTTTTTTCTCTCAGTTTACCTCTGAAAACATCACATGGCGGAACGCAAGCAAGTTTTCCTTCAGAAGCAAGAATTACATCCATGGAGTGTTCGCTTCGGTATCAATCCCACGGCGGTTCCACATGTTCCACGTCTCGGAACGTAACTCCTAATTTACACGTGGAAAATGTTGACAAGCGAATGAAAATGAAAAAAGACTTGAATTAATGGGCCCATCCAGGACGCTCCTGACCCATGAAATTGAATGTGGTGTGACTGTAAATTCTCCAACAGTTAAGGCTTTTTAACACCCGTCACATTAGTGCGTGTGCATGAAGCCCATAAAACAAAAAAAACAGGAAGAAAAAAAAACAAAAAAACAGGAGGGAACTAAGTGGCCGTTCAGCGGTTAGCAGGAAAGTGTGCCGTCACAGCGAGGAACCGCAACCAATTAACAGCTACAGAAGAAAAAAGTAGATGCAGCAGAGGTTTTATAGTTTGCCCATATGGACCGCGCTCACGGTTTTGATTAAGGAGCGCCGCGACTCTGTGGTGTTACTGAGTGTTGGGCTTTGGTGACAGATTTAAAAGCCTTTTTTCAATCTGATTGAAAGATCATGGTTTTGGGTCTTTCTTTTGGAGAAAGCAAACATTTTAGAATTGAATTCAGCATTTGATTTGAGACGCTAACTTGCTGTTTTACTCATTGTTGTGGACTGGAGGTTCATATCTTTCCGACATTGTTCAGTGGTCCCTGCTTCTTCAACGCTTTAAGCAAGACTTACTCATTTTCTTCACACTTCCTTCCAGGAATGAAAATCAAAACTTTCCCAGTGCTTATCTTGCCTTTGACGTCTCATCTTCATTTTTAGTTTTGCATTAACATACATGCATGTTCAAGACATCATTAAGATTCCACAAATACACAGTACCAAAGAAAATCAGACAGAAATTCTACTTCTTGATGAGATTATAAAACGTGAGCCGATAACTTGATCTTAAGGCTGATCGCTCCACAACAAGAGCTCATTGGAGTCGGGAGTGCGCAAACCTGGAGTTTAATCAGAGAAATGACACTGAAAATCAGCTGAAAT
Source organism: Blennius ocellaris (assembly GCF_963422515.1). Classification (NCBI taxonomy): domain Eukaryota; kingdom Metazoa; phylum Chordata; class Actinopteri; order Blenniiformes; family Blenniidae; genus Blennius; species Blennius ocellaris. Next base: position 5,646,407 of record NC_137655.1, on the reverse strand, counting down.
ACTCAAACCTCTTCAGATTTACACTTAAAAGGAGTGTACAGGTTCTGCACAGAGAAATCCTTGATAAGTTTATACGAAACCCTGTTGACATTTGAATGGACGGACAAGGAAGTTGAATTGTTATGACGGTGACTCTATTGTTAAGTTACCAAGGTTCCAGGAGATGATGGACTGGGAGTCCTGACACTCAGGAGGAAAACTACAGAGCATGTGCGGAACAACTGTCTACTACGGTCGTAGTAAACCGTGTTTTTAAAAAAAAAGTTGCGTTCTCCACCGCCCACGTGGAGAGTGTTTTCTAAAACGTTCCACCTCGGGAGCCGTTTCCTAAAAGTTGTGTTCTTAGTGGCTCTGAGCACCGTTGTCGAAACAGACGCCCTAAACTGTAACTCAGTTATCAGAGATGCCACTGTCTCCAGTAAACAGGAGTATAATGTAAAAGTAACTATTAAGACAAAGGCTTTGGCTGATGTTAAAGCATGTAGTGGGTTAAACAGTAAAAAACAATGAACTCTCACGTTGTCGATAGAACAGATTATCATTGTTTTTGTTTTGTTTTGTCTCTTGTTTTTAACGTTTGGATATTTGATTGCTCATCTCCCTCTGTCCGTGTGTCAGACGGTCCTGGAGACAGACTCTGGACACCAAGATGGTCTATTAGGCTATTTTCTTCTTTTTCTTTAACAATCCTGAGATCAGATTCGTCTATTTTCAAACGTGAAGTCATCCAGACATGGGGGAATGAAATGAACGAATTATGGAACTTGGTCGTTTCCGCTGATTGGTTTCAGACCGCACACTTTCATAAAGCACTTTTTTTTGGTTGAGAAGATTTTTTTTTATTGATATCGTTTGTTTCACCTTGCTCAGGAAATGCACTCACCCAGCTGATGCCTGGATTTCGATCCCCTTTATGAATCCCCCCGGGATCTATAAAAACGTCTTCTTTCCATCCATCCAGGTTCATATTTCTAAACAGAAACAGGTGCTGCTCGTACCGAGTACTGCGCGAGATTTTCTATGTGAGCACTTCACATAACCGTTTCCAAAAATAGAGTGGGAAAGGGGTTAAATATAGTTCATGTCACTTTATTTTGGATTTGATGACTGTGTTAAAGTCTCTGGTTACTTCTGGGTTATGAGGCTGGTGTGCGGTTGCTCTGCCCGCTGATTACGACCCGAGAAGCGGTAGCGGTGCACATTAGGATGGTAATCGGAGGATAGAAAATGATCTAGATGACGCTGTACGTGAAATGAATAAGCAAAACATTTTGCACGTATTCCAAAAACTGCCCCTCCCCTCGTTTTTTTTTTTTTTTTTTTCCCCAACAGCATTTGTTGGATTAATGGTTAAGTAATACTTCATTCCTGCTGCAGAAAATGTCCACAAAAAAAAAAAAAGAGTGCAACAGGTGGTTTTTCAGAAGACAGCTGGCAAAGAGGAGCCGTCGCTGACCTTTTAAACGGCGTGGTCACATGGTCAAAAGACCATCATCGGTTAATCCTCCCCAATTACTCCGATATGCCCCTCGGGTGCCGGAGGCAGCTTTTTACAGGGCAGATTCTGCTGCTGCACGCACTTATGGACGCAAGCAGCCGAGGAGCACGTATGCACCAGCGAGACGTTTCAAACAAGAGTCCACGGGGGGGGGTGGGGGGTGGGTGGTGGTGGTGGTGGTGGGGGGGGGGTTAAGCTCCACTCTGCAGAGCGTTGGCCCACAAAAAAAACAAGACGTGTGCTGCGGTTTGACCTTTCACAGTCCTAACTATAATATTATCATAAGACGGGCGATCAGATTGCACATTTCCCCGAGGCGGGGTTCGGGGGTCCATATGAAAAGGTGATGAGTGGGACCCCTGCGTGGCTATAAGTGTTACTAATGCCCAAATATGGTCAAATCATGGGTCAATACTTCCAGCTTTCTATTAGATAACTCCACTTTATCTCCACATTACAGAAACGTATGGCTAAAAACAACACGCGTTCCAGGAGTTTTAGTTCCTCTGTCTTTTTTTCTTATTATTCTTTTCAATTTCTTTTCGCCGTGGCGGCAGAATCGACGGAAGTGGCACCACTACAAGTTAGCACAGTGTCAAGGATTGTCTTTACTTTCTGGTTGAAATTACAGTGCAAATCTCTGAAGCATGCAACGCAGCCAGGGATAATATACAACTATCTGTCAATACCAAAAGGCCGAGCGGCCGACGCTAATTGAGGGAAAAGAATTATGGGTAGTAGCTGGCACGGACAGATGGCCGGCCCGACGCTTGCCAATGCCCATTCCAGTGGCGCCACAATGAGGGATGGGGATGGTGAGATACTCCGGCTTTTTGGACACAAATCAAGTGAGGGAGTCGGATGTCAAACCGCAGTTTGAAGGCTCCTGTTGTTAATCCAGGGAAATGCAAAGGGGAGACGCAAGAAGTCGAAAACAAAACATTCAGGGCATTGTGTAAGACAAACACCTCCGACGTGCAAATGTGCACATGTAACAGCGCTGTTGTGAACAAGGCTGAAGGATTATTGTCGGTATTTAGTCCAGCAAGTCGGAGAAAAAGTGCTTAACGCGTGGATCAATTCTATATTTCGCTCAAACCAATTCAGGTTGCTGAAACAAAAAAAGCACGGAACTCCCCCATTTTCTACTCGTTACTTGTGTGTGGGGATGAGTACCTTTTATCGGTACCGATTTTCTGTACTTTTGTGTGTATTTACGTGCTAATCAATGTTAGTGTTTAACCATTTTTCAAAAAAAATGCATATTTGTCAATATATGAACTTTAACAAAAATATCAAAACAACATCCAACTGTTTGTGTTGTAATATTGCAGTTGCTTTAGTGTTTTCATCATCATGCTTTCTGTTTTGTCCTGTGTACGATCCATAAGTCAGAGGAAGTAAAAGGCTGAGTCAGGACCGCTGAATAACGCCGACACTTAAAAATACAAGAATTTTCAGTCTCTGGTTATAATCCTACATTCCCGTTGATTAAAAGTTTCTTTATTTTATTAAAAATTATTGACATAAATTAATTAATAAAGAGGCATTCAAGGAGCCGGAAGTGTGCTCAGAAATGTAAAACAGGTTTAATTGATGTCCGTGTCGTAGTAAAGTTGATACCGAGACGACGACGTGGTCGTTTCGAGACAGGAAGTTGACGGTCGGCTGAAAAAAAAGTCGTGCTACAGTTTGAAAGGCTTCAGCAGAGACTGAGCTTGGCGTTCTGTGGACGGGACGTCGGACAGGTGATGGAGGAAAGGTCGTCCGTGGATGCAGGTCCGGTCGTCCTCGGCCAGCTGCTCTTCCATCCTCTGGACGGCGTCCTCCACGTCCTCTCTGGAGAGACTCGTGGGCAGCTGACGGGCGAGTCGCACGGCTTCGCCCTGTCGGGTGCGAGGCAAACATATATCCACATACATTCTTTTAGACATTCCAAGGTGGAGATATAAACAGTGGGGCGATCGCTCTTTTGCTATTTCTGCTCCCAGACTGTGGAACAAACTGCCCCCCCGACATTCGCACCACTACTGATCTCGGCCTTTTTAAATCAAAGCTGAAAACTCACTTTTTTAAGTTGGCTTTTAACTCTGTCTAGGGCAGTGTATTTTATTCTGTATGCTCTGTTTTTATGAATCTCTGGAGCTTCGCCAACCTGCAGAACCGCCGCACCTCCCACAGTCAGCACCTGTGTTTTAATTATTGTTTTTATGTATTATTCTCGTATTTATTTCTTAATGTATTGTTGTTTTTTTTATAGCTTTGTTGTAAAGCACTTTGGATGCCACTGGGTGATTGTAACGGGCTATAGAAATAAAGTTTGATTGATTGATTTGATTGATTTATACACACAAGGCACTGGAGCGTTTAGAAGAAGAAGAAGAAAAAAAAAAAATCAATCACCGGCCCGTCGCTCACCTGCAGGTAGTTCGAGACCTTCAGAGGCCGACACTCTCGCACAGTCTTGGCCTTCCTGCGCAGGACTGCGGTCAGGATCTCCCTCAGGTCCTCCAAGCCGAGGAAAGGCACGCAGTCTGCCATTGCCGTCACTTCCAGATGTCTCCCGGCTGACGTGAGGCCCGGGCCAAGACAAGCAGAAAACAAGGATTAATATACTCCAGACGCTACTACTATCTCCAGGAAAGAATAATAAATAAATATTGTGGTTTACGGCCCAGACCGATGACCAAGTCAAACAAGCGAAAGGCCAAATGGAGTGTTAAATGACTAATAGAAGCCCCAGCAGACTGGAAGGAAGCTGTCTTCTACTCTCGCCTTGACGGATGGCTTCTCATTTCTCGGGGAAATACTGCAAATCATTCACAATTTATAATTGTTACACATACCTCTGAGAGAGAGAAAAAACAAACAAACAGAAAGCATTCCGCGGGGGATGCGCTTCTATTATTTATGTGTTTGATTGTGTTGCCAGGTCAAGATGTACACCGCAGAATATTTTTCTATTAAAAAAATGGGGTATAAACATTTTTTTTTTTAAAAAGCGAACGGCGATCCGCGATCGGAGCGGGGGACATAAAATCATTTTCTGCGCCGTGCAGCCGCACAGGCTGGCAGCGCCGGAGCAGAATTCCTCGAATTCTTTGAAGGGCAACTGTTCTCATCACCTGCACGCTGGGGTACAGACCCACTGTGAGACCACGCTGTCAGGCACCGAGCCAATGTCAACCGGGGGCGAAGCGTTCCGGCAACACAAACCGCCGACGCCGGCCGGACGCTGTGCGCCCTTTACCGAGCAAACACTGTGCCACTCTCGTCCATATCGACATCAACATTCCGGCTTGATTCCTCTTACATCAAAGACAATGCTGGAAATGTGTACTTTTTTTTAATTTATTTTAATAATTAACTTAGAACTGTGGCTGGACTGAGATCAGGGGTGTCAAACATAAGGCACGTGGACCAAAACTGGCCACAAACCACCAAGAAAGAACATGATAAAAGAAAAATGACAAAGAAAACAAGACTTTTGAGAAGGATGAGTTTCTAAAAACACATAATGCATAATTTGTTTTGAGACATATTGCTGTATTTTGCTAGAATTAAAATTGGCTTTATGTTGAGATCATTTTGATCATTTTCCAAAGAAATTGTTTGGTTTGGTTCAAATATGGACATTTTCATCACGTAGACAAGAAAAAGTTGAAAAGTTGAAATTGAAAGGCCACCGTGGCACCATTTCAAGATAAAATAGTGCTGAATGTGGCCCCCTGAACTAAAATGTGTTATACTTCTGGAGGTGAATCAAAAATGTATGTGTGTGTGCGTCTGTGTGTCTTTGGTGTAAACATAAATTAACATTTGTGTAAATAGATTTTCTCTTTTTGTATGTATCTCTATGTAAGTATGTATCCAGTTTTATTGACGAGGCTTTTATTTACTTATATGTGTATGCATGTATGAATGTGGGTGTGTACGTGTATATGTATGTGTGTGTGTGTAAACATAAATTAATATTTGCAGAAATCGATTTTCTCTTTTTTGTATGCGTCTGCATTTTGTTTTGATGCATGTTATATCACTGCGTCTTTTTTTCCCCCCTGTGAAATGTCATTTCTGCCATCACTCTAAAAAATATATGTATGAGGTAAACCGGTGTCTTTGAACTGACTTTAGGTGTGTGTGTGTGTGTGTGTGTGTGTGTGTGTGTGTGTGTGTGTGTGTGTGTGTGTGTGTGTGTGTGTGTGTGTCCTGTGCTGAGGTGCATGAAGCCGTATCGAACATGTTTTCCACTTTACCTGGAGAGAGTTTGATTTTAAACCCATTGGCCACGAGCCGGGGGTCTGAAAGCAGGACCTCTCCGCTCAGCTCGGGACTCTGTTTCTGCATGTCGCACAGAGTCGTGGTAAACTCGGCGCCTCCGAGATTCCTACCGAGCACAAGATCGGATGTGTCAGAAGAAGACGATTTGACGAAGCGGTGGAGGACTTCTGATGAGCGTGCAGGTTTTGTGGAACAAAAGCCACTGGCTGTGTGATGCCTTACCCATCTGTTAGCTGTATGGGGCTCTGCAGACTCACGGCTGGAAGTATATTATTCTCCAGAAGTCGCTTAAAGAGCAAGGCCTCCTCCACTCGAAACGGGTTTAACAACATCAGCCTCTGACCACATAAAATGACCCAGGCGCTCGGAGAGGCCAGCCGGTTTACGAGGCGGAGGCCCCGCGGCGCTGCCCCGCTCTGCTGGGACGAGAGGCGCTGGAGCTGCAGGCGGAGGGCGGCCACGCTGCAGGGGAGGGGCTGCCACGGCTTGGGCGCGGGGGTCGTCTTCTTCTTCTTCTTCTGGGGCTGCGCTGAGAAGAGCTGGTCCAGCAGCTGCTGGTTGGACAGCGGGGCTTTGCGTTTGTTGCCCTGTACGCCGCTGCCCGGGGAACCCCCGCCGGGCCCCCCGGCCGCGGCCAGCCTGGCCTTCTGGTCGTGGAGCTCCAGGTGCCGTCTGGCCTTCTCTTCGTACCTGCGCGGGTCGGACAGGTCATTTTCAACCGACCGAACAAGAATCACATTTCCAGGTTCCCAAAAAAATGTGCAAGTGATCACATTGAGAAGAGATTACATTTGCAAAGACGTGACCTTAGACTCACGCGAACCATGTTTTTTAGGGAATAATCAACTTCATGTGGTGATGAGGCACGAAACATGCTGCTGTGGTGCATTGTGGGAAACACCATCAGAGCAAAGCATGTATTCCAGCTGCATTCAGGGTTCCTTCTGCTATCCTGCATGTTGACGCTGAACATTTCACCTTTTGCCTCTGGTGGCAGAGCCCTTGTGGCTCGGTTGGTCGAGCAGGTCGTCCCTCAGGTGGAAAGACGCAGGTCAGATTCCCTGTCTATGTGACGAAATGCCCTTGAGCAAGACACTGGCCCGAAATGGAGCAGCGGTGGAAAAGCGCTATATAAGTGCAATTCCATTTCAACATTTCACTTTTTTATTCCTCGTTTCAATGCCTGAAATAAAGCAACAAAAGACAGATTCAAATGTCCTGGATTTATGTAGAAATGGACTATTTATAATAATTATAGCACGAGACTATTCATACTAATAATTCATTTCAGCAAAATGTGACCAAAAAGTAAAGTATAGTGCTGATGTAGTGTGATAGAGTAAACCGTTAACAATATTCCTGGATCATAGCAGCATGACGACTTTAACAAGTTAACAACAGCAGCTTTTTTGGGGGGGGAATTTGATATAAGTGAGACCTCCTCCTGTTTGACCTTCCGGAGGCGTGACGATTCCTCTGCGTACCTATTGAGCTCTCATCTGTTACCTTGGCACGACACCGATTAAAAGCAGACTCTGGTTCCCAGGGAACACGCTGTGGACGATATAGAAACGGTACACCGGGTGCTCCGGCTGAGCCCGACACTTTATTTACCGACTCACGTGCGCGTATATATCTTCACATGTTGAGCATTTAGGACTTACACTTCGGCACCCCATTATTCAAATAACCTGCTTGCTGAACCCCCCCCCCCCCCCGTGCGTGTGTGTGATTCCTAGAAGTGGTGTGCCACTTAACAGTGGCGGTGAAAGGAGCCAAAGTGCTCGCCACCTCCTATTTCATGTTCGGGGCGGATTTTAAACAGATGGCTTTTTCCATACTCACGTCCATACCTTACATAAGGCCCCGAATATCGCTGATGCACATTTTCCAACCTTGCAATTACTTCAACACTGGGATGCAGTCATCTCACATAATGTGTTTCAGCACAACATTAATGTTGGGCAGAAAGACAAGAGATCAGCGGGTAGCGTGGTAGCGTGGACTCGTTTTTCTATTTGTTTTCTCTCGTCTTTTTGTCTTCCTGACCTCTCGCTGATGTAAATCTTTGGACTTTTGGGAGCAAAAGCGCGGAGCCAAACACAAACACTCATTACCTCCACCTCTCCTGTGCCAAGTCCGCTCACGAGCAGCCAACTATGTGTCAGGCCCTCTCGCCACCTGTGTGGGGCAGGTGGGCTTTTCGAATGGTGCCAAGGTGGAAATGGGGCATTTAGATGAAAGCGGTTCGATTAAGAAATGAGTAAGGACCGGTCCAATGCGAGTCACAATGTATTAAATTAAGATTAGATTCTAGAATATATGAGAAAAAAAAAACAAACCTTCCTGTTATGACTGTAATCTATTCAGCATTGATGTCGCAGGTTTCCAAACAGGAATAGTTGTATTTCTCCCCCCAAAAAATACGGTTAATAAGTCGCTCTTCACATAATTACAGAGCGATGAAAATAAAATGATGCTCACTGCTGCACATTAACAGTTACTCCTGTAACTGGAAGCTGGCGAATTATTGGAGCCAAGTTATTTTTATCTGTGTGTTTTCAGTTGATTAAGAAGTCCAACAGATACACAAACTTGGTTTTCTGGGCTCTAAACAGAAAACTAGAAAGCAACGACTGTGAAGGAAGTTTTTATTCTCATGAGGGCCCCGTAAGGTCTCCATGTAATAGACGATAACTAGCATTAATGCTAATACGATCGCTCAGTCTCCCTGGTTTTAATCTTTTTCAAAGTTGAGTGATGAGGCCCTGTTTTCGTGACGATGTTTTCATATGAAAATATAAAACTTATGTAGAGTTTTGTGCGTCTGCTTTCCACTGAGAACTTACAGCTCCCAAGGTGGAACTTTTCAAAAATATTCCGACTCCATTTCTGTGGAAACGGGGGAAAAAAACCTACATTTTTTGAAGATTTTCACTTGAAATGTTGTTGTGTAAACGGGGCCTGAAGATAAATACCTACACACAAGCCCCTCCCTCTCTGTCCTTTATCCTCCGTTCAGCTCTATGAACCACCTCGACTACTAAGCATAATTTTGCTGATTTCGCATTTACGGCCCCACACTGACTCTCCTAAAGCTCTCTTATTATAAACCCTGAATCTCCCTTCTGCATCCTCATCTGACACTTAAATTTACTTCCACATCATTTTTTTTAACCAATTCATATTTGCATGGTTCATGATAATGTTAAATATATTGTTAATCATAAAATATGTGGATTCTCCCAGAGTAGAACTGGAGCTCGTTATACATTGTTCAGACCTGTTGTTGTGCTGGAGATGTTTACCACTTACGGGACACTGGGAATAAGAAACGCAGCTCATATCGATAACATTTCCACAGCGGGCGTCTTCACAGGTCAGACTTTCCCCGTTCTCTCGCTCTGCGGCCCAAATAACAAGAAGTGGAAACAACTGCGTGGAAAGGTCTGGAAACTCACTTTTTACGTTCTTCCTCCCTCAGATTTTTCCACCTCTCCTGCACGGCCGTGCCGATGTCCTGGAGGCTGGCCGTGGGCTTGTCCCTGAGGACCTGGGCTCTGGTCTCCTTCTGGAACAGGGCGGCGGGGGACAGCGGCGCCCGGGCCGCGCGGCTGCTGATCAGGTCGTAGGCGGTCAGGGCGGCGGGCTTCTCCGTGATGGCGCTGAGCGGCTTTTTCCTCCAGGCCTCGCCCGGGTCCGAGCCGGCGTCCTTTGAGGGCCGGAGGACGACGACGGGCTGCAGGGGTTCTCCGGACACGGGGTCGGTCAGAGCCGTCCCTCGACTCCACTCCTCCGCCGATATTTCTTTACTCGCGTCCGGAGCCGGCGGCTCGCCGGCGGCGGGCTCCTCCGGGGGCTCGCCGGTCGGACTTCTCCCTGTTGGCTGATCGTGACTCTGAGACGTTTCCTCGTCGTGAAGAGAAAAGTTTGGCTCCGGCTCAATCGGGATCTGGTTGACGATCCAGTCGTCGGCCACAGAGGACGAAGAACTGGTGTTGGAGGCGTGGCAGACTGCGTCACTGCGTCTTGCGTCGTCGCCGTCGCTCTTTACGCTCTCCTCTCTGTCCACACCTGGATCGTCGCCGTGCTCTGATGGCGGCGGGGCCGTCTCATCCGCACCCGGCCGAAACCCATAGAGGGAAATGAGCAGAGCTTCCAGCGCCGTCAACACAGTCTCCTGTGTAGCAAACAGATGAGAGATGAATTAAAAGTGGTTATTTTCCAATCATTTGCCACTCGTAGTCTGGCAGGACCAACGACGTGAGATCAGTATTAACATGTAGACGACAACTCTTTGATTTTAACGCAAACATATGCGTATTAAACCCACAAAAGAAATCTTCAATCTTCTTTGCCACAAAGGTTATGATCAAACAAGATGGCTACCTTTCACCAAAAGCATGTTACTGCAGTTAGTTAATTCGTACTCAGTGTTGTATGAAAGCAGAAATCTCATGTGAATGAACAAGAAAAACTATATATTGAAGGGGCTCCAGACGCCTCCGTCTCCTTTTGGTTTCCACCATTTGTGTCGTATTATCTCTGCTAATGTGAATGAAACCGTGGGACTCACAGTGAATAAGATAGTAACAGAAGTTACTTTAATCAAAAATGAGCAAGAAATGTCTAAATTGGACTTTTTGAGAGGATGGTTTAATCCGGTGGCACAACCGTCATTGCTAAACTAGAAAACCAGCTTCTTTTAGACACAATCAAAAGCTCCTGATTGTTTTTAAACAAGGTCAACTTGTCCAAGTCAGATCACTTGATCACGCACCGCCCTTACATCCCACAATGCTCCGATACTAAACGCTCTGCACCGTCGCCTCATTTTGGCTCCGTTTGAGTTGCACAGGTACCTTGTTTTGCAGGAGGACCTGGGTTTTGTCCGGTGTCAGATTCACATCCACGGCTGACGGCGAAAGTGTAATTTTGAGCACCAGGGTGGGATAACGACTCCGTGCGCCGTCATCTGCGTACTGAGCTGTGTAGTGTTGACGCAACAGCTGAAGAAAGAAAAGGGAAAGCAGGAGTTAAATGTAATAAAAAAAATATATATATATATACACAAGTATTTAACTCGATTCACCAATACTCTACCTTCATTATCTCCTTATGCTGCACTGGCCGGTTGTTGACGAATATGAAGGTTTTTTCAGGACCAGATGAACTCGTCGAGGCGTAATCAGATCCAGGTTTTGGAAAAAAGCCTTCTAAAAAGATCTGAAGAGACATGGGGAAAAAAAAGGGTCATGATAATTAAAGGTAACGTAGGAAACGACAAGAGCGTGTCGCTGTAAACAAGAGATTTTCCTTTGTCAAACAACCTATAATAAGACACTTTAGGGAATGTAAAGCAGGTGGATCTGGGAAAAGAAATATGCGAACCACTGCATTCAAAAGAATCAGTGAATACAGAACGATACCCGACTCACACAACAAATTCAAAAGCAAATTATACCAGGTTGATTAAAACTAACAAATAAAGCAAAATAAAATGGAGTATTGGGGGCTGATCAGACTACTGTGGTTAATTTTTTTTCCTTGAGTATGTGTAGTAGTGGTAGTAGTGTTTTGTGCTTTCGGTTGTCCATGAGGGATTATATCATATCTTGCAAAGTCAATTTTTTTTTGAGATCTCGACCCATACGGACAGGTTACTGAGATAAAGCTAAAGAATGTGGCCGATAAATCATTCAGATTCTGCGAAGGTTCTAGTTTTGGAACACATTAAAAAAAAGAAACTCTGCTCCTTTCTTTAGTGAAAATGGCCTGACGGCAGTATAAGAACTCATCTGAACCACAAAGAGTTCGATCAGGACTAGTTATTAAAGCGCTGTCTTAATATTCAACCCGACACGACACGACACGAGCGCAGAGCCTCTTTTCATGGCTGCACCGGCATCGTTCACACTGACCTTTCACCCAGAATCATGCCAGAGGAGCTCTCCTGAGCAAAAAATAAATAAAAAAATTGATGACTCACCATAAAACCCCAACGACTGTACTTAAAACTCCATTAAGAATGTAAGCTAGTAAGAAATTATGGAAAGCTAATAACGTTGTGCAGATTGCAAGCGGGCAGAATAGCTACGCTTTGTTTCCCCCCCCCCCCCCCCCCCCCCCCAACACGGCCTCGGGCTCATTATTAGCAGCAACGCACGCCAATGAAGTTAATAAACGGACTGCTGTTTCAGGTCAGGGCACATATGCTTCTCTCTATTTCTGCTCATTAGGGTCACTTTATGAGAGTACGAATGCCACCTCTGGCCCCGAAGGGCCTCGGCGGCGTGTAGCCGGGCTGCCGAGCGCGAGCCTCACATTTTGTTCTGCAGAGGACTAGCTCTCGCCGCTTCTCGGCCCCGGCGAAAATTGTCAGCCCGGCTCCCTTGATCGCGCCGCTTTGTTCTCGGCGACGGCGGGGAGAAAAGGTCCCTTTCATTTGCTACAGGGAGCAAAGAGGAAAAGGTGAAAGGTTGTTCTCATAACCGGGCGCCGAGCAGCAAAATAACAACAGCAAAGGGGGAAAATGAGAGAGAAACGGGGTGAAAAGGGCTGCTCCATATCTGTCGGAGCACATTAGCCGGGAGCCTGGCAGCAGGTAGGAGCCACATGACACCTACCGTGACCAAGCAGAAAGTTACAGCTCCCATCAGTAATTCAATTACGATCGGCATAGCTAACAAAAAAAAAAAAAATCACTCACTCCTCATCAGGAAGGAACTCGAGAGAAAAGGGCAAAGGAATAGTTGGCCAGGCACCAACTGACCACATTTGCTGGCTTGAGACCACGATGAGGTGATTAGCTCACGGTCAAGTGCAACGTGCTGCACGCTACCGTTCGCTCGGCAACAATCCTCCCGTCTCGCTCGGACAATCAAAGGAGCGTTAGCAAAAGAAACTGGACCGATCGGATTGAAGTAAAGCAAAGATATCGTCGTAATCGTCGTCATAATCATTCCTTTACAGATGATCTAGTCTTTCAGACCATTTCTGGAACAATGTTTAGAAATGTGCAATGACATGCCCGATTTATATTTGGAAATGAAAACACTGTTCGAGGTCGGGTGGATTGACAACACACGGAGCAATACCACTGATGATCTGTGGGGGCAGCGTTGAGCAGGTTAGCTAATGTGCGACCAGCCAAAGTCACCAAGAAGACGATGTATTTCGAAAGACAACAAAAGCTATGATTCCTTTGAGGAAAAAGATGTATGAAGTGAACTCAACTGGAGATCAGGACAAAGAATGTTATTTATTTGATTTAATCAACTAATTGTTACATGTCCAGCTAACTTCTCAGTTTACCACAAATTTTACATTTACTTTTTTGAACTGACGGTCAACAAAGGGTCAAATATCAAAAAAGCAATACAATGCTACATCAGCGTAGCGACACATTGTCTCACCGCAATAGAAACATGAATGACGTGGTACGTAAGGTTTCTCCGACTCTGCCCCACCACTGTTGTCGCATAACAAAGTTATTTGAATTTTGAATCTGCAGCCGAGGAAGTCGGGGGAATCCTTCTTCGTGAGCGTGACGTCAAGAGTTGTGCAGATCTCGATCTGTTTTGTTTATATCGGCTTGTTTCCCTCTTAAATATCGAAGTTTTTACAGTGTTTTGAAGTTATAGTCGGCGTTTCATGAGCCTTGACGAAAGATTGAGCCTGGAAGAGACTGGAAGAGAGAGGAGAAAAGGAGCACAGGAGGCGGGAGCTGCTAGCTCGCACGGCTAGCGGGAGCCGCTAGCTCGGGGTCACCAATGGCAGAACGACCCATTCTGTGTCTTCTTCATCAATCACTGGATTTGAAATGATGATGATGATGAAATATCGCCAAATTCAGCCTGTTCGTCATCAAAACTCTGATCCTCCAAAATGTAAACACAACTTGGGCGTGTGCACAACTCGTGACGTCACTCTATTATTGTCAGAAGCTCCGCCCAGCAGCGAAAATACCGCTGTTTATCGGCTATTTTCTCGCAGATTGCCGTGTTTTAACATTTTGGGCCCTTGGGTCAGTTAGCATAAAAATGTCCCTTGAAGCGACAGCCAGAGTGTTTTGAAGGTCGAATTTTCATTTCACTAGGACTTTAAAGACAAGGGACAATTAATAAAAGTGGAGCTTTATGGTAACTGTTTACTCAGTCTCCCGGTGCAGTAGTGATTCTGATGTTTTTTACTTCAGTGGCTATGGAATGGACAATCAACTCCTGCTACCTTGGATTCCTGCACCCTCCCCTCGACTCACCTCGGGCTCCTCTTGGCGATGGTGACATGGGAGCAGGTTGGCAGTGACGGCGGCCCCCAGTGTGGCGAGCAGGGCGCTCCTGTCGTCGCCCGCCTTGGCCTTCTGCCAGACCACCGCCTGCAACAATATGACACCGCTCAGCTTGTGCGGGGCCAACATCAGGTGGATGGCACTGTATATAAACACCCATCAAGATAGTAACTGGGCCACCGGTCGCGGCCAACCTATCTGGAGTGCGTACGTTTTATTAGTTACGAGATTGAGGCCGGAGACAGAGAGAGAGAGAGAGACAGAGAGAGAGAGACGGCAGCTGCAGTTCGGCCCATGTCGGTCAAAGTCAGAGCGTGGGGCAGAGAATACGAAGAAATGTGGAGGCGTACGCCAGGGAGAGCGAGGCCGGGAGATAGAACGCGTCATTTTTGCGACAAACAATGAGCCGTTGAACGTCCGCTGTCACAAACGTGTCCCAAAAGAGAGGCGTGGACCTCCACCGGTGACAGAAATACCTTCTTAATGATTTATTTAAACGCACTTAGGAAAATATTACACGCGAGTCGATAGAAACGTAATGGTTTTGACACCGTATATTTGACGGAACAGATGATCGCGGGGGAATATCTCTTGGGTTGGGGGTATGTTAACAGTGGGATTGTGGCTACCAGTAAATCTGCCTCCCGGGTGTTGATTTCTAAAAGCATACAGTCGACTGTTTGCGGAACATGTCTCTGGTATTAAATATACAATTTGGCACACGTGAGCGAATAACCCCTGTAAACAGTTTCTTGAAGGAGCTGTGAAACACGACACAAGCCAAATGGCAGAGTTGGAGATAAAGGATAGGGGGGCAACTGAGTGCTGATTGTACAGAATGGGTTTTTGCTGCACCTCCCCCTGAAGGCCGCCGCAGACGATTTCTATGAAAGTCAGGAGGCGGAGGCGTGCTCCTCTCCCTGACCTGTAGACACGTCTTGTGTGTACAATCTGGCCGCGGCCCGAAACCGGATCTGGACTCGAGTTGGCAGCTGTGTCCGAGCAGCTTGCTCGGGAATAGCGATCGGCCAAATCGCAGCTCGCGGTCGGGCCTTATTTGCGTCGGGAGAAAGTGGGAAATTATACAACGGCGATTTCACGACAGATCAACGCATTTGATTTATCGTTCACCAACACGAGATAACAAAACTGTGTTAGTTCAGAGGTTCACAAGCTTTTTCCTGATCAACAATTTTTTATTTTTGGTGTACGATGACAAACAAAATCTGATGGAACCCCTTAACACATTATGCGTGAATTTTTTTGGGATATTTCCTTTTCTCACCGTCTTGGTTGAGTGTTCGATAGTCTGCTTCAAGTTTTAAACTTTCATTCACCATTTTCCCCCCCCCCCACTACTAAAACATGAATTCAGCTCTAAATTCGGTCCATTGTTTTCATGAACTCTTTACGCTTCGGTTTCTTTTTGACATATTAATCTCGCTCTTCAGCACTTCGACGACTTTTGCGAGTTCATGTTCAACACTTTCTTTTGGTTTGTATTTCTGAAAATGGTACACTTCTCATGTAAATCTCATAAATACAAAACTTTTATACCCTCCTAAAATCAAGAGGGATTGACGCCCCCCTGGGCACTGGTGGCCACAGTATTGAGGAAATGGACAGTTGCTTCCTCCACCAGCGTTTGGCTTCACTGGACCGTTTTGACAAATCCAGAGCAAAAATGTGTTCAAAGCTTTTTTTAAAGGTGAGTCTGGATGCTCCAATCAAAAAAAAAAAAAGTTGAGCGTCTATCTTTAAAAGTTTACTAACAAGAAAAAGAGACTCACAGCAAAAAGCTAAAACATTAAGTGGAGGACTGAAAAAAAAAGCTGAAAAAAGTGCTTGAGATGGCAAAACTACCCTGAATGATCTTTTATTGTGTAGGATTATAAATTAATCCACAGTTTCATTCAAATTTTGTCTGTACTACTTTAACCAAGCCAGTCCCAGCTGACTTGGGAATCCAAGTGTTATTCATGAAGCACTTTAAAATGACTACAAGGAGCCTAAAATAATAATAATAAAAAAAAAAAAAAAACATGGCTTACATAAAATGAGCAGCTCACATATTAATATCGGTGTCTGACATGGTTACAAGCCAAGCAGAAGAGGTTTTAAACCCTGATTTAAAAAAGCAGTAAAGAAAGGAGAAGTACAATTTAGAGGGAAAACAAACACCCTGGACATGTGACCTGTCCATCATGTTTCACTTTTCTGACTTCATGCTGAGGCAGAAGGAACAGAAGTGAACACAGTTGGTTTACCTGTGGAGTGAATCGAGTTCGGCCGGTCAGGAGTCATGCGACCGCTGTTTGCTTTCCTCAATACGAATAAATACAAATCAGATGATATATATGATACTACGATTCTGCAAGTGACACGTGCGTGATGGATTGTATCTTGATTCTCACCCAGTGTTAGCAGTGATAACCTGCAGCCCCACAGTCTTGGGGGATTACAAACCAGTAGAACGACACCTGATTGACAAATTTCATAAGAGTTGCTCCTCTGATGCTGATTTATGATTTATGCTGTGAAGGAGTCTGCTGATCATGATTTACCGCGTCTCAGTACAACTAATTCCTTATCTGCAGCTTCCTTCAGCTAATGACGTTGCAGAGGAAACAAATTATCAATAGAATCAGTTTAACTTGGTAGAAACGTGAACTGAGCAGAACATTTTTCTACTACATACAATATAAATATCTTATTTCTTAACAAAAAAAGTATTAAAAACAAAATGAAACCTATAATATGAGTCTAAATCCAATACTTTAAGGCCACCAGTGAGCCAAACCTAAAGAAGGTCCAGTTTGTACCACGTCCTTGATGTTATTTTTAAGGATTTATCTAAATCTGGAGCCTGTTTTCTCCTGGTCGATCACTTCCACCGGTCACTAGTTTTGACTCGAGCTCTCCATAATATTTTCTGGCTGACTTGCATCAGCGCTGACAACAAACACAGCGTGAGGCCGAGGACAATTAATGTGCTTCTCCGTAATCCCGCGGAGCGTCGAGTCCCACCACGTAGGACAGAGAATTTTTCAAACGCTGAGCTTTCACCGTCTCGTGGTATCAAGTGTGGCATTCACACTCCTGACATTGTGCCAGTGAAGCTTGAATGAATGCTGTTGTTAAAAGTCATTGTACCTTCTTCGGAGAAATGCTTAATAAAATAACAGCTATGGACAAACGCGGTGGAATTAAGTCAACATGTTTTCCACAACGGAAATCTTTATCGAATTGAAGTCTGCATGCGCCACATGTCAGTGCTGTCAACACTATGCTGTGAATGCATGGACAGTGAATAAAAACATTATCGAGCTGCTCTGAACTGAAGGCTGATGAGGACACCTGGTGGTCAGTGGTGTGTACTGCAACACAGTCGCACATTACTGACTTCTGCAGATTTATGATACAAACTATACATTTTCATATTAACAGATAAAATACTTTTTTTTCATCACATCACAGTTAAATTATTGGGAATGCATCATGGCTTTTATATTGTAGCCTTTCAGTGGAAGTTTGTTTTTTCATTTTATTATTTATTTCATTCATTTAAAACAATGCAACAACAGCATTTCATATGAATGAAAAGGAGCAGAAAGAAGTGAAACTTATAATGTCTGCCCCTTATCAACACAAAATCATTTACAGTTCCAGTTCAGTTCATTTGAGCCGTCACATGCAGCCGTCTTTTTCCAAAACATCAAACACAAACTAAATAAATAAATAAGGTTGATCTGCTACTCCGCAGTGTCGTATTTCTGTAACATTGATAATTTAACAAGTTTCTTAAACACGTCAATGGATTTAGAAGTTTTAATTTTATAATCAAGACTGTTCCACAGACTGACTCCTTCCATTGAGATACATTTTTCCATTACGGCCGATTGAAACCTGGGTTTTGTAAAAAACCTCAGTTCCTTTCAGTTCATATCTACTTTTTCTCTTGGCGAATCTGTTTTGCAATTTGTTCGGTAAAATTTCCAGATGAGCTTCAAACATGGTTTTTAGAAGGTTATACTCCACTAGTGGTGTGAGTCTCCATAACGTCTGGATTTATGTCTTATTTGTTGCCTTCTGTCTCTGTCCTCCACTTTTCTCTCCTTCTATCTCCTAAAACCAACTGGAACAACAGGAGGTCTCCACCACCGACTCTGGTTCTGCAGGTTTCTTCCTGTTAAAAGTGAGTTGTTGGTTTTTTTTTTTATTCCCACTGTCTCCTATGCTTGCTCATGTGGAATCGTTGGTTATTCTCTGCAGGAAATGACTGTGTTACATAAGGAGCTGAAGAAATTCAGTTTTCAGTGCTTTCAAGACTTGTTTTGGGGGAAAAAATACTCAAAATAAGCCTTTTAAAACACAAGCAGCACCATTAAAGAGACACTAAATAAATCCCCAAACTTGAAACTCGTTATAAAATCATATTTTGAATGAAGTTTACTGAAGCGATTATATAAGTCAGCGATTCTCAACCTTTTTTTTTTTTTTCTCCAGGTAATCAAATATTTACCATAACAGTGACCAGTGACCAGAGGACACTCCCACCTTGTTGTGAAGCAGCAGGAGCCTGAGGTGTGGTTTGACGATGGCGTAGGCCACCAGCAGCTCCTGCACCTTCTTCAGCTCGTCCTTGCACTTCTTGGCAGACGAGTAGTACTGCCGCCGCACGGGCAGGTTCTTAAAGAGCTTCAGCACGCTCACGGTCGTACCTGGGGGACACGGGTGCAGAGGGGGAAAAGTCATCCGTCTGAATCCACACGGAAAAGCAGAACAAGATGATCTAGAACTATTTATCTTAGAACGCTGTAAAATCGTGTCCTTTGTATGTTATTATTCCTAAAGTCGCTCTAAGTTTCAGGTTTTGACCTCTGATTTCAGTCAAAATAGTCATGTTGGGAGTCCATTATTCTTTTGCTTTGTTTTTATTTTGAACAAAGTAAATAAAAACTGTACAATGGATAAAATGAAAATGAAAATGAAAACTAAACTTGCTCAAAAAGGAGGAGCAAGAAGTAGAAACTTATCAAATCCTTTTCCATTGGCTTTTAACTCAGCGTGAGATTTTCCACACCCCCTTTTTTTTTAATGTATTTTATTGTTTTTACTCATTTTTTTTAGGCTTTTATGTCTATTGACGTACAGGACTTTGGGTCAGCCGTGGTTGTTCTTAAACGTGCTCATGGTTGGATTCCGCTTGAGCTTTTTGCTCCAGTGTCACTGCACATTTTGAAATAGTAAATGTTTTGGATGTTGTGCTTTGCTTCTAAGCTTCTGGATGTTCTCTGTAACCTGTGGATGTTGTGTTTTTTTTTGCAGTATAGACAGTGAATGTAGTGAAGTATTACCGCAAATCTCTGCACAGTAATATGAATATGAATAAAGTCAGAAAGCGTTTAGACGTACTGAGTACTGAAATGTTTTATTTAATGTGAGATTTCCTGTTTTGGTTTTTTTCATCCAATAAAACATACGCTCTTATTATGTCAATCCCATCTCTCTGCCTTATTGCATTAGTATTCTTTTGATAATTACCAAATGGCATTAGTTTCATTTTGCTTAGATTCATCTTCCTGTCAAGCCAATTCTTTAATTTATACATTTCTGCAATTATTGTGCCTGAATATTTTCACCTAAAGGAATCTAAATATCAACCGACTCCGTTTCAAATCTGAGTTTTTATGATGTAATTTGTCAGTGTCTGTAAGTGTTTTTTTATGGTCTTAATTTTATTACCTTGTGTTTTTATTATGTCTTAATTTGTTTCTTTCCTTCATTGTTCACACTGTATTTACTCTCAATATGAAACAAGCTGAGCTGAACTTCAGGTGCTGTCTTGACTTTGCACTTATTGTTTTCTTGCATTTATGTCACTTTTTCGCTTAACAGGATTTTCTTTGGGATCTTTTATTTGCACCGATCCTTGCGTTTTATCTCTATCACGTTCTGTATGAGAAGTTGAATAAATATTTACAAATTATTTGTGTTTTAATGTTTAATTTCCTCTCAAGGCAGCTTTTAATCAAACATGCTTCCCTCTGTTGTCGAAAGCAACCACGACATCTTATTTACTCACCTGAGCACACAAAGCTATCACATGTGTGTTTGGTAAATTATTTCCGTTGCACTGATGCTATACTACGGCAGAGCGGAGCACGCCGGCTCCAATCGTGACAAATTTGCAGAATCGTCTCAACCGAAGTCAAGTTATTTTACGTGATCGTTGAACCGTGTAGCCTGCTGATGATCGACGTGGTAAACATTAATCCGAAACCTGCCCAGTTGAGCAGGACAGACTTGAATTACCACACCGGGCTTGTGAAGCCAACCAGGAGCCACTGCAGTCGACATTATTGTTTGTCCAGACTTGTAGAGCAAGAGTCTCGAGTCAACAAAAACAATGGGACCGACAACGGGTGTCGGTGGAAGGTGAAACCTGAAAACGTGTGTCAAATCTGAAGAAAAGGTCAGGAGAGATCAAGTTTGACCTTAAAAATCAAACTGGCTAGTTTTGGACTAACTAACAATTGCAGTGTATGCCAAACATGAAGAACTTGCCACAGCTCTAATTTCAGCCTCCTTATGCTTACATCACCAATTAAGACTCCTTTTTAAAGTCCTGCTCTGTTTCCTGATGTTTACTTAACTCCATTAATCCATGCTGCTTTTTATTTCATGTTATCTTCTTTTTTATTTTCAGTTAATTCATATTGGTTTTTTTAAAACCTATGCCACTTTATCTAGGTTGTTTTAATGTACATCAGCATTTTGGGATGTCTGATTGCTGTAACTCGAGTTTTATTGTCTTTTCTTTGTCAAAGCACTTAAACTTTCTTTAGTCATGTCTTCTAAGTGCTGTCAAGTGGTATTTAAATGATCATTATAAGAAGACTTGCCTTGTCCTAAGTGAGAGGGCCTTTGAGAAACAATGTTTCCTGTCAGGTCGAGTGTGTACTGAGTGCTGATATCCTCCTCCTCTGTCTTTGTGGTAACAGTCACCTGAAAGGAAGAAAAACACAAAAGCTCCACTATGAACAACCAGGACGTGCAAACGACCTCCCAAATCCGACAGTGAAAGTTGATTTGCTCGAGGAACGTCTCTGTTTATAAAAGATGCAAGTGTCGAATGTCTCCACCTCGGCCACGGCACAGATGGAGCCCAGCGCCTCGCCCCGGAAGCCGTACGTCTCCAGACTCTCCAGGTCTTCGTGGCTGCAGATCTTGGACGTAAAGTGTCGCACGGCCATCACGGGGGCGTCTGCAGCTTTGATCCCGCCGCCGTTGTCCCGCACTTCGATCTTCTCCAAACCGTAGTTCTCCTGATGCAACATGTAGAGAAAGTCATTCCCTTCTGCCATAATAAAGAAACCGATATCGCACATCTTAAATAAGGAAACGTTTCCCCATTTTCCAGAATCTGGGGGTTTACGTCACCTGTTCCTGACCTGTTTTATTTCTCATCTACCGAAACATTACAAACACTGGTGGACACACACTTTCACCACCGGACAAAAGCAGGAGCCTGTACCAGTTTGACGTCAACACTTGAAGCTCCAGCATCCAGGGAATTCTCCATCAGCTCCTTCACCACATTCAACACAGACGTGACGACCTGGGAGCTGGACAGCAGCCGCACCGTGTCTGGAGGAAGCTGCTTCATGTCTCCCAGCTCCTGCAGAGGAAGACGCTGCTGTCAATGAGACATGTCACGGAAACCAGTGACACTGGGTGGACTGAACCTTGAAAAACAAAATTAAAAAAATCCACATGCATCTAATTCAGTGGCATGGAATGTGGATTTCTGATCTTGGAAATATTGGAAAACAAAGTAAATGCAGATTGTCTCTTAGGACAGTGCGTCTAGTTGTCCACATTTTAGCCATGGCAATCACAAACTCATAGCTTCAGTATAAAAGTTCCTGATGTCCCAGAATAGAATTTATTCTATTCAAGAGGCTATATTTTCCTTTAAGATTACAATCCTCCATTCCACCAGACAACAACACATCAACAGCTATTTGGAAGAGAGGAATTGGCAAACTTTTTTTAATAGGTGCATGCAACTCACATCTGCAGCTATGCAGCACATCCCACAAATGTATATTCATTGCAAATTTGGCACAATGTAAAACGTATTTCGGTGGTATTACATGTACCATTACTAAAACCAGGCATTGCTACAACAATCCATTGCATGGATTTGCACTCAATAATTGTTTAATAAAGCAGGTTAAAAACCAGATGTCAGATTGAACACTTTCATAAAACGGTTTAATTCATTATGCAGACTTTAGTAGCTTCAGCTAACTGGACTATGATGCGCTTTAAGGGGTTATTTAACAAGCAAACCACAAATATCATGCAGGCTCCTGCCCACACCTTTTAAGCCACAGATGCACCAAACGCTAAAGCTTAAAAACAGTTTAAAGAGGCAGATAAATACTGACTTTGGTCGTCTGGAACAGTAGAAATCTCAGATCAAAACAACATTGCAGCGGCTACACGCCGGATGTGACCCATTCCCGCCCCCTCGAGCTGCACGCTGATTGGTTGAACGTGACAACGAGGGCGGGCTAACGCGAAAATCTAGACTTTTAATCTCCAAATTTAGTCTTGCAGGCATTTTTAACTAGTTAAAAAACCTTTTTCTTTTTAAGTTCATACCTGTGTATCTTAAGTCAAACATATAAGGTTTAATATCTAATTAAAATCCATGTTTCCCGAATAGCAACACCGCTTGATTAACTGTGAATAGAATTTCTCCTGAGAAGTCAAGCGTCGGGGTGTCAAATGCCCTTTTCTCGGTGCCTTGAATCGCTCTCCTTCCTCCTGACTCAGTTACGTCGAGCGGACTGCGCCTGCTGCGAGCTGAGCACAACAACTGGAGGACCAACCTTCCCCCCCCCTCCCCGCAGCGGTCTCCCCGTTTTACACGTCCACTGCTCGCTGCTCCCCCAGTAAGTCCACCAACCCCCACCCCCGGACCGGAGCAGGCCGTCCGCGGCTCCGCCCGGGGGAGCCCGTTTGTTTCAGCCGCGGCGAGTCGGGTCAGGCTATGTGCTGGAGGCGAGACACACCGAGATGTTGACACCGCTTCACATCGTGGCAAAGCGGGCCTCCAAACACAGATAATTTGACACCATTTTTAGGAAGCATAAACAATTTGGTGGCTGTGGGCTCTCGGCGGGGATCGTTTCGTTTTGCTGGGGTCTAGAATATAGATCAGTAAATAGACGAAGCTGGTGGCTCCATGTTCTTTAGCACTGCAAACTGTTGGTGGGGGATTTGTTTCTACATTTCTATATAGATTCGATTATTTTTGTTCGAGTGTACAGACAAGAGCCTGCATGGGGCTGATAGCTTCACATGACATCAAGAAGACACGGGAGAGTCAATGTTAAAAAGATTTGCCTGTATGTAGATTCCAAACATGAAGCATAGACTCAAATCTGCAGCTCATCTGCTTCCACAAGTGCAGACCTGAAAAAAAAAAAACGTCTAACCATTCTGATTAAAAAATAAAAAACAGGACAAAACTAACAGCTTTACGTATATATCTGTGCACGAGTCCCTCCTGGAGCAACAATGACCCGAATCTGAGCTCCATTTCTGGTTCTTTAATCCCACCTGGCAGCTGAAAGTGTGCCTGAGGGCAGAGTGCAGCAGGATTACACAATGTGCCCCTCTTTTTGTGGTTGTAGTCACATTCGGACTTGTATTTGCAGCCGAAGTTGCTTCACAGTTAACGTTGGCTCTTTTAAATAAACCTACACAATGTAAACCAAAAAAAAGGTAGAAATCAGACTTTGATTGCAGTTTCTTTGTTCGGCAACATATTTTGACAGCTTATTGTGACGCTTGCACGCCGACGACTTAACGGAATCTCCGTCCCTCTCATTCCACAGAGCAGAATGAACGTGGGCGTGGCACACAGCGAGGTGAACCCCAACACCCGGGTGATGAACAGCCGGGGCATCTGGCTGACCTACGCCCTCGGTGTCGGGATCCTTCACATCGTGCTGCTGAGCATCCCCTTCTTCAGCGTGCCGGTGGTGTGGACCTTGACCAACGTCATCCACAACTTCGTAAGTGGGCCTCCTCCGCGCGTGGCCGCCGTGAACGGCAGAGGTTGCCACTGGCGGTTCAAAACCATCCCAAGACTGCACGCATGTCGAGTGCTAACAGGCCCCTTGCTTGCGTGGTCGAGACATGCTTCGATTCGGAGAGGGCCGGGGCCTCGTGACCTGTTCGAATAACGAACAAAACGGCAACGGCTCGACCTCTCCTTGTTTATTTTTCACTTGAGTCGCCGGGCGTGAGCTCATTGAGCAGAGCGAGGGAGAGAAGTGGTGTAATCGCAGCCAATACGGAACGGCTATTAACAGTAACGGCTAAGGTCAACTGTAGTCCATTGTTTTCCCCCACAATACAGCGGCAGTGTGCTGATTGGGTCTTGGCTTCATGTCAGCGTTCCGGCTTCATTGCTTTCCCCTCTGTAACGGCTCGGGCTGAATTCCTGGGTTTTGACATAGAGGCATGTAATTGGATATTAGTGTCAAGCCTAAGATAGGCAAATGGATTTGTAAGAGAAGAGCTTATTCTAAGTTCGTTTTTTTTTTTGGCTACTGATTTTGTGTTTATCAACGTTATAAGCGTCTGAAGTACTAGAAAGGAGCCGTCTGGTGTTGTAACTGAAAGTGTTTATAGTGGTTGAAGTCAAAAGTGTAAAGGAAACACGAGCTTCAATGCTTCAACAGGAATAAGACACACATACAAAGGGCTCGCGTTCTGTGTGTGTGTGTATACTTGAACCAGCTCACTATTGTACACTATCGTCATTACACACAGCACAATGAAACATTGAAGTTTCAAGAAAAGAAAGAATACAACACGAATATAGAAATTGCAACAATAATCAGATGTTCTAAACAATACCAGGATATTATGTATGGGGGAGGTTGGGGGGGGGGGGGGGGGGGGGTGAAGGGCCGGTTGTTAGTCGTGTACAGGTTATGATGCAACCCATCGCAATATGATCGCACTCTGGAAGCAACTGGGATATTTTGGGGGAAATGCATGTCGTCTCAATCTGAACAGAAAGACAATTTTAATGAAGCGTTCTGGTGCAAAATACAGTGAAGCATCCCTGAAAGCTTCTCCTAATGCTGTTGCATTAAGGCCACATGGTTTTGAGGCCAGTTTGATGAAGAACAATGAGGTTGTTATCGTTCATTGCAGCATTTTTTTTTTTTACGTCTTGTTTTCGTTTAATTTTTTCACAATTTGCTCAGTGGTTTGGCAGCCGGATTGGAGCCTCTCGGGGAGTCGTTTTTGGCTCACTGACTTTTATGTTGGACACCCCCTGATCTGACTTGTATGAAAAGAGTTCTGCTTTTCACTGCTATTGGTTTCTTCAAGCTACTGGTTGATGTGCGACAAGTCATATGTGCTGTCTCTTGCTGTATAACCTTATTATGGTTTAGCCAGTTTGCAAAATACCCATCCATGTTGTCCCCATCTGCCAATCGTTTCACAAACAAGAATTTCCCCCAGAGATTAATGGTATTGCAGTTATATTCTAATACCAATGTAATTTAAAAAAAAAATAAAAACCTCATGTTTCTGTTATACAGATTGGACTCTTGAAGAATACGCGTCTCGTGATGCAGGTGAAAGTTTAGACTTGAAATGGGTCACACGTTGCCTCAAGGCTCAATTCTTGAGAGTTTTTTTTTGTGGAAATTCTTCGACAATAATTCTTCACTTGATTCTGTGGAAAAACTCTGTCATGTGCAGATGTCGATGCCTTCAGAGTGACAGTAGTCCCAGGTTCAGTCTCAGCTCCAGGGCCTTCCTGAGACAAGTTTGCAAGATAAATCCAGCTTTTCGGTTTAAAAAAAAATCCATTCATGGTTTTTTTTAAAGATTTGATAACACTTTCACTGAAAAAAAAAGCCTTTATATTAACTCTGTGACACAAAAATTATGAGCTTTCAATTGAAAATTTTGCGTAAACAGGATCTAAGTCTGCCAATTCATAATCTCACAGCAATGCTGTCACCGTTATCATAGTGATGGGGAGATATGAGAGTTTAATCCAGCAACCGCTCCTCATTTTATACCACTTTTATTTTCCTGTGGAGCTCACGGAGTCTTATTGAGGTCATCTGGTCTGGGTGTTCAGTCATAAATCCACGGAGCAGGTTCTGTGCACTTTGACTGCTGGCGGAGGTTTACGTACCAAAACCCCGGAACCCCGTCACTTTTTCAACAGGAGGCCTGTTGTGTTTATCCACGTCACTTTGAGAGGTTTTTTTGTTTGTTTTTTAAAGGTTTTGTTTTTAGCTGAAGCCGCTTTACTGTTAAACCCAGACTCGAGACTTTTCTATTTACTAAAGCTTACGGTTAGGGCTGTTTCAAGACACTGCCATTGATGAAGCTGGTGTCAAATTACAAACACTTGCCGATGCATGTCAGTAAACTGGGAAAAACATTTTATATTGTATTTTATCTTATATTATTTATCTTGTATCTTATCTGGTTTTATCTTGCTCTACGACTTTTATACTTATAACGTCGGGACATGTCCCTCTGTCCCGTGCTTCAAATGTCTCCTTGAAAGATTAAATATTTATTCATGTTGAGACTGACTGTATGCATGAATTGCCCCTTGTGAGAGTAAATTAATTAATCTGAACTGAACTCATTTGAACTGTAAAACTAGATTATAAATCTATTACACATAAATTGCAAAAATATTGAACTTTTTTTGAGTTATTCATTGTCCTTTTAAGTTCTACATCATGAAAAGTGGAAAAATACAGTATTGCTCCATATTAAAATGTGATTTTTCTTTTTCTTTTTTAACTTCTCTGTCATAATGATCAAGATTAACATGAAAAGCGTTGAAACCCTTCAGTTCATCGCCGTAATAACGGACCTTGTTCGTCTGTGTCCGTCCCCCCTCAGGGAATGTACGTCTTCATGCACGCAGTCAAAGGGACGCCGTTCGAGACGCCGGACCAGGGCAAGGCCCGCCTCCTCACCCACTGGGAGCAGCTGGACTACGGCGTGCAGTTCACCTCGTCCAGGAAGTTCTTCACCATCTCCCCGATCATTCTGTGCGTATAAAAAAATGCGTATACAATATAATACCAGTGTTGGCAGTGCAGGTTCAGTCCTAATGGACCACTTGTTAGGACTGAACCTGCACTGCCAACACTGATATTATTTTTTACTATAGTATGTTTATTGTACTTTTATTCTACACTTTGCCCCCCCATCATAGTTTATTTTCCTTGTATTTCATCTTACTGTATATTTTGCTCCCCTTAGAACTTATTATACTTTATTATAGTTATTTTTTTAGTCCTATTTTTTTTTATCTACTTATTATTACTCTTACTGTAAATATTTTTGGCCCTTAGAGTTCTTGATAGTCATTGTATATAAGATACCTCTATCCTTACTTAACTGTCTTTCCTACTCATGAGTCCTTAAGAGCAGAATGTAACAAGTACATTTCTCCTTTGTGAGATCAATAAGGGCTTATCTTATCTTATCGCCGACACTGTCCTTTCTCCCCCGACAGGTACTTCCTGGCCAGTTTCTACACGAAGTACGACACGGCGCACTTCGTCATCAACACGGCGTCCCTCCTGAGCGTGCTCATCCCCAAGCTGCCACAGCTGCACGGCGTGCGGATCTTCGGCATCAACAAGTATTAAAAGCTCCCTCGCCCCCCCCCCCCCCCCCCCCCCCCCCCCCGCCCCCCCCGGCGTCGTGGTTCCCAGTGGGACTCAACCGAGACTTTTGGCGGGTTGGGGCTCGTGAACTCGGTTCCGGCCGAGGAACACTTTTTTTGGGGGGGGGAATTTTTTTTTTGAGTGCAATTGGATCGACCCGTTATTGAGCGTGTAAAGAGGTTTTTTAGTGGCGGAGTGATCTGGACGACGACGACGACGACAACGGGGAAACGCAAAGAGTCCATCCCGCCAACGCGTGCACAAGTCGCCCAGCGTGTTCCAACCAAACTGATTTTAAACTTTAGACAAGCGGGAGCCGCGTGCAGACGACAGGACGCCATACGCATTTACTAACTTATGTGAGATATTTAACGATGTATTTAGTGAGCCTCGCGCCGACCTGGGCTGGCCCAGGGCATCAGTGGGGTGGTGGTGGGGGGGGGGGGGGGAGGGGGGGCTTCGGCTTTTGACATTCTCTCCCTTTTTTTTTTCTTCAGCCTCGATTCACACGGTGACAGATTGTGAGCGTTTCTCGCCACACAGATTACTCCAGATGTATTTTTCCAAGACGTTTACTTTGTTGGGGGGGGGGGGGGGGGTCGGAGCTTGGGGACGGGCTCCGGGTTCCTTGGTACAGTCTCATTTTGTAGCGGGTGTCAAAACCACAAGTCATTCTTTTGATTTCCTCCGTGTGCGAATCACTTTAATTTAATGCCAAGCAGGCCCTTTTCACGTTTTTTGTTTTTGTCCCGTCTGTTGGACACTAATACTCCTTTGACATAGGAAAGCGGAGCGTCGTCGCCAGGTTCAAGTGTTTACCGAGGGACGCCTGCACACCTGTAGCTGCTCTTTCTTTAGATCACAACTTTTTTTGCTATAATCGAGGCAGCTAGTCCTGCTTTGTTCGGCCACAGCTCGTTGTACTTTATTTCTTGTTCTTAATCTTATTAAAAAATGTTTGTGCCCTCCAAACCGCCGCGTTCAGGCCTTTCACTGACGTTTGCATGTTCTTCCTGAGCAAACTTCTCGATTGTGTTGAGAGTGGACTGCTGACGTGTTCAGGGTTTTACCAACAGTGATCAGCTGCAGCATGCCACAACCCAAATTGTTAGTGTCTTTTTGCTTTAATATTTGAGCTTGCAAATACCTGCTCTTAATTTATTCCTGCTTCTTATAAAATGATCAACCTTTTGTCATGCAAGATTCTGTCGATTGTAGTTTAGTGAAACATGAATTTGCTGACAATTACACTTCAGTTTTACCACACGTGCATAACTAATGTATATTGTGCAGCTCCGAATCTATACACGTAATGCTAAAGGACGACCCTATTTGTCAACGACTGCCTTTAAAAGGCGAGAAGTGTGGTATTTGAGATTTTCCATAACCTAGAATAAACAGTTCCTGTATTTTAGATGTGAAGCTCAAATACTACAAAGAAACTAGGCCTGCTAATATAACTTATTCAGCTTTTAGCACGTTTTTTTTCTTGTACGTTAAGATGTTTTGGCTACCATGATAGCGTCTTTCTTCAAACAACAACCTCTTCAAACACACACTCTTAATGGAAGCGTCACCTTGAATAAAAACTTTATTCTCACCATAGTTTGTAAAACAATGAGATCTGCCAAAGTAACCTTCATTCTTCCCTTCCTTTTAAAAATCTTTTTGCATATTAGAAGTGTGAAGTTCCTCGCACTCCTTGCTCGCCACTCCCCTGTAGACCTCGAAGCGATGGTTCAGATCCCTCCGCGTGTGGATCTTGAACTTGGTCCCCAGAGCCCCGTCGGTAGACGCCGTCCCGTAGAAAACCCGACCGACCCGCGAGTGAACCAGCGCCATGGCGCACATGACGCAAGGCTCCCTGGTCACGTAGAGGTCGTAGCCCGTGCATATGTACGGCTGGGAGCCCCGGTCCGAATCCGGGGCGTCCCGAGTTCCGGTCGGAGTAAACCGACAAGCTGCGTAGCCGTCAAAAGCGTAGCAGCCGCCGCCCTGGCCCCGAGCCACCAGGTCGACGCAGACCATGACCGCGTGATGCAGAGGGTGGTCGCGCCGGCAGTCGTGACCCACCGCCACCACCTCGTCGGTCGCGGGGTCGACGGCGACCGCCCCGACGGCCTCCATGCCCAGCTCCCTCGCGGCCTTGGCCGCCGCCACGGCGGACGCCATGTGCGTGTACATGGCGGCCTTTTGGCGGGGGCTGAAGGACTCGCCTCGCAGGGCCACCGTCACCCGCTTGTCCTCGTGGAACGCCGTGGGCCAGTGTCGGCTGGCGAGCTCGAACTGCGGCCGGGTCAAAGCGGGACGCGCGGGAACCCTCGCCACGAAGGGCTCGCCCAGTCCTTCGCGTCCGACGGCCCCCGGGGGCAGCAGCGCGTCGATGGCGGCGTCCTTCGCGCCCGGCGCCTCGCTGACGAGACACACGAGGACTTCCAGAGGGTGGGGGCTCCCCGGGTCCTTGCACGCCCGCACCCTCTTGACGTGCTGGAGGCCGTCAAGAGGGTAGAGGCCGCTCAGCTCCCTGACCAGCCGGGACGTCTCCTTCTTGTCGACGACGGGCACGGCGAACGCGTCCACCAGCTCCACGTCCCGCGACTGCTCGTCCGACAGCACGGGATGGGCCACCCAGGAGTGGGCGTGGCACGCCGAGCCTTTCCGGCGCTTCGTCCGCGGCTCCATCCCTCTGGTGTCCTCCTGTCAGCACATCGGGACGCAGAGGGGAAAAAAATTGGCTTATTGAATACAAGTGCAGACATAAAACTTTTTAAATGAAGTGTGCATCAATTTCATGTTAACAAGCCTGATGGTCTCACAAGAAACTGTTGAAATCAACTCAAAGTCTTAAAACTGTCGTTGACTTTTGTACATTTTTGCATTTCAATGATTTGTCTCCGTCGACCCTTCAGGAAAGGTTGTAGATGTTCTTTTGTGATCAGAACAACGACAAACGCGTCCAGAAACACACTTTCGCCGGCTTCAGAATAAAACATATTGGACATCAGGCGGGGATCCACCTGACTTACATGAGCGCAACGCCCCAAAAATACACTCCCGCAATGTCACTTCAGTCGTTTTCTCTGAATTGAAGATCTTTTATTATGATCAGTTATTCAAGCTGTGATTTATGTAAAAAGCAATAGGCTGATCCTTTGACATTCACATTGAAGCAACACATGCATGCCTGTAATAAAAAAAATTTTTAAATCAGTGCCATCTACTGGTCAAACCACGTATTGCAAAGCTTAAAGATGCAGTTTGCCACTTTGTCATTAAGTGACTGTTGGGATATTGTAGAGTCCAGACTAGTCAAATTTTGATTTTAGCAATAATCTAATCAGATAATGATGTGTTCACTTGATAAGTGTTACCATCAGTAGATCAACCTGCACCCACCACAGAGACGTCTTTCAAAACATTTAGTAGTGCATGTTCTTGCTTTATTCAAGGTTTCCACCAAGCATACATATTATTGTGACAATACAAAGCAAAATTCATCCCATCACCACAACGATGCCGTTGATAAGTTATTTTCAGTAAACAAAGTATAAACCAACTATTCCTTTTTTTACATTAATATATTCCTGAAATTAAGGTTCAGGAAAAGTCTTATTTAAAAGGGTGTTATTGAAATGCTGTATGATATGACTCCTTTAAGATCTCACACTCAATGTATGCACCATTTGTTTTCTCAGTTCAGAAGACAGAACTTAAAACCTTTGAATGAAATAACCAACACCTGTTAACTTTCGTTGTTTCGTGACAAAAATGAGATATACATTTACAATTGTGGTACATTTTCATAGCGCAACCATGAATGCAGTTCTCTACAACAACATCCAGAAAGGTAATGACAGGAAGTGAGGATACAGATTGATATTTGAAGAGAAATGTTCTTCTATGCAATATGCTGTGACGTCTTCGCAGTCTTTCACTTTCTTCCCAGCATGAGCTTTGCCTTCATAACTTTAGGAATGTGCCGTATGGTCAGTGACACCCTGGTGCCCCGGGTCAGGGTGTCCCCCGCCACGGCCTCGGCGGGGGACAAGTTCACCACCTTATCGGTGAGGGCGTCCTGGTCACGGCCCCGAATGCCGTGAAGGAGGCGCTGGTACATGTCGTCCTGCAGGACCAGGAGGCTGCGCGGCCTCACCAGCAGGGAGAACTGGTAGCGGCTCTCCTCCGTCTGCGGCGCGGCGCCTTCCGAGCCGCCGACGGGCGCGTAGAAGTCCAGCAGGGTGTGGGAGCCCAGGCTGACGGTGGTGACGGTGGGGTGGTAGAGCGGGCCGTCCTCGTGGGGCATAATCCCCTCTCCTTGTCTGTACTCGTTCACCAACACGTGGTTGGCCGTTTTCCCGCAGAAGGCGCCGAGGGAGGAGATCTTCTCGCAGTGCTTCAGGAGCCAGTCGGGGATCCTCTCAGCCACCATGCCCTTGGGATGGGGGAGTCCCCCCCAGTTCTGCAGCCTCCTCCCCGACAGCTGGGTCCATTTGGTTTTGGGAGACTTGTAGACCTGCTGCAGCAGGTACGACTCCTCTTCCTCGGATATGAAATCTGGGATGTAATAGACTGTCGGCGGGGCGTCAGTTAGGACAAACTGCCTCAGCTCCTCCACAATACTAGAAGGGTGCTCCATGCCTCCTTCAGGAAACATGAAATGCTTATTAAAACCCCATATTGTCCAGCTACAGTCACTTTTGATAGCATATACAAATCCTATTAAAACCTAAAGAAAATATTAATTCGAATGTGCAAAGCAAGCTTTTAAAGCTGCACTCCGCTCTTCCTACTGCCATTTTAAATACACCAATAATGTACAGAAAGCACGTCAAACATATCCAATGATATCTTTGAAATGTGACAATGAATATATAATGATTGCGGATAAAATGCCAGTTTGCGACAAAAAGTCCCAAACAGCCAAAGAAAACGACTGATTCAATGATGCATCCATGGCTTTAGTAAAAGAGAACTTATAAAGAGTAAAAACGTTTCCAGTTCGATGTGACTGACTTGCTTTTCGTCATAGATACCAGCAAAATTACACACGTTTTCTCAATGTGTTTTCGAAAATGTGCAAAGAACAGCCAGTCAGCATTCTGATATATTTTCCCTCAGATCGAAGAGGAAGAAACAAAAACTCACTTCATTATTTCGGCTATCTCAGGATTTGAAGGTATCCAACGTTTTTACAAGTACTTATTAATATATAACACAATTTCGGTGCGCTGTCGTTAAATTCGACATTTCATACACCACGTGAAGGCAACACAGTTTATAACACGGAAATGCCTTTCAAACACGTTGCCCGTAGTGACAGCGGAACAGAACTGAATCAAGCATAAATACAAAACTGTAAGACTACAACAAGGTAACAAAAAATGTAGCTCACCTCTTCAGACATCGACACTTTGATACAAAAATGGGCTTCGACATGAAACACAAGCGGCTCGCCTGCACACACTCTGTGCAACTGATAAACATGTCCGTTGGAGAAAAGGGGCATCGAATTTTTATGACCTAGGATAAAATATTTCTACAACTAAAAAAAAAAAAAAAAAAAAAAATAGCTTCGTCTTGAAAAGTCTGCGGTAATTAGCGATTAGTTATACAGAATTGGCTAAGATTTTTTCCGGGTAATTAAAGTTGGCATCTCAAGGTGAAAACTTTGTGGAAGGACGGAATTATTTCCGTGTGACACACAGACACCGTTTTCAGGCATGTTAGAAGAAGTAATGTAAACGTTGTTTTTTCTGTATTTTTTTTTCCTGGATTATCTTTGGCTGCCCCAGGGTGCGCTTTGTGTCGTATGGTTTGTGAAGTAGAAATACTTTTATAATACTTTTTTAAAAATATATCTATATTGAGTGTTTTCAGGCGAGGGATGTGTCGGTCACCCTGAGTTAAATCTGTTTAAAGTCACCCGAGGTTCTCCTTCCATGTTCCTCTCGAAAGGAGCCTCTGTGTGGAGGCTCCTGCAGCACCGACACGCTCCTTCAGCACTGACAGCTTCCTCCTGCAGACAAGCGTGTTCATCCTCCAGGCTGGTTCTGGGCATCGAGACCAGCTGCGATGACACTGGAGCCGCTGTGGTGGACGAGTCCGGGGTCATCCTGGGAGAGTCGCTCCATTCACAGAAAGAGGTGCATCTGAGGTGGGTGGGGGTCTCTGGTGTTGTCGTCAAGACCACCTAACCTGAGACTTTTTCCTAAATTGATCAAACTGAGCAGATATCCAATATACTGGGTGATCTAATAGATTCTGTCAATGGTCCATATTTCTATTTTGTCAGAAGTTGCATGTAGTTGGCATTCAACCACAGTTTATTGTCAGCCAATCGGTCAGTTTTCATTGACGGTGTATTAACAGTACAACAGAGCAGACGATTCATCCTGTACCGATCGTTCGGTCTATATTTCGTCTCTCTTGTCAACCACAGGACCGGTGGCATCATCCCAACCGTCGCTCAGCAGCTGCACAGAGACCACATCGAGCGAGTGGTCCAGGAGGCGTTGCGGAGGAGCGGCGTGACGCCCTCGCGGCTCTCGGCCGTGGCCACCACGGTGAAGCCGGGCCTGGCTCTGAGCCTGGCCGTCGGGCTCCAGTTCAGCCAGACGTTCGTGAGGCGGCACAACAAGCCGTTCATCCCCATCCACCACATGGAAGCCCACGCCCTGACCGTCAGGATGCTGCAGCCCGTCGCCTTCCCCTTCCTCGTCCTGCTCGTCTCCGGCGGACACTCGCTGCTCGCGGTGGCTCGGGGAGTCGACGACTTTCTGCTCCTGGGCCAAACGATGGATGAAGCTCCGGGAGACATACTCGATAAAGTAAGACAAGAACATCAGACTATAGGTGTGGAGGTAGAATAAATTAGGAAAATGAAAACAGGAGAGGTAAACATTAATAGATGAGACTGGATAAAACTATAATACGTAATCAGAAAAAAAAGATCTTTTAACAAGTGTCCTTAAGTGCAGAATGTAACAAGTAAATTTCTCCTTCGTGAGATCAATAAAGGCTTATCTTATCTTATCTTATCTTATCTTATCTTATCTTATCTTATCTTATCTTATCTTATCTTTTTCCTCTCATTGGCATTTCAGCTGCTCCCTTCAGCAAAACATCCATCACCCTGTCACCTCCTACTGTGACTCCAACCATGTCCATGCTGTGCTTAGATATACAGAAATATAAATAAAGCAAAGTAAATAAAGTTGACAGATGAAACTATACTCAAAGTAGCTTCACAACAAAAAGTAACTAAAAGTAGGAGTTACCAAGCACCTTCTTTTGCATGCACGTGAACAATTTTCACACTCTTTCACTCACATTTTTCATTTATCAGCCTTATTTTTTTTTATTCTAACGAGAAGAGAGGATGACGAAGGAATGGTTGGATGTATGTACGTGCAAATGAAAATGAAGGGCTCTCCTGCGGACCGACAGGTAGCCAGACGTCTGTCCCTCGCCAGACACCCGCGCTGCTCCGCGCTGAGCGGCGGACAGGCCGTCGAGCTCCTGGCGAAGGACGGCGACAGGCTGAAGTTCCCCTTCACGACGCCCCTCCGACACGCCCGCGACTGCCGCTTCTCCTTCTCCGGACTGCGGACTCAAGTCACCAGGGAGATCGCGAGGAGGGAGGCCGAGGAAGGCATGAGAATCTCGAACGCGCGCTCTGCGGTGGTGACGGCGCGTTGTACGTACGTGTTTTTGGGTTGCAGGTGTACGGGAGGGGACGCTGCTCACGTGCGCGAGCGACATCGCGGCGGGCGCTCAGCACACCGTGGCCACTCACCTGGCAGGGCGCACGCACCGAGCCATCCTGTTCTGCAAGGAGAACAGCCTCCTGCCGCTCGACCGTCCCACTCTGGTGAGCCTGAGATTCACAATTCATCCCAAGTGGTGGGAAATAACACCTGCAGCGAGGCTCAGCTCGACTTTTGAGAGCCATGTGGAAACAACAGCCGATGATTGAGTGCAGTTGACGGGGCGTCTGAAATGATGTCATTGTTGTCTTCGGGGTTGTGTTGTCGGGTGTAGAGTAACAGCGGAGTCTCTCTTTGGTTTCCAGGTTCTTTCTGGAGGAGTCGCAAGCAACCAGTACATCCGCAAGGCGCTGTCGACCGTCGCCGACCTGACGGGGCTGCAGCTGCTCTGCCCGCCGGCCAAGTTCTGCACCGACAACGGAGCGATGATCGCCTGGTATGTTGTGGACACACAAAACACCTCTCAGAATACAAACAAATCAGAGTCGACACATAAGCGTAATGGAGGTTTGGTCGGTAAGAAGTCTTTTGAAATTGAAAGAAACAAAATATACCACGACAGTCAGCTTTTACACGTCGGTGACTGATCGGAAGGAAGTAAACGCTCGAGCAGGTGAAGATCTGGAAACATCTGTACGACACCACATCTGTGATCCGGTCTGTTCAACATGCAAGCGTTGATCTCAATACGGAATATTGGAGGAAGGGTAGGGTTAAATAAGATTTACTTCTTCCTACCCCCCTTTTAAGACTTTTAAGACTAATGCTATGGAATTATTTGTTTTGTGTCTATGTATTTTCATAAAAATATAGATTATATTTATTTACGTCGATTTATTTGTGTGTATTTTATCACGTGTGGAGGGACTTAATATTAAAAATCGAAATGAAAAACTTACACAGGCTTGTATTTCCGCTAGAAACACAAATTAATAAGTTTTGGGGGATATTTTTATGTGAATGAAAAAACGTATCCATTTGTATATTTTCAATCAGAATTCACTATCAAATGGCAGAAGCAGCGCCCATGTGTTTCGAATTTTAGAAAACGTTAAGAGATTTTTGCCACCAGAGCCACATAATAACTTTTCCCCTCTAAAAACACATCACAATAGTAAACCTCTTTAGATAATCTGAGAAAAAATATGGTAAGTTCTCTTATCTGAATGCAACAAATGTCTGCAAATAGAAATACTAAACGGAAGAATTACATTTTGTAGCCAGATTTGCATTAACACTGACGGTTGTTAGACAAAACACTTCTCGTTTTGAAATCTATAAAAAAATGCTAAGTCAATATTTACTGTAATTCCACACACGTAAGGTGCACAGACATTCAACAACGGGTCCCAATGTTTACCTATCGTGTCGTGATCACCAGTGGAACAGCCTTAAAAATGCACCCATCGTGTAATCCTGTATAATTATATATGACGTATATCATAAACCAGGAACGGAGTGGAGCGCCTGAGAGAAGGAAAAGGAATCCTGCCTCCCGACGCGGATGTCTGCTACCAGCCAAAGTGAGTGGACGGTGTCCGGAGAGGCTCTGGCGTGAAGTCTGAGCTCCGGCTCACGTGAAACATCTGCTTTTCAGGGCTCCTCTGGGCGTGGACGTCACGGCGGAGGTGAGAGCGGCAGGCATCAGGCTGCCCTCGGTCAAGATGGTGATCCCCACCTGACTCACTCCACCAGCACAAATTCTGTGTACATGCAACATTAACGGCTGAGCATGCTGCTATTTATTATAAAAAAAAATTCATGAAATGGATGAAAACATCATTGTGAGGGTCACAAAACTTTCTACTTTGACTAACACAACTGTGACTGTGTGTATCAACAACAGGGAGTTAATTTAGTCTCATTTAGATTGACGTTACCCGACGATCATCGCCTTTACGTCACAGGAGAGAGAAGTCATTGATTATGTTTAAGAAGGTTTTAAACGCCAAGGTCTTAATATTAGGTGACATGAGTCTGCGCATGTACAGTTGCTCGCATATCTTTCTGCAATGTGGAGAAAAATAAGCCCCCAAAAAACATCACATTCAAAGCAAAATAAGTGATTTACAAGAAAAGTTACGATAACCGCTTTATTAAAATAAACGTACAAATGAGAAAGTGCCCTATTAAGCATTTGAGAAATAAAAATGTGCACCTATTTTAAAAAAAAAACATGAATAAATTAAATTCAGTTTTATTTCTATAGCATCAAATTTAAAAAAAAAAAAAAGTATTTTGTATTTTTAAGGGGTATTTCATGTTTTCAGCCAATATATTGCCTGAATATATGAAATCATAGATAATTAGTGGAATTATTTCAATAAAAACTTCTTTAAAAAAAAGAAAGGATATTACTCAAAAATAAAATAACCAGTAGAGATATTAGGACTCATTTTACAGCAATTCCTGGGTTTGGGATTTGTCACATTTATCCACCAATATGGAGCGACACTGTATTACATGGACGGGGGTGAGACAGGGGCTCAAACTACCAACCTTCAGACCGGACGATGCCCCGCCACGTTTACATTTGCTCCCGTATGGCAAAAATTAAGTCAACAGCCCATGTATACAGTCTTATCAGTTACACATGAGAACGCCTCGGGCCAAAACAACTTTCACGGGTCTTTTTATTAGACATCCCATGGAGAAACGGCTCCCAGTGTGTCTGTTACATCCACTTTAATGTGTTAAGCTGTGCATCTGTGCAGATCCGTGGGCGGGAACTCCAGAGGGAAGCTGGAAACATTTGTTCTTGAAGATAAAGCTCATATTTAGTGGTTTTTTTTACACAAAGTAAACACGTTTTCACAGGCGGTGCAGATCACAAGCAGGAATGAATCTCCATTAAGACAATTCTTCTTTTTTAAAAATCATTCTTACAGATTCAACATTTTTAATCCAACAACAAAGAGATTTACAGAATTTCCATTACAAAATGTGGGAAACAGTGCAGATATGGAACCTGCAGGTGGCGGTAATGCAACTTTACGGACCATTAAACCCCCAAAAGAAGAAGAAGAAGAAAACGTGTCCATGATGCACAAACTTTAAACATTAAAACAAAAAAACTAACAGAGAAGAGAAAAAGATGTACACACGGTTCCCCACAGTGCTGTCTGTAGGGGAACCGGCGCTCTCTCAATGCATTCTGGGAAACATAAGAAAAACACATACTGACGTAGCAGCTGAGTGTTAGCTAGAAACGCTAACCGCTAATGTGTGGGTGGACCGTCCCTTTTAGAGTTGCCGTCTGTCCTCCCCTCCGTCATTACAAACGTCACTACAGCTCGTCGTGCTTATAAATGTCGTACTCCTTCACGCTGATCTTCCCGTCTCTGTCCTGGTCGTTCTTGCGGAATATATCCGCCATGATCTTCTCGTAGAAAGGGTCGTCTCGAGGCTTCCCGCCCTTTTCGTACTCCAGTTTCAAATACTCTCTCACCTGGAAACAATTCACTGCTTCAGAGTTCTCACAGACAAATGGATGAGCTTCCGGACGAGTATTTCATCATTTCATTAGGTCTCCGTCAATATAATACATTTAAAAAAAAATCAAAAATCTGATCCGTCTGAGTAATTCTCTTTGCTAAATTTAACATCACAACTGTCAGCGTTCATGAAGCTTCCCTCTCAAGTTCAATACATTTCATTTCTGAATTTAAATTTTAATTAAATTGTAAAGTTATTTAAACTGAATAAGTAAACATTGAACATTATACAACTGTGAACATTTGAAATTTTGAGTTGATATTTAATTTAATGTGGAATGACGTTTGAAATGAGGCGAGTTTATATAAATGTAATCAAGTTTCACTGAAACAGAATGAATTGGGTTAAAATAAATGACAGCTTTTAAATGACTGAAAAGAAATCAAGCTGAAATTTATAGTAAATCTAATTATCACCTGTTTCTACACGAAGCTTGAACCTGACTTTAGATCTATCTTGCAGAAACACTTAAGACGGTGCAGGAAATGTGTGTCTATTGGCCTCCACATGATGATCTCTCTCTCTCGATTTAAAAACCGCTCGAGGTTCCCTTTGAGTTTATTGTCGCTCGTAAGACAAACTTACCTCCTCCTTTGTCAGACTTTTGTCTTTATCGAGGTCCATATTTTGGAAGGCCTCCAGGGTGCGCGGCCCCCGGGACACCACGAACACCTCCACCTCAAAGACCACCGAGGCGTTGGGCGGGACGGGACCTTGAGTCAAAAGTCGACAGAGGGTTTTTTTTTTTTTTAAGCACACGAACATTTGAGGATAAATGTGCTTTTTAGTTGTGTTCTCTCCGAGTGATGGCTTCAGCGACGGCTTCCTGAGGAGCCGGTGAAACGGCTGCGAAACCACAATAGAGACGTGTAGAACAAGGTACCCAGTGATTTGGGCTCATTCAACATCCAGAGAGGGAAGCGAGTCAGGAGACAAAACGTCAGGTTACCTTGATTCTTACAATACTTCTGTAAGCATGTCACTTCAATATATATATATATATATATATATATGACACACTTCAAAAAGTATTGTTATAAATCAATCCCGTCATATATACGTGGCATGCTTACAAATGTATTGTCACAGATGCACAGTTGGTCTAAAGCTGCGGTCTGCAAGACAATGGAAAGCTTAAAAAACTTTATTATCTTTATTTTATTTGCCCATTGTACTTTCTTTCTTTTTAAAAAAAAAAATAATAACTTATCTCATGGCTGAAAATAGCTGAACAAAGATAAAGCAGCTAAATGGACTGATATTACATTAACAACAAAAATAGGGTAAGAAGAAAAAAAGCTAAAATGGTTAAAAAATTAAAAAATTCTAAAATGCCTCAAATCGCTAAAAAAAAATAAGGAAAAGACTATTTTTAAATGCTTAATTGCCCAGAGTCTCAACAACTAAAACAACAAAAAATTTGGACTGAAACTAAAAAGTAAATAATTTAAAATAGATTAAATAAATCTAAAAAGTACAGCCTCATATAAAATTTTAAAAAGCAAAATGGCAAAGAGTCGATACAGTGAAAACAGCTAAAGCTACTAAAATGGCTTTAAAACAGATTTTTTTTTTTTTTTTTTTTTTAAACACACTAAAATAATAAATTATGTCTGGTGTTCTATATATTTAGTGGAAAGTTGCAAAAGTGGCTTTTGGTCATAAAGGTTGCAGACACCCTGGTCTAAAGGACAGGAGTCATGCCAGTCATGAAAGAGGTTTGGCTTCCATGCGTGGTCACTTAAAAAAAAATATATATATTTTTTTTTTTAATTCTGTCACATCATCCAGAGGTCTTTGTTTGGATGTTGACATGACATCCAGACAGGACCTCGTCTGGAAGACGTCATTTGCATCAGTGGAGACAACCAAAGCAGTCAAACCATTAGCGTCCACGTCTCCCGCCACCACCACCACCCCACCGAGCGCTGAGCAGGCAGGAATCACAAAGCAGGCGGCGGTTAGTTCATGCACAGGTGCAGAAAGCAGGAGAGTCGGTGACCTTTGAAGGTGCGTTCATGCTCACAGTAACATGCCGTGTGGACGGCGAGGGACGGCGAGGCCCTTCAGCCAACGTGCTGCAAGGGAAGGACAAGACGGCGTGAAGACGAGCACAACACAGTACAGTGACGAGAGGGAGACATTAAATACACAGTTCAGCACATGTCGTTTGTTCTCAGGTTTTGATGTTCGGGGTCCATTAAAGTGTTGCAGATAAAAAAATAAAAAAAAAAGACAAACTACCTCCTGCAAGACAATACTCACATGTGGTCCCACTTGGGTTGTCCTCATGAACTGGTTAAAATGAAATGCTTGCACTTTAAAGAGCCCACTCAGAGCTTTTATTTAACTAACTATTCTTTTTCTTTAATAAGAAAATAGGATTTATTTGTTTTTCTCGTTGTGGGGAAAATGTAGGATTTTGTTGAGCACCGTGCTGGATTTTATTAACATAATTATTCATTTTTAGAATCCAGCATGAATTCAAAATGTGGCTATTCAACAGGAAATTCTGATTTTTACTGAGCGGTTGACGAGGAGATTATCTAAAATGACACTTTAGGTGTTTTTGTGTTCCGTTTTTTTCATAAAAATTTTTTTAATGAATAAATCCTGGAGTGATTTGGAGAATTAAAATCCAGTAGAATGGGTCTGATTCTCTTTAAATCAGGTTTTCAGGTCCATGAAACCTGGATGTGTGTGTAAAGAGGCGTGTTTTCAAGACAAATGTCACGTCTCAAGAAATGAAAGTGTAAAATAAAGACTCCCAAGTCAAGTTTATAGTCTGAATCTGTTTGGAAGAATTCAAGTTTGGTTTGAAAAGTCTTTCAAGCTCTCAGAGTTTCAATCCAGTCCAGAGAGTCTGGGTGTGTTTGAGAGTTTGGTCACATGTCGCCATCATTTCCACTCTTTGTGGTTCATTAATCAATTCAGAAAATTCATATATTACAGGTTTCATAGGTTGCGGAAGTAGGGAAGACACTCAATCTGATAAGTGTTTCATTTTAAACGCTGAAATAAAAATCTCCATCTCTGCATTAAAGAGGCTGAATTTAAGACATGCCCATGAGTTCCAAACAGCAGATGTACAGTGCACACCGTTCTGCCGTTACCTTTGCCCTTGTCTCCAAAAGCCAGCTCGGGTGGAACTGTTATTTTCCGTTTCTCTCCAGGACACATGTCCATCATCCCAAGGTCGAGGCCCTTGATGACCTGACCCACACCCAGCACGAACCACTGGGGGTGCCCGTCTTTGTCTGACCGACTGCAACAGAAACAAAACAATCAGATGACCCTTAGGAACAAAGGTCAAATCAGATCAGGTTGAACTTTTAGTATCCCAACCTTATGATGGTAATCATTCAGGAATAACGCACAAGATTCATATAATGCAGAGTTAAAGCTTGATAATAAAGCATTTATTCAATCATAAACTACTTGTGGAGAATTCTACATGCAGACCAGGTTAAACTTCTTTCAGATTTGTCTTTTTCTTGGACAGACTGACCTGCAGTAGAACTGCGAGCCATCCTCGGCCAGGTAGCCGTCGTAGTGAGCGTTGATCAGGTCTCCTCTCTTGCTCCTCTGGCTGCACTCCTGCGGCAGGAACAGCACCTCAGTCTTCACCTCGGCGTGCGGCTGCACAGCGGAGGCCCGGACGGTCCGCAGGCCGAGCTGTGAGGACGCCAGCAGGCACAGCGTGCAGCTCAGGAACCTCCACATTGTCCAACTCTGCTTTCGTGGCAACTTGTGAAGAGTGACGGGGTTCGTCCTGGCGGAACTGATGCAAAGGAAAATGCAGTGATCCCTCAGTTTGGACTGTCAGGCGAAATGCGCTCGTGTTCGGTTGATCCCTTGTGATTGGTCGATCTGGTACTAAGCCCCGCCTCTGGCCACCGTCCATTGGTCCAGAGGATCCACGCTCTTCCTGACAGACAAAGAACAGGGATAAAA
Organism: Blennius ocellaris; assembly: GCF_963422515.1. Classification (NCBI taxonomy): domain Eukaryota; kingdom Metazoa; phylum Chordata; class Actinopteri; order Blenniiformes; family Blenniidae; genus Blennius; species Blennius ocellaris. The sequence goes on along the minus strand of NC_137655.1, from coordinate 5,603,369 downwards.
TATCCTCGTGCACAACTTCTGAAAAGTTTTTATCTGACGATTTCGTTTTACTTTGAGAAAAAAAAGCGTTGTTTGGGCTCTTTTTGAGAAAATATACAGAGCCGGAAAAAACACATTTTCTTACTTTATATATTTTATTTTCATTGTGGCAATATTCATAAATGTAAAAGAAAAACTGTTATTAATTCTTGCACGGAATTCAATAAAACACATCCAATCAATCCACTCCCCAAGCAATTAACAGTGGGATTGATTTGGTTGTATAGGTTTTGAAATGATGAAAACTTACATTTTTGATATATCCATGTTTTGTTACATATGTGCACAGTATTGTTGTTTAATAATATCAACAAAAAAAAGGTTGAAATCTGATATTGTGAGTAAAACTTGAATAATAGCCTACTTCTGGGCCACCGTACCCATGCCATACAAGCTATAAATCAATAATGAAAACTGTTTTTACACAAACTCAATTTACACATAAAATAGAAACTGCAATTCAAAATTTAACAAACAAAGCCGTGCAACCATACCTGCCTCACCCTACAATTTATGAAAGGCTGCTGGGGGGGAATTCCATTCATAATGACGCCATTACAGGCGCGGCCATATTCGTTGGCCACAGCTATTTTTTACTCGCTGGGATTTCTCAAAGGACGATCAATCTACAATAATATTCGCTTGGTAGTTGACCATATTGATTACAATTATTTGATAACCAATATCGACTTCATACTTTTCTTTGATTTCAACAAGGCTTGTGACTCGGTTGAACACGAGTTTATCTTGAATATTTTGGGTTTGATAATACATTGTAAATTATGATGTTATATTAAGATATTAATAGTTGTTTTTCTCTCCCTGAGGGCAAAGACCCCTGATTAAAGATAGAAAGAGGCAGAAGACAAGGATGTCACATCTCTCCTCTATTGTTCATTGTAGCTACTGTTCTACTGGGTAGTTTGGAACAAAAATTTCAATATTGAAGGCATATATATCTATCAATGAACATCAGTTGATCATAAGTCAGCTTGCTGGAGAAGATACAACACTCTTTCTGAAAAGCAAAGACAAAAATCCCTTGGTCTTACAAACCATTGCTCTTTTCTTTAGGGCCTCCAGTTTACAGTTTTAAAAAAAGTGGTTGCAGACGTATAAGGTGTGTCTGAAGAAAAGAAAACCTCGTGACTGCCGTCACCTGATTGGACACATCAGAAAAGGTACAGTACAATATGTTTATTGATGCTCAGTCATAAGATCTGAGTGAAAAAATGCGCTGAGTGAGAGAGGTGGAGATAAAGTTGATTGAGATAAGTGTTTTGCCAGTGTGGGAATCGTTTTAATCTTATTTTATAAAGTTTTGGGAGGGGACGAAAAACAGGCAGCGCAGCATAAAATACTGTACAACAACCGCCAGGGGGCAATAAACACACGGAGACAAAACTTCAGAACATTACGTAAAAGTCTTTATTACTTTCAGATTGCTTGATTCTCTTCATACATTGCCTGGGCTCATTTACAAAGATAGAGAAACGTGTTTTTTGATGAGTATATTGACATTTGTGAATATGCCATTTGGATAAAAGTAAAATAAGATTAATGATATAAAACAGTTTTTTTTCTAACAGGGAAAGTCAATGAAGCCACATGTTCAAAGCAAAGGCAGAAGTGTTGTTCAATACAGGCAGAGATCACGGTGCAAATATCTTCATAACCGGTTAGAAAAAAGGGCAAGGCCAAAACAGATCAAATATCTTTTCAGGGTGTTCTTTACAGAAAGAGCAATTTATGGTGTTTTTTTTTTATCGTTGTAAGAAAACACGTCATGGGTAAAATCTGTGAATTATTTAAAAAAAAAATACTTATTTTACTTTGTTATTTATCACGTATCTAGCTGGGAAATTCCTAGTCTCTTTTTCCAGTCAACGTCACAAATAATGTACTTTTAAATAGCATAATTACTCCAGCAAGGATGGTATTTGTAACAATGTGAAATTTGTTCATAGGAATTGAAATGCAATATTTGGAAAAACAAAATTTGAAAAGTCATTCATCTGAGCCATCTGAGTTAAACTACTGATAAACCAGATGTTTGTGAATAAATCAGTCATGGTAAAATAAGAATTTGTTTCTATGCAAGATATCTTTATTATTCCATATGTGGTCCTTGTGCGGGGAGAAATTATGTTTTTAGATCAATGTTAAAGAGAGAAACATCTGTGTGTGGTAATACCAGTGTGGGAATCAACGTCCTTATTAATAGTCATTACTGGGAAAAACAATTAAGTAATACCATATTTTAAAAGCAGTGTCTCTCAGGGCACATTCGTCCCTCCTATCTCCTTTCCTATCTATTTTTCCTTGTGTTTAAGTGACTGCCATGATAAGGAACATCCGAATTCTCAATAAGCTAAGGAAAGGAGGCCCAGTGCTTCATTTAGGACCTCCTTTAGCATAGGAAACACTGATGCATCCTTACTTGCAGCAACAAATTTTGGGACCTGCTCATCTGAGGCTTTCAGGGAAACTCAGAATGACTCAATGCAGACCATGTTAAGCTACCGATGCAATAATCCTTCTTGAACAACTTTAAATAATCTAAAACTCATAGCCCAACTATGAATGTTATGCCGATGTTGTAAAATAAGCACAGTAAAGAAAATAAAATGCCGTGCAGCCTTTTCTCAGTTTGCATTGGTTTTTTATTCACCTGGTAGCCTCTTTTCCTTTTATTTGATTTCAGTTCAAAACTTGTGATATTCAACATTATAGCAGCGTTTAGATGCACAGGAGAAATGTTATAAATGCGGTTTTGTTAGTCCTTTTCCGGAAATGTGAAGGGTTCCCCCCCACCCCCACTACGGATGACGTCACTAATCTACGCCACCGTTGCATTATTAATACGTCACCAAGTGATAGTGTAGTCCGACGGTCACAACCATAGATATATATACGTAGATGTTTTATATCTATGGTCACAACAACATCATCGCCTTTCCTTAACTCCTTTGGGAAGCCTTCTAACATTAACCCCGTGACGTCGTCCAAGGGTTTAAGGTAAAGTCGATAGGAAAGGAGAAAGGAAGGACTATCCGGATGTACCAAGGCTTCAGAATCAGTACATTCAGTACAGCGCACCAGTAATTATTAGGGGGGGCGTGGCCAGGCGGGCTGTCACTCTTGTTCCATTGGGCTGCAGCGAAATCCAAGTCTCGCGATACTTGGCGCCTCCGCCGCGGCGCTCTGGCTCCCGGAGCCGATATCTCGCGCTACGTGAAGCTCGGACGTCTCATTCCAGCACGGTCACACCGGTCGGGAGGGGGTTTCTGTTCATCCCAGCGATCCACTTCGGAATTTACACTGATAACTCCGTCTTTTTATTTATTTAAAAAGTAACCGTGTGTCTATCTCGACGAGTAACCGTCTACTCGACGCTGTCATTTGTACAGGAAACTGTTTAAAAACCAAGTTTACGGCAGCAGAATCGGGGTCGCGCTAACAAAGAAAATCCTTTCTCTTCTGAAATAATCCCCCAATACTCTCTTTAGTTATGAGTCATGTGGTCGTTGATAATCCACACGGTCTAGATCAGCAGGTAAGTGATTCTACATTTCCAATTCGCTCGCCTGGTGTGTGTTTTGTGGCTTGGCACATGTAGTTTCGACATAGCGAGAGGGAAAAAAGAGCGGAGCTAAGTGGCTAAGCTAACGCTGCTAAAATGGAGGTGACGATGTTCCGGCAGTTTGTGATGGCGGAGCTCGGCACTGCGCCGCGAGGCTAAAAACTTACCCGACAACCGCTTCGGGCCTCGCTTTGCGCTCATTTTCCGTTCACAATAAACCCGGCTCTTTTATCCCAGTCTGTCGTTAAAGACGTTGGGAGTTGTCGTTTCGCCGGTGGAAAATTACCGGCTTCTTAACGAGCTAGCCGGGAGTTAGCCGGCTAACGCCGAGGCCTCCGCAGCCTGAAACGTGGCGCAGGAGATAATGTTCCAGCTCAGATTATCTGCTTTTAAAACGTTTTTACACGATGTATTAACCTCACATTAAACACGTACACTGCCAATAGTCTCGTCTGACTTCAGTTACACGCCTTCATGCGTCTCATTGTTGGAATTTGACAACATTTACTTGTGAAAAGCTTCAGACAAACTGGTTAATTAAACGTAATTTAACTGAATTACACGAGGGATTTGAGATTTAGTCAATTTGAGAGGGGGACGGGGACTGTTGTAAGCATTTTACGGCCAGTTTAACAGACTGTTTAAGCGTGTTCTTGGATTCTGTCGAACTATTTTACTAGTTTTTGCCTCTTTATTTCATAACGAAAAAAAATGTATTGTGAAATGCTTGTGCTTATGTCACAATGGCACACCACTTGGTTAAATTGAATACATGAGTCATTTGATATGAAAAAACTATTGTGTTTAGGAAGTTAGGGCCAGTTTAACCTTGCCGATTGGAGGAAGGTGTTCGCCTCGTGTTTTTTTAAATTTCCCCTTTGTTACATAAGGGCATGCTTGGGCTTATTCCACAGACGCACTGAACTATAGTTACGTTTTAGGGGTATTTAATATTGAAATGGATTTATGTGTTAACAATTGTTTAATTCTTTCTTGTGTAGTATACCGATTTCTGCAAAAAACAAAGTCCCCTTTTTTGTCTTAAACGTGTTTTATTATAGGCACACTGGTTCAATAAACTTAATTACATTAGGGATATTTAAGGGTGCGAAACATTTATCTTCAAGAGGTTGCACCTAGCTTTAAGAGAACTGTATGCATTCTTACCATTTTCTGAGTTTTTCCCAAAACGCAATTACTGAGAAAGTCCCCATTTTAAATAGTATGCTTGTTTATGTATTTATATATATATATTGTAAAAAAAAAAAAAAAAAAAAGCACTTCTGTTGAAGTTACAGCCAGCTTAAGTTTAGTGAACTGTTTCAAAGTGCATTTTTCTGTGCATCTTTACCATGTTCCCGGTTTCTGTCCCCGTTTGTTCAATATTTTCCCTTTTTTTCCCAGCTTGCTGCCCTAGACTTGAACTCTGCTGACGGACAAGGCGGAGGAAGTGAGTAATAACAGATTTACACATCTTCCCAGCAGTATCCTGGTTGTATTAAAAAAAATTGCCGCAATACAGGTTGTAGGAGTCCAATCCACGCTCTTTGTGTTTGTAAATAATGGTGATTTTAGTGAAAGTAACTGTTTGCTTTCCCCTTCTTTCAGGGCGTTACATTCCACCTCACTTGAGGAACAAAGAGGCTTCCAAGAATGGTAAGTTGCGGGCACAGAGCCGCCTGGTTTGATCAAGTTAAAAAAAAAAAAAAGCCTGTCGGGGCGTCGTAACTCGACTTGGACCAGATCTGTTCACGTGTTGACGCCAGTCAAAACTGAAACGGCAGCCTGGCTGCAGTTCAGGACAAAGAAGGCATCCACTCGTGTGCATACAATAAAATTGATTACCACTGTGTCCGTGGCAGCTTATTCTGGCCTGGGAAAAGACTGGCGGGTGGGATTAAAGAGTGGCTGCTGCTACGTCTTTTTTTTCTTTTCTTTTCTTTTCTTTTTTACCTCAGACTGATCACATGGATGGAAATTAGACCTGAAGGGAATGGGGAGGGTTTAGGGCCCGTTTGCACGGCAACGACTTCAAGTGAAAAATACACTACCTTCGCTGTGTATTTGGTGTCTGTTTATACAGCGACGGTGCCCCAGGCCACTGAAAGTGCAACTTTTTGAAAATGACTCCCAGCGTGGAACTTTTTGCAAATGCGGGGGGCTCCCGAGTAGATGAACCAACAATGGCGGCCTCCAGAGTGGCATACCTCCCAGCCCGCGTTCTAGTTTCATGCTTGGGTTGCCGTATTAACAATCCAACCCGATCCTCTGTCCGTATTCTCCCGTTATTAATGTTTATAGCCTATTCTCTGCTGCATGTGTGTGATTTCATGGCAAAAACAACCAAGAGCACCAACTTGTGGCCTGGTATGCTAACGACATAATCTTCAGACTTTCTGCTGTTGTTGTGCAAATGGGCATTGTTTTTCGGTCCTTGCCGTGTAAACTTGAAACTTTTCTATAGCGAGAGCACTAAACGATGCATTTTTACTAGAGATGTCACATTCATGTGTTGACTGGGGGGAAAAAAGTAAAGTTCATTGTTAATGCCAAGACGTGGTTGTGGTGTTGATGATTTATTTGTCGTCTGGCCTCTTAAAGGCCTTAAAGGCATGTGTGCCTGATTTGATGTTAAAATCTTTGGATTCTTGGTTCTGTGTCTCTGCACACTTGACCTTTTTTCTCGTCTTTTTGTTTTTTTACTGTTTTCTTATTCCACAGCAGGAAATGCTTATTCCGCTGGTAGACAGTGCGGTTTTTCAGTGGCACCCGTAAATTTCTGTAAGTCCCTTCTGTCTGCTTTCGCTGAGGGCAAACCTTGCATTTTCAGATGCATGAAATAGCCATTTTCTACACCAGCAAAGCCAAGGGGGTTAGCGGGTTATGTCAGATCCACACTGCAGTGATTCATGATTAATTGATGTGCTTCTTTCTGCTGAAATGCTTGCAGGCAAATATAAGAAAGTACCTTTATGTGACCATATAACCTGTTGGTTTAAAAATTGTCAACTTTTTTTTATATTTATATATAACGAAGCCCTGCAATGTTCTCTCAAGTTTCTCTGAAGCAGTTTCCACAGCCATGGCAGGCAGAGTGTCAGCAAAGAAATAACTATACTTCAGGCTGGGATGACTGTCAGATTGGTAACTATTAGTGTAAAGTCAAGCCTGACATTCATACTGCATGAGCCAGAACTCCAGTCTTTTTATAGCCTGCTTCCCTACCTTTGCTCAGGTTACCCAAGACTGGCCTCTCAAGAGCTTGCCTTTTACCATGCCTACAGCGGGGGCTGGCCAAGCAGATGTGGTATACCCGTGACCTCTACCTGCATGCCACGCCAATGTACCCGCTGGCAGATCACATAGTTTGCCATAAGGGGCGCAGTCAGTGTGGGGTGCCGCCCCCCCCCTCCCTGCTTTGTCACGTGAACACGAGCAGCAGAAGTCTGGGCCTAACACTCTTTGCTGAAGCTTGCACTTGGAAGTTGCTTCTGATGCATGGTGATGGTGCCTTAAAGACTGCACTGCATCACTGGTGTGAGCCTCTTACTAATGATGGGACAATGGCAGCTGCGGGAGTCCAGAAACCCCCCCCCCCCCCGATTCATGGCCATTTAATCCTATTAGCACGATCATACAGTAGTGTTAATTTTGAACTGACATCATTCAGCGCCACTCATTAATCATTTGTGGACTTTATTTCTTTTTGTTTGTACTGTAAAGGAACAGTGGGATTATTGAGTCCTGTGCTCAGAATCCGGGTGCATGTAGGTTTTTGTTCCAGCGCCGCTCTGGGCAATTTCTTTGATCGCGTCACTCTTGTGTGCAGCCAAAAAAATCACCTTTTGAAGCCTGCTGGTGATCCTGGGAACAGAAACTTGATGCACCGCTCTGTAGCACACAATACTCCTGACCTATGGCATCTGTCTGAACTGAGAACTGTAACTTCAAAGTGAAATGATTGCCACATGTCCTGTGTGGCATCTCCCAATGACATTCGGTTGATTTTGGTCATTTAATCTTTGCCATTTTCCCTTTCGATTGGTGGCATGTCCAAGCCAATTACTACTCTGGTGGCTGTACCAGGTTTAAAAAGACAAAGTCGGCATGTGAAGTCTACAGTTGAACTGGTTTGGGTAGAAATGCTGTTGGACTTTTCTGGGCGTTGCTGGAATCATGTAGGTTAGGCTACTATCCAAACAATGCATCCATGTTTTGGTGTTGATCATTTCCAGTGTCTTGTTTCTCCTGGGACTTACAGTCTTGGGTCTTTGGTTTATTGTCTGGTTCGATGTGATCTCTTGATGTTAAGCACGGACATTGCTGTATGGTGTGCTTCACCTGGTTTGCAGAGTTTTTGAGCATTATTGGTGTGAATGAATCGTTTCATTGGGTAAACAGTAGTTCAAGACGTGTGTGAACCACTGGGGTGGACGGACTTGCCTCTTAACATACGTTGACCTCGCATTGCCACCCTTGGTTATGGATTACTTGCTAATCCAAATGTATCTCCCTGAGAGATCCACGGTGCACTGACCAGAATCTGGTTCGTCATTAAAATACCAAGCAGTGAGACGAGCTCGAGGACGGCACAGCTTGGCGTTTGAATCCCCACAAGGTTTTTTCCCTTGTGCTTACGAGACGGGGGACACGGTAACAGCAGTGTTTACCTGTTGGTCCATGAGCGGAAGCTCAGAGCTCCTCCACAGATCTGGCAGAACCAGTTCTCCAGAGAAAGGCCAGTGACAGGCTGAACCTGTGCGGTCTGTCCGCACATCGGTGCCGTTGTGGCAAGCCTCGCGTTCCAGCCTCCAACGCCGACGGGAACAATGACACAGCCAGATCGCTGTGCTGAATGTCCCATTCGGGCTCATGCAGGGTGCTGTATGCCTGTAGCTATAGACAAGTCAGCCTACACAGTTAATGCATGTGTAGTTTCAAATATTCTCTTACAGAAATCTGCTTTGGCATTTTTCTTAATTGCATTGAACTCTTTCAGTTCAGGTCCTAGGGTGCAGGAGTCACTTGTATCCCACTTTTCTTTAGATATTCAAATTGGGCAAAAAACCAAAAATGGGACATTGGGTTCATAGCTACACCATAAGTGTACTTTGCATATTGTGGCCTTTTTAAAGCGACATGTGCTAACCCTTCTTACCTTTCCCTTGTCTCCTCCATGAAGACTCGCCCGGATGGGACGGCGGACGCAGCAATGGATTTGTGAATGGTTACCACGACAACCGCGCAAACGGTGGCTTTGGAGGGCGCGGACCCCCTCGCAATGAGAGAGGTGGGCGCGGCGCCTTCCATGGTAACAGGGGTGGAGGCTCGTTTAATCAGCCATTTGAAAATGCAGGTGGGGAAATCTAAGTAAATAGTGGAAAAGAAAAACCAAACCCCATCTGTACAAGTAGTCGAGAGTAGCTTAAAACATAAACGATCCTCCCCCCCGAGCTTTCTTGATATACGCAGTACAGTGTACATCAGCTGTTACCTTTGAGTAAATAGAGTACTCTGCTAATTTTTGACCATGAGCCGGCTTTTCTGATTTTTGGGGGAACCAGCAGTACGTTCTGCTTGGTTCGCTAGGAAACATCTTCATCGTACGTCGTATCTCCCAGTTCTTCTGAGCTCAGTCTCTTCATCGTAGGCTTTGGTGGCTATGAAAACAAAGAGGGAGGCTGGAGCGGGCAAGGCAGGGATGCTGCCTACAACAGCTTTGGAGGACGCAATGACAGAACCAAGTCCAACTTCTTCAACGACCGCGGCTCCAGCTCAAGAGGAAGGTATGTCGAAGAAATTACTTTTATGTGCTGCTGATTTCACTGCTTTTCATAAAGGCGGCATTTAAAACCGTCTGTTTGTTTTAGATACGACCGCGGGGGCTTCTCATCAGGAGGAGGAGGAGGAGGAAGCAGTCGCTGGGCGGAGGACATCAGAGAGGACGACTGGTCCAAGCCCACCGCGCCGAATGAGCGCCTGGAAAAGTAAGAATGAATCCTGAGATTCCACAACTCACCAGTTTTACCCGCACAGCAACATGAACTTGTGAAAATCTCCACTTTTCTAGTGAGCTGTTTTCTGGAAGCAACACTGGCATAAACTTTGAGAAGTATGACGATATTCCAGTGGAGGCGACTGGAAGCAACTGCCCGCCTCACATTGAGAGTGTAAGTTTATTGCCATTCGTCTGGCTGGAGGCTTGGAAATCTCGTCCTGACGAACGTTTTGTCTGATGTAGTTCCACGACGTGGACATGGGGGAGATCGTCATGGGGAACATCGCCCTGACTCGCTACACTCGACCCACTCCTGTCCAGAAGCACGCCATCCCCATCATCAAGACCAAGAGAGACCTGATGGCCTGTGCCCAGACTGGTCAGTGTTAAAAAAAAAAAATTCTATATCCTCTTGTAAGTAGAGAAAAAAACCAGTTTTAACATTTTTGTTGTTAAATCTCTTTATACGCGATTCCTCAGGCTCTGGTAAGACCGCCGCCTTCCTGCTGCCGGTGCTAAGTCAGATCTACACCGACGGGCCGGGAGCTGCCCTGCAGGCCGCCAAGAACGGCGGACAGGTACTGTAAATGGCAAATGCACAACTTCGGGGTAGCCAATCAGACGGCTCACAGATTTTTTTCTGACCGACAGGAGAATGGTCGGTATGGCCGCCGTAAGCAGTACCCGCTCTCTCTGGTCCTGGCCCCCACCAGAGAGCTCGCCCTGCAGATCTATGACGAGGCCAGGAAGGTGAGCTGCAACCTCGTTTTGGAACGCTTCCATTTCAAAAAATGAGTTGAAGCTCGGGTTTCTTTAAGCCTTGTTCTCTTGTTCTCCAGTTTGCATATCGCTCCCGTGTGCGCCCCTGTGTGGTGTACGGAGGCGCTGACATCGGCCAGCAGATCCGTGAACTGGAGCGAGGCTGCCACCTGCTGGTGGCCACTCCGGGCCGTCTTGTCGACATGATGGAGAGGGGCAAGATCGGTCTGGATTACTGCAAGTCAGTATCCCACAAAGCCCTGCTCAATCCACCGTCGGGCTTCACTGTCCCTGGGATGTTAATGTCTCTCGTCTCTCGGCAGCTACCTGGTCCTGGACGAGGCCGACCGCATGTTGGACATGGGTTTCGAGCCACAGATCAGGCGCATCGTGGAGCAGGACACTATGCCACCGAAAGGCATCCGCCAGACCATGATGTTCAGTGCCACGTTCCCCAAAGAAATCCAGGTGACTCTCACTCAATGCTTTCTTGGAAATTTTTCGGCTCGACCTTCTTGTAAATGGGGCTTCGGGTTCATATCGGATCAGCGGTGGGCTTGTTTGTCACCCAACAAACTACGTGAACAATGAGGACTCCTGTCCAGGGCAAACATGTACATTCATGTCTGCTCTGCTCAGTTTTACAGTTATCTGTTTATTGTATTTCTCTCCTGATGCTTTACATCGTGATCCTTGAACACGTTTCTTTACCTTTGAGCTCAAACTAATCATTACCAATACATGTCTCTTTGCTGAGGGCCAGCATTCTTACTGGGTAATGATTGTTTGCTCTGAAGATATACTGTCACTGGCAAACATTGGCTGTGTGGTCTGTCATAAAAGATCTTTTACAATGGAAGCAAAGCAATTATCACTTCACTCACTCCACTAATTTGAGTGATCCAGTCATAATGGAAAAATTATAAAAACAGAAATTGACCAGACTGAAAACTACAAACTGCCGTTTGTTACTTCCTACAAGAGTCTGATTAGGAACGGATTGCAGAATTTTCCCAAATATGCTCAGTTTCCTGGTTAAAATGTAAAGATCTCAAAGCAGTGTAAAGTCTAAGAATGGTAAACGGAGTGAACTGTATGAAGAGTTTATTACAGCAGAAAGTACTTTAAAATGAAGCTGTAGATTAACACTGTTGGCTTAACTTATTAAACTCGTTGGTGAAAGTGTTTATTCCCGACTCATTGAACCTTCACAGCCAGAGCCGCATGGGCCCCAAGTTCACTTTGAGTTTTCTGAACATTTTCTGGTGTTTCATAGCAACCAGGTAGCTCGCGTTCATGTCAGCACCAGAGTCCTCTCCCCCACCCCCAAAAAAATTGTACTATTGGCCAGATCAGAGCCTTCAGCGGACTGGTTTTGTCCCGGGGACCGTGTGTTCGACACTCCCGATTTACAGTATCGCGTATTACTACTCCTCTCCAATGTAACGTGTGAAACCGTCTGCGTTGTTCCGTTAGATCCTGGCTCGTGACTTCCTGGAGGACTACATCTTCCTGGCAGTGGGCCGTGTTGGTTCCACCTCAGAAAACATCACCCAGAAGGTGGTGTGGGTGGAGGACACCGACAAGCGGTCCTTCCTCCTCGACCTGCTCAACGCCACGGGTAAGTAACGCTCACTCAGTGGCTAAGAGTACACACACGTACACACACACGCGTGCACTCCCTCCCTCCCGTTCGACTGTAAACCTGCCATTGTGTGTTTGGTCAATCCGCGCTCACACACCAAGCTAATATTGACTTTGCCGCATCTCTGCTAACGATTGTTCACTATAGCAAGACGCTAAACATGAAAACAAACTAGTGCAGGGGTGAGCAGGCCCTTTCCTCCCCCCTCCCCCCTCCCCCCCCCCACCATTTTATAGAGGGGTTGTGTTTCTAGTCATGATGATCTGAAGCTGTGAACGTTTTGTACTGAGCAGCCTCCCGTTTACTGGCCGGTTTGGTTTTATCTTAGTTATTCCCAATGAGGTTCAGGAAAATGTGACAGAGGCCCCAGAGAAACCAGGTGAGTGTGAACATCCCTTTAATAACTTCACTGTGACCCACAAGCCAGAAACATCACATCCCCCACAGCTCATTGTGTCCCTCCGCTCCCCGGCCGACATGCTGCCTCGCGTCTTTTGTTTTTCTCTGATCTCCGCTTTGTAGAGGAACATTCTGCCGTTGCATCAAACTCCCGAGTGAAGCATCCACTTGAACGTTAATCACTCCGGTGTTGTCAGCTGTCGGCCGCCGTCAGGTGGCTCTGACAAGACTTAATGGCGGCTGACGTTCAACAACACCGGTTTCCTCGGCCCCAGTTTACGCTCAGGCCCCGTTTACGCAACGTCTCCAGGTGAAAACCTTGCTTGTGTTTTGGGGTTCCGTTATCGCAACAGTGCTTGAAGCCACTGAAAACACAACTTTGGAAACCTTTTGTTATGAAACCACACACGTTTCCAACGGGGGGAAAAACTCGCTGACCAACGTGTTAATGACATAATTTTCAGCGAATCTGCCGTTTCCATGGAAACTCATCCTGAAATTGGAAAAAGTTGTCAAGAGACTGCAAAACAAAAACGACATGCTTTCATCTTAAATGTCGCGTGAACGGGACCTGAATTAAACCCAGTTGAGGTTCAATTCATTCACTTGTTAAATAACTTACTTTGACTATAAGATTTTTGGTTTTTTTTTTCTCAGGACTTAAATTTAGACTCAAGTTTATGAAGTACAGTGGCAAATGGTGCGACTTAGAATGGCCTGTCCCTCCTCCCTCCCATCACCCCCTTTGTCATTTTTACAACTGCGAGCTTTTCCTCTGAGAGCCATTAATGCCAGACATCTGGAAAGCAACCCAATTCATCAATTATTACTGATAAATGTGGTTTTTGAGATTTCTGTACACAGAAAAAGAAAATCTTAAGTTGGTGTTGTCAATTAATGGTTGTCAGTGAATTAAAAGCTTTTTATTGCAACCCTCCATTTTATAAGTTCTCATTCTTTTCTCATGTGCAGGCAGTTTTCAGTGTAGTCTTGTTTCTGCTTCCATATTTTAGTGACTTTAAGCATCCTCTTTCACGCTTTAGTTTCAGGTAATCCATTGTTTTGTTCTCCTCCTTTCGCGCCCTTTACCTTGCTCTTCCTTCCTTTTTTTTTTTTTTTTTTCTTTTTTTTTTTTTCTCGTCTTCTCCATTTCTGGCTGCACAGGTAAAGACTCGCTCACCCTGGTGTTTGTGGAGACGAAGAAGGGAGCCGACGCTCTGGAGGACTTCCTGTACCGCGAGGGCTACGCCTGCACCAGCATCCACGGGGACCGATCCCAGCGGGACCGGGAGGAGGCGCTGCACCAGTTCAGATCCGGGCGGTGCCCCATCCTGGTGGCCACAGCCGTGAGTCTCGCACCTCCGTTACACCTCATGACAGATCGCAGCAGAAGGTGGCCTGGATTAAGGTGCCTTTTTATATTTAGATCGGATTTCTGTGGACGCTACAGGCTGGTTGTTGCTTGTTCCAGACGTGTCAAAATGCAGATGCACACGAAAATAAAATCTATTTATACTAATTGGAGTTTATATTTGTATATGCACACACTGCCTGAAAGCAAGTTGAGGATGAGGAGGAGCATCTTCCCTCCGGCTGAACCTGAATCTAAACTTTTTACCCTTTTATCTTTTTTTCCGCCTTTATATATTTTGCTTATTCTCGACAAATGTATTTATTTATATAAAGTCAGTCCAAAAATGTTTCAGACGTATATTTTTTTTAAATAGAAATACTACTGACTGGGCCTCATGATTCGTATTTATATCAATAAACAATGCATTTTCACCGTTTTTACAGTAAAACTGACAGCTTTGACAGCTCATTTTACCTGAAAAAACCTGAATGCATATTGAAAAAAAGGTAAAGTTTATGGATCAAAGATTATTCGGGTACTTCAGTGCATGTATTGCCAAACTGCCACCTGTTATATTTTCTAATCCTGCGGTTTCAGACTAAACAAATTTAATTATTTGTGAACTGAGGCACTGTAATTGTACTTCAATCTACTATCAATTATACAACTTTAATCCAGTTGTCACACAATCTTCAGAGTTGAGACAAGAGAAATATAACTTGGTTTAAGAGACAAGGTTCCAAAGTTCCACCTGGATAGTTTTTCAATAGCAACATGGTAAAAAGATTGAACTGGTCAGAGGAACTGTCTTTTGGTTTGTCTGTTGCTCCTGGAAACATCGGAGAGGAACCTGATCTAACTGGGTCATGAAGGAAATGTTGCTTTTGGCTGAACTGACGTTGCATTTCTTAAGTAATGGATCATTAATGGAATTTTTCTTTTCTTTTTTTAATTCTCTTCCTCTTCCAGGTGGCTGCCAGAGGTCTGGACATCAGCAACGTGAAGCACGTCATTAACTTTGATTTGCCCAGCGACATTGAGGAGTACGTTCACCGTATTGGCCGTACGGGACGTGTGGGCAACCTCGGTACGCGTTTCTGAAGTTTCCAGTCACTGTCGCTTCAGTCTGCTCTCTCGTTGGTTTACCATAACGTCTCTCCCTCCCTCTCTCTCTCTGTCGCAGGTCTGGCCACGTCGTTCTTTAACGACAAAAACAGCAACATAACCAAAGACTTGCTGGACATCCTGGTGGAGGCGAAGCAGGAGGTTCCCTCCTGGCTGGAGAGTTTGGCCTACGAGCACCAGCACAAGAGCAGCAGCCGCGGCGGACGCTCTAAGAGGTGACGGTCGAGAGACACACCCGCCTCGCAGTTACACTGACATCCTGATTTGTTTGACGTCTTTCATTAATCTGATCTGTGTCACGTAAGCGCAAACGAGGCGATCTGCCGTGGACGGTTTCTGTACCTTGTTGACGCGAGCTCTGCTCCTCCTCAGGTTCTCGGGCGGCTTCGGGGCCAGAGATTACCGCCAGACGCCCGGCGGCTCCGGGGGCTTCGGAGGAAGTCGTCCAGGCCGAAGCGCCGGAGGACACGGAGGAAGTCGCGGCTTCGGTGGAGGTGAGGAGACGATTTGCTCGCTCGGCATTTTTGTTCTGCCTCGTTTGGACACGAACTGTTTGAACATTAGTAAACAAAAAATATCTCACTTTCCATTGTAAGGGAATTAATTACTTGCGTTCATTATTTCCCCCCAAGTTGTTAAAAAATAAATTTGTAATGGCTCGCATGGTTTATGCTCTTAAGGGTTTTTATCCAGATATCAATTGAAAATGCTCAATTACTTACTGCAAGACTAAAGTTCTCGTCGATATTTCGCAACTTAAAATGCAAGTTATATTAGTCATTTTCTGGCAATACAAGTTTTATTGAAGGCTAGAAAGTCCTTATTTGAACTGAAGCACCGTGAAGCTGCTGGGCTCACTTCAAGCCGTTAACCAGGGTTTGTTCAACCCCTGGTGTCACTTAGGAAACTGATTTAATTTTAATAAAGAAATGCATTCTCACTCAAGGCCACTGACACAGTATGAACTGTGTTCTGCACAGATTTAATCAGGTTTGGATGCTGATTTAATTTGTTTTTAACATTTTAAGATGTATATAACAGCTATTGTATACGTGTGTGTGTGTGTGTGTATATATATATGATTGACAGCAAATCTTAACAATTAAGACTTCTGGGAAGTATTTATATATCGTCTGGAACAGTTTTTAGACTTTGTTTTTCATTGAAGTCTTGCATTTTAATATTTAACATAATGAAAATGATAAACTCTTGCTGAAGGAAAGTTCTTCCTGCGACTCCAGATTGTTCTTCAGCTCGTTTTTAGTTCCTTTGAACCTCCGACTTGTTCTGACGTCGCGCTGTCGTCCGCAGGTGGCTTTGGCGGCGGTGGCGGCGGCGGCTTCTACGGCAACGACGGCTACGGGGGAAACTACAGCCACTCTGGTAGTGTGGACTGGTGGGGCAACTAGTCGCCACAGGACCCGGTTGCCAGGCAACCCATTGGAAACCACATGTTAACTTAAAGCCAGACCATAACAACCCTCCCTGTGTAGCTTCACTGACGCACAGTCCATCACCAACCCGGTTCTCTGCCATTCGCTTCTCTCTCCTCCCCGAGCGGAGGTGCAGCACGGCGCCGGCGGCGGCTCGTCACACCGGAGACGGCAGAGACTCGCACACCTCAGAGTGAGCATGGATGCTGACATGCGTTGTCCGACTGCAACCTCGGACTTTCATCGTTTAAAGGAAAGAAAAAAAAAAAGAAAAAAGTATTTTTTTGTTCTTTTTGTTGTTTAAAAGAAATAAGAGGAAAAAAAAAAAGACCAATTGAGTAACCTGAGGATCATTTGTATGTTAATGTAACGGAAATCTGTTTTCATTTCACCAGACGAACATGGCCAAGAGCTCTAAATTAGTTTCTACTTTTCTTTTTCTTTTTTGTTTTCTTTTTTTTTTTGTCGTTGTTTTTGTTTGGTGAAATATATTCAAAAAGGTAAAAACTGAGCTTGGACTGAAGCAAACCTTGGCAAACACGGGGGCGTTGTGGCTCTCCCGAGCCGCGACTCCATTTGAACTTCAAATTTTATCCGCAGGAACATATAATGTAGCCTTTTCTACAGTCGAACAGCTCCGGAGCGTTGCGATAATCCCACCCTGTCTGCATTCGGATCCTCCGGGACAAAGTTACATTTATTTTTCTTGTTTGGTTTCATTTTTATTTTATTTTTCCTTTTTTTTTTTTTTTTGCTCACTCTATCCTGGACAGGCTCCTTTTTCCTGGACACGGTAGTCTTTTGAAATAGCCATTCCTATCGTAATCTTAAGAAACACGGGAAGTCGTTAAAGCAAACCGGTCGCTGAGGTCGAAGCAGGCGATGCTGGAACTTGTTACTCCACAACCTTTTCAAAATTGACTCGACAGTGTTACGGCAGCTAGTCTGTTACCGAGTGCTAGCTGCGCCGAGCGAAGTGGGCGGCGTTTTGTTCCTTTTTACTTGAGAGACGATTTTTTTTGTTTTTTTTCCCCCTTGACGCAGGCGTTTTGCGAAATGGGAGGAAACGAGTCGTTTTTGTTGTTTTTTTTTTTTGTCTTCTGGATCGTTTCTCCACAAAAAAAAAGTGTGACAAAACTCTTACGGGGGAAACGGATGCCATCTTTGAAAGTGAAGTTCAAAATGGCCGCATAAAAAGGACCACAGCATCGGGGGAGAGAGGGGGCGGGGAGAGGGGGAGGGGGGGGTGAAAACAGCGTGATGTCGAACCTGAACCACCAGGCCCAGATGGTATTCTACGCTCGCTAGTGTTTTGTTTTTTGGTCAAGGAGGAAAGGAGGTGTGTGAACTGAGTCGCAGGCTTAACTTAATTACAACCGTTTTCTCTTTTTCAAGCTGCATTGGAGGCATGGCTCATCTTTAATGGAAAAACTAGAGAGAGAGAGAGGGGGGAGGGAGGGGAGGGAGGGAGAGACGGGCATTCGAGCGATCACTGAGGTTTCAATCCCACGGCGGAGCGGGTAGAGCAGCACTCTGGGGGGGGGGAGGGAGGGGGGGGTTCAGTGCACTGCTTTAGTCGTCATTTCTCCGCGAAGGACGGATCGGCTAGAATCCCGTCGACCTGCTCAGACGCGTCTAATAATCTGTGGCTCCCGTCTCGAAACCAGGAGCGAGAGAGTCTCCTCATCGGGTGTGTTGTGCCTTGAAAAACAACCTTTTTTTTCGTTTTTTTCATTTTAAAGAAGTGGAAAAAAAAAAAAGCGGATGCACTGACGGTGTTTTGAGAACTTGAGAATTTTGAATGGTGCTACTTGATTTAGGCGTTGTAGGCCCTCGTACGTCGTGCCCATCGAGTTTTACAAAAGTTGTTTTATTGCACATCTAGAGTTTTATATAGATGTCTCGGATATGTGTCCTTAAAAAGCTTCCAAATATTGTGTGTGAGGAGATCGTCGTCGTCGTGGGGGGGAGAAATAAATAAAAACGCAGCTTGTTTACAAAAGGGGGACGGGTTCTCAACGTTTAAAAACCAGGATTTATTTGGGACCAGGGGATTTAGCAGTTGGGGGGAATTTAGCCATTTGCACAGATTTCTAGATTCTACTTTTGCTGCTAGTTTTGTGTAATTTATTAAGCATTTTTGACAAATATTTATTTTTGTAAGCCTCAAAGTGATTCTTTGAAAGTTTCAGAAACTTGACCAAAAGACAGTACAAAAAAATAAAAAACACTGGCACTTGAATGTTGAATGTCACCTGTATGCGTGAAATTTATATATTTCGGGGTAGTGTGAGCTTTTTAATGTTTAAAGATACATTGGACTCAGTAAATAATAAATATCCACAAGCTGTTTCAGGGCCTCCTCAGGGCCGCTCGTCATCTCGGATTACAAAAAAAAAAATTCTTTTTTTTTTTTTTTTAATTGGGCCACGAAATTAAAAAAAAAAAACAAAACGGGAAAAAAGCAAAAAAACAAAAAAAAACAAACGCGATTGAACCAACATGCCAAGGTTTGTGCTTTAAGCTGTCAAACGAGCAAATAAAATTTCCTAAGCATATCAGTGCAGAAGTGTTCAGATTCTCCAATTGTGTGCATTTATCGATTCTTTATTCTGATTTGACCTGATAATTGTTTTTCTCCAGTGAATGTCTGGCACATGGCAATCCTTAAAAGAAACAAAAAAACATGTGGTTTATTCTCATTGTTGTATTTGCATATATGACGCCTCTACAGTTCTGCCGGAGCGCCGGACGGGTCGGGCCGAGACCCGCCGCTCCGGAGAACCTTAGAGCCCTTTAGATGTAGACTTTGCTTTCTGTATTAGCGTATAGGCTACTGCACTGCATGGGAAATAACTCAGCTGTGCAAACTTGTATGATTTTACCAAAATAAAATAAAAAAAATAAAAATGTTTGAATGCAAAAAAAAAGTTACCTGGAAAAATCGAGCATGTTTCACAACGACTTGTTTACTGTAGACGTGCAGAGAAAAACACCTGTAGCAGGCGGCGCGGCGCCCCGTGTGGATGCGAGGCGGCCGGGCGGTCAATTTAAACTTGGTATTGATTGATTGGATGGGCTTCGTTTATTTTGAGAAATAAAAAAAGTACATAAAGATTTCATTTGTAAATTCATGCGTCGCTTGTTTTATTCTGAGTGGATGTTGATGTGTGGATTTTGTTCGTTGATTGATTTAATAGATTGTTTGGATGTGTTGACCTGCAGCTTTTACAACCAGAAGAGTCGTTTTCACAATTTTCCACCACAAAATTTATCTTGAGCAACAATATGTGTAATTTGTCTGAAATAGTTTTAAAAATCAATCTTCACAGAAGTTCCCATCACATTCATGAAGTACCATCGGTACAGTTTAAATCTATTTTAAGTTTTTAGCTGGTGAAGCAATTATTACTACGTTGAAGTTGCTGTTTAGCAATTTTTCTTATCTTTTTTCATTTCCTGGGTTTTATTAATGAATTTCCAATGTGGAAATAATGGCATGTAAGGTTGGAACCGCATGACGTTGAGCAAGTCCATGAACAAACCGTGTAAAAACACACGGAAAAGCCAAAGGAGTTTTGTTATACTTTTGAATTAATACAATTTTATTTAAGTTTTAACCCTTTTACTGAGAAAAGAAAATGAGAGCAAAACAAATGAGGGAGTTCTTCAAAGGGATAAATGCAGAAATCTGCCAGGGAGTCGACCAACATGGCAAGATACATTTACAAAAGATTCACTGGATTATGGCTTTGAAGACCGGAGCAAAATAATTGTATTAATTTTAGTGTTACTGTATTTTTATTACCTTCATGAATGGAGCATGAGCAAGAAGTTTATGTTTGTCTGCTTGTATTTATCGGTTGTTAACCGTTTCCAAATAAAAACCCCAAAAAACCTTCCCATCCAAAGCGGATGAGAGGTCGGTGTCTGTTGCCATGGAGACGCTGCACGGTGACGTCGCTACCTGACAGGCTAGTTAGCGTCGCTATGGGCATATTTGTTGTTTAAAATCAGTGTGGTACGTAAATGAAAATATTTTTATTTACATAAAAATATCCAAAAGCTTGGAGGAGCCGCAGGTTGTTGACAGGTGACGGGTTTGTTTGGATTGATTTAGTGGATGTATTGATGAGTTGATAGGTTTATTGATAAAGTTGGATGTTTAACGAATAGATTTGTTGGTTTATGGACGATTGAGTTGACGTGTGAAAGGATCCATAAATGATTGATTGGTTATTAGATGGATTGTTGGGCGGTTAATTAATGGGTTCTTGTATTGATTAGTTGAATAGATTTCAATTACTGAACTGTTGAATTGATCCATGGATGGATGTATAGATTACCTATTGATGGATTGTTGGATACATTAGTTGGTGCATTGATTTGTTGGATTGAATGTTGATTGATTGATTGATTGATTGATTGATAGGTGGATGGATGGTTGTGTAGAATTAATTGATTGATGAATTAAAGTGGGTGGTTGTATTGATTAGTTTGATTTGTGACGGTTTGATCGGACGTATAGATGAACAGTAGCATAGATTACTTGATGGACTGGTTTATGGATGAACAGTTGGGATCGATCAGTCGATTGATCGGTAGATGTAACTGATCAATCGGCTGACGGATCAGTCAGTTGATTGACAGTTGCTGTGCGGGTGGATGGATTGATTGTCCAGACTGTTGACTTGTTTTCGATCAGTCGTATTGATCAGGCGGAGGTTGCCTGGATAGATAATCGGGTGGAAGTGGAGACGCTGGTCCGGGTTTGAACTCCGGGGGTTAACGAACAGGCGAATCAGCCAGACGACCCACATTCAGAGGGCTGTCCCGACTAATCTGTCCCATTGTTACCAGACGCGCCGGGAACACGGAAAGTCTGAGCTGAATTTCAACGTGGAATAATAATAATAATTTAAAAAAACCAACATAAACCTGACCCGTCTTTTCATGGCTCTGCAGATGATCTCTACTTCAACCATCTGTGGTTCCTTTTAGGCCGCGAACGCGCCAGGTTACGTTCCGTCCGCCCTGCAGGGAAACAGCATTTACCCCACTTTCCCTTTATTTATTAAATGTTTTTTTTTTTCATGTCTCTCCTGGAAAAAAGGTCACATGGTTTCCTAATGTCCTGAGTCGGTTTCATAACCGCTGAGTCAGCGACACCCATTAAGAGGCTCGTTGTATAATTTCTGTGTCGAGTCCGGAACGAGGCTTCAGGGCCGTTTTAAGTCGACTTACGGGCTGGAGGTTACCGGCGTCACGCCGCTGCCACGGAAACCTAATCTCATTTAACGAACTGATCATTGATCGTCTCTCTCATCAGATCGCACAGCTGATGACCTGGTGATCCTTTAATCCATCTCAGCATCTGCATATGTGATAAGTTTTATGTGCAACTTTATACCCAGCGTGTGTGCGTGCGTGCGTGTGTGCGTGCGTGCGTGTGTGCGTGTGTGCGTGTGTGCGTGTGTGCGTGTGTGCGTGTGTGCGTGTGTGTGTGTGTGTGTGGATAGGGTGTAATCTGTGTGTTCCTAAGTTACCACTCTGCCTTTTGCGGTTTGATCGTAGAGATTCGCTTTACTTCTGTAATCCTGCCAACCGCCCATCTCCATCTCCCTCCATCCCTCCATCCCTCCATCCCTCCATCCCTCCATCCCTCCATCCCTCCATCCATCCCTCCATCCAGGGGATTTGGCTGCCATTAGGAGATGGCTTTTTTTTTTTTTTTTATGTGTTTGTGTGTGTATTCATAAACACACACACACACACACACACACGCACGCGCA
Source organism: Blennius ocellaris (assembly GCF_963422515.1). Classification (NCBI taxonomy): domain Eukaryota; kingdom Metazoa; phylum Chordata; class Actinopteri; order Blenniiformes; family Blenniidae; genus Blennius; species Blennius ocellaris. Next base: position 5,581,242 of record NC_137655.1, on the reverse strand, counting down.
CAATAAAGTAGGGAGGATGAAAACACAACCACATCCATGTTGGTGTCGGCGCTGGCGGAGGCGGCGGCGGCTCAGAGATGCGCCCGGAGGTGCGATGAGCAGGATGGACCGGAGCGACGACGCCTGGATCGAGACTTCAAACCCAAATGGAAGCAACCGTGCGGAAAAACCTGCAGGTGTGTTGAATTTCTTCGGGATTCTGGAGGTCGGTGCCATCCTGACGCTGTTTTGACGTCTTGATTTATTCGCTTGATTATTTCTTTGCTGTAATAAACGTGCCGATCTTTAGACATTCCAGTGGTCTGCGACACGTCGGGTATAAGATGATGGTTAAATAGATGGTGAACTAAAATATCCATCACGTCAACAAAAAATAAAAAATAAAAGGGGCTTAAACTGATAAAAAGAACTACAACATCCCAAACAGGCAGGATTCTTAAAGCCACTAACTCTGAAACAGAAAGTATAGAAGCTTGGATTGTTTGAGAAACAGAAAGTTCTTTACGAATCCCAGAGAGATTTCCTTAGATTTCCCTCCATAGATGACGACAGCAGCTCATGTGTAGTTTTTAGGTTGAATAAATGCAAAAGTGAGTTGACGAATACAGCTGAACTTTGTACGTTTATGAACTGTTTTGCAGTCTTGACCTCGACGTCATTGGACTGGCGCGTTCAGCCCGTTCCGGCATCACCAACAACCTGATGTGTGTCAAATGTTGGTTGAATGATGGGATTTACTACTGAGGCTGCTGTTAGTTAATAATAGTGTGTTTAATAGGTTTTATTAACTTTTGGACAGAGATATAGAAACAACAATTACAATTTTTCAGACTTATAGATGAAAAGACAAAAACAAAAAAACTCCTTGCCCCTACTGTCACTTACACCAAAAACAACCTGTAAAACACAAATATTATAGGCGTTCAGTGAGTCATACAGCCAGAACACCGAGTAAAGAATCACTCCTGCACCTTTGTAGATGGATCGTTAATCCTCCTTTGGGAAATGTCCTTGTTCCACTATTGACCCACCCTGTCTCCAGGATGTGGTGGGCGTCCACATCGAGGGGAGCCAATGGGGGGGTCAAGGGTCATGCTCAGGGACTCACAGTGGCGACCTTCCTCCACTCCTCCAAAATAATAGACCGTTAAATTACCAACACGGCTAATTTCTCCAACAAACAAAGGAACTCTGAGGAGAAACTCTTTGGCGTTTGGCAGATTTCCCAATTTCTTAAAGGGGTCACATGATATAAAATTCATTTCCTAATGGTTTTCCAGCAGCCACACCTGGAATGACGCCTCAAAAGTCTGTCCTCTCGCTTCCCTGGCTTGTTTCAGTTTTTCCCCTTTGACTCCTCCCACAATCAGGCAGCTCTGCTCTGGCACATGGCGCCACGAGAGGCAGTACTTCCTCCTCCTCCCAAGATGTGTGGGCGGAGCCAGTCCAGCTCACACATGACACAGCAGATTCTGAATGCAGCTCCTATGATCCAGTATTCAAATGGAGGGGAAATCAAGGAAAAGCAATACATTTTGAATATAAAGTATTTGGTTCAAAGAGACGATGTTAAAGTGTTGAAAGTTGAATAATATGACTCCTTTAAGGGTGCTAAACACAGAGTCATCCCACAAATGCGCGTTCCTTAAAGGAAACAACGTTTTGAAACAACGTCAAAACAAAAGTAGTGACCAGAAGCTTCTTGACTTTTTTTTTTTCTTTCTGTGTGTTTCAGTCGTCAGCGGTTGATCATTAAGTGCTGCTGTCTGTTTTTGTGCCGTTCCAGACCTCCGTTAATCCTGGCATGTCCCAGATGAGAGACTTCAGTAATGACTGTCATCACTTTCACCGGTCAGTTTCAATCCCCTCTCTCTCTCTCTCTCTCTCATCCCGCTGCCGTTTCATTTTCCTCCGCTCTGAAAAACGACCTAAAACGAATCCCTTCTTCCACCTCTTCATTCCGCCGCGCTCGTGTTTTTTGTTGCTGTTGTTGTTGTTGGGTTTTTTTTTTTTTTCAATCACATAGGAGAAACGTTCGGGCTCTATTGCCAGCCTCCGTTCTGGTTGATCAGGCTAAAAGGAGAAAGTGGATGTCGGGTGAAATCCCGCAGGCACAGACAATACCTATTGTTGTGGGGCTAATCTCTGACGTAAGCTGTTCTTTCTTAATCACATCGTCGTTTCACCGGCAGCTGGTCGGCCGTCGGCTTCCGATGCGACTGGGGCCACCGCGTCACGTGAGAACGCAAAGATCCCGTAGCGTCTCGAGACACTGAGAGCACAACTTTTTGAAAATCGTGTAGACGGACGAAAGTCCCGTTTTCTGGAAACGCTAGATGGAAATTATTGTTGTGCACGTGCTCAGTCGACGGACCATAAGAGCAACGTCTCCTCCGGAGTGTCACGACTCCCAGTTAGAAGTTTTCGCAAAAACTCTCTGAAAATTCTCTTTATCGATTCCGTTGTGCGAGAATGACGTCGCCGTGCGCGTTGCGTTAGCTTGCGTCATTCGCCAGAGCAGCCAGCGGGAAACATGGCGGCCAAGCGGCACAGACGCTCAAAAGTTTGGTTCCATTTCAGGAGGAAGGACGACGAAGAGGATCGATAAGAGAACTGACAAAGAACCGAATCTTTACGCAGAATCGACAAATGGAATTGAAATTGTCGAGCTCTTATCAGTTCCCATCCCGAGTTGTTAGTTTTATTTTGACAGTCCCCGTAACAACAATCCAACTAACTGGGTCGTCTGCTCAGAAGAAAGTCCGTGTTTCTCACCTTGTTGATGTTTAGAGCCCGTTGTTCTCTGCTGCATTTGTTTACTGCCGTTTCCATGGAAACACACCTCGCTTTCAGAACGTTGCTGTGTGAATGTGAAACTTTGAGACGTAGACGGTAAACTGACTCTGATATACAGTAAGTGAGTGTGAATCTTTCAGGATGAAGCAGGTGTAGAAGGTGGATGAATGTTTTGACGGGAGAATTTGAGCGCCTGGAAAACTAGAATTGACAGAATTCTTCCTTCTTTTTTAAGCGCGAGAACCGTTTCAGTTTCAAAGTCATCATCTGAAACCTGGAATTTCCGCCCGCGCGTCGAAACAACTTCCTCTTTCTTGTTCTTCTGCTCGTCACTTGCTCACAGCGTTGATTCCCCCGCGTCTCGCCTTGCCTTCCCCCTGCAGTCTCCGTCCTGTGCCTGCTGCCCCAGGCGGCGCTGGCGCGGTGGGCCTGCGTCCGGGCCTGCCCGCCGTCCTGCTCCTGCACCCAGGAGAAGAGCTGCAGCGTGCTCTGCGACCGCTCCGCCATGGCTGAGCTGCCCAAGGAGTTCCCCTGCGAGGCGGCCGCCATCAACCTGGACAAGAACCGGCTCAAGTTCCTGTCGGAGCGGGCCTTCGGGACGCTGCCGTCCCTCAAGTCCCTCTCTCTGGACCACAACAACATCTCCTTCATCACGCCGGGGGCCTTCAAGGTTCGGCCTTACCGACAAACACACAACCGCAAGCATTTAATAATAATAATAATAATAATGCGTTGGTAATATTGGTATAATTATATAGCACATTTCCTTCTGAGTGAAGGCCAGAGTTTTACAGGTAAGGACAGAGGAAAAGAGGTCGATGACCTCAATGGCGGGAAAATCAGTATAGTGTAGCGCGTAGGAACGGGAGTCGGAGGCGGCGTGTCCAAAGACGGTGCCAACGTCGGCAGTTTTATTGACATTTAGCACAGATAATCCTGAACGGGAACTGAACGTGACTCGTAACTCTGCTGTTGCTAACTAAGCTAAAAACGCCCGCCTGTGCATCAGTATAAACAGTCCCACCGGAACCAATCTCTCTAACTTAGGTTCCGCGGGTGAATTATGTAAAACTCACTACAATAGTAGGATAGTCGACCGGTCTAGAGAAAAAAATTCTTAAAAAAAAAAAAAGCCCAAACTTTACATTTCAAAGCCATTTTTTCTTTTCTTCATTTTTACTTAAAATGTCTTGATTTTCTTCTTTTAAAAAAAAAAAGTGTTTGTACGGTTATTGTCCCCACAGTTTTCACATTGGGGTTGATTCTCTAAGTCAGTGTTTTTCAACCTTTTTTGAGCCAAGGCACACTTTTTGGGGGGGAAAAATCTTGAGGCACACCACCACCACCCGAAAATGGTAAAATTTTAAACTCTGTAGCCTCTATTAACAATATAAAGTAATTCTCATCAAAGTTTTATCAACAGGAATCAAATAAATACAGAAAAAAAGTGTTTCCCAATTTCTTTTTTTAAATTTTTACTCCCTCAGCGTGAAACCTGGACCTGATGGATGAAGAACTGAGATCCTGGCAGGAATAGAAGACAGACAAACACCAACATGTCTAGTTCGGAGTTCGAATCCTCCCTTTTCAAAAACTTCTCCATCACTGTCACTGACACAGTACTTTGATACAAGATGGGAGCAGCCGCAGGTGGTGGAGATTAACCAGACTGACGTGTTTTAATTTCGATTTCAACGGCAAAGTTCTGTGCTGCCATCTATTGACGAAGAGTATTTATACATGATTACTCGAGCAAATGTTTTTTAGAAAAAAATGTGAAATTGGACAATTTCCCACGGCACACCTGACTAGATCTCGCGGAAACACCAGTGTGCCGCGGCACAGTGGTTGACAAACACTGCTCTAAGGGACTGTCTGATTTGACTGATATACACAGAGTCTATACCTGAGAGTCTTTTCTCCCCTCCCCCGCTCCACCTCCACCTCCGCAGGGCCTCGCCAACCTGGTGGATCTGAAGATGGCGCACAACGAGTACATCAGCTACCTGCACACGCGCACCTTCACGAGCCTGAAGAAGCTGGTGCGCCTGGACGTGTCGGACTGCAACCTCTTCAGCATCCCCGACCGCATCTTCATCGAGCAGACGGCGCTGAAGGAGCTGCTCTGCTTCCAGAACAACTTCCGGAGGGTCCCCGGCGCCATCCGGGGCATGGAGAACCTCACGCACATCTACCTGGAGAGGAACAAGATCGAGGCGGTGGCCTACAACTCGCTGCTGGGCCTGGGGAGCCTCCGGTACGCCGTTGTCGTAGCAACGCTTGGAGGCGACTTTTGTTGTGTTTTTTTTCAGGGTCCGTTCACAACGACAACGGTTGGTCACAGTGACGGGCATGAAACTTTTTGAAGACGCTTTGTCACCGTGGAAACAGAGGAAATGTAACTTTTTTGAAACCCAGTAGTAAAGAGTTTTTTCTGGCTTCAGGGTCTTTTTAAAAAAAAGAAGTTTTTTCCATAGTTCATAGAATTCTCAACGTAACATTTTGCCTTGTGTCTGTACATTACACTTCAATCTCCCCAATACATCCAAACCTATTTAAATGGTACAGAAATGAATGATCGGTCCTTCCACCATATCATAATACTCACTCTTATTAAGCAAATTAAAATATATATGTATTTTTAGTAGATATGGTTGTTTTTGCTATTTTAACTATTCCGGTTGTTTTTATCAATTTGAATTTACACTTTCCTTTTTAACTTAAGCTACTTAAACTATATTTGTCCATTTTACCATTTTTTTTTTAAACAATTTTAGCTTATATTTATTTTAGCCATTTTGGGACAGCACAACATGACATTTTTAGGTGAAAAGAAAAAAAACATGTTGTTTTTATTGCTCTTTACCTTTCAGCCATTAAACTGAAGAGACTTAGACGCATCTACGCAGATGTCTTTTCACCTTTTTAGTGATTTTGCAGGTTTTATTTGGGCCCTGGTTTTGGTAATTTAGCACTTCCTGCTTCACATGTTGTGGCTGTTGTTGGTCATTTACATTTATTTCAAACCAATTCACTTTTGATTTAGTCACATCAGTCATTTTACATGCGTATTCCCATCTGAAGCAAACTGAAACTGTGTGAGAAACGGCATGTAATGACTTGTAAATGTCGTGAAAGTATCATGAATATAACAGTAAATAGTCTCAAAGTATATGGTGCATTTTCACCATTTCAGCTCTGTCAAATTGCTTCACATTAAATTCAAAAGCTGGGTAATAATACAGCCAGTTTAATAAATTCAACACCTGGATTTTTGCAGATTAGTGAACGCCTTGTTAAGAATCTCAATCAAGAAAATAGTTCATGACAATAACAGATGATTGCCCTGTTTTATTTGCATTTTACACGTTGTCCCAGCGTTTTAGAGAATAAGTTTATTTAGTATTAATTTCCATATATATCAGGAATCTAATAACTCAACAACTGTTCAAACCTGATGTGATGTGGAAATAATGTCCAAACGTTCACATTGGTTCTGCTCCAAACATCCCTGCAGGTACCTGAACCTCCAGGAGAACCGCATCAACGTGATCCACGACCGGGCCTTCCAGGACCTGGTGCGGCTGGAGAACTTCTACCTCAACGACAACATGCTGTGCGACCTGCCGCGGCTCGCCTTCAAAGGCCTCGTCCGCCTCAAGATGCTCAACCTGGGCGGCAACCAGCTGACCAACGTGTCCAAGACGTGGTTCAGCGACCTGGTGGAGCTGGAGGTCCTGTACCTGGACAGGAACCAGCTGCTGAACATCGAGGAGGGCACCTTCGAGAACCTGACCAGCCTGATCACGCTGCACCTGAACAGCAACAACCTGACCACGCTCCCCTTCCCCGTCTTCCAGCCCGTCTACTTCCTGGGCCGCCTGTACCTCTTCAGGAACCCCTGGGAGTGCGACTGCTCGCTGGAGTGGCTCAAGGAGTGGATGGAGAGCTACAAGCTGGTGCGCGACATCCCCTGCGCGTCGCCCTCCTCCGTGGCCGGGCTGGACCTCGGCGGGGTGGTCTTCACCCGGGTGAACGGCACCTGCGTGGACCCCGGCGAGCTGAACCTGACCACGGCCTCGTCGGCGGTGGCCTCCACCACGGAGAACCGCTTCAACAGCCTCATCTCCAAGCTGCTGCAGCAGGAGCTCCGGGAGGAGATGGGCAACGGGACGGAGAGCCTCCGGAACGGGACGCTGCTGGAGGCGGGGGAGGGGCAGCTGTCCGGGGCCGCCGGGGGGCCGCCGGCCGGACCCTCGCTCTGCTGCCTGGCCCTGGTCTGGCTCGCCTTGGCCTCGTCGGACCAGCCCTTCTGTCGGTTTTGCACGTGAGGAGCGTGGAGTCGAGGGTTCGCCTCGCGGCCTGCAGCGCCGAGCGGCTTTTCAGATTGCCGAAGAGATAAAAGACAGTGAAGGAAAACTCGTCACCGCCCGCGTGGTTCCCGGTGTGAGTCTGCCCTCTGCCAAATTAAGGATCCGGGGATCTTGTTCCTGCAGAAATTCAAACGTGTCAAAGTGAATATTCCCAGCAAGGAAAAGACCGGCGCCATCGATGTTCTTGTGCAGGTGCCTCTGGAGCGTTTCCTAGAATTCCTACTAAACCACATTACTTTACCTTTAATTTTTTTACAGTTCTGATCTGCAGCGTTACCCGGATCTGGCGGCGCATTGGGTCAAGTCTTGACCTCGAGTGTTCGGAAGCTTCAATTCAAATCGTTAGCTTGTGGAGGAAGGGACTTTGGCCTAAACGACACCGAGAGTGAGTTTCACATGCCAAAGAAAGAACAGACTCAAAACATTTTTCACTTCGTGACATTCACTGTTTGGCGTTCAGTCGCAAGATCAAGTATGATCAAACAAGATCAAAGCGGACCTGCAGGTTTTCTTCCTTCCCGATGGTCCAAATCACACCTGCACATTTTTCTGGAACAAATATGATGAACGTCTCTTGAGCAGTTGGTTTTGTTGAGCTACGGTTTCCATCGTGCACCAATCTGATCTTAATATCGATTCCCTTTTGAGTTTTTAAATACCAGAGTTTGCAGGTCAATGAGAAGTCGAGGCTCGTGAGCTCCTTTGAGAGTCAAGCAAACTGGTTTTATTGTGGTGAGAAGTTTGATTACATGAGCGTCAAGTATAAATTTAGTTTTGGGAATCCGTTTATACGACAACGGTGCAGTTTTTCAAAATGCTCCAATTCCATCTCCATGGAAACGTGGGAAAAACGTTACTTTAAAGTTACGCACCCAGAAAGAGTTTTGACTCGACACTTGGTTGGAAGTGAGAGAACTTGTCCGACAGATGTGGAATTCACGCCCTTCACGTTTGCTCACGCTCAAGGTCAAGAGTTAATTCAATGTGCCACCAAGAGGGACGTATATCGCTCGCATTACGTGTTTTTGTTGTTGTTGTTGTTGTTGTCCGGTGGCTTTACGACATCCAGGACTGTTCTAGAAACTCATGGAATCTTTCAAATCATCATTTAAAAAAAAAAAAAAAAAGGCTTGGAAGCTTTGATCCGGTCTATTTATAGCGAGATCATCTCGACATGTGTGCAGGCTCATTTCTCGGAAGTCGATTCCAAACATGATGAAGCTGTATAATGTATAAATGATCCATTCTGAATAATGTTACATAACATTTACAGCATCAGTTACGAGTGCTTTCTTGTTGTTGTTTTTTTGTGTGTGTGTATTTCCTTTCACATCCGTGTGTAAAAGTTGAAGGAGATCCTGTCGTCCTCTCCCCACACAGATGTCCCCTGCTCGTCTCGTTCCCCACGAATGCATTAATCTTCTTATTGCCGTGTAACGTGCCGGAGGGACTTTCAACCTCACCTCCTCCTGTGGACGGATTGATGGAAGTTACCCCGGGGGAAGGGAGGGTTAGGTGGTGGGGGGGTGTGATCGCCATATGTCAGGCAGGAAACGTGAGGGGGGGGGGTTAAGACGAGGGTTCAGGTGTGATGAAGGGCAGAGATCTCCCCGGCTTTCCTCCCCTCAGTGATCCAGTTTAGTTTTTTTTTAATGATAATTTTGTTCTTCCCGTCACATTGTTTTATTTTTTTCTAAACGAATAAAAGAGAAGAGGGTGCAGTTGAACTTTTGACGTGCCTGCTCACCGACTCCTTTCAGCCTCGGCTGGCCAAGGTTTGACCCATTTCGGCGAGAAGCGGCGGGTTAATCTGCACGGCGGCCCGTTAATGTGGGATTAAGAGCCGGACTGAAGCGACGGCTGCCGCCGAGCCTCGTCCGCCTCGCCGCTCTCATTCTGTTACAAGGCCGAGGGGAACCGGGGAACATTTCTGCTCAAGTTTCGAGGGAAGAATCGGCGGATTTGTAGGTTTTTTTCTTTTTCAGTCAATATCAAGATATCCAAGTGGTAATTCTTGACTTTTCTTTTCTCTTATTTTTCACACTATGATTTATAATTGTCAGCAGTTGTTCAGATCAGTAGGCATTAAAAAAGTGAAAACTATTTTCCTCGCCGTCTAAAACTTCATTCTTTTCGTCATTCATGACGTCACTCGGTAGAACGCAAACCTTCGCCAACACTACATTTGTTTGCTGAACTGAGTTAGCATCACTAACATGATAGCCGTTAGCTCAAATCGATGCTAACGAGGTTGGTCAGGTATCAACATCACTGTGTGAAACACTGAGCGGGGAGCGTCTCCATGGCAACGGACGCCGATCTCTTTTATTAGGCGTCTCGCTCATCCGCTTTGCATGGGAAACTTTTTCGCACTTTTTGTGGGATTTATTCAGAAGCAGTTAGCTGCTAACGTCCCAAATTCTAATCGATTGGTTCTTGGATGACAACAAATCATCTCTGAAAATTTCATGAAAGAAGTTTTGTTTTCACTCGAACATGTCACGTAAACACGCAATGGCTACCGTGGCTCTAAATCGGTCATTAAAATATCATAGAGAGACGCTAAGTCTTTAGCCTAAAAAGACACAAACAATTCCAATCACATCTATTTTGAACAAATCCTTTAAAAAAAATTTGAAAACACAGGAGCGACCAATAAAGAAAGACTCATATTTTCTTACCACTGTATTGTCACAATATTAGAATATCCTGGTTGAAAAAGGCAGTTTCAGGCACTAATTACTCGTCTTGTTTCTCAGTGATTCTTCCTTCAGGCTTCTGTTGATGCATCGACCTTTTAAATGATTGAAAATCCATATTTATTATAAAAAAAACCAACAAAAAAACAAACGAAAGTGGTGTGTCCTCTGCTGAAGGTGTGTTTTTGTTCAGATGTTAATGCTCCAGGATTACGTAACAGTAAAACACAGTGTTCGAGCTCTAATCGCTCACTTGCAGTGATTGAAATGTCAGACTGCAGCAGGAGCTCAACTCGGAGCGTTTCCACCTCCGAGGCCTCCTCCTCATCTCCAGTTTATGTTTCCTCAAGGTTCTCGAGATTTTTCTGATGCTCGGCACCATGAAAATCGACTCTGTGCTCAATGAATTGAAACTTTCAATCTATATCATGAGCGTTTTGCAGATGTTTGCATTTCTTCTTTTCGTCATGACTCTTCTGGGCCACCGTAGGTCCTGCTGACGGAGGATTGAGGTTAAAGGTAAAGCGTGCAACTAAAATGTAATTTATTTGTTGCTTCATTTGAGCGAAAATACATAAAAATGTAAATAAAAATATCTGTAAATTACTCCCACCCCCCACCAGTTTCCTTAAATTAACATCACCGTAGATTTTATACGAGATCCTGTTGTTTGGAAGTGAAATTCATTATTAAAGAAAAATTTGATTGTTTCTGTAAATTAAAGGTGCTTGTTTTATGAATATATTAGAGGTTAGTAGAGGAAAACCATTTCAAAGTGTGAGATCAGTGGAACCCACACATATTTTCACCAGTTTCCACAGAAATGGATTTGAAGTGTTTTTAAAAAATGTTTCTCCACGTTTCCATGGAGACAGAATCGTTGCATTTTCCCCCCCCCCCATTTTTTTTTTTTTTTTTTTAAAGTTGCCCTGTCAGGCAACTCTCCAGGAATGGAGCATTTTCAAATAGTTTCAATTGTATCCAACCTTAATTTTTTAGCGCTAAAAACAACAGTCATTTCACGTTCCACCTGGAAGTCGTCTTCTTCTTTCATAAAGTTGCATTACTGTCATCTGCTGGTTCCATCTACCTACATTATTTCCCAAGTTTTCAAAAACTTGGGCAATGAAAGTTTTTTGGAAACGTGGCTGCGTTACCTGGAATCGTTGTTCCAAAGGAGAACATCAAACTGCAGCGACGAGCCGGCGGAGCTGTGGAGGGAAAATAATGACGAGCCACTCGCAGGTTCAGTTCTCCGACACATTAAAGGAAACATATTTAAAAAAAAAAAAAAAAAAAAAATCTCTTTCTTTCCATTTGAGAGTCATTTACACCAGGGAGCGCTACAGTCCGTCACGTCGTCCCCGAGCCGACAGGAAAATATACACGTTTAACAGTTTCAACGCAAGAAAAAAAAAAAAAATCCACATAACACTCCGGGACGCGACACACACCTGAATTCTTCTCTGTGTGCGACGAATCAAAAAGTTATTAGTTTTATTTGTTTAATAATTTTTTTTTTTATTAACACGGTCGAGCTTTCCGGAAACCTGCGGTTCAGAAACCCGAGGAGTGAAGGCGTGTGCACAGGAGTCGCTCCCCCCTCCCCCCTCCCCCTCCCCCACCCCTCCCCCACACACACCGTCTGGAATGTTTTCCTCTTTTAATATTTCTATATATATATATATATATATATTCATCCATAGTTGTCTTCCGTTCCGTCGGGGAGCTTCACAGAGAGAAAGACGGGGAAACACTGACCGACGGCATGGAAGCTCGCAAACGTCCACATGCATGAGAACCCCATTCGAATCTCTAGAAAAACAAACAAACGAACGAACAAACAAACGATGGATTCATTTAGAAGAGACAGCACCAGGCGGGTTGGGAGGCGGACGACAGGAATGGATGGATGAGAGAAGACGTTGCTGTGTGTGTGTGTGCGTGCATGTGTGTGTGTGTGTGTGTGTGTGTGTGTGTGTGTGTGTGTGTGTGGGAAGGACGGGACGCAGTACTGTCTCTTTAAAACAAACATCTACCAAAATGTCGCCTCCTAGCTAGTAGTAGTACGGACATGACAATATTCACTTCTTGTTAACGTTTTTTTTTTTTTTACAATACTATGACGGAGTCGTCTGCAAACAGTCTGATAATTGGCTTCTGGTATTCGTTTGGATCAGCGCGTCCCAACCTTCTTTGTTTTCCTCGGAGACGCTCTGCTTCACAACGCTTCCACCGAACGACGGCGAAGGTTTCCCGACGCCCGTTTTATCTCTGGAGCTCGTGGGACCCGAGGCGGGAAAGTTGGGAATCGCTGCCGTTGGGAGGATCGGGGGGGGGGGGGGGGGGTTGAGTGTGGCTGCAGTTCGCTGGGTCGGTGTGAAACGTTTCCCATCAGCTGGGTGGTGACTTCATGTGGCGGGTGTGGGTGGGGGAGGGGAGCTGGGGGCGGGTGTTTTGGCCCGGAGGGGGGGGGGGGGTCAGTAGACCCAGGACACCGGCACCCACTGGCTGGTGGTGCACACCAGGTCGATGGCCTCCTCCAGGTGCCGGATGGTCTCGTCGATCTCGTTGTTGATGAGCGTCTGGTCGAAGTAGTGGGCGTACGTCTTCTGCAGGATCTCCGACTCCTTCTGCAGCCGCAGCAGAGACTCGTCCTGCGAGGCGACGACAACGCGGCGTCAGGGAGAACACGCAACCACGTGAGTCTTTAATTAACCTCGCAGTCGTAATGAGGCGATGCAATGAGAGAACTGATCAGGTGCACTGATTAGATACTTAAATATATATATTTACAATCTTTATTGTTTTATTATTATAATATTTATTATGATTTACTATTATTATTAATTACCTTTATTGCAGACACAGGTCCATATAAAACAAGTACACCGAGAAAGTAGAAAAAGTTATACTAAACTGCACACGCACGCACACACACGCGCGCACACACACACACACACACACACACAGGTTTTACTCACTGGCAGCGTTCGACACCACCGGGGCATCTGAGGGTCAACGAAACAAACGCATGCAGCATGCAGGAATAAAGGAGTGCAGAGAGGAGTGAAAGAAAGAAAGAAAGAAAGAAAGAAAGAAAGAAAGAAAGAAAGAAAGAAAGAAAGAAAGAAAGAAAGAAAGAAAGAAAGAAAGAAAGAAAGAAAGAAAGAAAGAAAAGGAGAGAAGTGGCTGCAGGGCCACAAGCTGCGAGATTCAGGCGTCGCTTTAAAAAATTTTTTTTTAACCAGGCAACGTTTTGAAAACGATTCCCGTTTTCAACGGAAACGGCAACAAAAGCTGAAAACGATGTAGTTAGCGTGTTGGGCTACTACTGCCATGGTGCGCGTGTGCAGTAGCAGCATTCTCAAAATGTTTTTGGAGCACTTTCAAAAAAGGTGCATTTCACTTGTTTCCGATGGAGACCGTTTTCAAAAAGTTGTGTTTTCAACGACTTCGAGCACCGTTGTCGTGTAAACAAACACCCAAAACGTTACTCAGGCGGCGACAACATGCACCGGGAAGCAAGAGGTGAGAAGAAATAAGAAAACAATAGTCATGACAGAAGTTACTGATGAAGTGAAAGAATCAGTTCCAGCTGATCAAAGGAGCCGGAAACATCCAAAACAACAAATCACCTGCAAAACTCGTGCAACGTGAAGCTGCGACGCGTTTTCTAAAAAGACCCACGGTAATGAGAGGCGTGTCGTTTCCTACCTCACTGATTCCTGGCGTGATCGTTGGTGCGGCAATAAAGACGACGTACGGGGCGAATTCTGCCGTCCGCAGGACCTTCAGAGCCTGCTGACGAACAAACGTTAACGATCAGGAGGTATCAGGAGGTCTCTGGTGTTTCAGATTAACTGGTTTCCCTGTTAGCTGGTGCCCGGCTTCCTTGAGCGTCCCTTTTTCGCAGCAGATGTTGAAAACCCGACCTGTCCTGGCCGAACGCCGTTTAACCCCATTTCCATTAAAGTATCGTACCAGTCTGTTTGTCTTCTGTTAACGTTAGCTTCTGCTCACGGCTGGTGGCAGAAGTCACCAGTTAGCGGGGGCACCAGTGAAACCGAAACACCGGACAGTGAAGCGCGATCTTAAGGATCCACATTTTGTAACATTATTAATGGACATATAAAGACTTTAATTGATCATTTGAGGCAATTTCAAATGCATGTTCGCCGAGTATGAACCAGCCATTAGAAGACGCAAACACACTTCTCGGTCGTACACACACACACACACACACACACACACACACACACACACACACACACACACACACACACACACACACACACACACACACACACACACACACCTGAGGTTCGACGTCCAGTATGGCGACGAGCCCCTGCTGGTGGATCTTGCGGAGCGTCTCCAGCCGCGTGCCGTACATGGCGTCCTCGTGGCTGCCGTACTCCAGGTACTCGTTGTTGCTGATGTCCTGCATCATCTGGTCGTGGGACACGAAGTAGTAGTTCTTGCCGTTCTCCTCGTCCTTCTTCGGGGGTCTGGTCGTGTCTGCGGGACGGAGACGGGGCCGTGAACCCGACGGCGAGGGCGAGAGAGAGAGAGAGAGGCCGCGTCGTCGGTCATGACTTACGTGGGATCGGGTAGGCGAATCGGTCGGGGTTTTTGGTTATGAGCGTGTTCTTGATGTGTCGCCTTCCGACTCCGTGAGCGCCTGACGAACACAAATTCTCTTTATCAAGATTTGCACAGAACAAAAACAGCAGGATTGTTACCGTCATAATAAAGAGCAGTTCTGTCTTAAAGCAATATTACATATTTTTCTACTTTTTCTGCCCCAGATTATGGTTTTAGAGTTGGTAAAAAAACAAACAAACACTCGATGCTGATTTTTTACACTTGCAGGAGGTTATGTGTTGACAAATAGAAGATGTGTGAACACTATTTACTATGTTCTGCCAGAGAACGACCCAAAATGTTATAAAATATAATGTAATAAAACCTGAAATGTAACGACGGGTCAATAATGTAACAAGACAAAACTTAAATAATTAATTACACCATAAGGTTATTGAATGATTTATGGTTTGGACTTGAATTGCTTCAATTTGAAAAACATTAAAGAACGAGTTCTAAAAGTTTGGACTATTGAATTATATGTATTTCTTTATAGTTTATGATATTTATGTACGATTGCCGTTGCCCAAGTCACTTATACTCTTATTTTCTCTATAATCTCTGAGAAACGTGTCCATTTCTCAGTATATGTAACATTAACTATATTCAGATCACATTTACATTCTTCTTAAATCTTTTTTACATTATGGACCAGTTTTATTACATTGTATTCTATAACAATTCAGGTTGTTGTTACACACAGGCCTGTTCTCATTTTAAAGCTTTTTTTTCTTTTAGTAGTCCTTTGTCAGTTTCAGTTGTTGTTGTTGTTTTTTTTTAAGCTGCTTAAGCATTATTCCTGATTTATGGAGGTTGTATGTATTTCTCCCATTTCTGCTATTGGCCTATTAGTCTTCGGTCTTTCTGATGTTTCCGTGGAAACAGACATGGTTCTCAAAACGAAAACGACAGATTTTTACTTGAAAAGTTCGTCCAAACAAGGCCAAAGTCTTTTCTGCTCCAGATATCAGTAGAACAGCTGCGAACACGCGACTCACCCAACTGACGATCATAAAAGCTAAAAAAGGACTAACGGAACATTTTACAAACACAAGTTCTCGTACCGACATTTCAACAAAGTTTGACCCTCGTTCATCGACTCAGAAGTTGAAGAAAAAGAAAATGTGTCACTCACCTAACAACACTAACGTTTTCCTCTTGAAGGCCGGAAGTTTCACCACCTCCTCGTACGTGACGAGATCTAGTTGGTCGAACACTAGAGGGCGGCAGAGGAAGAACATGAACACGTGAGCAGGAGAACCGACAGGACGGGGAGGAAAGAGGAGAACTGGAGAAGTTTCACAAAAAAAAAACTACGTGGTGAAGGGAAAGAGTAGGAAGTCTCACAGACCAACAGCGTGGACGTCATAAAGAACCGCTGAACCTGCGTTACTGAACACGTTTCCATGGAAACAGTCAATAGTAACAACACGTTCTGCGGTTTAGCCGATTCTTTATGATCTGGAACAGTGAATAGGAAACCTTTGTGACTCACAAAGGTTTGAACTGTTAAGATTTTAAGAACATTTGTTTTCCACTTCTGACTTTTTATTCCCACTTCTGCCCGATTAATTTTTTTAGCCGTTTTCAAGTAGAAGAGTTTATAATGACGCTAAAACTCAAGGTGCAAATTTCCTCAAATATTGCCATAGGTTTTATTAATTTGCTAATAAATATTGTGATCAAAAGATGATACGTTTTTTTAAGCAATAAACATTAATTTGAGGTCATGTCATTGCTCGTTTTTTTTTTTTTTTGCGGGAAATTCAGGGGGGAAAAAAAGGATTTTAAATATTGAATGAGTGTCCTTGTCAGTTGAATATGATCACATTTTAACCAAAAAAAAGTGTAGAAATTTAGGAATGAATTAAAATACAATGAATTTTGAGAATAATTTCAAATCTAGATGAATTGTTTGATTCTTGCGATGACAATTTTCTCAAACAATAAAAAAAAATTTTCTTGCTAAAAAGTTCTGTTCAAATTTATCCTGTAAGTTTCTGCAAGAATTTGTACAAAAAAAAAAAGTTAGAAGTATTTTGTTTTACAGATTATTTATTAAATTAAATAATTTTTAAGCAAAAACATAATTTGAAGATAAATTGAGCTTAATTTTGTTGCTTTGTTTTTGTGTTTTTTTTTGCAGAAAATTCAGAAATAAGCAAAGAGAAAACAGGATTTTTCAATTCACAATATTCCAAATACCTAATATCAATTAAGTCTCAGCTGATTACATTTTAACCCAAAATATGTGCACAAATTTGTGCCGCTGCATGAAAATGCTGCTAATTTCCCCAAATAACTTGCAAGTATATGAACATTTTTTTTACAAGTTTTAATGAATGAACCATGATTTATTGTGATTGGAACAACATGAACCGTCCTTTCAGCCTCATTACATTAAAGCTGGAGCAACAGCGCTCTATCAGATCAGACACTATTTGAACTTTGTTGTATTTTCTCTATAAACTCTGGAACCAGCCTGGCGTGAAGGAAGGACTCTGCAGAGCGGCGGCGCCCAGAGATCTTCACGTGTTCTCGGTACAATGTGTTCTCTGAAACCGGAGCCTCCCGTCTCAGGACGCTGACACGGGAAATAAAAAACCCGCAAGTCTCTGCGGATCTCCAGTCGGGAAGACAGCTGCTGCTCAGGTCCACTGTAAACGACCGCACACTTAAATCACGGTCGGGATTTGTCGGGGGAGGGGGGGGGGGATTAAGGCGGGGCCGACCCTCCCCCACCAGCAACTCACAGCGTTCACAACAAGTAAGTGAATTACATTAAGATTAACGGTTTGAGTGAAAAAGAGTTCCACCTTGCGATCAAAAATCATTCAAACTCATATATATCTGCAGGAACTTGCATCTATTTTGAGAATTAACAGGATTTTACAGGCAAAAACACAAATGGCTCGATTAGTTTTTCCCCTCAAAATGTAACGTGTTGGTATTGTCTTTTTTTTTTTCATTGCACATGACTTTAAGAAACTTTACAAGGAAAAATATGTGAACTGAAGAAATAAGCTTTTTTTACTATGTTTTTTGGCATTTTCATTATCCTTCAATTTTTAGGCGAGTGACACTTTATGAACACATAAAAATACTGGAAACTCACTTTAGATGACCTTTAACATATTTTTAATGGAAAGTTTACCAAATACTGATAAAATCAATCCAATTACAACTTGCAGACTTTCAATGTAACCTGTTTTATCAATTCAATTTGTCTACATTAGTCACATTATTTTCTATCAAAGCATTTAGTTCTTTGTATTTTGCAGAATATTATTTCTCTGTACTTTGTTTGAAACAGTATAAAATGTCTTCTCCCATCCCAGTTTTATTCCACTGATTGTGTCTTTATTGAGGTTTTTAGTGGAATAAAGCTTGACGGACAAACAGAGAAATGTGGTTATGGAGGAAATAAAAACATTAAAATACAAAAGTTCACTTTTGTCTCCGATTTCTGTTGTTTGATGATTTCAACAGAAACACAAAACGTGAAACAAGATTTTTAACTACAATCAGAGAGAGAGAGAGAGAGAGAGAGAGAGAGTCACTCTCACTGGTTGTTACTTACATGCACAGAGGCCGTTCAGTAGGAGAAAGCGAGAGAGATGCACAGCACACATGATTCGGTTACAACAACAGAATTACAACATGTTTCACACAGAGAACGGACAGAATAGAAAGATAGAGGAGAGAAAAGAGAGAGAGAAAACACGGCTGTTGTTGTGGACACATGCAGTCAGTCAGAGTTCGGTTATGAGATGAAGGATGAAAAGTTCAGATGAGTCGGTGGGTAAAAATGAACATTTAATAACTACATTGTTTTCAGGGTTTCTGTTGTTTCTGTGTAAACTTACATCGTTTTTCAAAACATCGCCTGGAAAACGCAAAAAACGATGCATTTTCAGTTGAAACGTCGTGCAAACGTGACCTTGAATCGATCACGTTATTTCATTCGGTTACAAACTTGGAACATTGTCGCGTTTTCCTCCAACAACTTTAGACGACAGTTTTTGAGAATCGAGAAGACGTCGTCCTACTTTAGTCAACGTTAGCTTCAATGCTAACTCACCTTGCTCAGTAGTCTAATAACAAGAACACGTCGTTTTATGATTTGAGCATTCAACATTAACTCCACTCTGGTATTACTCAAGTAAATATATTCTTTCTAGTCTCTGGTTTCATTACAAAAACAACCAAAAGCACCCACTAGAGGCCAAACATGGGAACTACATCGTTTTCAACTGTTGCTGTGGAAACGCTAAACGTTTCTGAAACGAAAATGTAAAAATGATGCAAGTTCACTTGAAACAACTTGTGATTCTAAATATGTGTGTGTGTGTGTGTGTGTGTGTGTGTGTGTGTGTATGTGTGTGTGTGTGTGTGTGTGTGTGTGATGGACAGCTCAAATTGGCTCCGCCCCCCAAACACACTGTCCAACATGTACAGCTTGTTTACCAATAGCCTGCATGAGCCTGTTTGACGGTGGATTCACAATGTTGATGTACAAATGAAGGAGTGACAGTACATGGAATGCACGCATGCAATGCATGCTGGGAAATGTTCTTTTGTTTTGTTTTTTTAAAGAAAAGCCTCACAGATTAAACAAAGATACAGTCAAAACAGAAGAAACTAAGATGACGTGTGAACATGTACTTCAAGTGTGTCACGCGCACACACACACACACACACACACACACACACACACACACACACACACACACACACACACACACACACACACACACACACACACACACACACACACACACACACACACACACACACACACACACACACACACACACACACACACACACACACACACGAATTGCTTCAGTTGTTAACGTCTAAATGAATCAAGTTCTTTGAACTGACTCCCAGTCTAGCAACCGGTGCTTTATAAATTATAATATTTTATTGAAATAGAATTGCTCTGCACACTTTTAAATACACTGGACACTTAGAATAGAAGAGACGTTCTAAAAATAGAAAGTAAAGGAAAAAAAAAAGATGAGGTAATTATGGAAGTCTATCTATGTGAAAGGAAGAGGAACTAGAAGATGAGGAGCAAGAAAGAAGGAAAGGAAGGTGACGAAGGTGAAATTAAAGATAAAAAAAAAAAAAAAACAAGAATGAAAAACCAAAGAAGAAAAGGAAAAAGAGGAGGAAGAGTCCTGGTGCTTGCACGTCAGACTGACTGCTTGATTTGCATTCAGAGCGAGGACGTACAAACCACATGTGGTCCGTCTGGAGGTGAACTCATGAACTCGTGTGTGAGGAGCTGAAATCAACGCCGTCGTCTCCCGACGGGATCAAACTCCACCTCATGTCAAGTGGCCATTCATGATCTGATTGTGAGCTTCTGCCTATTTCACTCTATCGTTCCTCCATAAATGTGGTCATTCTTTTATTATTTCCCCTCTGGGGATTCAGTTGTAATCAACTATTCACGCCTGATTTAATCGTGTAAAATCACACGACAGTCAATATCAAGTAGAACTGGGACGACGCCATGACTCAGCATGAGACACCGATATCGATATTGGGTCTGATACCATGAGCCGATACTTGCACCGATACCGACATCACAGTAACGGGAGCAATGACTTCAAATTTTACATTAAACTTGTACTGACTGATGATCCAGTTGATTTTAGAAGGATTGAAAGAATGAATGATAATTTGCATTTGGTTTTACAAGTAGATGAACAACATTGAGAAAAACCCAAAATATTATTCTCAGAGTTGTAATTGCATTATTAAGTATTCATATATGAAAAAGTGATATCGGCACATGGAGAAGCCGACAATTATCATGGTGCCAAATCACAACCTAATCCTCTCACTGGACTTTTATAGACAGAAACCAAACATTCTATCTAATAAAGGCATCAAACAAATAAAAAAATAATATAAATAATTTAAATAATGAATAATACATATAAAAATAAATCTCATAATTGCCTTTGATTTTCATTTGGCTGATGGGTTTCCCTCATTTGTTTCGAATTTTATTAAATTATTCTCATGTTATTTTAGTGCTTCCATTTTATGTACAGCACTCTACTAATTTCTATCTACAAAAAGTGATAGAACTTTACTTACTACCAAGAAATACAGTATAACTTATGTATTTTCTTTTTAAAGGAAAAAAAATATTTTTCAGTTAAACATTCTTTTAACGATACTTCATTAATGCTAACATTATTGGCTTTATTACATTCAAAATGACCAAATATTATTATGTAATGCATCTACTGTATCTCCAAACACTTATTTTGCTTGGTCTGAGCAGTAAACCTTTGCCCCCCCCGCCAGTCACAAACACGTGTGCTGGGGTGTATATTTATTTTGGTTTTACCCCCACAACACTTCCCGCCCGGTTACACGAGCCGACACATGGCCACGACACCGGAGACGTGTCGCCCACGTGCTCCGTCGGCGTCCGCGCGTCTTAATTTGAGCCCGGCGTTGTCAAACGGCGAAGGCACACGTGCAGCTCCGCAAACGGCGGCGGAGAAATTGCTGAATTGTGCTGGTCGCTCCCCAACGGCGGCCCACGTTTCCTCCTCCTGTGCTCGTATAGGATTTCTGCTGCGCGAGCAGCTTCTCCTTGTCAGCGGGGCGGCAGCCAGAGCTAAAGCTGGCGGATCTGTTTACATACTTGTTCCTGGCACACCGGGGGGTCTGAACCCTGGCTGATTAGAAGGGGATATATATATATATATATATATATATATATATAAAAATTTATTTATTTTATTTTTTTTATCAAAAACTGAAAACTGAGACACGAGTTTGGCTTCGGGGGAATGTCCACGCAAGCCAAAATGGTCATTCATAAAAAAGTAAATTTGCAAGTTTTGAAAAAGCTGAGTTTTCATTGGCACGAGCACCGTTGCCGTGTAAAAAACAAACAAAACAAAACGCTACAGAAGTTGTGTCCCTGTGTCCTCGTGAATCAGAAACCTCGTGAGGGTCAACGTGCCTTCTTAAGAAACGTGTTTTGGGCGTTTGCAGGAAGAAGTGTTATAGATACAGAGCAGAATTAGGTGAAACATTTAAGCTTGTTAGAGCCCGATATGTAACAACAACCTGGATTGTTTGACATTCCCCCGAAGCCAAACTCTCAGTTTTCAGTTTTCGATTAAAAAACAAACAAAAAAAAAAACTAATTTTGTGACCATTGGAAGAGAAACATTATTTCTAAAGTCCAAATACAATGAAAAATAAGTCACTTTCCTTGTAACTTCTAGAATGCTACAGAGGCTGAACAGCTGCACAGCAAACACACACACACACACACTCTCACATTCAGGAAAAACACATGCACAAACGCGTGACGTGGAAACGATGGCGGTGGGAGCGTGCGCGGCGTACCTGCGTTGTGCTTTGCCAAATATTTGTCTTTGTACTGTTTCTTCTTCTTGCCAAACCAGGTGCAGCTGGCCTGCTGCTCCTGCTTGGTCTTCTCCATGGCGATGCACGCCACCCGCCTGCCGCACAAACACAACCGATCAGAAAGCACTCAACGTCCGGCGGGCCACGAGCAGTCGCTCCAATTATTGAGTCCACACAGTAGATCACATATATATGTATAACTATAGAGTATTTCACATAAACAACAATAGAATTGATGTAGTATAACTGTCTGGCAGTGATAAATACGCTGAGGGGTTGATTATTGTTCTTGCTGTACTTGAAATACGAGGAAAAATGTAATAAAAAAAAAAACACGGGGTGAAAGACAAGGATGGCGTTTGACGATTTTCCTAGCAGGTCTGTTTTGTTCAAAGTTGCCGTCATTCAGGGACGCAACGAGCAGGAGCTACGCTCTGAAGTGGGAGTCTGTCTGAATGTAATAGACATCATTTTCCTTGAGGAAAAAAAAAAAAAAGATAAAACAAGTCATTTGTCTCCAGAAGCATAATGAGACAGACTGAGGACACTGTGGGGAATTTAGATATACGATATGTATAACGATTAAGTAAAGTCGGGTGAAATATGTTGTTCTGGCTCTTTTAAATCTTTGCTAGTTTCACATGTGGACCTTCGGGAGAACAACTACCAGCGCCGGGCTCCCATGTTGATCCGTCATCACTATCCGACTATAACCGAAGGAGGTCGTGTTTTAAACCAGATCGAGAGAAGAACCAGTCCAACACAGACTGGGGGATTTGAGGTGTTTGATTTGGGACGATTCCCAAGAGACCAAACCCAAAACTCCTCGGTGGAGGAGGGCCTGAACACGAGGAGTCTTCACGTGTTCCTCACCACTCCTGCAGCTCCGGCGACGGGATGAGGCCGGCCGTGCCGTTCTTGGTGTTCTCCAGCTTTCCCTGCCACCAGTTGTGGTCGTCCTTGGAAATGATCTGGATGATGTCGCCCACGCGGAAGCGGATGCCGGCCTCTTTGCAGGGGATGAGCTCGTCCTTGGAGGGGTCGTACTCGAACTGGGCCCTCACGTAGATCTGACGTGGGAGAGGACAGGGTTACAGCCATGAGGTGAGGAATGACGGATGGGGGATATTTTTTATTTTTTTTTGTTGGGGGGGGGGGAGGAGGAGGTTGGCAAAACATCATCTGACTGAAAGAAGCCGATGATGTAAAGTGATAAAAGGAGAGGAAGATAAAAGTGGTGTGCATGTTTTCACGGATCGGCCCGGACTAATGAGCAGACGACTCTCGGGGGACACGAGATCACTGTGGGGGGGTGGGGGGGGAGGGTGTTACGGTTGCCAGGCGGAAAGCTGGTTTCCCAGGACGGGCGAAATACATCCAGACACACAGCTGTGCTATTAATGAGCCTCTTTACGCACTGGTAATTACGGCACAGACACTGTTTATGTGTCGATCAAATCCGAACAACAGCGAGCCGGTGGAGGTGTAGCAGACAGAAGTGTAGAGGGAGTTATGGTGTTTTCGATAACTTTTTCTGTTTTTTTTTTTTTAAGCGGGTGGGGGCGGGGGCTGTCTCTTACCTTAACTGACATTTTGTCCTTGATTGGAGGTCTGGAAACAATCTAGGATTTGAAAGCATCATACACATCATGCAGCCAAACACCTAAATGCAAAGGTCTTTAAACAGCAGTATGGCGGCTGGGGCTGGGGGGGGGGGGGGAGGGGCGGGGTTGCTGGGGTTGGGTGGGGGTATATTGAGGGGTGCGCTTAATTGTGAAAGTCATATCTCCTCTTGAGATTGCCCCCTGGTCAGACTTGTCAGCATGAGGTCAAAGTAAGAGCTTCTGGATACAGTCTGGTGTGGAACCTCCTGCCCTCTGCTGGTCGCTACGCGGTTATTTCACAGAGCGTGACCCTCAGCGTCAGCGGTGGCGTGGAGAGGCGGCGAGGGGACGTCAGGAGGGGAAACACGAAGAACCACACTGAGACGGGACGACGGTTACAGGGGAAGGAGTTTCAACAGACGTTGAGTTGATCTTTCAACTGTTCTGGGGACGTTGGCGGTGTTGATTCCCACTCTTACGCTATTCAGACCGAGATTTTATGTTTGGAAAGTGAATCTTTAGTTTCTCTCAGCGTTGAGACCGCTGAATGACAAAGCGTCTACTGCATTTCCCAGATTATAAATCAGTATTTTTAATTGTTTGGTTGAGCCAGCAACATATATAAAGCAGTCATTTATACATTATGTATTATATATCTTTCTGTATATTTTATTACATGGGCATTTTAATCTATTGGACTCACCTGCTTTAATAACCATAAAGACTATTTAAAAAATACTGGTACATACCATCTGTGACCACTAGATGCCACTGTACAACAACAGAAACCCCCATTATTACTGCATTTAACTGAGAGGGCAAGAAAAATGTCCCAAAACTGGAAAGTATCTCAGAAAAGAAAAATATACCCCAAAAGAAAAATGTCTCCAAAGAAAGACATGAGATAAAGTTCAGAGTGCGAGACAAAATTGTGATGAAGGGGAGAAAATGGGGGAAGTGGGGGGGGGGGGGGGGGGGGGGGGGGGTTAAACAATGCCTGTGCCACTGTTACCAGACATAGAGTTTACAAAACTGTCACGAAAGCAGAGATCCGTGATAGAACTGCTGGTTCAACACCAGAGAAGCTCTTCATACTGTTTGTTCCTCAAACCTTGACGACCCCGGTGAGACACTCAGAAACTACTGGGACTGAGGCTCCGCCTCCTAAATGAATAACGAACGCTCCAGCTACGACATCGCGAGTGTAAATCATGCTGCTCTCAAGCAGTGATTCTCAATTGGTGGTTGGCCTGTTTTTAGTGGACAGAATGAAAGAAGAGTGCAGCGAAACAGCAGTATTATATGATTCTCAGTATATTGACTATATTTACTGGGTGTATTGTTCGCCAGACGTTATAGGAGCAAACTTGTGTTTTGAGAGTCGCAGGTTTGAATCCCACCGTGGGTTTGGGTTCACAGAAACTGAGTTTTGGCTGATTTTGTTAGTTTATTAATTTTCCAATTATGTAAATGGTAAATAATTGAGTTTATTTATATTTTTCTTATTATCAAATCACATTCTATATAAGCATTTAAAAAAAAAAAATTTCTTAAATTAATTTAGTTGACAAATGTCATGGGTGAAACCCACATTTTCATGTAAAAGGGAGGAAAAGGAATGAAGCCAACAAACTATAATTTATCATTTTATCATTGCAAAAGTCGATACTCGACACATGGAGACTTTTACCTGTGATGGAGCCTGGACATTTAGTCTGAGGTGAAAAAAGTGCGTATTTGAGAGTACAAATGAAGGAAGAAGGATCAAAATATATGTGTGTGTGTGTGTTTCAGTGATTATCCTGGACCTCTGCACACACACACACACACACACACACACACACACACACACACACACACACACACACACACACACACACACACACACACACACACACACACACACACACACACACACTGACTGATGTGTGCACTCTCTCACCGCCCCGACTGCTCTCCTCTCGGACTTTAACCATTAAAGTTCCCCAAATCAATACAATCTCATTTCCCCCCCCACAAATCGCAGTTAGAATCCAGACGCTTGGTGTCCGCTGCTCTCTGGGCAGTGATCAAAGTTACTTGGGTCTG
The DNA here is from genome assembly GCF_963422515.1 of Blennius ocellaris. Lineage (NCBI taxonomy): Eukaryota > Metazoa > Chordata > Actinopteri > Blenniiformes > Blenniidae > Blennius > Blennius ocellaris. The sequence goes on along the minus strand of NC_137655.1, from coordinate 5,555,622 downwards.
AATCACTGAGTTTAAATGTCACACGGTCTTGGCGACGAGCCAGAATGAAACATTTGGACTTTTAGAGACACATTCTGGGAAGTTTGAAAGCCGTTATTGGCTGGGTGCCGGGGAAAACAACCGAGGGACTGATCTGCTAAAGGGTCGGATGATTAAAAACGGACACAGACGCAATATTGTACGATCAAACGAACGCACACAATAACACACGCTGTCCATTTAGTGAGTTCGATTTCGTGGAGGAGGAACAGTGGACGTGTTTACCAGATCGTGCAAAAAGAGAATAAAGTTCAACCCAAAATGTGATTTTCTACC